>NC_059339.1:34189386-35424386 GCF_018350155.1 Leopardus geoffroyi
TTTCTTTCTTTCTTTCTTTCTTCTTTCTTTCTTTCTTTCTTTCTTTCTTTCTTTCTTTCTTTCTTCTTTCTTTCTTTCTTTTTTTTCTTTTCTTTCTTTTTCTTTCTTTCTTTTCTTTCTTTCTTCTTTCTTTCTTTCTTTCTTCTTTCTTTCTTTTTTTTTTCTTCTTTCTTTCTTTTCTTTCTTTCTTCTTTCTTTCTTTCTTTCTTCTTTCTTTCTTTTTTTTCTTTCTTTCTTCTTTCTTTCTTTCTTTCTTTCTTTCTTCTCTTTTTTTCTTTCTTTCTTTCTTTCTTTCTTTCTTTTCTTTCTTTCTTCTCTCTTTCTTTCTTTCTTTCTTTCTTTTTTCTTTCTTTCTTTTCTTTCTTTCTTTCTTTTTTCTTTCTTTCTTTTCTTTCTTTCTTCTCTTTCTTTCTTTTTTCTTTCTTTCTTTTTCTTCTTTCTTTCTTTCTTTCTTTCTTTCTTTCTTTCCTTCTTTTGTTTCTTTCTCTTTTTTAATGTGGTGGGATGGGAATAAGAGTTTGAAGCTGAGATCCTGGCCCAAAATGAAAACTGTATCTTCACTGGTGAGTCTGGGAAGATTGGCCCCAGAGGAGATCCCAACTCCTTCCTCTCCTCACATCCATGGGTTGTGTCTACAGGTGTGGAAAGTGCCAGACTCCAGTTTAGTTCTGTGATGAAAAAAAGCACAGGGCACAAGAGATGATGATATCTGGACTTCAGAATAAACCTTGGATCTAGAAGATATTTGGAAACCTTTTGTGGGTTCCATACAGAGTTGTCGTGACTCCATCAGACGAGCTGGAGAAGCTGGACATCTGTGCAGAAGGATCTGAAGTACAGTGTGGTCTGGGCTCTCATATCACCCTTTCTCTCTTCCCTGTTTTCTTCCATGTGCCTTGATTAGTCAAACTGAAAGAGTATGTGTGTTGTTTCTTGGCTAAACCAAGTGAAACGATTGCTGTCATGATTATAATTCCCGAAGGATTTCTCAGACTGAACATTTTTAAACCAATATGTGTGGAAGGAAATCCAGTTGGTTGGTTGGTTTTTAAATTTTCTATGTGCCCTTACTGAATGCGACATACTTTATTACAGTTTTCTGTTTATTTCCAAAGAACAATTAGAGCTCTGAATAGAATGAGACAAAAGAATAAGGGCAGGGTTGCCTGGGTGTCTCAGTCGGTTGAGTGTCTGACTCTTGATTTTGGCTCAGGTCATGATGTCACAGTTCATGGGATCGAGCTCCACGTTGGACTCTGTGCTGACAGCACAAAGCCTGCTTTGGATTCTCTCTCTCTCCCCTCTCTCTGCCCCTTCCTCATTCTCTCTCTCTCTCAAAATAAAATAAACTTTAAAAAAGTGGGGGGGTGGGGCAGAAAAGCAACCGAATGGCTTCTTGGGCTGACAACAATGGTGATTTCTTCTTCATCCTGCTCCCAGACTGAGAATCAGTCAGTTGGGTTGAATTCTTCTTAATGGGCCAGTCAGTGGTTTGCGACAGTTTGAGATAGATAACAGGAAGGCTCCCGGCAATCCTACTTCACTGGATGAGTTCACCAGTCTCACCAGTTTGTTTACCACTTTTGGAATCCGTCCTACTGTCCTGTCACAGGGGTGACATCTCCCCAGCAAAGACACAGAAATGGAAGCTAACAGCATCAAATATTCTGACTCACGACACTTCTAGATGTCTGCATTGCCCTTCATTTAGCAAAGAGACGTGGGTGAGGGAAGGGTGAGAAAACTCCTTCTCCAGAAGACTCTTGTTTTCTAGTATGGCTCCACACAGGCATTCATTCATATAAACAGCAAATGTGCAAGAAACACCTACTGAGCAGCTCGCACCTGGGTGCTGGTAAGGTGCACGTGAACGAAGCCCAAGCCCATGCTTTGGGCAGTAGCCATGTAGACACATACAAAGGAATCTAGCCATCGTGGAGGCAAGAAATAAGTGTGGGGGTTGCCTAGGGGAGGCAGAGACTACTTCTGCCAGGAGAGTATTGAACCATAACAAATCAGGCAATGTTTTTTTTTTTGTTTTGTTTTGTTTTGTTTTTTAATCCTCTAAATTTAAGACTGTATGAGCAACCAACCAGCTGGGAAACTCAGGCTAAGCCTTCTGGTACCCACCCAGGCAGAATTAATCCAAGGGTCTTCTCTCTTAGCACTTTGTTCTTCTCACTAAGTGCAGCCCTATCACATTGTGTAATAATAGGAAGCTGGTTATCTGCCCGTCTACCCCCATTCCTGCCTCACAAGACCAAACTCCTGGTTGGTCTTTAATGCCTACTGGTATGAAATGAATGAGCAAATAAACAAAGCTGCTGCTACCTGCTTCTTTGGGGTTTCTTGAAACTGTATTCATGTATTTAAATCAGCCCCTTTCTTCCAGAAGCTCAGAGACTAAGGGTGAGTCCTGCATTTCTTCCTTATTTCCTAATTGTAATTTATTACAACAGAGCAAGGCAACATGAGATCATTTCAAGAATTTTGGCAATTTCATGGTCAGATGGAATGCGCAAGGGTACTACTCTGTTACCCACTGGAATACAAACAGAAAGTGCATATCAAATAGAAGCTTGAAATAAACACTTATTCCACCTATACGAATATAGGTTTCTTTCAAAGCGTTTACAGTATGCAAGACGAGCTAAATAGAGTCCTTTGTGGAATTAGTGTTTTTGAGTCTTTTCCAAACATTTCTATGTTCCCTTCTCTTTTCATCAAGGCATTAGTTTCCCACCTTTGGTACAAGATTAGAAAGCCCTGGTGGTCCTGCTTCTTTCTGTATGTACAGAACAAACAGTGACTCATTGTGTGGCTAACGTGTCCAGACAAAATTTGAAGAGAGATCAGAGGGGGGTGTGTGCGGGTGTGTGTGTGTGCATGCGCGTGCATGTGTGTGCATGCACGTGTGTGCACAAGTGCACACCCAATTTGTATATATTTGTGGGCCAATTCAGACAATTAACAGTCTTTCTCCTGCTACAGAAAACGAGTATTATTTTTATCTTTAAACATTTATTTCCCAGAAAGGCTAAAGAAAAAGCAAATAAACTCTTTACTACAGACACTATTGGTAGGGTGCCTTCGGGGGATGCAAATTATCTTCCTTTACTCCATCCTCTGGAGAATAAAATTGGTAACAATTGATATTATTGTAACAGAGGAATTACCCTTCTGAGTTCTCCTACTATTTGAGCTTCATAAAATAATGTATAGTTTGGGGCTTTGTTATTTTTGTTGTTTGTCTTTAGGTCTTAATAATATTATTTTGCTAATATTTTGACATATTTGTCTTCATAGACACCAGCTTGTCTTTGCTCATTGGTTTATATGATCTATTTATTTATTTTTTATTTTATTTTTTTTTAAAGATAGGGTCAGAAAAACTTTAACATTTATTTATTTTTTTGGGACAGAGAGAGACAGAGCATGAACGGGGGAGGGGCAGAGAGAGAGGGAGACACAGAATCGGAAACAGGCTCCAGGCTCCGAGCCATCAGCCCAGAGCCTGATGGGGGCTCGAACTCACGACCGCGAGATCGTGACCTGGCTGAAGTCGGACGCTTAACCGACTGCGCCACCCAGGCGCCCCTATATGATCTATTTAAACAATGCTGATAATGGCAAGGAAAATGTTGATGGGAGGAACCAGGCAAGGTCCCCAGGGCCTCTTACATGGCATGATACACGTATATGACAAGCCTATGACACAGGTTTTATTATTCTCCGCTTTATTATTCTCTGGGGGGAGTTGAAGTTCAGAGAAGTTACGTGACTTGCTCAAAGTGACTTAGAAAGCAGGGTTCCATCGTGGGCTGCCACTTCTCCCCCTCCATCTGGTGTGCCCAAGAAAACTCATCCCCATTGCATGTTTTTGACTTCTACATAAATACACTGATGGTGGGATACCTGGGTGGCTCAATCGGTTGAGCGTCTGACTTCAGCTCCGGTCATAATCTCACTCATGACTTCAGCCCCACATTGGGCATGCTCGTGTCAGCACAGAGCCCACTTCGGACCCTCTGTCTCCCACTCTCTCTGCCACTCCCCCGCTCATGCACTCTCTCTCTCTCTCTCTTTCAAAAAAATACATAAACATTTAAAAAATTACACTGATGATTTCAGCCTGGATAGCTCTGCAGACTTCAGACCTATATATCCAACTGCCAACTAGAGATTTCTACCTGCACGCTGCAAAGTTCCCAAGTCCAGATCTGGATTCATTGTCAACACAACTTCAGAGTTTGTCCAATTCCCATACATTCTCTGTTTAATTGATGTCTCTACCTTAGCCCGGGGACTCAGATGGTCAGATTTGGGGGGTGGGAGTGGGGAATATATATATATATGTATATTGTTTCAAATCTTGCACGGGGTATACTTACTCTAAAAAACTTCATTGCTTATCTGAAATGCAAATGTAACTGGGTGTCTTCTGTGGGAAGTGGCCATCCTACCGGAGAGCCAGCAGTGAGTGTGGGACCCATCCTTACGCCCTCCCACATCCTCACCTCGATATCATCAATTGACCCCTGCTGATTCCACCTCCTGAATGCTTCTCAGAATCACCTCCTCCCATCTGTCTTTATTCCTATAACCGCTGCCCCATCCGAGCCCTCATCATCCCCAATATGGATGCTCACTTCCAAAATGTTGTCCCTGTTGCTTATGTTGCTAGTTCCTCCAGCCTTTAATCAGAAAGACCCTTCTCTGTTACACAGTTGACTAGCCCATGTCTTTAGTGAGTCTCTTCAAAAGCTTCCCGACCCCCCACAGGAGCAGTTCTCAGCCCTAAGTGCACGTCAGTCACCCAGTTTGAAAAACAAACAAACAGCGACACAGCCAGACCCAGTCCAATTAAGTAGGCCTTTTGTACCGGGGCTGAGCATTTTACCTTTTTAAAGCACCCCATGGTGATTCGAATACTCAACCGGAGTGAAACACCGAGTTCACGCTCTACAGATCCCACCATCACCTGGCCCTGAAGATGTCATCGACCCTGCCCTTGTTACCCACCCCTGTTCACGTTCCACACTCCAGGAACACAGGCTTGCTTCTAGATCCTCCCACACACAAGGATTCCTTATCCCTTTCCTTTCTGCCCAGAGTACTCTCTCCTCTCCCTTTGTCCCACCTTTCTGTGACCTCCTAACTCTCATTCAGATTTAAAATTCAGATCATATTGAAGAGGGCATCTTTTGGGATGAGCGCTGGGTGTGGTGTGGAAACCAATTTGACAATAAATTTCATATATTAAAAAAATAACAATAAAATGAGATAAAATTCAGATCAAAGGTCATTTCCTCCAAGAAGACTCCCCCCACCCTTATCATTGATTCTACCCCCTGCCCTCACAGGGGCAGAAATGGGAGAAAAGCACCCATTCTGTATCCTTCTACATGTCACTTTACCTCTACACTTGTCAGATCTTGAAAGAGCAGCGACTATGTCCCCGCACACTTTTTTATGTCCAGAACCAAGCATATTGCCTGATGATGTATTTGAATAATGAATGAATGCATGAGTGAATGAATGAACAAATCGTGTGGCAGAACCAAGATTCTAACCCAGTCTTCTTAAACCCAAAGCCTGTGCATCCCGATACCATATAGTAAAATTTGTTTTATTGCCTAATAAACTGAAATTCAACACTCTCCACTTGCAGTAGACAACAATGATCATTTATTTATGTTACGAATCATGGTCCAAAAGCCAGGTCCCAAACACATCAGCCCCCTCGTCGTGTTCGCATGTTTGCGTACGTGGCTCTCTCGGCTCTAAATGCCTTTCTCCCTTTGCTCAGGCAGGCTTCGGCCTTCAGCTAAAATACTTTAATCTTGGGAAGACTCCGAGGTCTTCTTCACTCCCCCAAATAAAGCCATCCATGTTCTTCTCCCTGTTTCTAAAGCATTTTGTGCTCACTTCAGCTATGGTCCTAATTGTTTGGGACTCTGAATGTTCAAATGTGTGTCTTCCCACTGGGCTAGAAGCTCTCTGGGGTCTTGTGCAACTTTACGCAAAGCACAGTATGAGGGCTTAGTAGATCTCTGTTTCGGAATTCTTACGTTCCACAGAATTTTGTGAAGGATATTTTATATTGTTCCAATTCCTTGAAAAACTGGTAAGATCACCTCCTCCCATGGCACTGCTAAGTGACTAAGAATTTACACTGCTTTGATCTCTGCTTTTTTATTTTAAGCGGTTTCAACTGTGTGGTCAAGGATTCTTTCACTTCCCAGGGAAAGTCATAAGCACGTCCTTATAAAGAAAACCTCTGGAGCTTTTTTCACCATCCACTACCTGCCTACCAATCGACAGTTGTAATTGGATTGGACAAAGCTGGGAAAACAGTGTTTGTCCTCCACAACAGGATTCCCCCAATCCTTTTGCCATGGTTAATTTCATACGGCCCAGAAAGCATGCAACTGAGGCCAGAGCCAGGAAGAAGCAGGCGCACTTCCCTGCTAGCCTTTGATGTTCAGTCTTGGCTCTGTTCCATCTCTACCCCGGGCGGGAGCCACAGCTGGCCACCATGTGCAAAGGCAAGTATGGGGGAGGGTGCCGGTCTGTCCCCTGAGCCAAACGTGGATTCCACAACCGAAGTGGAAAATCCACATCCTCCGTCTGATAAGCGCACAGCGTGGGCATCATAACGTCAGTCAGTCCTGGATAACCTGAACGTCCTGGGTTCGATTCCTTGCCCTGTCACCTCTTAGGGACTTGATCCTAAGCAGTTTCCCAAGGTTCTCTCAACTGATATCTGCACCGTGGAATCAACTTTCGTTAGCTCAAGTGTTGCCGTAGGGCGTACGAATGAACTTCATGGAAAATCCCTATACGACTAAATCACAGTGGGTATTTGAATGTTTGCACACTTCCCAATTCCTTGCCCTTCCAGTAGAAAATTTGAAAACAATATACAATTAACAAAGGCGCCTTCTACATCAGGATGTCTAGCAAGCAACTTCCATCTTGGTGAAAAACATCTATCCCCTCGGCATCTGAGGGTGACGATGTGCCCAACTCCCTGGGAGAGACGAGTCCCCCTTCCTTCCTCTTCTGAGCTTTGGCAGGACAGAGAGACCCTGAGGAAGCCTAGGAAGCCTCACCCCAAGATCCCTCTCGCTGCTACTCTTCCCTCCTCTTGCTCATCGCTGCCGGAGCGACCAGCAGCAGCCTGTGAATCTCAGGTTCTTGTACAACTCCACATTTGGTTATGACTTCTGATGTCCAACGAATCCCTCCAGCCTTTTTACCAAGTGACTCTGGGAGCCCTGAACATTTCCTGAAGAAGAGCCTTCTGACACCTTCATGACAACCAGTCTTCCCAGCGACCGTCTAGGAGACATCCCGACCCTTAAAGGTGGGGGTGGGGCTCGAAGCCCCTGGGAGGTGTCGTGCGTGGTGCCCTGGTGCAGGTCTGGAAGAAAGGGAGGTGAGTGGACAAGCCAGGGTGAAAAGATGGTGTCTTACTCCCCTCTCCCCGTCTCTCATCAGTGGGGTCGCCCGCCCGGCAGCTGCTGCCCAAGTATTGGAAAGACTGGTCTCGGGAGAGAGTGAAATCCAGGCCTTTCAACACAGGATACTCAACTTAATCTCTAGACCTAATCCACTTAGAGAATTGCTTTTAAGTCCCATTTGAAGTGACACAGAGGCCAGGACTAAGGCAGATAAGCCCTTCCCACTTGGAGGGGCTCAGCCACACTAGCACCCTACCGTCAGCCTTTCCGAGGCCTGCCCGCTCGCATTACTCACCATGTTGTGATGTACGTGTTAACGCAGGGGACATGGCCAAAGGAACCGCGTCTCTGGGAGGTAGAGTCCTCCGACTTCCTTTCCTTCACTGGGAGCCAGGGTGGCACTAACTTCCTGCCAGCCACCACTGGGCCCTCAGGAACAGCTAGCTCCATGAGCAAAAGAAGAAAATGCTACTTGGGGGGTGCCCTGGATCATTTTCCACCCACAAGGGGGCCCAAATCTCTCAGGCTTAGGTGCATTGTCCGAAAAAATAGTGACCGCACTCTAAAAACAAATAGAGGATGCTGGGCTGTGAGTTTCTGGCAGATGTTCATTCAGATGCAGAAAGCAAACAACACTCTCCCCAAAGTTCTTCCGGACAGGCCCAGTCCCGGGGCCCCACTGTGAACGCGGGCCACGGGCAGCCAGACGGCACAGCCAACAAATAAACTGATAAATAAATAAAACAAAAATAAACCTCCAGTTATTATTTCCAAAGACATAATAGAACCCAGACAACAGAGACATTAATTCATAAGGAGGAAAAGAGATAGTTAGGCCATTTCCTCTCCTGTCCCCCCTGACTTTCACACTGATCCCCACTTTATTTTAAGAACTTGTGTAATTTAAGAAATTTTTTTTTAACGTTTATTTATTTTTGAGACAGAGAGAGACAGCATGAACGGGGGAGGGGCAGAGAGAGAGGGAGACACAGAATCCGAAACAGGCTCCAGGCTCCGAGCCGTCAGCCCAGAGCCCGACGCGGGGCTCGGACTCACGGACCGCGAGATCATGACCTGAGCCGAAGTCGGACGCTTAACCGACCGAGCCACCCAGGCGCCCCTGACCTTGCGTAATTTTAAGAAAGCAAAATCAGTACTTCAGATACTTGAAGTCAATGTAGTTGACTTCTTCTCTTCTTAGGATGTAAACGCTGGAGGGAGCACTCCTTTTCCCAAGTTTCCTTTCTTCTGTAAAAACAAAAGTGTGCGTGCACATGTGAGAGAGTGTATGTGCGTCTGTGAGAGTGCGTGTATCTCTTCTCCTACCACAAAGTTTGTAAATGCTGGCCTTAGTCAGGCCCTTGAAATGGTGTGGAAAGTCCAATGTGCAGTCACAGAGCACACTGTTGGGTCTAAGTGTGCAAACACGCTCTGTTTTAAACACAGCCTGGCTGGGGCGCCTGGGTGGCTCCGTCGGCTGAGGTCAGGTCATGATCTCACGGTCCGTGAGTTTGAGCCCCGAGTCGGGCTCTGTGCTGACAGCTCGGAGCCTAGAGCCTGTTTCGGATTCTGTGTCTCCCTCTCTCTCTGCCCCTCCCCTGCTCATGCTCTGTCTCTCTCTGTCTCAAAAATAAATAAACGTTAAAAAAAAAATTTTTTTTTTTAAATAAATAAATAAACACAGCCTGGCTGTGTGACATCGGGTAGGACTTGAACCTATCTGGGCCCCAGTTTCCTCCTCCATAACACAAGCCCATCGCGGGACGCAATCTTGAAATCTACTCTCCCAGTAAGTTCTGTGAGGCTGAGAAAGTCCTGACTTTCTGGACCGATATGGGAAGGGCTCCTTTCTTTACACAGGAAGACCTTTCGCCAATCGTATTTCGGGAGACAGAGACGACATCCCAGCGCTCATACGGATCAGTGACTCAACTTGCCAAAACTCCATCCACACTTCCATTGTTAGGAACATGTGGTTTGCAGTAACCTCCTGAGGAACTTACTGAGAATCAGTTAGACTCACCGGATAAGAAAGTCAGGTCAATCAAAACTTAAAAATACAAGGGCGCCTGGGTGGCTCAGTCAGTTGGGTGTCCAACTTCGGCTCAGGTCATGATCTCACGGTTCACGGGTTTGAGCCCCGCGTCTGGCTCGCGGCTGTCGGCACGGAGCCTGCTGTGGATCCTCAGGCCCCCTCTGTCTCTGCCCCTCCCCCACTCTCACCATCTCTCTCAAAAACAAATAAATATATTTTTTTTTTTTTTAAATTAAAAGTTGAGGTTTGTCTTTAAATGTGGGATCTTGAGCTCGTCACCGTCCCAGACCACTTCCGCTCGTCTTTGTTTCCGCAGTCCGGCGCCTGCATCCAGGAGGTATCCTGGAGGTGTTTGCAGTTGAACTTCGGCCGCTGCCGAGTCGTAGGTGAGAAACAGGCGTGAGCAAGTATTATCCCCCCCCAACTCCAGCATGGCTGGTGCCCTTTCAAAAGAGTTCACTGCTCTTTGGGGGGATTAAAGCATTTCGTATAAATCCTGTTTATGTTTTCCCAAGAGTGTGTTTAAAGTATTCAGACACAAGTAAATGTGCCTGGCCTCCTAATCTTACCACAGAAGATAAAAGAAACTTTTTCCTTTTGAAGTGAGTAGTGGTAGTAGCTGCATTTATTCTTCGGTTTCCCTGGAAAGGACCAACGGAGCCAAGGGTGTTGGAATGTGGAAGAGGAAACTGGAGATGGCAAAACCATTCCCCCGCCTCGCCCCCTCCCCCCCCCCCCAACCAGGGCCTCTCTGCTTTCACGGCCATGGGGCCTGACACCCTCCTCCCGGGGGGTTTATGTCTTGCTGTTCTCAGCTGGCAAGGCCGCAGACCCCCTGCGTGCCTTTCCTCTATGTAGGTCCAGGGCCACCTTGGACACGTGAATCCAACAGAACAAGTCAAGGGGTCCACAGCCGGCCTGAGTCAAGGCTGGAGCCCATCCTGGGGAAGAGTGAGTTCTATGGAGGTCTCGGTCAGGCACGGGCCCATGCGGATGAACCCAGGGTCCTCACGTCACCTGCCCAGACAACTAAGCCTCTCCTTGCTCTCTGAGGATTCTGAGATGTTGAAACTGTCCCTCTCCAAAACCGTCCCCGACCCGGACACCCTTTCCCATGCCCGAAGCCCTGAATGCTTAGTGCTGGGAACGCATTTATATTTGCATCAGGTATAGATGATGTGTGAGAGCAGTTTTAAGAATCTTTATGATAGGGGCGCCTGGGTGGCGCAGTTGGTTAAGCGTCCGACTTCAGCCAGGTCACGATCTCGCGGTCCGGGAGTTCGAGCCCCGCGTCAGGCTCTGGGCTGATGGCTCAGAGCCTGGAGCCTGTTTCCGATTCTGTGTCTCCCTCTCTCTCTGCCCCTCCCCTGTTCATGCTCTGTCTCTCTCTGTCCCAAAAATAAATAAACGTTGAAAAAAAAAAAAATTAAAAAAAAAAAAAAAAGAATCTTTATGATAGGAGGGACGCCTGAGTGGTTCAGTTGGTTAAGCGTCTGATTCTTGATTTAGGTTCAGGTCATGATCTCATGGTTCATGAGTTCTAGCCCCATGTGGGGTTCCGTGCTGAGTGTGGAGCCTGCTTAAAATTCTCTCTCTCTCTCTCTCTCTCTCTCTCTCTTTCAATCTCTCTCTGTCTGTCTCTCTCGGGGCTCCTGGCTGGTTCAGTTGGTTAAGCGTCCAGTTCTTGATTTCGGCTCAGGTCATGATCTCAAGGTCCGTGAGTTTGAGCCCCGCGTCAGACTCCACACTGACAGGGCGCAGCCTGCTTGGGATCCTCTTCCCCTCGCTCTCTGCCCCTTCCCCCCTTGTGCTCTTTCTCTCTCAAAATAAATAAATAAAAATATATATTTTTTAAAAAGAATCATTTTGATAGGAGGACAAAGTGAAGGAAACAGTACAAGGAGGGGCAGGCTGAAGGTGACAGCAGCAGCTGCCACCCACCTTCAGCTGGCTCCCCCTGCGACCCCACGGCCCACCTGGCCGCGTTCCTTCCGCTCGCTGGAACCCGGGGCCCAGGGTCTTGAAAGGCCAGAAGTCTCCAGCCTCGTGAAAATGACAGCGACTTTCCCAGCAAAAGTGAGGTGGGGGCCCCGCCTCCCCCGGGAACATCTCGGTCCACAAGCTCCCTCACTCAGCGGTGCAACCTGCTGAGGGGTGTCCAGGACCCCCCAAAGTCAGGGCAGAGCTCACTCAGTGCCCATCGCTCAAGCAGAGCAAACCCATCGCTCAAGCAGTGTCCCTGTGAGCTGTGCTTCAAGGTTTTTTTTCCCCTAAAGGTGACCTAGGAGAGCAGTACCCATCACCACTGGCTCCTTCAGATGGGAAGGCTGGCTCCCACGGTTTATTTGACACAATCGTGTGGTGGTTGGGGGGGGGGGGGCCGTGAACTACAAATGCTCAACACTTGTGACCTTCAGCTGTTTGCCTGCTTATGGTCCAAGAAAGCACCCCGGGACTTGCTGAGGCCACCTTCATGTGAACCCCTTACCCAGCTGTGGGTTCAATATTGCCTCCTCTGTATTCTCCAGGAGAATGTTGTGCCATTCCTGAGTTCTCCGCGTAAACGTAATACCGGAATCAATAAGCTTTTCGCCACTGAGGACGACTGACTGAGATGCCATGCCCTTCCCTTCACCTACACAGCGGCCGCTTTCACCAGGAGGCTGGGGAGTTGGTTCTAGGCCAAGGGTTTTCCAGTATTTGGGAGGGTGACTGCCTAACTCCCCTAACTCCCGTGTTCAAAGCTCACTCCGCCTTCCTTTGTTTTCCTTGGTTCCAAGTCGTTCTCTCTGAAGCTTCATAAAGACTCTGAATATTCATGAATGGGCTCACTCAGATTCTTTCTTCTGGGCCTCAATTCCATCACTCCTTAGAATAAACTGCCTAATGAGATCCAAATCACTCTGATGTTACTGATATTTACTGGCAGATAAAATATCGTTCTGGAGATATTTAAAGACCGTGTACACACAATACATGTTAAACCAGAACGACCTGGGATCTACATGGAACATGGTTCACTTCTTCAAAAAACCCCAATAGAAAGCCCTGTCTGGGAACATGACATGAATCGGGGTTTGCAGCTGCAAGTTGTTTCATTAGAAATTATTAAAAAAATTTTTTTTCAATGTTTATTTATTTTTGGGACAGAGAGAGACAGAGCATGAACGGGGGAGGGGCAGAGAGAGAGGGAGACACAGAATCGGAAACAGGCTCCAGGCTCCGAGCCGTCAGCCCAGAGCCCGACGCGGGGCTCGAACTCCCGGACCGCGAGATCGTGACCTGGCTGAAGTCGGACGCTTAACCGACTGCGCCACCCAGGCGCCCCAGAAATTATTAGAAATAAAAACCTACCTGGAACTATGGTGGACTTCACCCCTCTATGCCTTGCTTTATGGAAGAAGACAAAATGGCTGCCTCTGAAGGAAATTTGGGAACAGGGTATTTCCACTGATTTGCTGAAGTCAGATATCTCATATTGTTCTTACTCTACATATCTTACCCTTCCGTCTCCTTCAGAAAAATATAAAATGACTGATATGGTGCTTCATGGTTTTTCTTCTTGCCCACACACTGTTTCACAGACTTGGACTTCTCTTCAACGGAGAATCTGTGTCCTCTCAACCACATAGCAAGGAGAATTATCCATGAGATAGCCAAGAACCAGCTAAGAATGACGGTCAGGAAGTCCCTTTATCATATCGTGGAAACAGAAGTAAACTTAGAACGAGCAGTGGTCTCAGAGCCTAACTGTGACACTGTGAAAGTCACATGTAAGGATCCATTTGCTATCTATAAAAATGCTCAAGAGCGGCCCAGGGAAATGGGTTCACTTCTGAAATTAGCCAAGTGCCCACTTGCATGAGGTTCTGCGATCAGCGCAGCAGCCTTGGGGGAGAGTGTATTCACTCTTCCCGCCCACATTCCAGCTGACTCCAAGGCCAAGGGAGGGGAGGAAGCGGATCTAATTCTGCATGAGGCGTGGGCTTCTGGGAACGCCCTTCCACTTCTCCCAGGAGGCCCAGGATGGCAACCGGGACCAGGGAGGGGAAAAATGACCTGCATCTGTTTTATTTTGGATCCGTTTAAGTGCCTGTCAGATGTAAGGGAGGCTTGGGCAAGAGCCCTCACGCAGAGTCCAGGGAATATTTGTTCACCAAATATAGACACCTCGTAGGCCAGCAGGCGAGGCTATTCTGGTGTAGCCAGTGAATGGCTGATGCTGAGTTATCCCACTTGAATATCGGAACAAAATAATGACAAAGGACTGTTCAGTGGGACAGCTATTACTGCTCATTTGAGAGGGGTGAGAGTTAACCAAGAGAAGGCAGGAGTTCCCCATCTCTCCAAGCTTGAAGGTCGCACCTGAACAACAAATACGTTTGTGCGTTCTATGCGGTGGTGATAGTTGTATCTCTAAGATTCACTGATTGGAAACATGTAAGAGGACAGTCATGACAGAAACCTGTCGTGAGTCAGTAATTTGTAAATAGATTTGTATTTACCAATTACAACAGTATCAACATACGTTTGAAATGTAGTGTGAGAATATCATTTTAAGTCTCCAAATGAAGGCAGTATGTACCGAAACTCATCCCCCTGCGGCCACCGTCCTTCTCTCTGAAGCTTCATAACGACTCTGAATTTTTTTTTAATGTTTATTTATTTTTGAAGGAGAGAGAGACAGAGTGTGAGTGGGGGAGGGGCAGAGAGAGAGGGAGACCCAGAATCCCAAGCAGGCTCCAGGTCCTGAGCTGTCAGCACAGAGCCCGACAAACTTTCTTTAAACTGTATGCAGACATACACATATATGCATATTCACACGTGCACATATACATATACAAATATATACATATGTACACATACACACAGATACATACGTATATAGATTAGATAAGAGCTGACCTGCCTTGACTAAAGCGGGTGCGGGGAGGAGAAGGCTTCTTGTCTCCCATCTTCTCAGGACTCCTTTGAGCACCCCCTGCAGCCTCCTAGCTTCTTGGACACGTCTATTTTTCCAGAAGAAAGATCTGCCTTCACCATTCAAGGGAAAACCCACTCTTACTCTGTGACACTTGTCACACTCGGGTATTTGTGTCAAGATGACTGCCCTCCATGTGACAGATGGGCAGATGAGCCTCTAAAATAGAAATACCTTAGCGGTCCTTTCTACTTTTGAGACTATTTTGAGGGCTTTGTTCCTTCAGAGAGGAATTTTGGTCCCTTTAGACATTAATATGAGAAAGCTGACATTTGTTTGCTTTTTCAAAAGCAAAAAGGGTACTCCTAATATATGTCCACTAGGAATTAGATATTGGCCAGGCCAGATGACCAAGGTGTCACCATGATTCCTTTTGCAAGAATGAACATGAGAAATGGGGAAGACCATAAGATCATAATGGAACCAAAACCAAGCTGCTTTATGGCACAGAAAATGCTGGCAGATTTAGCCTAACACAGCCCAATGCCATTAACAACAGTGTAAGATTTCATTGACTCTGGTGATAGCATCAGGAGCAGCTCCAATGGAACACCGATAACATGATCAGTGATTGCAATGAGTAGCCTGGCCCAGGAAGGCCTGGCAGTCATGGTGATCTTGACCGGACGTGGCGAATGGCTACACCAGGAC
The DNA here is from genome assembly GCF_018350155.1 of Leopardus geoffroyi. NCBI lineage: Eukaryota > Metazoa > Chordata > Mammalia > Carnivora > Felidae > Leopardus > Leopardus geoffroyi. The sequence continues at coordinate 34,204,520 of NC_059339.1, forward strand.
CCAGGCATTTCTTGCCCGTCTAATTTGCATCACAACCAGAAACATCTAAAAATCTGTCCCAGCCGATGGAGGGCAACTCCCTTGATACAGGCACCTGAATGTGACAGGGCGAGAGCAACTTTTCCCTTGTAAGGTGAAAGCCGTAGACCCAGTGGCCCGAGAAGCAGTGACCTTTCTGCAAATGCGGACTCACTCGCCCAAGCATGGCTGGCGTTGACAGGAGGCACCCAGGAACCCCACGTTAAAGATCAGTGGCTGACACTCTGAGGCTGGCCCAGGCCTCCAGGTCTAAGAACACTTAGCCGCTGAGGTCAAGATGAGTCCTTGTTCTTCCCGACCTTGTACTGGGTAAGAAGGGGTCTTTCCTGATATGAGGGCAAGTGTCTGGTTGAGGTGAGAGCCCACTCAGTGCCCTGGGATGCCAGTCAATCCCCTTTGGAGTGGAGCCGGCATCCTAAAGCAGAGGTATATGAGGGAGCTGCTTGGCACGGAGCTTTGGCAGTGGGATTCACTCAGCACTGAGGTCAGCGGGCAGCATGGTTGGTAACAGAGAGGAGAGGAGAGGACAACCACCCTACCCACGGTGGCGTGGGAGCCACTAAATCAGAAGGGAGGACGGGCTGACAGGCTCCCTGCAGAGACAACGGGGAGGCATGTTCCGGTCGTTGGAGACAGCAGGGATTATCTTGAGTAGACTGTGCAGACCTGCCGAGCAGGGGACAACCTCAGCAGTGACTCAGGCAGGTGACTCATCCGGAAGCCACGGAGGAGATAAGCTGAGATGATACAGGGAAAGTTGCATGTTCTTTGCAGCTGGTTAGAAGATCCAGCATTAGGAGTCCCAACCTTAACCAAGGGCTCTGGGCCAGCCCGGAGTAATGACTATTTCAGAAGCAAGACCATTCTGCACAAGAGACGGACAGGAACTAGAAGGAGGGGAAGGGCAAGTAAGATGGCCAAAGCCCCAAATGCCAACTTAAAAAAAAAAAGAATTTAATGTTTATTTGTTTTTTTTTTAATTTTTTTTAACGTTTATTTATTATTGAGAGACAGAGAGACAACAGAATGTGAGCAGGAGGGGGGCAGAGAGAGGAGGAGACAGAATCCGGAGCAGGCTCCAGGCTCTGAGCTGTCAGTGCAGAGCCCGACACGGGGCTCGAACTCACAAACTGCGAGATCATGACCTGAGCTGAAGTTGGTCACCCAACCAACTGAGCCACCCAGGCACCCCTGTTTATTTGTTTTTTGAGAGAGAGACAGAGTGTGAAAGAGGGAGGGGCAGAGAGAGAGGGAGACACAGAATCTGAAGCAGGCTCCAGGCTCTGAGCTATCGGCACAGAGCCTGATGTGGGGCTTGAACTCACAAACCGTGAGCTTATGACGTGAGCCGAAGTGGGACATCAAACTGCAACTATTTTAAATACCTACAAGACTTCTAAAGATCTGGACTTATGGGGCGCCTGCGTGGCGCAGTCGGTTAAGCGTCCGACTTCAGCCAGGTCACGATCTCGCGGTCCGTGAGTTCGAGCCCCGCGTCGGGCTCTGGGCTGATGGCTCAGAGCCTGGAGCCTGTTTCTGATTCTGTGTCTCCCTCTCTCTCTGCCCCTCCCCCGTTCATGCTCTGTCTCTCTCTGTCCCAAAAATAAATAAAAACGTTGAAAAAAAAATAAATAAATAAATACCTACAAGACTTCTAAAGATCTGGACTTATATTTCCAATAATAGTGGTAGCTAACATCAGACCCAGTACTAAACGCTTTCTATATTTATCCCAGTAACAACTTATGGGCAACCCTTCGCTTATGATTATCTCTATTTTGCAGATGAGGAAACTGAGGCTTGGAAAGAAAGGTCATGTGACTTGCTCAAGGTCATACGGCTCATAAGAGGCAGACGAGGATCCTAGATCCTTCGTCACCAGGATATACCAACAGTACATAAGTCTTGCTCAAATTTGGGTAGCAGAACTGGGCCCTGAACTTCAGCTAAAGTCTCCTAAAATTCTGACTCTAACTCTAAGCCCTCTGGAAAAGGAGAAACAATTTGAATGTCAAAAGGAGTTCTGAGGTGTCCATAAAAATCCTTAAAAAGTTATAACAGGGCAACGTCAGGAAATGAAAAGTTTTTAGAATGTCGTATTTTGAGGGTCTAACTATGATGACAGAATGAAAAGGAACTTCAGTTAATGACACAGAAACACAAGAAAATTCATTGAAATAGGAGAAGTTTTTCCTAATCAAGAGGCCCTGTAGGTTTGTGGACACTTTTCCAAAGGCAGGTCATGGAAAGCTCATTAGCTGAGTCATTTTGAATGGAACCAGACAAAGTGTCCGCAAACGTCCAGGAGCGCTCTCTCCCACGTCGGACAAAATGACCTAATTGGGCTTTTCATCTCCCATTGTAAAGAACTCAGTTTTCCACAGGGAACTGCACAATCAGTTCATCATCCTTCCCTGTCCTTTAGGTTCATAGAAAACGTGAAGCTAGAACATAACGGTGCCCTAGAAAATTCAAACAACTGTTACACTACATTATGCTAAAACCTTTCTATTTTTTTGGTAATCCAGTAAGAAGCAATTTTTTTTTTTTATTCGAGCACATGTAAAAACAATGTCATGGAAATATCCTGAACGGTATAGCGTGAACTGAAAAATAAACGGTCTGTACAATTTTGAAGATACCTATTTGGCATCATGATGGCTGCAATGAGAGCATTAAAACCCAGACCTTCATTATTTCAGAAATACAGTTTATCGTTAGCCTCTCAGTTCCATTAGACTGATTATTTAAATTCTGGGGAGTGACAGCTATGCATAGAAACACCCTACATATGATTACGAAGGGCTTTGCCACATTGCCTATCAGCTACCCCACCTTGGGCCAAGTTCTGGGGGGACACACACATAGACACATAGACAGAGGATCTCACACCTGCTGGCTGCCTTTTATTATTATTCTTTTAGTCCCTCTTCTTCTCTTCCTCCTTTCCCTCTCCCCCTGCGCTCCTCCTGCTTCTCCTCTTTCTCTTCCTCCCTCTTTCGAATGGCAAGAACATTCACAATTCTCCAAAGAATGGTGCTGCTGGGCTACTATTATCTATAACATCAATGATCACCTCCGAGGCTAATGTCCAGGGGCCACTGTAAGATGCAAACACCAGCTCCCTTAGTTCTGTTGGGTACTCACCTCTTCAGAAGTTTCAGTCTCTCCTCTCTGGAATGAGCTCCTCAGATACCTCGGGGCTTGGACCTAGTCCACAGGCAGAGTAGACAGAATGTTGCAAGCCTTCTAACAAATGAGCTAGGTGTCCCAGGAGACATGGTCAGTTGAATGTTACCTCCAGGGACCCTGAATGTGGAAGGGAGAGGGTCTCAGCCTGGGAATTATTTTGCCCACATCTTCCTGCTTGTTCAGAAGGAAATACTATCCCCCAGGCGGCTGAGGCTGTTGATGGCTTTCCCAAGCCCCCACGCCTCTGTCAGGAGGGATGAGGGGGTCCCCGGACTCACTCTGCCATCTGGCAGGGTGGCCTGGCAGAAAATTTCAGAGACCTAAACAGCAGGAATTTCAGGAAACGTATGAGTCTGTCCACAGTCTTCTGTGTGTTTTTTCTCCTCTCTCTCTTCCACTGTTCTTTATAACTCTTTCCTCCACCCCTGTTCTCTCTATACCCCCCTCCTTCTCTTTACTTATTAGCCTCATCCCCATTCCTTCTCTAGGATCCCAGTTCTCTGTCTTCTCCTGGTTTTCAGCAGCCTGGGGAGAAAGTAATCATTCCCAGGGGGAAAAAAAATGCCTCCACCCTCAATTCCTGCAGTGTTAGGGCTTAAAGGTTACACTGGCCTCGATGGCACTGCCTGCCTGCACACTGTGATCCAAGCTTTGTGCTAACGTGATGGTGGCGAAACCACCCGCTGCTGTTTCTCCCATCTGGTCACTTGGGTTGTGTAATTCAGACACAGAGCGTGAGGCATGGGCACTTGACCAGTCCGATCCTGGAACTGGAGCTGCGGGGGTCTGGGACGAAGCACCCAGCATGCAGAGAGGGTGTGCCCGGCTAGCAGAGAGCACATAACGAGAGGTCCATGGCCGAGGGCAGGCCAGGATGTTCAGGGAGCAGGGTGTAGGCCCCTCTCCTGGTTCTTCATTGTCTCAGCTCCTTGGAGTCCCTTCCTTCCGTGGCCTCTGCTGTCTTTCCCCCAAGGACCGGTCTGAGCAAATTCTATCAGCCCCACAAGACATGAATGCCCAAAGACTCCCCACCGCCCTCTGGGGATGAGCCAGGGGAGCAACACGGTGTGGCAACTCAACCTCGTTGTCTGGACGGTTGCCCGCCAGGGGCACTGCGCTAAGGCTTAGCATGCCTTAGCATCCTTCCCTTTCAAGCCTCCTTCTGTGGCGGACTTCTCTCGTGTCTCTTTTACAGACACTGGGGGGGCCCAAGGGGAGTTCAGAAATGATCAGCTGCTGGGGAAACGATACACATTTAAAGTTCTACAGACACATTTCCAGAAACACATCTTTTGCATGAAGAGACGCACACCATCTCATTTACCCTCAAAAATGTCAGCAGGAACTTCTCGTTATAAAATCTTTGGCCATATGTGTCTCAGGAAAATATTCCTTGAGCGTACTGTGATGTCTCTAAGGAGCAAGAGGAGGAAAGCCGACAGAAGCAGAGACAAAGGCCACCTATGCTAACAGCTTGGCATCGGGATGCTGTGCTATCTGGATGGCAGATTCCACTGAGAGATGAACAGAGAGTCTCTCCCCGCTCTGGGGGAAGGACCCCATTTTAAGGTAACGTAAATGGTATTTGAGAAATGGTGCGTCTAAGGTGGAACCAAGGACTGAGAATCATTCTCCCAAGAATATCAAGAGCATCTTCGTGTAAATAACCTGTGACCTCATCAGTCTCACTGGATTACCCCGGACGAAAGGAAAATTCTGGAAGGGCCTGAGGCTTCTACCCCAGTAGGACTGCGGAGATGGCATTGGAGACCCTGCCAGACGTGGTCTGAGCTGAGTGCTATTGAAAGATACTGCCAACGCGACCTCGCATCAGCCTAGACTCTGTGTACTGAGAATTAAGCCATAAGCAAGCCAGATTCCGCCCTCAAGAAGCTGATATTCTAGAGGCAGAAGAGGACAAGTAACCAGCGCAACAAATTTTACAACTGGGACAACTTGAAGACGCTTCTTTCATAACAGATGTCCCTCCTCTGCCTGAGAGGGTCAGACACGACTTCTTCCTGCAAAGCATATCCACGTTTCCAACACGCCTCCGCACCTCCAAATGCAATAGCTTTCGTTAGAGTCCTACAGGGTTACAGCTCTAGGTAAAAAGGAAGCTCGTGGTTGCTTTTTCCATTTGGGGGGATGGCATGAATCTGACATTTGATGCTCATGACTTAAGAGCAGACTGCTAGGGGTACAGAGTCTCAGAGACCATGAGTCAGTAGAAAGAAAAGGCTGTCTAAATCAAGAGACCTGGGTCTACTTGCCATCTATCCATCTTGGCAGAGTCACTCAATGGCAGTGTCCTCGTTTGTAAAATGAGTCCAGTGTTGCCCGCCCTAGGAATCGACGCATCTGGCAGGGCGGTAGCAAGGATCCAACAAGTTCAAGTAGATTCGTGCACGTTCATGAACCAAGAGATGCCACACACACAAAGGGAGGTTGCTCTCAGTGGCAGCCGTACAACCCGGTGGGCTTATAAGGTTATCATTCTTGTTCAAGGAGATCTGGTAGGGGGCCTCGTTTTAAAACTGAAAGTCTCGAGTCCCAAAAAGCCCCCCAGTCCCACACGGCTGGCCCGGTGCCCTCTAATAGTGCTGGCAAATCAGACCTTGAGTTTTAATCTCTCATTTACTCCAAACCTTCCCTTCAAGCCCAGGTTAGTAGTTCGTTAACCTTTTATATTTTTTTTTAATGGTTATTTATTTTTAAGAAACACAGAGTGTGAGTTGGGGAGGGGCAGAGAGAGAGGGAGACACAGAATCCTTAGCAGGCTCCAGGCTCCGACCTGTCAGCACAGAGCCCGATGCGGGACTCGAACTCACAAACCGTGAGATCGTGACCGGAGCCGAAGTCGGACGTTCAGCCGATGGAGCCACCCAGGTGCCCCTCGTTAACCAACCACACCTGGACTTCACTTTGTCGAACAAGGAAATAGAATTAAGAATGCGTTTTCTACGTTGGTGCCGTGTTAGAACTACCTAGAAAGTGCTTACGTTTTTCCATTTGGGGCACGCGCCCCACACCGATGATTAAATCGCAATATAATTATTATTCATTACTAAATGACAGTCTTTGGAAGGTAGCGCCCAGTCACCCGCGTTTGGCTTGATGTTGTGTTGTTATTGCCGCTCTTTGTCTCTGGGTGACTCCAACATGCAGCCAGCACCCCAAGTTCGAACTCTGTCCCTTCTCCCCCCCCCCCCCCACTTCCAGGAGGTCCCCGATGGGCCGTGACACCGTATCATTCAGAACGTGGTAACCTGAAGATGAATGTGCTCCGGCTGCCTGACTTCTCTTTTCGTGCGTTTCCTGTAATTGTTGCTGAGAGTTCAGGTGCGCTGATGTACTAAGGTTGTTATTAGTCTGAACGTTGGGAACGCTAGTGGCTTTTGTCAGCAACCCACGTATTTGCATTACTAGCTCTGCTGCTAATGAGAAGCAGCATAGGCGTTTTGTGAAATGCCAGGTGAAGTACCCAGATAAGATGGGAGAGCTAAAGACCAAATTGTACTGCCACCAAAATGCACCGTCTGTTGGTCGTGACCAGCACTCCCCTCCCCAGCCTACCCCCCTTCCAGATGTGTGAGTCCCCTGCAGACAGAAGCTCTGGGGTTCCGCGCCCCCCTCATGGGCCCTCAAGGGAGCCCCGGTGCCTGGCCAGACTCGTATGAACACAAAAGGCTTTTTGCCTCTCTTTGAGCGGAAGGAGGGGTGGGGGTGAGGGCAAGCTGTTCTTTAGAACTTGCTGCCAGAATGAGATATGAAAATAGACGTAAAGACAATTTGGGAATAAGGTAAACCTTAAGTCCAAATAAAAAGACTGACTTTAATTTATAATGTCATCTTTCAAAATGACGTATCCCCTAATAACTAAAACGATAGAGCGCGGGCCACGTGACCTGGGACTGAAGAAAAGTCGGTGTGGGCATTCATAAAACCCAGCAGATGCAGACGGCGTCAGACGCCCAGGGAGGGAGGGTCTGGCCATTGGCAAGATGAGGCTTTCCCAGACCTGTCACCAGCAGCTCCGTCTGTGGCCTCATCGTGTCTTGCCGGTGAGTGACTTCACCCTCTGCCCAGTCCTCTTCATGTAAATGGAAGGTTCCAACCATTCTGTGAATTAATCAAAGGGTAAATGGCCAAGTGACGCTCCAAGATTCTGGCTCTGAAGAGCAACCCGTCTCTGACACAGCAGGCATCTCCCAGCAGGGCCTGGCGGTGCCGAATGTTTATACTTCCCAGAGTAACCCTGGTAACCCAAGACAATGCGCCTTCTGGCGTGTCTTCCTGGTCCCCGGCATATGGCTCTTGCCCAATGAGCGGCTGCCCTGCCTCTGCCCTCTACTCCTCCAGGGTTCCTGCCCAGAATATCCTCTGACCCCCACCTCCATTATCTGGGGCCCGCCACCCCTCAAGCCCCAGCCAATGCCCCGCTCTGAGGCCGCCCTGCCTCGGCCACCCCAGCTCACAGCAATAGTAACGGAACGCGCTCAGGGTGCTTGCGCCACTAGTCTGAAATTCACAAAGCACTGAAACAACAAAGGTTTTTCATACTTCATTCAGCAGCAAAACCTGACCCGAATCAACACGAGGCTATTTTTAATCTTTGTTCATCCTACTTAGTATGAATAGCCGTACATTTCTCTGCAGAAATATTAACATGCTCAATTATGGGGCGCAGCCCCAGGCCCTGTTGTAAGATTTATATAATACGTGGCATATTCACCATATTCCCTCTCCAAAGTATGAAAATTCTGCATTCTGAAACACACTGGGCCCTGGGGCTTTCAAATAAGGGATTGTGGACCTGTGTTAACACTTAGTTGGCTGTTACTCAGGTCAGGCACTGTTCTGGATGCTTTCCACATCCAGTTTTTTGCAGAAAATGTTCCACCACCAAGTTAATTACAACGAAACTTCACAAAGAGGGAAAGTTACATTGACACCATACTGCTGGAGGCTTGTTTGATTTATAGGGTCTTTGTTGGTTGACTAGGGGAAAACACTGAAGATTTCTGAGCCAGAGAAAGGTAGGTTCAAAATGTCTAGGTTCATTCTGTTTTGAAACACCTGTTGACAAGTCTGTGATCTGAGGTGTGTATTAGGAAGAGTCGCTGGTCAGTGGGAGCTTTGCCATCGAGGGACTGGGGAGGAGAAATCTTGGAGCCAGAATAATCAGTTAGGGTAGCATCAAAATTGTCTTGGAAAAGGGGTCAAAGGGAACAAAGAGAGAACGGAATGGAATGTTAGTCCAAGGACATGGCCTCAGGCATGTTCCCAGGGCCAATGCTTAGGCACAGGAAGCAAAGGAGAGCTCCAGCTACCAATTCTGGGAGCTGTGTGGGAAGCAGAGCCTGGGGAGAAAGCGGGCTTGTAGTCATTAGAGCCAGGGCATAAGAGCCAAGCAGGGAGGGCTTCGACGTGGGAGTGATGTGGGTGTCACCAGTCCCCCCTCCCCGCCCCCCCCCCCCGCCTCTGAGTGGCCTTTGGGTTCACTCAGCAACCCTGAGAGTACCCTGCCCCCTCTCTCTCTCTCTACCCCAGGCTCCATGCTTTTGTGGCTTCCTGCGCTGTGTTGAAACAAACAAGTTCCCAGGAGGCAAGGAAGAATCAACAAGTCAGGGGCTTTATGAGGAGTGCATTTTGCTAAGCCCCCAGAGGCTGCCCTGGTGCTCAGGCTCAGGATGCAGCGGCAGAGCTCCCTGGGGACAGGACCGTCCCTCGGGCCAGCACTGTGGTGACATGCAGGGTGGCTCCAGGGGTCTCAGGCGTGAGCTTCAGAGAAGGGGGACCCACGGGCTGGTGCTCACACACAGGATGGCTGTCGGGTGACACTTGGGACGCACACACAGCAAACGTGTGTCAGTGTGAATGAGCATGAACGAGTACAGAGACATCGTTCCCTGGAAGGAAGAAGGAACAGAGAGGTTTTAAGGGACAGATGATAGGTAGAAGAGATTTTGGAAAAGGCCCAAAGAGGAATTGTAGCTGTCCTAGCGTTTTGTACATCGGATTTGTGATTCCTTCTAGGTAACTTTCCTGCAGATGTTCTGGTAGGGGCTGAAATTCACCTATCAGGCTTTGAAGCCTACCTCTCAAGCTAAAGAAAATTTGTAAAAGGACAAGAAAGAAACCAACAAATAGGAAGAAGGCAGGAGATGTGAGGGGTTTGGGGCAGATGGGGTTCTGAGCACCGTGGCAGCAGTCAGGACCCTGAAGAGGACGTCAGCCAGCGCGTAATCCTGTCTGGGGTGATCCGGTGACCAAAGAACACCTGCACCTGCCATGGGCTCACTGTGCCCCCACGTCACCCCGATCTTCACCCACACAACAGCCTGGGTTGCAGTTGCCTGGGGACTAGAAGGAAAAGGGCTTTGTCCCAACTTGAAGTCAACACTGAGGAAAAAACAACCCCAAACCCCAGAGACTCTCCACAGAAGGCAAATCCTGAAAGCCATCGGGAATTCAAGGGGACAAGAAATCGGAGTGAGACGTGGCGACCACGAGATCAAAAGCTCCTCAAAATCTTGCAGAAATGTGGAGGAGACAAAGCCTCACTTTGTTGATAAAGATCCCGCCGTGGCTGGAGAAATGCAGGGGTGGCAGATGCTTTGATGACATTTCCGATTCAGCTCTCGCCTAAACCTTATCAAATTGGATTTTCTACTTGGACAAGCCAGGGAAGTTTATTTCGGCCAGTGGTTTTGCAAATGCATTTTGTCCCGCCTCGGAGTGGTTATTCAGGCTACGTCTGAGCCCAAGGCCTGGGGACAGAACAGATGCAAAGTGGTACAGCCATGGTTGGAAACAGGCAAGTGGGACTGGAACCCGGGTGCTCACAGGACCCTGCCCCCCTACCCCAGGCCTGAGGCAGGCCCACCCACCCCGTGGGCAAGGCTGGGGCAAGGGTCCAATGGAGGCCTGTTCTTCCCACCTCCATCCATCCCGGCCCTCCCGGAGAAGTGCACACATGTCTGCGGGCCCACTGGCCTGTGAACAGCCCCTGCCTTTGGGGTCAGCTTGCAGCCCTGGGGACCAGAAACATGGTCTAGAGGACGGGGCACAGGCTCTGGGTGGGCACGTCTCCGTGGCGTTTCAAGCCCCTCCCCACCGTGAGAGGGGCCCAGCAAGAAGAACAACAAGAGTGGGGGCCCCTAAGCTGTGGGGCTCAGGCTGGAACACCGGCCGTTGGACCTAGGCTCCAAGGAGCACATTTGCAAAGCTCAGACTTCAGCCAGGACTAGAGAGTTCGGTGAGACCCCTCCACCACCCCCACCCCCGCGCACACATCAGGAGTGACGGCCTGACTGGATAGGATTGCCTTGCCCTCCACTCTATCTGCACACCGCAGCCCCGAATAATCTTTCTTACATGTAAGTCCGCCCATGAGCCTTCAGCAACGAGGCCAGGCCAGGTTCCTGAACACCCATCTACCCTCTTGCTGCAGACCAACCCTGACGCCCCTCCGTGTGCTCTGGACAACTGGCATATAGTTCTTTCTGCACGCTCTGCACTCTCCTGCCTCTGCCGTTTTTGTTTTTGTTTTTTTGCTCACGCCATTCCAGCCACTAGAACACCTCTGTCTTTATGGCTTCCCCGCTCGGCTGTCCCCTCAGTGTTGTGCATTCTCGATGGAAACTCTGCACCGTAGCTGCCTCCTGGTCCCCGCCCCCCCAGACCCTGCCCTAGACCCTCATCTTCTGGCCACAGGCTCTGCAGCACATTCATCCGTGGGGCTTACACAGGAAGCACAGAGGGTGTGCGGGCCGGTCCTTGGTAACGTGGACTGGGCAGAATTTAACAGACGTAGCCCTATACCAGGGTACGAAAACCCGGCCTTTAGAGAGACACTTCTTCAGAGAAGAAAAGAGATATGGAAGCAATCTTCGGGTGCCCGCTGTGTCCATCATGGGGTGTTTCCACAGGTCTCCTGAGCCCGGGCCCGGATCGCCACAAGCACAGAGCCCTCGGGGCCCTTTGGCTGCACTCAGCACACGTCCAGCTGACTTCCAATTCTGGAGTCTCTGTTCTATCCCGTTGGTCTATGTGTCTGTTTCTGTGCCAATGCCGTGCTGTCTTGATGATTACAGCTTTGTAGTAGAGGCTAAAGTCTGGGATTGTGATGCCTCCCGCCTTGGTCTTCTTCTTCAACATGACTTTGGCTATTCGGGGTCTTTCGTGGCTCCATAGAAGCTTTACCATATGTTTTCAGTCTTATGTGGATCCTGAGAAACTTAACAGAAGACCATGGGGGAGGGGGAGGAAAAAAAAAATAGTTAGAGAAGGAGGGAGCCAAACCATAAGAGACTCTTAAAAACTGAGAATACACTGAGGGTCGATGGGGGTGGGAGGGAGAGAAGGGTGGGTGATGGGCATTGAGGAGGGCACCTGTTGGGACCAGGTCTCCAAGGTGCTTGCTGAGTGGTCACCGATCAGTTGAGAGATGTTCCACGTATAAGTACTGGAAACAACAAATCCCGGACCATTCCCCGTTGGGCTTGCGGATGGCCATTACCGAGTTCCCAAGGGACCTCTGTCCCAGCCCCTGCTCTAGCAAACACAGCAGCTGGCGCCAAATCAGCCTCCAGCCGACTTGCTTTCCTTTCTCCCCGGAGTGAAGGGGACGGGCTCACAAAATGAATCTCATCAGCTCCTGGGAAAGTGATCCGTGCGTCACCAGGCCAAGCATGGTAACAGTAACACTGTTGGTAACAGTAACACTGGTTGGAGGGATTAGCAAGGAAACCCAAACCTCACAAGTACCGATAGTACTTGTGAGGATCAACCAAGGTGCGGTCCTGCGAGGAGCCCGCCCTCACCGTGTGGCTGCTCTGATCCCGGAAGGGCTTCGGGTCGCCAGCTGCTCAACGTTTGATTTGTTTCAGAAACTATCGGAGCCTCTGTGTTTACAGTGAGACACACACACATCAAGAGTGAAGTCGCTCAGTGACAGCACCTGCCTCCAGCTCTGCTGTCTGGGACGCTCCGGGAAAACGTCTACGGGGCCCAGCATGGCGTGAAGAAATGCCGCCCCCCCCCCTTCTGCTGGCATCCGCCACCATATGTGTCTGCTGAACACCGTGAATAGATGGGGTTGACCTTCTCATCCAGGCTCTGAGACAACACTGAAATTGAAATGCAGTGTTTGAAAGATAAGTCGTTTCTGACAATGACAGCATGCATATCTGTAAAATATAAAGTATGATCCATCAGAAAGGTCCAGCAATCATGAGCCAACATAGCCGCCCTTCTCCAAAGCAAAGTGTTCAGAAGTTTTAAGAGAAATGGACAAATTTGTAATTATAGCAGGATACATGGCATGCCTGTCTGAGAAATTAATAACTAAATCAACAAAAGTTAAGTGGGCTATTTACATATGATATAGTAATAAAACCTAAGAGGTTGGTTGAATATTATAAATAAATATAATTATTGTTTACCCAACGAATAAATTCTTTTCAAGTACACATCAAAGATTTGGAAAATACACACACACACACACACACACACACACACATTAAGTTCAAAAGAAGTGTTAATAAATGGGAGAGAATTTTTTCTGACAAATTGGCAATCATTTTAGAAACCCACATTGAAAGGTCGTTTAAATAGATATATTTGAAAACACTAAAATTGCACTCTTATATAACTCCAGGTTAAGAGAAGTCTTAATAGAAATTATAACATATTTAGGATGGAAGTGAAAGTATTTCAGTGTGTATTAAAAGTGATGCATAGGGGCACCTGGGTGGCGCAGTCGGTTAAGCGTCCGACTTCAGCCAGGTCGCGATCTCGCGGTCCGTGAGTTCGAGCCCCGCGTCGGGCTCTGGGCTGATGGCTCGGAGCCTGGAGCCTGTTTCCGATTCTGTGTCTCCCTCTCTCTCTGCCCCTCCCCCGTTCATACTCTGTCTCTCTCTGTCCCAAAAATAAATAAACGTTGAAAAAAAAAAAATTAAAAGTGATGCATAAAGGAATATTTATTGCCTTGAAGTAGATATTAAAAAATTTAAAAAAAAAATGAATCCATGTCAGTGGACTAATTGCTCAATTCAAAAACTTGAAGAAGTCATGAGATGTCAACAATAAAGATAAGAGCAGGAGGGGAGCCTGGGTGGCTCAGGTGGTTACGTGTCTAACTTCGGCTCAGGTCATGATCTCATAGTTCATGGGTTCAAGACCCGCATTGGGCTCTGTGCTGACAGCTCAGAACCTGGAGCCTGCTTCAGATTCTGTGTCTCCCTCTCTCTGCCCTTCCCCTGCTCACTCTCTCTCTCTCTCTCTCAAAAATAAACAGTAAAAAAAAAATCTTTTAATAAAATAAAAAGATAAGAGCAGGAATTGATGAAATAGGAAACAAATATATAATAGAGATCAACAAAAACCAAAGCTACCCTTTGAAAAAACTAAGTAGGACAAACATCCAACCAGACTTACCTAAACGAAGAGGAAAAAAACCAAAATTACTAAGATTAGTAATACAAAAGTGGATACTATAAAGATTTTTAAAATTCCAGTAAGAAACAATGAATACTTTTTATACTTTCACACTTCCAACTTGAAAAACTTGGAAGAAATGGCCAACTTCCCAGAAAAATATAAAGTTACACATACATCTAAATCAAATGTAAATATGAATGAAAATTTTATTCAAGAAGAAATAGAAAACCCAAGTGATCACATAACCATTTCAGAAACTGATCTAGAAATCAAAAGTCTCACACCCAAAAGACACCAGACCCCAGTGGCTTTCCAGGGGAGTATAGGGCAAAACATTTACAGCCCAGTCACATTTATGAAAGCACAGATCTCAAAACATTGGCAAACTAAGTTCACAGTATGAACAAGCAGATGAAATCATACAGATGTTGCACTTGACACAGGAATCCAAGGATGGCTTGAAATCCATCTCGAAAGGATGTAGAAGCTGTTGCCTACATATCCCTGGCCAGCAAGGGCAGTGCACGGGCCAAGGTCTGAGAGCTTCGGCTCACTTCCCCAAGTGCTCACCCTCCCTTTGGGCCTCAAACCCCCCAGTTCACAGTCACACCATGCAGACCAAGCCCAGCAGACAGGGCTGCTCGTGTCCACGGCCGTTCATCAGCACCTCCAATTGGGCAGGCAGCTTCTAGATATGGTGCTTCTGTCCCAGGGAGTCAATGATAGGCTTTGCCAGGAGGCCTGGGGCAACAGAGAAGAAAAGGCACCTGTGGTGGTGTTGTTGTTGTTGTTCTTTTTTTCCCCTAACGCTCACAAAACAAATGGAGGAAAGAGAGACAGACAGACAAGAAATCTACACGGGGATAGTCGGTTGTCTTTTAAGTAATCCCTCGAATTGTTGATAATACTCTCGATACCTTTGTGTGGCTGTAACATGTAAACTATGAAAATAGTTCCTATGCCCCTGGTTATTGTGGTATGTGATGCCAGCTTTATCCAACTCTTGACAAAATTTTCCCATTATTGTATATCGTATTCCTGTTTATATTCTAAGTCGGGAAAATGGAAAAAAATATTAAGCGCTGTAAGTGGGCTCCGAGATAGCTCATATTATTCCACTGATACAAGTTGAGCTCATTCATACCAGTATCCTCCCCTGGGGTAGGATTCCACAGTGGGTCTGGAGCATGGCCAGGGCTGTTGGACCCCTAAGGTCACCTCGGTATGGAGGCAAAAGGAGGAAAGAAGGGATCGTCATACTCTTCTTGCTTCTCAAAGAACAGGCGACCCGATTTGTCCAAATCACCTAACAATAGTACTTTTCATCTTTTTGTACACAGTCCTGAGACACAAACCAGGTAAGATTGTTTCTTTGAGGAGCAGATAAGCAATGTTCTTTCTCTTAGTGTGCACTCCTTCTCTGGTCTTTTTGTAAAAAAAAAAAAAAAAAAGACACTAAATCTATTACCTCATCAAAAGTAAGATAAGCGAAAGTGAACTTTTGTTGCTGAAGGCCCCTGAGGTTTGGGGCTTACTTGTTAGAACGGCTTGCCTAGTAGAGGCTGACTAACATAGGTATCTTAGCTCAAACTAGTATAGGAAGGCTCTGCTTTAAAAATTGAAGCAGAGCTGACATATAATATTACAGTAGTTTCAAGTGTATAACATAGTGATTGAACAATTATATACATTATGAAACACTCGCCATGATAAGTGTATTAGGGTATTATTGAATATATTTCCTAGGCTGTACTTTTCATTCCCGTGACTTATTTATTGTATAACTGGAAGTCTGTACCTCTTAATCCCCTTCACCCATTTCACCCATCCTCCCGCCCTCCACCGCTTTGGCCACCACCAGTCTGTTCTCCGTGTTTATGAGTCTGTTTCTCTCTCCATTGTTCTTTGTTTCTTTCTTTGTTTTTAATTCCATGTATAAGTGAAAGCATACAATATTTCTCTGTCTGTCTGGTTTATTTCATTTAGCATAATACCCTCTAGGTCCGTCCACGTTGTCCTAAGGCTCTTGTCAAAAACGGGACCAAAGAGGGGCGCCTGGGTGGCGCAGTCGGTTAAGCGTCCGACTTCAGCCAGGTCACGATCTCGCGGTCCGTGAGTTCGAGCCCCGCGTCGGGCTCTGGGCTGATGGCTCGGAGCCTGGAGCCTGTTTCCGATTCTGTGTCTCCCTCTCTCTCTGCCCCTCCCCCGTTCATGCTGTGTCTCTCTCTGTCCCAAAAATAAATAAACGTTGAAAAAAAAAAAAAAAAAAAACAACAACGGGACCAAAGAAAAAGAGCATAGGAATAGTCCACTTTGATGGGGAGACAGTAGTTAGATGTGGCCTATTCCCACAGTAATTTATGGTGGATAAGTCAGTATATGGGGCCCATGGGGAGTTGAGCTTAGAGAATGTTAAACAAATTTTAGTCATCTGTAAGATGTTTATTGAAGTTTCCTATCCAGCACAACATTCGAAACAATTTAAGTGTCTACGACAGTTACATAAATTGCGGTAAATGTACTTTACCATTGCTGTCTAGCCATCGAAAACTATAATTATAATTATAAAAATTAAGGAACCCTGGAGAATCTTTATGATAAATGTGAAGAAAAAATACAGACGTTTTTGTACAATCATCTAGAAATAAGTATGCATATGAACAAATACTAGAACAGAACACAAAAACATTTTAAAAATCTTAACTTTTTGTTGTTTTAAATATTTAAAATATTACTTTTACAACAATAAAAAAATACACAAGAGTAAATTCACTAAATCAAACTGTTCCAATACCAAAAAGAAATGTATGGACTTTAAAAATTACCGACAAGGGGCACCTGGGTGGCTTGGTTGGTTAAGCGTCCGACTTCGGCTCAGGTCATGATCTCATGGTCCGTTGAGTTCGAGCCCCGCGTCAGGCTCTGTGCTGACAGCTCAGAGCCTGGAGCCTGTTTCAGATTCTGTGTCTGCCTCTCTCTCTGCCCCCCCCTGTTCATGCTCTGTCTCTCTTTGTCTCAAAAATAAATAAACGTTAAAAAGAAATTATCGACAAGAGGCACTTGGGTGATTCAGTCAGTTAAGCATCCAATTCTTGATTTTGCTCACGCTTTCATGAGTTCAAGGCCCACATTGGGTTCTGCCCTGGCAGCATGGAGTCTGCTTGGGATTCTCTCTCTCCCTCTCTCTCTGCCCCTCCCCTCTCATTCATGCATTCACACACACACACACACTCTCTCTCTCTCTCTCTCTCAAAATAAATAAACATTAAAAAATTGCTTTAAATAAAAAAGTTATTGACAAAATATTTGCATTTTTAGACTCTAACTTCCCTGCTACCATGTGAATTACTAGGAAGGACTCCATCATTTTTGTGGTTCTTTTTTAAGAAAGGCAATATTTACCCTTGTGTTAATGGTCCTAAAGCCACATGACTTCCTATAGACTGGCTCTGCTGATGTTTCTCACAAGACCAGAAATGAACATTCATCAGATGGAGGACGGCACTCCTTTCTCTCAAAAAGGACCCTGTAAACAAACTGCGATTGCCCGATGGTGTCTTTCACATTTCTCCATTGGGAACATCCTGCTCGACCTTTTGCGTCTTAAAAATAACAGGAGTATTTATAACTTCATTTGATAACTGCCTTGATTACATCATTCTTGTGCTTTCATGGATTTGTGTTTACAAATGATTGAACTCTGGCTTACATATTATCCAAGCTCTGCACAATTGTCATCAGTAGGGAGACTTAACTGCATTCATTTTACATCCAGAACGGTCAGCCCTCTTGACTCCACCCCAAAGCAACAGGAATAACATCCTCACCCCTGCGCCCACTCTTTGAAGAGCTCCCAGGGCCTGCATTCTCCTTTGGAAGGAGATACGGTAAGGAACCAGAGTAGGGAAGGTTTCCATGTTAAAACTCAAGTCCTGGGGCGCCTGGGTGGCGCAGTCGGTTAAGCGTCCGACTTCAGCCAGGTCACGATCTCGCGGTCTGTGAGTTCGAGCCCCGCGTCAGGCTCTGGGCTGATGGCTCAGAGCCTGGAGCCTGTTTCCGATTCTGTGTCTCCCTCTCTCTCTGCCCCTCCCCCGTTCATGCTCTGTCTCTCTCTGTCCCAAAAATAAATAAACGTTGAAAAAAAAAAGCAAAAAAACAAAAAACAACTCAAGTCCTAATCCTTGGCTCCAAATTCCAGACCACACAAGGAATTCCAAGTAACAGCATTTTTTTATTTTCCAGTTTTACTGAGATATGGTTACATATAGCACTGTCGACGTCTAAAGCGTCCAGTGTAACGATCTACATGTATCATGAAATGTCCGCCATAATAAGTTTAGTTAGCACCTCTCATTTCACACAGATACAAAAAGAAGCAAGAAAAAAATCAGTATTGTGTTCTGGTGGTGAGAACGCTCAAGATCTACCCTTTTAGCAACTTTGCTGCCTCTCCCCCAGCAGTGTTAGCTGCGGTGACCATGTTGTCCATGGCAACGTCCCTAGTACTTATTTATCTTATAACTGGAAGTTTGTACCTTCTGAGGACCAACTGACATTCCTACATGGAAGGAAAAAGACAAAGTAAAATCCATAAGGAGGACTATAATAGACGTGGCCTACTTCAAAATTGATCTCCAGTGATTCCCGAACCTGATACCTGCACAGAAAGCCAGTTACAGTTCTCCCTGTGGAGATGCCAACACTATTTCCAAAGAGACAATCTGCCACATCCCTAGACATTCTGATTTTTGTGTCATCTTTCACACTACCTGTAAACTTCTTACGTGGCTGTCACATGTTAGAACATACGTCACTCGGTCCTGTGATTTTTCTATCAGCCTATTAATGTCTAAAAATGAGACAAGATGGACTTGAGCTAAACACTCTTCTTTTGGTTAGACAACAATGCTTCTCACCCTTTGCTCTATTTTTTTTCCATAGATTTCGAAGTCCCAGCCAAGCTTTCTCCCCATAAAATATTACTCATCAAAAATCGACTTTTTCACTATGTTGTACACCTGAAACTAATATAATGTCAGATGTCAACTACGCTACAAAATAATTTTTAATCCACTTTTTCAAAAAATTCTCTTTGCTTTTCCAAAACTCGCTTTGAATCTATGTGCACAAGGTAAATTAGAAATAAAGCAAGGTGACCATTTGAATTTGTTCGTCAGAAAACACATGTATTAGAAAACGTTGGGTTATGCTATGGCTACAAATACCCCCAAACTTCAATGACTTAACAAGACAATGGTTTATTTTTCATTCATGCAAATTCTACTCCAGATCCAGGCAACTCTTCAGAGCATCTACCTTCATGCAGTGGCTCAATACTCCAGGCTGAGAGACGACACTTCTATCGCTAACTCTGCAAGGGATACAAAAGTCGTAGAAGGTCTCACAGTCAATTGAATGTAGCTGCATAGAATTGTCGTCTTCCTGTGTGTTGGGGATAGGAGGAGAAAAAGATATGTAAGGTCCCCGGAAATCTGCCACATATAAATAATAAAATTGTGTATAAATGAGATCATCACACCCTCACTCAAAAAGTGTCTAAAACTAGCCTAGATTTCCAGTCATCGAGAACAGCACTGTTCAATACAAATATAACGCAAGCTATCGATGTGAGTCATGTATGTACTTTTAAACTTTCTATATAGCCATATGAAAAATGTAAAAAGGAACTAATAAGATTAATTTTGAGAATATATTGAAGGGGCACATGGGTGGCTCAGTTGGTTAAGCATCCAGCTCTTGATTTCACCTCAGGTCATGATCTCACAGTTTGTGAGTTCGAGCCCTGCATTGGGCTCCGTGTTGGCGGTGTGGAGCCTGTTGGGATTCTCTCTCTCCCTCTCTCTCTCTGCCCCTCCCCTGCTCTCTCTCTCTCTCTCTCTCTGTCTCAAAATAAATAAATAAATTTTAAAAAGAATATATTGTACTTACCCCAATATACTCAAAACATTATTTTATTATGCAATCAATATATTTTTTTTTCAACTTTTTTTTGGGGGGGGACAGAGAGAGACAGAGCATGAACGGGGGAGGGGCAGAGAGAGAGGGAGACACAGAATCTGAAACAGGCTCCAGGCTCTGAGCCATCAGCCCAGAGCCTGACGCGGGGCTCGAACTCCCGGACCGCGAGATCGTGACCTGGCTGAAGTCGGACGCTTAACCGACTGCGCCACCCAGGTGCCCCGCAATCAGTATATTTTAAAATTAAATATTTTCCCTTCTTTGTACAAAGTCTTCAAAATCCAGTATGCATTCTGCCTTGCTCGCACACTGTAATTCCAACTAGCTGCATTTCAAATGCTCAGTAGCCACATGTGGCTGGTGGACAGCACAGAAGTGGAATGTAGAGAAAACTATGTTCATTGACCACTGGCTTGCCAGACATTTGCATAAATTGGCATACTTAATTCTCATAACATTACTATGAGATAAATAACGTTGTCTCCATTTTTTTAATTTAATTTAATTTTTTTAATGTTTATTCATTTTTGAGAGACAGAGCATGAGCAGGGGAGGGGCAGAGAGAGAGAGAGAGAGAGAGAGAGAGAGAATATGAAGCAGGCTCCAGGCTCCGAGCTGTCAGCACAGCACCCGACATGGGGCTCGAACCCACGACCTGTGAGATCGTGACCTGAGCCAAAGTTGGACGCTTCACTGACTAAGCCACCCAGGCACCCCACGTTATCTCCATTTTTAAGGTCTGGAGTAGTCTAATAAGAGACCCAGGACTATGTGGTTCATGAGTGATTTAGACAGAATTCAAAACTATGTCTAACTCCAAAGCCCATGCTTTTCTACTTTTTCCCATATGGAAATTTAGAGTTAAAAGAACAAATCAGACATTGAAGCACTATTTAGTAAGCACTGGTATCATGCTTTATGGCTCTACTGTTACTTCCTCTAGAAGATGCCTAATTTCATCTTCTCTATAATTAGGACCCAATTGAACCATCATTTCCCTCGGCATTTTAAACAGCAAATCATTTCTCTAGCTTCTTAAGTATCTAGGTGTGGCAAAAGAGGAATAGGAAGCAAAAGAAACAGAAAGGATGAAATAGAAGTTAAGATCAGCCCAACTGGGATAGGGGAGGCATTGACGTCACTACTCTGAAAGTTAGAGGAAAGTTTCAGATAGCTTCAAACAAACCATTTTGTTATATAGCTCATGATTTTGTGAGTCAGGAATTCGAGCAGGGCTTGGCTGTTCTTTTCCTTCCAACGGGGCATCAACAGAGGTCGTTCAGGGGTGGATGGGCTGGTCTGGAGGGAACACATTGGCTTTGGGCAGGGTCAGTGGAAGGCTGGCTCAGCTGGCCCACCTAAGCTCCCATTAAAGCCCACCAGCATGGCAGTATCAGGGTGGTCAGACTTCCTTCGTGATAGCTCAGGGATCCGAGAGAGAGAGTCTCAACTTGTCAAACAAGTCATGTGGGCAGACTGGAGAGGAACGGAATTAGACCCCACTTCTCAATGGGAGGAGCAGCAACGAATATGGAACCCTCTTTAATGCACTACAGAGAGTGAAAACAGTAGCTTGAGGAAGATAAACGTTTCTTTCTTTCTCATAGAAGTCTACATGGAAGCACTCCAGGATGTGGAACTTGAAGGTGTCGGAGAACAAAACCCCTTCTATCTTGTTGCTCTATCTTGCCTGGTGTTACTGGTAAGGATTAGCAAACCATAAGCCCATGAGCCAGATCTGGCCCGCAGCTCGTTTTTGTAAATAAAGTTGTATTGCCACGCAACTATACTCATTCATTTATGTATTCTTATTCTCTCTGACTGCTTTCTCACGAGAGTGGCAGAGGTGAGTAGCTGCGACAGAGACTGTGTAGCCTGCAGATCTTAAAATATTTACTATCTAGCCCCTTAAAAGAAAAGCTTGCTAGCTCCCGGTCTAAAGCACTATCTGAAGGTCTCCCATATTACTTCTGCACATATGAGAGCTTCAAAGGAGGCCAGGAAATGTCTTTATTCTGGCCATGTTCCATCAGAAACTGGGACTTTTCTATCACTATAGAAAGTGGGGAATGTATCAAGTCTGGAGACAACACACAGACCGTCACCTAGGCTTAACTGCAGAAGCTGAGAAGTTGAAAAACCAGACAAACACCTAGAGAATGAAGTCACAGTCAACAGGGGCTAACCCAAGCATCCATTCTTGTCCTGACTTTGTCCCATCAGATGGGTGGAACAGGGCAAGTGGAAAGCCAGGTGGGGCGGAGCACCATCAGCCTGGGAGTCAGTCCGCAGGTGGCTGGGCCCCTCTCTGAAATCATGGGCTGGAGGCTCGGATAAACTCATGACTGCAGTAAAAAGGACAAGCTTTCCATGCTAGAGAGACTGGAATAAATGTTAGGGTTTCGAGAATAGAGGAATGCAGAGGGAAAGACAGACACCTATTTGATCCGATACTCCTGAAAAGTGGAAGCTGGTTCCAGCAGCAAGGAAGACAGCTGGGTTAGGAGGAGGGAAGCCCAAATCTGGAGTCAGACATGCACATACCCAAAGTTCACACCTGCCATTTTCTTTTTTTTTTTCCTTTTTTTTTTTAATGTTTATTTGTTTCTGAGGCAGAGAGAGACAGAGCATGAACGGGGGAGGGGCAGAGAGAGAGGGAGACACAGAATCGGAAACAGGCTCCAGGCTCTGAGCCGTCAGCCCAGAGCCCGACGCGGGGCTCGAACTCACGGACCGCGAGATCATGACCTGAGCCGAAGTCGGACGCTTAACCGACTGAGCCACCCAGGTGCCCCACAACTGACATTTTCTTAAAATCTTCTGTGTGGATCTGAAAACTCAGGAGGGCAGAGCCAACAGAGGCCATGTTTCCCCCCCATCTCGAAGGAAAGGCATGGTGGAGTCTGTGAGTAAAGCTGGGCCCCACAGTCTGTCCTCATCACTTCATTTTCCACAGTTGTACTTTTCAACCATCTCAGAAAAAAAAAAAAAAAAAAATCCAGAAAGTTCAATGGCTCCAAGTTTGGAAACCAAATAGTCATTAACATGAGTGAAATCAACATAGATCCCAGACTGGTCCTTTTTGAGTTTCTTTTGTATCTTCAAAAGCCCAATTCTCCTGTCCCATCTGGGACATTTAAAAAAAAAAAAACACCCAAAGAATATTCTTTTAAGTGCATTGCCCATGCAGCTAGCTGATTATTATCCAGACTATTAATTATTATTATGGTTACTACTGACATGATTTCTACGCTTTTCTGGGTGCCTGTCCAATCCCACAGCTCACCACTGCAGCCAGTGTTGGGTTTCGCCTGGGAAACAGATGTCCACACACAGATCTGAGCAGGCACAGACACTGAAGGCAGCCGAGCTGAGTGTGTTGGAGAGCAGGTGACAGGATCAAAGGCAGGTGAGCAAGTTTACATCCCCAGGAGGACTGCAATGCACAGGCCCAGTTGCTTGCTGACGAAGCATGGTTTCACCAAAGCATTTACTCCAGCGAAGCCTAAGAAAGCAGAGCCTAGGTGTAGAGAGAAATGCAAAGAGTGCATTAAAGAGCAAGGCCAGAGACCACAGTGAAGGACAACAAAAAACCTACGCCATCCACCATGATCCAGGAGAGAGCAGTCAGATAGCTCTCAAAAGGAGTGCAGCCAAAAATCCGGAAGTGCATCTAGACCCTATCTATCTAACTGTGCTTTTTCCTATGGTATTTTGGTTTCTGTTTTTCGTGCTGACTTTTCTACAAGCCCCATTACATAAAGGTTGCTAGTGTGTGTGTCTCTTTCCCTTCCACTAGGTAGTGAACTCCTCAAAGACAGGGCCTAGGGCTTTCTCATCTGGTTTCTCCCACACCAGGCACAACACTTACAACACAGCAAGATTTAACATAAAAAATGATTTCATCGGATTATGGGCCAAAAGGAAACGTCTTTAAAGACTCAGAGTTGTAAGGAATCTGGGGTATGATGAAAGTGGCAGTTCATAGCTGATGGGGGAGGAGAGAGCCCAGGAGGGAGAGTGGCTGTGAAGGCCCCCAGCATGCTCAGAGATGCCTCCACATGGACAGAGGTACCTCCACACAGACACAAACACACCAAGGGCACACCTCCACAACCACAAACCCGGAGACACCACCACACAGATGACAGACCTTCCACGCAGAGTGATTCAGCCCTTCCAGAGAAGTCTCCCCCCTTCCTCTTAGGGTTCAAATGTCCCCCTGTGAGGGGCAATGATTGATCTTGGAGAGTGAATGCCATTATGAAAGCCAGGTATTACAGGAAGTAGATCAGACAGTGACAGTGCTGGGGCACAGGGACGCAGCGCTGGACTGTGAGGTGTTCAGCTCATGGCAACGGCAGGCTGATGTCAAGGTTCCCAGGAGGCCAGCAGGTGGCGGGGTGTCCAGGAGCCTCCAACATTCTACAACTGGAGAGTCACGCTGGCAGCCTGGAGCCACAATAGACATTTGGAACGAGGGAGCCAGGCTCTGGATTAGGGGGATAATACCGGAATCTATGTGCATGCTACCAATGCAAATGGTATAAAGCAAAAAAAAAAAAAGAAGAAGAAGAAGAAGAAGAAGAAGAAGAAGAAGAAGAAGAAAAAGGAAGAAGAAGAAGAAGAAGAAGAAGAAGAAGAAGAAGAAGAAGAAGAAGAAAAGTGGTGGAAGGAGATATCTCGCCTCTGGGCATTGACGAAATGGGCGAATACCAATATAGAACCCAAGCTGCCATGGATATGAACTCACAGAGGACAGAACTCCCTCAGTGTCCGGGGACCCCAGGAAGCTAGTCCAGGGCCCACAGGTAAGAAACGGCAACCAGTGGTTTCAGGTGACTGGGAATGAAGGGGCATGAAACAGGGTAGACTAATTATTGGAACAAACAACCAGAAGATCTTGGAGGCTCAGCCCAACAGACATTTATATTCTGCCCATGTGGGTCAGTGGAGGAGGCAGGCATGGTCTGAGCCGTTTGATTCACAGAGTCCCTCCCTTCCTCCATCTTTCATCTCCCTCTTCACCTCTTAGAGTCTTCCCCAGGGTTCCCTGCGTCTGGTCAGCAAGAGACAGAAGGAGAGAGCTTGGATCACATTTGGGAAGGCCTCACTTTTGCCCACGCTGGCCAGACTCAGTGACACGACCGAGGAGAAAGTCTTGGAGGAAAAGGAAGTGGGGCAAGTCAAAGCAGCAGCCCGTGGAGAGCAAACATGCCCAGAACACAGGAGACCTGAGGCCGTGGAGCAGGAAAAGGTCAAAGAATAGAAATCAGGAAGGTACTGGAAGCACGGTGGCTGATGGTCATGACGTGTTGGGCCACTCACCAAAGCATCTGCCTGTATATCGGGATGGGACAACACAGCACTGTAGATGGGCTGGAGGAATCCGGGACAGTCTTTGGAGGACCCAGGAAGGATGCGATAAAAATCAGTAGCAAACAACAATGACAAACACAAGAGACAAGGTGCAACCCATCAATGCAAGCTCCCCGTATGTGTGGCTGTGGTCGAGAATAACTCAGACAAGACACAGTTATTGAGAAAAGTAAAGAGCTGATGGCTCCATAGAGCCAGGGAGGCGGAGAGGAAAGACAGTGGAACAAGATTCCCGTCCACTTCCCACCCATCACATCTGTCATAAAGACCATGAAGAAACTTGGCACAGGGAGATCCGCACAGCCCTGGGTCCCACGTGTATATTCACAGTGGCTGTGAGGGGGTGGGGTCTGCACTCAGGTACCTGTCACCTTGTAGGGGTCTCCATGTAACAATCCACACGTGTTGTGTGGTGCCTTCCCATCCATAAACTCTAAATGTGACTTTGTGTTTCTAATGGTTCCACAAATGCCTGGAGAAGAGCAGGGGCATGCTTAAAACTAATATCTAGAGGGAAGTTATGAAATATTGCAATTGCTGTGTCCATTTGGGGGGAAAGCACCATTGGAAATAGACACATCATCCCTGTCTTGGAAAGATGGTTGATCCAAACCACCTCAGATGGAAATGATTTCTCAGTATATGGCTATGGAATATTTTCTGTCTTCAGCATCTCAAAAGTCCCAGGTAAGGTAAGGGCAATTAATCAGAGTCTTCTCTCTGATTTTAGTCCAAATTTGAAAGCTTGTCTCATCCAAGCTTGTCTAAAAAAAAAGAAAGAAAGAAAGAAAAAAAAAGAGCTTTTCCAAAATCCACTTGTCAGAAGTTTCCAGGTAACGATGGCCAAATCAAGACAACGTTTATGAAAGTTTGGGCAGAAATCAGGTCATTAATGATACTGAGCTTTGTTTCTCTGCCAGCCAGTGTGGCAATACACTCAGGAAGGCAGGGGTTAAAGGACCAGTGTGGACCATAGGGCTCTGTCCCTCCAAAGTGGTGTGGAGCTGCAAAGGTGCCTTCCAAGGGCCAGTGCCGGCCTGACCAGTTTCATTGTAGTTCCTGTTCTCCTCCCAGACATTTCTTCTTCAGCTACCTGCAGGCTATCACAGAGTCACAGAATGAGACTCCAGAAGCGACCAAGTGAGAGCCAAATTCCAGAATGAATCCCCCCTTCCGCTCATCCCCAATCTGCCAATCCCAAACTCATAGAGGCTAAAGAACACAAGTGAGAGACGCAGTCCTGGGCTGCACCCCAGTAGTTCTCAACTGGAGGCAATTTTGTCCCCAGAGATATTTGGCAGTGTCCAGAGACATTTTTAATCGTCACCATTGGAGGATGCCACCAGCATCCAGTAGGTAGAAACCAAAGATGTTGCCAAACATCCAATAATGCACATTGTGTTAGCCCAGGCTGCCATAACAAATCCCCAGACTGTGGGGCTTCAACAACGGAAATTTATTTTCTCAGAGCTCTGGAGGCTGAAAAGTCCAAGATCAAGGGACCGCAAGGTTTGGTTTGCGGCGAGAGGTCTCCTTCTGGCTTGCAGATAGCTGCTTTCTCACTTTGTCCTCACATGGTTCAGAGAGAGGGGGCAGGGGGTAGACAGAGAGAGACAACAACCTCTTTAAAAATCCTTTTTAAAAAAAAATTTTAAAGGTTTGGTTCATTTTTGAGAGACAGAGAGACACAGAGCGTGAGCAGGGGAGGAGCAAAGAGAGACAGAGGCAGAATCTAAAGCAGGCTCCAGGCTCTGAGCCGTCAGCACAGAGCCTGATACGGGGCCCAAACCCACGATCTGCAAGATCATGACCTGAGCTGAAGTTGGGAGCTCAACCAGCTGAGCCACCCAGGCGCCCTGAGAACAACTTCTTTAATGTCTCTTCTTGTGAGGCCGCTAATCCCATCATGAGAACCCCATCCTCATGAACTCATCCAGCCCTAGCCACTCCCCAAATGCCCATATCCAAATACCATGACATCAAGGGTGAGGACTTCTACATATGAATTTGGGGCAATGAAAACATTCAATCCATAACAGCACACAGCAAGGAATGATCCAGCCAAAAAAGCCAATAGAACAGCACCAGGGCTGAACGACCTCGTTCTCACAAGAATAAACCAGTATTCTGAGTTTAGCTTTGCCCTTCAGAGCCTCAGCCAGACCACTGTGCCAGCGTTTATGCAAGATTTAATCCACCATTGCTTCAGGCCAGGAGACCCACATTGCAGCAAAGGAGGTGTGGGACTGGGCCCATGACCGTGAAATCTGCGTCCACATCCGGTATCTCCCCTCCCAGAGGTTAGCCTGCTGAAGGCATAGCTGAAGGGCCAGCTCAGAAGCAACACTCACGAAGGCTCATGCCATACTCCAGGCACACAGGATACACACAGAATCAAAGACCTTGATATTGCACCGCACCCCTAAAAGGGTGAATATATGGGTCCAGGAATCAAGGGATAATAGCAAGAGTGGCCCCACCTGCCATCACCCCCAATGACCCATGAGGGGAGGTTTTGTCTCCCATGCCCAAAACACTGGGCTCTGCACGGCAACGGGTCTTGGTCTTCCAGGGAGGACGCTTTTACTTGGACACCATCGCAAGCGTCTCCGTGAATCGTAATCTCAACAGCCACCTACGCAGTCAAGGAGAGGAGTCACCATCCGGGCCTGATCATAGGCAGAGGTGAGGTTGCTGGTATACAGTGGTGACGAGAAGAGTAGTCTGGCCCCTCCGTGTGTGACTGGACGTGGACGAGGATAGCAAATCCGGCCGGAGACAGAGGTGGTGACCGGGACGTCGGGAATGAGTCTCTAAGTCAAGCCCCCAGGTGAGACACAAAGACTACAGAGGTGGTGGCTGAGACTCCAGAAAATGAAGGGATGCGGCAGTGGGTGCCGTAATATGTCCCATGAGCCTCCTTGCTCTGTTTCGCCTGAGAAAGAGAGGAGCCCCGGATTGTGGAGGAGTTGCCCCCCAAGAGTGTGGGCAGGTCCATCGAGTGGCACGGAGGTAGACAGAGAACCAACAGATGCACAGCCCAGATCGCCCTTCCAGAAGGGCTCCCATCTACAAGGTCAGCAGGCCTCACCTGAGGTCATGCCCATTCGGAGGTCACCAGTCATGGAACAGACAAAGCAGGAATGGAAATGAGCACCCCGCCCCCCCCCCCCCCCCTCCCACCGAGGACAACTCTGCCTCCTGCATTCCCTGGCAGGTTGGCTGAGGCTTCATCAGGCCTACCCTGCAGTTCAACAACTCCTTCTGCGGGCCTGTTTCTTTGCCTTTCTTTCCACAGATGTTACTCCTGCACCCCAGACTCCTCCTCAGCATCGGCTTCCCGATCACCCAACAGCAGCACGGTCACTGGATTTCCCATGGCCAACTCTTACTCCAGTAGCCACCTAGCAGGAGTATGGGAAGCAGGGAGGGGAATTCTGTCTTCGGTGTCCCCCACTGACCCCAAAGTTGTTGTTCAATATGACTGGCGCGTCTCAGTCGGTTAAGCGTCTGACTTTGGTTCAGGTCATGCTCTCACAGTTCCTGAGTTTGAGCCCCACATCGGGCTCTCTACTATCAGCGCAGAGCCCGCTTCAGATCCTCTGTCTCCCTCTCTCTCTGCCCCTCCCCCGCTGTCTCTGTCTCTCAAAAATAAACACTAAAAAAAAAAAAAAAAAGGTAACTTATCCTCAAGGCCAGAAAGGCAGACAGAACACAAAAGGTCAGCCTGCAGCCTGAGATACAGTTGTAGAAGGGCTAAGCTGAGTGGCTTCGAGGCAGACATTCTGAGGCACTGATGGGGGTGAGCAAATTTTTTCTGTGAAGGACCAGACAGTAAATATTTTCAGCTTTGCAGGTCACACGGGCTCTGTTGTAACTATTCAACCATAGCTGTCGCACAAAAGCGGCCGCAGACAACAGGTGAAGCCACGGCGTGGCTGTGTGCCCGTGAAACTCACACGGCCCACAGGGCAGATTGTCGCCCTGGACCTTAGTTTGCGGATCCCTCCATCTTTTCCAGTGATCGTTTCCGTGGGAGAAGATGTAAACCCAGGGTGCATGAGTCTGAGCACTCAAGACTCTAATTTTCAAAGGAAGGTTTCAAAACATTAACAGACAGTGAAATACACTGGAAATGAATTTGATAAAATGCTGCACAGCAGTTGTTGAATGATTTCACGAAGAGATAAGACTAAAAGACTAGACTAGACTAGAAAATGTCACAGTGTATAGGAAGGGCAAGTATTGTTTCATGAAATTCTTTTTGAGGCGGCATGTGTTTAACACAGAGACTGTGTGTGTGTGTGTGTGTGTGTGTGTGTGTGTATCAGGATAAGATGCGAAAGTATTTCTTAGAGTAAGTCATAGTCAGAAAGGTTGAGAAGCACTAGCCCGTCGCAATCACTCCCAATTTGCTCTCCCCAGGGATAGCACTAACTACAAGCAGATTTGCTCGAGACCTGCATTTGAACGATACGTAAGGGGCCAACTGGATTATCCATTATCCAGCCATCCTTGTCAAGGCACCTTTTCAAAAAACTCCTCTTCAAAACATTTTCTTATTCCTTTTAGGTTTTTTAACACTCTCTTTGGCCCCTCTTCAGTGTACTTTTTATGACTTCAGTTGCCAAAGGAGAGCTCAGGTATCAACTCTGAGGCCTGCTGTGATTTCATTCATGTGTAATTAATTCAAGCTGTCTGTTGCTTTTAAATGTCAGCATGTGCTGGCAGTGTGTCCCTGGAGCCTGGCCTTGGGGACTGGGAGAGCCCTTTGGATCATACCCCAAATGAAAGATTCTCACTTTGACCTGAGAGCCTCCTTACTGAAATGTCCTCTCCCCACCTCTGCCCTTACGAGGCCAGGCCTGTGTCTGAGCAAATGACCAACAGTTAGGACAGTGGCCATCACAGTCAGACTCAGGAGGGACATCTACACGACCGCCGTGCACACTTGGGACGGCACCTTTCCTTTTCAAGCCTGGTAGATACTTGCACCAGATTTGGCTACTGCACATGTCCTAAGCGCCCAGATGCTTGCCTCTGAGCGTCACTACAGGCTGGGGCTCAGGACTTAACGTCTCCTGGGACCACTGGCCTCCCTCTATTTCACCTCTGTCCCTTGCCCAACTTCTTTTTTTTTTTTTTTTTTTTCAAATTTTTTTTTCAACGTTTATTTATTTTTGGGACAGAGAGAGACAGAGCATGAACAGGGAGGGTCAGAGAGAGAGAGGGAGACACAGAATCGGAAACAGGCTCCAGGTTCTGAGCCATCAGCCCAGAGCCCGACGCGGGGCTCGAACTCACGGACCGCAAGATCGTGACCTGGCTGAAGTCGGACGCCCAACCGACTGCGCCACCCAGGCGCCCCGTGTCCCTTGCCCAACTTCTAAGCGATGCCTCGCCAATTGGCGCTCAATGCACCTGTGCATGTGGCTGGGACAAGGCGACCGCCCGAGTATCAAGAGTTAATCATGAAAATGCAAGTAAACCAAAAGAATTTCAAATCCCCACTGAAGTACCTAAGTAGAGAAGGGCTTTTTGTAATCAAACGTAGCTTCCAAATTGCCTTCCAAGAGGTTAACTAACAAAATGAGTCAGAAGCTTTCAGACGGTCTGTGGCCTGGGATATATCTGATCACACATTACTTGCATGTGGTTAGTGTCACACACGGCAGTGTCTCCTTATGATGTGAACAACCACGAAGGCATCTAACATTGTGACCCAACTAATTTGAGTGCATGTCAGTTCCTACCGAGATACAGAAAATCAAGAAATTTTTTTCCTCTCTCCCTTCCATTCCTGTTACCTCCCTTATTTTGATAAGACTCATTTCAAAATGCCCCGGACAGACATATTTAATCTCATTTTTCATTTCAAACACTGGGTTAAAGGAGAAACTCTCTGTGCCTCCCCAGTAAAACAGGTGGTCCTCCTGTAACATGAAAATGTCTAACTTTCCCACATTCCCCAAATTACTTATTGTTTCCCTCAAACACATTGCTCAAGCCCGAGCTGTTAATTCAAATAGCAACTCCTCACTAAAAACTGGCATAAAACAAAATAAATAATGGTTTTTCACGCCGGATAGATTTTAAGATGCCCAGACACAATTTCATCTTCTCTGTCGAAAACCAGGCAAAACCAACCCATCTGGCAAAGGATGGCAGTGGTGAAGATCTCTCTCACCCTTGGAAAAGCAGTGCCCCCTTCTGAGTTAAGGACCCTTTCCCACAAAAATGTAGCTATCCAAAGGGAAGCTTGCCCCAGCCCCGGCCCAGATCCGAATACAAGGAGAGAGATGGCTTGAAACTGATGCCTCAGAATCCACTCTTGGCTTGACAAGCAACAGTCCAACAAATGCACTTGGTTTGGCAGGCTGCCATTTTGGATTTGCACATTTTTAGATTCTGCAGAGAATATTTAGGTGTCATTGTAGGAACCTAATAAATGTTTGGCATCTGAATGCTTTTCTTCTTCGCTTTACAGGAGCAAGTTATGATATTAACATAATGAACCTTAGCAAAGCTAACGACACTACAAATAATGTGAGGGACTCACCATACCAGAAAGACACTGATTGACTGTGGGGAGCAGGTCCTGTGCTACGTGAGACCCGTCCAGGGATCTTGGAGGAAGCTGCGAAGCCAGCTGGCCCCCAAGACGCTACAGGGAACCTGGTCTCTCAAGGACTGAACTAAATGGTAGAGGCTGAAAGAGAACTAGGAAAGCCACCTCTGTGTCATGTTAATATTAAGACTACATGACTCCAAGTGTCAAAGGACCACTCCAGGAACACCGTGCATAAACATTAGTCCACGGTTTATCTTAAAGCACTGTCCAATCATTGCTGGTTGAGTCCCGCAACAGTCCCGAGGGGGCTGCCCAGGGCTTCAATCATATGAGCTATGACAAGAATACTGACCCCATCACATGGTTAGGCGAGCCCGGTGCTCATGAAATGCACAATAGATGTGAGATCCTCCCAAGGAGGAAATAGCACTGTTGTTAGAATTTCCGTGTGAATTTGATCATCACGTGACTTTCTTCTTTCACAAGAGGGTCTGTGCAGGTTAAGATCACTGGCTCGGGGCTTGGAAGATAGGCTGGAGGTGGCGGGAAAGGGAACATACCAGGGGAGATGCAGGGGTGTGGAACACAAACTTGGCTTACTCGAAGTGTTTTTCCTATGCTGGCTGGGAGGAGAAGTGGAGGCAGCAATTGCAAAAGTAGGGGTGATGGGAACACTGTGACTGGGCCTCAGCCAGGAGCGTGGTCTCAGGACAAAGTGCCCATGTTATAAAAGGGAAAGGGCCCCATGGCTGCCTGAATGGGCAGACCCCAAGGAAGGGCAGCCAGGCAAAGCACAACCCTAAAGGCTGGGCCAATGCAGGATGAGGGCTTGAGAACGGGGTGAGGCAAGGGCTAGGCAGCAGGAATGTTTGAGAATCACAAAACTGGGGAGGGGCGGAAGAAGCTGGAAATCACCCTGAAAATCACATGCTCAATTTTTTTTTTACATTTCATAGAAACTGAAGCCAGGTGCTTACATGACTCGTCCCGTGAAACAAGGAAAAGTCGGAACTCAGATTAGTTGTTCTTTTTAAATCTAATGACCCAGAGCTCTTTCATAGATAGATAGATAGATGATAGATAGATAATAGATAGATGACAATAGATAAATAAATTTTTTTTTTAATTTTTTTTTCAATGTTTATTTCTTTTTAGGACAGAGAGAGACAGAGCATGAACGGGGGAGGGACAGAGAGAGAGGGAGACACAGAATCGGAAATAGGCTCCAGGTTCTGAGCCATCAGCCCAGAGCCTGACGCGGGGCTCGAACTCACGGACCGCGAGATCGTGACCTGGCTGAAGTCGGACGCTTAACCGACTGCGCCACCCAGGCGCCCCTAGATAAATAAATTTTAATTGCAACTTGTTTTCAAATTTCTCAATAACGCAATCAAGAGCCAAGTGAGTTTGATGGTGAATAATGTTCCAATATTGGGCAATGAAACCATAATAGCCTTTATGACTGCGTTGTCTGTCAGGGAGAGGCTCAGAGCGATGGGAAGACTTGGCTATTTGCATCCATGTCACTACCTGAAATATGCCAGCATGTCGTTCACGTTGGGCTCTGAGGGTTTGCTTTCACCACAAGCAGGCAATGCTTGTAAGCGGTTTGAAAGTGAGAATTCTCTGAGCTGCCCAAATACGATGGTTGCTGCTAATCTGAATTATTTATTGGACCCTAGCGATAAAAGTGAAGAATTGGGAACTAAAGAAAGTACAGCAGAGAAGAGAATCTTGTCATGAAATCAGTTTGTGACTTTTGGAAGGTTTATGAGAAAAAAAGTGGAACCTTTCACGTGCTCAATACACAGACTCAAGATGCTGATACCTCTTGCAATGTCACGAGGTGGGAAAGTCAGAGTTGGTGCGTCTTGGTGGCCTCCTGAGGGACGGAGTAGAAAAAAAATCCCAAGGAGGAGAGCCAAGTCTCGGGAGACTCCAGGAATGTGCAAAGGATTCCTTAGCATGGATTTCACTCTGTGAAATCGACGGGACCTCCTGGTTTCCCAGGAGGGTGGCTGGTGCCCGTGCGGGTGCTGTGCCTCCTCAGTGAGAATTCCGTCTGGGCGTCCACCGCCCTGCAAGATATGAAATCTCTCCCTTTAACTCAAACCCCAGCCAAATACTCTGAGCTCTCACAGAGCAAGAACTCTGGATGTTAAGCAGCAGCAGCACCTGGAAAAGAATTTGGCTGTTTCCAAACGAACGCCTCTGTACCCTTCACCTTGCTTGATGCAAACCAATCAGGGTGGGTGTCACCATGTCCACTGGCCATATTAGCTATGGTACTCAGAACAGTTGACTCACCCACCTGCGTGAAAACAGTTCCCCTTTAGGACGTCTCCGTTTCTCATTGATTAGCGCCCCCAAAAGTCAATATCGACTTTCTGGGTTGGTTGCAACTCTGCTTGACCATTCAATACGTTACTCATCAAACATGAAGGGGATCCAGGTCGATATCTAGTTAATGTTTCCCTTGTGGAATCTGCCCTATGACTGATCTTTCAGCTGCTTTCATCTCGAAAGCTGAAAACCAAACAGCAATTATTTGCAAAACGGAGTGGCCTAAGTAGACGGTTCTCGGCAGGGGGTTGGGGTCCCACTGGGTGAGAATGGTGTTTGCCAACTTGGCCAGTCCAGTTTTCTCTGACCTCCACTGTCAGCCCTACTCCAGCTTTGGTGAAAAGTCTATATTCAACTGACAGAATCAGTCAAAGGCAAATGAGCTCCCAGGCTCAAATCACTTCAGGAAGTTTTACATTAAGACTGACCTCTGACTTATTTTAGCTGTTATTTCCTTATAAAAATGAAAAAAAAAAAAAAAAACCACCCCAAGAAATATATTTTGACTGTCAGGATTTATAAAGTGACTCTTGAGTAAGTCCTTGGGGTTAGTCAGCTATTCAGAGCTAAGGCAGAGTGTAAATGAAGCATTCTATGATGGATTTTATAACAAATCCCAACCCCATACCTTCAAGGCCAGTTTCTCGCCTGAGACTAAGATCAGCGGCCTCCTAAGCACCTACATTCTGATTCAACAAGCCAATAAGCCATTCCTTTCCTACTCCTCTTCCTTCTGCCCTTTGCTCTCTGTTTTATAAATGGAACCGCCATTGGCCCATGGATTCAAGCCAGAGATCCAGCTATCATCCTGTCCCCTCCATTCAGTCCCCAGATCTCATCATGTGGGGCTTGCTAGGACTTCTCACACCTGCCAGCCTCCTCTCTACAGCCACTGCTACTGTCTCTCAGACAGGTACCCGTATCACAACCCTTAAGGCTCTTTCCCTTTCCGTTTGGCCCAATCCAATGCTTGGTCCACTGGGTAGTCAAAAGTGGGTTTCCCAGTGCAAAACCTCTCATGAAATCATCCTCCCTTTGGCAACACTGGTGGTTCCTCCATGCCCTACAGATAACACACAGACTCCTTAATAGAGCTACGGGGCACTCATTCAACAAGGATTTATCGAGTAGGTTCTCCGTGCCAGGTCCCGAGAATAAACAGGGCACATGTGGTCTCTGCCCTCCTGAAACTCGGCTAGCGGGGGATTCAGCACCACACACAGAGCCACACCCGTCAACGCCCAATCCCAAGCTGTGCATGCACTGTGACAGGAAATGTGATACAGAATGAGAATGAGTAATGGGGGTGGGGGGGGGGCTGCATGGCTTCCCCAAGGAAGTGATGAGGTGGAGGGAGGAGCTTTCCAGAAAGCAGCGGGAACACCAATTATAAGATCTATCTGATTAGGAGGGAGCATGTGCTTGAGAAACTGAAAACAAGGCCCCCACAGCTGGAGTGGAGAGGACAAGACGATGTTCGGTGTGAGCTAAGACCACAGCGATGAGGAGGGCCAAAATCACACCGGGCCACCGGGCCACACAGAGAACGATGCCCTCTCCTCCATTGCACGCAACTGAACCAACGTGGCTGGCATTCCAGGTGAGGTTGAGGTTGGGGAAATAGCAACCAGATCCTTGGACAAGCTGAGCTCGAGAGGGTTTGAATCATCCTAGGAGAGATGTCATGTAGAAAGTAAATATCTGTCTAAAGCTAAAAACAGACACTGCAGCCAGAGGGGGGCATTTGATGAACAAGCCTCGTGCCTGGCCACTCTTCTTCATGGCCCACACCGTCTTGCTGTGCGGCACTCCGACCTACTTGTAATTTCACGAAGCCCCTCGGGCCCTCTTCTTTTGGAGCCTTGCATCCAGACCCTACATTCAGAACCACTGTCTCTCTCTCTCTCTCTCTCTCTCTCTCTCTGTCTCTAGCTTCTGCTCATCCCTTACTGATTATTACCTGCTGATCCCCTACTGGGTCCTTCAGAGCTTGGCGAAAACATAACCCCGGAAGCATATCTTCCCAAAGCACCCGGGCTTGCCCCCAGGGTCGCGGTGGTCCTCCACACGAAGCTTGCCGACTGTCTGGTCTTTTCTCCCCGCTAGATGCCAAGCTGCGGGGGATGCGCTCGGTAAATATTTTTTAAGTAAGAGAATGATTAGTGATTATTTATGAACCCTAAAACTACAGAACACCAGAAAGACAAAAAGGAAATCTGACCAACGGCCAGAGGAAAAAAGGCGAAATAATTTTTGACAAGCGGTAACTAGACTCACGTCTGATTTTTGACAAAAACAATGGAAGGCAGAATGATATATACAAAAAGCGAGAGGAAGTAGCACACTGCACCTGGGGAAAATGTTCCTTAAGAGTAAAAGTTAAGGGGCGCCTGGGTGGCGCAGTCGGTTAAGCGTCCGACTTCAGCCAGGTCACGATCTCACGGTCCGGGAGTTCGAGCCCCGCGTCAGGCTCTGGGCTGATGGCTCAGAGCCTGGAGCCTGTTTCCGATTCTGTGTCTCCCTCTCTCTCTGCCCCTCCCCTGTTCATGCTCTGTCTCTCTCTGTCCCAAAAATAAATAAACGTTGAAAAAAAAAATTTAAAAAAAGAGTAAAAGTTAAATAAAGACACTTTTATGCCAACAAATGCCAAAGTATGCAAGTGGCAAGTAGACCCACACTAAATGAAATACTGAGAGGCTCTCTTCCGGCAGAAGGAAATATTCCCAGATGGAAGGCCAGAGATAGTAAACAGTAAATATATGGAAACATACAAATAAAGACTATATAACCAGCACTTGTTACGTCTGGGCAAAGGGAAGAAAGGTACTTCTCTCTGGTCAGAACAGATAAGTATTAGTTGGAACTTGGAAAAAAAAAGGGAGCGGGGGGAACGTTTGTTGAGAATCTGCTGTGTTCCAGATTTTTCTACCACCTGGCTGCTATTCCTAGGGGTACAAACTTCAGTCTCCGAGGATTTTTAAAATACTATAACTTTATCAGCAAACTTATGAAATCCCACTGATTCCACACAGAGAGAAAAAGAACCCCGTGACTCCGGGCCAGCTCTAAGTCCGCAGTAAAATCTTCTCCCTCCTTCCCATTCAATGGCTCAACAAAACAAGAGTTTATTTCTCACTGATGCAAAGTCCTCCGCAGGTCTAGGTGACTGTTCACGGCTGCCCCCCATGTTTTGCCCAATCTTAGGACATTCCATATCTTCTTGGCTCTCATCATTCCCATGGCAGGAGGAGGGAAAGGAACACACAAGAGCACCAGCAGTAAAATGTTCTTTTGTTAACCTGAAGAAGTCATATGGCCATGCATACTTCATGCGGGCAGGAGAATGGCTCCCCTAAGAACTGGAGACTCAAGAACTGAAAAGTAGTCTCCAGTCTAGGATGATCCGATGTTAATGCCTACTTTAATCAGACTCAGTATTCTGAAAGTTCACTGCCTCTGAATTATTCCCAATGCCACCACGCAGTAAAAACATAAAAACATACATACGTACATACATACATAAACAAACAAACAAACTCACTAATCCCTCTTTATAAACCTGAAATTTACTTTTGATTTCTCCCTCCCTCTCTGTCTCTGTCTGTCTCTTTCTCATTCGTCTTACTCATGAAACCACATCTCCCTTTTCTTGTAAATATCTCTTGAATTTGCCCCCTTCCCCTGATGCAATTGCCTTGGTCCAGTCAAGCTGCCTTCTCTCCTAGACTCATTGCTTCTCCCTGCTTCCAGCCTCATTTTCGGCACCAACTCCAAATCAGAACCTTGAGCATGTGATGTCTCTCCTCTAAATGCCCTTGATGACTTTCCATTGCCTCAGGACAAGGTCAACCTCTATGTGACATAAAGATGCTCCACTGGGGGCGCCTGGGTGGCGCAGTCGGTTAAGCGTCCAACTTCAGCTCAGGTCACGATCTCGCGGTCCATGAGTTCGAGCCCCGCGTCGGGCTCTGGGCTGATGGCTCAGAACCTGGAGCCTGCTTCCGATTCTGTGTCTCCCTCTGTCTCTGCCCCTCCCCCGTTCATGCTCTGTCTCTCTCTGTCTCAAAAATAAATAAAAAACGTTAAAAAAATTTTTAAAAATTAAAAAAAAAAAAAAAGATGCTCCACTGAGCTGGCTCTTCTCTTTCCCCATCCTCATCACCTTTTATCGTCCACTCCATGCTTTGGCCCTAACAAACAATTGTTTTTCCTCAAACCCTAATGCGCTCTATCGTTTTCACCTCTTTTCTCTCAGCCTCCCTGCCTGGTGCACACCTGCCATGGTGTAAGAACCAGCTCATCATCCCCTGGGTGAAACCAGCTCTACCCTCTCCCCCCCATCTCCGGTGCTACTCAAAGGCCCGAGTCCCATTAACTTCTGTACTCACAGCCCAGCAGAGTGTCTGGTGGAGTAAGTACTTTTAAATGTTAGATTTGTAAATGGCTGATCAATAAGTGAATACTAGCTCTCCCACTTGGCGTTCAGAGGCTATGTCCCCAAGAACCTGGGTCCCTGTTTGCCGTTAATAAAAATAATAATAAGGATACTTAACATGCATATGGTGCTTACGGTATGTCAAGTACTATTCTAGGTGTTTTACGTGTATGAACTCCCATAATCCCCCTAAGTGCCCCCGGAGGGAAACGCTATTTATTACTCTTATTTTCCTGGTGAGCAACCTAGAGCACTGTCTGGTAAAGTGCCAGGTTACACAGCTAGAGTTGAGGTGTAAACTCCTGCTCTTCACCTTACTGGCTCCAGGGAGAGCCAAAGGCTGTGTCCTGATGGCCTCTCAGGGTCCACACATAGACCCTCTGGTGGAGACACTCCATACCCCGTATTCGCTCAACACGCAGTGCACCTGTCTCGTGTCGTTCCCTCCAAATCTAGATGGGACAATGGTGGTGCGTTTGGCAGATTGCCATAGAGGTCTGCTTTTACCCTATCGATTCTCCGATCAACGGAAGGGCATGCTAAGGAGATATTAAAAGTTCACGAGAAACAGATTCAGTCTCTTATCTGGTAATAATAATGAACATAAAAGCGACAAGCACACAGCAGAAAGTCTTCTCAGGACATATACATACTAATTCATTTAATCCTCTTAATAACCACTATGCAGTGGACATTGCCACCAGCCCCTGTTTATCAGATAGCGAAATAACTCAATCTGACCATTGATGACCTTGCCCAAGGTCGTATGACACCTAAGTGGCAGGGTAGGGATTCCCACCCAGACACGTGTGGCAGAGGGTGCCGGGGGTACCTGACTTCTCCAGGACACGGGGCTGCATCATTGCTGATCCAAGGAGGCACAACTTGCTTAGCTCACCTTCTGTGCCTTAATGCTCTCATCCTCCTTCCCTTGAAAGCTCAGAGCTGTGCTACCTCATGCCTTCTCCCATCAGCACTGCCCTGGCTTCTCCACACGTATGCCTCCACTGTGATCTGTTCTCTTTTTTGTGAGCAAACCAAGTTTGCATGTTCCTCCCATTTGCCCTGACCCATTCAGACGGTCTGTCCAGGAATTTCCTGTCCAATCGGCTAATTGTTTTCTACAGTCATCAGGAACGAAGGCTGAAGATGGGGAGTTCCCCAAGCCTCGTGTTAAAGGAGCTTTGAGTCACCTCTAGTCCGCATATGCCAAACTGATGTGAATTGCAAAGATCTGTCAAAACACACATATGCGGTTTTCATTAACTTGTTCCCTAGAATGAAAAAGAGAGTCAAGAAGTCCTGTGCTAGGTATATCCTCTGCAGGATAGAGCCTCCAGCTTGCCTTTAACTGGGAAGAACAGCATCTGGAAGCAGTCCACTGCCACGTTTTATTGGAACATTCAGATCACCTCATGAAAGACCCTGGAGACACAGAGAGCGGATGAAGGTTATCAGCCCTGTTGACATTGATCCTGGACCATCTGTATCCATCTTAATTTGTCATCCTGGCCATTCAAGAGCTGATGACTAGACAGACTTCAAATGACTTTAACTTTGTTTTCTAGCACTTATGGAGGATACAAATCTTTTTTTTTTTTTTTTTTTTTTTAAAGGGTGCCGATAGGGACAGAGCTTGTATCTTTTTTTTTTTTTTTTTCAACGTTTATTTATTTTTGGGACAGAGAGAGACAGAGCATGAACGGGGGAGGGGCAGAGAGAGAGGGAGACACAGAATCGGAAACAGGCTCCAGGCTCTGAGCCATCAGCCCTGAACCGGACGCGGGGCTCGAACTCCCGGACGGCGAGATCGTGACCTGGCTGAAGTCGGACGCTTAACCGACTGCGCCACCCAGGCGCCCCTGGAGGATACAAATCTTAATCGAGGGGTCTGTTGTTATCTCCGAGCCCCCAGACCGGTAAGAAACCAGAACTCATGTCAAATAACCCTAAAGTTTTCGTGACGTTTTGTGAAGCATGAATGACAGCAGTTAAAGCAGATTTTTCTGTGATGGGGCAGGAGATAATCACATGATTCTTAGACCTCCTCAATCCCCCAGGGTTGAGTGAGAAATAGAATATGGGGATCACAAATAGATAATGGGAATAATCGCTACGATTATACTTTAACTCTGCAGCAGCTCTGATCTCTTATTCCTCTTAAACCATAGTGTCACATAAGATCATAAATTAGAAATAATATGAATATGTGACCAATTCCCTTCGTGGTGGTCGCAAAAGAATACAGGAGGCCGGGTCAGTTTGCATAAAACACCTCCCCTGCCCAAAGACGTGACAATTTTCAGTTATGAGTTGTTTTGTCCATATTTGTTTTAAGGACAAATGGAAGGGAAAGGGACCCAGGAAAAGCCAGCTGTCCCCTTCACTGGGTGGTGTCATATGGTAAAAATCCTCTAGAGAAAGTGTCTCTTCTCAGGTGTTTGGAGACAGAGCCTCACCTCAGGAGTCCCTGCGTCCTTGACCTTGCCTGCGTGCCATGCATCCTCGTTGAATCATGCAGGGTGATGTGTAAGAGCGTATGGGCAGGCTTTGGATGAACACGATTCTAATATTTACATTTAGCTCACAACAGGCATAATTAGTTAACCCACCTCTGGACTCAGAGCCATAAGAAACGTTCACAATGCAAAGCACACCAGATACATCTGTTTCCATACGTGGTTTTGAAGGCACTCTTCATTTCATTCCAATAATTACAGGAAGATGTTTGGGGACCACCAATAGACTAAATGTTATAGCATAATCTTCATTTCTCTAGCTTATGGCCTCTCAACTCTATGCACATTTTTAAAAAGACATGTTTATTTTTCTCTTGAGCTTTTGAATGTGGGGCTGTCGTATTCTCCTCTCTTCATTCCTGTAAGTAGTCCTTCTCTGATTTTTGTTGTTCTAGATCTGAAGTTATCTATTATTTCTTGACCTTGGCAAAAAGAAATCTCTCGTAGGTTACAGACAAATTAAAAACATTATTATCTGGGGGAGAGGAGCAGAAATTCCTGGGTTTATGAAGTTAATTTGTTAGAAAATAATAGTACGTGTCCTCCAATATTGGGTCAAATGTGACCTTGGCTACTCCTACGTTCTGTAACACTTCAGAAAGCATTCAGCAAAGAGGAACTCAACCCTCTGACATTTTATTGCGTCCAAAAGACACCCTTATTTCCCATGAAGGCTATTCTGTCCATTTTAGGGAATAGTGTAATATGGAAGAGAAAGGTACCGACTCTACGTGGGATCAAATCTTGGCGTCGTGCGACCTTGTCAGAAGTCGGCCTTTCCAAGCCTTTGTTTGTTCGTTGGCTATCATATCACCTGGCTCACAAAGTTGTTGTCAGGATTAAATGGAGTAATATACAGGAGGAGTTTACTCAGTACGGAGCCTGCAATGTAGAAGTGTTAATAAACATCAGAAGTGAAAGCACCATTTTAAGGACCCGAAAAAGATTATTATTGGCTTTGGTCTATAAGACATTGAACGTCATGATGTCATACACACCCTTTCCCAGTACTACTGCTGCCATCTTGCCATTGGTTTCTCTTCTTCGTGATAAATTCTTAAATTCTGTGGTTCCCTGACGTGGTGCTGTGTGTTCTCTTTTAGGCTTCCAGACAAAGATATAACAAAGAGTTCGTGGTTTCTAAAAGGTTGTCAGAGTGGCAAGGTCTACCTTAGAATATGCCGACACCATTAAGATCCTTTTTTGGTGAAACGTTTCCAGTGATACTCAGATGCCACTGTTCAGAAAGAGCCCGGCAGGAGCGAACGAAAGCAGATTCCTCCTCCGAAGAGAGCCCAGGCAACAAATGGAGGCTGGTAAGTAGCACCCGTTGGTAAGAGAGATAAGATGACTTGGAACGAGTCTGAGTATCAGCAAGCCTGCATTTTCAAACTCAGGCCAACAGCTCAACGTCTATTTATGTCAGGTTAGATCGCACCCTTTGATAAAGCATACGGTCACTAGAAAGTGTCCTTTAGTCCCCCTTCCTTCCTCTTGTAGGCATAAATTCCCCCTTATACAGATCAGTCTGCAGTCATGATTGGGTCCACCCTGAGTCCAAACAACCAGGACTTTCATCT
The DNA here is from genome assembly GCF_018350155.1 of Leopardus geoffroyi. Taxonomy (NCBI): domain Eukaryota; kingdom Metazoa; phylum Chordata; class Mammalia; order Carnivora; family Felidae; genus Leopardus; species Leopardus geoffroyi. Next base: position 34,247,003 of record NC_059339.1, read on the forward strand.
GAGAGGGGGAAAAAAAAATCTATCCGAACCCACTGTGTGAAAATTGTATGGACCCCAAGTAGTTTTAATTGAATGTTGTACTTTTTACCATATACTTCTGCATCTTTCGTAAATGGGTTGGAGGCCACTTTGTATCTAACACAATGGTACCAACGTTGAATTTTTTTTTTTTTTAGTTTTTTTTTCCACGTTTATTTATTTTTGGGACAGAGAGAGACAGAGCATGAACGGGGGAGGGGCAGAGAGAGAGGGAGACACAGAATCGGAAACAGGCTCCAGGCTCTGAGCCATCAGCCCAGAGCCTGACGCGGGGCTCGAACTCACGGACCGCGAGATCGTGACCTGGCTGAAGTCGGACGCTTAACTGACTGCGCCACCCAGGCGCCCCCCAACGTTGAATTTTAAAAACAAAAATGAAGGACAATAGGAAAAACTAGTAACACCAAAGCTTGCATTGGAAGTGGTCCACTAGAAAGTCCTACAGGATTGCTTAAGGTAGCTCAAAACTTGGCTCTACCCTGCTTATGGCCAAGGCAAAGCTTATGCCAAGCACCGGAGAGGGACGCCTATAAAGGAAATCTGCAGGTTTCGATTATATGCGTATAAGAAATGACCAGTGCTGAATGGGGAAAGGTCTGCGGAAGCAGCCCTGTATAGGGACCTCTAAATATCCTTTAATAATATCCACGCCACAGAGGGAATGAAAGGGCCTGATGGTGGTGTGGCCCCTGCCAAGCAGAGGGAGATTCTGGTCAGGCTCACAGGAAAGGAAAAGACTCTGCCGGGGACCAGCAGCCAGAGTGGCTCTGGCCTTTCAATTTTTTCATTAAACAAGCCATGTTTCACCAAGGCGTCCAGGAGGCTTTCAGGGTGGGCGGGGGCTGTCTGTGGGCGGGGCCGAGACGGGTTTGGGCGGGGCGGGGCCCCCGGCTGACACCTGCTCCTCACTAGGGTCCCGCGCCGCCCAGCGCGGGCAGGTGTGCTGGCTCCGCCCCTGTGCCTTTGCTAGGAGCCAGGGCCAGAAAGAGCGGCTGTCCCTGGGGGGCCGCGTGGAGGGCTCTAGGAAGGCAGGTGCACCCCAGACAACGCTTCACCCCGCAGTAAATTCCATAATTACAGGTCACCGAGTGGGCGCCCCTTTGAAGTGAGGGACTTTCTTGTTGTTCCTGCGGCGGATACAATTTGGCTGAGATATCAAATGCAGATAGTAAAAATTTAATTAACAAATCAAAGCCTTTATCTGGAGTTTTTAGAACTGTGGCCAACAGTTTTCTTCAGTCTCAAGAGCTCCAGTCAGAGCCGAAGAGAAGAAAGCAGCGCCTTTGTAGTGCAGAAAACGTACAACTTTTCCTGATGATCGCTCTCACAGATAAGGCTCCTCTTAACTGCCCGCTCCTTCCCTCCTTCGGGAAGAGGCTTTGAGGCCCCTCTGCAAAGGGGCTGCATTTTTGAGAGCCCTTTGACACTCTGCTCTGGTTAACCCTTTATCGGGTTAACAGGATGGTTCTCCCAGCAAGCCAGGCTGTAGGAGATGATTAGTCTCCCTTGCGTGGTTGTGTGGACCGACAACACGCCCTGGACCTGGGACAAACTGAGACTCCAAAAAGCGAAGAATGTGTTCTGCCTCCTCGTCCCGACAGAACTCTTACGAATAAAGCAAGAGGAAATGATGCGAGGCCGTGTGTAATGAACGTGTAATTAGAACGTCAGAATCCAAATTTGCGTATATACATGCCCATCTGTATAAAGTAAAATTATCATGGTGTCATCTCTGAATGCGATTAAAAGTGATTTTTATTTCCATTTTTTGGTGTGCTTTGCTCTAGCTTTCAGGTTTTCTAAACTAACACGGGTTAAATTCATACTAACAAATTGCTACAATGGTTCATTGAGCTCCCAAAGGCAGAGACCAAATAGCCCCAGTGGCTGGCTCCCAATGCTGACAGCACTTGGTTTGGGATTAATTGAACTAGACAGGGTTGAACTGGAGGGAATGGAGAAGGAATAGAGTTCACTCAAGATTGCACACATAGGGTATGAAGTGGGTCTGAAAGAGTAATACAGGGAGAAGCAGAGAGCTATCTCTAGAAAACAGCTATAAAGACACAAAAGTGAGGGGCGCCTGGGTGGCGCAGTCGGTTAAGCGTCCGACTTCAGCCAGGTCACGATCTCGCGGTCCGTGAGTTCGAGCCCCGCGTCGGGCTCTGGGCTGATGGCTCAGAGCCTGGAGCCTGTTTCCGATTCTGTGTCTCCCTCTCTCTCTGCCCCTCCCCCGTTCATGCTCTGTCTCTCTCTGTCCCAAAAATAAATAAAAAAAAAAAAAAAGACACAAAAGTGAGACCAGACTTGGCTAGAGGAAATTTGAGAAGTCCCCCCCTCATGTCACTCACTTTTCCAGTGTCCAGGGAATGAACATAACCTGGAGGATTCCAACTACCTTAACCCTTGAACCATGCAGGCCTTAGGGGCACAAACCCCCTCCCACTCAAAACTCTGCATCTAACTTTTGGCTCCCCCCAAAACTTAACTACTAATAGCTTACTCGATTTGGGTGAATGTTTATTTTTGAGAGAGAGAAGGACAGAGTGTGAGCAGGGGAGGGGCAGAGAGAGGGAGACAGAATCCGAAGCAGGCTCCAGGCTCTGTGCTGTCAGCACAGAGCCCGACGCGGGGCTTGAACTCACGGACCGCAAGATCATGACCTGAGCCGAACTCAAACGCTTAATTGACTGAGCCCCCCCAGGCGCCCCTTAATAGCCTACTCTTGATCAGAAGCCTTACTTAACACCAGAAACAGTCGACTCAGGTATTTTGTGTGTTATGTGTATTCTATACTGTATTCTTACAGTAAGTAAGGTAGAGAAAAGAAAATGTCATTAAGGAAATCATGAAGAAATACATTTACAACACTGTACTATATTTATGGGAAAAATCCATGTATAGGCGGACCCGCGCAGTCCACGCTCCTGTTGTTCAAGGTCAATTCTCGAATCCATCATCCTTCATGCTGCTCATGTTGGCCCAGTGATATGGAGAAGAGCGGAAGTGATAAGGAAGCCTGAAGAGGGAAAGAGGAGGCAGCCCCTGAGACCTGAAGCACAGGGGCAGAGCAAATCTCCCCATGTGATTTGATAGCAAGCGCATCTCACAGACTATGTCTAAATAAGGCTAAAACCGGGATTCGTTTAGTCATTATATGGCACCAATATATTTGGAGGAGGGCAGTGAGGATACATAGGCAGGTTGTGCAGGAAAGGAGGTGGGATGAGACAAACTTAAGATGGCCAATTCAGAAACAGCGTAACTTAGGGACCTTTATTATTGCATGGAAGCAGACAGAGCTCCTCATCACTGTGTCCCAAGTCTGGGAACCTGTTGGCATTGCCAAGCCATCTTGGGCAGCTTGTCTCTTGAAGGGAAGTGCCAGACTAGACTGAGACCACCACGTCCAAGGCCACCAAAGGAAAAGTCTGGAAGCAGTTGACCAAAGGAATCCCCTCCCAACTCTATGCTGCAACCCCAACTCTTTGCCCACCATCATCCCCTCCCCAGGAAGTTTCCACCCTGACCACTAGAATGTTCCATTTCTGAACATAAATATGATCTAAGATGCATTTAACAATTCAAGCTGTTTATAACCATCATGATCTCCCTTTTAAACAACCATCTTGTTGGGAAGACAAAAGAAAATGCCTGTGATGCTCTCAAGATGGGTGCAAGTGATCAGAAAAACTGTAAGAAGGTGCCGTGATGTTTAAAGCATCACGTAGTTTTAAAACATATGTCCTCGCCCCTTAGTAAAAAGAGAAGGAATTTTATTAAGGGCTTCAAAAAACAATAGCATTGTGGGTCTTAATTTATTTTTACAGTTCACTGGGTCTGCAATGTATCAAACATGAGAGGCCCCTCTTGGCCGGTCTGTTTTTCATAAGGGTGTCTTGCTAATTCATTTGAACTTGCTTAATGACTGTGAGGGCTGCAGAGAAAGGCCCGGTCTACAGAGTTCTTCTTGGATGACACTCAGCTAAACACGTGCTCACTTAGGCATTTGATGAATAGGATCTGGTCAAAGGGAAGCTGCCATTTAGGCTACAAACCCTAAAAGGAAATGTCCAAAAGGTTAGGTGTCCCTATTAATTTGTTAATGCAATTAATTAATCAATGCTTATTAACTTTAGTTACTATTTACTGAGCACTTATTTTGTGGCCAGCCCTGCAGGTTATTGTTCAGGCCCCACAGCATCCCACTGAGAAGTAGGAACCATTATGCTCACCTTTTTTTTTTTTAAATGTTTATTTATTTTTTGGGAGAGAGAGGGCATGAGCAGAGGAAGGACAGAGAGAGAGGAGGACAGAGGAATCGGAAGTGGGCTCTGTGCTGACAGCAGCAAGCCTGACGTGGGGTTCGAACTCACAAACTGGGAGATCACAACCTGAGCCCAAGTCAGACACTCAAGGACTGAGCCACCCTAAGCTCACTTCTTTTTAAGACGTAATAATTGACACGATAGGATTTGACTCTGGGCCTACAAAAGGAAGCAGGTGACCTAAGGATTCCCCCCTCCCAACTCCATGCTTCAACCCCAACCCTTTGCCCACCATCATCCCCCTGGGAAGTTTCCACCCCAACCACTAGAATGGTCTGTTTCCGAACATAAATATGATCTAAGATGCATTTGACAATCAAGGCTATTTGTAACCACCATGATCTCTCTCCTAAATGATCATCTTGTTGGAAAGACAAAAGAAAATGCCTGTTCTGAAGGAATCCAACCCCGCTAACATCCTACAGAGAAATCCATTGCCCGAGAGGAGTCTATAGTCTGCTTGTGCAATGAGCTCTACCCATAAACTGTCAGCTCTCTGTGATGGGGTGGGAAATGAGCACAGTAGCACTCAAGAGGGAGGACGAGCCTGTCTGCTCGAATTACCAAGAAAGTTTCCAAAGAGAGAGCATGTGAACTGGCCGTCCAGTGATGATATCAGGAGAGGAGACTTGAAGGCAGCCCAGGCTCCTGCTTTCACAAGTTCTGAGCAGGTTATAAGATGAGAGGAGCCAGCCTTGAAACACTTTTACGTGTTCGTGCAAAACTTAAGGGGAAAGAGTCGTTTGCTTGGCTGCAATAGTATCTGAGTTTAGGTCGATAATGAGGTTCACGCTACCACGCCAACAGCGGCAGCTACTCTTTACTGAGCACTGACTCTGTGCGGGACACTGTAGTCGGTCTTTTGCAACTGTTACCTCATCAGACTTTCCAGTAATGCTAAATTCCTGTCCCATTTAACAGACGAGGAAACTGAGGCCAATGGAGGTAGGTAAGTTTCTCACGCTCACACAGCCATTAGCTGGCAGAGCTGGAGTAGAGCTGGGTCTCTCTGACGCCAGAATGCGCACTTCGGCACCTGGCCATCCTGCCTCCCTAGTGCGGTAACGTACGGAGGACACAGGTAAGGATTCAAATTGACTCCGGAAGGAGATTCTTGGGAGATGCACTGTGGAAGCAGGGTAGCTTGCACTGGGGATCAGAGGTGACTCTCACGGTTGAAGAGAAAGTGACATGAAACGTGGTGTCACTCAGAGACCAAGAGTCCTCATTTCCCTTTTTCTCCTCCAAGAGAAGTCCATGTGGCAAATAATCCAACGCGGAGGGCGTGGCTAACAGCACCTTCGTGTGGCCCCGGACGACCACAGGTATGCACACAACAGGAATCTGAATAGCTGCCCCCCCCAAAGAGGCCCAGACCCTCAACCTGAGAAACATGAGCATCCACGGAATAAAATCCGATGGCCTGGGGAATTTGCGATTGCAAGTGAAAATACTGACTTGATGTTTGTTACCTGTCATTTTCCCTCCGAGAGGCGTATATACCTAGTATGAGGGTCTGTCCCATAGTTAGTATTCCTCTGGTCGATACACTCAGTAGTAGAAAGCTGATGGGAGAATGTCACGTCCATCTGCAACCGGCTTTCAGTTTGATCAACGCCGAAAGGCGGTGCCAGCTGCGGAGGCTCCCGGCGCCTGCTGGGCAGACCGCCACACCGCAAAGCAGGGTTTCTCATCCTGGTCTGTGACTTCGTCACGGGGTCAGGCCCCCGGGCACAGAGCTACCCAAAGGCCTCCTCCCCTCCAGTTCTTTCTCCTGCTTCCTCCCCTCCTTGAGAGTCTGCCCCTCCTCTCTCCACCCCTACACACACAGCATCAGAAACATTGCAAAAAGCATGGCCTTGGGGAAGAGTTAGCAACTGAGAGTCAGGGGTCCCAGCTCAGCAACGTGATCTTATATGATAAGATAAGCAAAGGCAGTGGCTCAGAAGTTGAGCAGAGGTTTTTGCAAACTCACGGTGCAAAGAGAACCCGCACTCAGCAAAAAGAACAGGCCCTGGGAAGCAACTCGGGTTGTCCATTTGAATGCCACAGGCTACACTTGAGGAGCAAGAGGGAACCAGGAATGGACCAGCCTCGCAAGGACTGCCACCTAGCTTGGCCCCTGAATCACCTCAGTCCTCAACTGGATCAAGACGCTCAGCAGCCTCTCAGAAGCAAAAGTAAATCCTTCAGGCGGAAAGAAATGGTTCCAGGTAGGAACACGAAAATGCAGGAGGACACAAAGAGGAATGAGTGTAGGGGTCAGAAGAAATGAATACTGACCATATAATACAATAATCTTGCCCTGAAGAGGTTAAACATGCAAAATTAAAGCACACATCAACAACATAAGAGGACAGAGATGGGTGTGTGTGTGTGTATATATATATATATATATATATATATATATATATGTGGTGTAAGTGTCTGATATTAAGCTTTTTAATTGTGATATAAGTCCCTGACGTTAGGCTTTTGATTGCCTGGGCATCCATTTCAAAAACATCTATCTGGGGGCGCCTGGGTGGCGCAGTCGGTTAAGCGTCCGACTTCAGCCAGGTCACGATCTCGCGGTCCGTGAGTTCGAGCCCCGCGTCCGGCTCTGGGCTGATGGCTCAGAGCCTGGAGCCTGTTTCCGATTCTGTGTCTCCCTCTCTCTCTGCCCCTCCCCCATTCATGCTCTGTCTCTCTCTGTCCCAAAAATAAATAAACGTTGAAAAAAAAAAAAATTTTTTTAAAAAAAAAAACATCTATCTGGAGTAAACATACTGCCAGCCATATAACACAGCTACTAGTAAATCAACTAGGTATGAAACCAGGATGCACCCAGAACTTTAAAAGGAAGTCCTTTTTACAAGCCCTGGGTAAACCCAGATAACCAACCATTTGAGTGACCTTGCTTTTCCATTCTCCTAGCCTAATTCCCAGATGCAGAGTGAGCCTGCAAAACCCTAGGCACCCTGGGGCACCTGGGTTGAGCCCAGTTGAGCATCTGACTCTTGATTTCAGCTCAGGTCATGATCCAGAGTCATAGGATCAAGCCTCACGTCAGGCTCCATGCTGAGCATGGGGTCTGCTTAAGATTCTCTCTCCCCCTCCGCCCCTCTCCCTCACCTGTGCGTGTGCTCCCTCTCTAAAATAAATAACATGGAAAAAAAGAAAAACCCTAGGCACCCTACCCTTGACCCCAATAAAGGCAGAGCCCCAGTTCTGCTCTATATTTCTCACTCCCCTCCTCTCTCCCTCTTCCTCCCCACCAGTGACCTCACTGTGGCCCTAGGCATGTTGTGCATCCTTCAGGACTTGTGAGTAATAAACCTTGATGTTTCGAAGTTTTCTGATGGTTGTTGCTGAGGTGCATCTTGCAATCCTAAAAAGGACCACAAGGGCCAGTCCAGCCACAACGTTGATTGCAGCTGGGGAAATGTCTGTGAGAGCTCACCACCAGACGTACTGGCCCAGATGAGGTCCTCAGGCATCCATAACCAAGAGTGCCACTATTAATAGACTAAGATCCATACAACAATGGAGTTAAAGTATGCTAACTGCACTCCATTCAGAAAGGGGTGAAGAATTCATTTATGTTAGACTTTAGTGAGTCAGGGAAGGGTATTATCATTTCTATAATAACCACTAAAAGAACACTAAAGCAACATGTAACTAACAAACTAACAGAAGAGAGGGCTGAATTTTTAAAAATATTAACCTAAAGAAAAGCAATAAAAGAAAGAAGAAGGAACATAAACAGGAAGGCAAATGGAAAACAAATAGGAAAAAGGGTAGATTTTAACCAATTATATCAGTAATTACACTAAATGTAAATGTACATTTCAATTCAAAGACAAAGATTATCAGCTGGAATGGGAATAAAAAATACTAATGCTTACAAGAGCCATGCCTTAAATGAGTAAAGAAAGATTGAAAGGAGGGGAAGGATTAAAAATGCAAACAATAACTAAAGGAAAGCTGGTATATCTGTCCTAATATTACAGACTTTTTTTTTTTTTTTAATTTTTTTTTTCAACGTTTATTTATTTTTGGGACAGAGAGAGACAGAGCATGAACGGGGGTGGGGCAGAGAGAGAGGGAGACACAGAATCAGAAACAGGCTCCAGGCTCTGAGCCGTCAGCCCAGAGCCCGACGCGGGGCTCGAACTCCCGGACCGCGAGATCGTGACCTGGCTGAAGTCGGACGCTTAACCGACTGCGCCACCCAGGCGCCCCAATATTACAGACTTTAAGGCAAGGAACATTCCCAGAGATAAAGAAGAATTTCATAATAATTTGCCTAATAGAAAATAATCATTTTACCAATGTTTCGATAAGGAAGGAGTCAAGCCATCGAGTGGGAGAAGCTATTTTTCATGCATCTATATGACAAAGGACTCTTAAATTTGGGATACAGGAAGGACTTCTACAAGGAAATAAAAAAAAGAAGATAGTACAATTATTTTTCAAATAGGCAAAAATCTTAAACAGGCGCTCTACCAGAAAAAAATATATCCAAATGGTCACTAGACCTGTAAAATGATACTGAATTTTAGTAGTAATCAGGGAGGTGCTAAGGGCATACCCCCACTTAATGGCTAAAATTAAAGACAGACATGCCAAGTGCCAAATGGTTGGCAAGAATATGGAGCATACGAAACTCTCATACCCTGCTGAGTGAGTGTGTATGTTGGAACTGACCTTTGAAAGCTGTGTGATGATATACACACCGAAGTTCAACATGCACATCCTCTATGACCAAGCAATTGCACTCAGATACATAGGCAACAGAAATACGTGTACATGACCACCGCAGACATGTTCAAGGCAACTTTATTCATAACATTCCAGAACAGGAAGCAATCAAAACGCCCGGCATCTAGAGAATCAATTAATAGGGTGTCTATAGTATATCTATACAATGAAATTCTGCCTATAAATGAATGAAAAAGGGTGAACTTGTACACCAAACAGCAACCTTGATGTACCTCAGCAGCACAGGTGAATCACAAAAGCATGACGTGAGAGAAGGAAGACAGTGGTCACGTGGAGGGAAGGCAGTAATGACTGAAAGGAGACTCTAGGAGTTTCTGGAATGTTCTGTTCCCTGATCCTGGAGCTGGTTACACAGGTAAGTTCAGTTGTAACAAGTTCTTGTGTTGTACGCCCAACAGACATGCACTTTTCCGTGGGGGTGTCGTTCTTCAATTTAAACAAGAAGTTTGTTTTCAGTGAGTCTAAGCTATCTCGCAAGAGGAAGAATCTCTGGAAATTTGCATCTTTCTCAGAATCCGTGATCAACCGCATAGCTGGACTGGGCCCTTATCCCAGGGCAATGGACGTTCAGAAATCCCTCACTCTCAGGTTCTTCCCAGACCCAGCTTTTGGGTTTGGGTTTATGATGAGCCAGTTTCTCTGTCACTAACACGCAGACCAACATAAGGTCCTGGGGCAGCAAACAGACTCAGGCTGAGGAAAGTAGGGTAACCAGTGGGGGGTGGGGGGTGGGGTGGCAGAAAGCCCTTGATTTTTGAGGGTAGCCCTACCCTGCGTGTGTTGCAAAATTACATTCTCTAGTAATTGAAGGACTAATTGGATTGAATTGCAACAGGCATGGGTCAGGAAAACAAAACAAGACAAAACAACAATAATTGTATCTGCTGGCATGGCAGAACGATGGCATTGGCCCCCTTACACCACTTTCCGTTATCTGTTTCTTAAGTGAACAGCTGAATGCCCGGGTTAATGACCTCAAATTACTGCGGTGGGAACTTCACTGTGAATTTGTTTGGGTCTTCAGCTGGTGAGACCTGGTGAGGAACAGACAATGGGAGGCGACCCCGGTTCCCTGAAACCAAATTGGCTATTATCCAAGTTAGAGACTTAGGGTCCAGGGCCATATGTGTCCTACATCCCTCTTCAGCAGCCTGCTGGGCCCTGCCCCCCCTCCCCCCGGACTTGGTGGGGAAGCTGTCACTGACACACTGAAAAGTGCCGCTTCCAGAAAGACAACCTGGTGGGGAAGCGGAGGCCCCCGACCCCATGGAGGAGTAGAGGGAATTGGGGGCTTTGGGTTATGTGAAGCCCCAGGCCCTGGTTTTAGGGATAAGGGCTGGTGTAGCTGGAGGTCTCTCTCTCTCTAACTCAGGGAGGGAAGCCGCGGTGAGAGAGTTGGCAAGGAGTCAGCAAAGGATAAGATGAGAGGGAGCCGAGCCCAGTCTGCAAAAGGAGAAGCGGCAGGAGGCTTTAAGAGCTGGAGCATCGATCGGCGACCCGAGGCTGGGCGCTGTGCAAGGGTGCGGCATCTCTGTCCGCTGCTATCGGCAAATCGGTGATAAAAGCCGATTACACACAATGCCCTGTGTCAGCAGTCCCTGGGAAGAGGGAGTTCCAGTTCCCGTGTGGGAGGAGCCAGAGAAGAAAAAGAAGCAGCCTCACCTCGGAGGGGAGAGAAAGAGAACCGTGTCACCGCAGGACGGTGGAGCAAGGGTGGGCCAGGAGGGCAGCCGTGCACCTGCCAGGCCGCATGCATGGGTCGTGGAGAGGATTTGGTGAGAAGACACCAAACACGTAGCAGCATAGTGGCTGCGACCCAGTCAAGAAAAGGGAGTGATGATTATCTTTCTTGCTCCTTGAAGTACCCTCCTTAGTCTGCCTTCTTCGTAAGTCCCAGCTGGCTAAGCAACCATCTTCTTCAACACATCCACCCTCAGGCTTTCTTCCTGTCATCCCTGCCCCTTCCCTATCTCCCCCAGGAGAATCCTTCTTTAAACACAATATTCTTTTTTTTATATATAATGTATTTATTTTGAGAGAGAGAGAGAGAGAGGTCATGTGATCAGGGGAGGGGCAGAGACAGCAGGAAAGAGAGAATCCCAAGCAGGTTCCACACGTCGGCACAGAGCCCGACACAGGTCTTGAACTCACGAACCGTGAGATCATAGCCTGAGCCAAAAATCAACAGTCAGACGCTTAACTGACTGAGCCACCCAGGTGCCCCTAAAGACAGTATTCTGCCTTCAGACCCAGCCACTTCCCACAGTTGCCCGCAGGTGTCTACAATACCCGAAGGGTTTTCACTCTGAGGCTTGGGTATAGAACTAACTCATTATGAGGTCTTGGAGCCAGGAGAAGAATTTTGCCACACGGCTAATACCTAATTAACACGAGTAACCGGACGACCTGCAAGAAAGATGTTTTCCCGTCAGTCAAGCACTCTCACACCTTGGAGAATTTAAGCTTTGTTATTCGACTTCTGCTTTCTATTTTGACAGCTCCCCAGTAACATTTTAAAACATCATCAGCTGGAGGCAAGCCCCCCTGCACCCTGATCAACCTGGTTTTGCACTTTTCGGGAGGGTGACACTGAGACAAGCTCTGTTCCCTAGATCAATACTTTATTAGGTTGAAATCTGCAGATGAAAAGGGCTGGCGAGGTGGTGGTGTTGCCTGCCAGGAAATCTGTGAAAACTATTTTCTTCTTTGCTAAGAGGTAAAATATTTATGTCTTTAATAAGCACAGTGACTGAGACATAAATGTACTTATAAATAGCTACACCAAAAATGTGCATATACGCACTACTTAAAAGGAGCATGAAAGCCTCCATGTATTCTGATTCCTCCCCAGCCCGTGGCCCGTGGGGTGCAAGATAGCTGCCTCCATAAGCTTCAGAACAACTCTGTGTCTTCCACAGCCACTGGGCCTTGAGAGGGGAGGTCCCTAACTCCCCTATTTGTCACGGACACCCTTCTTGCAATGTCCCTAAGATAGCTATGGTGCTTTCAGACCAGGTAGAGGCAGTGGCCCACCTATGCGTTGCTTCTGCTGTGGATGCACTGAACCATCGGTCTCTTGCCGGGGGTCGGGGTGACCAGGAGGCCTGGGCAAGCTGGCTATGTGTCAGGTGGAGATTCTGGCTGTGTGTGCCTATCCACGTAGAGGCATCCTCCACGGGACCTTTCTGAGCTCCGTCAGAACAATTATAAGGCTGTGCAAACACACACACACACACACACACACACACACACGACTGTCTAGTGGACAGGTCAGAATAAAGCAGTCATCTTACCATAACCACCAGACCACTCAGTACAGGGAGCTCAGATTACAGGGACTGTGAAACCTGAGTAAAACTTGAAGGACCCAGGACACTTTCACCAGCCAATCTCCCTTCTTTACTGCTGAGTTAATGGCGATGTGAAAGAAAACGTGTGTTGGCACCAGGAACAGTTATGTGACCCAGGTGCTATGGGCTCAGCAGATCCCAGCCAGGATCACACGTAAAGCTCACCGGACAGAGGGTGCTGAGGCCATTAAAGGTCTTGAAAGAGATTTCACTGCCATGGAAAAGTAAATAAACACAGCTCAATAAAGAATACATAGATGTCTAGAATTCTTCAGGAGATGGCCAAGTCCCAAAGCACTCTGGGAAGCATTTTTGGCATTCAGTGTCTGCTCTGTGTGCATGCACACATCATCTCTCTGGGAGAGGTTTGGGCACATCAAATAAAGCCCTCCAGTTCCCTGATTTATAGGTGGAATGGCCTTTGAGTTGGCCCTTATCCACACCCAGAGGTTAATCCTGTGATTTTTCATATGCAATTGAGTGGAGTGGGGGGTGATATAAAATAACCCCCAAGCCAAACACACACGTCCTCACTGAAAAGTACAAGAACATAAACAGATCTTTATTTGACACACGAGTAGCCATAGTGCTTCTATTTAGACTTGGACCCAGGAAATTTTATGTGCAAGTTTTCAAATGAAAATGTTTTGTGAAAATTTTCAACAGACAAAGCATTGTTAAAATATTTTATTTAAAAAAAATTTTTTTTAATGTTTATTCATTTTTGAAAGACAGAGAGAGACAGAGCACAAGCAGGGGTGGGGCGGAGGTGGGGGGGAAACACAGAATCTGAAGCAGCCTCCAGGATCCAAGCTGTCAGCACAGAGCCTGACGCAGGGCTCAGACTCATGAACCGTGAGATCATGACCTGAGCCGAAGTCGGACACTTTAACGGACTGAGCCACCCGGGCGCCCCTAAAATATTTTCAAGTGAGAGATAAGTCCTAAACCAAAAGTTGGTGATTAAGAGTTTAATCATCTTCCATTTTGAACACTAAAACACATAATTATATACTGTTCTTACATAGTCCTACAGATATTTTTAGGATCTTTCCAATGTATCACTGAGGTTCCCAAGGGAGGGTCTCTGCCTCTACCAATGAGATCGGACACAAACCTGTGACAGATGGGGCTTCGGGGGAGCAGGGATGTACTTTCCTCCAAGCTGTCCGATAAGGAAAGCATGCATAATTGTCAGGAATGGGATAGAATTATCAAAGGCATATAAGTTACAAAAATCATAGAATGTGTTTTTCCATTCTATTGTTTTGCAACAATGAAAAGCTGCAACTTTCATCAGGATGACCAACAGAAGCTACAAGCTCTCTGGGGCAAGATAACAATCAATACTGCCTCAGGCCACCTGGCTGGTCTGCCTGCCACGTGGACACACACACACACACACACACACACATCAACTCTTGCACAACTTTGTTTTGCTCCATAGACATTTTACTTCTCCTAGTAAAGGCATATCTCCATGGGGGTCAGCAGGAGTTTCTTTCTGGATAAATTGACATAATGGGAAACATTGTCCAAATTTCTTGGTAGCGATCTTTCCAGAGCAATGGTTTCTGTGTGGCATCCATTCTCTCATGCTATCACTCTCCTCTGGCTCCAGCTCCCTCTGTCCTCCCCACTGTTGCCTGCCCTGACCTGGGTCTGGATTTTTGAGAAATACTGGACACATATCACCTGTGAGCCATGGTTATGAGCAACAACAGTGCCTCCAATCACAAAACATGGATGACAGGACTCAGGTGGAGGTGGCAAGTCATATACACGTACTTGCCTATAGATGAGTTAAATACTCGTGTGGGTACATGTGATGATAGATAGGTAGATAGATAGATAGATAGATGATAGATAGATAATAGAGATAGATAGGTAGATAGATATAGATGATAGATAGATAGATAGACAGGTATCCTTAGGAAATAGATGATAGATAGATAGATAGATAGATAGATAGATAGATAGATAGACAGGTATCCTTAGGAAATAGATAGATGACAGATAGATAGATGATTGATAGATAGATAGATAGATAGATAGATCTCCTTAGGAAATAGATAGATAGATAGATAGATCTCCTTAGGAAATAGATAGATTAGATAGATAGATAGATAGATAGATAGATAATAGAGATAAATAGGTAGACAGATATAGATGATAGATAGATAGATGATAGAGATAGATAGATAGATAGATAGAGACATATATACATATATACATACATACATACAAAGACAAGTTAAATAATACGTATATGTAGTTGACCCTTAAACAACATGGGTTTGAACTACACAGGTCAACTTAACACAGATTTTATTTTCAATAAATATACTACAGTCCTGTAAATGTATTTTCTCTTCCTTTGATTTTCCTAACATTTTCTTTTCTCTAGCTTACTTTGTTGTAAGAATACTTTATTATATTGTAACAATATAATACATATCACATACAAAATATGTGTTAATCAACTTTATGTTATCGGTGAGGCTTCTCTGGTCAACAGTGGGCTTTTAGTAGTTAAGTTTTGGGGGAGACAAAAGTTATACGAAGATTTCTGACTGAGTAGGTGCATAGCACTCCTAACCCCCACATAGTTCAAGGGCCAACTCTACGTGTAAATCGTCTAAATTATATTATTCCTGTGTCTATGTTTGAATACTCAACAACCCTAAGCAATGGATATTTGGTTTCTGTTTGCTGAGACAACTGAATCTAAAATTTATCATTTATAACTTTAGTAAAACCCTCCTGTCTGTCCTTTCCCTAACTTAGGAATGTCATTAGAATTTTTCTTACACCTCACTACACATTTGAGTCAGAGAGAAATTTTCCTACAAAAGGTAACTAGGAATTGGAAGGAATCAAGGATAAGGATGCTTTTGGTATGCACATTGGAAAAAAGATTTCCTAACACAAAAGGCATGGATTCGTGAGAGATGAAAGATGGCAGCTGATGTGTGTCACCTCCAAAGGGAAGGGGGAAAAATGGTGGTCAAGACCTTGGTCAAAGAGTTTTTCACATCAACCACTAGGTGATTCATCTACCCAGGACTTGGGTAAAAATAACAGCAATGATAATAATACGTAATGTTGATTGAACACTTACCGTTTTCCAGGCACTCTAGGGAGAACTTTTTCTATGTTAACTCACATAGGAAAACATTGTGGAAGATTTTGAGATTACTGAAGAAGTCAGAAGAGATTGCTGAACACCTTTTCATTAGAATAACAGACACTCCTCTGAGGATGTTTGACTTTGACTAGACTGTTTCACAACTCAGTAGAGATGAAGATTAACTGAGAGTAACGCAACTTACTCCTATCCACAGAAATGTAGATTGTATCCAATGGAATGCCATTGATTACAGCCCCGTGGATATTGACCAGTTTTGCCAGCTTTGCATCCATTTTTAAATTCGTTTCTTCACTCCTTATCTGATTCTAGATGTGTGCCCCTTGAACCAGTCCTAACATCGAGTGACTCTCACATGTGTCTATGAGCTAAGTACAATATTTGAGACATGTTCATTTTGAAATTATATGAGAGTCATGGTTTGATTGTCTCTTAAAACTTAACCTTTAACACTCATCTCATCTTTGGAATAGTACTATTAATGATGGGAGCGGGGTTTATGGGGGCCTTCCAGCAAGTGGAGAAGGAGACACAGTGAACCACCAACCCATACATAGATTCAATCACGTTATACGCACTCCCTCATATTACATGATACTTCTTCTCCAGCATCCCTACCTACAGAAGTAATGAGTGAACAGGAACTTAGTTAGAAGACAGCCCACTCCAAAGTTGGGAAACTACGTGCTTCGGCAGATATTTCCTATATTGAAAGGAATTGTCGCTTTCTGAAATGTTAGTCAATCTCCTATGAAAAAGGCCTCCTCCTTTCTCTACAAGAGTCTTTTAACTGTTGGAAGGCAAATATGTGATACGCCCACAGTCTTCTCCAGCACAGAATACATCAACCTCTTCCTTAGTTGAGATGATTTCAAGACCTCCTCACTATCTTGCGCCTTCTTGTTGCGCTCCAGCTCATATCATCCATCTAGAAACATGGCACCTAGAGTTGGAAACAATAGTCTGACCCACCCAGAACATCGTTCCTGTGATCTGAGTCCTACAAATGTGTGGGACGCTAAGGAGCCCCGGGTCTACAATATGGAGTGTGCCTATGATTTGCTAAAATTCCTTCATGTCAGTGAAGCTGGCCCCAGTTCTTCTTGCCTTTCATACGTACTCACTATGTAGAGCCGAAGATTTTTTTGAATATGTATACTTACTTATTTCTAGTTAGATTCATCAAAAGCATTCATCCTGAAGCAATTAGTAACTGCTTCGTTCAATTTTTACTGAACAAAAAAAGATGCTGCTACCTCCTGTTTATGTTGAATTGTCTTTCTATTCACAAATTAACTCGAATGATTAAAATTTATCAAACTCTCTATTTGATTTAATAGATTTAATAGTCTGATTATTCCAATGCGATAAGGAATTCATTTTGACGCTAAACTACAAGTCAATCAATATTTATGGCTACTCTTCACACTTGTTTAGGAATTCATGCTGATGAATTACACATTTTTTGACAGTTCTTTCCCTCGAAAGCTAGCCAGTTGTGGGAATCCAGTGTGGTGATGACAAGAATCCATGGGTCTGAGATGCTAGCAAAGCTGCTGAAGATTATCCCAAGGAAAGAAATACCCTCAAAGACCCTTGGGCCTGTAATTAAAGTGATCAACTACCCACTCCCGTAACTCTCCGTCTCCCAGCCCCTGGCCAGGCCAGCCCATGAAAGCCTAACCTGTAATCAGAATGGGGGAAAAAATAACAAAGCCGAGAACAGGAAACTGTTGATATCTTCTCTACCAGATGTCCCTCTGCTCACTGAAGTTTCAAAAACACGGGAGCTTTCAATCTGACTTCTTTCCTTACAGAGCTCCCAGCCCACCCTCCCTGCTGAGCTCATTCAAGGGCAAACACCCGGCCCCTCCCTGAAGGTTACTAGCACAACGTTATCCTTGTTTTGCAGCCATTGTTAATTATGCACGTGGCTCACTCAAGCTCTATCACATTTTGCCAAAATAACTGTTGGATAAAGGAAAGCTACAGTCAGCTCGCTAGTTCATTGATCTTCATGATATCCAGACACTGATTTTTTTTTTTTTTTAACCACATTGATTTAAGTAAGGACGTTTTGACATCCTGGAGAGACAGAATCTAAATTCTTCGATGTTCTTCACTATAAACATATTGCTTATCGTATGAGTTCTTCATGACATGTAAAGGCCCCTTTGATACTGTATAACCATCATAATCATGGGGAAACAGATATTGAAAGAGGAGGCCATAGGCCAAAGGTCACTAGCAAGGTCAGGGATGAAATCAGATTTAAGAGTGAAAGTTTCCACTTTGTTAGTCATTATTCCCCAGCGAGACTCCAGAACATCCTGTTAGATCTTGTTATGTCTACATTCAAAGTGAATTTCTATCCTTAGCAAGCAAGGAAACCATCTGAGTAACATCGCAGAATTCAATTATCCAATTTGATTATTTGGGGTATAGAAATGTGGATAACTTTCTCCCTGTCAAGTAACAGCCTCGATGTTTCTCTTTAGTTAAATCTGGCTAATACCTTACACCTAAAATGAGTTCCTAGTTCGCTATTGATTTCATTCCCTTGGGTGAGCTGGAGATAGGAAATTCTGACAGAACCCCTTGACCATCTGCTCTGCACACCTAAGCATTCAATTTCTGAGTGAACAGCATGTATATTCATTTGTGTACCACTTTAGCTGATGTCTGGAAATCCCCTTTACACATACACGAGAGCCTTGGGTGGGCAATAAAGAGTTTATTTGAACAGAGAACCAAACTGACACCCTTAACACAATGATGTAGCAATAAGGTTAGAGCAGTCACTTGGCTACTCCAACCTGTTAGAAAAAAAAAAAAAAGTGGAAAACTGTGCCAGTGGCTTCCATGGAGCAGACCAATCCACAGCCCATAGAGAGTATTCAAGGAGATGACAAGAGCTCCCTGGTGACAAAGCTGGCTTCAGGACAGGGCTGGTCCAGGAGTTCACAAGAGCTAAGGAGCAGGCCATCCATCACTCACCCCGGCCAACGGAACAAATAAACCATTTCTTGTTTCCTTGAGATGCTTGCAAAAAGAGCTCCTGGGTCCCAGCGTGCACAGAGCGAGCTGCTCAGAGCCGGTTGTGTCCAGGCCTCTCAGATCAAAGATGGGTTTGGGGCAAAAGGAAGTTTTGAATTTGACAGGATTTTCCTGGACACGTTGGAAACAGGAATAACGTGACAGGCCAGGAGCAACAAACTCAACCGCATGAGGTTCTTAAGGGCGACGAGGTTGGGTGTGTGGGGGCAAATTCTTCAGGGTCCGAGGTGGTCCTGGTTTAAAGAAAAGCTTCAAGGCTGAAGACTGGCCCTCAGCACAGTAATCCACAAAGCTTGTGGTGAGACTTAGAAGTACAAGGAGGGAGGAGGGGAGGCAGATTAAAGTAAGCAAACGAATTCTTTGACATATGCCTTATGAGTTTTGACACTTTGATAGGAAGAATCTGTTACAGTGCTTAAAAGTTCCAAGCTCACCCCGCAGGGTATAGGGGAAAGGAGCAAAAAGTTCAAAGAGAATAATTACCTGTTATTGATGTATTATATTTAAAGACCCTGGCTGAGGATTAAAGACACTCTCAAGGCCGTTAACAGCCTGCAGTAAACAAGTCATGTTTCAGAGAGGAGGAGGAGGAAAGAATTTCAGAAGGATTTCCTCCATCAGTCTGGAACCCTCTGTAGGTAAGGCAGAGGATGCATATCTGCCTTCCACAGAAGGATACATTTCAGACCAGAAAAAAGAGTCATCAGATACTCCCGGAGCTTTGTCTTGGTCCCTGGGGTTTCCTCCTGTGAGCTTTATTCTCTTTCAAGGACTTTGTCTTACTAACCATTATATTCCTGGCGACAGAAGGATGCGCAGCCAGTAGGGACGCAACGGATTTTAGTTGGCTGGGGGTGGGGGGTAGGGGCCGTGGGGGTGGGGGTTAGTGGGTGGTTTCCTAGTTGAACCCAATTCCTTTTTTTGTTTACACTTTAAGTTAAAAACGGGGTGCCTAGGGGGCTCAGTTGGGTGAGTGTCCAACTCTGGATTTCAGCTTAGGTCATGATTCCAGTGTCGTGGGATCGAGCCCTACATTGGGGTCTGTGCTGAGTGTGGAGAGGATTCTCCCTCTCTCTCCTTCTGCCCCTCTCCCCTGCTGGTTATGTCTCGAAAGAAGAAAGAAAGAAAAAGAAGAAAGAAAGAAAGAAAGAAAGAAAGAAAGAAAGAAAGAAAGAAAGAAAGAAAGAGAAAGAAAAAGAAGAAAGAAAGGAGGAAAGAAAGGAAGAAAGAAAGAAAGAAAGAAAGAAAGAAAGAAAGAAAGAAAGAAAGAAGAAAAGAAAAGAAAAGAAAAGAAAAGAAAAGAAAAGAAAAGAAAAGAAAAGAGAAAGAAAGAAAGATTGTATCACTGAAGTAACTGGTGGGCCACCAGACCAGCACGTCTTCCCTGGCACAAGCCTAGAGAAGGGATGGTCTCTCCAGAATAGTCCCCCAGAGGCAACCACTGGGTATCTCCCTGAAGGATGTACTTGATGGTCCCCTGTTCCTGTTTCCCCTTCTGCGGTATCTGATCTCTCAGCTGAGGACTATTATTCTAATGAAAAACACTTCCAGGAAATCAGTCCAAGACAGATTTAATTTGATGTGGAAAAGAATTTCAAATGCACATTATGTCCATCGGAAATTATGACCAGCTTTAGCTTTCAAGTACCCAGATCTGAAGATGCCACAGCGCTTTGAAGGACACAGGGAGGAGTACTTCCTTGTTTTTTGGGTTTGGTTGTTTTTGTTGTTGTTGTTGTTGTTGTTGTTGTTTTCTTTTTTTCAGAAAAAACTGAAGACGAAAAAGAGGAGACATCCTTCCCCTCCTCCCAGGGAAAAGCCAGTTCTGACCCACATAATCACAACCTTTGCACGGGTCGTGCCTAGCTGTGCGCTGAAGCCACAAGGCTACATGTGGCTGCTGGAGGCTGCCTGGAAGAGCCCAGCCTGCACAGGAAGAGTGCATCTGGTCCCCAGAGGTCACCTCTCTCAACCCACACTCTCCTATAACACGCCCCTGCCCAGGAGCCCTCGGCCTCTCTACCTCAAAGCTCTGAGCTGAGAATCGAGACATCCCCCACCCCTCTTCACTTGACTTTCCAAATCCAGTCCCCGCATGCGCCCTCAACAAACCATGCCCTGTATCCTCCAGGCTTGTCCGAAGCTTGTCACCAGACGACAGACACTTCACCGAGCTGCGGCCAATCCTTCTCTCCACCCCTACCACCCAGAAGGGGACAATTTCGAGAGCAAAAAGGGACCTAATCAGCACAGTACCTAAGTTCCAGGATAATAAAATAGAAAGATTAGATGTACTTACGTGCCACTGCCTCTCTCATCTCTGTTTTTCAAGACCCAACCTCAAGGTCCTTCTTAGCTGCGTTTCCTGTGTGCTGGGCTCAGAGGATACACAGTCAGATCAGGCAAGGTTCCTGCCCTAGAAATTCACATTGGTGAATGCACCCTGGCGCACGCTCTCTCTCCGTTTATATATTTTCTTATTGTGGCAAAATATGTATAACAAAATTTGCCATTTTAAGCATTTTTAAGTGTTCTATTCAGGGGCATTAATTATATCCACAGTGTTGTGCAATCACCACCACTGTGTCCAAAACTTTTCGTCATCCTGCACAGAAACTCTGTACCCATTACGCAGTAGCTCCCCCCCCTTCCCCTCCCCCAGCCCCTGGTAACCTCTACACACTTTCTGTCTCTCTGAATTTGCCTATTCTACATATCCCATGTAAGTTGGAATTGCACAATACTTTTCCTTTCTTGTCTGGCTTATTTCACTTAGCATAAGGCTTTCGAGGTTCATCCATGTTGTGTATGTATCAGATTTTCATTCTTTGTTAAGACTCAATAATTTCCCCTTGTGTGTACGTGGCCCCCCTCCATTTTGTGTATCCGTTCGTCCGTCGGTGGACACTTGGCCTGCTTCCATCTTTTGGCTGCTGTGAAAAGGGCGCCTATGAACATGGGTGTAGAAGTATCGTCTTGAGTCCCTGCTTTCAATTATTTCACGTATATACCTAGGAGTGGGGCTGCTGAGTCATCTCTCCATTTATATTTGAGGGACCAATGAATGAACGACCGTTGTCAGAAAAGACTCCAATTTGTGCAAAGGCACTAAAGCACAGCACAGCCCGTGTAACTGTGCTGCCAGAAGCTATTCGGAATGGCTCCTCTGGGGGACCCACAGATGAGGCCACAGGGGCAAGAGCTCTCCTGAAAACCCACCGTTTTCATCTTCTGAGCGTGCTTAATCTGATTAAACTCCCAGGAACAGCCACAATGGGACTGGTTCCCAAATATTCCTCTTCCTTGACACCCAGGACAGAGGTCACCCAAAGAAGCAAACCGCCCATGGACTGTTGACAAAGCGGCCTTAGCCCCACCCCTTTTTCTGTCCATCCAGAAAGATCTCAAGCTAAGGAGACATGTTCTTTGGGAACAATCATTCTTATGTATAAGAAAAGACCAACGTTCAGCATTTTACTCTGAACAACTCTGTGGCCCACACCTCAGTCAATAGAAGCAAGTTACCAGAGGTGCAAGAATCTTCTGCAGCCTCTGTCTTGTGGATGCACCCCACGTGGATCAGCTGACTTTAGTGATGAGCTCCATTAGCCAGGGCAAAAACATGGGAAAAGAGGGGGCTGGGGGAGGATGACGTTTTCATTTTTCAGATAAAGCCTGAGAAGTGGCCCCCAGGGGTGGAGTGGAGGCAGAGGACAGATCTCCAGGGAAAGGTCAGCCTTGAGAGACAGATGTGAGAGTCATGGACACACAGGATGAGACAAACCAGCTAGGGATATGGCTTCAGAAAGAAAGAGTACCAAGGCCAGAAGTCTGAAGAATTCCATCTAAGAGATAAGTCATCGGAGAGAAGAATAGCAAAAATTAGCGGTCAAGGGAAGCAGTTCAGGGAGGGGTGATCGACAGAACCCAGCAGCACTGAGGCATGGTGCAAGGTAAGGATGCCATGGGGTCTGAGAGCTGGGAGCAGTCTCAGGGGAGCAGGAGGCACTATAGACAGGTTGAATAGGGAAGGGAAGGGATGCAGTGGATTCCAAACGGCCGCCACATTTGGTAAACGATGCGACGCATGGTAGGTGCTCAAATGTCTGTTGCGTCTGTAAATGAGGGAATAAATACACACTTGGAAAGAAGCAAGTAGTACTATTGTCACTGCTGAATATATGACCGTCTACATTAAGAGTGGGAGGGGTGCTTGGGTGGCTCAGTCTGTTAAGCGTTCAACTTCGGCTCAGGGCATGATCTCTCAATTCACGAGTTCAAGCCCCACATCCGGCTCCGTGCTGACAGCTCAGAGCCTGGAGCCTGCTTCAGATTCTGTGTCTCCCTCTCTCTCTCTCTCTGCCCCTCCCCTGCTCCATGCTCTGTTTTTCTCTCTCTCAGAAAAAAAAAATAAACATTAAAAATTTTTTTAAAAAGAGTGGGAGATGGGCATATTTACAATCGCTAATTAGTTACAGAAAAGCCTCGAGTTTTTTTTTTTTCAAACCAGATGAACACTATTTAGTGATATGACAGTAAAGTCGCCCATACTTATAATGAATGCAGCGAATCAGACCACGAAGTACACTAGAAGGTGATTATTAGATACTCAGGGCTTTGAAGATCTGATGATCTGGAAGAGTAGACCTTGTTCTGACTCGGGCCCACCTCACTAAAGGCAGAGCCAATAGTCTAAATACTTTTGGGTTCTCTCACATGTTTAAGAATACGGACGAAAACAGAAAAGATGAGGACCATCGAGAGGCCAACCATCTGAATTATGGGCTGGTTTACGACAGAATATTAAACTGAGAACCTGCCTTCAATCCTCTCAGGGGCCATGAGCTGAGGAGTGTGATGAACGCAACTCCGTGCGCTGGACATAAGGAGAAATGAAATAAAATTAACATCAATCTCCCACATTACAAAACAAAATACCTCACATCCTTGTATCCTGCTTTGGCTCCAGAGTGGGTCTTACTGATAACCTGGGACTGTCTCCAGAAAGACTGGAGTCAAGACACACAGAACCAGTGTTCCCCTGGGGGGTCCCGCACACCTCTGTTACTTTGAAAGGAGTGGCGGGGCGGGGGTGCGGGAGGCCTAGGTAATAGACCCTCCGAACTGGCCCTCCTCCCTCCAACCTCCTTATCTTGCTTCCACAAGTCTGTCAACTTACTCCTCCGAAAATGCTATTTGCATCCTATCCCTCTAGACCTCAAGTCTTCAGTGAGTTCTTATTTCTATTTAAAAAACAACGCAAACTCTTTAGGCTAATGTCACGCTAATTCTAGATTCCCTAGATTCTTGTCTTAACGGTCTTCTATGAATTCTCCAACCAAACTGACCGGCCATTGTCCTCCAGAAACTCAACCAGGCGGTCCTGCCTCGATGCCGTGTCTCATGGGAGCCCCTCCCTGAAGGGTCTTCTCAACTAGTGCCTCCGTCCGTGACCTTCCTCCTCACAGGAAGATACGTGTCTAATCTAAGCTTCTTGGGGAGGTAGGCAGAGCATTAAGTTCTTGTGTTTCCCACTGCGTGGCACGGTGCTATTCACACAAAGGCTCAGGAAAAATAATTAAATGCATGAATAGAAAAGTGAATATGAATAGGGGCACCTGGGTGGCTCGGTCGGTTAAGCGTCCAACTCCATTCAGCTCAGGTCATGATGTCCCCACTCGAGAGTCTAAGCCCTGCATTGGGCTCTGTGCTGACAGCCCGCAGCTCCAAGCCTGGAGTTTGCTTCAGATTCTGTCTCTGTCTCTGCCCCCTCCGCTCATGTTCTCTCCTCTCTCTCTCTCTCTCTCAAATAGAAATTTAAAAAAAAAATTTTAAAAAAGAAGAATGGATAAATAAAAGAGGAGCTAAATAAAATCCAAAGTTGTAATGATTTTTGGAAACTGGATGTATTCACTGGGGGGCTTTTAACCTGCACTCAGACTTCCTCATGCAATAAAGAAATAGGCTGTCTCTTATTATGACACATAACCGCAAGTGCAGCGGGAGGGAGAGTATCAGGGCTGGTTGATAAGTGACTCAGCACAGCCACCAGCAATGCAAGCCTTTCCTATTCTCCCTGTCCCACACCCACCCGGCCGGCTTCATCCTAAGCGGGTGGCCCCACGGCTGTGAGAGCGGCTGCCAGCCGCGACGGGGGTCATGGGTGTTTTTGTTTGAACCTGGCGGGAGACAGCACACTTCCCTACACGCATCCCAGGGAAGTGCCCTGCGGACGACAGCAGCTTGGACTGCAATTTGGGGTGAAGCCAGACCACTTAAGACACGTAGACTTCCCTGGACGGTTTTCTAACGAGACTAGACAGACACCCTTGTTAACAAGTTGCGCCATCTGGCATGGATGACCTCATCGAATCACCACGTGTGAGGTAGGCACGATTGTTCCCATTTCACTGAAGAGGAAACTGAGACACAGCAATGTCTCGGAACATGTTCGGCTCGCGCAGGTTTCAAGCAATAGAGCCAAGATTTAAAACGTGGGCTCCTAATAACTTCATGGCTTACAAAATGACCTAACTGGGAGGCTGTAGAAAAGTGCTACTCCAGGGGCGCCTGGGTGGCGCAGTCGGTTAAGCGTCCGACTTCAGCTCAGGTCACGATTTCGCGGTCCGTGAGTTCGAGCCCCGCGTCGGGCTCTGGGCTGATGGCTCAGAGCCTGGAGCCTGCTTCCGATTCTGTGTCTCCCTCTCTCTCTCTGCCCCTCCCCCGTTCATGCTCTGTCTCTCTTTGTCTCAAAAATAAATAAAACGTTAAAAAAAAAATTTAAAAAGAAAAAAAAAAAAGAAAAGTGCTACTCTCCTGTTTACCAAAGTCAAGAGCCAAGAATTCTTGCCATTAATCATTCCTTAAAGGAGAAATCAGCACCACCCCACCCACTCCACCCTCCAACAAGCAAAAACATAAAAGTGTTATTTGGGAACACTTACTTATTATCACTTCACATGCCTGAAATTAGGTAATCAGATTAAAAATTAATCATGAAAATGAACAAATGGGGACTCCAATAAAAGCTAAATAGGTGCCAGGCACTCTCTTAAGCACATGTCATGTACTTTATCATTAAAGAGTCTCAAAAGCCCGGTGAGGTCATACTATTTCCAATTTACAGATTGAGAAAGTGAAGCCCAGGGAGGTTACACAACTTGCCTAAGGTTAACTAGCCAACAACTGGCAGAACTAAAATGTAAACCCTTCCTCTTAAAACCTATTCCAAATCCCCTCCATACATTAATAACTCTTCTATCTGTTATCTCTATCACAAACCTGATCGCGTTCCAAGCAAATTAGGAAGGAGTTCCTTTTCCTGGGACAGTTTCCCATCTGTCCCAGGAAGAGAAGAAGGAGACACCAGGCATGGCCTCTGGAAACCAGGCAATTTTGTTGAAACGCCTGCTTGGACCTCCAAAGCATGCCCTCTCAAGGTGGGAGACATCACCCCTAATGGGGCACAAATTAATTCTCGGGGGCCAAAAACCACAGATATTATCACGGTTTGTGGCTTTCCAAAGGTGAATGCTACCCATCAAAAGCTTACTTCTCAGTATTTCATTTCCTTCAATAGGCAGAACTTTAATCGAAGCTAATTTTTCTCCTAAGGGAGGTGATAATGAAAAAAGTGATTGAGAAACACAGCAAGAATCCACTGGGAAATGAACCAAGACTGAGCATGCCCCCCCCACCCCGCCCCGCTGCCACTGTACCCACACTCCTTCCCTGAATCTGAATCTGGGCAATGTTGGCTGCTAACCAGGTGGAGGGGATGGGGCACACTCTGGGAAGAGCTGCTTCAGACCACAGTCCCCGCCACCAGGCCGCACTCAGGATGGGGTGTGAGCAAGAGAAAATCCTTGCCGATTGCGTTTTCTTTCTTGCCTTCTGAACTCGGAATGTCCTGATGCTCAGCTCTGCTCCACCCAGGCCAAGCCTGGGGGGAAACCTCCACCAGAGAAGAACAGAAAGAGAAAAGCATCTGTCTACAACGGTTTTTTGTCCCCCTTGCAATCTACACGCAGCAGCGTTACCAGCCACCCCCTCCCCAAACACACACTCTGCCTGCCGTTAGTACATCTCGAAGGGTTTCAGGCCTGTGTCCGTGAGGATATGGGGACGGATTTATTCAGCAGGAACGTGGTTACAGGCAAAGGAGAAGGAGGAGGGGAAAGAAGCAGGACTCTGCCAGGAATTCCTCTTGCAAAGGGAATCTGCTGAAGAAGATAAGGAGAAACGGAGACTCGGAAGGTGGAGTGAGTCCCCCAAGGTGCAGGGAGTTAACAGCAAGGCTGAGCACAAAACCCGGAGAGCCGAGCCGGGGTGCTCTCTGCCTATCTGCACAGCCTCTTACAGCCAGGAGTTCTTCTAATAGCACGCACTAAAAGAAAATACTCCAGAACGCTGAAATTGCCTGAGCGCCAGCACCCTTTATAAGGATTTCTGTGCTGCACATTTTCATCTCCTCCACTCGGCAGGAAGGACCACCTTCTTGGTCCAGGTTTCACCCACTCGAACCTAAGCCACCGACACTTGCCTGTAACAAAGCATTTCCAAGCTGGGGTTTTGGAGGGGGGCCTACAGGCTCTCTTTGACCACCTCCTCCCTTGCCCCTCCTCAGCCCAGTGGGTATTTTCCGAGCGCAGGCATTTGGTTTGGCCCGCGCCTAGTGTCCACAGGCGTCCTTGACTGATGAAACAGACATGTCTCCCGCGTGATTTGTTTGTTTGTTTCTTTTGCTGTCCCCTAAAGATATCTGTACTGGATTCTTCATGGCCAAGGATCTTAACCTCCTTCGTTTCAGACATCTAAGTGCACAGCATCTTGCTTTATGTGGCATTTCCGCGGACATCTATAAAAATCAAATTCAAAGTTTAATTTCCATCTTTGGGACCAGTAAGTATTTTCATCAGAGATTTTTATTTCACTTAGTGATTTTTTTTCTTAGTGCTTTTTCTAAAAAAAAAAAAAAAAAATTATTTTGGATGTGAGCGGGTGTGCAAGGGCAAGGGTATGGAATGATGTTTCTTTGATTATCCCACTTAATCAACAACCCCAAGTGTCACCCCGGAGCATCTTACGCATTGCTAAACCATGTGTTTGCAATCGGCAGTTGTTCTGTGAGCCAGGCTAGCATACGTTTTTGGCTTTTGAATTCAATTTCGGCAACCTTGAGGAGGCCCAACATAGCTGGGCAGGAGTTTGAATGGCATTAGCTTAATTTGGATTCTATAGAAGCCCCTCTGTAGAGCCCCTCTTCACCCCTCTGTTCCAGGACATCCGTTTGCACGTGCACACCAATCTCTCACTTAGTTGTGGGCCTCTTAGGCCTGGATGGATACAGCGAAGGGAGCAAACAAGTCCACTGTCTGATTGACCGAAGCGTGTGTCTGCATGAAAAAGCCTGGGCATTTTTACATGATGAGGATAATGAAGCCGGCAAGGTTTCTGCCGAGCCCTGGCTTTTAATTAGTCGGTGACGCTTGATAAATTGCTCACCTCTTGGGCTGTATCTTCACATCCTCAGACATCTGGAGGGAAACTGGAAAGGAAACGTCCTGCTCATTCCAAAGAGCCAGATGTGTGCCATCACGCAGAAGGAATGTCCAGATGCCGGACGTCTCCACTGTATTCCTCCAAGCGAGCCTTTCCTGTAGTCTTTTGGAAAGTCAGATGAAGAACTTCTTCTTCTTTTTTTTTTTTTTTTTTTTTGGTTTTTTTTTAACGTTTATTTATTTTTGAGAAAGAGAGACAGACAGTGAGTGGGGGAGGAGCAGAGAGAAAGGGAGACACAGGATCAGAAGCAGGCTCTAGGCTCTGAGCTGTCAGCACAGAGCCCAACGCGGGGCTCGAACCCATGGGTCACGAGATCATGACCCGAGCCAAAGTCGGAGGCTCAACCGACAGAGCCACCCAGGTGTCCCTAGATGAAGAACTTCTTTTTTTTTTTTTAATTTTTTTTTTCAACGTTTATTTATTTTTGGGACAGAGAGAGACAGAGCATGAACAGGGGAGGGGCAGAGAGAGAGGGAGACACAGAATCGGAAACAGGCTCCAGGCTCTGAGCCATCAGCCCAGAGCCTGACGCAGGGCTCGAACTCCCGGACCGTGAGATCGTGACCTGGCTGAAGTCGGACGCTTAACCGACTGCGCCACCCAGGCGCCCCTAGATGAAGAACTTCTAACTGAGACTTTCTGCACTTCAAACCCTTTAGCAGAGATAGGGGCATAAGTGAATAAACTCATTTTATTATGAGACTAAGGAATTCTCTCTTTTTCAAATTAGAATTCTGTGTTTAAATGGACTTCATTACATACATGGAGTGTGTAAGAGTAATAACCTGAGTGTGTGTGTGTGTGTGTGTGTGTGTGTGTGTGTGTGTTGGTTAGAGCAGGGATTTTGAAATAAGGCTACCAGTCACTATTACCTGAAAAGGTTTCTAGAAACACAGATTCCTGTTCCAAACTGGATCTGTTGAACTAAAGAACTGTATCTGTTGAAATTCCAATTTTGGAATTCAGAAATCAGTATTTTTTTTTTAATTTTTTTTTTTTCAACGTTTATTTATTTTTTTGGGACAGAGAGAGACAGAGCATGAACGGGGGAGGGGCAGAGAGAGAGGGAGACACAGAATCGGAAACAGGCTCCAGGCTCTGAGCCATCAGCCCAGAGCCTGACGCGGGGCTCGAACTCACGGACCGCGAGATCGTGACCTGGCTGAAGTCGGATGCTTAACCGACTGCGCCACCCAGGCACCCCCAGAAATCAGTATTTTTTAAATGCACCCAGTTGGTTGTGGCATCAGAGCAGGGTGGCATTTGGGAACCAGAAAGTGAGGAAATTGAAGCTCAGTCACAAAGCTGGGTAAGTGGTGAGGCTGAACATCCAAGATCCCAGGCTAAAGGCTTGGTTCTCGTTCAATTACAGGCTCCTGCCTGGCCAAGGCAGACGTCATTCCCAGAACACTTCCCCTCAGCCCTGAAGTCTCCAGTTGATTAGAGCTGAATCGGGAGATTAATCTATCCTCTGATCTAGCCCAACCTGTTTGTTTTACAGATGAATAAACTCTGACCTAAAGAGAATAAGTGACTCTTCTGGGAACACCCAGATGAGAACTTAAATTTCCTGATTTTGTCAGAGTTCTTAAAAAAGCACCACCTTTCTGGTTTAGTAACTAGCGCTCCCCATGACTTAAACGTTAAAACAGTCCCCCTGGAAAGATAGCCACATTTAATGGTGCTCAATTAATTTCTTAAAAGTTCCAGGTTTAAGGATCTCTGCAACTAAGTCCTTCTAGAATCCCATAGTGCACCTGGGCTTTGTGTTTGTTTGGTTGGTTGTTTGTTTGTTTGGGGGTCTCGATAAGACATATTTCCAAATTTATCTCAGAAGTCTGCTTTTGTGACCCAGGTCCATGAGCGTTTCTTTCGGGGGTGAAAAGTTTTCAAATGATTACCTCGTGGCACTTGGAGACTCCAGACACATGCTTCGACAGTTTTCCCTGAGGCTCCCAACTCACATGTTGCTTACTGCTAAACTGTGAGTTAATATGACTGCTTGAGATTTAGACCTCAACAACCCGCCCACTGACATACTCTGGAAGCTTCCTCTCTCCATCCCACACACAAGATTTTACTGTTGACACTATTACATAACTTACCTCAAACTCAGATTGCCAAGACGGGTGCATGGGGCTCCTACTGGCTTCTGAAGTGTAGCCGTGAATATGTCTGGATTCACAATTGCCTCTCAGCCCAAACGTGTACATTGAACGTTCAGGTCACTGAGGTGGCAACTTCACGCTGAAGACTTCTACTGAGATGTGTTTCGGTGTGTGCCTGCAGGGCAGCAAAGGTGGCGAAGGCAGACGCGTCAATGACCTGGTTCCTGCTGTGCTTCCCTGACAATGGCCAGATTTGTCCTCATTGCTTCAAGGATTTGGGGACTTTCTCCTTCTCTTCCGAGCTCGAGGCACCAACAATTCTTATTTATTAGAGAAACAACACCTCATACAATTATGGGAAAACCAGGGAAATAAGGCTCCAAAAGAGGGATTCTTTAACTGGAACTGGAGAGGGATGGCACCAATGGACAAGTCCGTACTTGCCAGAGTTGCTGGGACCGGGCACGCCCATCTCCCAAGAGAAGAGCCCGTGGAGAAGGCTGTGGAAGGCAGGTCTCGCTCACTGGTGGCCAGCAGGGCCAGCTGTCAGGAAGGTGAGTTGGATGTGGAGTGGGGCACAGCAAGATGTGTCTCTCAACACATCTAACCACAACTATCTTCGGAAAGAAATGGCTGCTGCTTTCTTTCCACCTTTCAAACATCACACGAGTTCTCTTTGAGTGTGTCTAACTCACATCCACACAATGACCCTTGGGAACATATTTCCAGTTTAGCCAAGTTAACACCGCACAACACCACCACAGGCCACCCTTTTTCAATGAGACATCCACATATACCTTTTGAAATCCTTTTCTAAGCTGATTTATTTTGAGAGAGAGAGAGAGAGAGTGTGTGCACAAGAAGGGGAGGGACAGAGAGAGGGAGACAGAGAATGTCAAGCAGGCTCCAGGCTGTCAGTGCAGAGCCCAACATGAGGCTCAATCTCACAAACCGTGAGATCCTGACCTGAGCCAAAATCAAGAGTTGGACACTTAACAGACTGAGCCACCAGGCACCCCTTAGATCATGTTTAATTCCCAAGTAAGGATGATAACAAAACTATGTTTTCACCCAAAATGATGCAACTACCATCACATGACCAACGACAGACTAAGTCTCTCCCTAAAGCAGCATACAAAATCCTATGTGTTACTTCATCCATCTTTGGAGGACCACGTCATGCAATCTTTTATAAGGTAAGACTGAAGTGTTTTCCTCTCATTAACCTGGTCATAACGAATCCCCAGTGATGCCGTATGTGGATGCTGAGAAAGAGGAGGCAATAAAGCAGGACTGGGAGCCATGAGTATCTGAGCCATTTGTTTGTGTAATTGACATGTGGCTTATCACAAGACCGATATTGTACATGTTACATCCAACTGATGACAGAAAGCTGTGCCTGCCCATCTTTATGGCTTGGTCTGTCAGAAAACACTCAGTTCATGATGGACAGTATGGATTCCGTGGTTAAGTGTTCAGTCTCTGCTCTATAAAGACATAGAGACTGAGTCTTGTAATGAGCCAACATCTATTTTTCAAATGAAGAGCCATCTGCAGAGCAGCATGGCTATGCTCCAAAATCCTAAAGATCTTCTCTCTGATTCATTCACAAGGAGCTGCCAAAGTTTCAGGATAGCATCCATGTGTCAGAGATATGAAGCGTCATAAAATATCCTTTCTCGCAAGGTCAACCTGGCAACACAGCTCGCCAAGCCATCTACCACAGAGCCTTCTCTTGTTGGGGGACCCACTCAGAACTGGTACCTTGTGGAGTCATTCAATGAATGATGCAGATGACATGACCAAATGAAGGGCGTGCTGCCTTCAACATCCAAAAAGACCCACTAGACTTGTGTCTTCTCCTTAGTGGAGGAAGTACAAGATATGGACAATTCTCTTTCAGCGTGTTTTTGGCGCCTAGAAAGTCTCACTGAGCTAAAGCTCCTAAATTTTTATGGGATCCATTTCCACCCTCGGTTACACATATGTCTCACCGAAGTGTCTAGGTCAGTGTCCCCCAACTTACTTCTCGCTCACTAGGTCCAATCAGCATATCATCAATGGCCATCAGTATAATAGATCAGTATGATGTCCCATGGGATAGAGGAACAAGCGAGAGCCCTGTGGATGAGATTATGACAGAGGACTAGAGACGAGTTTGTTTCAGTGAAGGTACATCATTAGCCCTGCCAGCTAAGCGCACGCTGCTTCTGATAACCTTCACTACCATGTATAGAGGGGAAGAGGCATCGGCAAAATCCTGGTAGCTGCATGTCAGATGCTAGAAGATGTGAAAAATGTACACATGTGGAATAACAATTGCCATTGGAGTCACCACGTGACTGAATGCACAGTGACCCACCGTTGGCTCCTAAAACCCATCTGTCATCTGCGTAAGCCAAACAGGAAAGTTAAATGAGAACACTGTCGAATTTGCTAACTTGGACTTTCAAGTCCTTAATAGTAGCACTAACCCCTGCAGTCCCTCCAGGAATGCCGTAATGCTTCTGTGGCAGTTCTAGAATCTTCTACTTGGCCTTTCCCACCATAACAGCCCTTAGGTCATCCCGTGGGTCAGGAAACCAATGTGGGGATTCTGCCAGTTACTGAGTATGTCTTTTCCAATTATGTAGCCCAGAAGTGGAGATATAAGCATAGAATGGGTTCAGAGACACACTTGGCCCACTGTGAAATGGACCTGAGTCAAAATCCTGTTAATCACTTGACCTTAACAATCCCCTGCTCCGGCTGATGGGCCATAGCCTTTTGAGTCCCTAAGAGGTAGTATCATTTCACAGCCAGTATCTAACAATTCTCTCAAAGTCTCACTCGTTCCCCTTCCTCAACATGCAGTCACCTGCAAAATGGCTGCACGTCCCTCTGGAGAAGGCCAAGGACAGCTACAGTATGCACCTGTGGCTGTGCTTTAGGGTCAACCTCCCTGCCGATGAGCAGTCACAGCCACACCTCCATTTGCTCTGAGAAGCCAAATGGCGGGCACACTCCTCAGAGTGATGGACTCTTCTCCAAACATGTCTTCTTATCCACCAAGGGCGTCTTCCACTACGTGTCTGGACAGTCTTTCACCCCTACAGTGTCGCTTACTGGGGAGACTAAGTCTCTGCAGCTACCCAGAAAGAAAAAGGCTGCCTAGCCTCTGCTCCCCTCTTGGGGGAACATGAGCCCCTAATGAGATTCTTTGCATATAAATCCGTTAGCACCTTGGTTAAAAAAAAAAAAAAGAAGAAGAAGAAGAAAGAAAAAGAAAGGCCCTAAAGTCAGGTATTACAAATCCCCTCTGTATTCATTTCCTTCATTTCCTAAGGCTGCTGGAATTACCGGCAACCTAGGTGGCTTAAAATGACAGAAATTTATTTTCTCACAATCCCAGAGGCTAGAAGCTAGAAATCAAAATGTCAGCCAGGCCGTTCTCCCTCTGAAAGCTCTAGGATAAGGATCCTTCCTTGCCTCTCCAGCCTATGGTGACCTCAGGCATTCTCTGCTCATGGTGTCATGCCAATGTCCTCTCCACCTTCACCTGACCTTTTCTTCTGTGTGCATCTCCGTGCTCACCTCTTCCTATAAGGACCCCAGTCATTGGACTCAGGGCCTTCCCTACCCCAGCATGAACTCAACTAATTACATCTGCAAGGACCCTGATTCCAAACAAGGTCATGTCCTCTGGTTCAGGGTAAACATGAATTCTGGGGGGACAGGCTTCAATCCCCCAAGCCCTCTGACAGTATTTCTCAGGCTTCATGGCCTTGCAAGCCCTTGAAGGCTCCTTTCAGACTCATGTTGCCCAGATCCCCATTCTACCTCCTGAGGCTCAGCGTTAGTCTTGCTAGAATGGAATCCAGGTATATGCACTTTTGAAAGCTCCCCAGGTGGGTTTTACTGACTGTATCTCAGAGGTCCACATGGTGTGTGACTTCCCAGCCATCCTAGATCCAAAGAGAACAAAGGTCTACGCCCTCCTCAAGTCCGGCTCCCAATCACTGCTGACAACCAACTGTCCAGCCCACAGGGATTCTGCAAGATCTACAACCACCATCCAAACTTTTACTTTAAAAAAAAAAAGGACAGGGGCGCCTGGGTGGCTCAGTCGGTTAAGCGTCCGACTTCGGCTCAGGTCACGATCTCGCGGTCTGTGGGTTCGAGCCCTGCATCGGGCTCTGGGCTGACGGCTCGGAGCCTGGAGCCTGTTTCCGATTCTGTGTCTCCCTCTCTCTCTGCCCCTCCCCCGTTCATGCTCTGTCTCTCTCTGTCTCAAAAATAAAAACTTAAAAAAAAAAATTTTTTTTAAATAAAAAAAAAAAAAAAGACAGGACATTGCATCCACATGGCCAGAGTTAGGTCCTACACACGGCAAGTACTGCTCACGCAGATCTACTGCACCATTTTTACTTTGGGCATCTGCACTGTCCCCTAAAACACCCCAGGCGGTAGGTTTCCCGGAGGTGACAACACTTCTCAGTTAGATGACATCTCGTCACGCCATGCCTCCAAGGTGCACAAAACCCTCAGAAAACACGGGCCCTCTTACTCTTGATGCTCCCCCAACGGAGCATCTCTTGGAGGTTAGGATGTCCCTGGAGGTGGGATGGACCCCCTCTGTATTCTTTCCTATCCTGGTGCCCAGCCCAGATGCCCATCTTCCTCTCTTCCGATATGCACACATGTACCTAAGTTCCCTTTGGCAAAGCCCTATGCGGCAACCCCACATTCCTGCCTTCCCCAGCGTTTACATACATATCCCCTTAGCCCACCTCTATGGACTTACATGAAGATGCACAAAAATGTGTTTGCGTGTCTACGGCTATGGTCTGACAGGTTTCATTTCAGGATGAAGTCAAAGACTAGCTACCCGGGGCGCCTGGGTGGCTCCGTCGGTTAAGCGTCCTACTTCGGCTCAGGTCATGATCTCACGGTTCAGTTTGTGGGCTCGAGGCCCACATTGGGCTCTGTGCTGACAGCTCAGAGCCTGGAGCCTGCCTCGGATTCTGTGTCTCCCTCTCTGTCTGCCCCTCCCCCACTCACACTCTGTATCTCTCTCTCTCTCTCTCTCCCTGTCAAAAATAGAGTAAAAACAAACAAACAAAAAAAAAGACTGGTTTCTCTAAACCAAAACACTGGTAGTTTTCCTCGCTAGCTTCAAAAAAAGAAATTCTCCTTTGTTCCATGTTAGTTAAATTTTCCAATTGCAGAAGAAAGGCTACGTTTTTCACTTAGTAATTAAACTTCCTAGATGAAATAAATCGGCATTTATTTCAACCCTGAATGCTCACGGAACTGGGGATTTTCCATTATAGAGTTGCCCCAAAATTGTCCACCTAAAACGGTGCCTTGGGCTCCGGAGGACGGCTCTGACTCTGGGCTGCCTTATTATTGGGGCTCATTATTGTGTCTTCTCTCGATGCCACTACTGTGACTTAGCAGCAGGGAGGTATGGCCAACTTGCCTGGTGAATGGCGGATGACTGCTAATTATTCCCAATGCTCTTCCAAAGTCAGCTAATTCTGACATGTTTAACAGCGGGTAATAAAATATATAATCATAATAATATATACTGTATATAATATAATAATAATAAGCTATGTTTTGTATCACCTAGTAGGCTATAGAAAATTCTTGTGAGGATACCATCCTAATAAAACAGATCATTTGATTACACAGGAAAGTGGCCTTGGCTTATCTCTTTGAACTTTCCTCCACAATAGTGAAACACTCTCTCTCTCTCAATCTCTCTCTCTCCTTCTCCACCCTGCTCCCATCCAACTTGATGTTTCCATCCCTGGTTGTTTTCTTTCAAATTCTCTGCTCAGGGTATTAATATCTTTGTGGTGAGAAGCACCTCTTCCTATTCCTGGGAAACTATATATAAAGCAAAGGAAGTGAATCAAGTCCCACAAGAAGGACACAAGGAAATCTTGCCCCAGTGTTTTTCCCCAAGGCTATTGAACGCGGTCCTGCTGCTTCCTGCGGTTCCACCTGGAAGGGAGCCCCAACAGGATGAGGAGACAGGTCTCTGCCCTCTCACGGAAATTGTGTGTGCAAATGCCACTCGCTCCTTCTAGGTTTGCCTTCGGGCAATGGCTAAAAAATCAGAAGAAAGCACAACCCCTCAGGCTCACCGATACCCCGGGGCATCTTTGACATCCTCGGCAGGAACCCTCCTTGCACCTGAGGAAGAACCCAAGTCCCAGAGGAAGCCCAGAGTGGGGGCGGGAAGATTCAGGTGATCCAGTCAACCGGCCAGCTCTGCTGTATTTTGAGGACGTCGTTCCCATCCCCATGCCTCAGTTACCCCATATTTAACAGTCAAGGAATTCAATTTAGTGACCTCTCATATCCTTCAAGATCCAGTGATCTGAAATGCTAAGGCAATGCAAACTGCTAACAAAAATTGGCAATACGTCACCTCTGTTCTAGTCATTTGCCTGAATTGGTAACACATATTTCATTAAAAACAAAAGGTCTCAGTGATTTGCATACGCATCCAAAAGATTTGCACAAACAGGAAGTTTGGACCTATCTGTGAATGTTTCACTCAAGGCCCACCTCCCAGCGGCTTACTTGCCATTGCAAGCAACTGTCCAGCTCTCACTTCTTACTCCTCGACGTGGCTCAGCTTTGATTGATTTATTTCGGGAGTAAGTTCCTGGTTGCTACTTGCCTTGTTAGAAATAAGACTGCCATGCAAAAGCTAAAGTATGACATAATTCAATGGACCTACAGCAGAGACATGTTAACGTACATAGAAGAATAACAGAAACACCGCTGTGTGCTGGCAGCTCCGTTGCCCAGGAATGCCGGAAGACACCTTTCTCAGCCTCCCTGAAAGTTGGGTTTGACCCGCATGCCTGAGCCTTCCTCACGAGCCTGTGAGCAGCAGTAACGCCCCAGCAAGACCAGGGCAGTGGGGAACAGGTGCACCTTCTCCACGACCACTGACATCTGCACAGTTGGAAGCAGAGAACTCCCAGGGGGCAGAGCCGCAGTGAGAATCTCTGTGGGTCCCTGAGTCCCAGTTGGAGAAGGGCCTCTGAGAGAGACGTCGGATCACCTCAGATGCGGCGCGGGCAAGAAATCAACTTGTTTGTGTTAAGCCACTGACACGTCAGGGTTTATAACTCCAGCAAAGCCTACCCTATCCTGACACTTCAACAGGCCCGTCCCAAAAGGAGAGAATAACTGTTCCCAAGACTGTCAGCCACTGCCCCTACCCAGCACTGTCCTGGAAGGTGGGGGAGCTTCGTCCTGGGAGCTTTTCTGGCTCCCACTGGAAAGTCTCCCAGGAGGTAGAAACTGATACGGTTATTCAGTCAACTTGTCTAGTTATCTGAAACTATTAAGTTACCAGTTCATCCTGGGTCCCTCGTTCATATTCACAGCTCACCGAAAATCTAATTATGATTCGGTATCTGATACAGTTTTATTGACAGGGAGAGGATATCACATGAGATGAATTTTGAGTTAAAACACATCTGTGAAAGGAGCACCTGAGTGGCTCAGTCAGTTAAGCATCCTACTCTTGGTTGCAGCTTAGGTTGTGATCTCACCGTCTGTGGGATTGAGCTCCACGTAGGGCTCTGTGCTGACCATGTGGAGCCTACTTGGGATTCTTTCTCTCCCTCTTCCCCTCTCCCCCCACCACCTCATTCTCTCTCTCTCGAATAAATAAATAAACATTGTTTTAAAAAAAGAAAAAACAAACATTCCTGTGACAGAGTCTAATCAGTTCTGGCTTCTGGCATACTTTTAGCCCCTCGTAGGGGAAATGTCCCTGCCCATAGGCCCGGCTGATGGGCCAATTTAGGCAGCCATGTTCTGACCACGGGGTTCCCAAACCACAGTCTAGCTTATGACTCATTCATTTTTTCATTCCTCCGCTCTACAAGTATTTGTTAAGCACCTACTATGTGCCTGTTATGGGCACTGGGGATAGAGCAGTGAACAAACACCCTGCTGTCATGAATATTGTATTCTGGAGGCTGGGAGGCAGCTGCTAAGTATGAAAATAGATACACAGATAACACGTCAGATGGATATAAAGACTCAGCAGAAAATGAGAGTAGGGTAAGGAGGATAAAGAGCGTGATGTGGGGCAAAGGAGGGATTGCCATTTCTATGTCTCAAGGGAAAGGTTTCTCTGGTGAGGTGACATTTGAGCAAGACAGTGAAGAAATTAGGGAGACGGCCGTGTGGGCATTTCCCAGAGCCAGGGGAAAGTGTGGTTGTGAGAGGAACAACGGTTGCAAAAATCTTTAGGTGGAGCAAGCTTGTTGGGTCAAGAAACCGCAGGAAGCCAGAGGGGCCCAGAGGATGAACAAAGGAATGATAATAGGAATGAAGATCCTTGGGGAACAGGGAGCCATAACACACAGGCTCACGTAGGCACGGCAAGGGCTCTGGCTTTGAGTAGAATGGGAAGTCATTTAAAGGTGTGGAGCCAAAGAGTGGCACTATCTGACTTAGATTTTAAAAGGATAGGTCTGGTTGCTCCATTGAGAGGAGACACTAGGAGAATACGTAGAAGCAAGGAGATCCATTGGGAAGTCATTACATAATTCAGGTGAGTGATAAATGATGGTTCCTGTGGCCTATGGCATAGTTCATCAAATTCTCTTAGGGACCTGAACGGATAATACCAGGAGAATGAAGCAGGGAACTTCAGGGACAGCCACTGAGAACGCATGAGGCAAAGAGCTCGGGGCCCCTGGGCACAAACAGCCTCCCCTGACCCCCAACCCCAGACGCTGGCCTCACTTCCTGATACCAATAGCTTCACCTCTGGGGTGCTGAATCTTGTCTGCGTGGATATCTAAAACCCACGTCAATCAGCTGTATCAGTCAGCTATTGCTGCATAACAAACCATCCCAGAACTCAGTGGCAAGCAATACTATGCATTTATTCTCAGGGTCAGAGATCTACAGTTCAGC
This sequence comes from Leopardus geoffroyi, assembly GCF_018350155.1. Classification (NCBI taxonomy): domain Eukaryota; kingdom Metazoa; phylum Chordata; class Mammalia; order Carnivora; family Felidae; genus Leopardus; species Leopardus geoffroyi. The sequence continues at coordinate 34,286,301 of NC_059339.1, forward strand.
TAGGGAAATTCCGCTTTGGGCTACAGTCTACAGGCCAGCTGGGGAAGCTCTGCTCCATGCAGTCATGCCGCCTTAGGCTGAAGAGGCAGCAGCTTCTTGATGGCATTTTTTTCCATGTGAAAGCTGGAAGCTCCCAGAGAGGCAAGCAAAAACATGTAATGCCTTCTATTGCCAAAGATTTTCAACCGTCAGAGCAAGGGAATATACTTCTACTCCAGTGGGAAGAACTGCAGAGTCGCATGGAAAAGGTGTGGATCCCAAGAGGGTGAAAGATCGGGAATAACAATGCAACCTATCACATCACCCCATTGGGAACCGAGTCAATGACCTCTGGTAGAGTTTCTCAGACACTGGCTGTCATAAGAATTGCCTCCAGCACTCATCAAATACAAATTCCTGGCCCCACTACCAGAGATCCAGATTCAGTAGGTCTGAGAGGGAGCCTGAGAATTTACATTTCTAACAAGCTCCCAGGTGACCCTGCCACTGCTGGTCTACAGGCCACATGTCCAATAGCAATGACCCATAGTGCATTCCTAAGAACTGAGTATCAGATCCATGGGACAGTAGGTAAAAACATTTTAATTCTCCAGATAATATCTAATATCCCATAATGCAATGGTAGGTCATCTCCTTAGCTGTGGAGGGAGAAGCCTATCAGACACATCTGAAGACAGACCTTGGGGGAATCAACACCTTGTCTCTCCCTTGACCTTGAGTAACTGAGAGCACACAACTTGTGCTAAACTGCTCAGTCTCTCTCTCTCTCTCTCTCTCTCTCTCTCTGCCAAATAAGGATTATAACTTCTAAAAATCATGCTATAACCCTACCCCCAACCCAGCCCTCCTTCCACTGAGCTCATACATAATCTCTTTTAAAATAGTTATGGCAGAGTGTCCCAATTATGTCTTTTCAACTCCGTTTTCCCCAGAGCTGGTAAACTCTGTGACAGCCACCTCGTGTCCTCTCCATGGGTCTCCCTAAAGTCTAACACTTATTAAGGTCTCAACTCATGTTTATTGAGTGAATAAACAAGGAGAAGTGCAAGATGTTGGTCTCCTAGAGAGACAGGACCCTTGTGAAACCATCTGAGAACACTGCAAAGGGTCTGTTCCCCCACCCTGTTCCAGGCCCCTGACCAACCTTCAGTCTTTCCTGAATTCACAGAAAGCAGTGGTTTTCTTCATGGTTGCATATGAGAAGTACCAGGAGATATTTAAAAAATCTCAATGCCCAGGCCACCATCCAAACCACTTAAATCAGAAGCCTTGGGGCGGGAACAGACATCAGTAATTTTTTAAGCTCCTGGTGATTTCCACATGCATCCAGGACCGAGGACAGCTGAGTGATCAGAGGACGGCCAGCTCCAAGGACAGCAGTGACACCTGTGAGGCAGAGACAGGGGTACCAATGAGTCATGGATGGAGTTTAACCATCCCTGCCACGGGCACTGAAGCTATTTAGAATCAACAAACAAGCTGGAGAAGCAAGAAACAGATTCTCCCAACCTTGTTATGAAAACAAGGGATTAGCTGTTATTGCATAAAAGCTGGTGCCTCACTAATCCTTACAGAACCTGTTTTGTTGTGAGTTCCAAAGAAGCCATGGGTCCTTGGAAGGCCTTCTCTGCTAATGAATGGCCTGCCCACAGGCTAGGAGAGAGCAGCTCGCAGTGGGGCTGGTCCAGGGGCCCCTTGAGAACACAGGAGCCGGGGGGAACAGGCCCTGATATCACAGAGGGTGGCATATCACAGGGTGAGGAGCACACGGAAATCACGTGTCTGGAAAGTTGGACAAAGGCCAGAAAAAAAAGAGGAGGAGGAGGGAGACCCAGACGAGCCGGGAAGAGACGGGGGAAAGGTGGGGAGGAGAAGGGCTGAGAGGTGAGGCTGGCCCCTCAGAGGTGAATTTGCTTCTTCCCACTTGGCCAGGACCTGCCCCACATCTCCTTGCCCCCAAGGCCCCTCTCCAGCAGCCACCAGGGTAAGACCCAGGACCAAAAACACAGTGGCCTCCCCTTTCCAGCTGCCCCAGAATGCTCTATGCACCTCTGCCCTGGAGGACCCCATCTCCAGGGACAGGAGGTCATGGCCTCCAAGCAGAGAACACACGGACCCCAACTGTGACCCAAAGTCCCATGTCACACCCAGTGGTTTAGGTGGAGAACAATGCTGGTGGCTCCGGGCCCCTCCTGCCAAGACAGTCTTGTTGGTTTCTTATCGCCCAGAGGGATAAGCACCGACGTGTAAAGCAGTAAAAACTCTCCGCAGGTCAGCATCAGCCAGGCAGTAAAGCAGCCGGGCTTTATCAGATGCCTTCATAGCCGAACGCAGGAGAGAATCCCTGCATCCAGTAATCAGGAGCAGGTGGCCCACAGAACCAGCAGAATTCAGCATCAGAACCAGGGCCTTTGGAGACTCCCAGTCTGGCTCATTGGTGTCCCGGAAACGGACTGACGGTGGACCAAGGCAGTCTTTTGGCTTGTGTCATACCATCAAGAAAATGCTCCATGACCATTCCCAGCCATTTCTTATACGGCAGGTACCACCAGCGGTCACAGCCCATCACATCAGAGTGAGACTAAGCAAAGCTCCCGCCTTCTCCCCCTGCGTGCAAAAAAGGAACAAGGATGTTGCAAAACTGGAGATTTCTGCTTTGGCCAGAGCAGAGGGGACGTGTTGATTGATCTCCTGATAACATTTTGCCCTCCCAGGGCAAACCCTGGTCAAAGTGAGGCACCAACGCCAAGAAGACCGCTCACTCCTGCGTTAGGATTCTTAACGTGTGTGCAGCCTGCTCGGGACACCGTTTTGCTGGTTCACCTGCATACGTCAAACGCTACAAGCCCCAGGCAGCCCCAAAGCCTGCCTTCCAGATCCTCAACCCTGCGGTCATGGTGTCCATTCGGCGACCAAGAGAGTCCAAATCGGGCAAATACAGTCTCAGCTCCATTTGGGCTCAACACGGGGCAGCAGCCACTGCCAAAGGGTCCCCGGAGTGGGGGTGAGGAGGTCCAAAGAGATAAAAACACACTGAGGACTTGCGACCCTGCCAGGCACATGGTAAGTGCTCGACGACTTTGAGCAAATCTGCATCTGCTCATAGGACTCCTCAAGAGCCGGTCTATGTTCTGGTCACCCGTCCCCCGGGGCCACTAGTCCCAGAACCCAATTCTGTTAAGAAGCAGCCCGAGAAGACAACTCGTTCTTGGCAGAACGCCCCAGCTCCAATGCACAGAGACTGGATAGGAATTTTTGTCCCCTGTCCCGCCACCCTGTGGGCTCTGGGAGAGTCTTAGGTTCCCGGGAAAGGGGCCAACAGCCTCCACAGCCCCAGGGCCCTGTCTTACCTCATCTTCCCCAGCCACGGGCCACTCTGCTCTGCATTTGGAGTGGCCATGTGTGGCTAAGCGGGAGTCACGCTCTTGTGTATTTGTTTGTTGATTTGATTGCTTTTGGAGATAGAAGAGTTTTACGGTGTGCTAAATTTCTTTACAGACCGGGAAACATTCAAAATCCTTCTCTCTGTAGCCTCTGTCACACTCACCCGTATCTGCCCCCTTCCCATCCACGCGCCCCCACCCCTCTGTGTTCTCATCTATTTTGTCCTCCCCTCTCCTTTGCTGCCTCTTTCCTTTCTTCTTCATTTTTATCCTCCTCTCCCTCCCCCTCCTTCGTCGCCCCCTACACCCACACCCCATGGGACCATCTGGTGAGGGTCAGCAGTGGGGGGTGAGGTGGGAAAAAGTGAGATATTCCAGCTCCTTTTCACCATCTCAGACCGCTCATGTGCATCCTCAGCAGGTTAAGCAAGTTTGTTTCATTACATCGTGCATTTCAGGGTGAGAAACGCACCCCCCAAACCAAACTGCTTTTTCAAATCGCAAAGTGAAATGTGTCTCGAGTGATGGAAAATAATCAGGAAACCTGGTGGCCAGCTGCATTCCTGTCATCAGAAGTAAACTAAAATCCACTGCAATGGCATGGGGGGTGACATAGCAGCGTCCTCATTCCAGAGTAAACAAACCCAATTGGTAAATATTTACTACGACCCTATCGCAAGCAAAGTAGAGGACACAACTCTTCAGAGTTTCCGCCTCGGGCTCACCTAGATTTAGATGTCCCTGCGGAACTGCTCAGCAGGGCAGCTCTGGACAGGAAGGGAAAATGGTCCTTCCTCTAGGGCCACATCCCCCGCCGCCCCTCCTCCAGCCAATCAGGGGCCTCAAGACCCTCCAGCACCCCAGCCCCCACTTGTCAGAACCATGGAGGAGTGGCCACAACTACATCTGAGCCCCAGTGTGAGTGTGTGGACTCTGGTTCGGAGAAGGTGGGTGCCACCTCAAACTCGTGGGATGGGTCCCTCATCTCGCCACCCCTCCTCCAGGGGCATCTCACCAGGGCCCTGGCCTCTCCCCAACCTCTCCTGAAGCCTTTGGAGCCATCGCCCTCACCCTGTGTGTCCCCCCGCCCCCCTCAGCATTTTGGAAAACAGCTCATCCCGTGACTATCACGCCAGCTGGGACATCATCGCGCCTACCCTCACAGGCGAAATATGCTCCTGTCCCAGACAGATGGGCCTTTAAGAATATGAGTGATTTTTTTTTTTTTTTTTTTTTTTTTTTTTTTACAAAATCTTGCCTGCAAAACAGTCACCAAAACAATTCCGTGCTCCAGGGTGCCGACCTAAAAGCTTCCGATCACAGCTCTCCCCGTTAAATGTCAAACTTTTCCCAGAACACCTCCAAAATGAGATGAGCTCAAGACTGCACAGTAGATGCTTATGAACTCAGCTATTTTGAAATGGTAACCCAATGGGAACGAGTCTTTGAGAAATATGTCCTGGTCGAAATTTCCATGCAGGAGCCCCGGTGAGTTTGGTCTTTAAATTTCTTAAGAGATGTAAAAATAACAAATCCCATTCTTTCTGCCGGGGAGTGCGGCCAGACTGTGAGAAAATCGTTTCTGGTGCTTTAAGGTGGTGAAGATCTCTTCTGCCGACACAAGGATCTATTTATGTTCATCCCTGCCTCCTGATCCCTGCAGATTCCTGTTGGTACACAGTCTAGCTGATACCTGGGCCTGGCCTGACAAGGGGGGGACAGAGGGATGCCTACCATTCCTGTCACAGAGTACCAGACGGCCACTCACCAGGTGGCAAAGTCATCGCTTTCATGAGTTGTTTTGAGGACAATTTGACTGCCAACCCATTGATTTCTTTCCTTCCACAGCATTGCTAGAGATAGAGAAACACGAACCCAGTTGACTATTTTAACGGACACATCAATAAAAATAACTTTTGCGTAACACTGTGGATTGCGTGGCATTTAAACAAAAATTGGGCTGCTTAACCATCTGAACAGCCAACAACATAGGAATCGCTATTTCCCCAATATTTTGATCCCTCCCTGGGTGGTAGAGAGATTAGACAAGTTGCCAGAGGTCTAACCACCCGCAGTGGTAGATGGGGGGCTGGGGCTCCTGCCTCGTAGGTCACTGCTCTTCGACAGCTATCTCCCATCAGGAGCTGCTGAGAAGCTGTTTCATTCTTCCACCTTCCAGCAATGTGGCACTTGTAGAGAGAGCAAGTTCTGCCTATTTCCAAAATTTTCCAAAGCCGACACTCCCAAAGTCTCCCAGGGACTGCAGCTTAGGGTTAATGCCATTATCTCACTGTGTCCCAGAGCAACACTCCCGTTCAGTCATCTCCGACACAGAGGAGAGTGGCTGCCTTCTTCCTCCAAGTCCTTCTCTTCTCAGAGACAGGGAACAAACACATGTTTCAGCCAGGGTACAATCAGAGCAGTAGATCACCGCCTTGAGTGACGTGGAATACAGGCTTTATTACAGGGCACGGCCGTTCCACCGTCGTGAGAGCCAGACAAGACATCTGTGCAAGTCAGCTACCTCTGCCCCTGGTGCGCCATGGGCCAGAAGTCAGCAGGCCAACCCCCAGGAAGGGAAGCAGGGTGGAAATGGCAGAGACCAGGAACAGAGGAGAATGGCATCTGTCCCTCCCCGCTTCCTCCAGCCATGATGACATGGGTGACGGGGAGGATAAATTGGAGACCGAAGAAGAGGTTCATGGGAAGCCAGAGCCCTTCAGATCTGACTGCTGCCCCACCCAACAAGGTCAGCCACCAGGTCAGGGAGTTGGGGCTCTGTCTGCAATGGTGACCCACTGATCATGACAATGGCCTCTACCTCCCTCCTTCCAAGTCCCATACAAATTTCTCCTATGGCAGCCTGTCTATTTTTTTTTTTTTTTTTTTTTTTACCCCATCTATCCCTATAAGTGGTTTGACTTGACTTTGGACACTTACTAGTCTTTCTGCAGTTCACATCTCATTAGCTAGAACCCAAAAGGAAAACCTGATTTCAATAGGACTGACGCCAGATTTACTTAGGTTAAGATCCAATCTGTATGCTAAAGCCTATTTTGAAAAGCCTTCTTTAATGTTTTCTACCATTTCCTATTTCACATAAACTTTCATGGAACTTTTTAGAGACGTGACCATGCATGAGATACCCTTATTTCTTGTTCAGGCAGCAAATCTCGCCCCAAAATGCATTGACACTATTGACACACTGAGATTCGTATTTTGTCACTCATCTACAAACTGGACAGGCTTTTCAAAGCAAATCACCTTCTACTATTCTAAAACGTGGCTTTAAATTATTAAACCAAAGTAACCACTGACCTCCCCCCCCATATTCACCCATGCAATTTGAATGGTGGTCCATCCCACTCTGCCCTAATTCAAGGCCATCCCAGGCTCAGATCAAAGGCAGCACACACCAAGGCTTCCCCTAAAAAGAAAATGAGACATCTCACGTGGTCCTTAAAGGCTCTGGTTGATGAAACCTGGCAAGTCTTTCTTCTAGGCCTGCATATGACACACACACACTGATGAATAAAATCTGTCCAGATGTGTAAAAACTTTCTGATCTCTGTTATGAATAACAAAAGGACCCAGAAATCAATAGATTGCCTGGAAGTGTGGTGGTTTTTATTTCCATTAGTTGATTGAAGTGTCCAAGTCATGATGATGAATGGAGTCGGAGCTTCACTATTCTGGGGAACTATGCCACATTATCCCAGGAAACCCTTGCAAAATCACGTGTCTGGTTAACTGAGTAAGTTCAGGATTCCCCAGCTCAATTTTACTGTCATTGGTGAAAATTTTAATAAAATATATTGGTCTATTTTCCTGTTTGACTCTAATAACACAGGCCTAGCACATGCTGAACAATAAATAGTCATGGATGAAATAGTTAATAATGTTTTCCATTGTTGATCTAAGATTTTGAAGGGCTTCAAATTTATATTCTGTATGCAAGAATTCCTTTTCAATACCACAAAAACAAAAGCTAGGTATAAATTATTGGCTGGATCTCTAATAAACTTAGAATATACATTACAAGATTATTTTAAGTAAATCCCTACTATGAATTTGTCTTCTTACCACTTCCTTTTTGGACAAAGGATTTCCTGCCAAAGGATATTCTGGTAAATTGAGGAAATCCACTGATTTATCAATTCAAGAAAATTTTCTCATTGCCTTTGTTAGACTCTATGCGAGCCTTGAAAAAAAGGTAAATATAGAATTCAGCCTCTATCCTGAAAAAATACAGTCTAGATTTCAAGATACCCTACAAAGCTGTAGTAATCAAAACAGTATGGCACTGGCACAAAAATGGGCATATGGATCAATGGAGCAGAACAGAAAGCCCAGAAATAAACCCACATTTATATGGTCAGTTAATCTATAATAAAGAAAACAAGAATATACAATCAGAAAAAGACAGTCTCTTCAACAAATTGTGCTAGGAAAACTGGACAGCTACAAGCAAAAGAATGAAACTAGATCACTTTCTTACACCATACCCAAAAATAAACTCAAAATGAATTGAAGTCCTAAGTGCAATACCTGAAACCACAAAATTCCTAGAAGAAAACATAGGCAGTAATTTCTTTGGCATCAGCCATAGCAAACACTTTTCTAGATGCATCTCCCTTGGCAAGGGAAACAAAAACAAAATTAAACTCTTGGGACTACACCAAAATAAAAAGATTTTTCACAGGGAAAGAAACCATCAACAAAACAAAAAGACAACCCACCAAATGGGAGAAGATATTTGTGAATCATATATTCGATAAGGGGTTAATATCCAAAATATGTAAAGAAGTTATACAACTCAACGCCAAAAAAGCAAATAATCTAATTAAAAATAGGCAGAAGACATGAACAGACATTTTTCCAAAGGAGACGTATGGATGGCCAACAGACACATGAAGAGATGCTCAACATCACTAATCATCAGGGATATGCAAATCAAGACCACAAGGAGATATCCCCTTACAGCTGTCAGAATGGCTAAAATAAAAAACAAGAGACAACAAGTGTTAACGAGGATGTGAAGACAAAGGAAGCTTCATGCACTGTTGGTGGAAATGCAAACTGGTGCAGCCACTGTGGAAAACAGTCTGGAGGTTCCTCACAAACTTAAAAATAGAAATACCATATGATCTAGTAATTTCACTATGGACTATTTACCCAAAGAAAATGAAAACATCAATTTGAAAAGATATATGCATGCTATGTTTATTGCATTATTTATAATAACCAAGATATGGAAGCAACCCAAGTGTCCATCCGTAGATACACAGATAAAGAAGATATGGTATACATATACACCACAGAGTATATATATGGTATATAATGGAATGTTACTCAGCCGTAAAAAAGAATGAAATCTTGGGGCTCCTGGGTGGCTCAGTTGGTTAAGTGGCCGACTTCAGCTCAGATCATGATCTCGCAGTCCATGAGTTCAAGCCCCATGTCAGGCACTGTGCTGACACCTCAGAGCCTGGAGCCTGCTTCGGAGTCTGTGTCTCCCTCTCTCTCTGGCCCTCCCCCATTTGCACTCTGTCTCTCTCTGTCTTTCAAAAATGAATAAATGTTTAAAAATTTTTTTTTTTAATTAAAAAGAAAAAAGAATGAAATCTTGCCATTTGCAACAACACGGATGGACCTAGAGGGTATAATGCTAAGTGAAATAAGTTATTCAGGGATATAAAAATACCTTGTGACTTTACTTATATGTGGAATTTAAGGAACAAAACAAAGAAAAAAAAAAGAGACAAACAAAAAACAGAGTCTTAAATATAGAGAGCAACTGGTGATTGCCAGAGGGGAGGTGGGTGGGATGGATGAAGTAGGTGGAGGGGATTAAGAGTTTACTCACTGTGATGAGCACTGAGTAATGTACAGAGTTGTTAAACAATTATATTGAACATTTGAAAATAATATAATACTATATGTGAATTATATTTGAATTAAAAAATTTTTTAGGCAACGACAAAAAAAGGATGCTGACCTCATATATATACATGTATATATACGATCTAACTGATGATGTAGAGAAGTAAACCAGAAATGACAAGACAGTGGGATAAGTTGAAATGACAAATGCTTTAAGTAGGGGAGGGGCTACAGTGGGAGAGGACCACCCTGGCAGGAAGGAATAGTCTATTTCTGCCATTGATTAGAGTTGCTAGTGTGAGGTAATAAATTGACTTCTGGTCAATTTCATCAACGTTCTAAAATTCTCTGGAGACCAACCATGCACCTCTTATTGCCTGCACTGCTCCAAGGCCACCTCCCTTCTTGATGGCTCCTGATTGGCAGGGGGCCAAGAGAATCACCTCACAGAGCAGAGCAGGAGAGAGGAACATGGGCAAACCTGAGTCCCAGCTAAGCAAAGACCACCCCTCAGAGAACCAACAAGGACTTTGGGGGCAATTGAGTTTCTGGATCAGATCTGTTGTGATCTGGCCATAATTGGGATATTAATCTTAATATGAGGTCATTTGGAGCCAAACTGGTAAGTCGTGGTAATAGGTAGCATGACAGAAGTCTCCAGCAGTTCAAAGAGGCCCAAAGAGAGAATGCTCAGTCCTATGGCGGGGGGGGATATCAGTAAAGAAACTGGAGAAGGGCAGCATCTGTCTTACCATGTCGATGGGTGGGTTTGGGGTGTCTGGGCAGAGGAAGCCTGCTGGGCAAAGCACGGAACAGCCTGGCACTGAGAGAAACCAGTTGGCACAGAGAGAGCTAGAATCAGGTGCAGGAGGGTCTGGCAGATACAGATGGAGAGACATACTAAGGGCTTTTATGCTGCCCTGAGGAATTAGGACAAAAATTTGGACTTACACCTTGTGCTTCTCTATTCTCCTATGTCCCTCTTCCGATTTTGTGCTAGGTAGGTAGCTGGCACATCAGAAAGCATTTTGGGTAAATGTGGTCAGAAGGTACAAATTCCGTTTTTAAAATAAGTAAGTCTTATTGATGTAATGTACAGCATGACTATAGTTAACCACACTGCATTACCTACTTGAAAGTTGCTAAGATCTAAGACAGTAGATCTCATCACAAAAAAAAAAAAAAAATCTGTAACTATGGTAACAGATGTTAACCAGACTTATTGTGATCATTTTGCAATATATGCAAATCTCAGATCATTATGTTGCATACCTGGAAGTAATATAATGTTACATGTCGATTTTACCTTAATTTTAGAAAATGAATTAGCATGATCCAAAAAAAACAGTATTTAGCAATTTTTCTAATAAATTGGCACTGGTGGAGAATATCAAGCATGGAGTGCTGTCAGGTTATGTTTTAGATGCCTCGTCCTGGCTAGATCTGGAGACTGGACAAGAGAAAGGAGCCAAGACAGGGAGACCACAACCCCACCAGGCCAGGCACAGGCCAGAAGAGGAGGGAGGAGGCCCATTCAGTAAAAAGAAGCTGTGCGTTTAGTATCTGATAAATCAGACCATGAGGAAAAAGGACGACTCTGGCCTGGCCCTGGTTTCTGGCACAAATGGTAAATGCACGACTCACAGAAGGGGACCTCCAAGAGAAGGTCAAGATTCAGAGGCAAGAGGGAAACAGGAACTGGGGCCAGGTGGAGTTTGAGATATTGGAGGACATTCTCCTGGAGTTGTCCTGCAGAGTCTTCTGCAAATGTTATAGGTTGTGCACATGCCAGCAAAGGGGGGCTGGGGGGAGTCACTCAGCAAGAACAGATTGTGTGACAAGAAAACAGGACCCGGGACAGAACTCTGGGAAGCACCGACACGGAGGAGCAGCTGCGGAGACTATCAGCACTCTCAGGAAAGACGTCAGAGGGAAGAGGAGAGGTTGGGGCTCAGAAGCCGAAGGAGGAGAGAGTTTCCAGGAGCAAATGACCCACTCAGGGTCATCAGCAGTGCCGTCTGATTAAGAAAAAGTGCAAGACATGATGTTTCTGTAGCCACACCGAGAAGAAAATCAAAGCAGGTGAAGCCAACTTTAATAACCCGTTTTGTTTAACCCTCTCTAGCCAAAATATTATGATTTCAAAATGTAATTAATATAAAAAGCACTGAGAAATGTTACGTTCTTTGTTTCAAACCAGATCTCAGAAACCTCATGCATATTTTTACACTCACAGCACATCACAGTTCGGATGCTAAATTTGCATCAGAGATGCTTGCACAGTGTTTAGATTGCATAAAATTTCCAGCTGAAAAACTACATTCACAGGCCCAAAGTTGTTCCAGTCATACTTGAAAAGTTTGTCAATCACCAAATCCAGTATCTGCTTTTAATTTTGAATTTTAGATAATTAATAAATGAACAATTCAGTGGCTTCATGCTTCACGTGTTCTTGAAATAACAACCCTCTGGCCAGTTGGCCACTCTTCTGGACGCCACCACGGACAGTGCAGGCCACAGAATCAAATGACACAGAGCCGCCAATGGACACAACGGGCCAGAGGCCACTGCGCAAGGCAGTGCAAAGAAGCAATGGTTTGAGTGGGTTTGGTGCCACAGCCTGGGAACGGAGGGTCGAAGAATGAAGGAAACCTGAGGAAACGTCAATAGGCAGAGTACATTTCTTGGCTATTGACTTTATAAGAAAGGAGAGAGAACGTATAGGAGGCACAGTGAATGTAGAACCACAGAACTTTGGGGTTTTTTTTTTTTCCATAAGACAGAGGAGCGCTAGGAATATTGACAGGCTCAGGGAAAGAAGCCGTACCGACAGAGACTTGTGGTGTTGACGGATAATGGAGGCCATCTTTGACAGCTTCTTTCTCTGGAATCCCGGTTAAAGCAACATGGGGCAACAAGAGTCATACAATAAGGTCTACTGAGTGCTTACTATGTTTGTCATACTTTCTTCATGTGTTGTCACACTCAATCAGCATCTAATCACAGACCCGTAGATGTTGCTTTGAGAAGAAAAGCAGCGACTGGAATGAGCATTGTGAAGTCACAGTTGGAGCTGAGGCATCATCAGAATCAAAACATCATCCCCGAGGGATCTGGGGACATTTGGACCTTAGGACGGACAAGAAAAGGGTCCCAGTTATACTGACATCCTCTTTCACGTGGTGGGCTTTGCCTGCTCACGTGTATAACTGACAACGCAGCTTCTGACTCGGAAGCGGTGTAGGCGCAAGCAGGAAGAAGGACAGACAGATCCTGGGTCAGCTGTCCCAGCGCAGCGCCTTCCCCCAGGCCTACAAAGCCTTGGCGAAAAGGCTGCCTGCGAGGAGCATTTGAAGACCACTGCTCTCAGTGGAGCCAAGGATCCCACCTGGGAAATTCCCTCATTTGTCCACCGTGACCGAATCATGTGCAAAGTCCCGTGCAAGATCCCTCTGCCCACAACTGGAAATTGTAAGGAAAAACAGTCCATCTGAACCAGCTCCGCAAAGAGGCAAACAGCTGCTCACACATGCAGAAAACATGCCTAGCCCACTTCAAAGACATCGTGCATGTCTCAACCACCAAAGGAAGGAATTCTAAAAAGAAAGCCATAAATAAGTCTTGCGGGGGGGGGGGGGGGGGAGGCATATTCAGCATTTTTGATTGCTCTGTTGAAAGGCAGGGCTTTTTTTCTTCCCTTTTTTCTTTTTGCTGATCTTGAGCCAATAAACTTATTGACATAATTTTTTTTTTTAACGGAGTACTAGAAATGTATTTTTTTTTTTTAAGTTTGCCCATCTGGAATAGCAATCCTGGCACATGAGAAAGAAGGCAGTGGCCTCACCTGGTCTGCAGAATTCCACCGCCAGCCAGTTCCAACAGAGAGAGACTCTTTGGGCCACAGTGGCGGGGACCAGAAGGATAACCTCGGGTTAATCCCCGTGCATCCCCACTGAGGGTCATGCTGGTGTGTTCGGATGAAGAGAATTAGCTCTGGGGGATGTCTCTCCTTGGGGCAGTCAGCTTTCTGAATTCCAAATCCCAGGAAAAAATGTAAGAGACTCCACACTAACAGCTAATACTTGCATGGGCCAGGCAAAGCTCTGAAAGCGCTACAGATTTACAAATGAAAATTGCTTTTCTCTTCATAACAGCTCTTCTGGCTGACAAAAGTGAGGCACAGAACGGTTAAGTAATTGTCCCAGAGTCACACAGCTATTAGGGGTCAGAATTTTCCTGGACTGCTTGGCTCTGAGTGCGCAGAGTGCCTGCTAATCCCATATGTTTTACTTCAACTTAACTCTTTTCTGGACTGTTCTGGGGTTTTAAACCCCACTGGGTCCAGTGAGAAGGGACTGACACAATTAAGGAAAAGTCCCTCAGGTATTCCAAAGCTAAGATTCCTACATACGCACTAATGGATATATAGATGCCGTTTTGAAGGTCAAGATTTTACTGAAGAAGGGCTGGTTATTCCCCAACTTACATTTAAATAAGGGGCTTCTTTCTACCATTTCCAAAGTGGGGCCTATCCAGATGGACAATTGGTGGTGTTTGTTGGTCGTTAATCACATCTCTCCCGGAGTGTAAAAAATAATATGGGTTTCTTCACTAGTTGGGTTCTGGTTCTGGCTGCTTCCAGAAGGTTCCAGGGAACCAGGACATCACAGGCATTAGTGATCTCTGCAGAGAGAGCCAAGAGCAGTGGAAACAGGAAGTCTGTGAGGGCCTATTGTGTTTTCCATCCCTGTGCTCAGGTTCCTGTCACCCCCAAGAAATGACTGACCTATTGCCAGAGGTGATGTCAACAAGACAGGTAAAATATGGCAAACTCCAGCTTCAGAAAATCAAAGAGTCCCCCCCTGAAAAATGTCTCTCCCTGGAGCAGTCAGCTTTCTGAATTCCAAATCCCAGGAAACATACATCCCAGAGAGCCTGGAAAGTTCTAGAACTATCCCAAATGTCAGAAAAAATGATCCCAGCCTCCTAAATGAAGCCAACAGTGGCCATGAAACTGGGCCAGCTGAACTCCTAGTACCCAGGAAGGAAAGAGATGGGCTCCTGGCCCAGGCTGGTCAGCAGTGCCCCATTCTGTGGGCTGCCCTCAGTGGCGGGCAAACTGGCCCAGGCTCTCAGCCAGCTGGTGGACCTGAAAGGAAAGAGTAAATGTGGCTGTTTCTGGCAGCTCTATGGGCCGATCAAGTTCCTCGTAACCATAACAAGTCCTGGCCATTTTCTTGTCCCTAGAGCTCTGGCTCACATCTAAAGTACAAGGAAGACAGAAACCTTGAAAGTGGCTGAGATGTGCCCTTGCATTTCTCTGGGCAGCCGAACTTGCAATGGAAGACCGTTAAAATAACACGCAGTATGAGCCAGGTTTTGTCCACACGTTTTCCCGTTTAATCCTTAAAACCCGGTGAGGCCAGTGTTGCTCTCCCTATTTACGGAAAAGGAACAAAACACAGAAAGGTTGTAAATGAGGTCTCCGCTTGTTAAAGCCCCTCTCGGAACGCAGTCCGGTTGAGTCCACAACCTTACTTCACGATATACTTGTGTTTTTATCAACTCAATTAATTTTTGACCGTGGATCCTATGACTCGCGAGCCAGGAGAGGTGTTAGAGACCTAGCCCAACCCCTTCACTGTGGCAGAGGAAAACGGGATCCTGAGAGCTGAAGGCAGTGCTCCCCTATTCACATGCTGCCATAGTAACAAATTACCACAAATCCGATGCCACAAACTGACACCCACTTCTTATTCAGTTTCCCTGGGTCAGAAGCTGGGGCGAGGGAGGGCTCAGCTGGTTGTCCGCTTAGGGTCTCACAGGCCAAAATCAAGACGTCAGCAGGGCTTCAGCCCTTTCTAGACACTGGGAAGATTCTTCTTCCAAGCGCATTGACTTTGTTAGCAGAACTCAGGCCGTAGTGGTTATAGGGCCGAGTCCCCCTTTCCTCCCAGGTTGTCATCCAGAGGCCGCCTGCATTCCTGTCTCATTGCCCTTCCCCCCTTAAACCAGCAAGGACATAAGGAATCCTTCTCTTGATTTGAATCCCTCCAACTCCTCCTTCTGCGGCATTTCTCCGACTCCAGCCAGAGAAAGTTCTCTGCTTTCGAGAGCTGATGTGATTGAATTGGGCCCATCCGGACGATTCGCGGTGATCTCCCTATTGTAAGGTCCGTAACCGTAATTAAATCTGCAAAGTCCTTTTGCTGCAACATGGTCACACGGTCTTAGAATTGGGGCGAGAACATCTCTGCAGGGCCACGCTGCCCGTTAGAGACCCAGAAGAGGTGTTTAACTACCCATGGCAAGCATGGTGTGGGGCAGGAGCCTGCAGGCTCTGTGCTGGACAGGCTTCAGCTGAGGTGATGGGCCCATTCCCTGCCACCCGGTTTTTCTGGCCTGCCCTGGTTTTCTTGGCCTGTGGAGCCTCTTTTGGTAGCGTGCCTCATCATTTGGTGACGGCTGCTGCAAATCCTCAGAACGTTCAACACGCAGATGTGCAAATCCAAATACTAAAACCTACTGCAAAATATTCATTTGTATGTTAATGTATTCAGTCATTCAGTCAACATTTAGGGAGAGCTGCAAGCAGGCAATGTGAAAAAGATCTGTGGATTTGTAGCAGCTTTGAATTATTTATAAGGCAGCTCCCTTGGTTAATATGAATAACAGAACTGACCACGTTCGGGCCTTTGCACAGGTCAGCATCCTTGCAGACCGTGTCTCCTAAAAAGCCTCTAAGGGCCACTGCGGGTCTAGTGGGGAAGTAACCAGCGCACTGCACACGTGGGTAAGGTCCAGACTGAAGCTGAGTCCCCTTCTAGCACAGTAGGACCTGTGACTGCTGTCATTGATCCTTCAGGCCCCAGGGCCACGTCTTTCTGCCGAGGCACCCAGCATGGAAGGGACGTACAGGAAGACAGGTGTCCAAAAGGACACATACCTGACTCCTCGATGAGGCCAGCAGGGATATCCTGCCTGGCGGCAGATAGAATAGACGTTCGTTCGTACTCTGCCTGAGCCCTTCGCTTGCGTAGGTCAAAGCTGTGCACCATTAGCGTTTCAGCTCATCTCCGAGAGGACTGACGTGTGAAAATCTGAAATTATCACAACAGCAACTTGAGGACTAACTACTCCCTTCTCAAAAAGATCCAGTATTTATTAGAAAACTTTTTTTAAGCTTATTCCTTTATTTTGAGAAAGAGACAGTGCAAGTTGGGGAGGGGCAGAGAGAGAGGGAGAGAGAGAGAGAAAATCTCAAGCAGGCTTCACATTATCTGCCCAGAGCCTGACACAGGACTCGAACTCACGAAACCGTGAGATCATGACCGGAGCTGAAACCAAGAGTCGGCCGCTTAACCAACTGAGCCACCCGGGGGGTCCCTATAAAACATCTTGTAAAGCTGGGAAAGGACTTGAAATCCAAACTTTTTATTCTAAAGCGAGAAGCATGGGACGCCTGAGGGGCAGAGTGATTTGCCCAGGAGCCCAGCCAGTTGGCGTAGGCGGGACCAGAACTCAGAACCTCTGAGTGTTTGCCCTCCCTCCGTCAGGGCACTCGACCTCCGACAGCAACGCTTGCAAATTGACGTTTATACACCGAGAAGCGTGCACACGTGGATACATTATATGCCAAGTTATATTCCACATGCACATCACTTCATGCAGAAGCACCGAGAAGGGCAGGAGAGAGGTGGCTGAGAGGCAGGAGAGCTAAGTGCTGGTCCCCGTTCTGCAAGTAACAAGCTGTGTGACCGCAGACGAGCCGTTCAACGTCTCCGGGCTTCCTTTCCCTCGCATGTAAACTGACTTGAGTTTTAAAGCCTTTCCATCCCCGATAGCCACGAGGAAATGCAAAAAGCCTTACGGCCTCAGCGACGTGTCACGTGTAAAATAGAAACATGGAAGGATTTGGGCTGACGACTCTCATTTAGTTTGTTCTGTGCAAGGAGGGCCCCGAAGCAGAGGTCTGCAAGAGCTTGAGTTAAAGAACCCCAGGTCAGTGATGAGATTCCCCCTTCCCAATGCACGGAGGCGCCGTGGGAGAGGCAGGGGAGCCACCGGGCAGGAAGGAAGGGAGCGTCCGGCAGCCAGCTACCCACCCTGCAAAGACCACATCCCATGGTTGCTGCAAACCAGACCGATCAGCTGTCTAGACCCTTGCCAGTGCCTTCTTCTCCTTGTCAAGGATGGTGAGGGACAGGCGCTGTGTTCTGGGCCCTTGCACTTTCTACCTGAGCCTTAATTTGAGACATGAGGCAAGGACGGCAGAGGGACACCGAGTCCCGTAAGCCCCCAGCTCCGCCTTCTGGAAGCACCACCGTCACTGATTGGGAACTCTCCGAATGCGTCAGGGCGGCTCTCCACTTGGCCTTTGCCTCAGCCCCATGAGGTCGCTAAATGGATATTCTCATTTCATCAATGAGAACACAGGGGCTCTGCGAAGTGATCTGGTGGTCCCGCTTGTGACCCACAGTGTCCCCGTGAACAGTCTGCAGACCGTGTACACATTCCTACCAGAATGGCACGTGACATGCAGGGAGGTTTTCCACCACCATCAGGAGATCAAACAAGGACATAAAGAAGACGTCCTGTGCCCAACGTTCATACACTGCACAGGAGGCGAGAGGCCGAAAATACGCAGAGGCTGATAATCCAGTGGGAAAAATACATCCAAGGCACTCAAAACCAACAGAGGAGGCTAGCCCAGTCCTAGTTGGCCTGACTCAGGCGGACTGAGGTTCAACAGAAGTTCGAGAAGGGAGAAGGGTAGTAAAGACCTCTCTCACTACCCTCACACCATTTGCTTGGCAAAAACAGGTATGTTGGATCCCAAGACAGTAATAAATGCCATCTGGAGACAGGAAAAAAAGGAGTCAAACCCCAGATGTTTTTATTACCTGGGCAATATTATGGTTTCCACTGTAACATGTGCCCTCTATTTATAAAAACAGGGCAGGGAAACGGGGCAGATGGGACTTTTCACAGTAATTTTTTCCCCAGCTACTACCGTGGCTTTTACTATCAGGGGTAAATCTGAAACTCCACCAGCACAGGTCGTTACTCTGATCTTTCCCAGCAAAAGAGACGAGCAAATAAAAAGGAAACCACCTTATGAAAAGCAGAAACACTTTCAAAAGTTAAGAACCAAAATATCGAGAAGGGCAACCCCTTAAAAAAAGATTTAAGCACATCCAACGAATGGAAATCCCGCACCGACAGAACGAAGGTGCACAGCCCAGATGAGTCAGAATCGGAGGAATGGGAAGGGAGCCGGTGTTTATGAGTGAAGCCATCTCAAAAGCACATTCCCATGGCCTCTCATAACCAGTGTGAGGTGCTGGGGGTGCGGGACCGCCTTGCACCTCGGTCACATACTAACTCTAACTCTCTCTGGAGCCGAGGATCCCTTGTTCTGGTTCCCCTGGGCAGCCATCAGCATCTGCCTGGGCCGGCCCTCGCAGATCACGTTTCGGTGGAAACCGAGGATGGCTTCTCCTTCGGGCCCCTGGGTAAGGATGGGATGCACAGAGTTCTAGAAGCAGCAGAAACCTGCAAGGTTATCTGGCCTGCTCCATCATCAGAGAAGGAGCCTGAAGCCGGGGGAAGGGAAGTGATTAGCCTGAGATCACCCTAGAACACGGTGACAGAGCTGGGACCAGGACTCAGAACTTTGCACTTCTGGTCCTCAGAGGCACAGAGTATCTTCAACCATCAACAGAAAAGCCAGTGCAGACCAGGGTTTTGCCCAGTCCCGCTCCAGCCCTTGTAGATGTTCCTCCATATCACTACTCCTTCTGACGAGGCACCCTGGGTTCCTCTCTCTTGTCTCCTCTCCACCCTCTCTCCATCATGCCCACGGTGGGGGAGGGGGGCCCTCTGCTTCACTGGCTGCCCCCTGCACAACCCGAAGCAGTACATCTATCTCACTGGAAAGGGCTGCATGAGTAAGGGGTCTGTGATGGGTGCAGGAGGAGGGGTGCACGTGGAAAGGGTACAGGAAGATGGGCATAGGAAGAGGAGTGCAGGTGGCAAGGGGGCAGGAGGAGGATGCACGAGGAGGGGTGCAGGCGGAGGGGGGCGATGAAAAGAGTGCAGGAGTAGGAGTGCAGGGAGGCAGGTCCCAGCCTGGAGTGCACAGAGTATGTGTGGGGAGCTTTGAAGGAAAAGAAGGATTGTGATGCTTTGGGGTTGGTTGATTTCACAGCACATGAGAAACAAATGGTAACTATCGCAATCGACAGTGTTGACATTTTCAGAGAACCAGCTCCTGGTTTCACTGATCTGTTCTTTTGGTCTTTTTTAGTTTCTGTGTCTTTCATTTCTGCTCTAATCTTTATTATCTCCTTTCTTCTGTTGATATGGGATTTTGTTCTCTTTTTTAAGTGTATTTATTTATTTTGAGACAGAGACAGAGTGCAAGCAGGGGAGGAAGAGAGAGAGAGGGAGCCAGAGAAGCCCAAGCAGGCTTCGTACTGGGTACGAAGACTTCGTACAAGGGTGCCCTTGTACCCCACCCCCACCGCATCAAGATCTCCCAGAGGGAAGCCCCCCACGAGGCCAAAGCACCCCATGTCTGTCCCAGGACATCAGGCTGAAAGGGCCCATAGTGCCTGTTCTGCAGGTGTCCCATATCCCTTACTTTGGACGCCAGCAGAAAGGATTGTGTTTCCTGTGGGACCTCCGGCTGAGCAAGGCAGCAGGATTTACAGGCTGCTGCCTGGATGCCTGGAGTTGAGGCACCTCACCCTCACCCGGCTGAGCCAGGCTTTCCGACTTGATAGCTCAAGAAGGCAGAACATTATTTTTTTTAATGCCCGCTAGATTCTAAGAAAAATAGGGAGGAATGGCAGTTTTATCAGCATGCAGCTGGAGTGTCTGATTGTCCGTTTTAAAAGCCTACCTCTATTTATGAGGCGAAGTTTAACCTCTACGGAATTTGTAGACCGCATGGATTTGTATTTCTTGATCCACAGAAAATATGAATGTCTGTGTGATTTTAGACTGAATAGACAGATACTGCTCCGTGTTCTTGATCATCTGGAAGGCCGTTTAGACCAACCCACCTGAGTGAACGAGTGAATCAAGTATGTCCGGTTGGTTTTGTTCTTTGATTCTAACATTTTAAAAAAAATTTAAATGCATATTTATTTTGGAGAAAGAGAGAGACAGGCAGACAGAGAGAGTGCAAGCAGGGGAGGAGCAGAAAGAGAGGGAGACACAGAATCCGAGCTGAGCTGTCAGCACAGAGCCCGACGCGGGGCTCGAACTCACAAACCGCGAGATCATGACCTGAGCTATAGTCAGATGCTTAACCAACTGAGCCACCCAGGCAACCCCTCTAATTCTAACTTTTTAAGGGATGTTATATAAAAATCACCTCAAGTCACTGGCAAATGAAATTAACCACCAATCTAATTTTTAGAATAACTATCAGTTATAGAACATTTATATGGGTAACAACAAGTAAACACCAAACATTGAAACATACTCATATCTAATTGCCTTTACTCATCTTGGAGGCTATGTGATTGAAATCTGTGATCACATCGTATGTATTACATACACACTACTCAGAAATATGAAAAACAAGAACAAGCCACTAGCACCCTGAGTGAACTTTTCCAAGTATCTGCTGTGTAAGATACGGCTTCCCAAAGGCTATGCAATAAAGCCTTCATCTGCAAAGTACGTCCTGGTGCCGTTGGGGCAATAGGGATCTTTCCGGAGCAGCCTGGCTCAGGACACAGGGTTCAATGGAGTGTCGATACGTTTTGTGTTAAAAATAAGGGGGGGTTGCAGTTTTAAGGACAGATAAGATTAAAGAATACTGGGTCAAAGAGAACTTGGTTTCTCATACGGTGCCTGGCCAGGTTCATTCCCTCAATGTCAATGACAAGAACCACAGGGTAAATTGAGTTAGATCTCTGTCAGCTACAGGACGGGGCGAGAGCAGAGGCCCAGACGACCCAAACCCATGCCAAGAGAGAGAATGGCCCTGGAATGGCCCCGAGATACACAAACACACTGAAGCCTCTGTGACAGTGTTCCTGTCTTTTCTATCTTTCCACCCCAAACACTAATGCCACTGGCCCACCATCTTGGCCACTCTTATCAGCCGAACACCCAGTTAAACAGTGTTTAGCGGCATCTGCAGATAAACCAAAAAAAAAAAAAAAAAAAAAAACAGATGCTTCGCCTACAGAGAAGAAAGTCATCTTTCCTCCTTGCCAAAATGGAACAATGAATCGTAGATGTTGAATTGGAGGTAGAGGTTAAGAAATCAAAAGAAAGCTAGTTTGTTCACATCTACTTTTAGGCAAGAAACATTGCTTCACTTTGTGTGTGCACACACACACCACACAAAATGTGTACGTGTGTGTGGGCATGTGTGTTTTACGTATACAAACTGCACCAAGATGACCTCAGCATCCTAATAAAAACTGACAAGAGCAGGGCGCCTCAGTCGGTTAAGTTTACGACTCTTGGTTTCGGCTCAGGTCACCATCTCGCGATTTTGTGGGTTGGGGGCCCCCAATGGGCTCTGCGCTGACAGCTTAGAGCCTGCTTGGGATTCTCTCTCTCCCTCTCTCTCTGCCCCTCCCCCACTTGTGCTATCTCTGTCTCAAAATAAATAAATAAACAAAAATAAATCAAAAGCACTCACGAGATCAACCAGCAAGCCTGGTGTCTCCGTTCTCCCAACTTGCCACTGCCTGGCATTCCGTCAGGCCCCTGAGTCCATCGGAGGCTGAATTATCCAGCCGCCACTGGGTTGGTTGCACAAGGACCTTGGGTGGACCACGTGCCCGGTGTGGAGCCAGGCTCTGCAGCAATGCCCGCCGGTGTAGAAGACAGAGCCCCTGCTCTAACTCGTGTCACATGCTCTATCCACAAACGGCCAGGCAGGAGGGGAGTCTGAGGTAGAAAGGCAGGGTGACCATGTTTTGTCCTTTGGTCTGACAACAGAGCATCACCAGGCTTCTCTCTAGCACACAGAATTAAAAGTCTGAAGTGTCAGATACTCCTTTGTCACAATGGACACAATTTTTCCACTTGCACTGTTGACTTTGTTCCCCTTTGGGAGTGCATGATGATATGCTATCGTGGCAGAGCCTGACAATGCGAGGTGCGAAGGGTTTTCCTGAGAATTGTATCTCTTTCTATAGTTGGCTCCTCCGGCTCCCTTCCCCCACCCCTCTTAGTGGCAGGCGCCATGCTAAGACCAACCAGGGCTCCCTGGAGAACTGGTTAGCACCCCAATGCCAGAGCTCTTAAAAATGACTTCATGCTTCAGAAGACATCCACTGAATGCAAAAACTAAAAGATGATGGAAGACAGCTCGGGATTTGGCCTCACTGAAGCCCACTCAGCCTTATGGCAGACGCACTTGCTTCAGCCGGTCGCCTTATTCTGAGGACAGGAGCCTGAGCAAAAGAGCTGCCATGAGAAATGCTCACATTTTCCTTGGGTCACTATTCATTCCGTCACCCATTTATTCATTTAGTGAACACAGAGGATACTGTATCTCCACATAGCAGAGCATAGAGCGAAGGAAGTGGGTGGGCGAGAAGAAAGGCAGGGTGACCCAAGGATGAGGCTGGAGAAATACTCCACTCTAGAAAAGGAAATAGTAAATGCAGGTGTATTCCCACGAAGAAATGATGAAGCTCTTTAGGCAACACACTACCTAAAGATACAAACCAACAAGAATACTGCTGCAACAAAACTGCTGAGAAAAATATCTAAAACGCCACCAAGAGTAGGTTAGTTGAATGAAACATAGTAAATACACTTATTGGAGCCATTAGAAAGAAAGAACAGTCTCCTTAGCATGGAGATGCAAAGATCTTTAAAACAGCATTAGGAAAAAGATCTGATGGGGAATAAAATCAGCTCATTTTTTTTTTTAATTTTTTTTTCAACGTTTATTTATTTTTGGGACAGAGAGAGACAGAGCATGAACGGGGGAGGGGCAGAGAGAGAGGGAGACACAGAATCGGAAACAGGCTCCAGGCTCTGAGCCATCAGCCCAGAGCCTGACGCGGGGCTCGAACTCCCGGACCGCGAGATCGTGACCTGGCTGAAGTCGGACGCTTAACCGACTGCGCCACCCAGGCGCCCCCACCACATCTTCTTTATCCACTCATCTAACGACGGACAATTAGATGGCTTCCATATCTTGGCTATTGTAAATAATGCAGCGGTGAACATAGGAGTACATGTGTCTTTTCAAATTAGTGATTTCATTTTGGGGAGGGGATAAATACCTACAAATTGAATTACTGGCTTGTACAATTGTTCTTTTTTTCTTTTTAATTCTTTGAGGAACCTATTTGCCATAGTGGCTGCACCAATTTACATTCCCACCAACAGTGCACGAGGGTCCCCTTTTCTCCACATCTTCACCAACATTTGTTATATCCTATCTTTTTGATCATAGCCTTTGTGACAGGTGTGAGGTGATATCTCATTGTGTGGTTTTCATCTGCATTTCCCTTATGGGTAGTGCTGTCTGTTGGCCATCTTTATGTGTTCTTTGGAAAACGCCTGTTCAGGTTGGCTGCCCATTTTTTAATTGGATTACTGGGTTTTTTGATCCTGAGTTTTATGAGTCTTTTCTATATTTTGGATGCTAACTCCTTCTATGATTTCAGGTCTTATATTTAAGTCTTCAGTCCATTTTGAGTCTATTTTCGTGTTCAGTGTAGGATAGTGGTCCAATTTCATTCTCTTGCATGTGGCTGTCCAGTTTTCCCCATGCCATTTATTGGAGATTGTCTCTTCCCCATTGTAGAGTCTTACCTCCTTTGTCATAGATTAATTGAGCATATATGTGTGGATTTATTTCTGGGCTTTCTGTTCTGTTCCATTGATCTCTCTATTTTTATGCCAGTATCATCCTGTTCTGATCATTATAGCTTTATAGTACCAATATCAGGAAGAAGGATGCCCCAGCTTTGTTCTTCTTTCTCCAGATTGTTTTTGGTATTCAGGATCTTTTGAGTTTCCATACAAATTTTAGGATTATTTGTTTTATATCTGCACTGAAATGCAAAGGTCCCTGGAAAAGTGTTGTGAAAAAAAATACATAATGCAGGGCAAAAATCAGCCTGTTTTTGTTTAACAAAAGAGCATAGAGACTCAAATCGGTGCTTTTAAAAGCTATGAAAGTTTTTGGAAGGATAAACAAGAAACTGGTCACAATGGTTATCTTTGGGGAATGGGACTTCATTCAGTCTGTATTTTTTACCATGAAAATAGATTAGTTCTATTTTTTAACATTTAAACATTTTTAATAATAAAAAACAAATCCTACCACAAAGAAAACCAGCTCAAATACCACTCACACTACCCGTGGGCCTCCTCACTACTATGGCAGGCATGGTAGATCCCCTGAAATTTGAGGGCTCTGATTTATAATTCTAAAAGGCCAAATTGCTTTGGTCTTTGACCTTATACCACATACCCTCCCTATGAACCAACTACACTTTCAACAAAGTAAGGATTATCAAGCGTCTCTGTCAGAATAAAGGATAGAAAAGTACAGTAATAAAGAATAGTAAAAATCGCAGAATATGAATTAACTAACAGAGCCGGGGGGGGTATAAATTAAGTTTCCTAAGTTGTCCTTAAAAGTGGTTCACTGAAGCAAGAGCTGGCAAAAAAAACAAAGCTAGGAGCCCACTACATGGTTGGTCCCCTTTCACAATGCTCTCATGGTTGTCATAACTACACAGCCTGCAAGATGTAGCCCTTGACAATCCCTTTGACCTCAAATCCTACCATTCACTCACCCATTCACTCGCTTAGTTCCAGCCGCGACTGGCCTTCTCTCTGTTTCTTAAATAAGCTAAGCACATTCCTGCCTCAGGACCTTAATACTTGCTCTTCTCTCTGCCTGCAAGCTTCTTCCTCTGGCCGGCAGTCTCACTCAATTCAAGTCTCCAGTCAATTTCCACCTCCGCTGAGGTGCTATCCTTTATTGCCTTATTTAAAATATCGGGGCGCCTGGGTGGCGCAGTCGGTTAAGCGTCCGACTTCAGCTCAGGTCACGATCTCGCGGTCCATGAGTTCGAGCCCCGCGTCGGGGTCTGGGCTGAGGGCTCGGAGCCTGGAGCCTGTTTCCGATTCTGTGTCTCCCTCTCTCTCTGCCCCTCCCCCGTTCATGCTCTGTCTCTCTCTGTCCCAAAAATAAATAAACGTTGAAAAAAAAATTAAAAAAAAAAAAAAGGGGGGCGCCTGGGTGGCGCAGTCGGTTAAGCGTCCGACTTCAGCCAGGTCACGATCTCGCGGTCCGTGAGTTCGAGCCCCGCGTCGGGCTCTGGGCTGATGGCTCGGAGCCTGGAGCCTGTTTCCGATTCTGTGTCTCCCTCTCTCTCTGCCCGTCCCCCATTCATGCTCTGTCTCTCTCTGTCCCAAAAATAAATAAATGTTGAAAAAAAAATTTTTTTTTTTAAAAAAAGTTGAATGAATTCATTCCCAGCAGACCTGCATCGCAAGAAATGTTAAAGGAAATCCTTTGGGCAGAAGAAAAATGATACCAGATGGAAATCTAGCCCTGCACAAAAGAATGAAGAACACCCAAAATTAAAAGACAATCATGATAATGTTTTGTAAACAATTTCCCCGGAGAAGCTGACATTTTGGTCTTTTTTCTCTTCCGGTATCTCAAAGTAAGATGGCTGCACAGAGATCTTTAAGAAATTTCATGAAAATATTAACCAGCTAATATTATGGAGCATTAAAACAATATGTATTTAGTGAGCCATCACTGATCTGTCATAGAAGATACTTATTAAAGGCTGAAGGAAGAAAAATGGATCAAGACGTGGGGGAGGGAGAAGGAGGAAACACCAACGTGGTATTGGAGGCCATTTGCATTCATCACGTGAGCGTCTCCCTTTTCCTTGTGAGAACAAGGCTCAGCAGAAGGCCTGGCTTTCCTTCTGCAAAGTGCTCCCGCACCAGTCCCTCATCTCCTGGGTGCGATAGAAGGAAATAAGAATGAAACTTAGCTTTCTGGCTCTCAAAGGTTGTAGCCTCCATTCTAAGGATTTATAGGCTGGTCGACCAACACCCCCAAAGGAAGCCCTTGACAATAACTGCGAGGCTAACAGAATGTTTCTTTTTTTTTTTTTTTTTAATGTTTATCTTATTTTTGAAACAGAGAGAGACAGAGCATGAATGGGGGAGGGTCAGAGAGAGAGAGAGACACAGAATCTGAAACAGGCTCCAGGCTCTGATGGGTCAGCACAGAGCCCGACGCGGGGGCTCGAACTCACGGACTGCGAGATCATGACCTGAGCCAAAGTCGGACACTTAACCGACTGAGCCACCCAGGCGCCCCAACAGAATGTTTCTGATGTCCACACATATGGTGTTATACCTTGTGCAAGGTTTATAGCAAAGGACAGGCTCAGTGCATTTCCTGATGCGCTTAAATTTAAAAGAAATCATGCATAGCATATTTATATTTTATGGCCCAAATTTTACTCCTGGCCAAAAAAAAAAAAAAGAACAATTGAACTGGCTTGAATATAATAAGCCATCATTAATGCCCTGTCTTCAGTAGCAGACTGGGGCCCAGATTAATGACCGCAAAAACTCCAGTAGTGCCTCTCCTTGGGCTGTGCCGCACGAGTCAAGACTGCCGAGCAATTTCATGACAAATTAGTCCAACCAGCTACCTACTAGTCTCAAAACAACAATAGAAATGTCTCTGGCATTTTTCTTTACTTGTTACTTGCAGACGTGCTTTGTGGCTCGTAAGTTTTATCCTCATAATGCAAATCAAGACTACGGTCAGCTCAAGTCAATCAGTCAAACAGTTGCCAATTTTTGTACAGACAAAAATTAAGAATTGCCTGAATTGTTCGTGCCTGCCGTCTCCTTACTGAATAGATACTGACAAGGAAATTGTCTCCAGTGTTCTTCTGTCCCTGCAGGAGTCAGTCCTGTCCCCATTGGTGAACATGGGTCCCACCCTCGCTTTTCCAGAAGCAGGTTTTGGGAGCCAAGCCGTGTGGACCTTGTGTGAGCCTGTGACAGGGAAGGGGTTCCTCAGAGGGACAGAGAAGGGGCTGGCTAAGCTGACCTTTCTCAGGCCAAAATAAACAGGCGCTTTGCGGTCATTATTTTAATTAGATAATTTAATCAGTCTTGACATGCTTTCTATACACAGACAAGAGCACGCCCGAACTGCCACGGGGTCAGTGATCATGAAAAGGTCTGATTTTTCCACTCACTCCTGGATACAAAAATAAGAACAAGCTAGGAAGAATTTTATTAACTCATTTTTCCTTCACACGGTACCACTGAATGTTTTCCAGAGGTCTAGAAAAGAAAACAAGCCTTAGTACCAATTTTTTTTAAGGAAGTTTTTCATTTTTCCTAATCTTCACGAAACAGGATGATTGCGGAAGCTCCCTGAGACAACCTGTATTCTCACTCAGCTGCCCTGTGTGAGAGCAGGTCCCTGGTCAAAGCAGCCGAGCCTTCCTGGGTGAGCCTTCTGGAAGAGAGGGGATGAAGGTGGGTGGAGGAAGGCGGGGAGCAGAGGGGAAATAGAAACAAAGTGAGGATGTTTTCCTTTTTTAGAAAAGCATAATGAATAGGAAAAACAATACGTATTTTCACAAGTTTCTTCTTTCTTTCCAGAAGCAACATAATGCTCACATACATGCAGAGTCCTAGGTCCAAATTATTATCCAGGAAGACTTACTATTTCTGCTCAACCAAACCTTTCTTTTTACCTGAAGGGTGGTCCCCGTATTTGGCTTCCCTTAGAGGTTGTTTCAAGGCATCTTCATGGGTCTGGATCCCTCTCCCCTGCCGCTCATTCCCTGTTTAAAAGGAGACCCTTGGGGCGCCTGGGTGCTCAGTCATGAGCGTCTGACTCTAGATTTCAGCTCAGGTCATGATCTCATGGTTCGTGAGTTCAAGCCCCACATCAGGCTGCATGCCGACAGTGCAGAGCCTGCTTGGGATTCTCTCCCTCTCTCTCTGCCCCTCCCAGCTGGGTCTCTCTCTCAAAGTAAATAAATCAACTTGGAAAAAAAAAAAAAAGGGAGACCCTCACGTTACCACTTGGCCACTTCCCGTTAGTCTAGAAGCATGAACCACTCTTCATTTTTTCTTAATGACCAAGGCCCTGAACTTTCATTTGCTTTCCTGCTACTATAAATTCCAAGGTGCCTCTTGCTTAATAAAGTCACCCCTGCAGCTCTGTGTCAATAATCCCTCCCAATTCCTTTCCCTTAGAGCAACTCCCACTGGACGAATAACTGGTTGTGGAACAGACTGCCTTCTCCAGAAAGGTCAGGCCCAGTGGATTCTACATATTTTAGGTACTAATCCTTCGTGACTTCCATGTATTACAGTCATTCTCATCCAGTGTTTGTGACCTGATCTTCATTTTCTTTTAAAGTAGGTTTCACACCCAGCACAAAGCCCGACACGGGGCTTTGAACTCACGACCCTGAGATCAAGACCTGAGCTGAGATCAAGAGTCAGATGTTTAACCAACTGAGCTACTCAGGAGCCCCTTCATTTTTTCTTTTAATAGCCAATATTTTCTTGATGAGCCAAATTTTTAATTTTGATGGGAGTCAAATCTATCATTATTTCTTACTTATTGCTTGTGCTTTTTTGTGTCTTCATTTAAAAAAAAAAAATCTTCTCCCCCCAAATGGCGTAATGATATGTTGTTATAATGTTTTCCGATGTTTTAACATCTTTTAATTTCATCTTTGTTTTTAATCCAATTAGAATAGGGCTTTGTTATGCTATGAGGTAGGCCATCCTTTTTATTTGTTTTCCTAAGGGTAACCATTTGTCTCAGCTGCTTTGATGGCATAGCCCATCCTTTTCTCAACTGTGTGCAATGAAATCTGTCATTTACAAAGTTTCTACCCGTGTGATTTGTCGACATATGTGCATATTAAAGACATGAGTTCCTTCCGAGACCTTCAATTCCAATCCAATATCCTAGGGTTTATTCTAGCCTGCCCCCTTAGCTCATTTATAACTTTTCTCCAACAGTGAGAAATGTAGCTTTCATTATCTACAATATATTTACTTCTTTGCTCTATCCTAGAATAAACACAAAGTACTTTCAGACCCTTGCACAAGCAAAACAGAGGACATTATGTACCACCCCAAAGAATTAGGTGTGGAAGAGAAAACCAAGTCTGCCCCTCTCCCTCCCATTGGTGAAGATGCAGAGAGTCATAGGATGGTGATCCTTATTCGGTGGTTGGTTCCACGTTCATTCACCCTTCCCAACAAAGAAAAACTCACAAAATTTTCCTCCCGCCTCGTTTTCCTGCCAAAAGGAAACCCAAGGAGACTTATAACAAAGAGGATTCTGTTTCTCTGTCTAATGCTCTCTAGGAATTGGTTTGGAAATGTAAATGCAATGTATTCACACCTTCGCCGTTTTTTAATCTGTTCTTAAAAGCCACATTGGCTGACTCGGAGGTGCCATCCACCCATCTGGAAACAGGGAAAACCAGGACAACATGGCTTCTGTCCTTGCAGGCGTCTTTAGCAGAGACAGCGAGGCTCCTAGATGAAAATTTTAGAGCTTTGCTTTCCACTAAACCATGATGCTTTCCCAAGACGTTGAAATATCTGGAGGGAAACATCTGGGGGCGAGTCTGGGGGAGGTGAAGACAGCATGGAAGAACGGAGCTCCTTCCCTTCAAAGCCAACTTTCCAAGCCTGTGCCGAAGGAAGTTCCATTCTTTCCCACATGTCTCTGCCTGGCTAAATATAAATCCATCTTGGTTTATATTATGCTGCCTCTAATTGAATCACATTCTTCATTTGTTTAATTCAGAAACAATAAGCCATCCTGAGCCCTCCCTGGGAAGCCTGCCACGGCCTCTGCAGGCCCAGTTCCCAGGCATGTCGGGCAGGGCCTTGGCACAGCACCTCACCCAGGAGCGTTTCGGGGTTCAAATGTAGAGATAGCGAACGGGCCAGTTTTAGGAAGTCCTTAGCACGATTGCCGCATCAAGGATTCCAACAGAAAACCTAATACCCACCAGATGCTGAAAAAGGCATTTCAGAGCATTAACCCTTGGCTCTTGACTTTCACCAAAAAGTCCTAAGTGAAATTGGGACAGATGGTACTTCTTTGACATGACGAAATACCTACTACAGAGCAGAAGCCAACATCAGCTTGCCCTAGCAGTGAAGCTCTCGGGTATCGTGCCGGAAAATAGAAAGAAGGGAGATGTAAGGCAAAATGGTCATTATTTGTAGAGAATATGATTATACACAGGAAAACCCAGAGGAATCCATTAAAAAAGTAACAGAATTAGGGGCGCCTGGGTGGCTCAGTCGGTTGGGCGTCCGACTTCGGCTCGGGTCATGACCTCGCGGTCCGTGAGTTCGAGCCCCGTGTCAGGCTCTGGGCTGACAGCTCAGAGCCTGGAGCCTGTTTTGGATTCTGTGTCTCCCTCTCTCTCTGCCCCAACCCACTCGCATTCTGTCTCTGTGTCTCTCAAACATAAATAAACATAAAAAAAATTAAAACAACAACAATAACAACGGGTAGAAGCAGCCCAGGTGTCCATCAAAAGACAAATGCAGAAACAAAATGTGGTCTATACCTGGCTGGACTATTACTCAGCCTTAAAAAGGAAGGAAATTGCGACGAACATGGATGAACCTGGAGCCTACTACACTAAGTGAAATAAGCCAGTCCCCAAAAGACAGACACGGTATGTTTCCACTTCTATGCGGTCCCTAGAGCAGCCAAATTCATAAAGCCGGAACGTAGAATGGTGGCTGCCGGGGGCCAGGGGAGGAGGGAATGGGGAGGTATTATCTAATGAGTACAGAGTTTTGGTTTTGCAAGATGAAAAGAGTTCTGGAGACGGACGGAGCTGATGGTTGCACAACCACGTGAATGCAATTTAATACCACTGGGCTGTCCACTTAAAGGTGGCTAAGGGGGTGAATTTGGGGTTCTGCGTATTTTACCACCATTAAAAGAGAGCGAGCGAGAAGAAGCAGGCCTGGGTTAAATAGCCTTTATCGTTTTACCTATTATATGGCCCAAGCGGCCTCGGCTAGCCATGGTTGGTTCATGGCCAGGCGTCTACAGCAGGCACACCCAGGTAAGCAGTCCCTTGCAGAATGCAGTGGGGAGGGGAGATTCCCGTACGGAAATGTCACCCCCTGCCCAGGCCAGTGCCAAAAGGCAGGCCGCACAGGGGCACCTGCTTGCTCTCTCCTGGAGCCAGCCACTGCTCGTCGTCCCGTTCAGCGGAAACGCCAGGCTGGCACCCGAAAGAGCTCCAACGGCGATTTAAATCTTCATGGCAATCTCTGGGAAGACGGCAAAGGGAGGTCTCATTCAAGACTCGGAGCGAAGTCTGATTTTATGATTCTCTGGCCTATGTCTCCGTGTCTCTCCCCATGCCACCCACATCCCTTCCCTCCCTTGAGCTGCCAAAGAAAACTCCCTCCCGCCGGCCGGCTCCGGCTGTGCCTCCTTCCTTCCTCTCTCGCTGATGTGGATCTTACACTCCCCCCCACTCCCCGCCTTCTCCGAGCCATGCCAGTCCGAGCTGTTTCCACATCCCTCGACCCAGCAAAGCAGAACAGAGCAGGCAAAGACGGACCTCTCCTTCCCACGCAGGGATCAGAGGGCAGCGAGCAAGCACTCCAACGTCCTCCCGTAGGATGTGAAGCGCCGTTGCTGTGCTGTTTCATTTTCCCCAGGGTGTTCAGGGTGCGGGAGGCCGCAAGCCACAACGCTTCGAAGATCACACAGGCTCAACTGTGAGCGAGTGGACTGATCACGATCCCCAAGGATGGTTGAGGAACAGCCCCTGGAGCCGCTTTGTTTACATTAGGACGCGGTGAACCTTTAAGCCCGTCCCACAGGTCGGCTACTGGGCGTTGCACCGGATGGAGCCCCCTTTCCCAAACCTCCTTGTGGTGGGGCAAGCACCTTGGATTTTACCGTCAGACTATAGAAATGCCCTGTCCCTCCAAAGCCACGTGTCCTTCTGATACATTATGAGACAAAGCCAAATAACCGAGAGCTCTCTCTTCAAATCCTATCAGTACCCATGAAGGCTTCTGAGCCGCCCTTAGGTGCCATGAATCATGCCAGCTTATAAGTCTCTGGTCCCATGTTTGTGCTAGTCTACCTTCCGAAGAGGCACATGTGAGTCCCTTCTAAGTTTGGGGGATTCATGGACTCAGGAGCTGGGCTGAGCCTTTTGCTCTTGGGGTGTTTACTCTCTGGACTCCCTGGGGGTGGGGTGGGGGGGCTCAGGTGAGGCCCCGGCCACCTCCTGCTGGGTCATGGCTAGTTCACATCATTGCAACGTCTTCCAACCCAAGGCCAAGCCCGGAGTTTCTGTGCTTCTGGGTTTTCCATTTGATGTGGTTTTTGAAAATACAACTAATCCTTAAAGAGCATCTCTTATTTCAAATCACAGCTCGGGGCTATTTTCCAGGAAGGAAGTTAAACTCCGCTCTGAACTCTCTCCTTCCCATTTTCATCATGGAGACCCGTTAATTTAATTTAGCCCCCAACTGAGCGTCTGTGGCAGAGGGGGCAGAAGGTGCTTTGGGAAAGACTTGCACTTACAGAACTGTCCCTGTCGCCCCCGACCCCTCCGAGGCCAAGGCAAACCCAACCACGTGCCGGGTCCTGGAGCCACGCAGCCTGCCTCTCAGGCCAGGCTCAGGCCTCACCACACCAGCCACAAGAATGTTCCTTCCCATTCTCTCCCTGGGCCTCCGCGTTCTCCTTTATGAAGAGGGAGTAGCAACCTCCAATAAAAGGAGGAAATAAAAAGTAATATTGGCTGATGGCCAAGCAACAGCTGAAAGTTATCACTTGGCTTCTTCACATTTCTCTGTCTGTGGATATTTACTCTAAAAAGACACATTTTCCCTGTAAAGCGGTTCCATGCTGTTTCTCACAGCAAACGTGATGATTGAACGGACAACACTTCTCAACTTAAAGCTCGCATTTTCACACGGTCCCAGGAAGTGACTTTTTCAGATGTCATAGTTGTGCGCGGCGTAACTGACAGACACGGAGCGCCATCCAGAGGTCCTGCGGGACCAGTCAAGGCAACGTCCAGCCCTGCTGCCCCAGCGGACCGTGAGCTTGGCATCCTTTTCACCGAGCCACAGTGACAGCAGGCTTAGCCTGCAAAGTGGCGAGAGGTCAACGCCACACAGAACACAGAAACCCTCCACCCCGCCCCCCTCCGACACTGTGACCCAAAGTGAGCATTGTGTGGGACGCCCGGGTGGCTCAGTCGGTTAAGCGTCCGACTTCGGCTCAGGTCACGATCTCACGGTTTGTGGGTTTGAGCCCCGCGTCGGGCTCTGTGCTGACAGCTCAGAGCCTGGAGCCTGTTGCAGGTTCTGGGTCTCCCTCTCTCTGCCCCTCCCCTGCTTGTGCTCTGTCTCCCTCTCTCTCGAGAATAAATGCACATTACAAAAAAAAAAAAAAAAAAAAATGTGAGCGTTGTGTAGGCGCGGATCCCCCGTGTAGTGAACAACTGCCAGTAAATGGCATTGCTTTAGGCCCTTGACATGCCTCACGTTAGCCTCGCAACAAGTCTGATATGGATCCTTCCTCGGAGAATCCGAATTCTGCAGAATGCTGTTTATGGACCCTCTGGGGCGGTGGGCATCCCACCCAGCTGCCTGAAATGTGTTATTCCTGAGATCCGGGCTTCTTTGGTCCCACAGTAAGGAAGGACTGATGGGGTGGGCCCGAGGGGGCCTGACTTGCAGGGGAAAGTGAGGGAAAAACTCACTCTAAGGGACGAATGAGCTGAGGTAGATACACACCTGTGGCTGAGGAGGAACAGGTCAGACTCCCATGGAAGGGCGCCTGCCGAGTGCCTGTCACTCATGCTGCCCCAGCTCAGGCCGTTTTGACACATACCTGGTGGGGGGTGGGAGTGGGGGACCAAAAGCTGAAGAGCTCTTCTGAGAGGTCCATGGTCCGCAGGTGCCCGGAACAGCAGCCCCATGGGGCCTCCACAGGGCAGTTTGCTAACAGACACTGATTGGCCCTGAAGAAGCATCAGCACGACCATGGCCCTGAGCATCGGGCACCGTCAGGCACGCCCGTGTCCCAGGCATTAGCTCCGACGCAAGAACCACTCCAGAATGAAACGGAAGACGAGAGGCTGAGGCTCCCTGCAAAGCCTTTGCAGCAAAGGGGCTGTGCCTTCTATTTTCAATGCACGAATACTTCTCCGTACCTTCTGCTGCGCTCGCCTTGCTCCTGGTTAGATGAATATGTTTTGCGTCGCCAAACCAGTATTTCTGGTCTCCGCCTCGTCCCTGAGCCAAAGGGAGTGAAGCAGATTTGTGGCCCCCATCTTGTCAGCTTGTCTCTGCGGCAGGCACCCGTGGGCAGCCCCCTGGGCTGCAGAGCTATCGTCAGCTCTGCTGTCTCTGCCCCCAGCACCCTCTCGGACTTAGAGAAATTGAGGTTTTGCCTGCAACATTTCTTTGGGCACATCCGAGAAACAAGCTGTATCTTCCAGGCGTTCTCGTATGATCTTCACCGGATGTATGGAGCCTGCGTCCTCTGTGATGTCACGTGCCACTCTCCCCCTCTCGTCCTCTCCCCTGGCATAATTTACTTTTTTGACGCAGATAATGCAGCTCTTTGACAAACTTTCTCCGAGGCAGAATCCTCTTATCCTCTCCTAAACCAAAGGTATTTTTGCAAAAACAACAGGGTGTAAACTCTAAGGGGTGTTAATCCCGGGGATTGCACGGCGAGCCGACCAGTAGACCATCACCCCTCGCACAGATGAAGGGACCTCGGGCCTAGAAACGGTGTCACCACAGCGACACTTTCAGAACCTGGTGTCCGACAAGCAATCGGATTTAACCAGGCGTTTGTATGACCTGTGAATTATGGGTCCTTCCATTACAAGCGTGCTTTTACAAGCATGACTTCGGCTAAGATCCCCATGTCGCTGGTGTCTGGAGGAACGGGAGGCAGAACTATTGGATGGGGCAGGATGGGATGGGGGGACATCTTGAAGTTTGGGAAGAGGTAAAGTCCCACCCACTCGTGAAATGAGAGCACTCCAGACCTTCAGGCAAACTCCAGAAGTGTCCCTCCTCCCCGCGTGCTGGGACCCTCTCCAAGTGAACGAGAAGATCACGGAAGTCTCCGATTAAGATGCACATATCCTTGGAGAACAGCACGGACGCTCTCAGCCGTAGTAGTTTAGGAAGGATCACTTCTCAGGAACAAGCCACACTGCTCCTGGGGCTGATGGCCAGGAGCGGGGGGCGGGGGGTGGGGCATCAGTGGCAGGAGAGGGCAGCTGGGCAGGAGAAGGAGCAGTCTGGAGCCACTGGGCTCGAGAGGAAGCGCATGTGAATGGAGCTTGAGAGCAGCAGGGAAGGATTCTGGGGAATCCTGGACTCGTTCTCTTACTTTCTGTGTGCAATCGATCGGCAAACCCTGCCAACTCCATCTTCCAACAGAATGTGAATCCCCTTCCATGGCCATACTCTCTGCTCAGGCCACCGTTGCCCTCATCTGGGTTAGAGCCTCAGCCTCTCCCTGGCCTCAAACCTGCCGTCTCCCCCTCCCATCCATTCACTCTCCGCAGTGCAGTCACACACTCTCTTGATTATTCGAGATGTACCTACCTGATGTCATCTACTCTGCTCAAAGCCAGTTCCCTAGCTGGCTTTTTGGATGAGCGTCTAATTCACACAGCGTCGCTCACAGAGCCGTGACAGACTATCTCCCCCTGAAGCTTCAGCCTCAAGTCACTTCTTCTCACCACCCACCCAGCGCTCCTGCCAGACCCACCACCATCCTGTCTCTCCGAAAAAGCCTGTGTGTTCCTCCAGGCCCCGTGCCCACTGTTCTGGTCCTTTCCCTAGACCATCTTCCTCCCTTGTCCCCTTGCTCACTCCTCACATCATGTACAAGTCACGGACTTGTGTATTCCTTCCAGATCCCACCAGATTGGGTGATTTTCATCAAAGGCAGAGGTTCTCAACTCTGGCTGCCCGTGAAAATCTCCCGGAGAGTTTGAACAGAAACTGCATCAACGCCCAGGCTCACCTTCCCCTGGAACAATTAAATCCGCCTCCCTGGGGTGTGCTTGGGCCAGGGAAGTCTGCCAGGGGGCCAGGTCTGAACATTGGCATAGCCCATGCTGCCCAAGGAGCGAGTGATTTCACCACCATAACCTTGATCGCAAACTGGGAATTGCTGGCATCGCCATCACGTGATCATCACCATCATTACCATTTCAATCATGATAATCCTTGACACGCTTTTCAAATATCCATGCCTGTCTCTGGATTTTCACATATTCAAAGTGGAAAGCCATGCCCAACTTCAGCCCCAGGCTCCCTTCCAAAGCGTGCTTTTGACCTACAAAGGGATATCACCTATTTTCTACTTGGCCACCTAAGACACCAGGTGCCGTATCTCTATTCACTTCTGTTGTTTTGACACAGGAAATAAAGCCAACAAGTGAGGCCACATATTGGAATGGAGTTTTCTGGAGGCTCTCAGGCTCTGGCTGCAGGTGCCAAACCATATCAGCACAGAAAGGCTCTCTTAGCCATGGTCTGGACAAAGAACTGTTCTCTCGTCATTGTTTATTACGAAGAGCCCGCAGAGATTCCTGAAGATTACTCAACAGTGTCTGCGACTCTGGCCTCTGTTGATGGCTGAGTGACTGTCATTGTTTTTAGAGCACAGCTCATAACATGGGCTAGAATCACTCAGGGCCAGTTAATCAGAAGGCAGAGGTGATAACAGCATCTTTATGATATACAGTTATGTGATAAGATGTAGACGTAATGAGAACTCTTTTCTGCTGGGAAAGATTAAAGACATGAAGTCCTGGCTTAGGAAGAAAAGACTCTTTGTCCTGCTGAAGCAAAGTGACCGGATGTCTTGATTTAAGCGGAACGGGGCCTGATGCCTTAGGACTTGCCCCCCATCTGTGATCTGGGGTTATTTCCTTCTGTTTTCTGGGTTTCTGAGGCACCACTTAAAAGAATCTGAACTCTTCTGAGGCTGGCCTTCCTCCCCTAGGAAGTAGCAGCCCCACTCAGAGACCGAGGCTGGGCCATCCCAAGCACAGAGAGGAGGCCAGGGGAAGCGTGCCCTGACCTGCTTTCTTAGCACCCATTTTGGGGGGATGTGGCATCAGCAACTTGACAAGACCAGCATCCGTGATCCAGAAGCAGCTCCTTGCTGGTCCCCTTCTATGGAAGCTGCTCTGGGTTTCCTCCTGCAAGGATCCATCAGATGGGCCCATCAACCGTGTCAGAGGAATAGGAAGAAAAATCCAGGGGTTTGGAGCTGTTCTAAGTTGGTGGCCACGGTGGGAGTGGGGAGAAGTCGGGAGTGGGAAAATGGGGAACCTGCCAGTGACTAACCAGCCATCTGGCCTGGAGCAAAGTGGTTTTCCTTCTCTATGTCTGTTTTCTTCTTCTGTGAATTTAGAAAAGTGAATGGAAGACCACCGCTTTGTCCCCAAAGGCAAGGTCTATATCCATTACGGTTGACATTGAATCTCTAGCACCTTGCATGGTGCCTGGGGCACGGCAGGACCTCCGTAAAAGCTGCTGAATGAAGTAATGAATATCTGCGGGAATGCAACAACCTCTAAAAGTCCCCTTTGGCTCTCAATTCTGTGATTCTTGCCAGATTTTTTTTTTTTTTAATCGCTCAGCCTGCAAAATTTGCGCTGAGCCCAACCCCTCATAACTTGGTCACTGCGCAATGAGTGACGGGATCTGCCTAAATGCTTGAACCTCTGTGGGGATTCCCAAAGAACACCAAGAAACACACAGCCAAAAGGAGAGAGGGATCACATTTAACAACCTCTAATTTTTCGGTCCCGGGGGACTGTGGCACGCTCTAGATCTGGAGACAGAACACATGATCTGAAAGTCACTTTTGTCAAATACCAGATTTTTGCCTTTGAATAGGTTGCTTGATCCCTCTGAGACTCAGTTTACTCATCTGTAAAGTTGGACAACGTTGTAATTATTACACAGACTCACACACGTATACTCACGCGCTCACGCCGTGTTGTCTTCGTGATTAAATGAGAAAATATTCGTGACCAGACTTCGTAACAAAAGAAATGCAATCACGTGCCAGGCTTCACGATCATATAAGGCCAGTGGTTATCTTCAAAACTGGTCTAAGTGAACAGAACATAAAAAGCAATTACTGATGTAACTCTCCCAATGCTACCACTATGGAACTTTTGAACATCAAACAAGTCTTCTGGAATAACGTCTTAATGTTTTTAGTATACACATGTGGATTCAATTTCACTACATATATACACTAGGGTTGCAGAAGAACATCCTGGGGAAGAAATGTGAGATTTGGGAGAACCCGAAGCTATAAAAAAAAAAAAAAAAAAAAAAAAAAAAAACAACACGATAATTCAAAAGAAAGGAAAACTAGTATTTCATGAGTGCGTGGTATTGGCCAGATGCTTTGTGTACATCATCTCCCTTAATCCTCACAAAACCCCATGGAATGTGGACTGCTGCCCCTCGTTTATAGATAAGACAACAGGAGTTCAGAGAGGGTGAGTTATTTACAGGAAGTCACGAAGTGTGCCAAAGCTGAGACTTGACCCTGAGTCCGACTCAGGCTAACGCTGCTTGCCACGTTCTCCTCTGCCCTGCCCTGCTTCGCAAGAGAATGGAGTCATTACCGCCCCCTCTGCACATAAAAAGTCACCTTCCCTCAGAAAAATGTGGATGTCCCCCCAGGGGCTCTGTGGACCTCAAAAGCTCTGGACGTTGATATGTTTTCTTAGCCCCTATGGGGAATAATCCATAAAATGGTCCCGCTCTGAGAATTAACATCAATGACCACCGTGCTAATGCTAAGGCAGAAACGCATTGCCAAATGCATTTGCTTATTTAGTAAATATTTATATGTCTCAGGCACTCGGCCACATCCCAGCCAGGCTCGTGAAAACACCATATTTGGGAGCTTTCCATTGGAGCAGAGACTCTTTGATAAACAGTGTGGAAATGACCATGAAATTAGCTAGGACTTCTTGGCTTTCCTGGAAGAATCTGGCTAACTCTCCCCTTCCATTTCCAGGGCGGCACTAGCTTGCTGTCTTCTCAGGAGAACAACAGAGTCTGCTGCTTTCTCCGCACTTGGCCGAGTCTTTCCAGCAAGACAGGATGAGACACCTGTCAAGGCAGTGACCCGCACAAGCATTCCGTCAGGCCTGAGGAAGAGCTGGCCGGCGCACACGGGAACGGCCACCTGACACCTTAGGTCTGCAGCCAGAGCTGGACATACAATCTGCACAGCTGTCAGGAGGAAGAAGGGAACAGATACTCCATGCGATATGTGCATCCCTTCCCGGTGGTCTTTTTACATCTTCCTGTACAGAAAAGAGGAGAGGGGGCTTGTTGAAGGTCAAGGCCAGGGGACATGGTTTCGGTTGAGGGGCACTCCTGAGGCTATTCTATCCTCTGTCAGGAGATGCTGTCTCACACACACAAGCCTGAGAGATGCTTAGTTACAAGAACTTGCTCTTAAACAGACCAAAGAGAAGTTTCCAAGCTCATAGGTGACTTAAAAAAAAAAAAAAAAAAAAAAAAAAAAAGCTCCCAGGGTAAGATTTCTCAATGTGGACATTTCCCGATGTTGCTTAGCGTAACTGCTTAAGAAAATAATTTCTATTTGCATGACATTTTATAGTCTATCAAGTACTTTCATTTTCATTACCCTCATATAACCATTTGCACAACTCTTGAGGCAAAAATGGTTATTGTTGCTGTTGTTATTCTCGTATTAATCGTGTGAAAACCAGCTCAAGCGGAAGTTAAGATAGCTGCCAATGCCCGACGTTGTCATTAACGTTGGAACTCGAACGCACGTTTTCTGGCCAAAAATCCTACGATCTTTCTCAGGATTTCTCTTGGGATTTCTGTCATCGCTTGGCCAACAGTTTCTTGCGACAGGAATTACATCTCCTGAGCATGTGTTACAGAGCCCAGTATCTAAACAAAATGCAAACTTTATGGATGGTTTTAATATGGAGCCTGCAGTGAACACTTCCGCAAAATAATTGAATAGACGACGTTAAACAATATGAAAGACAACCGTGTCCATTTCTGCTATCAGATTTTCATTACCTGTGCCCATCGTTGTCATCATCACGAATGCACATTTCGCTTGTGCTCCCGATACGAATGTACGTGTGCCATTTTTATTGGCCCACATGATCCTCCGTTATATTCGTGCACCACAATTTACCAACCCATTTCTCCATTTGGGGCTTTCAAGATAGTTTTCCTTTAAAACAGAGTTATGAGCTCCTCCCCCTGCATGTACCTGGCTGTGCCTCTACTGACAAGCTCAGTTAGCCGGACAGGTAAAATTCTTGTTTGTACCTGAGCTACTTATTAAAAAGTAAAGCTTTTCACGGTGGCTGGGTGGCTCAATCAGTTAAGCGTCTAACTCTGGCTTTCAGCTCAGGTCACGATCTCATGGTTCGTGGGATCAAGCCCTGTGTCAGGCTCTGTGCTGACAACGTGAGCCTGTTTGGGATTCTCTCTACCTCTTTCTTTGCCGCTCCCCTGCTGACACATCGTCTCTCTCTCTCTCTCTCTCTCTCTCTCAAAATACAAGCAAATAAATTTTTAAAAAATTAAAACTTTTCAAAATCTCAGGCCAACTGAATCAGAACCTCTCTGGAAGTAGAAGGGAGTGATCTCCATTTGAACAAGCTCCCTGGTGACTTCATAAGCATGAGTTATTTGTGTGAACCTACATAAAGCTACTATAGATAATTTAGTGGCTTTCATTTGTTTACCGGATCTTATTTGAGTCTACAAATTCCTCCCACCATCGTAAAACATCTCTTGCCTCTTATCCTGCGTGGACAAGGATAGTTCTGGAAGACTCTGGGTGAGGAGTCCAGGCTTCATCTCAACCCAAAGAGGTAGCCACTTGTGATTCCTCAACATGTGACTGAATAAGAGTCCAGTGAAGGGAAGCCTTCAGTTCGGGAATGTATCTGCCGCTTTCTCCAATAAACAATTACCCAACTGCTTCATGAAATCCATTATAAACACTCAGACCACCCAACAGAAAGGCAACATTGAGCCTCTTTTTGCAATCAGCTTGCCATTGTGTGTGTGTGTGTGTGTGTGTGTGTGTTTCTAAATATAAAGTAGCCACAAAAAGGGTAGATGAGTTTCCCAAGATGGCTCCCAGAAGAACTCTAAAGAATGCTATTTTTTTCTTTATCAAAACTTCCATTCAATTAGAACTTAAGAAATACTTTTTTTTTTTAATTTTTTTTTTCAACATTTATTTATTTTTGGGACAGAGAGAGACAGAGCATGAATGGGGGAGGGGCAGAGACAGAGGGAGACACAGAATCGGAAACAGGCTCCAGGCTCTGAGCCATCAGCCCAGAGCCCGACGCGGGGCTCAAACTCACAGACCGCGAGATCGTGACCTGGCTGAAGTCGGACGCTTAACCGACTACGCCACCCAGGCGCCCCAAGAAATACTTTTTATAAAAGTCATGTACCACAGCACCTGGATGTCTCAGTCAGTTAAGGGCTGGACTTCAGCTCAGGTCATGATCTCATGGTTCGTGGGTTCGAGCCCCATGTCAGGCTCTGTGCTGACAGCTCAGAGCCTGGAGCCTGCTTCAGAGTCTATGTCTCCTCTCTTTCTGCCCCCCCTTGCTCTCTCTCTCTCTCTCTCTTTTCTGTCTCTCTCTCTCAACTAAAATAAAAAAATTTTTTTTCATAAAAGTCATGTACCAAAATGCTTTTTTGACATTCAAGGCCCAGTATTCAGAAAGGTGAGATTCTGCTGTGAAATATGGTAGGAAGCTCTGGGGTCTTTCAGTACAGATGTAAGAGCGTACTCATTCAAAGGCCTGTGCTCATCACTTTGCAGCATGAGGCTGGGAAACCACTGTAGTTGGATTTCCCAAAGTCAGAGCTACCCTTGGTGGTTGCACGGACAGGCGAAGCCAGAGGGCTAGGCTCTTTCACGGTGATTACTCTCCTGGGCTGGCTTGATGTGCAACAGTGGTATTAGGATTTTATAAAGAAAAACCTTTGGGTTTTGGAATCCAGCAGACCTGGATCTGAATCCCATCTCAGCATAATCTTGCATAGGTCAGCTAACTGCTCAGTTGCTCCTGGATCTGCTTCTTTTTCTCCTATTTTATCAAAATGTATTAGTCGTGGGGCGCCTGGGTAGATCAGTCAGTTGAGTGTCTGACTTTGGCTCAGGTCACGATCTCGCCATCCGTGAGTTCGAGCCCCGTGTCGGGCTCCGTGCTGACAGCTCAGCGCTTGGAGCCTGCTTCGGATTCTGTGTGTCTCTCTCTCCCTGCCTCTCCGCGCCAACCACCCCCCCCCAACCCTCTGTCTCTCTCTCTCTCTCAAAAATGAATAAACCTTAAAAAAAATAAAAAATAAAATTAGTCCTGTGGCTCATTTGGTCAGCGCTCTGCTTCAACAAAACCTATCCCAATAAACAGTTTATGGTTGATGGCTGGTTGATGCTTTACCCTTTGCAGTATAGCATCTGAGTTCTAGAAACAGCCTTAATGCCTTAAACTTGTAACTTCCAAAATGATGATCCCAGGTTGGGGGCACGCCATCAGTAGAGGTCTTGGTGGGGGAGCTCCAACGCTCCCTCCCCGTCTCTACCCACAGCGTTCCCTGCTCTTTTAGCCGAGCTCTGCCCAAGCTTGCATTCAAAAAGAAGGAAAACGTCCCACTTGTGCGGAAGTCAGAATTCTACATTGCAGGACCCCATCCCAGGATTCCTTGCCTAATGTATGAGTATGATGAGCTACCACTCCCGTGATTAGATTATGTTGTTATGATACATTTGACCCTTAGAGAGATTATCCAGGTGGCCCTTAAGGGCAGAGTGCTTTCTCTGGCTGATGGCAGAAGAGGACTGATGGAGAGATTCCAAGCAGAAGGAGAATTGGATATGCATCTTTACTGCTTTGAAGATGGAGAGAGACTAATGCTTATTGAGATGTGCAAGGCATTTCCCTCCCACACCCCCAGGAGGCATAACAATCTACTCCCATTTCATACACAAGGCAAGAGAATTCAGTACAGATTAAGAATTTTCCCAAACTCAGTATGTGTAACTGAGCTTCAAAAACCTGGCTTCTCTTACAACTAAATGAGAAAAAGATAACCAGCTTATTAAAACCCTCTGTAAAAAGTCAAACAGGCAGGTCACAGAAACAAAAATAGAAACGGACCCCGAAAAAGATGCTCAATCTCATTCAAAACTAAACACATGCAAATTACCTGAAATACTGTCTACTTATCTATTCACATAAATTTTATTTATTTATTTATTTTAATTTTTTTTTTCAACGTTTATTTATTTTTGGGACAGAGAGAGACAGAGCATGAATGGGGGAGGGGCAGAGAGAGAGGGAGACACAGAATCAGAAACAGGCTCCAGGCTCCGAGCCATCAGCCCAGAGCCTGACGCGGGGCTTGAACTCACGGACCGCGAGATCGTGACCTGGCTGAAGTCGGACGCTTAACCGACTGCGCCACCCAGGCGCCCCTCTATTCACATAAATTTTAAAGTTTAACAGGTCACGATCTTGGGGTTGTGGGATCAAGCCCCACATCCGGCTCTGTGCTGAGTGTGGAGCATGCTTAAGATTCTCTCTCTCCCTCTGCCTCTCTCTCTCTAAAAAAAAAAAAAAAAAAAAATTAAAAGCTTAATAATACCAAGTATTAGGGAGGGTAAGACATAGATACTGTCTTATATTATTGATAGAAATGTAATTTGGGGGGCGCCTGGGTGGCGCAGTCGGTTAAGCGTCCGACTTCAGCCAGGTCACGATCTCGCGGTCCGCGAGTTCGAGCCCCGCGTCGGGCTCTGGGCTGATGGCTCAGAGCCTGGAGCCTGTTTCCGATTCTGTGTCTCCCTCTCTCTCTGCCCCTCCCCTGTTCATGCTCTGTCTCTCTCTGTCCCAAAAATAAATAAACGTTGAAAAAAAAATTAAAAAAAAAAAAAGAAATGTAATTTGGAATATCCTTTTAGGAGATCAATATAGCAAAATTTATCAGAATTCGAAATATACATAGCCTTTGACTCAGGAATCTCTCAGCTAGGAATTGGCCTACAGTTGCACTCACGAAAGTATGCCAGTGTGTCTGTGTAAGGATGGTCACTACAGTATTCTTTGTAATAACAAAAACAGTAACAACATCTTAAATGTACAAGAAGACATATAATAAATTATGATTCAGCCCCACAACAGAACATGTACACAACAGAAAGAATGAGATTAAGGTCAGCCTACATGGTCAAGGATCCAAAATAACCAATAAATCTTCATGGGGCACCTGGGTGGCTCAGTCGGTTAAGTATCCAACTCTTGATTTCGGCTCAGGTCATGATCTCAAGGTTGATGGGTTCCAGCCCCGCCTCGGGCTCTGCACTGACAGCAAGGAGCCTGCTTGGGACTCTCTTTCTCCCTTTCTCTCTGCCCCTTCCCCACTCGTGCTCTCTTGCTTGCTCACTCTCC
This sequence comes from Leopardus geoffroyi, assembly GCF_018350155.1. NCBI lineage: Eukaryota > Metazoa > Chordata > Mammalia > Carnivora > Felidae > Leopardus > Leopardus geoffroyi. Next base: position 34,331,164 of record NC_059339.1, read on the forward strand.
CCCTGTCTCTCTCAAAATAAATAAACTTTTTTTTAAAATAAGGCAGAAATCTTCAATGAGAGAAGCAAGATGCCCACCAACATATCATATGATATCATTTGTGCACGTCGTTTTTAAACAGTATACATTAGATGAAAATATTTGACTTAAAATTCTTTAGAAGGATCAACAAGAAATCGTTAAGAGCTATTGCTCTTTGGAGAGAAACTCCAGAAAATAAGGATGAGAGTAGAGGAGTTTTGACCTTCCTTAAAATAAAATACTTAAATATGCACGTATGTGTATTATTTAAAACGTGTACGTTATCTTTAAGCATATTTACATAAGTGAATGCATGGATGTGGGTGTTTAGTTAGATAATTAATGAATATGGCTTGGGAAAGAATAAACTACGCACAACTCAAAGTCCGTTTCGCAGCAGCTTCTTGTTCCGTAGGATAAGGAAGACACAAAACCAGCGTGGGTGTTTGGAAAAATTCTGTGGAGCTGCTTTGTGCTGGGTGATAGGCACAAGGGATGGTGCCATTTAAATTCCCTTGTCACTGCTTTCACTGTTTCTTTGTTTGTTTGTTGGTTGGTTGGTTTTTGGGGGTTTTTTTAAGTCATTTTCTTAGTAGTTGCCCCAGAGAGTACAACTCACGTTTCAATGTATGACAACCCAACTCAGATTAATACCAACCTAATTTCAATAGCATACCAAACTTTACACCTGTGTAACCCTTGCCCCTCTTCCCTTGTTTGTGCCATTATTATCATGCAAATTAGATCTTCATACTTTGCACGCCCATAAATACAGATTTATAAGTATGGCTTTATGCAGTTGTCTCTTAAATCAGGTAGGAGAGGAAAAAGGACTTACAAACAAAAGTGTATTTGCATTATCTCTTATATTTACCTTGGTGGTTGCCTTTCCAGGGCTTTTTGTCTTCGTGTGGACTGAGTTACTATCTACTGTTCTTCTGTTTCAGCCTGATGGACTCCCTCTCATATTTAATAGGGAACATCTGCTAGTAACAAATTCTCTCTGTTTTTGTTTATCTGGGAATGTCTTGATTTCTTCTTCATTTTTTTTTTTGATGGATAGTTTTACTGGATATAGAATTCTTGGCTGACAGTGTTTTGCTCTCAGCACTTCAAATATGTCATCCACTTAATTGTTCCCACCACCACCTCCCCCCCCCCCAAAATGATAATTATGTGACAGCTCTTTATCTCAAGTAACTCTTGTAGTTATGAGTTACTTCTGTCTTGGTGCTTTGAAGATTCTGTCTTGTATTTTGCTTTTAACTGTATTAATATGCTATGTCCAGGTGTGGCTTTCTGCGTGTATACTAATTGGACTTCATTGAGCTTCTCGGATATTAATGTTTTGCATCCAAATTAGGGAGTTTTCAGTCATTATTCCCTCAAATATTCTCTTCCCTCTCACCCCCCCCCCCACCCTGTCCTTCTGAGACTTCTAGTATGCCTTTGATGGTCCATTTGGTGGTTTTCATCAAGTCTCTTAGGCTCTGTCCATTTTCTTCATTCTTTTTTCCTTCTGCTCTTCAGACTGGATAATATCAATTGACCTATCTTCGTGTTCAGTAATTCTTCCTTCTGTTCCCTCAAATCTCCTGCAGAAACCTTCTAGTGAGTGTTTTATTTTAGCAATTGTACTTTTCAACTCGAGTTTTTATTTGGTTCTTTCTTATAATTTCTATCTCTTTGTTAATAATGTCTATTTGGTGAGACATTATTCTCACAGTTTCCTTTAGCTCTTTGTGTCTAGTTAAAAGAGGTGACCTAAAGTGTTTGTCTAATAAGTCCAATGTATGGGCTTCCTCGGGGATAGTTTCTATTGATTGCTTTTTTTCCTTTCTATAGGTCATATTTCATTTTTTTTACTTGTCTTACAGTTTTTGGTTGAAATTATATGTAATATAATGCTTGTATTATATTTAAATATAATGCTCAGAACATCAATTTCTCCCCCATTCCCAGAATTTTCATTGTTGCTGTGCATTGCTATTGTTGTTTTTTAGTGACTTTCCCGAACTAATGCTATAGTTTTTGTTGTGTGTGGCCTCTCATGTCCTTGCTAGTTAGCTCTGTAGTCAGCTAATGATTAGAAAGAGATTTCTTTAAGTGCCTAGCACCCATAAGTCTTCCAGTTCTTTGCCAGGAGCTCTGTGTGCCTCAGTCAGACAGTTTACACCTTTGCCTTATCCTTCACTTCCCACTTGCACAGAGCCACAAAGTCAGTCAAAGATGAGACTTTATGGTCCTATCAAGTCTTTCCTGGGAATGTGCCGGTCTCTGGGCGGTCCTACAACAACCTTTCGCCTGCACATGGCCTTTTGTAGTCCCAGGAATACCCTGGAGCTTTTCAAATTTCCATATGGACATTCCACTCTTTAGATTTACCTTTTAAGCTCTTTGGTTAACCTTTTATTAGTCCCAACTGTTATCCAGTGCCTCAGGTAGCTGAGATGTTCAACAATTGCCTCTCATTGTTTTTGACAAACACCCCTAGGGAAAAGGCTGTTCACACTTGGAAAGCTCCTTGGCAGGTCACATAAAGACAGCCGTGAGAATGGCGTCTTCCAGGGAACAAGCAGATGGGTCAAATAACGACAGTACTCTGGAAACAGGACTTTGAAGGAGCTCCAACCCCATTTTGGCCCCTTTCGTGGCTGCCAGACTGCTGGTTTTTACCATAATCACAGGCTATCTGTTTTCAAGACAACTATGGAGCCAGGGCAGGGTACCTGGGGAAAGGTGGTAGGAATAGTGCAAGTCAAAACATCATAAAACTCACTGTTCTTACGGAGATTCAGCTATTTTTCTTGAACACTCTTTGGGTTGCCGCAAACCTTTGGTTCATTTCCAGAGTTCTGAAAAAGTTGATTCTTACTATTTTTGCCAATGTTTCCATTGCTTTTATGGCGGAAAGAATTTTCAGAGGTCCTTACTGCACCATTTGCACTGATGTCACCCTATTTTATTTAATTGTAATTAATTTAGGTTTAAATAGCCACACAGGATTAGTGGCTACTGTATTGGATGGCACAAGTCTATAAAATACAATGTGGCCTGTTTCAGATTCTGTGTCTCCCTCTCTCTGACCCTCCCCCGTTCATGCTCTGTCTCTCTCTGTCTCAAAAATAAATAAATGTTAAAAAAAAAAATTAAAAAAAAAAAAAAAGGGGCGCCTGGGTGGCTCAGTCAGTTAAGCAGCCGACTTCGGCTCAGGTCACGATCTCGCGGTCCGTGAGTTCGAGCCCCGCGTCGGGCTCTGTGCTGACAGCTCAGAGCCTGGAGCCTGTTTCAGATTCTGTGTCTCCCTCTCTCTGACCCTCCCCCGTTCATGCTCTGTCTCTCTCTGTCTCAAAAATAAATAAATGTTAAAAAAAAAAATTTTAAATACAATGTGAAATCAGTCAACTGGAAGTCAACTCAACTCTTATATAGGTATATACAAATACAATAAACTTAAAATCAGAAAAACAAAATGGATAACTTGCTTTAAATGAAAAAAATTTATAACGTATAGAAAACCTTTTAAAACTTTTCAGAAATATAATAAGAAATACAGATATCTTTCCATATATATTTATGATGTGAAATGGGGCCACCAAAAGAAGCCAGTCCTAAGGGCTCCCATGTCCTCATCAATAGCACTGGTGTCAATTGATCTATAGATATTATTTTTTAAATAGACACTAGACTATTTTCCATATTTAATTGTTTAGCCAACATGCAGCTTTCTAAGCTAAATGTAGTATAAATACAACAACAACAATATCAATAATTGCAGTTATTGAAGAACAATGTTGTGGTTTTTTTGTTTTTTTTTTTTTTTTAGTTTTTATTTTATTTGAGAGAGAGAGAGTGAGCAGGGGAGAAGGGAAGAGGGAGAAAGAGAGAGACAGAGAGAGACAGAGAGAGAGAGAGAGAGAATCTGAAGCAGGCTCCACACTCAGGGCAGAGCCCAATGTAGGGCTTAGTCCCATGATGCCAGAATCGTGACCTGAGCCAAAATCAAGAGTCTGATGCTCAACTGACTGAGCCACCCACACTTTGTGTTTTTCAAGCTCTGTTCTTTGATCTTCCCAAGGGCCCAATGAGGTCAAGGGTCATATCTCCACTTTGCCCAGAGAAGACTTAAAGGAGTGCAGCAGCTGGCATAAGACCACATGACAGTGTATAGTATAGAGTCGGGCCAACATCCGAGGCATGCCTAGGCCCATCCTCTTAACTTAGAAAGAGATATGCCCATATTTTGAATCATTTCTGCTTCTCCCGGCGTGTTTCACTTTAAAGCCACTTTGCTTACTTTGAGCGTATCTCTGCCTTGCCCTCTGAGACCATACCCAAAGGGCACGGAGCCTGTCGGCCAGAGAGCAGCAAATGTGTCTCTCCAAACACATGGACCTTTGTTTCCTGAAAACATTGGCAGAATGGAACATAGCAGAACTATTTACACATCTTGTATTTTCCTCGTCTGGAAAACACGATTCCCCTGCTCTGATAACTCTGTAAGTAGGTTTGGTGGGAACACTGCAGTTTGGGCACTAAAAGCCCCATGTCCCATGAAGCCTTGTTCCCAGGCTGACATGACAGTTGGTCGCCCTATCTGCAAGTAATGTGCGGAAATAGCAGAAAACACCCTGAATTCAGCTGGGAATAAAGAAGTATCAGTCTTCACTAGGCTTTCGGTTACAGACTGTCACACTTTGACCCCCCCCCCCCCCCCGTTTTGCTGAAGGAAAATCCTCTTTTGCTAACCCTCTTTTATCTGACAGGGCTTGGGGCAAGAACTTCAGGGTCTTGTCTCAGGAGCTGGAACGATAGCCACGACCAGCCCCTGGAAAGGAGAGTTCTTCCATTTCTCCACAAGTGAACAACACGTGCATGAAGCCCTCAGTGTGGACAGCATTGGCATTCCTTCTGCGTGACTTGGGATCCCACCCCAGGTGTAGACAGACATCTGTTTCATCCTGGGAGTGTCACCACTTAGTGTGGTAATTGACCAGCTAAACGCTGCCTTGCGCTTGGATGTCTATATGGTTGATCATCGGGGAGGCTTCCTCGATTTTGTGTATGGAAAGCCAAGTGTCAGCACTTTAAAAAAAAAAAAAAAAAAACAGATTAAAGTGTCAGAACCACCAGCCATCTAAATGTTTGGCACTGTGCTGACAAAATCTGTAGATGTTTTCACCGAGACCCCCAATGCCATTCTCTCCCTCTTCCTTTATCTGGTTAATTAATTCATGTCTCCTTTAGGTTCTGGCTGAAGCTTTGCTTCTGAGAAGATTTCCTGGGCCTGCCATCACTCACCCCACACACTCACATGGCAACAGGCCCTCCCCTTTTACAGCATTTTCACATCACGTCGCAATTACTAAGCTTGTGGGGGACAAGGTCATGCCTGCCCTGTTCATAGGTCCGCCCAGCATTCGGCACACTCCTGGCACATAAAAGAGCTCTGGAATGAATGGTGGGTGCCCTTGACCTGAAACCTACAAGTACCCGTTGTGTTAAGCTTTTCAAGAAACAAATATCATCTTTAGTTTTACTGGGACGTTGGTCTCTGTGCTTCTGGGGGAAGAAATGGGAAAGTGAATAATTAGCATGATCCAAGTTGACTGTCACAAGAACGCTGTTAAGTAGGCAGGCCACATATTATCATCTCCATTTTATAGATGAAAGAATTGAGCACCAAAATGGGAAGCAAGTGGAGGCAAGGACCACTTCCACCTGCCTTCAGGAGTCGGGTGTCAGGAAGCCAAGCAACACGGAGAGCGGCTGAATTCAATGGATGCGGGTGCCTCGTTTTTTTCTAGTTCAATAAATTGAAAATAGAGAGTTTGGGTGTCAAACTAATACACTGGGGCTTACGGTTAGAGATTTTTGTCCTCCTAATTGGTTGGATTTTTTTAATATTTATTTTTGAGAGAGAGAGAGCACAAGTGTGTATGGGAGAGGGGCAGAGAGAGAGAGGGAGAGAGAATCTCAAGCAGGCTCCGAGTTGTCAGCACAAAGCCCAACGTGGGGCTCGAACCCATGAACCATGAGATCATGACCTGAGCCAAAGTCAGACGCTCAACCTACTGAGCCACCCAGGCGCCCCGGGTTCTTTTGAATAACATTGGTTCCACTCCTGGTTGAGTAAATGGTGAATATTTGATTTCAGCGAAGTGTTCAGTTAATTAGCGCAGCTCACTCCGGATATCAGTTCACAACTCTCTTCATCTCTAGCCCCGGAGAGACGCGGCAATTCCCTGCCCAGCTTGCCACGCCACACCACGCAGGCTGGAGCACGCCAGAGTGTCAGCACGCACATGCACCCTTCTGGCCAGCGGGCAACACAGAGATCTTTGCGTAAACCCAGCGGAGGCTGCCACAGGCTCCCAGACTTCCCCGATGCCAGCTGGTGGCACGTGGTGCCAAGCAGCACTTCCAGAAAGGTAAACTAAAGCTGGGTGAGTAGGAGTCAGAAGCTTGTCCTGAGGTATCCAGTACGTTAGACAATCCAGGAGAAAGTTGGCTTACTATTCCAGATTTCAACCTGCCAAACCAGCTCTGGCACAAGACCACCAGAGCTCCCTTTCCATCATCTTTTAAGAGGCAAGGACATGAGTAATGATATGCTGACATAGAGAAACACCATTCTTGTAAAACCCTAGGACACCTTCTTCCCCGGGGAGCCTTCCCTGCCACCAAGGCGAAGCTCAGGGTCCTTTCTCCATGATTCCATGCCCCTGAGCACAAACAGCAGGCACTTTGCTCTCGACTCTGTAAATTGCACGTTGCCATATTGGCCTCCCCAACCGGACTGAGCATCTCGGGAGAAACAGATTCGCCTTGGTTACCTTTCTATCCAAGCAGCTCCTAGCACAGAACCTTATGCATACCCTGCATTCAATGACCTGTGTTTACATACTTCCTACATATACATGTGCTGCTCTCGATAAACATTTCTTGAACTCAACCCAAGATGGCTATTTCCAGGACAGAGGATGTGGTGTTTTTAGGGACCTAAGAGTCAAACGATTTAAAATCGAATCTTCCCCCCATCACTTAATCGGGGAGTCTGTCTTTATACTTCTTTGGTTTTTTTAAGTCGTTCTTCCTTTTTTTTGTTGTTTGTTTTTTGGTTTGGTTTGGTGTTTTTAGTACTAATCACGTCATTGCCCTGCATCCAGGGGTCAGGCATTGTATGATGTGCGTTTGATGGACACATGTTGATTAATACAGCTACATTCGGAATTGATGTACCCTGTCTGACGTCACTGGTACAGAGAAGCCAAATGACAGGGCCTCGAATACCCGTGGCTTATGTGGGACCTCTCTATTTTATTTCCACCTCCCAAGGAAAGAGTTCCAGTTGTAACGGAAGTGCATGAATTCAAAAGGCCACTGCCATGCATACTCATTCAGACCTGGGTACGGTTGTCCCAGGGAGCATCAGCTGGACACGGGGGGCGTGGGGAGCTGTGTGCCATCCTCTATCTGGGCATAGCTTTCCCTGCTCACAGCACTTCTAGGTAAAACCACTAGCCAAGATAGAGCTCCAATATCGGCCAGCTTCATTCTGATGCCACCATTATCCAGGTATATACCAGGCACTATACCCAGGGCCATAGAGCTACAGACGTGAAATAAAATGTGGATCCTCCCCTACGTGCCTCCAGGGCAAGCTTGCATAAAGGAAATTGTTGAAATCACCGGAATGACAGGAGGATGCATTTTTTTTAAAAGAGAGAGAGAGGGGGGCGCCTGGGTGGCTCAGTCGGTTAAGTGTCCGACTTCGGCTCAGGTCACCGTCTCACGTTTTGTGAGTTCAAGCCCCGTGTCAGTTTCTGTTTTGTCAGCTCAGAGCCTGGCGCCTGCTTCGGATTCTGTGTCTCCCTCTCTCGCTGCCCCTCCTCCAGTCACACTCTGTCTCTTTCTCTCTCAAAAATAAATAAATATTTTTTTTTAATGTTATAAAAAAAGAGACAGAATCTGAAGCAGGCTCAGGCTCCGAGCTGTCAGCACAGAGCCCGAAGCGGAGCTCGAACGCACAAACCGTGAGATCATAATCTGAACCGAAGTCAGATGTTTAACTGACTGAGCCACCCAGGTGCCCCTTTTTAATTGTACTTTTAAATTTTTTTTTCAATATGAAATTTATTGTCACATTGGTTTCCGTACAACACCCAGTGCTCATCCCAACCATTGCCCTCTTCAATACCCATCACCCACCCTCCCCTCCCTCCCACCCCCCATCAACCCTCAGTTTGTTCTCAGTTTTTAAGAGTCTCTTATGTTTTGGCTCCCTCCCTCTCTAACCTCTTTTTTTTTTTTCCTTCCCCTCCCCCATGGTGTTCTGTTAAGTTTCTCAGGATCCACATAAGAGTGAAACCATATGGTATCTGTCTTTCTCTGTCTGACTTATTTCACTTAGCATCCCACTCTCCAGTTCCATCCACGTTGCTACAAAAGGCCAGATTTCATTCTTTCTCCTTGCCACATAGTACTCCATTGTGTATATAAACCACAATTTCTGTATCCATTCATCAGTTGATGGACATTTAGGCTCTTTCCATAATTTAGCTATTGTTGAAAGTGCTGATAAACATTGGAGTACAAGTGCCCCTATGCATCAGCACTCCTGTATCCCTTGGGTAAATTCCTAGCAGTGCTATTGCTGAGTCATAGGGTAGATCTATTTTTAATTTTTTGAGGAACCTCCACGCTGTTTTCCGGAGCGGCTGCACCAGTTTGCATTCCCACCAACAGTGCCAGAGGGTTCCCGTTTCTCCACATCCTCTCCAGCATCTATAGTCTCCTGATTTGTTCATTTTGGCCACTCTGACTGGCGTGAGGTGATATCTGAGGGTGGTTTTGATTCGTATTTCCCTGATGAGGAGCGACGTTGAGCATCTTTTCATGTGCCTGTTGGCCATCTGGATGTCTTCTTTAGAGAAGTGTCTAATTCATGTTTTCTGCTGAGCCTGCTTCACATTCTGTGTCTCCCTCTCTCTCTGCCCTTCTCCCGCTCCCGCTCTCTCTCTGTCTCTCAAAAATAAACATTTTTTAAAAATTTAAAAAAAATACAATTAAAAAGTACATTGTAGGGACACCTGGGGGTCTCGGTCGGTTGAGCATCCGACTCTTGATTTCGGCTCAGGTCACGATCTCAGGGTCGTGGAGTCGAGCCCTATGTTGGACTCTACTGAGCACGAAGCCGGCTTGGGATTCTCTCTCTGTCTCTCCCTCTGACCCTATCCTGCTTGCGCTCTTTCTCTCTCTCTTAAAACAAAAACAAAACAAGCACATTTTATCCCCCAAAGTGGTAAACGGGTGCAGGTCACAGACGCCCCCCTCTGCTCGACCCCAGCCTGACTGCCAGGCCCCAGCTCGGCTGTGAGCCGGCCAGCCAGCCGGAGCGGAGAGAAGCAGGGAGGGACACACCCGCACACCTTCTCAAGAGTGACTGGCAGTGTGGGGGCTGTCCCCCCAGTGCCTCCAGCTCCACGGTGCCATCCGCCCCTCCAGGTGCCACCGGGGTAGTTCTGAGGCGTGACCGTCCTTGGCTCAGGTGTGGGAGCCTGTCCACCACGGGCTGTGTGGGACCCTGTGCACCAGACCTGGGGTCCAACACCTACTGCGGGAAAAAACCCTACGTTCTAATTTTCACGAGCCTCTGTGATTTCGCACTTTCTTCCGTTATGAACATGGGCCCCATATTAGCTTCCTGGGGCTGCTGTAACTATGGACCCCAGGCAGGTGGCTGAAAACAACGGAAAGGTGTTGTCTCACAGCTCTGGAGGCTGGAAGTCCGAGACGAAGGTGTGGGCAGGGGATGGTTCCTTCAGGGGGCTGTGAGGGGGACTCTCCTCCGGGCCCTTCTCCTGGCTTCCCATGGTTCCTGGCCATCTTGGCCTTCCTTGGCCCGTAGATGCATCACGCCGTCTCTGCCTACACCCTCACATGGTGTTTTCCCTGTGCGTGTCTGTTTCCAAATACCCCCTTCTCTAAAATTAAAAAAAAAAAAATTTTTAATAAAAAATTTAAAAATTAAAAATTAAAAAAGGAGACAAAAAGGCAGACAAGGACAAGTACTGGAGAAAGACATGTGCTCAAAGGGGAGAAGGAGGAAGAAACATCTGAGAAGGAGCAACGAGAAGGATGGGAGAGCGGCGTCTGGGTGGCTCCGTCGGTTGAGCCTCCGACTTCGGCTCAGGTCACGATCTCATGCTTCGTGAGTTCGAGACCCACGTCAGGCTCGCTGCTGTCGGCATGGAGCTTGCTTGGGATCCTCTCCCTCTCTCTCTGTGCCCCTCCTCCACTTGTGCTCTCTCTCTCTCTCTCTTTCTCTCTCTCAAAAATAAAATAAACATTAAATTTTAAAAAAGGGAGAGAGAGACGGGAGGAAGAGAACCCTAGGGTCTGGCTTCGCTCATGATACGACAGGCTTCGTACAAGGCTCAAGAACACAAGGGAGACGAGCCAGTGCCCGTCAAGGAGCCTGCCAGACTGTGTGAGAAAGAGCGACAGGCCAGTCTGGAAACAAGTGCCAGGACCAGCTCTGGATGTGGACTCACCGAGGGCTGACGTCTTACAGAGGACGACAAAACCACCCCAGCTTCAGGTGCTTACTCTGAGATTGCTCACCACAATTATGACTAGATTAGTTACTCAGTGAAATAGTTCACCCTACGGTGGCTGAGGCCCAGGTTATACTGGCCAAGTGTCCCATTGAGATATTTGTTACCCATGATTCTAAAGGATGGATTCAAACAGACAAAATTCTCTGCACCCCTCAGATGTACGTCCCATACTGTCCCTCTGTGCCCATCCATTCCATCTGGTTATGTCTAAATTGACCAGCCCACCTTCCTCCCCCGGGGTGACTTGTCTCACTACCGAGATCACGGCAGGCCACACTGCTTATTAAGGCCGGTCCATGTCCTAAAGAGCTTGCAATATGCTGTCCTGCCCCTGGTAGCTACTCACACCCCACACCTGAAATGCAGCTCTGATCCTTTCTACAACTGAACTTTCTGCCTAGGTGTTGTAGTCCAATTATTTACAATAGCCAAGGTACGGAAGCAGCCCAAGTGTCCGACAATAGATTAATGGATCAAGAAGATGCGAGATATATAAGACAGATAGATCAACCAGGCAGACCTTGCCTCTAACCCCCATATTCCATATAGAGAGAATAATAGAACACTACTCTGCCATAAAACAGAATGAGGTCTTGCCATTTGTGACAACGCGGTGGGACCTAGAGAGCATTATGTTAAGCGAAATAAGACACAGAAAGACAAATACCACGTGATTTCACTTATATGTGGAATCCAGAAAACAGAACAAATAAACAAAAGCAGAAATAGACCCATAACTACAAAAAACAAACTGGTGATTGTCAGAAGACGGGGCGGTGGGGGGGGAGGGGGGGGAGGGGGCCGGGGGATGAGCAAAATGGGTGAAGGGGAGTGGGAGATACAGGCTTCCAGTCATGGAGCGAATAAGTCATGGGAATAAAAGTCACAGCGTGGGGCATATAGTCAGTGGTATTGTCATAGCGTTGTGTGGTGACAGATGGGAGCCACACTTGCGAGCACAGCATAACATACAGAGATGTTCAGTCACTGTGCTGTACCCTCGAAACGAATGTAACATTATGTGTCAGCCATACAATAAAAAAAAAAAAAAGGAACATATTCAATATATAATAAAATCGGGGGGGGGGGTAGGTAGTGAAAGAAAAAACGAGACCAATGAACTGTGACAGAAGAGAAACGAGGACAAGAAAAGCTTTGAGGGACAGAAGGGAGAACATGCAGCCTTCATAAAACTTCACCAGATGGCTTTGAACCTTTCATTAGCGACCGCAGATGCTTCGAACCAAGCTTTTGCTCCTTTCTAAACAACAGTCAGGAGGTTTTCAGTGGGACCACCTATCCTGTTTAACCCCGTTCGGTGGAAACAATCAAATGTGCTGCCTGGCGTCTTCCTTCTGGGTCTCAAGAGTTTAAAACACGACGTGTGTACTCATTCTCATACAGGAATTCTTAGTAGCGTTTTCTCCACTTTACATCGTTTAAAACGTAAACATTGAAAGAAAAGCAAAGCTCATTTAAGACCAAATAGCGCTAGCAACGCCGAGAGGCCAGGAGGACCTTGGCGGGGGTTAGAGGCAAGGTCTGCCTGGATGATCTAAGGGTAAAACCATGTCGCACGTGCACTAAATCGAACCTCAGCAGGTCACTTGGCCCTGGGAGGCTCCAGCCAAGAAAACTGTGAATCTTTCCAAAGCCCTTCGGTTTCTGGGGCACTCACTGAGCCGGATTCCTGAAGGCAAGCGAACAAAGAGCTGTTCTTTCCCATGTTTTTGTTGGACGCTCAAGTGCGTCTGTGAAAGGACGAGTATCTACTAGTAGATTAACATTAAGAAAAAGTCAGGATTAGGGAGAGGAAAAAAAAATCCGGGAGGCTGTGTAACTGAGGTCTGCAGCAGTTCCTAGGCTCAGCCTAACAAACCCCTGGCCACGCTGATGGTCACCGAACACACGGATGGGGCAGCTTGGGGACAGCCACCAATGCCTCCACCGAGGCAACACGTTCCCCCGCTTGCCCCCGAGCGCTGACCCACCCTCCACCCCTGCCCCGGCCAGCATTGTTCCACCCAGTCAAGCCTGTTGAACAATTTCTCTTCTGAAACAGCCCCTTTGATGCAGGATACTAATGCCGATTATCAAAGGCATGTGCTCCAAACCGCCGAGCGGCTAATGCCCGAGGGATGTAACTTTATCTCTTCCTCTGACTTCTACATCCTCCTGCAGTGCAGGGCTCTGTGGGTAAGTAGCACATCTTTTTCCCCCTAGTAATTTCACATCAGATATTAATCTGAGTTCGGGGCGGGGCGGGGGGGGGGGGGCATGAATTAATACCTTAAGCTTGTAGGTCACACTCAGGCAAACACGCTTCACGGAGCCAAGCACCATGGGAGAAAGCTGATACCCTGGGGTCCCAAGGGAGCAGACTTGGCCGGGGACTCACATGGAGGGCTCTTTCTCCCCAGGCCGCCTCGTATGGAGAGTGTCACTGCGCGGTCCCACGGAAATTTGCGTCAATCACTTCCTCAGAATAAAAGATCTGGCCCCTTCCTGGACGGGGCTGACTATTTTCCATTCTGGACGTTCAAGATATGAAACATCCAAGGGTGTTAAGTAAGTCTGCGCGTCTGCAGTGGAATAGTACGCAATCGTTACAGTGATGCTTAGAAGGATATTTCACGACAGGCCAAAATGCTTATCGTACATCACTAAAGGGGAAAATGGAATACAAAACAGCATGTGCAGACCGGAGGGTGTGTTTGTGTGTGCCCGGAGAAAAGTCTAAGAGGAATTCTACCAAACTGGTCACGGGGGTTGTGGCAGAACAACGGAAGCGTGCGTAGCTTTCCTTTTATTTTTTCTTTGTTTGTATGGATCTCCTAGCTCGGCCACAAGGTGCATTATTTCCTTACGATACGAAAATTTAGGATTCAACTGGCCGATGGAGTAGGGAAAGGAAAACCGTCCTTTTAGAGAAACTGTCCATGTGTGTAGACAGAACATAGCCATACCCAAAGGGATAACTTTTAATGACTTATTTTTTTCTTTTTCTAAAGAGCCAGGAACGTTCCAAACTCCTCTACACCTGCTCATTAGGCCCGCTGATCCCCCCACCGCTTGGCATCAGCAGCAGGGATAGAAATCTTGGTTCAGGTGTGAAAATGAGATGGCCAAAATTATTCTATCTACCTCAAAGTCATTTTCTATCAGGCTCCTGGTGGAGGAATGTGTTAGGACCACATACCTTTGTTGTTCTGGTTCTGGGATCAAATGAGGTAATGGAGGAAAACTGTAAGTCATAACTCACCATACACATGTGGGTTCTTGGGCCTGTTTGTCAGCTGTATGGCACCTGGGCACAGGCCTCACATCCCCCTCAAAGCCTGGCCCTCTGTCTACCATTAGCCTTTTGTGTTTGAGGAGGGTGTGGGTCTCAGGCTTGCAGTAGAAGACATGAAGGGTAAGGTGTTTCCTCCCCGAGGTCTCACTGAAGATGGTTGGGCCATGGAAGAGCCCAAAGGCATCTGAGAATATTCTGAGGAGCCCGTCTAATAGACAGACGCAGGCAAAAAGAAACCCATGGAAGACTCAGGAGCAAAAACTGGCCAAGGACCGGATGAGGCTCTCCAGTATCTGCCCCACTGAATTCATGATCAGAGGACAGGATGAAAAAGAAAATATTTGTTGGATGGTATGAGAGTCAAAACTCTACCGGAGTTTCTCGCCATTTAGAAACTACACACACGGGGTGCCTGGGTGGCTACATCAGTTGAGTGTCTGACTTCAGCTCAGGTCACGATGTCGTGTTGTGTGAGTTCAAGCCCTGCATCAGGCTCCATGCTGACAGCTCAGAGCCTGGAGCCTGCTTTGGATTCTCTGTCTTCCTCTCTCTACGCCCCTCCCCTGCTTGTGCTCTGTCTGTCTCTAAAATAAATAAACATTAAAAAAAATTGTTTTTAAAGAAACTCCACACGCCATAAACATATGTATATCCCTCACACACACACACACACACACATTCCTGGAACCCATGCTTTTTTCCTCATTCAGTAACTGGTTGGAAAGTTGGTATCGGTGTGAGTCACAAGGCTCCCTGGGCTTCCCAGCATTAAATGTGTCTGCAGGCCCCTAAACAGGCCCAAACACCGAAGGCCCATCCAGGCGGCTGGGTCCAGGGGGTCTGATTTCCCACACGTGTACACAAATAGATTTACTGCTTGAAAATCAATACTGCAAAGGGCACTTTCTCACCCTGGCTAAACCAATGTTTGGTCTCAGGCCCTCAGAACCAAACCCGGCCTTGGTGTCTGTTGAGCAACCCTGGGCACGAAAGAATAGTCAAGTACAGAACGGGAGCCGATTAAAACAGGAAGAAATCGAAGTTTATTTCTCCTCTGGTTGAGCTGTGACAATAACTCTTGGCCTTCCTAACCCCTACCAGACATGACCCGCCCCAGGCTGAGCATTAACGGAACAGTCAATGTTCCCACAACATCCCATCGGGATAGCACTGCCCCTTGGAGCTCTTTTGCTCCAAGGTCTGTCTGATCAAAGCAGAGACCCTCCCTCCCTCTTTCTGGGCCATCTTTTCACTAACTTCAGGCTTGCTGGGCCACTCTGAGGCTGAACCTCGCAGCATTGGGCCCAGGCCTCCCGACCATGTGGACCTGTCTGCTCCATGGAGCTGTTCTGATCCTGAGGGCACCCACCTCCCCCTCTGCCCAGAGGTTCCCCACCGCCCGCCCCCCAACCCCACGGACATCTGCTGCCCTTTGCTGCCCCCAAGTGGCTGACAGCAGAATCCCTGGAGGGGACAAGAAGGGCTTCCAACAGGGGGTGTTGGCTACTCCCCACACGGGTCCCCTCAGAAGCATGGTAAATTTGATTCCAACTGTATGCAGTCTCTTTAGGACGTCACTAATCCCCGAACGGAAGTAAATCTAAGACACACAACTCCACGCTCTTCAGCCAAGTTTGGCTCCTGGAATTGTTTTTCTTTATGAGGTTCAGTGTAATGAAGAGGAGAAAACTCAAAACTACGTTCTAAACCTGGTCTCTCCATCTTGCTAACGGATAACTTGGCTCCCCAGAGTGTTTCTTCGTAATACCTTTTCTAACTAGTCAGAGGGGTGATATAAGAAATGTGCCCGGGAGCATGGGGACACCTTGGCAAAAATAAAGCCCTCCCCGGGAAGGAAAAAAAAAAAAAAAGAGGTTAGAGTGGGAGACAGCCAAAGCATAAGAGACTCTTAAAAACTGAGAACAAACTGAGGGTTGATGGGGGGTGGGAGGGAGGGGAAGGTGGGTGATGGGTATTGAGGAGGGCACCTTTTGGGATGAGCACTGGGTGTTGTATGGAAACCAATTTGACAATAAACTTCATATATTGAAAAAAAATAAAATAAAATAAAGCCCTCCCCAAATAGGGCTACCAGATGAAGCACAAGATACCCACAGAAATCAGAATTCAGACGGGGCACCCGGGTGGCTCAGTCAGTTAAGCGTCCAACTTCGGCTCAGGTCACAATCTCGCAGTTCGTGAGTTCGAGCCCCGCGTCGGGCTCTGGGCTGACATCTCGGAGCCTGGAGCCTGCTTTGGATTCTCTCTGCTCCTCCCCTGCTCTCTCTCCCTCTCTTTTCTCTCTCAAAAATAAATAAACATAAAAAAAAAAAAAGAAATCGGAATTCGGATAAACAACAAATGCTGTTTTAGTATGAGTACATCTCAAATGTTTCATGGGACATACTGATAGCAAAACCTTTACCTCATTTATCTGGAATTCAAATGTGGGCATTTGGTGTGGGGAGTTTTGTTTGTTTCTTCTTTGTTTTGTTTGGGGTGGGGGGTTGTTTTTCCCCCAAATCTGTCAACTCTATCCCCTCTAACACTCCTTAAACACCTTCCCCACAGTCTGCTTCCCAGCAACACGATCACATGGGCACACAGCTAGCTAGCATTTTCTTACGGGAAGTCATAGGAATGAACTGACAGCTTCCAGTCTGCACATGGGAGGTCTGGAAGCCCCCCAGTACCTCGTTCTGCTTCTGCCGGACACCTTAGGACAAGGGCACCAGCTGGCCTTGGGAGTTGCCTCTTATCCGATCCCAGCTAACATTTTTCTCAAAGTCAGAGACGAAAACCACTTTTAAGGCCCCCACGTGTTTCAGACATCTGTTATTCATTTTCTTTGATCTTGATTTTGTCTCAATCTTGTATAAGGACGCAAGCACGCATTTGACTATCTGGTTTGGGTTCTAAGCCGATGGAGTTCTGGAGTCGGTGCTTCTCTCTAGGTAGGAGAGATAGCACCCGCTTTTGTTCCCAAAGCTGTTTGACACCCACTGCCTCATTTTACCTTCAAATATCGGGAGATAATGTGGTACAGTGCAGTAGCCTCCACACTGGCCACACCCTGGAATCATCTGGGGAGTTTTTTAAAACCCTGATGTCCTCACTACACCTCAGACCAATTAACATCAGAATCTCTGGGGGGGGTGCAGACCCTGGCCTCAACGTTTCTCAAGGTCTCTAGGTGACTCCTGTGTGCCTAACGAGACTGGGAACCCTGGTCCGGAGCAGCGGTTCTAAGAGTAAACCCTCGACCCGCTTCACGAGCATCCCCCGGGAACTTGTTAGACATGCACGTTCTTGAATGCACGTTCTTCTAGAAATGCACCTGGGGTGGGCTGTGTAGTGATTCAGATGCATACCACCCATCGAGGAAAGCACGGGCTTGCAAAAGTAAAACAATCTGGCCCCAGTTGTAACCCCACAGCCACCACCAGTGACCTCTCAGGACGCAGGTTTCACATCTGCAAAATGGAGGTGATGCTCTCCACCTCGGGCATACATTCAGGGAAGATTAAATGAAACAAGGTGCGTAGGTGGCCTAGTAAAGAACCTGACAGGGGCGCCTGGGTGGCTCAGTCGGTTAAGCGTCGACTCCGCCTCAGGTCACCATCTCGCGGTCCGTGAGTTCGAGAACCCCGCGTCGGGCTCTGGGCTGACGGCTCGGAGCCTGGAGCCTGCTTCCGATTCTGTGTCTCCCTCTCTCTCTGCCCCTCCCCCGTTCATGCTCTGTCTCTCTCTGTCCCAAAAATAAATAAACGTTAATTTAAAAAAATAAAAAAATTTTAAAAAAGAACCTGACAAAACTCAGCAGGTGCGGCGACCAGCCACCCAGTTTTCTCAGATAAAGGGAGTTCCTAGGACTCGGGGTACTGGTGCCGAAACCAGGCAGCCCAGCTCATGTGCATGATTGGGTCACTCTATCGGCACTCGGCAGTGCCCTTGAACAACTCTGTGAGGGGCACAGGGCGAGCATCCATTTCACAAGGGGACGCACGAGAAGCCTGAAGACACTTACCTGAGACGCCACAAGCCTGGTACAGCCTGGCTAAGCCCTCGGTTGACTGACCCTAGAACAGGGCTCTTTCTCTGAACCGACGTGTCACACCCCTGAGCGACACTAGCACCCACCCTAAACTCTCTGTTGGTAGCAGCACACTGGATTCACCCAGTGACCTCAGAGGGAGCTGTTACCAGTGTCCTCAGCTACATGCGGAACTGAGTACCCGGGCGTGCTCCACGGAGGACAACCTGTGTGGTCTCACGGCCCCATGCTTGATGGAATGTTCTCTTACCAATCTTGGGGAAGGGCCCCCGCGTTCTCATTTAGCACAGGGCCCTGCACATGGTGTAGCTGCTCCCGCTTAAGGCAGAGAGATACTGAACAACTTGCACGAAGCCGCTCGACTGGGAAGCAGCGGGGCCTGGATTAAAACCCAGGGCGTTGGCTCCAGGCCCCGGGCTCCTGGTGAGAACACTCTGGTTCCAAGAGCGAACACTTCTTTTTTTTTTTTTCAATGTTTATTTATTTTTGGGACAGAGAGAGACACAGCATGAACGGGGGAGGGGCAGAGAGACAGGGAGACACAGAATCGGAAACAGGCTCCAGGCTCTGAGCCATCAGCCCAGAGCCCGACGCAGGGCTCGAACTCACGGACCGCGAGATCGTGACCTGGCTGAAGTCGGACGCTTAACCGACTGCGCCACCCAGGCGCCCCAAGAGCGAACACTTCTTAACGTATGTGAACACTGAGCAGAAAAAGAATTTCACATGTCGTTGGCAGAGCAGAGGAACTTAAAGCAAGCCCTCATCTCACTGCAAAGAGTGTGACCCGTTCGTATCCATGCCTTTGCTTGCAGAACTAGAAGGCTAACTTCAGAGGGCCAAAGACGCAGATCTGTTTCAATTTCTGTTTATCAGAAATAGAAAACCAAACTCAGTCATTTTTCTCCTCCCCCTTCAACTCAAGGAAAGCTACTCAGAACATTGCCCAAACTTGAGGACTCCTGGCAAATTACAGTGCCTGTCTCAGTCAGCTTGGGCGGCCGTAATGAAGTGGCTTAAAACAACAGAATTTATTTCTCATCGTTCTGGAGGCTGAAAATCCAAAAGCAAGGTGCCAGGGTGGTCCAGTTCTTGTGAGGGGCCTCTTCCAGGTCGCCTACTTCTTGGCAAGCAAGAAGGCACGAGAGCTCTCTGGGGTCTCTATTTATAAAGGCACTAATCCCATTCATGAAGGCTCCACCCTGACGGACTAATCACATCCCAAAGGCCCCAGCTCCCAACACCATCACATTGGGGGTTAGAATTTCAACATGTGAATTTTAAGAGGACACACACATTCAGATCATTGTAACGCCTATGCTAGGAATTGTCATGACGTTACCTCCTTCCTAATGTAAGAAAACTGCCCCAAATTTCATGGTATGGCTGATGTCTCTAGTTGTACAAAACTGTGAGACAGGTGCAGAACTGGCAATATCCTGGACCCCCCGCCTCGTATCTTCTTTTCTTGTCCATGACACGACCCTAGGATTCTCTCTTCTTCTCCTCCAGCCCTCTCTGTCATACCCTATACAGTTTGCACAGGTGTGCTCACACCTTAGCATTTCTCTAATCCACACATACTTCCCTCCAGAGTTTTCCAGCAGTGGCCTTGTGTGAGACAGAACCAGCCATAAATCTGTGAAGGAAATCGGTGGCCATAAATGAGCCACTTTCCTTCTCTGATTCTCTTCCCGCTCCCCCCTCACCCAAATCACCTGTCATCCCTCTCACGGAAGATGCGGGCTCATAGTCACGAAGGCCCAGTTAGAACTCAGTGGCAAGCACACCAAACAGGAAGGAGGAGGGAGTGGTGAGAGAAACAACTAGGTATGAGGCAGAAGTGTCCTACTTGTGTGTCTAGGGGATTCGGGACTCAATGTTCAAGTCAACTGTAAGCCAGTGGGAAGTGTTGGGTATCCTAACATCACACGTTCCAGAGTCCCAGCTCATTCTGGCTGAGTGCAGTCTAAACCACTTGAAGTTTGGAGAACTATGTTTGAAGAAGCCCATGAAAGGGAAATTGCAGTTGGAAGCCCAAAGCGATTCGAATATGGATAAGAACTTCAAAAAAAGAAGGAAAGAAATTAAGATAAATTTCAGCCAAGTGTCTGCATTGATAATGAACAGACTCAAGACAACTGTCTTGGGAGAAGAAAAGGGTCCTGGTGGATGGAGACAAGTCCAAGTCTTCCAGTGAGTAAGGTACTATCTGAGTCAACTGTACAGTTGGCGACACTCGAGTCAGGACCAAATGGACTATTTGTGAAGGAAATGCATCTGTTCAAATTTCAGGACCCAGAGATGGATGGATACTAACTCACTCCCAGGGAAAAAGACAGAGAAGGGAGGGGATGATATTGGATAGCATCAACTGAAAACGTGGAACGATAGCTAAGGAATATTGTAGCACGTCACACAATGACCTATGTAGATTGTCATCTAACACTTTTCTTATAGTAATCATATGTTTTAGAGAAAAGAGTGTAGCAGACAACAGAACCTAGAGAATGCACACATTAAAAAAAATAACAGATGTGACACGGAGAGACATCACTGCAAACAGTGCCCTCTGAGAGTGGTCAAGAGAATGTAATCCAAAGAATATGTGGTTAGTGAGCCTAAAACTAGACACGAATGATAAAGGGAAAGTGTAAAGAAGTAATTCTGGAGGCCTGGAATGAAGCAGAAACATTTTAGCAAGGATTTGCTTCGATCATTACGCAAGCTGTGTTGCCAAAGTCATGATCTGGTCATTACTGTTTTCATCCGGTATAAGTGTAGGGGTGCCTGCTAATTGCTGGATGGGGCGAGGGGGTGTGTCCTGCTCTAGTAGGGAGGGGCCAGAACACTACTCTTCTGGGAGGGCTCAGGAGCTCCCTTTGCTCCTAAGGTGGGCAGACAGTTCTCTTACCCACTCACATTTAGGAGTTGAAAGAGAAAACCCTTCTAACCCACAAAGAAACATAGGTTGTGGGGAGAACAGAGTTGGGGTTCTAGATCCTAATTGTGACACATGGCCAAGGCTACTCGATTCCATGTTCCAGAACCAGCTTGCATCCTGGGAAGAGACTGTGTATGTCAACAAGAGGAGGAGTGTTGCCAGCAAGAAGTCTGTTAGTACCTCAGGCAGAAGAGACTGAAATACCAAACTGAGACCTTGTTTCAGCTACATCCAGATCATCTCTCTTGAGCCCCAAGGCTCTCAGCACTCCTCCTCTCTCAGCCAGTCAGGAGACACCACTCACTGTGCCCACAGGTCTCTGAGGGCAGTACAGGGGCTCCCTATTCTGGGAAGCAACCACACATGGCCCTTGTTGAGTGAGGCTGGAGGAAATAGCCAGCTTTCACAATGACGTAAGGTAACTCAGCACACAGGATAGGCTTCAAGCTATTGAATCTCTTTCCCTGGGCTAAGTCCCAGGTCTACCTCCGTGAAACAAATTATTTCTTTAAGTTTCTATTTCCTCAGCTGTAAGATGGGGATGATGGTAATCATTATAGAACCTTCCTCTTTGGATTGTGCTAATGCATCCTTGCAGCAAGAGGAAGGAAAGACTTGCATCACCACGGGGTAAATAGGGCATAGGGCATCGACGTAGAATAAAAGCCAAAAATTGAGGGGATCAAAACAACTCAATGTAGAGACAGACAGAGCTCCAAACATTCACAGATTTTTCCACATTAGGTTAACTATTCGTTTAGAATTAACAAATCAGTTGAGATGTTAACACCAAGGAGGGGACTCAAGGCTGCAGTGCCTTGACAAAGTACCTTGTTTCTATGATGCCATGCTCTGCCCCTGCTCTAGATTAATATTCATTTCTTTTATACTTCAATTAAATTCATCATTTCCTTCCTTTAACTCAACTAAATACTGATGGGTAAATATTGGTCAGGGAAACACAGGGTTTTGGGGCTTTTTTTAATATGGACTAAATCATGTCTCCAATCATCATGGCTTTGCCAGTAGACTTAACCACCCAAACTTCTCTTTTCTGGGCAGGAATTTTGCATACAAAGCAACACAGGATTCTGTGGTTGCAAGAGAAAGGAAGTGTTCTCATTGAACAGCTTACCCATCACACAATCATCTGTCAACGGAGACTGGTGGTGGGGATCACGTTCACTTGGATGGGAGTGGGCCAGTGTCCAGTTGGTATGTTTACCCTAGCGAGGCTCAAAGGACAATACCAAACGGACATCTTGGGTCAATATGGTGATAATCTCACTTAAGAAACACCAATTTTTACAAATGAAACATTTGAAGAAATCATCTCATTCAGAGATGATTATCTATGGCTGAATCAAGGGCTTTCTTTAATGATGAAAGTATCTTTGATAATAGAGAATCTTCCTGACACACATGCACACTGGAAAACTGTGAATCCTCCAGAATGCGGAAAGAA
Source organism: Leopardus geoffroyi (assembly GCF_018350155.1). Taxonomy (NCBI): domain Eukaryota; kingdom Metazoa; phylum Chordata; class Mammalia; order Carnivora; family Felidae; genus Leopardus; species Leopardus geoffroyi. The sequence continues at coordinate 34,353,565 of NC_059339.1, forward strand.
TACCAAATGGGGCAGGAGGCAGGTCCTGTTTCTCTCAACCAGCTTCCAGCTCCTCAGAGAAGAAGACCATGGTGTCAGAAAGACTTACATATTTCGATCATGTTAGACCCTATTGGTTTGGCCTGTGAAGTGCTAGGAAGAGCGTCCTATGAGCTTGGGCCAGTGGCTTCCAGAAATAAATGGTAACGTTGATGAAGTTCTCCCTTAATCTGTGATTTTTTTTAGCATCATTTATCATTATTTTTTTTTAATTCTGGTAAAATACACAGAACATAAAATTTACAACTTAACCATTTGTGAGTGTGCAGTTCAGTGGCAATAAGTCCATTCACATTGTTGGGTAACCATCACCACCGTCCATCTCTAGAACTCTTTACAGCTTACAAAACAAATTATATACCCGTTAAACAATGACTCCCCATTCCCCCCACTCATTGCCTCCACAAGTACCTGGCAAGCACCATTCTACTCCTGTCTCTCTGAATTTGACCACTAAAGGTATCTCATGTACATGGAGTCCTACAGTGTTTGTCTTTGTGTGACTGGCTTATTTCACTTAGCATAATGTCTTCAAAGCTTACCTATGGTTTAACATGTATCAGAATTTCCTCTCTTTTTAAGGCTGAATAATAGTCCACAGATGTACAGACCACATTTTGCTTATCTATTCATCTGTCAGTGGACATTTGCGTTGCTTACATCTTTTGCTGTTGTGAACAATGCGGCTATGAACATGGAAATAACAACTATATCTTCAGGACTCTGCTTTCATTCCTTTGAATGTAAATCCAGAAGTGTTTTCCTTAATTAGTGATCTTTTATAATGGCTGAAAACTGAATAAGCATTGGTATGATTCCCTTTCACACAAGAAAACACGCAATGACGTTTAGTGAAACGTGAAGTGTATTCAAACTCCGTACTTGCGTGTGCTATATATATATGCCTCCGTAGATTGAGCAGACATTCAACGAATCGCTACTTGTCAATAGACTGAGGAGTTCTCTAAACTGCAGTGAAAAAGAAGTCTTTCCTTTTCTAAACTTTGCCTCTTCCCACAGCATGAACACTTGAATTTAAATCGACCAAGGACGTTAAAACTATAAAATCAATGCTGTGTTCTCACTCTACACCGATGGCTTCTACTATTGTTTTGATTATGATAAAAAACACAAAACGCATAACATAAACTAGCGGTAAGTATATTCACATGGTTGGACAACAGAGCTCCAGAAATTTTCCATCTTGCAAAATTGAAACCCTGCACCCATTTAAAAACCTACCATTTCCCTCCCCTCGACACCCCTGGTAACAACCATTCTACTTTTTATTTCTATGAGTTTGATTACATTAGATGCCTCATATAAGTGGTACACTTTTTAAAAATTAAACATTAGACAGAATCTCTAGGCAATAAAGAAAAGTGTCTATTTATTGACCATTAACCAGTATGCATACACACGAAGAGCGCTTTGGTAAATCTTTTACAAACCTCTCCTTTGCTACTGATTTAAGAATGCTAACTTCCCCTGAAAGAAAACTACTCAATTTTAGTCAAATATTTGATGAACAATTAAAGGTTTTATGACAGAGGCCTATCTACTTCAGCTGATAAAGGGAAAGTTATTGTGAAAACCACCTATCATTTCAGGCTTCTTTAGTGGTTGATAAGTCTTGGGCAGAGTTGGCCTCACTTTCTGTGGACATGTGCGTGAGGAGGCTCGTCAAGCTTAAAGGGCCTGGAACAACCCACTCCTGGTTAGAGTTCTCCTCACTAAGATTTCTTTAGGATTCTTGGAAAGAATTAGTCAGCAAAGTGAAAATTAACCTCAATATTTTATGGGTGAGATCATGACACTGCCATGGCCTTGCTTTCCCTCTTCTACCCCAGTCCAAACAGTGGGATCTCTCCCCAGGTGAGGGCTTGGAGAGGCAGCCCTCCTCCCTCACACCATGCCCCCAACATGCCACTAGTCCTGGCCTCCCTTCCCATTCCCCAGATCCTCAAGGATGCTGCTGCCTCAGCAGAGCAAATTTCCCGCCTTTATTTATTTATTTATTTATTTTTCTTTTTATTTTATTTTATTTTTTTATTTTTTGGCACAGTATGACAGGTACAGAAAATGGTAACGGGACCCTAAATGTCTTTGACAAATGATCCTCCTTCTCCCTTTCCACTCTCCCTCTTCCTCCTTGCTCTTTCCCTATCACTTCCATTGGCTGGCCTCCGCTGGCTTCTAGGGATCTCTACCAATGAACCAGTCAACTACCTACCACAGAGACCTACTGAATGCCTGCTAACAGAAGCCCAGGCCCAGAAAATCAAAAGGAAGGAAATTGGCACAGATCCAGTCATATCACCAGATGAGTTTTGTGACCACCATTCCTTCCCCTGGGTTGAGTTATCTACAGAAAGCACGCTTATGGAAGGAAATCTGCCCAGGACTCAGGAAGCTAGATGTCAGGTCTAAGATGTGACTTTACTCACTTACACACTAACAAGTTAGCCTAATTCTAATTTGTGGATGCTGGCAGGAGACATGAGCTCCTGGGTCAGAAACAAAGGACTATATTACTCATGACACAGCAGCGGCACAAGTATCAACATGTTGGCACCAGCTTCCTTGCTCTAAAGGTCCACAGGCATGACCCCGGGCCCAGATCAGTACGACAGGTAAAGTGGGCTTGTGTCATGGCCCAGGAATACTTGGGGAATCTACTGTTTTCACAGGCAAGAGTAAACAAGTCTGCTTTTTAGGTGCTGAAAGTAGGGAGACATTATCTCATTTCTCGAGGGCATCAGAACAACTCTGAAGACATCCTGGGAGAAAGACTAGTCTTGGCCCACTAGACAGGTGCACTTGTGGCCCATGGAGGACTTTCTCTCCCAACACTGGCTCCCAGGTCCAGCCCTGCCAGTCACTAGTTGTGTGACTTTCAACAAGTCACATAACCTTTCTGGCTCCTCATTCTCCTTATCTATAAAATGGTAGTGGTAATACATACCTATCTGTCCCACAAAGCCAAAGATCCTGATGGAAGGTTGGTGGCATTTTGTGGAAGCAATGAAAGGTCTGGCTTCCTGCTTGGGAATCCACATGAAATCCCTAAGTCACTCTTGAGTCTCCTCCAAGCATGCAAACAATAATATTTTGCAAAAAGCTTTTGGAATTGAGGCCCAAGTTCCACAGGTCAGTTTCAGCCTATTCTTATGCTAAAAGCCCAATTCTCACCAGTTTCCCACACTCTTTATGGAGAAAGCTCATTTCAGGCCTGATACTGAATACTAAGTGCTCCAGAACCTCCCCCACCCTCCCACCCTACTCTCCACTACAACTTATTTATGCTACACCTCTCACTTGAGCGCTTCATTTCTCTCCTAAAAGGCCACATGCCCTGAAGCATCAAAAGGTAACCAAATCTGCGCTGATGTGGGTCAGTGAACTGTGGACTATGCTGCACAATCACAGAAGATGTGCTCATCTGAAAACTTCTACCCATGACATTATGTTCCAAAAAGGCATTCTAACTTACAGATTCTAACTGAATCTAAGCTAGTAGCCATCTAAACTTGAGTTTTAGCGTAAGTGGAACAGAGATAAATTGAAATAGAAATCTTACTCCATTGGGTCAACAACCCATGAAATACACAAATTTCCTATGGGATCCTGAAAAAAGAATCTAAAGGTGGAAAGGTTAGTGTTTGTGGAGGGAAACACTTGGAAGACCTTCAAGTAACTCCATTTATACCTGAAGATGCCCACTGAACTGCCCAGGCCACTGGCACTAACCACTTTCTCTCCAGCCTTATATATGTGAACACACCAAAATACATATGTCCTCACTCTGTTCAACAGAAGTGGATACAATTATCCCATCTTAAAGATGACCAAACTGAAACACCTAGAGAATAAATGACTTACCCAGGGTGAGACATTTAACAGGAGGCAAAGCTGGAACAGGACCCAGATCTTCCACCCCACACTGCTGTGTTGCACATCTGTCTCAGTGTCCTCCAAATTATTTGTAGGAAATAACCTGAATAATCAGGCCCGAGAAAGAAAAGAAAAACAACTCAGTTACTTTAATGAAGTCCAGGCTGATGGAGATACGTACCACACACATAGCTGGGATGACAGGTAGGTATGTAAGTAAACAGATAGGTATGTAGGTAGGTAGGTAGATGGGTAGGTAAGTAGGCAAAAACACATGCACACATATCTGTAAACATCGGAGGCAACTTAGAAAATTAACCACAATATACAACAGAAAAATAAATAATAAAAACGGAATCAAAATCGGTTGAAAGGAACAAATAAATGGATGCCACCAGTCACCAGGATATGACAGATGCTGCCATTGGAAGCCAAATTCAGCCCTGAGTCCCTTGTAATTGTATGGGATATACTTGTCGCTCTCAATATAATGTTCACTTAGAGAATCAAAAGTCTTACAGATTCTTATAAAAAGGACTTTGGGTGACATGATAAAATCCGCCGCTATGGTTTTGTAAAATACCCAGCTTTGTTCTTCACAAGTACATTTCTGTGTCAGCTGCCCTCCATAAAAGCTGGAGACATGATATTAAATCTTAATTTGTTGGATGCTTTTCTGTGGGAAGCCAAGATAACGAGGTCCAGGAACATAGCTTTCAGATGATCTAACTCAGAGCTAAGGTGTACGTGGTATTGTGCCCTGTTTTCTGTCTCTTAACATCTAATTCCCAGAGACAGGAAGAGTTCTTGATATGTAGGCATCTGACACCCCATAAACCTCCTAGCTGAGAAGCTACAGATGTACCAGAGACAGATACCCAGGAGTTAGGAAGCCAGGCAGAAGAGAAGAGGTGAAAATGAAGGGAGAAAATAACAAGGGCTGTAAATGGAAGATTCTAGATAAGATTGCTTTTATGGTCCATGCAAATTAATATAGACATGTTCCAAGTGCCAATTACATGAGCTTCTTGAAGGCTTTGATTCTTGCATCCATCTGGAAGCTTCTGCACTAACAGCACATGTAACTTCTATAGGTTTGTTTGGTTGGTTTATCTTCTAAAGTCTCTGACAATCATTGTGCTTTGACATTATTCTCGTGAGACTATTCCCATGCTTCCGCTGCCACGTGCCTGCTCACTCTGACACTTCTCCATTCATGGAAATAAATTTCCTTTCCAATTCCAGCTGCAGTCCAGAACAACAGGTGTAGTCTCTGAAAGAATAAATCGGGAAAGAAGATGTGAACTGAGTATTGCTTCAATAAATGTATATCCGGTCCCACAAATCTTTACTGAGCTCTGGGTATGGCAGGAACTGGGCTGGGTGTGGAGCTTTCAAATATGAATAAAGCAGGTCCGACCCCCCTCAGTAGCTCACAATTAGCAGAAAAAGGGGTGTTGTTGGTACCCAGTCAACAGGAAATCAAGCCATTGAGCAAACACATTTCACACTCTACACTTTGAGTGCTGTGACAAAGGAATGAATTCAGCATGGTGACTGGAGGAGCCCAGTCTGATTCAGAGGATGGGAAATTTTCAGAAGGACAGTGATTGCCTATTCAACATCCATTCCACCACCCCAGGTCCTTGCCAACAGATCCCTGATTTTTGTTTAGGTATCTGTCCTTAAGGAACCCACAGGAATAAACCCTGAGTAGTGTAATCCAGTCATGGTAATTCCCTTCCTCTTGCCAGGATGGATTTACATATGGACATGTGCTGAAATTATGGCCAAGAAAATATGACAGGAAATAGGCTGGGGAGACTTCCGGTTCCCTTATTCTTAAAAGGAAATGCCATTTTCCTCTGGATCCTGCTGTTTGGATCTGATGAATGGAACTGTCAGCTATCTGTGATTGAGAGGATTGAGAGACATACTTGCCTAAGGGCCCTCGGCAGTTGGTTACCTGGTATTTGTATGTGTGGATGTGTAACAGCACGTGTGTGGGTATAGGCACGTATCTACAAATCTGTGAGCTTCCTCATAATACGGATGAGGTCTTACACATCATTTTTCCCTCCCACAGGATCTAGCATAGTGCCTAATACATAGAAGACACCACCTAAATGTCTGAATAAATCAATACATAGAAAATCTACTCATAATGGGAATTAAGGAGGGCACTTGGGATGAGCACTGGGTGTTATATGTAAGTGATGAATCATTAAACTCTATTCCTGAAATCATTATTATACTATATATTAACTAACTTGGAATTAAATTAAAAAGAAATAAAGAAATAAAGAAAGAAAATAAAGAAAATCTACTCATGGCATTAATCATAATCATGTAAACATGATTAATCATGTAAACATAATCATGTAAACATAATCATGTAAAACATAAAATTTTACTAAAATGTTAACAAACATATGTTTTCAGTAGATGTGATGTTTTTCATTTTTGTAATTTTGCAAAATACAACACAAGACTAATCTAGATTTGTACAGTCCAATATGGTAACCCCTGGACACATGGCCTATTTGAACTTAGTTAAAATTTATTAAAAATTCAGTTCCTCAATCACATTAATCATAAGAGGCTAGTAACTTCCATATAAGACAATGCAGATAAGACCATTTCTATCATCATAGAAAATTCTATTGGACAGCATTGTTCTAGAGCATGCAATGCCCACCTCCGAATGTAGCCCAGTACTTGGCACATGGTAGGCACTCAATAAATATTTGTTAATTAATGCACTCTATAGATCATTCCAGATATTATTACAAGAGCCCAAACACAAAATGGCAAGCCCCGTCCTGGCAATGAAAGCAATAGAACTAAATATTTAGCATATGGCAAAGCCAATACCCACTGGTCTATAATGATGCTGAGGTATCTAGAAAGTCCTACAGGTCCCCTAACTGGTAGACCGCCCTCAGCACATGTGTTCCCCAACCATAAAGTCAAGCCCAAGCTGAGCTGATGAAACTGGACTGATCATCCATTACACAATGGCCTAGGTTTATAATATATTCTTCCATTTGTTTCCACGGACTGACTCTCCCAATGTACATTTCAGAGCTAATGCTCAATTTCCACTCTCTTAAATTTCATCAAGAAATTTCACACTGAACCAGAGATTTGAGATTATTCTCCAAGCCCCAGGGGATAAAAACACCTTTTCTGGTCCCAAGGCGTCAGGTAATACGCAGACGTGAAAGTCAGACAGACCTGAATTGAAAGCCAGCTCAATCCCTTAGCTGTGTGACCAGGGGCACATTGTTCAACTTCTCCTAGACATTGTTTCTTTACCTATGCCATGGGGATGTAAAAGGTTCTACCGGGCAAGATTCTTCCAGCATGTGATGTGTCAGCACGTGGAGCACACTTGGTTCCTTCCCTGTGCAGTGGGTCCCAGACGAACGGCCGGGTCGGCCAGAGGGGCTCAGCAAATGTGCATGCCTTTCTCCTTCCCTTCCCTTGCACAGTCTGCCTGAAGTCCCTCTGCATACATTCCCTGTTCTGAGGGCTTGTCAGTTTTGTTAACGTCGAGCTATAAACTTGAAGCTACCAACCAGAAGAAGGAGAAGAACCTGAACCTAAAGAGAAATCAGCCCCCAGGAACCACAAATGAAATGGATGCCTGGCCTCAACCGACTCTGAGATGCAGCTGCCTTCAGAGCTGTCTTGCTAGCTCGTCTTCACACGCTCCCCCTCCTCGGGAGACCCAGCCTGTACTCGGAGTGTAATCCTGAATCTAATCAAGAAAAAGGAAAGCTGCTCCCGGCCAGTAGTGTATGGAAGCGGCTGAGTGGTTGGGGGCGTTGGGGCGGGGGGGTGGGGGGAGAGGGGGGTTGTACCCAGGCCCCAGCAAACAGGCAGGTTCTGGCCTTGTCCCTTGAGGCTGTCCCCACCTAGAGCCCAACATCCCTTTCTCACCCTCTGGACACCCCCCTCTGCTGGCTGCTTTGTCTCCTGTCTCCTGTCTCCTGGGGACTGGGGCTTCCCCCACCACTGACCTGTCCTCCTTCTGTCTTTTTCCAGCACGCTTCTTTCTTCCCTCAAGCACCAGCTCTCCCCAACAAGATTCCTGAAAATTCTCACTAAAATGGTAGGGTGTGCCCCTAAGGATATGTGCACCTAATAAGGATATATTCAATAGAGCAAATGATGTTAGAACAGGGGTCCCTACTTAATCCCATGCTTCTCACCTTCAAGAGAGTCTCAGATTTAAAATGAGAGCCTGTGTTTATAAAGATGACCAAAAATTGGTGGTGGTGGTTGTTTTTTTATCTCCAAGAAATATATCTCAATACCTGTGTCTCTCTCCCTGGGGTAATACAGGCAGGTGAGTGAACTGCATTCACTCTTACGAAACCAGTGGAAACAACTCTTAGAGAACCAGTGGTTCACCCAACCCAGTATTCTGTCATCTGTCATGAAATTCACTAATGTCACCTACCCACAACTTAGCATCCCTTATTTAGCCTGCCTCTATGTATTTATCATATTACAGCCTATAAAATACTGTTCTACTCAGGATGTTTAAACATCTTACGAGCCGTGAAATTACATTCTGGCTGCCAGATCGAGCATTAGCTCAGTTCAAACTTTTCATGATTTTATCCATTGGATAAAATCCCCCTTTTCCACTTTTGTCCACCCTGGAAAAACCTTAATGGTTTTATTTGCTTACCTTTGGGTCTTTGCCCATCAAAAAGTCTAAAAATACATCATATATATTTTAAGACACTTTAACTATTTTAAACCATCTTTAGTATTTTATTTTTTTTAATTTTTTAACATTTATTTATTTTTGAGAGACAGAGAGTGAGGGAGAGGGAGACACAGAATCTGAAGCAGGCTTCAGGCTCTGAGCTGTCAGCACAGAGCCTGATGCGGGGCTTGAACTCACGAACCATGAAATCATGACCTGAGCTGAAGTCGGACACTTAACCGACTGAGCCACCCAGGCACCCTGAGCCATCTTTAGTATGTTAAAGATGAATCAGGCTTTCAATAGTGTTTTGGTTTTGTTTTTGGTTTTTTTAGGGATGTGTTTCACTATTGACCACAATCTCTCCATTAATGCAATGGACATTTAACTATAGTGTATTCACGTAATGGGGGGCAAGCTTTAGAGGAACAGAAATATTTAATCACGCATTGGGGCGTCTGGGTGACTCAGTTGGTTGAGGGAAGGACTTCTGCTCAGGTCACGATCTCACAGTTCATGAGTTCGAGCCCCGCGCCAGGCTCTGTTCTGACAGCTCGGAGTCTGGAGCCTCCTTCGGATTCTGTGTCTCCCTCTCTCTGCCCCTCCCCCACCCGTGCTCTGTCTCTGTCCCCAAAATAAATAAACATTAAAAAAAATTTTTTTTTAATATTTAATCACTCATATAAAGTTCTCAGTTTTTCCTTTACAGTTGTAACCTATCTATCGATGCTTAACTTAATCGAGCCCTAGTGTTTCCCAGGCTGAAGGAGATCTTGCTTTGAGCCATCTCCCAGGACACAACCAGCTTCGAGTGCTTCTGGGATATTTCAGAGGTGAAGACAGCCACGCATCAAGTCAGCCTCAGGCAACCTTTTATCCCAGTAGGGGTGGATGATGTCGACTGCTAAGTTTTGGAACACGGTTTCAGTTTTCTGTAGCTCTTCCCGGAGATTAGAAACCAAAACCCAGACCATGCTTTGCTTTTCGTACTATCACCTCTGTAGGAGTTCTTTGTATCTTTCTTCCACAGACCTTCCTGTCCCCACAGCGTGAGAAGTCACAGTGCTGCTCTGCTCCCCTGAGCTGAGCGCTTGCCTCTTCCCGCTTCATAACAGTGACTGTTTTCCTGCTGCAGGAAAAGAGTTCGCCTTACCCACTCCTGCATTCACCAGCAAGCAGTTAGGGACTGCTTCCTATGTACTAAACTCTGCGCTGGATCCTGGCGTATGTATTTAGTGGAAACAAGTTCTAGAATAAGACATAAACAGAAAAACAAAGGATCATGGCAGCACACGGCACAATGACCACAAGAGGGGTCAGGGGACCCAAGGACACAGAGGGGAGAACAACTATTTCACCCTGATGACTTGGTGAGGGCAACAGAGAGATGGTGACCTTTGAGAAGGACTGGGAAGGTCAATAGTAACTCTCCAAACTGGGAAAGAAGGGGAGGGGGACATTCTAGACAGAAGATGTCATTCGCCAACTTAGAAAATACAGATGTGGCAACACAACCCAATTCTGCCCGGGACGTGTTTGTGGGGCCTAGAACTGGAAGCATCTGCAACAGGTTCGAAATTGGAATCTAGAGCTCCGGAAAGATAGCAAAGCAAGAGTCTCAGATTGATGACCCTTTGCTTGAAGCCACAGCACAGTGGGTCTCAATCAGGAGTACGTATGACGGAAGAAAAAGAGACCATGGATAGGGGAGCACACAAGAGAAATGGAGGCAACTCACAGCAGTGAGGGTACAGGTGGGAGTATTTCTGGCCTTTCTGAAAAAATTCCGTAGGCAAATGTAGGCGGGTGTCCAACAAGCTCACCAACAGAGCCGAGGAGACCTCCGCCTTGAGAGTCACATGCCCACTGATGGCTGCTGCTCTGTGCTCGTCCGTCGGTAAGTAGGCAGCCATTGGCCCTCTCCTGGTTTCCGCATCGCTGATTTGACCCTTTGTTTTATGTCCCCTCTAACTCTCACAACTGCTTTTTCTTCTGCATCGTAAGATCTTTGTAAGTAGACCGAAAACCATATGTGGAAGAAGAGTTTACAAACAAAAATAAAGATCCAAAATACTACTCGACACTGCATCTAAGATGTCTTATGTCCCAAAGAAGAAACCATCTATTTTTTTTTTTAATTTTTTTTTTCAACGTTTATTTATTTTTGGGACAGAGAGAGACAGAGCATGAACAGGGAAGGGGCAGAGAGAGAGGGAGACACAGAATCGGAAACAGGCTCCAGGCTCTGAGCCATCAGCCCAGAGCCCGACGCAGGGCTCGAACTCACGGACGGCGAGATCGTGACCTGGCTGAAGTCGGACGCTTAACCGACTGCGCCACCCAGGCGCCCCGAAACCATCTATTTTTTAAGGAATTAGTTTGTCAACATCGTTGGATCTGAGGCATTTTCTCGTGGCACTAATCGCATCCTCTCCGGCATAAGTGGTATAGAAGTCCCAGACTCTCTGATGCGCCTCCAGTCCCAACACGAAGCTCTTCTCTCTGACGCTATGGTCATTCAGGTTCCCGAAAGGCCGTTGACAGATCATCCGGGAGGTGGCCAACGCGAGCTGGAATTTTGTCCGAGGGATGGGAGAGCAGGGTGTGGTCGCCTTTTCCTCCACACGCAGTTGTCACTGTGACCTGTCATCGCAGAGGAAGAGTGAGGCTTGGGACTCTGGGGATGCAGTGGAGGGTCAAGGAATGATGCCACCACTCAGCGGGATCCTCAGAGAGACGAGCGGTGCAGGGGACCACACAGACCCCAGGGATCACAGAACGAAGGGAAGCAGAGGGACATGCAACCCTTCAGCTCTGTGCTACTCAGACATCCCTGAATTAAGGCCAAAGAGCAACAATGCAGCCTCCATCCCACCTACCTGCTTCTGGAAATCCCAGAGAACATTTACACAGCTCACGAGTTTGCTGTCGTTGGCCAACTGTCCTGTTACCAGGAAGTCTGGCCGACCACCTTCTGCCATATCACAGTGCCCTCCCTGAGCCATGCTGGTCTTCCCATGCCCCTGTCCCCAGAATGGGCCACGCCTCAGTTTCCCCAACACTGAGCTCAGGCTATAACAATGAACTGAGGAACTGGGGATAATAGATGAAACTTACAAAAGGGAAAAGAAAAATCTTAGACGTGAATGCCGGATATAACTGCACACAGTTGTCCACAGGCTTAAGCCCTGTAGACCCCTCAACTTGCCTGGGAGGGACAGCACAGTTATTGCCGAATGGGTCCCAAACTAATCACTGCTGGCTTCCCTCCTGCTCTGTGAGTGCCCCAAAAAGAAAGATGAACTGCATGATTTACCTGCCCACCATGGAATTCAGAAGGGCTTTTATCAGCATGCCGTGGGTGCCTCTCTCCAGAGTCCTGGGCCTCTGCCTCTCCAAAGATCAGCAAGAGGGAAAAGGTATACCCTGTCCAAAACCGGCTTTGTTGTCAGAGTAATAACATGCAGAGTGTAGTTCTGTTGGTCTATGCTATCAGATTAAGTTCAAAAATTTCTTTTTGGAGGGGCACCTGGGTGACTCAGTCAGACTGTTGAGCATCCGACTTTGGCTCAGTTTGATCTCGCAGTTCATGGTTCGAGCCTGGCCTCGGGCTCTGTGCTGACGGCTCAGAGCCTGGAGCCTGCTTCGGATTCTGTGTCTCCCTCTCTCTGCTACTCCCCGATCACACCCTGTCTCTCTCTTTAGAAAATAAATAAACACTAAAAAAAATCTGTTTTTAATTTTTTTAAGAACTGAGTCATAAATGGATATTTTTTTTTCTTCGCTTAATAAGGCTCCAACAACATCTGAGTATCGGCAAATCAGAATAACCTTATGGGCAGGGTCCCAGGCAGCTCACCTGAAGTCCCAAGCTGGGAGCCAAGAGAGCTGCTCCTACTGGACGTGCTCCCCAAACACTGCGAAAGAAAGAAAGGAGTCAGCCAGGACTTCTCCCCAGAGTCCAGGCCATTACGATGCCAGCTGGCAGAGTACTGTGCCGTTCCATGATTCTTGTCACCATTCTTGACCAACCCATGGGGACAGGCACCCTTACCCAGGGCCTGTGGAAACCAAAGGGCATGGGGGTAGGGCAGTAAATGTGATCTGGCTCTCGGCCAGATCTGGCATGGCTTAGCTTGGTCACAGGCAGGAACCAAGGAGAATGCCAGGAAAGGGTCACTTCCCTCTATATGGCTGTGAGGGGCTCCCTGGGGAACTCTAGCACACAACCAAGAGACCCTTTGAGGACTTTCCCCCACCAAACGAAGAGGTACCTGCAAAGAACAATCCAAACTTCCATCCAGAAAACAGAAAACGTTCTTGGCAGCTTAAACACAGAGCCCCCCAGGGTCCCCCACGTTCCAGCCATCAAGGGCTCCATAGCCCTGAGCCCCCCGCACACTCTGCCGCCCCTCAGACCTCCATCTGTTGGTTGTGGGTCATCGCTCCTGTCTCGTTCACCATCCAGGAGAGGGACATGCTCACTGAGGGGCCCACACGGACTGTGCAGTCATCTGGAAAGCAGCACCATGCACCTGACCTAACACAGTGCCTCTGAGATCAGGAAAGTGGACTTTGTTCTCTGGGCCCTTGACTGATTTATCACGTGACTTCAGGCCTGTGTCTCCATAGCCATCTGCTCCGCCTACTCTGGGCATTTATAACTAAAGAGCGATCTGGCAGGCACTCAATAGGGAGCTGTGAAGTTTTCACCTCCGTTACTCTATCCAAAGAAAAGCCCGTTAACAGAGATATGCTGCAATGCACCCACTGCACAGTCACCCATCCATTCACCCCAGCAAAAGCATGGCATTGACTTCAAAATGGAGTTTTGGGAGTTAAGTGCTCGTCCCAGCGGTTTCTGTTACACAGTGTCAAAGTGATTTTTAGATCTTGAGCAAACGGCTGCCTTTGTCTTTCTAAACGTCCACTGGTATTGATAATAAGGGAATTCCTGACCCACAGACCCCGGCGGTTTGCTATTTGTACCAGAAATACCAAAGTCAACAGAATTTACTAGCCTAGGGAGCCTTGCAGGTAAGTGGGGACAGTGCAAGATCACTGGGATGGAAGCCATGTGACAAAGAAAACGCACTGAGGACAGATCAGGGAGGAAACGGGCGACAGTTATACCAATGCAGCAATGGGCGATTCTTCTCAAAGCAGCCTTCGCTGTTTTCGTATCGTCTCCACGATAAAATCAGCAGTGGGAAGGGAAAAAATAAAAGCTCACCGAACTTCAGTTGGAAGGCTTGAATTACAACCCTCGCTTTACTTCTATGGTTCCCTGGACAAATCACTAACGTTCTTGGCACTTCTGTTTCTTCATCTGTGACATGGGGACAATGGTATACACTGTTGTGATTGACCCACCAACCTCCATAACCCTTCCCTGGTAAGAGCATCTTAAATTCATTGGGGGAAATAACCTTCCTCTGCTTCAGGATCCAATGCGCCCTCCCCTGTTGAGTCTTGACAGGGCTCTGTTGGTAAAGGCTCTGCTGACCCAGGAGCAGGGTACTGACCCCAGTTGGGCCCATGAGACTCTCTCCCCCGATCCTTGACTCTTAACCATAGGGTCCCAAGGATGGACACGATGAGCCGATTCATCTCTGGCTGGTTTTTTAACTGCTCCTTCAGTTATGTGGGTCTTCTATATCCTCCAGATAAACCCACTTTTGGCTGCAGTTAGCCAAAATTGGTTTCTGTAGCTCACCACCAAAAAAGTATAATCATCCTGCATTTGATAATTGCCCAGCCACCTCACAGATTGTTCTGAGATCAGATAGACCCTGGGTGTGAAAGCGTTTTACTAACCAAAACGGTCTGTACGGATATCGGCATTTCTACTATGTGGGGTCAAACTCTCAAGGTGCACACTGGGCGGCATGAGTCCTGGACGCTGTGAAATCTCCATCACATTGGCCTAGAAAGATCTGGGACCAACGGTGCCAAGGAATCTCCCCTCAGGACGAGAACAGCCGACACACTGCCTGCCCCCACCCCATCTTCATGGCGTTCTCTGCTCCAACCTGAGCTCCTGGCCGGGCAAGGGCTGGCTGGTGCCCGCTTCAGGCAGGCAGGGCTGCAGGCATCGTGAGCTAGATTAGCTCATGGATTAGCTAATGGATTAGCTGAGAAAAATTCTCCGCGCCCTCGGAGGCCAACTAAATAAACAAGGGGAGACCATAACGTCAGAATGAGCTTCACTGCCTGAAGCACTAGGCACGGCCAGAGTGATGCGAGAGCTGGAATGACTTTTATTGAGACGCTTTTGAAAATGATCAGCAGTTTTGATGCTGATGACTGAGCTTGCTGTTTCCTTGCTTTTCCTCAGTGGCTCTTTCCAGCCATGATATATGTGCCCAGAGTCCCAGGTTTGTTCTTTTGAAAGAAAGAGCTTTACACTGAAAGTCAGGGGTGAGCTCGGAGTCTGCCAACCAGCTGAAGGTCTTCTAAACAGCAGTCCAAAAGGTAAGTGCTCGGGGCACCTGGGTGGCTCAGTTAAGTGTCGGACTCATGGTTTCGGCTCAGGTCATGATCTCATGGTTTCGTGAGTTCTAGCCCCGCATCGGGCTCTGTGCTGACAGCACAGAGCCTGCTTGGGATTCTCTCTCTCTGCCTCCTTCCCTGTCCCTCCCCCACTCACACCGTCTCTGTCTCCCTCGAAATAAATAAATAAACTTCAAAAAAGAAAAAAAAGGGTAAGTGCTTATCCCAGTGCTTTCTGTTGTGCAGCATCTAGAGGAATCTTAAACCTTGAGTAGACAGAAATGGTTACAGAAATGAGCCACCCTTGCCTCTCTGTGTTGAGTCGTCCTTGCAGAGGAGAATGCTGCAGAAGAGGCATTGCGTTCCTCGATTTAGGGTCCAGCATGCACAGCGTTCTCTGCATGAAACCCAATTCCTGCCTCACACTCCCCTGCTGACCAGGAGGACACAAGCCACAGGGGAAAGTCAGCCCTGTGCAGAACCGGCTTTATTCTAACGTAGAAGCGTGCAAAGTGCCCGAAGGGAAGCCACCACAAAGTTTTCTGGACATTCCAAATGGAACACGGAGACAACAGAAGAGTTGGTACGGGGGTCGCCCGGATGACGGCACAAGCAGGACACGTCAAGGTGGTGGGGGTGGCAGGAGAGAAGCTCAGAGTAAAGTCAAGTGCGAGGGTGTGGCCACCAAAAACAGGAGGGAAGGCTCGCTGGGGGTAACTGGGCCAAAGCCACAGTTAATAAGTGACAGGGGCATCTGGGTGGCTCATTTGGTTAAGAGTCCCACTCTTCATTTCAGCTCAGGTCTGGATCTGACAGTTTGTGGGATCGATCCCCACATCTGGTCCTGCACTGGCAGTGAAAAGACTGCTTGGGATTCTCTCTCTCTACCTCCCTCTCTGCTCCTCCCCTGCTTTTGCACGCGCTCTCTCCCAAAAGAAATCTAAAAAATAATAATAACATAAGTGACAAATGCCACACTTTGAGCCCAGATCTGTATAACACTTCCACAAACCAGAGAGAACTCACCGATGCTTCATTTTTCAGAGCCTGGCACATATACACAATGCCAAAAAGTCTGCAAAGGATGGGGTGCCTCAGACATGGCCTCTGACATCATAAGCCCTAGGATCCAGCTGAGGAAGTGTGTGTGAAGCAGACCCCCCCAGGCCACACCCTCTCCCCTAAGCATACAGGCAGGATCCTCAGCAGCCCGATCCCAAAGTACTCCTAGGACCATCCAAAGGAAACATTCCATGCTCCCAAGCCAGACGTCCAGCCACACTTACCATCCCCCCTCTTCTCTCAGACCCTCATGTCATTGCCCATGACCCTGAGGACTGGGGTAGGGTGACCCACCTTGACACTGCTTACTGTGCCCATGTGAGCACAGCTGTCCTCATAGGTGCTGTCTCCTGATGCTCTGGGTACCAGAGGAGTGCATGATCTGATAGAAGGGAGAGCCCTGTGTTCCATGTCTCACAAAATCTTCCCTAAAAATAGCTCGGTGTGTGTGTGTGTGTGTGTGTGTGTGTGTGTATTGAGAAAGGGAGAGAATGTTCATGAAAGGATAACTATATAAGGCATAATGTGACCAATGACCAATATCAAAAGCATAATGCCCTTTGATGAAATATCAATCTTCACAGAATGCCTTTCAACGAAAGTAGAATCTATTCAAGAATTAAAAGACAGAGAAGGAAAAGGCTCCTTCATGCATCCTTTCATAACTCCCAATACTCCCTCTATCAGAGCACTTCTCACACAAAATTGTACTTGCCTATTTATTTCTCTATACCCTCCAGTGAACTGTAAGATCCATGATGGAAGGTCTTGTGTAGTTTTTGTTTTACATTATAATATAGAGGCCTTTTGGAGTGTCCAACTCATCGTAGGTGTGCGATCAATACTGAACAGATAGATGGATGGATAGGTGGATGGATGGAAGGATAGAAGGATGGATGGATGCATGGATAGATGGATGGATGGATGGATAGGTGGATGGAAGGATGGATGAATGATAACATGGATGGATGGATGGATGCATGGATGCTTAGTTGGAAGGATGCGTGAGTGGTTGGGAAGATGGACATGAGAACTATATGGACAAAAGGTGTTCTTTGTATGTATCAAGATGGACCCTTCCTTGCTTTCCTTGATAATTTTCCAAAAACATCTATTTAGCATTCCTTGGAGACTATAGGTGTATCACACTACAGAATAATTGTAATTGCCAAAATTCCTTTTCAGTGAGAGCACCAGGTAACAGAAACATGTGAATGAGATCAGAAGGATGGCCAGTGTAAACAGGTGCAGGAACCAGAGAACCTATATGCAGAGTGATTACTTAGGCAGGCAAGAACAATGAACAACGCCAAATGGGCTATCCTCAACTTGAAAAAAGTTATGGACAGATTTAGTCTAGAATTTCTTGGGCAACCATGTGGCATAGGGAAAATGCCCAGGACTTGAATGGAAACATCTGGCTGGGTTCCAATCTGCCACTTATTTAATATTATGCACAACTCACTCAGTCTCTCTGGTGCTTTAGAGACTTCACCTGCAGAAGGGCAATAATAATAATACCTAGTCTTCCTGGTAAGTAGGAGGACTGGTAAGTATGAAGGTGAAAGTCTCTATCAACTGGCAGGCACCTTACAAATGCCGATATTCATAGTCAAACCTTCAACCAACCTGTGGACACAGGAATATCAAAGAGCATCCTTATCCATTTCCAAGTGACACTGAGACACAGGGGATCCAAGTAAGTTAAGTTACCTCAAGGGTTGATGCTAGATAAAGCTATGAAAGTCTGCTCCTCAGGGTGCCTGAGTGGCTCAGCCGGTTGACCATCTGACTCTTGATTTCGGTTCAGCTCATGACCTCACGTGTTTTGGGTTCGAGTAGAGCGTTGAGCTCTGTGCTGACAGTGTGGAACCTGCTTGGGATTCTCTCTCTCCCTCTCACTTTCTGCCTCTCCTGTGCACTTGCTCTCTCTCTCTCTCTCTCTCTCTCAAAATAAATAAATAAAAACTTTTACAAAATTATAAACAGAAAGAAAGAAAGAAAAAAGAAAGAAAGAAAGAAGGAAGGAAGGAAGGAAGGAAGGAAGGAAGGAAGGAAAGAAGGAAGGAAGGAAGGAAGGAAGTCTGCTCATCTCCTGGCCCTGACCTTCAGACTCTGCCCCTGGGGCTCCACATGACAGGAGACAGCTAGCTAAGACCTTCAAGAAACACCAGGACATCCCAGCTCTGGGAGACACATGTGATCTTATGATGGTGCTTTATAACATAAATTTTAAGTACAAATACCACTGCCTTTCAGGCCGTCCTTTGTACCCCCTGCGTATCTGGGCAGAAGATGAGCGATGGTGTGCCCCCTACCCTAAATTTGACACCTTCAGCCATTGGAGGTACTCATTGGATGTCAGGATTCTCTCAGATAGTCTGGATTTAGGACCTTAAAGGTCACCTAGTTCAACCCTGTCCTTATGAAAATGAGGAACGTATGTGCTAAAGAAGTGATATGATTTACTGAATGCCCATGATCTATTCGCCCTGGGGACTTCAAAGTAGTTACTGCATGTGGCAGTAAAGAAATAAGAATAAGCATGAAATTCTAATTTATGAATTCTTTTGAGGACACAGATGGGAGGAAAATGCAGGAGTGCTCTTTATCAAGCGCTGCTGCCCATGGCAACATGATAGTGTCTCTTGACTAATGAGGACTTTGGGGGAAGTTACCATTTAATATAAATGTGAGTCGTCGTCTGCCTTGGGTCTTCAGGCAGAGTTCTCTTTCGATTCTGCCCCAAGGCCAGATGGCAGGATTGTGGCTGCAAAAAGATTAAATAAAATGCATGTCTTACTCCAGGGCAAAGAAATTGTACGCATCTCAAAGGCCTCTCATTAGGCTCTTCTCTCTACTCCCACCCCATTGTAAGTTACTACAAAGACCATCCCAGTACATTTAAGACACTGTGCCAAAGTGACAACCCAGCCCTGGAACAACAGTCTAGGGCACACCGTCTGAACTTGAGCTAACGAGGTGGAGTACCGAGCCCATCATAGATTGAAATACAATATTGGTAGATGCACTCTCCAGGGAGGCTTCTAAAAATAAAGCTCAGGGAGCAGCGCAAAGGTTCTGCTGAGGTAGCAGAGAGGGGCCTAGGGCATTGTGTGACCTCTGTGTGAGCAGGAGTCCGTGATCAGATGGATGGAGCTGGACGTCACCAGGCACATATGAAACCGACTCTCCCTTGGAGCTTCAGAGTAGGTAGTGAGGACGTGGAACAACAAAGTTTCCACGTGCAAAGATGGGGGGGGACTTGAAGTGTAAGATCCAGAGGCCCAACCCTCTTCAATCTTTGCTTTTTCCTTTGTATCCTCCTAATTACTATTTTCTACATCATCAGCACTAGATTTACCTTTGCCCCGCAAGAGAACAGAGTGTGTTTCCTTGTGCCCACAGAAATACCAAGCTGAAAGATTTGAGAAGGTAAAGAGAAATGAAATTGAATGGAAATCAACGTATACCTGTTGTGCTAGGTACTGGTTATACAAAGCCCATGGGAAACTCAGTAACTTAGTCATCTTGCGTATAAAGTGTAGTCAATGGAAATTAATACTTACCTTGCATAGTTGAAAAGGACAAGAGATGGTGACTCCGAAGAACTTGATTCTCAACACCTGGAAGCTGTCAAGGTGCAGGCTTGCCCTTGAGAACACCACAAATCAGAGCCTCTACTCTCTGGGTCTTTGTACAACCTCCTTTCCACGTACACCTAGGGAAAAGGGCACTGCACACAGGGTGTCCTCAGGCAGCAAAGCTGCACAGACCTTCTGAAGGACAGTCAGCATCGACACAGGACCCAAATGGAGGAACTGACCAGGTCTGCTCTGCACCTGCCATTACAGTGCTGGCGGGGGAGGTGAAAATTCCCCGAATGCACCTGACCGTCTGAGCAATGGTCTGGTTGGTAGGTAGATAGATGCTTCCTGAGCTGAGTGTTGAGTAGCACGAAGTGGACCCCCTGTGGCCCACAGACCTGCCGTTCTCACAGGGCTTAGTGGATCCATTCTCATTACAAGCAGCTGAACCTTGCTTCAGTCTCCCGAGCATTGCAATGTCCAGTTAATGAGTCAGGTGCAATTATACATCGCAGGCAAGTGTCAGAGCCTCTTCCTTCGTTTGTCTGGACAAGGAAATGTTACTCCCTAACGAATGGTCACTTACGTATAAACTCAAGCCAGTTTAACATGGATCTGGGCCAGGCACACACAAGGCATGGAACTATGCTCTCCACAGGCTGAGAAGTCACAAACGCTGCACTCGTGGAAAGCTACATATAGTGCAAGAGAGCTACGATAGCAGGCAAATATCATTAAAAAAAATACAGAACAAAACTGGGAAAGACTTCATGTAGGAGGGGACATGTCATATTGACCCAGGGGACCGGAGCAATTCCAAGTTGTACCAGGATTTGATTTTTCATTTATTAAATCAACCACAATTTCTGAGCTCATGGTACGTACCCACCAACACGTTAGAGCTGTGGATATTCTTAAAAATTTTTTTTTCAACGTTTATTTATTTTTGGGACAGAGAGAGACAGAGCATGAACGGGGGAGGGGCAGAGAGAGAGGGAGACACAGAATCGGAAACAGGCTCCAGGCTCTGAGCCATCAGCCCAGAGCCTGACGCGGGGCTCGAACTCACGGACCGCGAGATCGTGACCTGACTGAAGTCGGACGCTTAACCGACTGCGCCACCCAGGCGCCCCAGAGCTGTGGATATTCTTGCAGACAGGATCGGAGAGAGAACCCGGGTCTGGGCTGGTCAGTTGGACATCCCATTTCTAGAAAAGGATCACCTGAACAAAGACCTTCTGTGGATGCTCCGATCCTGGGCTCATCCTCAGATCCCAAATTCCCTTTACTTTCTTTTTTAATCCAGAGTTCAAGGCCATGTGGCCACCACAAAACACTTTCTTCAGTCCGCTCTTTAAGATCCCATCCTGGAAGTACTGGGAGTGAACGCCTCAGCAGTCTCAGCTCCCTGCCACGCCGGGCCCGAGTCCCAGGAGCCCCTTGTGCTGACAAAATCACCAGTTGTGGTTTCAAGCCACAGTTGTGCAAGCCGTCATTTTCCCTTCTCAGATTGCTAGGTTCTGTTCTCATACGCATGCCAGGCTCATGAGGCTGTGCAAGGCTCAGGAAGTGAATTCCTCTGTAGGGAAGTGATTTATAATGTTACAGCTGTAGGCCCACACACTGTCAGAATAAATCTAGTTCAATTTTTTCCAAGTTCTTCTTCACCATTTATCTTTCCTTTGTTTCCTCTCCCTGCCTTGTCCAATCCATCCTAACACACACACACACACACACACACACACACACAGAGGCACGCATGCACGCACACGTGCGTGCAAAGCCCACAGCCCCTCCATTTCATTCTCATGTCCCAGGGCTGGGGTCGGATCCCCTTCTGGGGCCACATCCCCATTTCTGTGGTCCTACTCACTGGCTGGCCAAGCCCGGGGCTTGGGACCCAGCTGGAAAGCCTAGCTCAAAATGTCAACCTCAAAAGTGACTCCAATAGTGAGAGTCTTCAGATGGGATGGATATGGTCCATGCGCTGGCAGCCAGGCCAAGCCAGATGAAGTCAGCAGAACCTTCCTGGGAGTCTCTGTCCAAATGGTACCATTAATAATCAAGAAAGGTAGCTAATAAGCAAGCACGGTGTGTTGCTTTCAGATGGCAGAAGCAGACCCAGGTATGTTGCAGCCGTTCCAGCAACTTCCAAGAACCACAGTGCCATACACAGTAAAGTGAAATCTGGTTGTCCACCCTGGGGCGGGGTGGGGAGGGGAGGTGTCTGTGCCTTCGACTTTAGGATAAGCGATGGGTCAATGTGAGGAACGGTCATGTGACTCGGCATTACATCTCCTTCTACTGTGCAATTCTGCCTTCCTGTTTTCAACAGGTTGGGGGAAGGTAAACAGCTAATCTCAAGGTACTTTTCCTCCTGCCCCTTCTTTTTCTTGTAGACTTAAGAAAACATCTACACCACTTTCAGAGTTGTTCTTAAGCTACTTGCCCTGGCCCTCGCCAGGGCACCAGCCCTGCCCCTCTGTGTCTCTTGCAGGAAGCAAAAGCAGGAGCATTTGCCCACACAGTTTCAACGGCCTGTATTCTGGCCCCAGATCAGAAACTTGGAACGACGGGGTTTTTAATTCTACCCTGCTTGTCGGATTTCTTGGAGTCTGCTTGGATTTCCCTCCACAGTGTCAGCCAGGAAGGAAGAGCTGCCACACTGTTCTCCCAAAACTTGGGTCAGTTCAGATGCCCTCCCCATCTCTGGCTTTTGATGGTAAAGTCAAAAGAGAGAAATGCACTGAATTCTGTCTGTACCAATTCCAACAAATGTTATGAATAGGTAATCATCTGCTCCCAGCAAGAAAACGCCTCCTTGAGAGGGAAGTGGACACGTTGAAACAGAGGCGGGAGGAAATGCCTTGGCAGACAGGCCACAGGCGGGTCAAGACTGCAAGGATGTATCAAACCGGACGAGTCTCTGAGGCGGAGGGAGAGTTGACACCCCACTGCTGTAGGTCCAGGCAGCTCTTTAGAACTACACAGGAGCTTGATTCGTCTTGATCTACTTATCAGATTTCACTTGGGGCGCCTGGGTGGCGCAGTCAGTTGAGCGTCCGACTTCAGCCAGGTCACGATCTCGCGGTCCGTGAGTTCGAGCCCCGCGTCGGGCTCTGGGCTGATGGCTCAGAGCCTGGAGCCTGTTTCCGATTCTGTGTCTCCCTCTCTCTCTGCCCCTCCCCCGTTCATGCTCTGTCTCTCTCTGTCCCAAAAATAAATGAACGTTGAAAAAAAAAAAAAAAAAAAGATTTCACTTAAAACTTATTAAAATCAGGTTTGTCCATTTGAAAACCATCAAGTCTCGTGGTTGGACAAGGCTTCTCTCTGATGCTTACAAATGGGGTGGTCATCAAAACTCCATCCCCTCGAAGAGATCTGCTGGAGGGGGTCCCTCATGCTGAGGCAGCGCCACTTGGTGTCCTGGCCTGGGCATGTGCCCCCAAACGGCCCAGTGGCCCTTCAGCTCTCTTCACCAAGAACCAATCACAGGCCTCCCCCAGTTTCCCTTGCAGCGTGGTTTGGGATGCCCACATGGATCTGGTTCTTCTCCTCTCATGGCGCCCCCATTCGATATGACCCCTTTAAGGAGAAGTGTCCCTGGCAGACCCCAGCTGTAAGCCACGGGGGGCCCAACTAAGCCAGAATCAGACGATCACAACTCTCCTTCCAAAATTACACTCTTGGGGCACCCGGGTGGCTCAGTCGGTTGGGCATCCGACTTCAGCTCGGGTCATGATCTCGTAGTTCCTGGGTTCGAGCCCCGTGTTAGGTTCTATGCTAACAGCTCAGAACCTGGAGCCCGCTTCAGATTCTCTGTCTCCCTCTCTCATTGCCCCTGCCCTGCTCACACTCTGTCCCTCTCTCTCTCTCAAAAATAAATAAACGCTTAAAAAATAATAGCAAAATAAATACATAACTAATATAAATACAGTACTGAATATTAACTTTATTCTCAACCAACCTTTAGCCTGTCTTATTCCTGTACCCGCTAAATCCTATTACCAGACCCTGGACTTCTGCAAATCGTTTTCTGGACCTACAGGCTGGGCCTTTTGTTTGCCGGGTATTTTCACTTAAAAGGAGACAGCTAAACCACAAATCACTTAGGGCACACCCATCCACATCCTTCTAATGTTTCCTCAGAACCAACAACAACAAAAAAATCCAGCAGGAGAACAAGAACCATCAAGTTGAAATGAAGACCAGACCACATTTCATGTAGACAATTACTGGCCTATGACTTTTAGTCAATTATTAATTCAAGCCCCTTGGTATCCGGGCAGCCTGAAAGAATGAAGGCATCTATCAAAGCAAATTGCTCGGGTGACAATGACCGTGGGGCCACCCTCTCGCTCTGGCCCTCTCCGGGGTCGAGACATGCACTGCTGCAGCTCACGGGCCTCCGGGTGTTGGTGAGGCTGGGGGAAAGCCCCGCAAATCAGTGATCTCCCGCCCAGACCAACTCGTCCCCGGGCTCCCCCACCACGAGTGGGCTCCCACACTAGATTCTGCCACCAGAAAGTATCAGCACGATCACCGGGTTCTCCCGCTGCAGGTGTTAAGGGCAAGCTTCCATTTCCTCCTTGATTTCCAGTCTCTAAATTGCACTGGTAGGAAGAGAGGCAGAGGAGGGAAGGGGAAGGCAAAAAAAGGAAGAGAAAAGAAGAGGGAGAGGCTAGTCGCAAATATGAGCCTGGCACCTCTTTAAAAAAATGGACAGAACTACGTACAGAAGCGCTTGCATTTTGTAGGAGAGCAAGCTTGTAAGAGGGGTAATAGGATACTCACTGACCCCCTGACTTGGGAGAAGGAAAAAGCCTCCCCTTCCCAGATGCACTGGCAGAGGACGTCCCAGGACATCAAGCCACCGGGGAAGGAGTCCGACGCCCTGAACACAGAAGGTCGAACAGGAGGGTCATCCGCAGAGGCTCTGACTGAAGTGAGCCTGAGCGACAAGCCCTCCCTGAACCAAATACTGGCTCTCGCTCACTGTCAAGGGTGAACCAGAGTTCTTGCCTGCTAGCTGGGCTTATAAATTGATCGCCAAAGATCGTTCTTCCCGATGACCCTCTTTCCCCCTCCTGGGGGTTTTATAAATCACTTTTAATTGCCAGCCCTCACGTCCTCCTTTGGACTCACTTCTTTTACGTGGCTTTTCGTTAAAAGGAAAGCCGAGCGCCCTGAGAAGCAGTTTGAGTTTCTCCCCGAACGTTTCCATGACTTTGTCGTTGTTATGACTCTGATGTGGGGGCTGTGTTGGCCAGAGGCACCAACTCCACTTACACACAGCTGGCAAATGAAAACAATATCAGCACATCTCCGCCGCACAGCAGGCTTTTATACGGTGATGCTTCATCTTTTACTGCAGTTTCCTTTGGAAATGCTCAAAGCAACGACATCTGTTTCCTTTCATTGGGATTGTTATGTTCCTCCAGCCAAAAAAAAAGGAGAGGATAGAGTTCATTAATTCAGTGTAGTAATAATTACAACGGCCACATAAATTTTGTTGGGTTTGGTGCTTTTAAATAGGGAAGCGTCCACCACCCTCGTCCCCTCCCTCTTTCTTAGTTAAGATGACATAAAACTGGTAAGCCTCAGGGCGACACTCCAGAGGTCTTGCGACCACAAACACTCACCACAGGCTCCAAAGGAAGGTGACATTCCCGGACTGCACCCCTCCCCTCCCTGGGGCCCATCAACGACCCTGGGAATGCACAGGGAGGTGCTCACACTGCGTGCGGTGGGTCAAATCACCACGGACAGAGGGGGGTTTAGACAGCCCCACATTTTATTCCTTGAAGAAGGTAAAAATCTGCCACAGACAAGCAGGGGCAGAAGAGGGGAGTAAAAGCAGTCAGGGCCAAGACATGAAAATCCGTACAACGTTAAGAAGTTTGGACTTCTAAAAAAAAAATTAAAAAAAAAAAAAAAGAAAGAAAGAAAAGGGGCGCCTGGGTGGCGCAGTCGGTTAAGCGTCCGACTCCAGCCAGGTCACGATCTCGCGGTCCGTGAGTTCGAGCCCCGCGTCGGGCTCTGGGCTGATGGCTCAGAGCCTGGAGCCTGTTTCCGATTCTGTGTCTCCCTCTCTCTCTGCCCCTCCCCCGTTCATGCTCTGTCTCTCTCTGTCCCCCAAAAAAATAAATAAACGTTGAAAAAAAAAAAATTAAAAAAAAAAAAAAAAAAAGAAGTTTGGACTTCTTCCTAAATGTGTGGAACCTGCTGGAAGTTTTCATCAGAGGAGTGACTTGATAATGTGCATTTTTAAAAGATCCCTCTAGCTGCCGTTTGGAGAATGGATTGGAAACTACTAATACCTGGCACAGGCACCCAGGAGGCAGACACCGCGACCTGTGTGAGAGCTGATGGTAGCCCGGGTGTGGGGGACACAGTGGGTAAAGGGACACAGGCACAGACTCAAGAGGCATTCGGGACATAGAATTTGTAGGGCGTGGTGACCGGTCGGATGGCGGGGAGTCAAGGAAAACGTAGAAGTCAAGGGTGACTGGGTGGAGAGAGGTTGCACTCCCTTGAGACAGGAAATAGTCAAGGAGTGGGTTATGGATGAAGGATAAAAGGCTCGATTTGGGACATGCTGAGTTTGAGGCATCCATACACGCTGCATGGAGAGGAGCACTGGGGTGGATTACGCGTACCCGGAACGCAGGACAAAGAATGAGATTAGACGCTTAGATTTGAGTCGTCAGAGGACACAGGTAACACTTCAGACTGTGGGAAGAGAAACAATCAACCAGCAGAACGTGTAGGATGGGAAGAGAGGAGAAAGCAGGACATAGCCCCCAAGAAGCTCGACATCAAGGGGAGAGCTGAGGAAGAGGCCCGCAAGGAGACCGACGGGAAGAAAAACCAGAAGAGGGTCCTCTGTGTCATAAAAGCGGAGGAAATGTGTCAGGGAAGGCAGAGATGACCAGCAGTGTCATTGGTGCTGTAGCCACAAGATGGTCATCGGTGGCCTTGTTGAGAACCGTGTTGGTGGTGGGGCGTCTGGGTGGCTCAGTCGGTTGAGCGTCCGACTTCGGCTCAGGTCATGATCTCACAGTCCGTGGGTTCGAGCCCCACGTCGGGCTCTGTGCTGACAGCTCAGAGCCTGGAGCCTGCTTGGGATTCTGTGTCTCCCTCTCTCTCTGCCCCTCCCCCACTCACGCTCACTCTGTCTCTCTCTGTCTCTCTCTCTCAAAAATAAACATTAAAAAATTAAAAAAAAAAAAAAAAAAGAACTGTGTTGGTGGCAACAGAATCAGGAAATGAATGAGATGTGAGGAGAGCAGACGAACTCTCAAGAAGTTTGGCCATGAAGGGAAGGAGCCTGTAGTCGGGGGCATTTTTGTTGAACTTGTGAATGAGACCTAAGCAAGTATGAATACAGATGGGAAGGCGCCCTAGAAGGAGCTGGAAGGCACAAGTGGGGAGGAATAACCAATCATAAAGAGAAGTCCCTGTGGAGACAAGAAGGGAGAGGAGCCGCCCCACCTTCTCCACAGCAGCAGCAGCTCTCAAGAGAACAGCCGAGGAAGAACGAACGTTGTAGATTTGGTAGCAGAAGGTTCTCAAAGTTCTCTCCCATAGTTTCTGTTTGCTCTGAGAGTGAGAAGGGAGGAAGTGGGGGGTCAGAGATTCGAGAAGAGTGTAGAGATGTTAACATAGCTGAAGGGAGGGAATTCCTACAGCCCCGACCTGAGGAGACCAGTGAAGCGAGGAAGGAAAGAAGGTAGCACCCAGGGAAGCCGGGCCTCACGGCTTCTGGGCTGCAGTCCTCTGAGGGCAAGATGCCGGTTATGTACTATACTATTCATCCCGCCATTTACTCTCTACTGACACCAACAGACGGAGGTCCTACTGAGAACCGGGCCTATTCAGAGCCACCAGGCAAACAGTAATGATGGCATAAAGCAGTATAGCCCAGGGCACTGGCTCAGATTCATCTCAGTTGTCTGCTTAGCTTTTCCCTGAGCATCTTCAGGATTGTCCTTGGGTGAGAAACTCACCGAACTGCCCCAGATTCACCTCAGTTGTCTGTTCAGCTTTCCCCTGAGCATCTTCAGGATTGTCCTTCGGTGAGAAACTCAAAACCTTTTTTTTTTCTTTTGAACATGCTTATTCGGGCTTTGATTCTGTGTTCCTCCAAATAGATTAGCTTGGTGGTTATGCCAGAATTTGAAGAAGCTGAAGAACAATGGGCCGACTGACTTTGAATTTCCTAAGCTTTCAGGATATGTGAGGGGTCTGAAGCCCGTGAAAGCAGCAGACCTACAGTGAGGCTGACCTTATGGTGACCTCCTGGCTCACCTGCCCTGGAGCTGAGTGGACATTTTAGAATGAATGATAATGACTTTCTGTTTAAATGGGTCGTGTCACCTTGCACGTCAGCCCCCTCCGTGCAGTACCCTGGGATGGATTCTGTTTTGAAGGCAGAGACGTGACCTTGAAGGAAAATGAAGCAACTGACTGAAATGAGTCCTCAAACATAAGTAACCCAGCAAGCTCAGGTGGGCTGGGACTGAGGTGTGAGCTCAGGGGGGCCAACATGGCGGATTGATTGGGACCCTGGCTCAGAACATCACCACGGAGAGCTCTGTAATGGTCCCATGCTTGTATCATTAAGCAAAGCTACAAGCCACCCTGTGCCTCAGTTCCCTCCTTTGTAAAATCAGGATTAAAAAAAAAAAAACAAAAAAACAAAAAGGGGCGTATCTACCGCACAGGGTTGTCGTATAGATTAAATGAGTTAATATTTCCATGAAGCGTTTAGAATAGTGCCTGGCACGTTGAAAATGCTAAGTAAATAGTATTCTTTTTTTCCATCACAAAATGAAAGTTGGTCAAAGGGACAGGGGATTGGGACGGGGAGGAACCACCGTCCCTTCCCCACTCAGAGGGTAAGTTATGAGGAATGGAAAAAGTGACTGTAAGGTCAGTACCTTCCGTCAACCCCTACGTGAGACCATGTCCTTCACTCATGCCAGGAACTCCGTGTCAGGGCCCACGCGTCCGAGAGAGGGCCTGTGTCACCCCAACACTCTCCTCTGTGCCATGCAGACAACTCAGGGAGCCTCCAGCACTCCGCTGTGAGTTGTTCTGACCAAAAAGCTGAGGTAACAGGAGGGCCTTAGCCACTTGGGAAGAGATTACTGAAGTCAAGGGGAAGTTGTAGAAAGGTGACTTTCCAAACCAAAGTGGGGGAAAGTGGTCTAAAGACAACACAGGAAACATGAAATCAAGGCTACCCCCCAGGTCGAGGGTGTGCAAACCCCCAAGGAAGCGTCCCGGGCTGGCTCTGCCTCACTCTCCCCAGAGGAGAGGCCAACCCTCACCCTCACCGCACAACTCCTCTTGCTTCAAAAGGCCTGTAAATTAATTCAGGGTGTTACAAAATCACAAACCCCATTTAAAAGCCATGTTTAAGAAATACAGAGAAACCTCAGAGAGCGCGCCGACAGTGTAAGAAGGCCCCGGACTGACTGCCAGGGACAATTTCCCCTTTGCGCCCTCCATGCCTCCATCCCCGCCCTCCATTCGATTTGTTTCCAAACTGCCTGGGGACGGTGGTGGGTTGGGCTGCGTTTCCTTGACCGGCCAACCCAGCGTCATCGGCTACAACATTGTGACTGATATTTTGAACCCTGGAAGAGAAATAGACACTCTGTGGCATTTGCCTTCTCTGATCGCATGGCATAATCTGTTCTGCGCTTCTGGCTGTTGGGCTACGATACAATAGCAAGAGACCCATAAATGTATCCATTTTGTATTATTACACATATCTGGGCGTAGGGCGAAAGCAGGCAAATAAGACCGTCACCAGATTAAAAAAGCAACCAGAATCTGGGGCGG
Source organism: Leopardus geoffroyi (assembly GCF_018350155.1). NCBI lineage: Eukaryota > Metazoa > Chordata > Mammalia > Carnivora > Felidae > Leopardus > Leopardus geoffroyi. The sequence goes on from NC_059339.1 coordinate 34,383,214, forward strand.
GCAGGAAGGAAGCGCTGTTGACAGAGGACAGAGTACGTCTGCGTGATGCAAAAGCCGGGCTCCAATGGGGGTCCGTTCCTACTCTTAACTGCCTTATATCTGCTCCTGCAATCTCAAACCTGCTTTACAGAAACTCACTTCCTGCCAATTAAGAGGACAAGAAAGTTCGTAAGAAGGAATTTCTTCACAGTTGTGATGAGCTTTTGCCTCGACGATTCTCAACAACTTACCTATAGAAAAAAAACCATATTGATGTGTGTGTGTGTGTTGGGGGGATGCTGTTATTCATCGCGGCCAAGTGGGTTTAGAGACCACACACTTCAAAGCAACCCTGTCCCTAGGGAATAGGGCCCACTGTCGTCTCCCCTGGCTGTCCCGAGTGAGGCTCCTCAGTGGCCAAGCCCGGGCATGAGGAGTGGAAAGCAGATTGACCGTGGGAGGGGACAGCGAAGTCACACCTGGCAAAAGGTGGTGAGGGAAGGAGCCGGCACGCTTTTCATGCCCCGAGGCAATATGGCAATTCATCACACCCAGGGGACGGGTGAAGCTGTCCCTCCAGTGAAACAGTCCTGGGTTGGAACAGCGTCCATGAGAACAAAAGGTCTGTGTTTGCGCTCCAGGGTTTTGTTTGCTCAGAGAAAGAGCCCAAGCGGACCCCGACAATTTGTCTGTCTGCGCTCCTGCCGCTCTAAATGCACCTTCAGAGATAAACAGCGGGCACCTTGTTTGTAACGTTGGTGAATTGGGGGGTGAAATCCAGCTTTATTTTTCCTCCCTGTGTTTAATAGCTCTGTGGTATCTAAAAGGCGGCAGAAATAACACTTACAACAAAGGTAAGCTTGATGCCATTAACCAAGTCAACAAAATGTCTAGAATGGTCTGGACCATTCTAGACGGAACAAAGGAAACACTCCCCAGGTGGCATTCTTTTTATACAAAATAAACGTGGCAAAGACGGCATGCCAGCTCCATGTGGTGGAGGGTGATCATGTGGGCTCTAAGGTGTGCTGGCTTGTCCCTGAAGCCACTCCAGTGGGCCCTCCGTGGACGCCTCAGCCAGGGGTCCAACCTGGTGGTGACACTAGGCATGCCTGACCATCGGCACAGCTCACAGGTCACAGCGGGCCCACCTCGGCCCAGTATTGGTGGGGCTCTGAATTCCCTAAGAGCAAACACATGAGATAAATCTTGTCCAAAAAATGAGGCCAAGAATCTGCAGTCAGAGCCAGACGGGCTGAAGAAGAAGGTCCATTGAAATCCTACCGGGCCTCCAAGCTCCAAGCGGCACGGTGTCCTGGCACAGGCACAGGACTTGAGGGGAGAAGACCCCGCTGGGCCTTGGGCTGCTCTTAACTAAGCGGGGGGGGGGGGGGGGGGGGGGGCGTGACAGGAAGCAGCTTCACTCCTGCGGCCTTGGCCATTCATCCTGCAAACAGAGCCTCGAGCTGAGATGAAATGGGGGTGATGTGCAGGCACCAACAAGTGGAGCATCCCACACGGAAGGAGTGCCTTTTTCTTACCCACCTGCAGGTACATCCTTAATCCATCTGTTCTCCCCAAGTACAGGTTTCATAAGAAAAAGGAACCAGAGACAAGCCATGAGTTTGGGGATCATTATAAGCGGATTTTAGAATTTTTATAAATATCTACAGATACAAATATACTTACTAGGGGCACCTGGGTGGCTCAGTTGGTTAAGCATCTGACTCTGGACTTCAGCTCAGGTCATGATCTCAAGGTTCGTGAGTTCGAGCCCCGCGTGAGGTTCCACCCTGACCGCGCAGAGCCTGCTTGGGATTCTGTCTCCCTCTCTCTCTGCCCCTCCCCTGTTTGCCCTCCATCTCTCTTCCAAAATAAAATAAAAATACACTTTATAAATACAGTTACTATTTATATACAATATATCAATGCACGTATAATTTTACAAACACAAACACATTACAAATTATAAAATTTATAATACATATACAAATATAAACAATATATATTATAAACAAATTATGCATCACAATACATTTTATATAGTTGTAAATATATATTTGCATGTTATATAACAGTATATAAAGTTCTGATTAATTTAATTTAATTTAATTTATGTGATTGTAATTTAGATGTATTAATATATTTCATTGCATATTATATTGATTATATCATTTAATTATATTATGAGAAGAATATATTAAGTATTTTATAAGTATAAATGTACATATCTAATATATTTCATACACACATACACACTGCACAAATGCTTCTGTCAGGCAATGTGCCAAGAACTTCTACTCCCAACCATGTATCGTTTTTCCCATTGCATAGATGAGAAAGCCGAGACAGGAGGTTCAGAAACTTGCCCCAAATCATCCCTGCTCTTTGCTGAGCCCCTTGCAGGGAGAACAGCAGAGAAAGGACTTGGTGGCACGTTTGTCCCAGCTGGTGAGCTGCCCCCCGCCCCCCGCCACCACAACAGGTCTGAATGTGAGGAGTGATCCTGCACCAGCCCCAACCCAAGGTCCTGTGACACTCCCACCCCCACGGGGGGCGGGATCCTTGTCCTCTGTTGACAGTGCAGGAGTTGGTCTTGCCTCACTCACCCAATGGACCTGGGATCCCCATTGTACTCAACCTATACAAGCTGAATCCCACCTCCTTGCACTTTCCCACTAACCCCCTCTGCTCATTCCCACTGCCAATGCCCTCGCTCATTCCTTCCACCGATCCTACTGCTCCCTTCAGGCCAGGCTCCACCTCACCCCTTCATGAAGCCTTACAAACTGGCACCAGCCCACACAGCCCCCTCCCTTCCAGAACACCTGCCATCCTCAGCCTGGCCCTGCCCGGCTTGGTTTCTCCCCCAACTATGCCCTGAATATTCACTTCGCTGCTCTCAGTTCCTTGAAGGTAGTGACTGTGTCATATATAATTTCTGTTGTCTCAGGCTCTAAACCGGGTTTGGAAACAGTTGAGCAGATTATGATGAATTGATAGGATTGGCTGATGGACTTCAATTAAGCAGCAGTACCACGGAAAAAAATGAAAAACAGCTGCGGCATTTTGATAAGGACACCGGGAAGGCTGCTTATTTGGGACCTCAGAAGTTTCATAAACTTTCAACACATACTTCTTTTGTATGGAACAAACTAATTCGTTTTCTCATAAGAGCATCTGGGTATACATTCTGGGAGCTTATCAGGGAAGCAGTCACGGCCCTGATAAGAGGTGAGTTCATTTATCATCATCAACAGCCGGTGACGGCGGTGGACTGAGCCTCCAGGACAGGAGGCAGGCACACTGCCCCGAAGTCCCATCGCCCACGTTCCTTCTGCAGTCACAGCAGAGCTGGACTTCTTGTTTGTGCTTCAGTCATTTGTGCTTCAGTCATTTATGACCTTTGAGCTCCTAAGTATATGCAACCTGTCATGGCCTGACAAGCAACACCACAGAAGGCAGCTTGAACTCTCAATTTCCTTCCTCTCTCTATTAACTAATTTAAAAAATTCCTTTGTGCTCACTTAAAATACTAGAGCAACGGGGCCGCCTGGGTGGCTCAGTCGGTTGAGCATCTGACTTCAGCTCAGGTCACGATCTCGCGGTCTGCGAGTTCGAGCCCCGCGTCGGGCTCTGGGCTGATGGCTCAGAGCCTGGAGCCTGCTTCCGATTCTGTGTCTCCCTCTCTCTCTGACCCTCCCCCGTTCATGCTGGGTCTCTCTCTGTCTCAAAAATAAATAAACGTTAAAAAAAATAAAAAGTAAAAAATACTAGGGCAACAAAAGCAAAAATAAACAAGTGAGAGTATATCAAACTAAGAGCCTTCTGCACAGCAAAGGAAACCCATCAACAAAATGAAAAGGCAACCTACAGAATGGGAGAAAATATTTACAACTCATATATATATATATATATGATAAAGGGGTGATATCTAAAATATATAAGGGACTCCTACAACTCAAGAGTGAAAAAGGCCAATTAAAAACAGACAGTTTCCCGGGTGCTTGGGTGGCTCATTTGGGTGAGCATCTGACTCTTGATTTTAGTTCAGGTCATGATCCCAGGGTCTTGAGATGGAGTCCCACATGAGGCTCTGTGCTGAGTGTGGAGCCTGCTTGAGATTTTCACTCTCCCTCTCCCTCTTCCCCTCTCCCTTGCTCTCTCTCTCTCTCTCTAAAATGAATAAAAACTTTAAAAATATAATAAATAATTAAATTTAAAAAATAGTTTCCCAAAGAAGACATAAAAATGGCCAACCAGTACATGAAAAGGTGCTCACCATCACTAATCATCAGGGAAAAGCAAATCAAATCACAATGAGATATTTATTACCTTGCACCTGTCAGAATGGTTATTATCAAAAAGATAGGAAATAACAAGTGTTGATGAGGACGTAGAGAAAAGGGAACCCTCATGTACTATTGGCAGGAATGTAAATTGGTACAGCCAGTATGGAAAACACTATGGTCGCTCTTTAAAACATTAAAAATAGAACTATTATATGATCCAGCAATCCCACTTCTGGGTGTATATCCAAAGGAATTGGGAACAGGATCTCAAAGAGATATCTTCCCTCCCAGGTTTATTGCAGCATTATTCACAATTACCAAGATTTGGAAACAGCCTAAGTGTCCGTCAATGAATGAATGGATAAAGATGTAAGATAAACACCACACCACACACCACACACACACACACACACACACACACACACACACTGGAATATATACCATATATACAATGGAATATTACTCAACCATGAGAAATGAAGACATCATGCTGTTAATGACAACGTGGATAGAACTTGAAGACATTATGCTAATGAGACGTCAGACAAAGAAAGATAAATACTGTATGATCCCACTTACACGTGAAATTTTAAATCGAACTCATAGAAACAGAGAGTGGAATGGTGGTTACCAGAGGGCTAGGGATGGAGGAAATGAGGAGGTGTTGATCAAAGACTACAAATGTCCCGTTAGAAGATGAACAAGTTCTAGGGACCTAATGTACAACATGGTGATTACAGTTAACAATACTGTACTATATACTTGGAAGTTGTTAAGAGAGTAGATCTTAGATGTTTTCACCATAAATAATAATAATAATAATAATAATAATAATAATAATATGACATGTTGCAAGTGTTAGCTAATATTATGGTGGTAATCCATTTTGTAGTAAAAATGTCTCGAATCAACATGCTAGACAACTTCAACTTACATGATGTTGTATGTCAGTTATATCACAACAAAGCCGGGTTAAAAATTAAAAACAAAAGGCTAGAATCCAAGAATTGATCTATGTCACTTCTCCTACTCTTTGATATGCGTGACTGTCCCTACATGTTCTACTCTCTTAAGTGATTTTACTCTATGAAACCTCGACAAGAATTTCACTTTTATGCAGCAATGACTACAATCATAACACCAGGATGAGGCCCAAGACTCTAGTAATAGCAGCCATGTTTCATAATGGGAACTTCAAAAGCTAAAATCCCTATTAGCAGACCAGTTCCAAAGTGATCCCAATTCTCCACTCCTCCTGCATTCACTCCCTTCACATTGTGACAACGTGGCTCCTCCCATCAAGAAATGGATTCTAGGGGATGGCTCAATTGGTTAATTTTGGCTCAGGTCATGATCTTACAGTTGGGAGATTAGCCCCATGTTGGGCTCCATGCTGGGCACGGAACCTGTTTAAGATTCTCTCTCCCTCTGCCCCTCCCCACCCCACTCACACTCTCTCTTTCAAAAAAAGAAAGAAAGAAAGAAAGAAAGAAAGAAAGAAAGAAAGAAAGAAAAGGAAAGAAAAGAAAAAATGAAAATGAAAATGAAAAAAAAGAAATGGATTCTATATCCCACCTGTTGAATTTGGGCTGGCCATGACTTGCTTTAGCGATAGCATGCAATTGGCCAGTTCAGAGCCAAGGACTCAAGAGACCTCCACCAGCCTTCAGCCAGCCAACTCCCCTACGTGAGAATCCAATCAGAGCTAACTGACCCATGTCCGGCTCTGGATGCCAGTGTGAACAGAGCCAAGACCAGAAGAACCACCTGGCTGACCCTGAAATACCTCAGCAACAGCAACAAGTATGTACTATCTTGGGCCTCTATGTTTTGGAATGATTTCGAATGTGATCATAGGAAAGTGCACTCTGCTTCAACTGGTAACTGGTAGGCAAGAAACAGCCATTGTTGTCCAACCCCTCCTCAATAACAAACCTTCGCTTTGTGGGTTGGGAAGAGGGCGCTACAGACAGAGAAACAGAGTTCTGTATGCACAAGTAACTCCTAAAGAGGGACATGACACAGGGAGACACAGAGCAGATAGGCCCAGAAGAAAATCCCAGCCCTTCAATCACTTTCTATAAACCTACTGAGTTTGGCTTCTCATATATTAGAACGATGACACTCATCACACAGAGTTGCTGTTAAGATGAATGATAATATGTATGCATAGGTACGTGCATGGCAGGTGGTTGTGGAAGACACTGTTGGCTCACCCAACATCAAATCTCCAGCCGCCCCCTCCTTGCTCGTTTTTATTATGAAGTCTACACAAGCGAATTATTTGTTTCCCGGTTTCCTTTGCAGATAGAAGCCGGGAGTGACCGTGTGACACAGATCTGGCTAGTAAAACACAGCAGCCTGCAGCATCACCCCTTGTTTCTTCCCCCTCTTCCCGCCTTTACCACACACCTGGATGGAGCTACATCTCTTACCACCATGAAAGAAAGGCCAAGAGAACTTCAAGAATGTCACCTCTGACATCACTGAGTTGCTAAGCAATACCAGCAAGTTGCCTACCCTGAGACTTGTTACATGAAAAAAATCATAAACTCCAATTTCTTCAAGCAATTGTGAATCCATTTTTGTCACTTATAGCTGAAAGCATTCCTAATGATAAAGTGCTCAGTAAACATTACCATTAAGCTATTCAAATACCAATGAAAAGAAGTCTAATTGCTAGTATTTGGTAATACCCACTTATTCTGGCTTCATTCATGAGTTAAGTTATACAATTATTGCACCATTGCAGAAAGGACTCAATAGGATATTATTTTTTTCTTATGCCTTAAGAGAAATAGTCTTTGAGCTCTAGGGAATAATGGCCAAATACCACATTCTGCTCAAGGTATAGCATTGATCAGAGGGCACGCAAAAGCCAGAGTTTAGAAGATACATCAGTTCAAGACCTAATAAAGTTACTTCTGACTCTGCTGACCTCCAGTTCTATGACTGGGACATTTAGCACGGTCCCAGGTAGTGAGACACAAACTACATAATGTGCTTTTGCCCATTCAAGGAAAATCGCCTCTGACAGCATCTGGCGCTAAAGGACATTCTATGGAAATCAGCAAACATGGAGGCTCTACATTCACACAGCTCCTGCATAGGTCATTCAATGACCTGTGGGAGAAGCCTGTTTCCGAAAGATTTCACAGTATACAATAAGGAGCCTGTCCGTCCACCAGTCCAAGGGGCAGGATGTGTATGTGGCAATGGCCATCAAAACTGCTAATCTGCTAAGGAATCTATTAAGGACCTACTAAGGAAACCCACCACCTTTTCCAGATGAGCTGTATACACCAAGTGAGAGATGTGCACCAGAAAGGCAAGGTGGTCTTCATGTTTAGTTGTGGAGCACGATTGTGGAACACTTAGGAAAATCGCAGACCACATCAGGACGAGACGCTGGATGCCCTTGGGAGGATTTAGTCCTGCTTCCGGGCTGGCACTGAGCCCTATGCTTCACTCATGCCTGGGTCCCAGGGACAAATTGATTGCACTCCCAAATCCTGCCATGCCACAGCCCCATTGTGACAGAAGTGCCATATCCCCACCCTGCCGCCCAGTTAGGCCATGAGCTGGACCTCAGGACCCCACCACCGTAACAGTAACTGGTTAGACCATGAATGTTTGGGGACCTCACCTAAAAACAGCCAATCTCCTGGCTACCCAGAGATAGCTTGGCTCGGGAGCTTGGCTAAGACAGATGTCTCTGTTGGATGAAGACCAGGTCTCCTCTTTGGGGAAGTTGCCCTTGAGACACAGAGAAAGAGGCAGTTAACGGCTGCAGAGCAGTAGAAGCAGGGACAAAGGGCACGAGCAAAAGGCACAGCTCTGAAGCCTGGCATGAAGGACACAGCTGGTGGAGAGGCCCCATACGGTCCGCGGGGCCACACTCCATCGTTAGCACAGCCGTGACTGCGCGCTCAGACTTGGAACTAGACAACCTCGGTTTGAATCCTGGTCCTGCCACCCATCGGGGGCTGTGTGACCTTGTGTAAGTTCCTGACTGTGCCTCAGTTTTTCCCATCTGTAAAATGGACAAATAACAGTACCCGCCTCATAGGGTTGTTATAAAAGTTAAATGAGTCAATATTTATGCAATGCTTAGAGCAATTACTGGCACGTAACACGCTATGGAAGCGTTTAATAGATAAACTGTAACAACCATGCAATTCCTAAGCTGTGTTGCAGTCTCCACGAGGCCCTACTGAGTTGATGTTTTCCTTATTGACTGGGTCTCTATATGTTTGTTTGTTCTTTTTAATTGATTTATTTTGGGAGATAGAGAGCAAGTGGGGGAAGGGCGAGAGAGAGAGGGAGAGAGACAATCCTCTGTATGGCTTTACCTGTTGGTCCATGAGAGCTGGCTGTCCAATCAAAATTCCCATCACCCTTACTTCCTGGATCGTTCTCCCTAGAAATCCCCAGAGTTTTAGTAATCCTGTGTGTGTCCCAGCACATTGCAACCTGAAATCCACTCATGGCTCTGCCCTCACCAGCTGTGGGACTTTGGGCAAGTCATTTAACCCCTCTGAGCTTTCAAATCATCTGCCCACTAGGAAATAAGAGTGCCTAACTCACAGATGGCTGCCAGGATTAAATGTGAAAATCCACATTAAAGGCCTTAGATAAATTCCAAATAGATTAAAGACCCAGATGGGAGTAAAATCTTTAGGAAAAAAAAAATAGAATAATATTTTTACAACCTCAGAATAATGAGATTCCTTAAACAAAAATCACAAGGAAAAAAGTGATAAATCTGACATCATCAAAATTTAAAACGCCTGTCAAAAGACAAAGTCCAGTCTGAGAGGAGAAAATGGCGATACTTATTAAGAGATGAAGTATCTTTATGTATTCAAAACATGTAGACAGGGCGCCTCGGCGGCTCAGTCGGTTAGGAGGCCAGGTCTTGGCTCGGGTTGTGATCCCATGGTTTGTGAGATCGAGCCCCATATCGGCTGTTAACTGACAGCACTGAGGCTGCTTGGAATTCTCTCTCTCTCCCTCTCTCTCTCTCTCTCTCTGCCCCTCTCGGCCCCACTGGCTCTCTAGGTCTCTAAATAAATAAATAAATAAATAAATAAATAAATAAAAATATAGAGACTTAGTCAATAGGGAAAACATCAGCTCAATAGAAAAATTCCAAAAATGTATGAAAAATTTCTCAACCTCCTAATAATCAGAATTACGCAAATGAAAACAAGGAGATGCTATTGTGCACCCTCTGATGGACAAAAGCTCTAAGTTCACCAAACATCACAGCTCTGGGGGCCCACCGTGGCCCTCCACCAGCTCCAGCGGAGAAAAGTCCACGGAGCCAACAGATGTGTTCAGAGACACCGTGCCCCCCCCCCACCTTGGGGTACCCCAGAGCCCTACCCTATCCAGAGAAGTCTGCTTCTAGAACCTGCACGGACCTCTTCCCTGGGGCTGTCCTCCTGAGAGCAGACCACACGTCCCTGGGTGTGTGGTACCCTAAGAGGCGTGGCTGGGCGGGGACCTGCGCGTGTGCGTGCAAGGCCTCTGGCAGTGCAGGATGAAGCTGGGGGTTGGACAGGAGGATAGGAAGAGGCCAAGGACACCATCGATGCTCCGTGTTGCCACGTCATAGCACAGAACTCCAAGGAATCAGAATTCTAAGTTCACATCTGGTTCTCCAGGTCACTATGAAGCCATATTCTCCAGAGGAAGATGCTATCTAAGATATCCAAGATGTCCAAGTTTTACTTAGATGCTTCGTATCTTAACTCCAAACTTTTAAATAGGGAGATATTTAGTATATGGGGACGTGTTCTCGTGCGCTGGGCAGGCCTGATCTGACAGTAGAAAGCACCAGCAACAATGCAGAGAGAAGGGAACCTACTTACACTGCTGTCAAGCATGTATATTGACATGTATTCTTGGAAAATAATTTCACAGTACCTAGTTCCCACCCTAATAACACCAAAACTCATCTTCTATTTCCTAGAAAATCTCTTGCAAAGATGACGCATTGGAAGTCACCTAGAATTACTGAGCGTGTTAACCAAGCGTCAGGCTCTTTGTTAAGTGCTTAACAAACTGCATATTTACTCTTTCTAGCAACCCAGTGAATTCTTAATGGAGCCCCATTTTCAGATGAGAAAACTGAGGCGTACAGAGGCTGGGTATATTGTTCCTGGTCACACAGAAAGTACTAGATTTGAACCCAAGCCCACTGGCCCCAAGACTTTCCCCTTATCCACTGTGCTACTTGACCGACAATTTCTTTTCTTTTCTTTTCTTTTCTTTTCTTTTCTTTTCTTTTCTTTTCTTTTCTTTCCTTTTAGAAAATTTTCATTGAAGAATAAAACTGCAGGGGCGCCTGGGTGGCGCAGTCGGTTAAGCGTCCGACTTCAGCCAGGTCACGATCTCGCGGTCCGTGAGTTCGAGCCCCGAGTCAGGCTCTGGGCTGATGGCTCAGAGCCTGGAGCCTGTTTCCGATTCTGTGTCTCCCTCTCTCTCTGCCCCTCCCCCGTTCATGCTCTGTCTCTCTCTGTCCCAAAAATAAATAAATTTTGAAAAAAAAAAAAAAAGAAGAAAACTGCAGATAACAGCTGCCTGACTTTGGAGAGCATTCAAAAGCAGAAAGAAAAACTGGGATTTAATATGACAGAAAGAATGAGTGAAAGTTTTTCATAAATTTTAAATTTTTAAATGTTTAAATATTAATGTTTTAACAAATGCTTGCTGAATTGAATTCTATGCCAAGAGCAGAATTTAATATGCTTTATCCATGAAAAAAAAAATGGACAAATTTAAATCTCTAACGTTTTAACATCTTGAATTTTAGAATTTTGAACTTTCCATGGAAAAGAAATGAGAGAAGTTTAAGTAAGAGTTAGTATCTTCTAGGGTTGCCTGGGTGGCTCAGTCAGTTAAGTGTCTGACTTCGGCTCAGGTCATGATCTCACGGTTCATGAGTTCAAGCCCCACGTCGGGCTCTGTGCTGACAGCTCAGAGTCTGGAGCCTGCTTCGGATTCTATGTCTCCCTCTCTCCCCACCCCTCCCCTGCTTGTACTCTGTCTCTCTCTCTCTCTCAAAAATAAATAAATAAAAATTAAGAAAAAAAATTTTTTTAATTTTTTTTAACGTTTATTTATTTTTGAGACAGAGAGAGACAGAGCATAAATGGGGGAGGGTCAGAGAGAGGGAGACACAGAATCTGAAACAGGCTTCAGGCTCTGAGCTGTCAGCACAGAGCACGACATGGGGCTCGAACTCACGGACTGCGAGATCATGACCTGAGCTGAAGTTGGCCGCTTAACCGACTGAGCCACCCAGGCGCCCCCAGAGAAAATTTTTTAAATAAAAAATAGAAGGGGCGCCTGGGTGGCTCAGTCAGCTGAGTGTCCGACTTCGGCTCAGGTCATGATCTCACGGTTCAAGGCTCAGAGCCTGGAGCCTGCTTCAGATTCTGTGTCTCCATCTCTCTTTGCCCCTCTTCTGCTCCTGTTCTCTCTCTCTCTCTCTCTCTCTCTCAAAAATAAAAAATAAATATTAAAAAAAATGAATAAATAAAAGAGTATCTTCTGGCTTGGGAGAACTGACTGCAACTACATCACCACTCTATCACCCACGTTACGGCCGGCGACCTCACACGCCTCTCCGGCAAGGTGCCCCTGCCACTGGCAAGACTTCCCGAGAGGTGAGGGATCAGCAATTTTCCCTCTGGAAGACTTACCAGGGCTGGGTCTTGAACTGCCCACTTTTCACAGAGAGTTAGCAATTCTGCCGTCCTGGCAAATTCAAATACCAGCGTCTCTTGCATGAACTACCTTCCCAGGCACCCTGGACTAGAGCATATTCTTACAGCTGCTCCGTACAATTCTTTACCTTGTTTCACTACTAAAGTCACCCGATCCGGAAGGACAGACAGCCCAACCGATTGCTGAGTCATACTTGCACTCAGGGGGCTTTGTAGGAAAGCGCAGCGGGTTCCCAGTGACTTCTGCCATCGGTGTGTAAAGCCATAAATATGGCATCTTTATGATCTCATTTCTTTTCTTGTTTTGGTGGCGTCTTTTTGTTTATGATTTTTTTTTCAACGTTTATTTATTTTTGGGACAGAGAGAGACAGAGGAAACAGGAAACAGGCTCCAGGCTCCGAGCCATCAGCCCAGAGCCTGACGCGGGGCTCGAACTCACGGACCGCGAGATCGTGACCTGGCTGAAGTCGGACGCTTAACCGACTGCGCCACCCAGGCGCCCCTTGTTTATGATTTTAACACCTTTATTTTTTTTTTTTTCTGAGTAGATGAGCAACACATCATCAATACATCACTAACACCTAAAAATACAAGGAAGAAGAGAAATTCACACCTGAGATAGTCCACCATCCTGAGATACACGTCATTGACAATTGGGCGATCGTTCCCTCATACAAACCTTTTGGCATACATATATGCACACCTATAACCACACACATGTAATTTTACCTAATTGGATCATATCTTACATAATGGTACATGAAGGAAATCCTTTTTAATATATCTCTGGATTTTGTTCATTTGTTGTTTTGCGTGTTTATTTAGTTTTTGCTTCTTTCTCCTTCCCTACTCCTGCCTACACCCAACACCATAATTTTTATTTTGTTGATTTATAATGCATTCTAATACTTGATCGATCTACCATTATGCACCCCTTACTTTTCTACGTTTTCTTGGTATTCTCATATTGTTTTTTTAAATATAACTTTGAAAAAACTGACATTAAATCTTTTCATCATGGGATGTCTGGATTTTTGTTATTCTTCATACAGATGCTATATCTTTCTTGTTAAACTTACCCCTAATCAGGGGCGCCTGGGTGGCGCAGTCGGTTAAGCGTCCGACTTCAGCCAGGTCACGATCTCGCGGTCTGTGAGTTCGAGCCCTGCATCAGGCTCTGGGCTGATGGCTCAGAGCCTGGAGCCTGTTTCCGATTCTGTGTCTCCCTCTCTCTCTGCCCCTCCCCCGTTCATGCTCTGTCTCTCTCTGTCCCAAAAAAATAAATAAAAAACGTTGGAAAAAAAAAAATTTTTTTTAAATAATAAAAAAAATAAAAAAAAATAACTTACCCCTAATCATTTCATCATGTAATTGTTACTGCTATTACGGATACTTCCCATTTCATTATCATGCAGGGTTTGCTATGGCGATATATGTGTATCATATACATATATATGACAAAGTAATTGGCTTTTGTATATTACCTTAATCATTCATCTTTCTAAATTGTCCTATGAAGCCCAATCATTTTTACCAGGGTCCCTTGAATTTTCTGGGTATATAATTACATTATCAGCAAAAATAAAAAATCTTACTTTCCAATATTTACACCAATTATTTCAATTTCAATTTCATACTGCATTAACTACCCCCTCAAAAAGTAATATTATTAAGTGGCAATGGTGGACAATCCAGCTTGTTCCTATTTATAATTGAAATGGCTTAGAATTATGTTTATAATAAGATATGAGTAGCCAAAAGTATGAGTCAAGAGCAGAGATCAGCAAACTGTGATCCATGGGCCGGATTCACCATCCATTTTTGTAAAGTTTTACTGAAACAGAGCCCTGCTTTTTCATTTCTGTATTATCTACGGTTGTTTTTCGTGCAATGGAAGTGTGGAATAGTTGTGACAGAAACCATAGTGACCTGTATCATCTAAAATATTCACTCTGGCCCTTTGCAGGAAAAGTTTTCCAACGATCCCTGGTCAAGAGAGGTCATGCTATACTAACAAATAACTCCAAAGTCCCGGTGGATTAACACATTTATTTCTCATTCTCACAAAACCAGTTGTGGGTCTGGATAACCACACTCGGTTCTCTGCGAAGTGGCAAAAAGTAGGCTGTTCCAATCCTATTATTCTGCCATGACGATGCCAAGCCTCTTGGATCACCACGGTAGACGAAGAGAACACAGCGTTCTCACACCCACCCTCACATGCTACAGTACAATTCATAAACCAGAGCGAATCACATGAGTCCACCGAGTGAGCTGTAAGGGGACAAAGAAGTAGAACCTGGAAGGAGAAGAAACTAGATATTGGTAAGCATTATTAATATCTACCAAACAGACTTTATTACATCTTAGTAATTTTCCTCCACTTCTACTAAAAAGTTTTTGTTTGGTCGTTAAAATTTCAACATCTACTGATAGATTCCTGTGAGTTTTCCCCCTAGGAAATGGAATGCAATAAATTCTGCTCATAAACTTTCTGTGAGGGAATCATTCATGCGTCACTACAATGTAGTCGAAGTTCGTTATTTTTTGATAACAGCTGAATTGAATGTAGTAATATTTTTGCAGCTATATGCATAAGTGAGATTAAGTGGCTAAGCTTTTATTTTTCCCTTTCGTACTATCTTCATCATATTTTATGTTACGGCAGATCTCAATCCTGGTACCCATTAGAATCGTTCAAGGAGCAGTTGCAAAATATTGATGTCCAAACCCAACCCCAGACTAATTGAATCATAATCTTTGAGTGTGGAGTGCAAGAGCGGTAATTTTTAATTTTTTTTTAACGTTTATTTATTTTTGAGACAGAGAGAGAGACAGAGCATGAACAGGGGAGGGGCAGAGAGAGGGAGACACAGAATCTGAAACAGGCTCCAGGCTCTGAGCTGTCAGCACACAGCCCGACGCAGGGCTCGAACTCACGGACCGCGAGATCGTGACCGGAGCCGAAGTTGGCCGCTTAACCGACTGAGCCACCCGGGCGCCCCAAGAGCAGTAATTTTTAAAATTCTCTGATGATTCTAGCTGTGCAGAATGCACTAAGGTTATATTGATTTGTATCCTCTTTGTAAGATCATAAAAATCATTATAGGGCCCAAATTATTTAACTTTTTTTATATACAGTCACTGGCATCAAAATTAAAACAACCAAGCATACTAGAAAATAAGAAAAAAAAAAAAAAGGAAATTTACCCTTTGGATTCCAGATAATTGAAGCATAAGGCACAGAATTTTGAATAACTATCCTTAACAGGTGCCAGAAGATAAAAGACAAAATATTGAATTTTGCCAGAGAACTAGACATTATTTTAAAAAGGAAACATTAGGGGCGCCTGGGTGGCGCAGTCGGTTAAGCGTCCGACTTCAGCCAGGTCACGATCTCGCGGTCCGTGAGTTCGAGCCCCGCGTCAGGCTCTGGGCTGATGGCTCAGAGCCTGGAGCCTGTTTCCGATTCTGTGTCTCCCTCTCTCTCTGCCCCTCCCCCGTTCATGCTCTCTCTCTGTCCCAAAAATAAATAAACGTTGAAAAAAAAAATTTTTTTTAAAAAGGAAACATTAGACCTGAAAAATGCAGCTATCAAAATTCAAAACCCAGTATATAAGTTTAACCACAGATTGACATAGCTGAAGAGAAAAATAGTAAATTAGAGGGTAGATCAGAGGAAAATACCCAGGAATAAGGCACAGAAAGGCAAAAAAAAAAAAAAAAAAAAAAAAAAAGTAAAACACTAAAGAGAATAAAATATACAGGATGTACACCAAGATGTTTAACATACAAATAATTGGAAACTCATTAGGGGAGAAGAAAGAATTTGGGTAGATGCATATTTGAAGAGATAATGTTGGAAAATCGTCTAAAACAGATTTAAAAATATGAAGTCACAAAGTCAGGAAGTCTTTCAAACCCCAAACAAAATAAACAAACAAGAGCAAAAACCAAAAACACCCACCCCTCACTGCATCATCATAAAACTGCTAAAAACCAAAGACAATGAGAAGATCTTACAGAAGTCTGAAGTATGAATAAATAGATCAAGCAATAAATAAACTAATGGCTGACCTTACAGAAACAGTAAAAACCAAAGGCAACGGAATGATACTTTAATTTTTTGTGGGTTTCTTTAATGTTTACCTGAGAGAGTGTGTGTGTGTAAGTGAGGGAGGGGCAAAGAAAGAGGGAGAGAGAGAATTCCAAGCAGGCTCCAGGCTGAGTGCAGAGCCCAACGGGGGGGGGCTTGCTCTCACGACTATGCGATCACGACCTGAGCCAAAACCCAAGTCAGATGCTTAACTGACTGAGCCACCTAGGCACCCCTAGAATGATATTTTTAAAGAACTTAACGAACTACATAGCAAGTATTGTACACTGAGCAAAAAAAAAAAAAAAAAAAATCCTTCAAGAACACAGGTGAAATAATGACATTTTCAGATAAATTTTTTCAAAGAAAAGGCAGGTGGAGAAGCCTCACACTGCTTGGGAACACCTTTCAACAACAACATCACGTGGTGAGCAACAGACTCTACTAGTGGATAATTGGGTTTTTCAGGTTCTCTCTGTCTGCTTTCTGCCTGGAAGCGTGATGGATACCCTTGGCCAATTGTGAGGGGTGGGGGTGGGGGGTAAAAGGAGAGGGAGGGTAACTGAAGAGGAAGAGCCTAGGCTTCCTGAAAATACGGGCACATGGCAGTGAAAGTGTTTTAAAAAGAAAAATAGAAGAAGTGTAAGCATGTTGATATTAGTGGAACATCATATATAGATTCGAAACGCAGAAAATTTGACCACGAGTCAGTTAAATAAATTAGGGTCATTTTTCTCATGGTATATGAAATCCAGGAGTAGAGCGGTTGGCATGAGTTCAGCAGCTCAAATACGTCAGGGCTGACAGCTCTGTGATGCTCTCAGTCTTTGCTTCATGGTCTCGAGGTAGCTCCTAGAGGTAAAGCCAACCAAATTCATGTTTTAACCTTGGAAAAAAGGGGAAATAACACAAGAGAAAAGTAGTGGAAGCCAAAATAAAACAGTTCAACATCTCAGAAGTTCCCAGAAGTCTTCCTCTTACTTCTGATCGTTAAGAACAGTATCACATGGCTCTCAACCCAACTACGAAGGAGACCAAGAAATATCTTTTTTTTTTCTAAGTGGGGCACAAAGCTACCCTAAACAAAAGCAGGGTTTTACTGACTCCTTGCTGTCAGCAAAAAAGGAGAGAATGAATATTGGGTAGGCAAGTGGTAATGTGGCTACTACAGCAAGAGCAATTACACATGAAATCCATTCTCCTAACTTTGTCAAGATTAAGTGTAATGCCTTCTTGGATTTCCAAAATGCCCTTATTCTAATCAGTAAACATCTTAAAAGTTACAGTTTATTCTCTAAAAGTCTATATGGTATTATTAGTTAGTTAGTTAGTTAGTTAGTTAGTTAGTTAGTTAGTTTTTTGGTTGGTTGGTTGGTTGGTTGGTTGGTTGGTTGGTTGGTTCTTCCCGGATGCTTGCAGGCTAAATTTATGACACATGGTTTGGACACTGCTTTATTCTTTAGGGTCAATAAAAAGTGTTCTCTTAGAAGTCAAAGAACATCATTAGAAATGGTATGTTAAGGAATAAACACAAAACTATTCCCCAAAAGTTGAAATCAGATTTTTGAATTGGAAAGGTCCGAAGTCTTCATTCGCTTCCATTGAGGTAGGTCAAGGAAACGCATTCATTCATTCTTAGGATAAACTAACTAATGATGTTAATGAACTCTACCTAGCCCCTCTCCCCTCCCCTCAAAACAACCTAATGAGAAGCAGACATCCCCAGTGACACCTCTGTCTCCCCCCACCCTTGATCCCCCTTCTAATGCAGACAGCTTTCAGCAGAATCAACCACTTCTGGAGAATGCCGGCAATCCCCTCTTCCTAATAAACCATGTCAGGCAAGGGAAAGATGCCCCTTTTAATTACAGGAGGGGGAGAGAGCCAAACCATAAGAGACTCTTAAAAACAGAATAAACTGAGGGTTGATGGGGAGTGGGGGGGGGGGTGGTGATGGGCATCGAGGAGGGCACCTGTTGGGAGGAGCACTGGGTGTTGTATGGAAACCAATTTGACAATAAATTTTATATTAAAAAAATTTAAAAATTAAAAAAAAAAAAAGAAACACCAGCCTCTCTTCCACATGCTGGCCATACGACCAGCTTTCCTTACCCAGAGACCTTCAAGCCTCTGCCCACCTTCCCAGGCATTATAGGGTGTGAGAAGCCTGCTCTTTGAGAACAGATACCCAGTCTCCAGTCCCAGCTCAGCCTCTATGTAGGCGAAGCGCCTGACAATTAGTTTTTGATTACTAAGGCACCCACTTCAAGGACATCCATCTCAAGCACACGTGGCCAGCTACACAACTAGAAAAAGGGCCAGGCTGCCCCAGCCATGACGTTCCCCTTTCAGGAAGCCCTGGGTAACATAGAAAACCGACCACTTGAGTGACCCTGTTTTTCCCTTCCAGTCCTTAAAGACCTGCTCTTCTTACATTTTAAATTTGTTGGGGCGCCTGGGTGGCTCAGTCGGTTGAGCGGCCGACTTCGGCTCAGGTCATGATCTCGCGGTCCGTGAGTTCGAGCCCCGCGTCGGGCTCTGTGCTGACAGCTCGGAGCCTGGAGCCTGTTTCGGATTCTGTGTCTCCCCCTCTCTGACCCTCCCCCGTTCATGCTCTGTCTCTCTCTGTCTCAAAAAATAAATAAATAAACGTTAAAAAAAATTTTTTTTTAAATTTGCTAATAAATTAGGCATCCCTTCCTTGACCCCAGCGAAGGCAAAACCTGAGGTCTGCTCTTCTCTCTCTCTCTCTCTCTCTCTCTCTCTCTCTCTGTCTCTCTCTCCCCACAACCTCACTGTGTAGTCCCAGGTGTGCCATGTACCTTCCAGAACGTGGGATAATAACCCTTGTTTTGTCAAAGTTCTCGGATGGTTGTTGCTGAGGGTGCAGCTTGCAATCCTAATGACAACCACAGAGCCACTCCAGCCATCATATCAGCTCTGGTTGGGGAAATGTCAGTAGGGTCTTGCCCCAAGTAGTACTGGCCCAGGTGAGTGATGCCCCAGGCATTCCTAGCCAATAGCATTACTATGGATAGGCTGAGACCAACACAAAACAATTGTGCCATAGAGACATTTATAGCAATTCCCAAAGCATGCATTTAAATAGCCTCCCTTAAAACTTAAGAAACAAAACAGACTAACATAAGGGAAGGGAAGCAAAAATAAGATAAAAACAGAGAGGGAGGCAAACCATAAGAGACTCTTTTTTTTTTTTAATGTTTATTTACTTTTGAGAGAGAGAGAGAGACAGACAGAGCATGAGCATGAGCCGGGGAGGGGCAGAAAGAGAGGGAGACACAGAATCCAAAGCAGGCTCCAGGCTCTAAGCTGTCAGCACAGAGCCCGACGCGGGGCTTGAACTCACAAACCATGAGATCATGACCTGAGCCGGAGTTGGACGCCCAACCGACTGAGCCAGCTAGGTGCCCCAACCATAAGAGACTCTTAAATACAGAGAACAAACTGAGGGCTGCTGGCAGGAGGCGGGGGGGGGGGGGGGGGGGGGGGGGGGGGGGGGAGATGGGCTAAATGGGCAAGGGGCATTAAGAAGGACATTTGTTGGGATGAGCACTGAGTGGCATATGTAAGTGATGAATCACTAAATCCTATTCCTGAAATCATTGTTACACTACATGTTAACTAACTTTGATTTAAATTAAAAAGTAAAGGGGCGCCTGGGTGGCTCAGTCGGTTAAGCGTCTGACTTCGGCACAGGTCATGATCTTATGGTCCTTGGGTTCGAGCCCCGCATCAGGCTCTGTGCTGACAGCTCAGAGCCTGGAGCCTGTTTCAGATTCTGTGTCTCCCTCTTTCTCTGACCCTCCCCTGTTCATGCTCTGTCTCTCTCTGTCTCAAAAATAAATAAATGTTAAAAAAAATTAAAAAAATAAATTAAAAAGTAAAAAAATAAATTAAATAAACAATAAATGGCCTCCTTTAAAACATGTTCCTCTGTGGGTTCCAGATTTATTGCCCTGGGGCAAGAGAAGGCAAGTACTTGGTCCTTTAGCAGGACAAAAGGCCTGGAAAAGAGACCCATCCATTGGGAAGTGTATTACAATTTTCTTTCCTTTATAAAGGACTAAAGTTGGAGAACTCAAATCAAGCCCATCCCCCGCCCATCATTATGATTAGACTAGGAGTTGGGGGTGGAAGAGACGATGCAAAGTCAGGCTACAGCTCAGAGCACAGAGGGGAGCTGGGCAGTGAGGGGACACAAGGCTACTTGAGGGACCAAGTACAGTTTGGGCTAGCCCAGCAGTCAGAGAGCAGGGCCTTCCCAGATCAAGGGTGCTGTGGATCTGGCGGGAGCAGCATCTGTAGATGGTGGGAAGATCCTTCAGAGGAAAACATGTGCAGAGCTGGGGAGAAGCCTGGTGTTCAGGTTCTCCATGAAGGCACAGACTGGGCCTGCCTACAGGTAACCAAGGCAGAGCAACTGCCCTACCAAGGCCCCACCTACCAAAGTCCCAGAGCTCCCCAGGAGCCAGGAACCTCTTACCCCACTGCCACCAAATCACCACACACACACACACACACACACACACACACACACTCTATCAGAATAAAACAGGTGACCAAAGGAGAAATACAAAGCGACAAATTACTAAAAACAAAAACACAGCATTGTAGAGATTTCCACAAGATGGTGGTTTAGAAAGATCCTGAACTCATCTCCCCCATGGACACACCTCATCTATAGTTACACATGGGTTATTTCCCTCTGAAAACCAGATGAACTGCTTCCTCACAACAAAGGATAAAAAGACCACATCAAGACGGGTCTTCACACACCCTCAACCATGGGGACATACCAAGAATAAATCAGGCAGCTGGGCAACACAAAGGCTCAAGAGCCAGGGCTAGGTTGAAGGAGACGTTTCATCACCTACGCAAGACCACTCCTTCAAGACTGAGACAGGTGGCTGTTTTGCCTAATAAAATACAAACACAGAGAATCAAGCAAAATGGGAAAACAAAGAAATACATTCTTTTGTACAATAAGAAATTTAGGAGTTTTTGCTTTTTAAAATATTATTTTTAAGCCCTTGCTCAAGCTTTGCTCTTCCCTTGGCCAGAGTTTCCATTTGACAAGTGGCGGGTAGGACTGGCCATTTATATGTTAACCTGGGGAGGGAGGGAAGCTACATATGGAAGTCAGAATTTAGTAATTTCAATCGTTAAATCAAAAAGCTATTCAACGTCTAAGGGGAGGACCAGGTAAAAATAAACACCTTATGCAATTATAAGACATTATAAAAAATTAATACCTGCAACAAAGTAAGTCACACAGGTGAAAGTTAATAATGAAATTAAAGATATTATTCTATAATATCTTTTAATCAAAGATTAAAGGGTTCACCCACATTATTGCTGTAATTATCCCAATTTTATAATGGGAAAACAAACTTTATATCAACTATCTGATATATTCCGAGGGGCAAGAAGTTTTGTATTTATCCTTAAAGTCAAGACAAACACTTCCTTCAGTTGGTCATTAAAATTTGTGTGAAAAACATAATAGTTTGATTTTGTTTCCGACGTGGATTTTTAAGAGGAATTCACACATCAGTGCAATTGGGATAAACCAACTTGGGTTTTTCATCATCCGGAAAGCCTCAAAACATGAGACCACACTGCCACCTGGTGGCAGGATTAAATTTTGCAAAAATTCATTTTGAGAGTTCCCTAGCCTTTGATTTACTATTTAAAAAGTGAAAAGTAGGTGTTTCAGGTAGTTATTGTTTAACTTCAAGAAAAATGAAAGGATATGAGGGGCATGGTGTTGGAGGTGCCAAATTTAAACAAAATGTACTCTGAACGCCAAAGTTGAGAAAAGCCATTGGCCCAATTCCTTCTGTGGAACATAGCCCCACCCCCACCGACAACCTAGCTGCCCAAGATGCAGAGTGCGGCACATCAGAACTTCCAAGAAGCCTTCCTCGTTTACCTTGAAATTCAGCAGGGCCATTTAGCCAATATAAAATCAGTAAAGCTTTGGAGATTAAGAACGCAAATGTAGGGGCGCCTGGGTGGCGCAGTCGGTTAAGCGTCCGACTTCAGCCAGGTCACGATCTTGCGGTCCGTGAGTTCGAGCCCCGCGTCGGGCTCTGGGCTGATGGCTCAGAGCCTGGAGCCTGTTTCTGATTCTGTGTCTCCCTCTCTCTCTGCCCCTCCCCCGTTCATGTTCTGTCTCTCTCTGTCCCAAAAATAAATAAACGTTGAAAAAAAAAAAAAAAACTCAAATGTAGTTAACCTAGTTTTAGAAAGCATAAAACAAAACAAAACAAAACAAACCCTCCAAGTATAGGTGTTACTTGAATCAAAGAAGTGATTGTGATTCCCTTTTCAAACACATCACAATAGTTGAAATATTGGGGTTGAGATATTACAGAGAATTCCGTAAGAGTAAATGATTTAGCACAATCGCCAACATTTCGTGGATGGAGAACCCCGAGCTACTCCTTCCATGTGACGCTGGAAGAGAAGACGTGCATTTCCCCCTGAGTATTCTGGAAGATCTACTGCAAGGGTCACTCTCGGGAGTTAGTTGGTGATTTGTGTCTTCCTCGGGAAGCTTTATGATCCTAAAACAACTCAGCGAGCTGATTCCTATTTCAAACCGATACCATTTACGAGTAACACTAATTGTTGTATAAATCTGACCCAATCAGCAAATTGAGGCCACACATATCTTCGTAATAGGATTAAGGGGTCAAGGACGAAGAACGCGGTGCACCTGGGGCTGCCCCCTGGACATCTACAAGGACACTCAGAGGTGGTTTTGCCCCCACCCGGTCCTGTCCTCCGTCCTCCCCCGCCACCGACTTCACCTGTTGCCACCTCCTGGAATAGCAAGACACACGGGGAGTGCCCTCTGGCTCTTCCCTGAAAGCCAATCCCTGCCTGCTGGTCTCAGAGCCTCAGCTCAGCTCAGCTCCACTGCCCTTCCCTGAGATTCACCAGCAACTCCTCACGGGACTAAGGGAGCTGTTGGAGAGTTTCTCTCAGGAAAACTGCCAGCTCTTCACGATCTACTCTTCAGATTCACACCCTGGCTGCCATTCTACCCTAAGAACTCTGGTGGCTGAGTTGAGACATTCCCACCCCAGGAATGAGCCCCAGGCCCCTTGATCAGGGAAGGGGCCTTCCTCTCCTCATGTTGCTCCCGTTGCTTGAGAGGAAGGCAAGAACACACATGTCCCATTAGGCTGGAAAGAACCCCCCACCCCCAGAGGCCTCCCTGCCAGCATATCTCCCTGGTCAGAAGAAACCAAGTTCCACAAGAGCATGGGCAGATCCCGGATCACCCAAGCTGGCCCTGCCTCCCTGTTCTTGGATTGGGGTCCGAAGAACACCGGAAGTCCCTCTTTCCCCAAGACCCAAGGCTTACCTCATTTCCAAATAACCACCTCCCAGAATAACTACCAATGGGCACATCAATACCGTTCCAGAAAAGTCTCGACCCAGTCCCTGGGGTCCCAACGATCATTAAGAGGCCAGCATAAGTTCACTTCCTAAAGACAAAGTTGTTTGGTTTCATACCCACGTGCTCATCTTGAACGCAGTACGGAAAGGGCCCTAAATTAAAATGAAAGGGATGCCCGAGCCACCTCAAGGCCTCTGCATTTTCTAGAACCTTTCCTGGGGCTTAGATGGCTCTCTCAACCCAGAGAGGGGTTGGTGTTTGCTAGATGGGGATGGTGAGTGGAAGCAATAAAGTTACAAGTATTGTTGAGGCAGGATTAGAATCATGGACAGTGGAACCAAATCTAAATGAGGACAAAAACACAAAACAAAAAAAAACTCTTCTTAGTGAGAAAGTGGTCCGTTTTGTGGCTCAAAGAGGGTCAAAAATTATGGCTACAGCGGGTATTTCTGCACAAAGATGAAAAGACAGCCATGGTTGCAAAGTGGTGTATCTGCAGCCAAGCTCCCCGGGGCATTTCTGTCCTGGTGGTGACAACAACCTCCAGGAAGACTGGAGAGTGAGTGGCAGAGGTGTGTGGACGGCAGAGCCACCAGAGAGGGGAGATCAGAAACTAGAACCCCACCCTGTGAAGTCACTGGGAGCTGCGAGAGCAGGGTAGAGAGCAGGGAGAGAGGGAGAGAGCAGGGAGAGAGCAGAGAGAGAGGAGGGTGTGGAGCCAAGAGCCGCCATGTTATGGTAACGGGAAGCCATGAGGCCATGAATAGAGAACAGCCGTGGAGCAAGGAGGGGAGTGGGCACGAATGGAGTGCGTTAGAAATGGTAGCAGCTGTTGCAAGAGGAATTCAGAACAAATGTGAAAATGAGGAAGGAAACCAGCCCCTCCTCCTGGCTCTGAAGTTTCTTCTGCATTTGATATGTAGGGTTCTGTGAGAGCCTGGTGGCCAACGGCCATCCCTAGAAGAAGTCTGTTGATCACACATGGTGAATTCTGAAGCTCTGTGCAGATTAGGGTAAGGAGAAGGGTAAGGGCTGTAGTCAGACTGAGGCAAGGTGGGGTTTTAACCAAATCCCATAGGAAGAATGCATTTTACGTTGTTAACCTGTGTGCATGCATGATTGTACCCTCCCTCGGGCTCCCTGTCATCCTCCCCCAACAAACGTTTATTGAGCACCTACTATACATCAGTCAGTTCTAGGCACTGAGGGCCCAGCAGTGAACAAAAGACGTAAAACCCCTGCTCTTACAGAATTTTCATTCTGGTGTTAGAGCAGACAATAAACAGATCAAGTACGCAGCATATTCAATGGGAGTAAGGGACACATGGGAACAGAGTACACGGAAGGAGGCAGAGTGGTACGGTTTGGGCTGGAGAGACCAGGGAAGGTCTCTGGAGTGAGAGCCTGAGAGAAGTGAGGGTGAGCCACAGGACACAGGGGAGCATTCACACAGAGGCAACAATGTCGGTCTCTGAGCCTAGAATGTCCTGGAGTATTCCACAAATACCCACAGGCCAGCAGGACAGAGTGAAGGAAGGAGCAGAAAGTCAGTCTAGAGAGACAAGTGGAGGTGGGGGGAGATGG
Source organism: Leopardus geoffroyi (assembly GCF_018350155.1). Lineage (NCBI taxonomy): Eukaryota > Metazoa > Chordata > Mammalia > Carnivora > Felidae > Leopardus > Leopardus geoffroyi. Next base: position 34,408,334 of record NC_059339.1, read on the forward strand.
CAGGACACTGTGAGATCAGAATGAAACAGGAAAACTTCGGGGCAGCGTGCTTCTGAGACCCAACAACCAGCAAGCAGCCCTGGTCCAAATCCAAATCTTTGAGACGACAGTAGAGTTGGTGATGAACCTTGAGCTGAACATGAGAAAGACTAAACTAATCTGAAAGGGATTGGACTGAACCAAAAACAAAAAACAAAAAAACCTGAAATCCCCTTAAGGGGTGCAGTTTTGTCTTATTCCATCGGCTGTGTCACACTCCTCTCTGAACCAATGGCATTGTACCAGTTGGTTTAGATCAAGCTCTCCTACTTCCCCTCTGCTGGAGGTGGGGTCCAACCCAAAGAACTCAGAGAGTGAAGAAACAATGGTGCCTGTGGTCAGCAGAATAGCGGCCCCCAAAGATGCCAGCGTCCTAATCCCCAGAATGTGTGGAGATATTGCCTTACGAGAAGGGACTTTGTAAACGTGACTGGGTGAAGGGCCCTGCGATGAAGAGATAATCCTGGATTATCCAAGTGGGCACTGTCATCACAGGGTCTGTAAGAAGAAGGCAGGAGGGTTGTAGCAAGCGAAGGGGTGATACAGAAGCAGAGGTCAGTGTGATGTGGTTGCTGAGCTGGGAGCCACCCGCCCAAGCAGGCAGGCGGCTTCTAGATGATGGAAAAGGCAGGAAAGAGGTTCTCCCCTGGAGCCTCCTCAAGGAAGGCAACCTTGCAAATGGCTCAGACTTGGGAGTCCAGGGACTGATTTTAGACTTTCAACCTGCTCCAGAACTGTAATAAATTTGTGTTGTTTGTAGCCACCACATTTGTGGTCATTTGTTACGGCGGCCACAGGACACTAATAGTTCCCCAGAAGGGCATCGGGGTTTCGCTACGAAAAGAAGAGGGAATGAAGTCTGGCTGAAAAACCAGTCACAGGGGCACCTGGGTGGCTCAGTCGGTTGAGGATCTGACTTCGGCTCAGGTCGTGATCTCATGGTTCATGAGATTCTGCTTCGGATTCTGTGTGTCCTTCTCTCTCTGCCCCTCCCCAGCTCACTCTCTGTCTCACTCTAACTCTCATAAATAAATAAATAAATAAATAAATAAATAAATAAATAAATAAATAAATAAATAAATAAATAAATAAATGTAAAAACAGTTTTTAAAAAGAAAAAAAGGAAAAACAACTGCACTGTTTCCATCTTTCCTGGTTCAGTTCTTCCTTTCGATAAGCTCAGCTTGTTGCCCTCCTTCCATTCTCTCCGCCTCACTGCCCTGACCCCCTAATGGCTCGAGAGACAGGAGTCAGGGCAGGTAGGAAATGGGTGGTGTTTTGCTAGCATGGTGTGGAAAATACCCAGGAATTCCATACACGCCATTGGGCGACTGCCACCTGGACGGGGTTTGGTTCTGCTTCTACGTCTACTTCACTTTTTGCAGTGAGAGTTTCTGGATTGCAGGGTTTCCCCTCTACAAAATCAACGGAATCAAATCCTTTCCCAAAATCAGACGACTGACGTTGCTAGAGATCTACATCATTTCACGTGAATATCTATGCAAAGGAGAGAAGACCTAGCTTGTTTTCAGCATGTTTCCTCTGCCTGTGCCAATGCACAGAAAGGAAGCCTCCTCCAAAAATGAAGAAATAGAAAGGGATATGCAGGTCCCAAGTGATCACAGTTCTATCCAAACACACTTGTAAAGTCACATAAAGGAAAACTTCAAATTTTATCACTGTGCCTGAGAGTCAACTTGGAAATTAGCGCCCTTTGGATCCTTATAAAGCTCTAAATATTTTCCACAAATGTTCCAAGATCTTTCAAAATAATATGAATCTGTTTCATCTGGTGGTGCCCACTTCAACAATGATCACTACCTCCCAAATGGATGAGTTCTGGTCAAAGGAGGAGCCAGAGCACAACACAGATACTTCTCTAGAGAGACTGAGTATGGGAATGACCCCAACTTCTCTCCAAGAGGCTCCGTCACCATGTGAGACAACAATGTGCTCTCCCGAAATCTCCCCAACCTCGTCTGTAGAAATCGCGTGTGCTTGCAGATCTTATAAAACCAAAATAGAGATTATCATGAATAAGGAAAGCTCAGTAGGTAGCTTATGAGAATTAGAATCCTACCTGTATGAGCTGAAACAATGCACATAGCATTTTAGCATTTCTGGGGCTTTGTTTCTTAACTTTTCAACATAACGGTAATAATTATATGGTTGGAAGAACCAATACGGACAATGATGCCTAGTACCCACGGCGTTAACTATGAGCCACTTTCTTCAGCACTCTACCTAGGTTAAGTCATTAAATTCAAAGAACCTTAGGAGGTGGGTGTCAATGCACTTTTTAAATCCCTGTTTCACAGAGGAGGAAACTGACACACAACAATGTTGAAAGCTGCCCAAGGGTGACAGGGCAAAGCCAGCATTCGAACCTAGGCAGTGTGACTCCAGAGCCCAAAGTCCAGAGTGTGTCCATCCTCTTTCTGTGCCTTCTTCACAATGAGGGGCAGAACCTCATGGGTCCCTGGGCATGAGGTCCTGAGGACAGAATACCATTTCTGTAGTAATCCAGCTAAGACTCTGGAATCTAAACCTAATCGTGAGCAAATGTCAAAGAAAGCCCAATGAGAGATATTCTATTTTATTTTTTTTTAATTTTTTTAACGTTTTATTTATTTTTGAGACAGACAGAAACAGAGCATGAACGGGGGAGGGGCAGAGAGAGGGGGAGACACAGAATGGAAGCAGGCTCCAGGCTCTGAGCCATCAGCCCAGAGCCCGACGTGGGGCTTGAACTCACGGACCGCGAGATCGTGACCTGAGCTGAAGTCGGACGCTCAACCAACTGAGCCACCCAGGCACCCCAAGATACTCTATTTTAAATAAAGGTGAGGGATGACTGTATTCTTCAGAAACATCGATGTAATAAAAGATCAAGGCTGAGAACTGTTTCAGATTAGACACCAAAGAAACACGACAATTAAATGCAACATGGGAACCCAGCCTGGATCTGGCCCCGGAGGAAATGCTAAATGACATTGGATGGATGTGGACGATGGGTTTGGGAAAAGTAAGTATTCTCTCAGTTTTCAGTGTATTCAAGGTGACAGCTGCTGTAGGATCATGCAAGAGAAAGGCCTTATTCCTAGGGAATACGCACTGACGTGGTTAGGGGTCATAGATGCTATTTGCCAAATGCTATTTGCAAATATTTGCTATTTGCAAATTAGTCTTGGTTTTAAAACAGAACATGGGTATATATGCACATTTGTGAACGTACGTGTGTATACATATATGTTATACATGAATGCATGTGTGTGCACATATGTACGTACGCAGAAAAATGTGTATATATATTTAGGTGTGAAGAGAGCACAAATATTGAAGGAAGTGGGGCAAAATGCTAACAATTGGTTAAACTGCCTGAAGCGTATATGGGTGGTTTTGTACTAAACAATTTCAAAAACTGTATCCAGGTAAGAAGTGAATTAATTGCCAGTTGGTTTCCAAAAGCATCCATGTTGATTTTGCTACTATTAATATATATTTACACTAAATAAAACATTACATAGATCTGATATTCACCGAGACACTTAAAAAGCTGTTAATAACAAGTTGTCTCTGGGGAGTGGGATCCTGAAGTTTGTCCTACTATATATTTCTTCTATAATTTCCAAGCTTCTAAAATGAATCAATGTCACCTTCACATTCAGAAAAAAGAAACGTGCGTCCCACTTGACACCCATAGGCTGCTTACCTACAAGAATAGCCTCTTTTAAATTTTAAAGTGTTTTTACATTTTCTAACTCAAGATCATCCATTATCATTAAGCACCTCTTAAAACTCATAAATTCTTGCCATATCGTTTTGATACGTGATTGAAGGACAGAGTAAAAATGCAATTTCCACGTTTATTAGGTACCAGAAACTATGCTACATTCTTCAAACTGTCTTACAGTCCTCACCGCAACCCTACAAGGTTGCAAGAGGAAGGTGAAAACCGGATGGCATCATTGGCGACAAAGCTGCACTTTGGAGAGGTTCCATCACTTTGTTCAAGAGCACATGTCCCGTCAAGGGCACAGCTGAGTTCCAAATCCAAGTTTGTCTATCCTCAGAAACCCACGCTGTCTCTCCTGCTGGCTCCCCACAGGTGCTCGATAAAAGTCCGTTGCATCTATGTGGCCGGATAATGCCTTCAACTGCAGAACTGGTTATTAAGTTCAAAAACAAAATTCCAAGCCAAATAGCCGCTGTCTGGATACCTCATTTAGTTTTTAAGGCAAATAACCCGTCCGACAACTGCCCAATTTCCCACCTCACGTGTACGTAAACAGTCACTGCTGACATTCGCTGAGCTTGGTGCCACCCTCTGCTCCAGGAGCCGCACCTCTTGTATTCCCTGCACACCCAGGGATGCAGGCCTGGTTAGTATCCTGTCTTTACGGAGGAGAAAGCTGAGGCACAGAGAAATAAAACGCCCAAGGTCGTAACTAGTAAAGTGACCAAGCCAAAATTACAGCCTTACACAGCATCACTCCAGATCCCGTGCTCCTAACCACTTTCATATGCTTCCTTCCCAGGCTACTCATGCTTAATATATGAAACTATAATGCTATAAATACCACTTATAAAGCTATCAATCTAGGTTAACTGGCTGAAAGGCCAGCTATAAAGAGTCTGAATTCCAAAATACCTTAAATTCTGCAAGCTTGTTGCTGCCACACCCCACCCTCTGGCCACTAATGTAGTGTGTAATGAGCTGTAGGTGTATTCTTTGCCAAGATCTTCAAAAGCAGAAACAATATTTTATACTTCCAATAGAGTGACCAAGACCGAAGCAAGCTCTCTTTGTAAGTGAATTAATGCCATGAAGACTAGTTCACAGCATCATTTCCCTTTTTGAAAAGCCATATGGCACAGGGGCGGGCCGAGTGGTGGGAAATCGGCCACCACTGAACGGACAAGTTCATTTCTCCAAGTTCTTCTCTGTTAAAATGTTTAAAAGGTTGTTCTGAAGAGGAGATAGTGTAAATAAAGTACCTGAGATACAGTAGGTACACCATAAAAATAGTTTTTCTTGTTCCTCAAACCTTACGCCTGTTCCAATTGACCATGTTTTGGGGGCATTCTGGGCCCAAACACCTGTTGACTAGGTACAAGTGTCGGTAAGTATTCTTTTGCCTCCTGACCATAGGATCCCCCTAGATCGCATTGTACATCCCACTCGCACTCTCGCCAGTGCGCAGGGCAGGGGAAGAATTCGGTATTATGCAGGGAGTATCTCAGCCGAGTCACATATTCAGGCAGACAGTGCTTGTGCAGGTCACTAGCCCGAGAAGAGAGGAGAACTGTAGGTGGAACTGCTACTTGGCCCCGGCAAATTATTGCCCATGGGAACGCAAGTCCTGTGCTCCAAGTCTTTTCTGAGAAGTAGGAATTCCAGGGTTTGAGGGGGGACATCTTTCTATTTTTAGGAATGTACAAGAGAAACCACTCCCCTAACAACACACACGCGCACATACGCAGTCTCCAAGCACAAACAGCCAAGATGCACAGTAATGCAATCTCCCACGTGTACTTGAGCACCTCGTCTTTTCCCTTAGGCTTGTTTTACTTCTAAAATTATGGGGCGCCTGGGTGGCTCAGTCTCGATCTCACAGCTCACGAGTTCAAGCCCCGCGTCGGGCTCTGCGCTGACAGCTCGGAGCCTGGAGCCTGCTTCGGATTCTGTGTCTCCCTCTCTCTCTGCCCCTCCCCTGCTCGCGCGCTCGCTCTCAAAAATAAACTTAAAAAAAAAAAATCTTTTAACTGAAATTGTGTGTGCATATGTACATACACAGTAACACATAGTAGCAGATAGCTGTTAGGACTACATTTGTCCCACCAACTGTCCCCTGGCCAGCAGCTTCAGCAGTGGCAAGGCCTTTGGTAGGTATTAGTGTCAGAATTTCAACTGTAGCATAAGCAGCAACAGAAACACAGATCCAAGCTGATAGAGTGGAGTGTGTTAGGTCATGAACATATACACACAAGTATATGAAGAGGATACCCTACTTCAAAGCGTGGGGACTTCCAAATAAGAAATTTTAGGTGAATAAGAAATATTCTAAGTAAAAAACACTTAGGTCACATTTTAAAACAGACAAAACACACTACGTTAACAGATTATTACATACATATGTAGTAAAATCTATGCACGGACAAGGAGGATACACACAAACCTCATGCTAGTGGCCTGACAAAGGAAAATGTGCTCAGGGAAGGGTATAAAGGAGATTTCAGTTACTATTTTTGAGGACTTGCTCCTTAAAAAACAAAAAACAAAACAAACAAAAAAAACACCTAAATGGGAAAACAAAACCTGGGGAAAACTTCATAATGGTAACAGTAAAATCAAAGCAAAAGGTAACACCATTCTGCAGCCACAACAGCCCCTCCGATCCCCACACTACAAGATGGGGAACACATTATATGAACATAAAATCCCATGATCTATTGGCATCTGCAGTGTACCTTTCTGGAGTTAAGAGATCAAGAGTTGGATGCGAAGGATTATTTACACATTTAAGTAGTTTAAAACACCATCTGTCGGAAACATTTATACCATTATTACCTCAACCAAATGCAAAGATGTCACAAGACTTGTTCTCAGTAACAGGAGCAGTCTCTTACTACATCGCTATGCAAACATGATTAACACACAAATTTTTGCACTTCTGGCATATGTTCCAATATAGTCAACCCCCTGAAATTCCCATTCCACCCACAACTTACCTTACAAAAGAACCACTTTACCCAATTAACGTTACAATTCTTATTAAGACACTGCCTCACTGCAGTAAAATCTAAGAAATCATAGTTTCTTACATATATTAAAACATATATAATGAAATTCCCCAAAGGACAAATTCCATGGGAGTCGCAAAATGCAACAGCATTTTTCCCTTGAGGAGACAATTCACTTATTTGATACATTAAACATGATCATTAAATATGATCATTAAACTTTTAAGCGAAAATCTAAAGTTTACTCCAGTAAAATTATAAACCTTGCTTGATAGTGAACAAAAGGCATCGAAATACTTTGCAACAAAACTTTCCTTTGCTTTCTCACAAGTTGGAATTTCTCAAGTGAAATATTTCCCTAAGTTTAGAGTGGCATGATACACCCCTCATATATTTACCTACGTATTACACATTTAAGGATATACTTTTAGATTTACGTAGCACACAAAAACCAAGTTTGCCCCCCCGCCAAACCGTATTAACACCTTTCTGTAACTCCTACCAGACCTCTACTCCTTGAAACAAGAAAGTACTAAAATGAGGAATTCTTATTGCTCAGGTATGTAAAGTAGTTTTCAATCACTTACAATTTCAACTCTCTTAACACTTTCTTAGAATTTAGGTGTAACTTCTCTCCCTCAAAAAAATGTGTATTTTTCCTCAAGTCTTAGATATCTGTATTACTTGGCACCCTTTGTTCCTTGTAGAACAGTATTGAGAATTTACACCATGATGTCAAAATTCAGATACTTTAATGATTAAACCTTTTTTTTTTTTTTTTTAATGTTTCTTTTTGAGAGAGAGAAACAGAGCATGAGCAGGGGAGGGGCAGAGAGAGAGGGAGACACAGAATCCAAAGGCAGGCTTCAGGCTCTGAGCTGTCAGCACAGAGCCCAACGTGGGGCTCAAACCCCATGGACCACGAGATCACGACCTAAGCCAAAGTTGGGGCGCTTAACCGACTGAGACACCCAGGCACCGCTATAATGGTTAAATCTTAAAGGACCACTCCAGCCTTGGTTACATAACCCTTCTTTAACACACTAATAAGGATCTGAGTGACGATTAAATGAGTTGACATAAAATACCTGGCACATACTTGTAGGAACCTTGAAAACCATCTCATGCTTTGAGAAATATCTGACAGGCAAAATAAATTTCTCAGGTGAGTAATCACTTGGGTTGTCACCAAAGTGGTAATTAAAAGTGAATCCCATAAAATGTCTCTTTTGCAGATGGCTCACATTTATCTACAAAACATTTATTTGCTTGTGTTTTAACAATCTTAACTTTTACAGATAGCTCTGGAATTAAGCAATACCTAAAGGTAACTCCTGCAACTTACTTTCTTAATATACAAAGAATGCTGAAAATGCAATTACCCCATACTGTAAGACTTAAGTCTCACATAAACTTAATTTGTATCTGGCTTTGGCATTTAAAAGCCTATATAAAGCAGTTGTCTGGTTGCAGATTAAAATGACTAGAGCTAAAAACAAATGACCATGCCAGGTCACCACTCCAGGCCAATTATCTATCACTGGACGTACTGTTCAAGCATCAGTATCTTTATTTTTTTAAGCTTCTCACATGAGTTAAGGTACTACTGGAGCTGAATACCAATGCTAAAAACAGAATGAGTAGTTATCTTAACAGTTCCCTGCACCTTCTTTCAAGATGGGTGTTAATACAAAGGAACTGGAAAATAAGAAACAGAGTTCTACAACAAAAGAAATGAGGTAAGTAGGAGGATGTGCCTAACTAGAAAGGGAACCCACCTGACCAATCAAGCTTTCCATCATACATAAAATGTTCATAACCTTATGGCCAAGAACATGATTGTAAACATAAAGCAATTTTGCAATCGCTTCTACTTGGTTTTCAATACACTACATTAAGGGAAAGTATGGGATACAAAGTTGTATGTATGATGATTATGCCTAAAGGGCTTAATTAATACTACAGGGAAATAAATGTTCACACAAATCAATGCTGCTGGATGGCAGGATTTGCCATGACTTTTTACCTTTTTACAATTTATTTTCCAAATTCCCTAAAATGAATATATTATTTCTATAGTCAGAAACGTAGGAAGATAAAATTTCCTTTTTTTAAGGACAGATGTTCAAACTTCTTCACACCAACCTCCATCAGGCTGAGCAATCCCAAGAGGCCACTGTTCCTGCACAGAACTCTCCAGGAGCATGGCTTCTAATAACAGCGGGCTATCAAACATAGAACTGAAAAACCCAGCTGTTCCCACTTCCCACTAAAAAGTACTTTACCTCTAGGTCACTAAGCAAAAGACGATATGCCATCAGAACTCAAGTGCCAGTGAGAGACCGACTATTACTGTGTAACAGAACATACACATACAAACCATCATAATCTGTTGAAATCAAATTCCTTTTTTTTTCTTTTGTTTCTTGGAAAGGAAAACGACACTTCACCCCGTCTTTAAAGAGTTTATTTATTCACGCAATAGTTTGAGTTCTTTTGAAAGCTAGAAAATAAAGATCATTTACCTTCTTAGTTGGTTGTTTTTCCACACGGTAAACATTGATCTTTCCCTCTCATAAAGGTTAATTTTTAAAAATCTATGCACACACCAAAGTCAATGAATAGGAATGTGCAAAGCTCTAGGAAAATCATCACTTGAATGTTTTCAAAGTACCCTGGTAAGAACTTTGTGTTTATCTTGATAAAACTTGGTTTTCAATGTGGTGTATTTTGAATGATTAAAATCCAAAAGAAATCCCCAAAGCAGATAGTATCAGTTTTAAGAGAACTTCTTAGTTAAGATACTTGAAGGAGAAAGTAAAAATACTTTGTTTGACCAGAATTTTTTTTTTTTTTTTTTTTTTGAAATTAACACATACTTTTTTTCCAAGTGTCATCGCTTTTTTTTTTTTAGAGGTAACAAACCACACACTCAGAATACAATTCTTAAATAGGTTTCTTGTAAATACAAGAACGGGCAGAGTTAAGGTACATTAGTTATAGAAAGAATGAAATAAGGTAGTGCGTTTAGCGTCACATATGAACTTAAGGCCTTAGTTACTTGACTGTGATTTCAATATTAGCAACAGATTTCCCTCATGCTTACATAAGTAAGCAGGCAGACAAAGCAAAAATTTCTAAACATGTAAGGAGTGAAGACAAACAATTTAATCTATATATTATCAGTCAATTATAATACAGTTGGAGTCTTTCAAAGTAACTGTTGGTAGTAAAATAATCTGATCACATTTGATACAGCAATTAAAAAGAGTAGAAATTAAGTCTTCTATACAACAAGAGCATCTCCCGACATGTAAAGCAGTTAAAAAGCCCATGTATACTTTATTTTGCAGATGCTGCCCAGACTACAATCTACCCCAGGATCAACCTTTGCAGAATGCATTCTGTAAAATGCCTATCTAAAAATACATTCTATTTCACAGTATTCATTCCCGGGGGGGGGGGGGGGGGGGGGGGGGGGGCGGGGGGGGATTTCTAACCAAAACACTAAAACCAAACATATACATGAGACTATTCAACAGTAGCCTGGAATACAATCTTATGATGGGAAATTTCACATATGTTTATCAAATAGCATCTTATGTTTGTAATTTCAGTCATGTCAAATTAGGACAAATTTCTTTCTGCAAAGTTACCAGAAAAGACACTAGAGTCAGGAGAGCAGATTTCTAGTTCCAGCCTGCCTCTACCTACATGTGAGACACAGGACAAGTTCCCTTGATTCTCAGAAAGGCCTCAGATTCCATGACTATAAAACAAAGGGGCTGAAATAAATGAGTTCTAAGGAGCATTCCCATAAAACGGGATTTTGCTAAATTTTTGAGAACTTAAATTTTTAAAAAAATTATACCTATGAAATATTAAGCTTGGTACTTATCACCAATAATGCTGATTACATAGAGAGCTTTAAGCCATGGAAGTACTGATTCTGCATGTATGGGACAAAATGCAACACGTTTCGTGAGCATGCTTTTCCAGTTATCAGAAAGGGAGGGAAATTTTACAGTGACTATAAAGGGTTGGAACAACAATGGAAACATTACCTGTAGTAGCATGCTAGTGATGGACAGGCATTACTTGTGTTTTTAGTAACTTTTGCACACAAGCAAGAGGTTTTCTAAAAGATACCATAGAGCACAATGACACAATACATGTGACCTGACAAATTCAAAACATACTTGAAATGAAAAGGCCAACCAAAATACTTCAAGGGAACATTTCACTCGTTTATAAAATGTAGACACAGACCTGGGCCTAACATACTTCATTGTACCACATCAAGTCCCAAAGTCCAATTGCCCTTTCAGAAAGAAGTGCATCTTTTACAAAACTAACACATATTTTCAAGAATCAAGACTCACTTGTGACAGACTGCACTCAGTAGAAAACCCGAATATACTGTCTCTGGTTCCAAAGTTTTCTATGCTAGCACAAATGAAATTAATGAATACGTAAGACTAAGTGCATGAAAGTATCATACCTTAAAATGCGTATTTATACTGAAAATGTGTTTCACATTGACAGGTAGATTTGCAAAGGATAAAGTCATTTTCCACAAAGAAAATTCCCAAGGCTTGCTTAGTAATTCCAAATTTCCCTAACAGAAATTTCCTCTTGATGTCAGATTGGATAGGAAAAACAGCTACTTTTAACTATTATTATGAAATGTCCTAAAATAAAAGTAATTATTAGGCTGGTTAAAAAGCACTTGACGAGAACCACGAAGAATTAGTCTTCCTTGAGAAGACACTAGAAGAAACTGTTAAGAATGGGATAAAGCAAATGCAACAGAGCCACAAGGCACATACATATAAACTGACTAAAATTACAGTATTTTTATTCTCATGGGTTTCCTTATTTTATATTATCTTGAAGACAAACTGACTGTAATCTTCCAAAATACCAAAAGTAGCTTGAAATGTTATCAATTCCTTTCCTTAACAGAATGAGGACTTTTAACTACAAATACTGTAATATATGAAAGGGTTTCAATACAAGATAAAATTATGCATCATAAACTTCAAATTACCACACAGTGGACTCCCTGGCATCCCCACCTAATGACACGACACACAAACAAGCTATCGAGCAAGAATCTGTTAACAGTTTTATTTTTTTTTTTTATGTTAAATACCATGGGACAGGATTGTAAGGATGAAAAACTCAGTCAACAACTGCCTCACAAGGGATAAGAAAAATTCTGCCATGATATTAGCAAAGGTAAAGGAGAAAATTTACACTGTAAGAGGCACCATTTCCCCACAGAATACCTCTTGGCATTTCCTGAATGAGTGGGATTAGCAATCTAAATAAATCATATTTCAAGAGGTAACAGCAACAGATAAAATTTAAAGGGATTATTAAAATAACATTTACAAGACTCTGAACAATTCTTGAACTCTTATTAAAACCACAAAGAAAGAACAATTCTTTATTTATGAATTTCATAAAGGACTGAATGTGCAACTGACATCTGCTAGTGATGATCTGGTAATATACAATTTGTCCAGGAGCCGAACAGTTTGTTTTATTGTGTTTTCTAACCGTAAGAGATCATTAAAGGCAAAGCCTATATGACGCTGTATACACAAAAAAAAAAAAAAAAAAAAATGGTCACCGTGGGCCATACTACCAGTGAAATGGTAGGTAAACAAATCTTTTTCTGGTCAAGAGAAAAAAAAAGAAATAGCACTCTGCATGCTTCACTCTACAAGATGAACTTCCCTAGAAAGAACCCGATGAAAATGGCTGCAATTACGACAAGAAGGGAAGGAAGAGGACTGGCGACATTATCTCTGAAGGATGCAGCTGAGGTGGATCCAGGTTTATCCGAATGTGCTACCTTTCTGAGCCTTAAGCCTTCATCCTAGAAAAAAACATACGCACAAAAAGAGGTTTTAAAAACAAGTATGCACACGGTAAAACTGCCGAACTAAAAATCTATGGGCAGAAAGCAGATCAGTGTGCACGTGGCTGGGATGGGAACAGGGATTAACCACACTAACCAGCATTAAGAAGACTTTCTAGGGTGATTTTAAAAAATAGAGCTGAAAATTGTACTCCTGACAAACTGAAAAATCAGGTACAGCTATATTTATACAGAAGGAAAACACCCTGCTAAAATGTACTAATACAAGTAAGGAAGAGTTCTGTGCATGCACTGATTTCCGTGGTGGCCCATAGTATTTTTACACTGGTTACCAAAGACCACCAGGAACAAAGCTGTGGTGTGACAGGTTTATGGACACACTGCAACCAGGGCATCCACACAGCAGAGGCACAGGGACTATCCGGCCAAAAAGAAAAGGCAGGATTTTACAAGATTTGGAGGAAGAGGGAATTTCAGGATAAAACTTAAGTAACAAGTGTTTTGATAAACTCAAAGCAGGAGGCCCCTGTGTCAGCACTGGGTCTTGACTACAAAGGAGACACCAAACCCTGCTTCCTCGGAAACAACAAACTACAACAGCTACGGAATGTTGTATACAGAACCCACCCCCTCTTTTGACACCGTGCCCCTAGATCTGGAGAGAAAGGCTGCTTCTCTGTGTCAAAGTGACTCAGATCCTCTAGACAAGAGTGGGTCGCTTGGTTCTTACTGGTATCATTTCACACAGCAACGTTTTCTGACAGTATGATTTTAGGGGACAAGGTTTCTCAGTAAGAAAGCAGAAGTCACTCAAAGTAGGAAGTTGTTAGGACCCTTTACCGGCCACAGTGTGACCTTGGGAAAAATACTGATACCTGTTACCTAGGCAACTGACTTTATCTGTGTCCATCATCCCAGCCAGATGAATGACAGGGCAGATTTTTACTTCCTTACTGCAAGCTAATTTTTCTTTTCTCACATTGATTCCTCTAGTATGCTTACTAATACCAAGTAAAAGAGTCCACCTCAGCTCATACTGTTTTACGGGCAATTAGTAGATTCTCTGAGGGTTTGTGGGATTTTTTTTAGTCTTATGTTCATTAGTCCTGTGTGAAGAGAACAATGATTCTCAAACCTGGCATGAACTTTAGAGAATCCTCCTAGTGATTCTGATTTCCTAGGTCTGGGGAGGGCCTAGACATACGTATTTTTAAAAAGCGCTAAGAGATTCAGATGCACAGCCTGGATTAAGAACCATAGGCCTAGAGAGATAAAAAGGAACAGTGATCAGACATGTTCAAGAAAGTTAATCTGCCAACAAATTATCATGGGCCTTATGTATGAAATGTTAAAGGGCCTGTAACTGATTCTATAAGCCAATGGTCTTCAAGTTCTTTTGTTTCACCTTTTATACAGCAGAATGTTTTTTTCAAATAACATCTCCTACAGAACATCAGCCTATAAAGAGAGACCAGCACCCAAATCTCACTCACCTCTCTCCCCGTCCACTCTTCCTGTTTTCCAGCCCTGCCCTACTTATGCTATTCTTACTATTTCCACTTCTCCCCTCCCGCAAAGAGAGGAACAAATGTACTGAGTATGCTAAGGAGCACATCTTTCATCAAAGAAGAGAACTGTGCCACGGACGTCATGGCAGATAAAATAAAGGTAACGAAAACAGCATCCTTAAAAATCTATGGTGTGTAGATATAGGTGTGAAATGAAGATAATCTTTCCACTATCCAGAGAGGTGCTGGGGGCCCCTGAGGGGTACTGTGAAACAGGAAGAGACAATTATTTCAGCACAGATCAATTCAAGATACAGTGCTTCTGATCCAGAGTACATATAGTTCTATATACATCTAACAGATGGAATAATCAAATGTAGATTAAGTCCCTTCATTTAGCTTATTTATTACTTCTATACATTTTTGTATCATCTACTTTTGATACAAAAAGCTTCAAAGCCTAAAAAAGGTAATTTAAAAGTATTCAGGTCTTGAAATAAGTAATTATTTTTCAAAGGCGTATTATTAATACACTCCACACATATTCAAATTAGTCCTCATTCACCAGTTCATCCATTTATTCATATATATGAATGACTACTGTATGCATGTTCTATGAATGCAAAGATGAATGAGTACAGTCCTTGCCCCCAAAAGCACTACCGCCCACTAGAGGGAGAAAGACCTCTGACAAACAGGAACAGTAACTTGACAGAGTCTTCACAGAAACAAAGGAGACAGCATTCCAAAACCGTGTTTCTTGTCTTCTAAGGGGAAGAAAGTCCTAGAAAAGGTTATACTGAAAAGATGACAAGAACCGAGTACCAAAAGACAAGAGCACATGTATGAAAATGCTGGTCAGGGCAGAACAGGATTTCAGGACATTCCAGTCAGAAGGAAAAATTTGAGAAAGCAAAAAAGAGATCATAATCAGAGAGGCTTCTTCAGGATACTCTAGTCCAACGCTGTCCAATACAAACATAATCTGAGCTTCAAATGTGAGCCACTTACATACTTTTACATTTTCTAACAACACATTGAAAAGGTAAAAAGAAAATGGTTAAATGAATTTTAATAATAAAATGCAATCCAACAGAACCAAAATTCAATCCAATATATTCCATTTTATTCAATCCCATTTAACCAAAATACTATTTCAATAAATAACAATATAAAAAAGATCTATTTTACTTTTCTGTACTAAGTCGAATAAATCAAGGAGTATTTTACACTCCCAACGTGTCTCAATTCAAACCCCATTTCAAGTGCTGAACAGCCTCCTATGTCCCTACTTTGTGGGGCAGCACCATTTCAGGCGCTTCACATGACTAGGGCATATGTGAAGGAAGTTACTAACAAGAGAGGAAGCTTAATGCCACAGGCCAGATCACAAATAACTAAGACATCTAGTAGGGAAGGAACCTGCAGGCAATGAGAAGCCATGGTAAAACTGTAAAAGAGGCCAGAGTAGGAAGCAAAGATATAATCAAATTGGAAAAAAAGAACTGACCAAGGATAAATTTAAAAACGGACAGATAAAATGGCCTAATAATATTCACATATCCTATGCCTTCATTTAACCCAACTTATTTTCAAAAAGCAACTTACTCTCAGGTGTCGATTTTCTTCTGATAGTTTCATCATTTCTCCCTGAAGTCTTTTACATTCTTCCATGAGTTTCCTTGTTTCAGTATCATTGAGTGAAACACTATGCGGTTTTGGCATGGGTCCATCTTGTTTAGAGGCATTCAGTGGAACAGTTTTGCTGGGTTCCAGATCATTCTGTATTACAAAGACAGTGGGACTTTTTTAACTAACCAAATCTCCTTAGAGATTTTAAACAAATAAATACAAGTTGAAACTCCACACTTTTCTTTTCCAAAAAAATTATTTAAATGCAAATTTTTGAGGTTGTGATTCCATTAATACAAATTTTTTTTTAATTCCAAACATTACAGTCATCTGTGAACAATTTTTAGAAGGACTAAATCAATAAAGGTCGGCAGTTAGAAAAGTCAAAATAAGCAGCCCACTCCCTCCTCTAGTCCCCAAACCCTCTGCACTTACCTCTACCATAGCACTTATCATATATTATAATAATGTATTTTTGATGTTCTTTCCTACAACACTTCAAAGGCTAGGAGAGCAAGAGTCATTTCTCTTTGCATTTACCCCTAAACCCAGCACTTTGGCCAAGAGTGGTTATTCAATGAAAGTATGCTGACTGACGCCAACCAAAATCCAAATATGAAGGTCATTTTTAGTGCTCTGATTCTGCAATTCAAATGAGATTGGGGGGGGGGGACATTATCGTAATAATTCCAATGAAATTAGGAGACTACCTAAGAAAAACATTTAAAAGAAAACCTAACTTCTATTAATGGGAAAAATAATTGAAGGATATAAACACTAGAGGGGAGATAATGAACACAAACATATCATGGGGAAAAAAAGAGAAGGGGAGTTAAACGTAAATGATTCTTTCAAATCATTTTGAACACTGTTTGCTTTAACTCATGAAACTTAATATGGAATCACCATAGCACTCAGACAGCTTTAAAACTGTGAGCCCCAAAATTGTCATTCTTACCAGCTTACCCAATACAGGTAAACATCTAGGGCAGTGCCTAATTAAGTAAGCGTTCCTGAGCCTGTGGTCTAACGTGCCTCAATATCCTTTGCCCTTAAGTCATTTATACCATCACACACACATCTTAACAGTTATTAGTGCAATGAATCATCTCTTTAACTAAAATTTTACTTGCTAGAAATGTAACACGTTATATTTTAAAAATTGTTTTATTCAGATATAAGCTCTAAAAAAACACTTCAACTTTATGGCATTCCACAGTCCTCAGTAAGATTTAATTATAGGTTATACACCTATCACACCATCCCAGGTTCCAAATTTATATTAAATGTAAATAGTTGTTTGTTCAAGGGGTAAAACTAGTATTTCTTATGAAGGGAATGTGATTTGATCACTATCCCTAAATCCATTAAAAATTAATAATGTTATAATGAGGTTCCAATGTACAACACCACATTATCTGACCTGTCAACACTCAAGAGTTTTATATTTTCCTTCAGAAGCTTCTCAGGCTGTGATGGGTTTCTAAGAAGCCTACTTCCAATTTCCTCCTCTGAGTTTTTCTCTTGCTAGCTTTCTTGTTCTTCACCCTATCCTCCCTTGTCCCTCTCTATTATTAAAAATCTGTATCAGATCTATCTTCTCTCCACCAATCTTCTTACTCTTTCCCTTAACAGTAATTAGAATTCATTTCAAAATGACTTTTCAAGTATGCTCCGATTCCAACCTAGAACAAGTCCAAATTCTGAAAATAAGGGCAGTTCACTGCCTTCCTCTATAAAGATGAAACCAACAGTCAATACTACGCCAACTAAAGAATCCTCAGGTTCTAAGAATTTGGAAAAAAATAGACTCATACCAGAATGTTGACTAAAAATTAAGAGGAGATACATGAGGCCAATAAGAGAAAAAAATTAAAATGTAGAATCCTCAAAATCTTCACAACTGGCTTTTTTATTTTTAAATAAATTCTTTAAATTCCAGAAAATTTAGAATTATGAGAGGGAAGGAGAGGAAACTACCAATCTCATCAACTCAGCCCAACTATTATTTAAATAGTATCTTCCAGGGGCGCCTGGGTGGCTCAGTCAGTTGAGGATCCAACTTCGGCTCAGGTCATGACCTCACAGAGTTCATGGGTTTGAGTCCCACATCAGGTTCTGTGCTGACAGCTTGCTCAGAGCCTGCAGCCTGCTTCGGATTCTGTGTCTCCCTCTCTCTCTCTCTCTCTGCCCCTCCCCTGCTCGTGCTCTGTCTCTGTCTCTCAAAAATAAATAAATGTTAAAAAAAAAAAATTCAAATAGTATCTTCCAATATTTTCTCATATGCACATTTTATAAAACCAGCATGCACTGTAACATTTTTATCGTTATCCATTTATATGTATATGTTTTATCATTTTAAATGACATGGTGAAATTAATTACTCTATTCTGTGCCTAACTAAAATTACTTAGGATGCCTGGGTGGTTCAGTCAGTTAAGCCTCCAACTCTTGAGTTCAGCTCAGGTCACTATCTCAAGGTCATGAAATGGAGCCCATAGAGCTCCATGCTCAGTGTGGGGCCGGCTTGATATTCTCTCTTTCCCTCTGCCCCTCCCCGGCTTGTGTGTACATGTGTGCACACTCTCTCAAAAAATAATAAATAAATAAACATCTCACTCTTGTTACACATTTGATGGGTAGCTTCCCTCTCTCCAGCATTTTAAATAACATGTCAACAAATATCTCTCATGGTTGGTAGAATTTGATTTTTCTTTTTCACTGAAATTTTTCTTAATGTTATACTGCTTTTATAACAAAAGGAAAATGTCATAACCAATTTGTGGAGCATAAACATATAGAACACAAAGGATACAGTGAAGCTTAAACACATTTTCAACAGTGAATCAAGTAAGACATAAAACAAGTTACTTGGAGTACACTTCCACCAGATACTATTATTTAGGCCCCCTACAAACCAGTCAACATACGTAGCAGATGCAATGAAATCTAATTTATTTGTGTATATTTAAAGTATAAGCATATATAACCTAACTTAATTGTGAGTTAAAAAAAAAAAAGGGCAGGGGGCTGAGTCATTCATGTAGCAACCATCTGAAGAGCCTGATGGGAACACTAAGGCTGCTGGGACTTTAAGTATATACTTCCATTCAGGAGCTCCATTAGTGAGGTTTGGCTCCAGGAAAACAGCTCATTCCTTGAGAGTTGCTTCAGAAACTGGTCCAGAAAGAGGAGACTGGTTGCTCTGAGAACCATGAAACAAGCACACTAGAAGGATTCAACATGCTGTGACTCTTAGGAAACTTGATGAATAGTAACAGTATATGAACATTATATTTAACACTACAAACTAGAATAAATGGGAAGGTCAAGGCCATGGTATAAAGTAAGACAAGAAACTATGCCACATCTTGTACATTTTCCACTATTTTAGATTATTGAGCCTCTCTGCATTAATCCCTTTCCATCCATTCACTTCCGTATTCCTTTTTAACAACCTTCAGAATTTCAATTCTAATATTTTAAATTATTCCTGTTAGAGGTAATCAGAAAAAGAGAGCAAGGGATTGGAAACAGAAGGGGAAAAGTAAAATAGAAGGCAAAACAGGTGTTTGCAAGTGAAGCCCTGAGAAGGACAAAGGAGCTAAAGAATTTAACTACAGGGTTACGTTCTTGTGAGTATTAGCAGTTAAGTGGTATAAATGTACACAAAGGGAATTACAAGACTAACATTAACAGCTATGGCATAAAACTGTCAGAGGCATAATTAAGGCCTTAACCTGGGAAGAGAGAGTATTTGAATGACAAGGTTACTGAAGACTTATTTTCACTCTAAAAAACCAATTTACTATTTCTGTAGAATCATGATTCCCAGAAATAAGTAACTAAAATCACAAAATCAATAAAGTATTAGACATTTAGATAAAGGATCAAATTTTTAAGCCTTAGTATACATATTCTCTGCAAAGCCAAATCAAAGTATAACCAACCTGTTCAAACTATGGGGTTCCCGAAGTTTCTAGCAAGCAAACAATGGTAAAGAGAATCATATAGCAACCATTACACCACCCAAAGTCACCATTTATCTTATTGATGTGCTGTCATCTTACTTGAGTGAATGTTAACTGCACACACACACACATACAAACACACGCGTTCAACTATGACCTAAGATATTTAGGGTTTAACCACAAATCCTCCTACCATGGGTACTGTAAATAACTAACAATAACAGTTAAAGAGGGGTTACCATTATTCGTGTTTGATAACAAAATATAAAATAGTAATTTTATTTATCTTTTTTAAAAATATATATGACAAAATACTTGCCTGGATAGCAACATTTGCCAGCTCCTACCTTTACTGCTCATCTATTCAAATAAACTCCTAACTCCTTTTTTAGAGAATGAGCCCCAAATCTCAATGAAAGAAAAAATTATACCAACTTCATAATAATGTTCAACTTCCATTTGTCCTGCTCACTACTGAGATTTTATTAAGTATTCAATTTGCTTTTTTAGAACAGAGAATAGTTTCAGTGCATGATTTTCAAACAATTTGTGGTTCTATTGTATTTTTAAACATGGCTAAAATGTCAATTCTATCTGCTTCACATAATACACTCAATACCATATACGTGCTAGGTAACTACATTAACGTAACCAGTAACACTAGCAGACTCCTATAGCTGTTAGCTCCCTAAAACAAACCTTCTGCTTCTCCTGTTTGAACACACTGAGTCCCCTGGGGTCATTCTTCGTATTATAACTGGCAGGTGTTGGAACTGTGTTGTTGATGCTGCTTATTGAAGCGACAGCCGGAGCAGTCCCTGGTGGAGTTATACCCTGAGGTAGCATGGGAAACATATTCTCAGATTCACAAACTGACTTCTCCTGCATGGTACTGGGAATGACTAACAGAGAAATCATTAGGCTCTAAAACATTCACATTTTATTCTATAAAAATATATTATGCATTAAGATAGAACACTAATAATAACTATGTTAAAGCAAAAAATACAACAGTTTCTGAACTAGCTTTTTATATTATTTCCCAAACAAAATTACCTAAGATCAATTTGCATTATACTAATTAAATGTATAATCCTTATTCAATTTATGTTCGCCTCATGTTGTCCTAAAATGAATACCTTCTAATTTTGCACTCTTAATTTTCATTGCTAATCAATCCTTGTCAATATTTGAAAAACAAGCACTTGATATTTTCTTACCTTTGGTGACACTCAGCCTGAACAATTTTAAATTAAATGTATTTTTCCCCTTTAGGTTCAAAAAATTTATTTTATAAACCTGCCCTGTACTCAACACACACACACACACACACACACACACACACACACACACACACACACACCCTTCCCAGGACCAATAAACAAACTTAAGGATGCACATAACATTCCGGTTTACCAGTATCTCCATAGTTTTATTCCTATTTTCTCAAATTCCTTTAATATAGATGAAAATAATATGATACCAAAAAGTTGAAACACACTCATAAATAATACTTATTGACATCTAGAGATCACTGTATATGACTATGAGAACTCCATCTCACTTAATAATGCAGTCCCCAATCTGTTCTTTGTCTCAATACAAAACAATGTATATTTAATCATAAAACATCTTTATACAGAAGACCACAGAAAATCCTTGTTCTTGACAATCCATTAGTCTTCATTAAGATAAACTGATATTTTTTCCTAGAAAATATGTCATTAACATATATTAAATGGAGGGCATAAATGAAATGCAATACATTTAGGAAATCTGACAAACATCAAGAATAATTGGAGGCCTCAAAATAAACCAAAAAAATTTTTAACGGAACACAAAGAATTAGATAGGTGATAAAACATCACAAATAACAAGCTAATTAAAACCACATTCAATCATGAAAAAAAAACACTTCCACTAAATAAACACTAGATTTCATAATACACAGTTGATAATAACTAAAAAGAGCTAATAATTCCAAGAACCCAACTTTGTAAAATATAAAATAGTCAACACTTTAGTATCCTCTGCCTCCTCCAGCTGTCAACAACTCAGGGAACATGCTGAATGGCTCCTGTGCTGAACACAACTCAACTCAAAGACTTTCTGCCATTAATTTACTGAAATATATCCAAAGACCTGCATTCCCTAAAACTAGGATGACCACAAATTTTAGCACACTTAAGGACAGTATTAGTTAATGCTTGCTGCCCTGGAATAATTATTAGTAGCACCTTCATTTATGACAAAAAGGTTCCTGAAATCCTAGGTCACTCCATCTATGATGCAGATCAAAGAACTATGTCCCAAAAAGAAGCCCACTCTAATGATGGCTCAAATAAATTAGAACTGTTCTGTCAAGAAATGATTTCTTTAAATTACAAAAATTTTAAAAACAAGAACCCAAGCACTATACACTTCTAAAGCCGGTACCTTTCTTACCACAGAACTTCAGTCTTTTTTTTTTTATATATTCAGTATCAAGGTCCTACAAACCTAAAGAAATCAACAAAATAGTAACACTTCCTTTTCCACTATTCTTAGAACATGTAAATGCCTTAAAACTAACAGCAAACCTAAAAGATCCAGATCCTCAAACAGGTAAGGTTCACTTACATGATGTAATTAAATGCCCATCTACTCCTTTTGGGAGCAAGATGGGTAAGGTGCTGGGAGCACAACGGGAAAGTGGGATGGGGTGGTTAATGTAAGATACACTGACTCAACATCAGAGTTTGAAACCTGCTATCTACAGGATAGCAACTTGGAGAAGACAGCATCAGCAACTCTGACAGCTACTGTGTTATCTGCTTTGTGGATACTAACCAAATTCTTCTGAGTTGACTACTAAAGATCAAAAATGCCAATGATCAACGCTTTAAATGTGTAAGGGACCACTAAGTGGATATACATCTCAACTGCTCTGACCAGTAAATAAGGCTAAATACAAAGTACACATGTCACCCTTAAAGAAAGTATATTAAACCTGAAGTTGTCACCAACAACTTAGTTAATTTAGTTAAAAACTAAACTGAAATTCTGCTTAAATTAACATACTTTTTATAACATATTAATAAATTAAAAAAGAACAAAGGGCCAAATGATCAAGGAATTTACAGTGATCTTAACTATAAACTAAAAAATGTATTTGTACTCTACTTTTAAAAATATACATTACCTTTTAATGTTTATTTATTTTTGAGAGACAAAGAAACAGAGTGCAAGCAGGGGCGGGGCAGAGAGAGAGGGAGACACAGAATCTGAGCAGGCTCCAGGCTCCGAGCTGCCAGCACAGAGCCTGACGTGGGACTCGAACACATGAACTGTGAGATCATGACATGAGCTGAAGCCAGACGCTCAACTGACTGAGACACCCAGACGCCCCTCATAACATTTTTTACATGTATCTTCCTTGAATAAGGGAGTGTCATCTTTAATCAATTTGTCAAAGTGAGGATTCAGCTTCATATAGCATTTTATCAATTTATTTGTAGTAAACTAACAAACTTTGTCTAAGTATAACACCACTGAATAATGCCCTAATTTCCAGGGCTCAGACAGTTAAGCAACTGACTCTTGATTTAGCTCAGGTCATGATCTCATGGTCTGGAGGACTGAGCCCCACTGCTTGGGATTCTCTCTTTCCCTCTCTTTCTGCCTCTCCTTTGCTTGCACGCACAGGCACATATTCTCTCTCTCTCTCTCTCTCAAAATAAACAAACATTTAAAATAAGAAGAAGAAGAATGCCCTAATTTCCTAACAGCAAGCTTCACGCTAAACTGAAGGTAAATATACAGAAAAAGGGTGTTAAGTAATTTTGTAACTTTATCTATAATGCTAGAAAGAAGCTAGTACGTCAAACATACTAAGGTATTTAAACAGGTTTATAAACTTCATCTATAGACAATACTGACTTGGAAATGGCAAGACACAGTTATCAACATGAATAAAGTACTATAAAAAAAGGGTGTTTTATATGTATTTATATATTATTTATATATATTTATAAATATATATTTACATGTATAAGATTTTCTCAATTGTTAAATATTACATATTATAGTTGTTATAATAAATAAACAAAAACTTTATACATAAAGTTATAATAAGTAAGAAAAACTATATACCAGATTTGGTTACTTTGAGGCTTCTTATTTTCTACAAAAGATGAGAAGCAGTATTAAACAGGTGAGTTGACAGAAAGTCACCTAACCACTCTGAAAGAACTTGGGGGTGTGCTTCTCAGGTTGTCCTTCTCAATAATGAAGATTTCTTGTAGCATCTGCAGATTAGTAGCACTACAAGAATGCATTTAAGCAGTAATAATCAGTGTTTCTCCAAAGCGTATTTTGCAGAACATCGATATTTATGAGAATTACATTAAAAAAATTTTGGATTAACATATTTCCTTTATTCAGGACCATTAATATGCATATGTGCAATGTGTTTATTGGGAGACATAGTACTTGTAGTATTTTTCCAAATTCACTGGACCACATAACCCTTTCAACCCAATACACTTTGGGAAATACTGCCTTATAAAACAACTGTGTTTCAGTCCATCTTTTTAAAACAAGCACATTACTCAATTAAGGCCACCTCTAGATAGTATAGATGCAATTTTTTTATACATTTGAAGTGTATAAATTTGAAATACTGGGGGCGCCTGGGTGGCGCAGTCGGTTAAGCGTCCGACTTCAGCTCAGGTCACGATCTCACGGTCCGTGAGTTCGAGCCCCGCGTCGGGCTCTGGGCTGGTGGCTCAGAGCCTGGAGCCTGCTTCAGATTCTGTGTCTCCCTCTCTCTCTGCCCCTCCCCCGTTCATGCTCTGTCTCTCTCTGTCTCAAAAATAAATAAAACGTTAAAAAAATTTAAAAAAAAAAAATCTGAAATACTGATATATTGAAATATTAAAAGTCTCATTTTATGTGCAAAACTGGAAAGGTGAATTCCGAACACTTAAAAATCCCCATCAGGGGCTCCTGGGTGGCTCAGTCGGTTAAGCATCGACTTTGGCTCAGGTCATGATCTCAGTCTGTGAGTTCGAGCCCCGCGTCGGGCTCTGGGCTGGTGGCTCAGAGCCTGGAGCCTGCTTCAGATTCTGTGTCTCCCTCTCTCTCTCTGTCCCTACTCTACCTGTGCTCAGTCTCTCTCTCTCTCTCTCTCTCTCTCTCTCTCTCTCAAAAGTAAATACATGTGAAGAAAATTAAAAAAAAAAAAAATACCCATCAAGGAATCATGACAGCAAGGCTAGCAAGCCAACAGAGACCATACATGACAACTGCAACTTACTGATTCACTGGATACCTGCTGGGTACCCAGGGTCAGGGTTGGATTTTACACATTTTAAGTTATCCTACATCTCCAAAAACATATCCCAATCATAAGATCCAATCACTACCATAAGAAATAAAAGGAGACACATCATCCTATGTGCTGCTAACACATAGGATGATTTTAACATTAAACTTTTACCATCTAAAGAAGTGTCTTCAAATGACAATCAGGTTCCCATTCTAATCTTGGCCAGAAGAATGGTCTTACACAAAGTCTGACAAAACTAAAAATCATTGTTTTACCCCAGTGCCCAGACTGTGGTCTTCAAATACCATCTCCCACTGAAAAGTTTCAGAGCTTGTGAAAGAAGGGAATGATTCCAGGTCTGGGCCTGGAAATATCTTGCCATACTAGACACCAAGAAAATTCTCTGGGTGATGGGTATTAAGGAGGCACTTTTGTGATGAGCACTGGGTCTTATATGTAAGTAATGAATCACTAAATTCTACACCTAAAACCAGTTTTACCATTTATGTTAACTTAGTAAATTTAAATAAAAACTTCCAATTAAAAGAAAAAAGATTCCCAAAGACAACTATAGTAAAAGGACTCAGGAACAAACAAGAGGAGGCTCCTATATATGAGATTAATACTGATAGTAACTGCAAGGAGTTGAAACACAAACATGTTCAAGTCCATGAGTTTACAATAATGTGGGAAAGAGGGAGGGAAAAGGGGAGGGAAAGAAGGAGGAAGGGAGGCTGACTGATTGTAGTCACATCAGAGGGACGCTTGTGACCAACTCATTTTTTGAAAACCCAGAACTCAAGAGAAAGACAGGAAATTTCCCTTGCCTTTGCAAACTCTATACCACTGAATAAATAACCAAATATTAGATGAGCCAAATTTCTGTCTACAAATGTAACTAATAAAATGAAGAATAACAAAATATCATTATGCAATCTTAAATAAATTAATATACTAAACTATAGCTTCTCAATTTTGATTTTATTGTTGTTTGGGGCCAGATAATTCCTTGTGAGTGCAGTCTTAGGCACCACAGGAGCTGAGCAGCATCCCTGGCCTCTACCAACTAGATGCCTAGTTGAGAAAACCAAAAATGTCTCCAGATTGACAAATGTCCCCTCAAGGGCAATTATCCCTGGCTGAGAACCACTCACCCACACACTGCACACCAGTGGTTAGTGAACTTAACAAAAAACAACCCAACATTATATGCCTCCTTGAGAGAATGTATCAACACCCACAAAGCAGTCTTGCCTCTCCCCAGCCAGCAACAACAAATCAAAATCTGATCAAACCTCTAGATCTGATTTTAGGATATACGAAACAAGAAAAGTTAAACGACACCACAAAAAGATGCAATCAGCAAAATCTAGTCTATGGGGAAAGTCTGTAAGACAAAGCCAGCTTCTTCAACAAACAATTTGCAAGAGAAAAACAGAGAGGGAATCTACAGATTAAAGAGATTCAGGACCCATATCCTCCAATAGCAGTATATAGGTTTTATTTGAATCTCAACTGAAACAAACTGCAAAACAAATGGCATCTGTGAGACAAATTTGAATGCTGCCTGAATAGTTTGATATTAAATGATACCTTAAGCTAATTTTAAAAGCTTGATGAATAGTACAGTCATTAAATTATTTTTCCTTTTTTTAAAGTTACCTTTGAATGATATATACCAAAATAGTTACAGACAAAATTATATTACGTATGGGTTTGTCTTAATACGTGAAATGAAAAGTGGTGAGGGTTAGATAAAAGAAGGTTAACAATAAACTGGTAACTTAAAGCTGGTCAGGGGTTAACGGGCTCACTGTACCTTTGTAACTGTTTGAAGTTTTTTCAAATAAAATGTTTTAAAAAAAAATCATTACCTTTAACACTTACTCCTTACCATTTAAATAGGTAGTAACTGGGGCGCCTGGGTGGCGCAGTCGGTTAGGCGTCCGACTTCAGCCAGGTCACGATCTCGCGGTCCGTGAGTTCGAGCCCCGCATCAGGCTCTGGGCTGATGGCTCAGAGCCTGGAGCCTGTTTCCGATTCTGTGTCTCCCTCTCTCTCTGCCCCTCCCCCGTTCATGCTCTGTCTCTCTCTGTCCCAAAAATGAATAAATGTTGAAAAAAAATTTAAAAAAAAAAAAAAATAAATAAATAGGTAGTAACTACACCACAAGCCCAAGTAGTTCTATTAGCAGAAATACATTCTGCAGCTAGTTCATCTAGGCTCAGAGGCAGATAGCGTCTGAAGTACTTTGAAATTACTGAACAGACCTTAGGTTACTAATAATACCTGCTCTGAAAAGGTTCCAGGGCCAAACTATTTCTGTTCATGCTCCACGGTATGGGACTCCAGAAATTCCACTCAGTACTTACTCAAGCCCTTTAGCAGATCCAAAACCACTTTCTTGGATTACTAGTCTCCTCTATGGGGTACTTGAAACAGCTAGGCACTACTATCATAGCCATATCACTTCCATCAACTTCTGGTCTGGCTTTTTCCTCTTAAGCAACAATATCAAGTACTTGCGTTCCAGCCTTTTTCACAGTTAGCCTCTCAAACTGTCTGCTACACAGAGTATAACAGAAGTCCAGATAAAAAGCCAGTTCGTACTACGTTTATTAAGGCATTATAAAAGCTGACATATAACTCCAAGTGAGGAAATATCCAAGTGTGCTTTTCAAGTAAGTCAATCCTTATTCCATTCAGTTTTACTTTGGGGAACAGATCCAAAGGAAACAAAAACACTACATCAAAGAGATATTGGCATCCCCATGTTCACTGCAATATTATTTACAACAGTCAAAACATGAAAACAACCTAAATGGCTACTGACTGATGAGTGAATAGAGCAGTTGTGATATATATGGGGGGAGAGGGAGGGAGAGGAATAAAATGGAATATCATTCAGTCACAAAAAAGGAAATCCTGCCATCTGTGACAGTACGGATGGACCCTGAGGGCACTGTACTAAGTAAGTCAGAGAAAGACAAATATTGTCTGATCTCACTTATATGTGGTATCTAAAAAACAAAAACAAAACAAACCTATGGAAAAAGAGATCACATTTGTGGTTACCAGAGGCAGGGGGTAGGGAGATGGGGGATCTTGTTGAAGGTGGTCAAAAAGTATGATACTTCCAATTAAGAGACAAATTAAGTCCTGGGGATGTAATGCACAACATGATGACTATACCTAACACAGGTGTATGGTATATTTGAAAGTTAAGACAGTAAATCCTAAGAGATCTCATCACAAGGAAAAAAACATTTTTTTTTCCTTTTTTGTATCTAAATGGCATAATGGATGTTAACTAAACTTATTATGGCAATCATTTCACAATATATGTATGTTAAGTCATTATGTTGTACACGTTGAACTTGTACAATATTATATGTCAACTATATCTCAATAAAACTGGGAAAAAATAACATATTATTAGTCAACCCAGACAATGTGCTATTTACGTTTTCTCAGTTCCAATACTAAGAGCTATGCAAGCTATGAGCTTTCTAGCAGCATTGGCAAAAGACAGAGTAGACTACAAATGGGAAGCATAAACATGCCACTGAACCCCCACTTTCCAGTAAGAATATATGCATTTACATTTTTTATTTTTGGCAAATACCTCAACATGCCTTTAAAAGAGCATTAAAAAACACAAATAATTTGACTGACACCTAGTTACCATTCAGGGACTCTTTCATTTCAGCTTATCCTAAAAGAGGAACCCAATAATTGAGCCCATGTATAAATCTAATCTGGGAATTTACTTTTCAATAGGGCAAATGGCTTCCAGATCAAGGCAACAGTCATGTCACACTGTAACCTAACTGTACTCAACATTTCTATTTACCCACATTATTTTATATATTAAGTCACCAAAAGAAAAAACTCACTCAACTCAACTTTGTCTAGTCCCTCCTACAAATCACAGAAAAAGACTAAAATCTGAATTTAAGAAGGGTAATAGGGAAACTGACCACAACTCATCCTATACAATCACAGACGACTTTCCAAACTAAACACATATATCTCAGTCCTCCAAACTGTATCTGCCTCACATCAACCCAAAAGCAACACAAAAATTACTAAGAAATAAAATCATATGGATTTTGACCAAAATCAATAGTAAGTAAAATACCTGGCAATAGCCAAACTTGGGAATAAACTGCTTGTTCCTGTAAATTACATCTTTTATCCCCAGATTGCTGGTACACAGTTGTCAAAAAGGAGTTTATGTCTATTATTTAATTATATTTATGCATATATATGTCTCACTCTAAAGAACTTGAAGTGGTTTAAAAAGTGGCAAAAATTGGGGAGAATTAACTGATTCTTCTCCATCATGCAGATTGTTATCTAAAAGCATTTTTCTTCTTGAATGGACAAAATGTCTAAAATGAAAAAAGCATCTCAAGTTTTTTAAAAACTTAATAAAGCACTGAATCTTATAAAGTAGAACAGCATCACTACACAACCCAAAAAGGCCAAAAACAGAAGCAAAATTCATCTCAAAGTAAACGAGAACTTAACAGCCTCCAACCTTCTTACATTTTCCTACTTACCAATTTATCATTTTCATTGGGCATTTCAAATACACATCTCAATTTAGAATCCATTAATTCATCAGGTTTTGCCTCTTTCCACTACAAACAAACAAAACCAAACATGAGACAGAGAAAGCATGACCGTGACAAATAGTTTCCCCTCAGGGACAACCGTAGCTGTCTGAAGCAGGGGTAGTCAGGAGGCACGGCTGCACCCTGATATTGATCACTCTGCCACTGTTATCAAGCAACGCCACAGAACTGTTTACAAAATCCTAAAGAAACCTACTATCGCCAGCATTCTTAGTAGTAGCATTTCTAAAGTGTTTCTAAGAAACAGTATTTCTACTATTTCAAAATTCTTTCATTTTTGAAATTATCTGTAATAAACAGATTTACAAGGGTTTTTTTTTATTTTAAAAATTAGCTTTCTCAACTGAGAACTATACAAATCCATGGTTTAAAAAACATTCCCCAAAATAAATTCGGTTTCACATCTATACTTACCACAGCTTCCATATCTGAAGTGTTTGGTGGAGCAAAAATTGTTTGTACCATAAACTTGTGTTTACTCTTCTCATTGGGATCATAGTCAAAAGGCTGTAGCATTACTAAATAAGAAGAAAGGACACATTACTTTGTGTATTCTGAATGTGTTTGCTTCTTATCACTCCTATTACCTCATTCACTAATATGCCAATTTAAAGAAAACCAGAAAGGGGTGCCTGGGTGGCGCAGTCGGTTAAGCGTCCGACTTCAACCAGGTCACGATCTCGCGGTCCGTGAGTTTGAGCCCCGCGTCAGGCTCTGGGCTGATGGCTCAGAGCCTGGAGCCTGTTTCCGATTCTGTGTCTCCCTCTCTCTCTGCCCCTCCCCCGTTCATGCTCTGTCTCTCTCTGTCCCAAAAATAAATAAACATTGAAAAAAAAAAAAAATTAAAAAAAAAAAAAAAAAAAAAAAGAAAACCAGAAAGAGTTCAAGAAACCTAATACTGGATTATTTACAGTAAGGATCCAGAATCACCTTTATAGCTCCAACTATTTTAACAACCCACAAAATAAATAGCTATTTAAAAAATAAATATAAACCTATGATTGTCCCGTCTAAATTTAGGTTTGGGTAAATTTTCTAAATATTGCCGACATTAACTATGATAATACCTGTAAACTCAGATTAAAATCTAGTAAATTGTTTATTAAAACTAGGCATAAATACAAGGCTTCATTTTGGTATTTAGTGATAGTATCTTTTAGAATTAGCTAGGATATGCAAAGGAGAAATTAAAAGCTAACTTCAAAACTCCCAACCATTTGTTAGCATTCTCATAAAACTAATTTTTGAGGGGTGCCTGGGTGGCTCAGTTGGTTAAGTGGCTGATTTCAGCTGAGGTCATGATCTCATGATTCACGAGTTCGAGTTCAAGTCCCACATCGGGCTCTGTGCTGACAGCTCAGAGCCTGGAACCTGCTTCTCAGATTCTGTGTCACCCTCTCTCTCTGACTCTCCCCCGATCGCTCAGTCTCTCTCTCAAAAATAAATAAAAACATTAAAAAAAATTTTTTAACTAATTTTTGAAAAATAGATTTTAAATAAACACCTACTCAGGAAGTCTACCAATCTGTTTATATCTGATTCTAAAAAACAAGGTATACGAGGAAAAGGTATATACTCTCATGATTTCAAGAATTTTTCTTGAGTCCTAATTACAAATTCAAATATTCCTAAGCACTTAAGCTTTTCAGTAGCCTTTTAAAGGATTTTTAGAGGTTCCATATGATTATAACTGATGCCAAATTATGTAATATAAACTTAATAAATGGCTATAAGAATGGATCTACGATTACACAAAATATGTATATGGTATTGTATAAAGTATTCCCCTGTTAACAGGTAAATTACTTCTAAGATATACCTTCTATATATGTGTGTCAACACTTTCAAAAAAAAAAAAAAAAAAACAAATGCAATTAAACAATGGTGAGAAATACCAATCATATAAGAAAATCTTATTTCTAAGGTGTATCTGAGAAGTCCATTAACTCCCATCATGGTTAAAAAAAAATCTTTAAAGGGCCAAATACATAGCAGAAAAAAAAGGCACAGGATGTCTCAGAATCCAGATAAAGCACAATGAATGTCCATTAATACCCTTCACTGAGCAATCACTGTAGGCTCATCACTAGGAACTGAAAAAACATGGTTGTGACTTAATGACAGTTATAGTCTAAGTTACTGCAGACCATATAGTAAGAGTTACATCATCCTAAAAATATAAATATATACACACATACATACATGAATACATCAATTGAAAGAAAAAAAAGAAATGAGTGTGTAGCACAGTCAGTCAATCAAGGAACAGTTGCCAGTGGAAGAACAGTTTGAGTGACTCCTTAAGGGAAGGCAATACACTAAAAATTGAAGAGCTAAATTCTCAGTGGACAAGATCTAAAGGCACACCATGGAAACAGTAACTAGTATGTCTAGAGTTTTTAATACAAGTGCCCAACACAAGGGGCTACGTGAGAGAAAGTGTTTTGAAAAGTACAGGCTGTTCCCTGAACGACACAGGGACTCAGAATGCCAACCCCCCATACGACTGAAAATCCACATCCAACTTTTGGCTCCCCAAAAACTTAACTGATAGTCTACTGTTGACCAGAAGCCTTGCCAAGAACATAAACTGTGGATTAACGTTTATTTTGTATGCCGTATGTATTACGTACTGTATTCTTACAATAAAGTAAGCTAGAGAAAAGAAAATATTATCAAGAAAATTAAAAAGAAGAGAAAATGTATTTATAGTACTATACTGTCTTTACAGGGAAAAACCTACATGTAATTGGGCCTGTGCAACTCAAACTTTTCTTTAGAAACATTAATACAATGAACTTTAGCAATCTAGAACCCTCAAAGAAAAAGTCATTCTGAATAGTTTTATGGATTCCCAAGGATAAAACTGGTAGCACCAAAAAACTATTTTAAACTACATGGAGAGGGGCGCCTGGGTGGCGCAGTCGGTTAAGCGTCCGACTTCAGCCAGGTCACGATCTCGCGGTCCGTGAGTTCGAATCCCGCATCGGGCTCTGGGCTGATGGCTCAGAGCCTGGAGCCTGTTTCCGATTCTGTGTCTCCCTCTCTCTCTGCCCCTCCCCCGTTCATGCTCTGTCTCTCTCTGTCCCAAAAATAAATAAACGTGGGGAAAAAAAATAAATAAATAAAAATAAACTACATGGAGAGAAATAATTCTGTCTTCCAATTTAGCTAAAAGGCTTAAAGATTTAGAGAGCAACTTCCAAAATGAGTGTAGTCATTGTTTTATCTTCTTTTCCATCTATCTTTCCCATCAGCTGACAACTTGGACAAACACCAACACATTCCTCCTCGGCTACCACATCATAAGATTCACTAAAAACATCTTTTCTAGAAGGACTCCTAGCTCTGAGTCTTTGAGTCTACATACTGAAACAGGATTCAGTGTCACAAAGAACTCAGCAGTGTGTCCTTCACTGCCTTTGCAGTCAAGTTCTACTTCTAAGCACTCTCCATGGGCTTGCTATAGGCCCTCACCCTTTGCATAATTTGGTGTTTTTAATCTGCTGTGGACGTAAAAACCAGGCAACTGAGACACAATTATCTTAGGAATACTTATCAGGATCACACAAGCATGTTTTGTTTTTGTTTTTTTTCAAAAAAAAAACATATACGTGGCTGGGTCACGCCCCCAGAGATTTTGAGGTGAAAGATGGGAGGTCCATGTGTATTCCTGTTCCATGTGTTATCGTGACATATAATGGGAAGCGAAATCTACTGCTAGTAAGGAAGAGTAAATGGTCTCCATGTGAAGCCTAAGAAGGTCCCCCATAATTAAGGTCCCCCATTCTCATACTTGTTTCCTATTTCTCAGCTATGTCAGGTAATACTGTTAAGGACAACTATCTTGGGAAGTCTGATGGAAGAAAGGAAGTTTATGGAGGGCATTAAGGATGACACCAGCACAGACTCCACAGCAGGAGTAAGCAATCCACACAGAGAAGGAACCAAGCATACTCCCTGGATTACAAGTAAACAAAAAAGGGAGTCATGAAACTAAACTGTTTGGCATTTACAATAAAAGGCAGAAACACTCATCTAATTTGATACAACCAGCAAAAAAGAGGCACTGTACATTTCTAAGATTCTGAATAATACTTGTACAGCTGCATGCAATATGTAACAATAGCTAAAGATCTGAAGAGAAGGATCAATCACAAAAATGATACACTATTTCAAAGATAAAATAGTAAGAGCAGAGAATGTGGTAGCAAACTGTAGAAATAAAAGATATAAAATTTTAAACTGAAAATAATTGCTTATAAATTGACCACAGACACCCCCAACCACAAGGGTGAGAA
Source organism: Leopardus geoffroyi (assembly GCF_018350155.1). NCBI lineage: Eukaryota > Metazoa > Chordata > Mammalia > Carnivora > Felidae > Leopardus > Leopardus geoffroyi. Next base: position 34,442,367 of record NC_059339.1, read on the forward strand.
ATGTTAAACAGCTGGCATATAGTAAGGTAACAGAAGAACATAATTAAAGGCAAGCCAGAATAACTTAAAAACAATTTCTCTCCCTCCAGATGAAACTCTATTAATTAAGACCAAATTAAACATAACCATAAAAATGTCGGAATTTAATACTGTTCAAAATCAGAACATGATTTGCTACCTGAAACAGTCACCGTCAACCCTGGGTCAATAATTCCACTGTTGGGCCTCACACAGTACCGACGAGGTGCTGTAGTCTTCACTTTGAAACACACTTTTCTATCGGATGGATTTCGCAACTTAAGATTTGTAGTGACTACATCTGTGAAGGGGCCTGTAAGGTTTAAAAAACAAAAACAGAAAAAAAATTTAACTGGACTCACACTTATACGAAGCAGAATTCAAAATTCAATGTATACAATCTCAATTTTATTTAAAGTATATAATGAAATCTGTGTGCCTAACTGTATCAAAACACTAACAGTACTTCTTTCCAGGTACTACACTTACAAGAGTTTTATTTTCTTCTTCTTCCCTTATTATACTTTACAAAATTTCTACACGAACATGTATTATTTCTATCAAATAAAAAGTATTCCAAACATTGTAATTTATGAAGTAAGCCCACAATTTTATTATACGTAGTGTGCTCTTGCCACATTACTAAAAAGATCAGGTTTTTCCAGTGGTCTGCAAACCAGTGCCAGTCTTTAAATCCATTTACCAAGAAAACTGCAAAAATGTGTACATCTGAAGATACTACATCCAATGACAACAGTGCTCTTGCTTCACATCTCAATTAGGTTCAATTCATTCACTCATTCATCCATTCACTCACATATTTGTTAAGTATTTATTATGAGCACTGTGTCAAATGCTCTAAATACAGAGTTTTAAGTTTTGGTGATGTACCCAAACGTGAAATTATAAAACAAAGAATCCAGAAAGGTAATCCAGTCCTGCCTAAACTGAGTAAGTCCTAAACTACTAGAACCTCATTTTGTTAAAGGGGGGGTAAAAGAAAGGTTGTGACCATTTTTTACCTTGGCAAAACAAACAAACAAAAACAAAACAAAACTGTAGGGCATTATGTACATCAATTCAGACAATAAAATGAATACTTTTTCCATTGGGCATAGAAGATAAATTTAAAAAGTATGTCCCAAGAGGAAGCAATAACCACATAACTTATAACTAACACAAAAGCAATTTTAAATCATTTTCAAAGCAATCAGTTTTAAGTTATATTTTTTAATGTTTTTATTTATTTGCTTACTTACTTATTTAGAGAAATAGACAGAGACCGAGCAGGGGAGGGGCAGAGAGAGAAGACAGAGAATTCCAAGCAGGCTCTAAGCTGTCAGTGCAGAGCCCAACACAGGACCAGAACTGACAAAACTGTGAGACCATGACCTGAGCCAAAATCAAGAGTGGATGCTCAACCAACTGAGCCATCCAGGCGCCCCATTAAGTTATATATTTTGAAAAGCAAAAAGGCTGAAATCAAAGACTACTATTACAAAGACTATCTTTATTTAAGGAAACAAGAGTAAGCATGTCTTTTAAAACTTTATCATTCGGAGCCCAGAATGAGAAATTTTCAACTCTACCAGGTAGTTTCCCATTTAGTTGAACACTGGAAAACCATCTAAGACAAAGGTTTGATGGGGAACAACAAATACAGTCAAATGAAAAGAGGCACTAGGAAGAGTGCAGGAGCAACTAGAGGAAAAGAAACAGACTTCAAAGTCAGGCCATTAAAAGGTACTTATTTCAAGTACTAAGGAGTGAAATAATCTTATTCTATGCTTGAAGTTTTAAGTTATAAAATATTTTCTAACAAAGACTTAGAACCAGGAAGAGGGAAGAGACAGAAATGAGAAAAGGTTAGCACAAAACATAAAGACAGGGAAACAGTTACAAAAAAAGATTAAAGAAAAAGTCATTTAAATCAACAGTTACATGTCCTTTTTTAAAAAAAATATATATATGAAGTATGATCTTTTAAACGGCTACCTTTAATTACATGATCAAATAAATCATTTAATTTGTATATTATCTTACTCCCTTTGATTCTTTAATTCTAAATGCTTGCATTTTTCAACAAGCAGCTACTTAACAACCCCACCACACACTAGCAAAAGAGAGGTACAGGGGAATATTGCAATCTATCCATTTTCCACTTGAACCCACAATACCATTGGCTAGCAACACAGTTTAAACTACTGATGAAACTAGGGGTCTTAAAGATATAGATTCCATTTCTTAATATTCTCAAAATTCATAAGTTACTACAGATATTTGAGAATACATAAATTTTTAAAGGACTATTTCAAGTAGGACTTTAACATTAGTAGTAAGCATGGCCAAAAAAACAATTTATTAGTAACATGACAAAAGAAACCTTTCACAAAACTTTAATTTTGAACAATCCTATACTTTTATAACATACGTAAGATTTTTTAAATGATCCCAATTTTAGAGGAAAACAATTTTCCAAAATAAGGTAAAATAACTTTTTTAATTTTTGAGTGTGTGTGTGTGTGCGCACAAGGGGGCAGGGAGAGAGGGAGGGAGAGAGAGGGGGAGAGACAGAAAGAAAGAATATGAATGAATGAATGAATGAATGAATGACTATGAATCCCAAGCAGGCTCCACACCTCAGCAAGAAGCCTGAGGTGGGCTCAATCCCAGGACTGTGAGATAATGATCTGAGCCAAAAGCAAGAGTCAGACGCTTAACCAACAGAGCTACCCAGGTGCCCAAAATAACTGACTTTTAAAACTGATTTAGAAAATGACCATATATCAATTTTCATCAACATATAAACTCTGAAAGAATACTGAAAATTTATATGCAAACTATCTAAAGATGAAGATAACAGCCCACCAAAAAGAAAAAAGCCCACCAATTTAAAACAAAGTTCTTAACTGGATATGTTAACCGTATGAGTAAAATGTGAAATTACCTACTTACAAACGAATAAGCCCACCTAACATATGAATTTGAAATTTTCTGCTCCATTGTGTCCCTATAACCAAGCATCTTAACAGTGCTCTCCCAGTAGAAATAACTCCCTGCAGATAGTTCAGAGTCTGAGCCCATTTTCCCCGGTTAAAATGGAAAATCAGCAGTTACTGATGAATGTTAGCATAAGAATGACCACATTTAACTGTTATAAGAGGTCTTGGAAAGAAACATCAGGTCCACTTTTGTGGGTCACAGAACCCTTTAAAAATGTGATGAAACCTATATACTACCCCAGAAAATAACACATGTGAGTGAAATGTTCACAAAAATTTTACATGGAATTTTTTGGGGGAATATGGGTGAGACAGGAAGATTAGGGTGGGTGGGGGGTGCTGGGGTGTATCATAGATCCCTGAGCCTACAGGTTAGAAAGACCTGATGAAATCCACCTTTACAGACCCTCAAAAATAGAGGGAAAGTTACATAATTTATTGTAAGCACTACAACCAAATCCTAAATCCAAGGGTGATTCTCCTCACGGGTATTTTTGTCTAACATCAGGACTGGGTGGGTGGTGCTACTGGTGGGGGGAGAAGAGGAATGAAGATCTTAGACATTCTGCAATGCCTGGGCAGTCCCATACAATGAAGTATATCATGCCCTCATCCGACCAAATTATCATATATTCCTTCAAATTATCAAATATGCCTTCAAATTCATATTGGAAAAAAATCTCTTTTCCAGAAATAGATCTATTGTGTAAAAAAGGAAAAATTTGTTCTCCTTCCTCTTGAAAAGGTTACATTTACCATCACAGAAAATTATTCTACCAACAGTAATGCCACTCATGATACTTGAATCACCACAACACACTTGTTATCAGTCAGGAGACATTTGTAGGTGACATACTCGATTCTATCCTTATCCACAAATTTTCTTATTTTGCCCTTATTTCCAAATGTTAAAGAAAACCAGTCAGTCCAATTCAGGTAACTGTTGAATTCTCTTAAATCCAAACTTACTTGTTATTAGGAAGGTTACAAGTACCTGGCTAGTTCACTACGTCTTTTGTTATAGTCATGCCCAAACATTTATACTAAAAGGCATATTTCATTATAAATTTATTTTTTTAATTCTCTTTTAGGGTATAGTTAGGGTATTATATTAAAATTTTAATTTGGGGGCACCTGAATGGCTCAGATGGCTAAGCATCCGACTTAAGGTCGGGTCATGACCTCACCGCTTACAGGTTCCAGCCCGCCTCAAGCTTGCTGCTGTCAGCATGGAGCCTGCTTCAGATCCTCTGTCCCCACCTGTCTCTATCCCTCTCCCGCTCACACTCTCTCAAAAAAATAAACATTAAAAAAAAAAAAAAAAAAAAAACTTTAAAACTTTAATTTTTATGCTGGTAGGTAATTTTATATATGAATTTCATTTTGAGATAGTAAAGCAAGTATTAAAGAATATAAAATATACAAATGGGGTACTATGTCCAACAGGGTTAAAAACCACTGCATCACCTCAGTAATCTGCTTGACTGACTGAAAACTTATCCTCTGCAATGCTTAAGTGGTTAAACCAGTAAGAAAAATAAGTAGGGGCACCTAGGTGGCTCAGGTGGTTGAGCGTCAGACATCAGTTCAGATCATGATCTCAGTTTGTGAGTTCAAGCCCCAGTTCCAGGCTTGCTGCTGTCAGTGCAGAACCCGCTTCAGATCTTCTGTTCCCCGCCCCTCTGTCCCTCCCCCACCTGTGTTCTCACTCTCAAAAATAGATAAAACATCAAAAGAAAAGAGAAAGAAAAAGGAAAGAAAAGAAAAACAAGTAGAAGCACCTGGGTGGCTCAGTCAAAGTGTCCAACTCTTGATTGGGCTCAGGTCATGATCTCACAGTGGTGAGATGGAGCCCTACCTCCGGGCTCCAAGCTAGGCGTGGAGCCTGCTTAAGATTCTTTCTCTCCCTCTCTCTCTCTCCCACCTCCCCTTCCCCCTGCCCCTCCCCCGCTTGCATGCACAGTTTGTGTGCTTACTCTCTGAAAGAAAGAAAAAGAAAGAAAGAAAGAAAGAAAAAGAAAGAAAGAAAGAAAAGGAATTACCTTAAAGTCAGCATAGGGATCAACTTTGCACAGAAAGAGACAGTAACTGGGATTGGGTACAAGGAAGGTTTTTAGAACAATAGCCAAGTTCTAGTTCTTGTCTTAGGCAGTGATTACACGGGTATTCACTTTTTGACAATTCTACAAACCATACATATTTTTCATTTATGCAAAACAATTTTTTTTAGAAAAGCTGATCCTTGATGTAACCTATAAAAAAAAAAAACCTGAAAACAACAGTGAAAAGCAGTTTGGATGAGAAAGTGAACATCTGAAGCAATTTATGTAAAAACCAATATTCATGTTTTGAGGACTACTAAAAATCCCTGTATTGAGGAAAATCCTGTTAGGTGTCTAACGTAACTGCTTAGTTTAACATTTACAAACAATTACTAAAAGCGTCCATTTTTTTATTTTTTATTTTTTAAAATTTACATCCAAATTAGTTAGCATATGGTGCAACAATGATTTCAGGAGTAGATTCCTTAATGCCCCTTACCCATTTAGCCCATCCCCCCTCCCACAACCCCTCCAGCAACCCTCCATATTTATGAGTCTCTTCTGTTTTGTCCCCCTCCCTATTTTTATATTATTTTTGTGTCCCTTCCCTTATGTTCATCTGTTTTGTCTCTTAAAGTCCTCATATGAATGAAGTCATATGATTTTTGTCTTTCTCTAATTTCACTTAGCATAATACCCTCCAGTTATATTTCATTCTTTTTGATTGCTGAGTAATACTCCTTTGTATATATACCACATTTTCTTTATCCATTCATCCATCGATGGACATTTGGGCTCTTTCCATGCTTTGGCTATTATTGATAGTGCTGCTATAAACATGGCAGTGCATGTGTCCCTTTGAAACAGCACACCTGTATCCCGTGGATAAATGCCTAGTAGTGCAATTGCTGGGTCGTAGGGTAGTTCTATTTTTAGTTTTTTGGGGAACCTCCATACTGTTTTCCAGAGTGGCTGCACCAGCTTGCACTGCCACCAACAATGCAAAAGAGATCCTCTTTCTCCGCATCCTCGCCAACATCTGTTGTTGCCTGAGTTGTTAATGTTAGCCATTCTGACAGGTGTAAGGTGGTATCTCATTGTGGTTTTGATTTTTATTTCCCTGATGATGAGTGATATTGATGAAAGCGTCCATTTTAAGATGACCTCATAGTATACTAGTCACCAATCACAGCTACCATACATACATCCTACGTTAGAGATGAAATTTTACTGTTTATATGTAAATTTCACTATTTATATTCCATATAAAACAAGAAAATTACACAAAATAGTTTACATTTATGTGTACTCATCAACTAGAAAAAAAAAAAAAGCTACAGTCAAAATAACCTTACCTTTTACAATTACATGGGTTGTCTCCTCCTTTAGTCTCACTTTTAAGCAGCCACCACATTTTCTGTCACTAAGTATTCTAATTCCAACTACAATTGTTATTACTTACAATTGTTATTCCAACTACAACTGTTATTTTGTTATAGCCAAAATCCTATACCCAGAAACAAATTCTAAAAATCAGAAATGTAACACACACAAATATTGTCTCTATGTAAAAAAAACTCTGAACATAAATTTGTAAAAACCTGGAAGCTAAAATCTCAAAAATGTAGCACAAGGTGAAGTCACCTCATCCAGAAGGAGGTCCCAAGTGGGAATGGCCTGCCTCCTTTACCTAAGAATATTTTTCCAGCATGAAATACCCTTTATACTCAGTATACCTAAAATGCTAGCATTCAGAGCAATGAGTTCCTTCTAAATAGTGGGACCCTTATTCTCCAAACCCACAATCTTAAAAGGAACCCCAATAAGCTTAAAAAAGTACAACCACTCTGACTAAACAATTTTTTAAAATGTTGTCACCCATCCACATTTTGATACGAACTGCCATTGAAGTTTTCTTGGAATGTCAAGATGAGTTTAGGTGCAAAGAAAACTGAGTTGTGGAAGAGAACAGTTGGCTTTTTCCCCAACATTGTATTGAAAATTTTCATACAAAGAAACTGAAATCATTGTAAACAATCATATACCCGTTACCTAGATTCTACAATTAACATTTTGTTGTATTTACTTTAAGACTTATCTATTTCATCTCTCTGCCCATCCATCTTATTTTTAATGCATTTCAAAATAAGCTGAAGACATCAGTACACTCACTTCTACTAAACACCTCAATATGCGTATCAATTTGAGTTCACTATTTGCTTACTCTGAAAAGAATCAAATTTTAATTCATGATAAGCAGTAATACAGAGCACAGAGCATTTTAGAAATAGAAAAGGCCTCTGAGGGGCACCTGGGTGGCTCAGTTGGTTAAGCATCCAACTCAGCTCAGGCCATGATCTTGCAGTTCACGAGTTCAAGCCCCGCATCAGGCTCTGTGCTGACAGCTCAGAGCCTGAAGCCTGCTTCAGATTCTGTTGTCTCCTTCTCTCTGCCCCTCCCCTGCTCATGCCCTCTCCCTCCCTCCCTCCCTCCCTCCCTCCCGGCCTCTCTCAAAAATAAATAAAAGCATTAAAAAAGAGAGAGAGAGAGAAGAAAAAGGAAAGAAATGCCTCTGAGATGAAGCTTAAAATAAGCAGGCAACATACATGAACATTAATTCATGAACTCTGTGACTTCCATTTATTTTTTTTTCCAATATATGAAATGTATTGTGTGACTTCCACTTAGATGACCTACTCAGAGGCCTATTAGGAGAGAAGTCTCCATTGGCCTCTAGCATTTCTACATGTTCTGCCAATAGGAGGCCCTGGGGCTTTCATCCAGACTATCTTCTCAAGGATGTCTTTAAATAGTGAACAGTCTTGGAAAACAATGTCTCCTTCCTAAGGAGAGAACAGGTTTGCTTACTGGCTAGTAAAATAGGTCTTCCTCTAAGAAAAAAGGTGAGGTAAGTTTCCATGTAGCCCATTAGGAAAGATTCAGGCTCCCTACGCTCAAGGGACAGTCTCAGCTATGACACAGAACCACTATGGGAGCAGCATCTGCCTAAACTGAACCCCTGTGTGTTGCCCTTTGAGGAGGCAAAGGAAATTAACACAAATATAAAGCTCGTGCTGTATGTAGTGTCATGAAGAATAAAGTCCTTTGTCTCTAAACCCGGGGATCACATATATCTTTTCTACCAATATTCATAAAATTGTAGTACATTCAATTTTTAGAACCTTTAGTTCTTGACAAGATCTTTCTGAGTTCTTGGCTATAAGGAACAGACTCAGTTAGCAGCCTCTGTATGATTAAAAACAGACAGTGCAATGAACCAAAGCACGAATCTTGGAGGAGAAATATGACTGACCATACAATTCACACAATACATAGTCTATACCTCTCAATGGCACTTCTCACTTACTTTTTTACATACATGTCTTATCCAACAAAACTACAAGCTCCCCTAAAAAGAAACATTCACTTCCTCCTTGAATGAACTGAAGTAATTAACACAGACCTTAAGTCATAGTAGCTGTTCAATATTATTTGTTAAGTAAATACACACTGGAAGTATCGTTGGGACAGTCACATGAATTCTTTTTCATCAACATACAACAATGACAAAAATGTCAGAAATATGTATGTTCTGTTTCAAATGCTACGACTCTAGGTCTTCATAAGTCATTTATGTTGACCATTACATTTTTACTCCTTCATCCTTCCTTTATTGAAACAGAATAGGTAAAAATTCTAATAAGGAAAGCTGGATGCTCAGCTCAAACATATAAATAATTCTGCTGCAGCAAAGCAGGTGATGACTACACTTTATTCAATGTTTCCACAGGTTTTAGCAAATTAATAGCTATATCACTGATTAAACAGTTTTCCAGTTACATGAAGATGACACTGAATACCTGTCATACTAAATTATGTATGTGAAGTAGATACAGTATAGTATACAGAATATCAATTAAGAATTTGCACAGTAATAGTAGCATGGCAGTAGTAACAGTAAAAATAGTGTTAACAAAAAAATTTTTATAACAGCTAGCCTTTATTGAGCCTTCACCCTGTATCAAGAACTTTGCATGAATTATGTCCCTCATAGGCTTTAACAAGACACTTTATTATCCCCATTTTACAGATAACTTGCCTGAAACAAGTTAAAACACCTGTCATAAACTACAAAGCAGTGGAAGTTGATCGTCAAACCTGGTCTGACTCCAGAGCCTGAACTCTCATAAATTCTATATGTATTTTATGCAAACTACCTAGCTACAATTGCTTCCTAATTCATAAGCATTCCAGGCAGATTTCTGCAGCAATAAAGCATGAAACTGCAGTCAAATCATTAATATATGATAATGATTTTTAAATGGATATATTTCCCTTGGTCCCATGTACAGGTCAACAACTGAGTATTTCCTGAAGTATCATAAACACTGAGAAAATATCCTGTGTTTTACATCCAAGAAAGCCCTGTAACATTTTCTTTAGAATTTTTAAAAATGAAGTCACCTTAATTTATTTCATTTTCTATTTTTTTTTTCAAACATATTCAAATCTCAGACTTGAATGTGGGGTCCACAAAGACTGGGTCTTTGTTCTGTTCTCTACCATATTCCCAGCAGCTGTAAAAATCCCTGGCATAGAGGGTAGTGAATAAATACTATATTGTACAAATATTTTTGTCCAAATAAAGAGTTTTTGTCCAAATAAAGAGTACTACTTTCTGGAAAACAAAATGAGTCAATGCTATTCAAGAAGGTTTTAAAAACACTAAACATATTTTGTTATAAAGTTTCACTAACATTAATTATAAAAATATGGATCCTGACATTAATAATGTGTCATGAATACATGATGAGAGTGCATCACAAAAAAATCTCCAAAATACACTGAGTACAGCAGTGTGTAGCCATTCAAAAAAAAAAATCAATTTTCCCATTCTAGGGTCTTAAAATCATAGTTAAAAGAATTCATCAATAAGCAGGAACCATGTCTTATTTCTCCTCTACCACTTTCAAATAATGTAGTAGTGTTCTGATCACACAGTTAAATACTCACTCATTACCTTCACATGGAAAAGCACCTAAGTAAAAAGTCAAAGCATCTATTTTCTTTGTTCCTTTGGAAGCCTTTTGGAGAGGGAGGGGCTAGTTCCTGTCATCAATGGTGTACTATGACTTTCATAAAAACTGTAACACAGTACACTGGTTTTGAGGCTTAAGAGCTAAAACTATTAACCAGGTGATTGACCCCGACCAAATCACTTGACTTCTCCAGGACAGTCTAACCCCTGCAGTAGACAGGGGTCATTAGTAGACAGAATGACCTTCCAAGGCTCCTCTGGGCTTTAAAATTATGTAACATTACGGGGGCGCCAGGGTGGCTCAGTTGGTTAAGCATCCGACTTCGGCTCAGATCATGATCTCACGATTCATGAGTTCAAGCCCTGCATCAGGCTCTGACAGCTCAGAGCCTGGAGCCCGCTTCGGATTCTGTGTCTCCCACTCTCTCTGCCCCTCCCCTGCTCATGCACTCTGTCTCTCTCAAAATTAAAAATTAAAAAAAAAAATAAAGTGACATTATGATCAACTTCACCTACTGCCTATCTTCTACTCCATGGTAAAATGGCAGATAATTCAATCCTAAATTCTCACAGCCTTATTAACATTTTGCATAAAGTTATTGTAAACATTTTAGAAGTGTTTTTTCAGACCTTTTGATGCATAGGCTGTTCACTCTGACTTTAACAATCCCAGTGTCTTGAAAACAGGAAGGAGAGCATAAACAATAAATTATCTTTTCACAGAAATGAAGTATCCTTCTGATTTGTAACTTTATACAAATTATGTCCTTCCACTGTGTAACCATCTACCAAAGAAAAGATGCACACACACCTAAAAAATTATTTGAAAGAGAACATTTCTATTCACGGCCAAACATAAAGGATGCATGCTACTTAATTTAACATCTTTATTTGGGGCGCCTGGGTGGCGCAGTCGGTTAAGCGTCCGACTTCAGCCAGGTCACGATCTCGCGGTCCGTGAGTTCGAGCCCCGCGTCAGGCTCTGGGCTGATGGCTCAGAGCCTGGAGCCTGTTTCCGATTCTGTGTCTCCCTCTCTCTCTGCCCCTCCCCTGTTCATGCTCTGTCTCTCTCTGTCCTAAAAATAAATAAACATTGAAAAAAAATTTTTTTTAAAAAAATAGAAGTGCTCCCTATCTGAAGAGTTTAGAAAAGTTTTTAAAGTCTAGATAAGTAAGATGGTAGGAAATAAAAGGAAAATGCATATTTGGAGAGAAATTAAAATAAATGTTTTTAGCACCATTTACAGATCTAAAATTCTTGAAAATATTTGTACTATGGGAAATGCTAATATTAACAAAAATACAGAATATAAGTATGCAGAATTATACACACAAAATATATAAAAAGAAATATATCGGGGCGCCTGGGTGGCGCAGTCGGTTGAGCGTCCGACTTCAGCCAGGTCACGATCTCGCGGTCCGTGAGTTCAAGCCCCGCGTCAGGCTCTGGGCTGATGGCTCGGAGCCTGGAGCCTGTTTCCGATTCTGTGTCTCCCTCTCTCTCTGCCCCTCCCCCGTTCATGTTCTCTCTCTGTCCCAAAAAAAAAAAAATAAATGCTGAAAAAAAAATTTTTTTTAAAAATAAAAAAATAAAAAGAAATATATCAAATGTTAACAGAGATTATTTCTAGGTGGTAAGATTGAGTAATTTTTATTTGCTTTACACTTTTCCATCCTTTTTCAATTCTCTACATTAAGCACTTATTTTATAATCAGATGGGACTTTTAAACATGTACACATATTAGTTTCATTTGTTCATGAAATCTTTTATTTGTAACGTGCTGGAGGAAAACTGAAAAGATTCAGAAAAACACATCTGAGGATTTCACTGTTATTGAAGTTTTTGGCAGTGGGAAAAGTACTCAGCAAACAAGACCAAGTGATTCATCTTCCCTGATAAGTTATAAAGGTAATTTTTTTAATAGAGAAAACTAAACAGGAAACAAAGATACCCTATACCTTTAAAAGTATGGTAATCACTCCAATTCATGTCAGATTATCCAAGTACTAAAGTAAATATATATATAAATGGATATATGTACGTACACGGATATGTATGGAAGCACAGAGCTACAAAATAAAAGCTGTAAAAATGCAGCCCGTAAGAAACCTAACAAATTGTATTGCAAGCTAAGTATTTTAAAGTCCTCTCATGTTAATTCTTTTTTAGTTAATATCTATTTGTAAAAATGGTAACTAAATTTAATCACACCCTTAAAAAGCTAAAATACACATTAACTACACTAATTCATTTAAAGCTGAATTTTGAAAACAGTACAAAATGTTCACGATTACTCTAGTTATAAGAACATTCCAAATGCCAGTGAAAAGCAACCAGGCAAACTATGTCATATCAATGACAAGTCTTCAAAAACATCTATGTGAATCTTTTTCCCATAAAAATTTAAGACACTGGTTTTAGATTATTTTCATAAAGTGAAGTATGTGGACAATCATTAAGTTGAACATATTTTCACAAATTACGAAGTCCAATCTTGTTTAATCAATGAATTTATTATGAAGAACAAAAATCATGCTTAAGAGTTTATTATAAAGATATAAAGAGTCTCTAGGACACAGGAAATGAAGTATAGCTGGCCTCAAAAGAAGAGGCTGCATTCAAGAGAACCTGGTTCCTGGGACTTCAAGATCTCTGGCCTGCTTTTCTCTCCCTCTTCTCTCTCAACGGAGTTGCTTCTGCTTAAACGTGGCACAAATCAGCCTGCTTTAAAGACCTAAAGCCTATCATCTAAACTAAGTGTGTTTAAAGGGGCGGCATCAAAATTTTGACTAATCAGTCATCAGCATATGTATTGGCTGGCCCTGGGTTAGGTGCTCTCCATGAAACAATCAACACTGGAGGAAGAGGGATCCTAAAAATCTATCTGCTGCTTAGAGCCACCTGGCTCTTTAACAGAATCTATAAACAGAAGCCTTTCTCAGAGAAGTAAATACCCCCAAACAAACTTACATACTTCTTACAAGAGACCATCAATTGATGCCAATAGCAAGAGCTCAAAGAAACGACACACTTATATACAGTTATGATTTACAAATTAGATTTAGATATATAAAGAAGATCTACTTTGAGATAATCATGGTTTTCTATTTGTCTTTATATACCTTGATTTGTGATCTGTTACTGGAAGGTTGCAAACATTGGACTTGTTTTCTATTTACCTTTCTATAACTTGCCCTATTATTAAAAAAAATTAAGACCTCAGACTGTTAACACTTAAAATATTAATTAAAAATTAAACAAAATAATACAGGAAGGACAAATGAAAACCTTCTGATCTCATCTTCCGAAGCTATCTAGTAACAAAACAATTTTAAGTTTTTCTCTCTTATAAAAAAAAGAGTTCACTGTATAAAAAAAGAGTTCACTGTAGAAGTCCTGGAAAACAGAAAAGTAAAAATACAAAAGACACTCACATCCTAAAGTAGAGCCAATGACTTGTTAACATTTTTTTTCCAATCTTTTTTCTTGCACATATTACCATAAACAGGCTCATATTTATGCAACTTTTTAATGCGGAAGTAAGGCTGTTACCACCAATCAACATCACTAAAACTGGGAAAACCAGACACTGTCTATCCCTGATGTGACACAATTCTATCCATGAATTATTTTTACCACCAAATACTGACCTAAATCTAATCAAGCCCTCAAATCTAAATCCAAATTTACAGGAAAGACATCCCACACATACCTAGACTATTTGACAATTCAACCACCTGATCTTCTCAACAAGAGTATGATTAAAAAAAAAAAGTGAGGGAAGCAGTGTTTAAAATTAAGACTCGGATACACGACAAACAAATGCAATGCGTAAGCTGAACAAACCAGCTAAAAAACAGACATACAGGGGAGACCGGGTGGCTCAGACTCTTAAGCATCAGCTGAGGTCATGATCTCACCATTCCTGAGTTTGAGCCTACTTCAGACTATACATTGACAGTGCAGAGCCTGCTTAGGATTCGCTTTCTCTCCCTCTTTCTGTCTTGCTTTCTCTCTCTCAAAATAAATAAACTTTAAAAAATAAAAAATAGAAGTACATACAACTGGGGAAATCTTCAACAGGTTAAATATTAGATGATGTTAAATAATTATTTTTGGTTTTAAGATAATGACATCACAACTATGTAAAGAAAATGTCTCTGTTTATTAGAAAAGCAAACTCAAGTATTTAGGTTTGAAATGTCGTTATCCAGAATCTATACAGCAGCTGGGGCGCCTGGGTGGCTCAGTAGGTTAAGCGTCCAACTTCGGCTCAGGTAATGATCTCACAGTTCGTGAGTTCGAGCCCCACCTAGGGCTCTGTGCTGACACCTCAGAGCCTGGAGCCTGCTTTGGATCCTATGTCTCCCTCTCTCTGTCCCTCTGCCACTCATGATTTGTCTCTCTCTCCCTCTCTCTCGAAAATAAACATTAAAAAAAAAAAAATACACAGCAAACAAAAACTAAACAAATATAAAATGCTAATAATCATTAAACTTAAGTATATGAAATTTAAGTATATAAAAGTTCATTATGCTTTTATGAATGTTTGAAAGCTTTCATAAGAAGTTTTAAACTTTTTATCTAGTAATCTGTGTCCCATTTCAGTTATAATAAACAAGGATTTGCATACAATAGCTCCCTTCTTACATTTAATTTTCTTCCAAAACAACTTTTTAAGGTTGAGGATCCATCCTGTATTAACCACTTTCTCCTCTGAAAGGCAGATAAGACTTCAATGAATCTATCAAGGTTAAGATACAAAAGCACAAGAAAAAGATCAGGAAGTGCCTCTAAAAAAATAAAAGGGTGCTTACTAAACTCTCTTCACAGAACATCTCTGCATGGTAAAGGAAGGACTTACTTAAAGGAAATTAAAACGTAACTAATACAGGGGCACCTGGGTGGCTCAGTCCATTATGCATCTGACTAGATTTCAGCTCAGGTCATGATCTGAATGTAGTGAGATCAAGCCCCACAGGTTCCACACTGGGCCTCTGTACTGGATGTGGAGGAGCCTGCTTGAAGATTCTCTCTCTCTCTCCCTTTACCCCTCCCCTGCTCGCTTTCAGTCTAAAATATAAAATTAATAAAAGGTAACTAATGCAGTAAACCAATAAGAAAATTACCAATACTGACAATCAGAAAATATTAAACTCTGAAGTATAAATCAAGTTTTCCCAAGTCCTTACACTATAAAACCCTGGATTGTGGGTAACTTGGTCTGCAAGTGTTCCGCAAGACAAGCAAACATTTTCAATAAATTTCAACTTGATAAATGAGTGATATATTGCGATACGAGTAGTACATGATGCCGAACATCACATGATCACAACTGAGCCAATGGTTAAACTTGCTTTGATATACGAGAGCTTTGAATTACAGCATGTTTCCGGAACAAATTACGCTCACAAACCAATGTTTTACTGTATATTATTTGTCTACTTTACTGAAAAATCGTGTTTTCTTTTTGTTCTCAGATGTCACACATATTCAAAATCCTTAGAGCCAGAACACCCAGGAAATCACCTAATCCTGCCTGTCACTCCACAAATGAAAAAGGTGAAGCACAAAAAAGAAAAAAAAAAATCTATGGTTAGTCAGCTTTTAACAAAATACCCTATTATCCCTTTCCCGAAACTAAAAAATTTTAAAACCACAACTACCTGCAAAGGCAGATGAAAAACCCTACAGAAAAAAGATGCAAGACGAAAAACATGGGAATTATAGGAGAAACCACTGGAGTCCTATCAATACATCAACTTTATTGGGCAATCACCCATGCCAGATCCTGTTACCATGGATGTAAAAATAAAAGAAATGAATATATCCTCAAGTAGTTAACCTAAAGTTTGGGAGAGAAAAAATACATAAATATAAATACTATGTTATGTGGTATGTAAGTGCTGATTATCACAGATAAGCACAAGCTTCAATAGTGGTCTGAAGAAAGCAGTGACCAACTTGGACTGCAAGAATCCAAGACTTCACAAAAGGAAGAGATTCTTGGAAGCTCCTTGACGGATATGAGGGAGAATGATAATCTGGACAGAGCATGTGCAAAGTCTTGCAACAGCTTAAAGTGTTTGGGAAAATGGTTTCATATAACCTAAAGCTATGTGTAGAAGAGAAATGGGGTGGCAGGCAGTGGATTCTGGACTTTTTCATCTACGTAATGGGAAAATATGCCAGGTTCTTTATTAACCAAGGGAGCAAGAATATGAGGTTTGCATTTTACAAAGGGTAGTTCTAGCAGCAGTGTGGCTAAAGAGAGAGACACTAGAGAAAAGCAGGCCTGTTTACAGACTAGTAGAGAAAAGACAAGAGATAATCACCTGAAATAAATAATTCCCCAAAGCCCAGACTTCTCCCTGAAAAACACATCCATATAACCAAAACCTACTAGTTACCTTTTCATTAATATCTTGAAGGGTCCTAAACACATCTAACATACCTAATGAGATGAGGATCCTTATCCTACCACTCTCCCACAACCCCAAGTAAAATACATGTGGTCCTCATTCAAATATCCACTGGTTTTTTTTTTTAATTTTTTTAAAATATTTATTTTTGAGAGACAGAGACAGATCGTGAGCGGGGGAGGGGCAGAGGGAGAGAGAGGGAGACACAGAATCTGAAGCAGGCTCCAGGCTCTGACCTGTTGGCACAGAGCCCAATGTGGGGTTCGAACTCACGGACCGTGAGATCATGACCTGAGCCAAAGTCGGACCCTTAACCGACTGAGCCACCCAGGCGCCCCTCCAGTGTTTCCTTTTTTAGCTCAGCACACAGCACCACCATTCCTCCAGTTACATAAGCGAGGAATCTCAGAGACGGCCAAGATACCTGTACTCTCTGTGAGCATATCTAATAGACCACCAAGTTTCACTGGCTTGATCCTCCTGAACTTTTCACCATCTCTAATACCAGTCCCTCAAATCAAGTAGTCACCTCTTGCCTGGACCGAGGAAACTAATTCATCTCTATCTCCCTTCTAATACTACTTTACGTTACCAGAATTATGTTTTTTTAAGTTTATTTATTTATTTATTTACAGAGAAGCAGAGACCATGTGAATGGGGGAGGAACAGAGAGAGAAGACAGAGAATCCCCAGCAGGCTCAGCACTGTCAGCATGGAACCCATGAAACTGTGAGATCATGACCTGAGCCTAAACCATGGACATTTAACCAACTGAGCCACCCAGGCGCCCCCAGAATTATGGCTTTTTTTAAATACAAATGTGATTATCACTCCATTCCCTCTATTTCTACCATTCCACCCGCTTAAATCTCTCAGTGGGCTAGGATAAAAACAAAACTCTTTAGTCAACCTACAAACCAGCACCACACTCACCTTGGCTGTCTCCACTACTGTTACACTGACTCAGGCTTGTAAATAACATGAGATATTACTTTAACAGGTTAAGTAACAGTAAACGCTTCATGTTCCCTCCTGCCACACGATCTTTGTAAACACATGCTGCTTCTACTGTATTTTTCTTTCTTTTTCACCTAGGTTAATAGCTTCTACTCATATTAGAAAATCTTAATCCAGTTGTGTCTTCCCTGACCAGGAAGATATTTTACTTTTTTTTAATTTTTTTTTTTTAATGTTTATTTACTTTTGAGAGAGAGAGACAGCGCACAAGCAGGGGAGGGGCAGAGAGAGATGGAGACACAGAATCCAAAGCAGGCTCCAAGCTCTGAGCTGTCAGCATAGAGCCCAATGCAGGGCTCGAACCCATGAATTGTGAGATCATGACCTGAGCTGAAGGCAGACGCTTAACTGGCTGAGCCACCCACGCGCCCCCATTTTTTACATTTTCATAGCACTACACTCCTCTTCATAGTTACATTTCCTTCTTCTAATTAGGCAATTAGTGTCTATCTCTCCCATTAGAACTGCCTCATGAAAACAAAGATTGTATTTTACTCAAACTGTAATTCTAACACTTACTCAACACTTACTACATAGAGCAGAAAGTCAAATCTTTATTGTATAAACAAATTAAAATAAGTGAATTTAAAAGTAAAGCTTCATTAAAGGGTACAGATTCAAGAATTATCTCTGGGATGTAGAAATACAGATTTTAATTAGTAGACATACAGAGTATTTCTGTGTGAGTAATCACGATGCCACCAAAATATTAAAAAGATGGGAAGACTCACAGGCTTGGGTTGTAAAAAACAAAAAAAAAAAAACAAAAAAAAACACCTGTTTGGGATATGCTGCATTTGAAGTGTCTGAGTTACAACTCAAATCCAGATAGTCACTAAGTAATTCTAAAACTGACAACAAAGCCCCAATTAAAATACAAATTTGAGGGACACCTGGGTGGCTCAGTCGGTTAAGCACCCAACTTCAGCTCAGGTCATGATCTCAGGGTTCATGAGTTCGAGCCCCCTGTCCGGCTTCTGTGCTGACAGCTCAGAGCCTGGAGCCTGCTTTGGATTCTCTGCCTCCTTCTCTCTCTCTGCCATTTTCCTGGCTTGTGCGCTCTGTCTCTCAAAATTAAATAAACATTAAAAAAAAAATACAAATTTGAGTGTGTACCAACATGTGCAAAGAGAGCAGGAAAAGAGAAGCCATCAAAACAATGAGACTGAACAAGGAAAGTTTACAGAGATAAAACAAAAAACAAATCAGAACCTCAGAAACATTGGCATTTAAAAAGCCCACAAATGAGACAATAAAGGGAGCAAATTAGAAAATTAGAAGTATATGGAAGTGAAAACAATTGTTTAAAAAGTGGAACTGCCAATAATGTCAAGTGCCAAAGAGAGATAAAAATTGGAAATGATCAATGTGGTTGGCAATCAATAAGCAGTGAGGAGAGAGTAGTACTACAGTGAACAGGAGGTGAGATACAGGACAGATAGTAAATGAACATGGACTATTTTTCCAAGAAGTTTGACTGCAAAGGAAACGAGGGACAGGGAGGGACATGTACCAGAAGGAGTTGGGAGTCAAAGAAGTATTTTGTTTGCTTCTTTTTCAAATGAAAAAATTAAGTGCATTTATATGTTTAAAAGAAGAACCCAGTGGTTGAAAACATGAGAGGGAAAATATCTGAGGGAACATGGTCTAAGCGTGAGTCATGAGGGATTCTACCTTAATCAACAAAAACAGCAGAACAAACAAGCTTGGATATGAGGAGGGTTTTTCTTTCTCAGGCAAGAAAGTATGGATGTGTGCAGATGAGCAGGTGTTACAAGAGAAGACAGCACAAAATGGAAGGGCTTAAATGCCACACTAAAAAAAAAAAAAAAAAATCAGACTTTTATCCAGTGGGCAATCAAGAGCTACTTGAAAGCTTTTAAGGAATGGAGTAGTAAGACGTCATCCGTGGCCCAGGAAAGGGGGGAAATCACCTCAGGGATCTGATGCAGCCACTGTGAAATAGGAGCTGATGCGAAACACCTAAAAATGTGCCAAGTATCTGCCAAGAGCAAAAGCACTCTCTATCCTCATTTGTACTTCTTAGTAACGTGCTATTCAAAGATGCTCTGGCTGACACACCACAGGTTCCTGGGGTCCTCAGAAAGCTTAATTTTCTTTATTGGCATGATATTGTGACGGGCCACCTTCAACACAACGGTTTTGCTCTATTTTCCTTTCTCGGATTATTAGTAGGAAGAATATGTTCACAATTTATTTTAGCATTTTCTAAATTTCCTTCTTCCAACTTTTCTCCAAAACTACTAGTAAGTAGGAAAAACAAAATGTATACTACAAAGGAAGAAATTTCATAATAGTAAAAAATTTAAGGACAAAAAAAAAACAGCCTCTCATATGTTAACATCAAATTTCAAATCTGACTTCTGTGTCAAATTACTGCCAGGGTTTCAACATAATTTGAAAATATCTACCTCTTTTTCATTAAACCAATGCAACAGAAGAGCTACTGTAGAATTCATTACACCATTATAAAAGCACTTTCATATATTGACAATCATATCAAACAAAAAAATTTTTTAATATTGACTTATTTTTGGGAGAATGCAAGCAGAGGAGGGGCAGAGAGAGGGGGACAGATGATCGGAAGCGGGCTCGCGCTGACAGGCTAACAGCAATCAAGTCTGGATGTGGGGCTTGAACTCACGAACCTCGAGATCATGACCTGAGCCGAAGGCTGGACGCTCAACCGACTGAACCACCCAGGTGCCCCTAAAACAAAATTTTTAAGTAAGATACAAAGGTATTTAAAAGATGCATTAAACTGGTATCTGTTTCTCCATAATTGTGCAAAACGCTGATAATTCGTACCAAGATGATTGTTAGGCATATGACAGAAAAATTCACCACCTATTCTCAGAATGATTAAATGAGTCACTTAAGAGAATCCATCCTAGTCAAACGTAGAGTTCAAACTAATTCGAATAAACCTACTGAATGATAAAGAATTTTGCAAACTATCCTTTAATAGACTTAAACTAAAATTTACAGGTGATTTAGGGCAAGTCAGAATGAAATGACTTTATAGCCTTATCAAACTAAGCATACATTGTTGATTCTAAATGAGTCTCCTAGTGTTGAACTGTGCAACTGAATACATCAAAGCAAATGATTTACCTCTGACTAGATAGAAGAATAAGATTAAAAAAGAAAGAATCAAATGACACCAAAGGTCACCTCCCAATTCATCCTATCCCTCCTCCTTCCCAATCCTCTCCTTTATCCCACCCTAGAACAGAAGCACACAGCAAACTGACAGGGTACTTAAGTATAAGCCACATGTTCTCTCCCATCAGGGGTTGAGTAAACAACCACTCCCTAGCCCAATCCTTCCCCCCAAAATGAAAATAAGCCTCTTCTAAGAAAGCTTCCTAACGGGCGGGCTTCTTTCTTCATTCAAGTTTTGCCTCTTGTTACAGCACCTATCTGCCTTTTACGTCTCCCTCACTAGTCTCAGAGTTCTTCAAGGGCAAAGACAAAACCTAACACAGTTTACTGTTTAACCGTATACTTTTCCCATTAAACTACAAACTGTAAATCCTTTCCCCACCTTGTTTAGCACTCAAGGCCTAAACAGAAACTAGTAACTTGAATTAGTCTTAATCAAATATAGGGATGGCACAAAGCTTTCAGTAAGTGTTCGCTAAGTGGCCCAGCTGAATGTGTTTCTATAAACATTTCAATGAAACACTTTTTTTAAAGTCAATTTTAAAAAGTGGTTATAGATGTCCAAACTTTTAAAAATGGTCCTCGTGAATTACTTTCATCCTAACACAAGAAGAACCTGTTCTATAACCATAAGTAATAACTCTTCAATACCTGAAGTAAGTGAACTATATGAATATTACTGTGTAGGGTTTTAGGTGGTTTTTTTGTTTTTAGCTTGTTCTCCACTATTATTAGTCTCTTACTATGGCAACATTACAACTTCTCTAGGGAGAAAGCTTCAAACACTGTAGACATTTCCTGGCCTAAAATTGGCTTTTTAATGATTCTAAGTCCCTAATGGTAATACACACATGCTCATCTAGTAAAAGAAATTTACTTTGTAAACTCAGCCTGTCAAAAAGTAAAAGCAAAAATTCTTTCAACTTCTCAAAAATATATGTTATATACAATTATAGAGATTTACATTAAAATCCTCCAACCAAAGATAATGTCTACCTAAAATAAGTTAATTTCATGATTCCCCAAAGGTGTTTTTTTTTTTCTTTCAGCTAAAGCTATGTGACAGCATGCCACACACATGAACTTGTTACAATAAGACGCACTTAGTGCCCCTCAAAATATTTAAGAGTGGTCTTGAAACCCTTACTAGAAAAGGAGCTCACTTACATTTCCACTCAAAGATATTTGGAAATGTACTACAAAGCTTACAAAATAAAGAAGTTACACAATATTACTCTCATAATACCAGAAGACAGTATTTTAAAATCCCTGAAACTATTCAAAACGTTTCCTATGGAAAACAATTGTTTTTCCTTTGGACTCAATCTTGTACAACAGCGAAGGATTTCATTTGTTTTAAGCACTGGAATAGCTACACATTTCACAAAAATTTTATCATGGGAGCTGCTGAAATTGAAACACAAGATAAGGAATCATCCAAAAGGCGATTCGCAATACACTTAAACGAAGACAGCAAGGAATCTGCTTTTGGATCTCCACACACTTTCAGTATTCCTAAAAAGAAACTAGTTTAACTCTCTTCCCTAAAGTACCCAAATGGGCCAAGGGGCCCCTTAGATTGTTCCTCAGGAATCACCAAAATCGGACTAACAATTTATCACAGGCGTTGCTACAAAATATACAAGGACGCTCCAGAGCTGAGTAACACCTCATCGGCCCCCACATAAACCGCAACGTAAAGGCAAAAGTCACCAATACGGAAGATTCCGCAGCAAATAAGCTAAGTTAAGGGGCTCAACAAGAGCAGTCAAACACCAGGTCCGCCCTGCACAGAAGGTGAGCTGAAATGTCACACGGGAGGACCAGGAAGACGTCTACTATTAACCTACTACTATCAATTCCCGGGCTGACGCATAGCCTTCCTGCCCGCACGCGCTTGGGTCTCTGCCAACACAACCGGGTAAGTCATAACCAGAGAACTTCACGGGCTTCTCCGCCTCCCTAGCGCTCCAGGTACCTGACAGCGAGTTCTAAACAAGGTAAAAAGGGAGGCAGCAACTCCCTCTGCGAGGGCCGAGGGCCGGCTCCACCCAGGCCCTGCTCGAGGCCGAAGGGTGGTTCTCTCTCGGAACCGAGTCCAGGGCCGACGCACCGCTGCCTCGCCTCTCGCCTCTCGCCTCCCACCGCCGCTGACAGCAGGCGCCGGCGACCGACGCACTTGCGCCACCCCCAAAGCCCCCCTTCCCGCCGCAGACCAGAGCGCACGCTCTAAGGTCACCGCCCACCCACACCCTCCCAGACAACGCCCGACGGCCCTCGGGGGCCAAGGACAAGTGCCAGGCGCGGGCAGCGGCGCGGACAGCACCCGGGAGGCGCCCCCGCGGGACCGCAAGATGGCGGCGGCGGCGGCGGCGCCAGGGCCGGGCCCCTCCGCCTCGCCCCGGCCGGCGCGCGCACCGAGGCGCGAGCGGGCGAGGGAAGGAGCGGACCGGGCGCGGAGCAGGCGGGCCGAGGGCAGAAGCGGGGCGCAGCCGGAGAATGGAAAGTGCCGGGCCGTGGGGGAGGGGACGCTCACTCGCGGCCAGCCGCCGACCTTCCCTCGACCCCCCCCCACCCACCCTAAATCTCGCCGTCCGCCCGTCCCACCCCGGTCAGCTGCCCTCTCCCTGCCTACCTTTGAATTTGAGGTCTGTGGGCGGGTCGAGGACCAGGATCTGCTCGTGCTTCGCCATGGCCCCGGAGGCGGACGCCATCGGAGAGACAGCGCAGAGCGGGGGCGCGCCCGCGGCGGCGGTTTGCTAGCTGGGGGCGGGGGACGACGGCGGCGCCGGCTCGGCCGAGCTCTATGATGCGGCCAGCTCACCGCTCCCGAACCCCCGACGCCTGCCGCTCTGTGGCCGGGCCACTGGGCCGCCCGCTGGGTCAGCAGCTCCGGGTCTCACAACTGACTCAACCCCACACCAGCCGCCGCGGCCACGCGCACTGCGATCCTCGGCGCCCCACGTGACGGCCCCTGCGTGCCTACGTGCGCGCCCCGGCGGCCGGGAGCCCCTAGCTCTCGTCCCGCCCTCAAGTCCTGCCCAGCGCGGCGCCGGCTGGTGCGCCTGCGCAATCTGGGCCTCTCGGCCGCCGGGAGCTCGAGCTGTCAGGGGAACGGGTGTGGGCAGGGGGCGGAGCTAAGATCCGTGGCACCGACGCGATGCGCAACGCAGGGCAGAAGGGCGCAATCTTTGGTCACGTTTAGCTCCGATTACGAAAGTGGAGTAACTGCTATAGCAGCACATCACCATCTTCCAAGTGAGAATGCCTAGTGGAAGGAAAGAGTGGTCAGGTTCATTCACTACAACTCCCAGCATACCAGTGGGGCCTGGCCCTTGTGCGGCACTGCGCGATGCTTGCTGGGAATTGTAGTAGTGGCTGTTTGTGGGCGGGAAGGAGACTGAGGTCCGTTGGCGGCGAATGGGGTGGGGCTCGCTGACGCTCATTTTTGGCTCTCAGATATCGTCTCGTCTGTGCTAAGAAGAAAAAAAAAATTTTTTTTTTGAAAACTGACCCGAGGTCTCCCGCTTAGAAATATAAAATATGCCCTGTGGAAAACAGGCCAGGATTTGTCAATCTGTTCTCTAAATCGACCCATCCCTCTGTTGGTAGGGCTACATTCTCTGTCGTATTCCAAGCCAACGTCTACTGCTTCCTGAATTCAATCCAGTGATGGAAAGCAAATGAGGAAACACACCACGTTTAGGAAGCAAACGCGGCGTTGGAGAAATCTGACAAGGCACATTTACCAAGCTAGAAATAGAAGTCAAAATCTACAGCGTTCAGTTGCTGGCGTCTGTTCTTGGGTTTTATTAATGATAGACCAAATCCGAAACAGTTGTTCACGTTCCCGTATTGGAAATGAATTCCATCTGCATCGTTATGATAGCGTGTAGTAAACTGAACCCAATGAGGAAAATCTCGTGAGCAAAGGTGGTGACAAATCTTTCCCCGATTGCCAGGGTAATCAGGGACACGAACATCAAATGAAACAAATGAACGTGCCGTAAATAAATCTGTCCAGTACTACTTGAAGTCTCTAGGAAGCACCACAAAAGAAAGGACATATTGATGCTGCCACCACGAAGGAGGAGCCCAGTTCGTCTTGAAAATAAATGAGCAAATGAACAGTAATCTAAGCTTAGGCACAAAGTCCAAAGTTTTCAAGTGCAAAAAATGTATCAAAGCCCATCTGGGAATAGCTCTCCAGAATAGCTAACCTAGCATCCGCAGAAGATTGCACTACACAAGAAGAATGTATCTTAAGCCGTGAAAAACCTCGGAGGATGGGATGGGAGTGTTTAAATAGTTTGAAAAGTATATTCTAAATTTACCTTTCCTTTGATTTCTTTTTATTCACAAAATTTATTTTGAAATTTCAATCATCATTAAAGGAAAATACAACGATTGTATGTTTACCAAAAGAGGGCTTAAGGTTAAAAAAAAAAAAAAAAAAAAGGTAAGGTTAACAATTACTCCATAGGATGGTGTCTCACACATGTTTAGTTGTGAACCGGCAACCCGAAGCTGTCACAACTTCCAGTATCTTTGCTTGCCTCGGAACTGTTATCCACGGGCAAATTAGCCTTGGCTGAACTGGCTTCTCCACGGCTAGATAGACATTTCTCTTACCAGAAACTATTTGGGAATCCCAGTGTACAAACAGCAATTAGCAAGTATAACATGCTGAGGAAGTTCTCAGTCACTTCCATATGGGACAACGGTTGCCCCTTCACCATGAATTCAATGGGAAGCCTGAATTGGATGTATTCCAGTTTTCCAGTCCATTTAAGTCATCACCTTTGGGATCAACCGTTTTTGTCTTCTCGGTATGGCTTCAAATATCATATAGATATAGGTCTTAAACTCTATAAGAATTTATCTGGTAGTCTAAGAATACATGAAATATCTTTGGAATAATTCCCCTATTACTATTTTAGAGCATTAAATTAATAATGACTCAGAGTCCTCCTGAATCGTCTATTCCTCATTAAATAGTGCACTATTTAAGTGGCTTCTGCTTTGGTATTTATGAATACATTTCTTCCAGCAGTTCAAAGATCCTTACAAACATCATCACACTCTTTTCAGAACAACTGAATATCAGCAAGTTTTACTTTTGTGGTTAAATAGAGAAATGAAAACGCAGGCGAGAACATCTCATGGCAGTAATAGAGCTAAACTATGGGGGAGAAGTTGCCCAATTTTCCATCCTGTGCATTTTTGCCTTTCCCAAAGCCACAATGAAATGAAAACTGAAAATGATTAAGAGAACAATGTTCATTGTTTGTGCTTGCTCTCTCACTCGTGTGCAATCCCTCTCTAAGGTTTTATATATATATATATATATATACATATATATACATATTATATGTATATATATGTATATATATATAAAGAGAACTTTATATAAAGTTCTCTTAAGGTATTAGCAAAGAGAGAAAGTATATATGCATGTATGTTGAGTATATGTATACTGAAGTATATTTCTCTAGCTACTAAGAAGTTTTTATGAGTCTCAGAAGTATGAAGTCCTTGAATATTACTTCGACACACTTGAATCACTAATAATATTCACCTTTGGACAGATTATCTCATAGGTTTGGCAAGGATAAAAATAAAAAAAAAGTTACCAGTACCCATGGTAACAAAGTATAACCATCTTCTCCATAGTTAAACACGTTAAACTTTACTTTATAAAGGTGCTCTGTGATTTTGAATTTGTATATGATCAGTTATTCTCAGTGGAATACAACTCAGTAAACATTGAAACGCTCATGCCTGCAATAAACATTGAGGCAGTAAAGCGTGTTGAGTAAGAGTACAGACCTTGGGTCTGAACTGCTTGGTTCAAGTCCTGTTTACCACCATATGATCTTAGCAGCTTACATCACCTCCCTGTGCCTGTTCTACATGTGTAAACTGGGGAGGCTAAAAATACCTACATCTGAGGCTCGTTGTGAGAATGAAATGAGTTAACACACACGGAGAGCTTAGGGTGGTGTCTGGATCCAGCATTGTTGCCTTATACATGCTACATGTGGAATTGTTGCTGTGTGCCCGGGACCGTGGTAGGTGCTGGTGGCATAATGGTGAGCCAGTAGACATGGTCTCTGCCCCTGTACGGCTACATCCAAGCAGGAGAGACAAACATGAAGTAGCTCTCTTGTGGCTAGGATTCTGTTCTTGAAGTAAGTTTGAGTAGTAAAATACACTCCAACGAGATTTGAAAGTTAGACGTGAGAGTAAAGGCCAGCTTTCTGTCCCTCCTGGCTGTTTTCTGCTGAGGCAAGGCGAGGACCCCCAGACACTTGCAGTTTTCTGCACCAACACTCCAGCAGCCATTTACTAGCTTGCTTCCTGGATGTCACGAGACCGTTGTTACAGGTCAGCAGGAGCAGCGGCCCTTTCTTGGCTCCAGCTTCCTGATCCCTGGGTCAAAGGCAAGAGGTGCAGCCCCAGAGACGGCAGCTGCCCAGGTGGGGCAGGTCAGTCTTGCCCTGGAGTCACTCCTGGAGAGCCTCATCCAGAGCCTGCTTCTCCACCCCTCCCCCAAATTTTATAAGCACCTGCTTCCCTTCGATGTGTTCTTTCAGCTTAGGATGTTAGAGTATTGCAGTGAGGGAGGCAGCGGGGAAGCCAAGAGTGGATCAAGAAGGAGGTCAACAGGATGGAAATCTGCTGAGTAGCAAGTGACTCCTGACTGAGTAACAAGGATGCTGCAGGTAAAACAGGAATGAAGCTGAGTCAGTGCACGCAAAAACATGGGTCTAAAACAGAGAGACATCATAGAGACCGACCACTGACCAAAACAGGTACAAGGCCCGGAAGTATCACTGGGATGCAATGTCATGTAAATGTGGATTAATTGGGGGTGCTTATTGGGGCATATTTGTCAGACATCCGTGAGAAATATAGATTCTCAAAGAAGGCAGATGGGAGTCTCCCCAGATAAAATCGAGGCTGGAAGAAGTGTTAGAAAAAGGACTTATCTTGGGGGTTTTTCTTTTTATAACCATTTAAAACAGTGAAGACTGTGAGATTAATCATCTTTGTTTATGAAAAATCGTTTGAAGACTACGCGTTTTCTCAGTTCATCTTTTCTACTGTAAAAGCAACATGTGTCATTGTAACAAATGACATAATCCACAAGCATATGGACAAAAAGTTTCTTCCTACACCTCCCAATTTCTACTCCACTTAGAGTAACCCGTTTAACTGCCTGAGTTGTGTTATCACTCTCTAACTTTATCCATACTTATACAAACAGAGCCAGTTTGCTTTTTGGTGTGTGTGTGGTTTTTCTTTTTTTTTTTTTTTTTTTAACACGAATTCTAACATATTACCATACCATTGCTTTATTCACTTTACAGTATATTGTTGATATCTGGCCAGGTCTTGGCATAGATCTAACTCAGTCTTTTATTTATTTATTTTTTTAATTTTTTAACGTTTATTTATTTTTGAGACAGAGAGAGACAGAGCATGAACGGGGGAGGGTCAGAGAGAGGGAGACACAGAATCAGAAGCAGGCTCCAAGCTCTGAGCCATCAGCCCAGAGCCCAACGCCGGGCTCGAACTCACGGACCGCGAGATCGTGACCTGAGCTGAAGTCGGACGCTTAACCGACTGAGCCACCCAGGCGCCCCTCTAACTCAGTCTTTTAACAGCTAAATCCATAGAATAGATTACCCTACTATAGAACTCTTTGCTCCCTTATTGGTAAATATGTAAAATGATCTAGGCTTTTATCACAACCAACAGCACTGCAATAAGCATCCTTGTGTGTGTATCTTTATCATAGAACGCTTTTATTTCCACAGGGAGATTTCCAGTTCTGGGATCACTGGATCAAAGATATTTTCTATTTCAATATATATTGCATACTTTTATCCAAAAGGCTGCAACAACTCACACCTCCATCAGGAACAGAGTGAGGATGTCTGTCTCCCCCATTGTCACCAGGCCCTAGTGTGGCTTTTAATGTGTTTTCTCCCATGAATACAGTTATTCTGGAAGGCAACCCAGCAAGAAGAAATTAAAAGATGCCTATGAACATAAAATCCACATCTGACACCTTGCCTGACTTCTCATAGTCTCTGAACACACAGGCTTCTTTGTATAGCCTTAACAAAACCTAGAGTAGATATGGGGTGAAAAATATAGATTTGGACATCAGACAGACTGGAATTCAGACTCCATCCCAGTCATACGATTAAATACTATGGCCTTATCTATCACATGGCAACAATACATCCTATATTCGATATTGGCTGTACATACTAGAAAGTATAACGTGTATAAAGTGCTTAGCATAGTGCTTGGCATTTAACGATTGTGACATGATTGTTCACAAAATTTGATATCTCCTTTGAAATATAAGCCATATATATGTACATTATTGGACATTTATTTTTTTTTAATTTTTTTTTTCAACGTTTATTTATTTTTGGGACAGAGAGAGACAGAGCATGAACAGGGAGGGGCAGAGAGAGAGGGAGACACAGAATCGGAAACAGGCTCCAGGCTCTGAGCCATCAGCCCAGAGCCCGACGCGGGGCTCGAACTCACGGACCGCGAGATCGTGACCTGGCTGAAGTCAGACGCTTAACCGACTGCGCCACCCAGGCGCCCCCATTATTGGAATTTAAACCCACAACCAAATGTTATCTTCTTAATGAGGAACTTTATAAACCAGAAATAATTTCCTAGGGTATTCTGAAAATAATGAGGATTCTCTTTTTGTTTTCCTTTATTCCCGTTGTTGGTTGACGACTTGTTTTGGGCCAAGTCCTGTGGTATAGGGGAGGGCAGACACAAAGAAGACTAATACTTTCAGTCCTGAAAAAGTTGATGGTCTAAATGGACTTAAGCATAATCCAATGTGTGATGGGCTTTAAGAGAAGGAATTGAAAGGGATTCTGGAAGAATTGTCGGAAGTCATTCAATCCTTGAGAGTCGGGAGATACGTTGCAGATATCTGGCCATTTCAAGATCGTGCCATTTTTTATACCCAGGTACATATAAACACACAGGCCCACACTCATACACACACACTCACACTCACTCCCCTTTCTGAGATTTTCTACTAGAGCACTTTATTTACTCTGGAGGGTGTTTTGCAGTTTGTTGTTGTTGTGGGTGGTAGTGGTGGTGTTTTGTTGTTGTTGTTTACCTCCAAGAACAAAAGAATTTGATGTTCCTGGCAGCATTATTCACCATAGCCAAAAGCTGAAAGCAGCCGTGGCGTCCATCAACAGATGCGTGGTTAAGCAAAACATGGGATACATACAAGACCATATTATTCAGCCTTAAAAAGGAAATTCTGACACATGCTCCTATAGGAATGAAACTTGAAAGACATTATGCTAAGTGAAATAAGCCAGGAAGTGAATTAATTAAGCTAAGTGAAATAAGCCAGGAAGTAGAATGGTGGTTTCTGGGGAGCAGGGGGGCGGGGAATGGGAATGGGGAGTTAGATTTTCATGGTTACAGAGTTTCTGTTCAGTTGTGGATGGATGGTGGTAATAGCAGCAAGATAGTGTGAATGCGCTTAATGCTGCTGAACTGTAAACTTAAAAATGGTTAACCTGGTAAATTCTGTGTCAGATAGCTTTTACCACAATAAAATGAAAGGCTAAAACCATTTGTTTTGTTTAGCACAAATAGGTTGTTCATTTCACTCTGTAACAGTATTATTACTATCTCCTTGCATTTCAGTAGCTTCTCTGGGGCTGTTTGTGTTTTGTTTGGTTTTGTTTTAATTTGTAGGGTTGGGTTTGCTTTGGTTTTTGAGATGGGAGGGAGGGACAGACGGAGAGGGGAAGAGAGAGAGAGAATCCCAAGCAGGCTCTGCACTGTCAGTGTGGAGCCAGACATGGGCTGGAACTCACCCACCACAAGATCATGACCTGAACTGAAATCAAGAGTCTGACGTATACGGGCGCCTGAGTGGCTCAGTCAGTTAAGCGTCTGACTTTGGCTCAGGTCATGATTTCACAGTTTGTGGGTTCGAGCCCCGCATTGGGCTCTGTGCTGAAAGCTCAGAACCTGGAGCCTGTTTCAGATTCTGTGTCTCCCTCTCTCTCCCCGCTTGTTCTCTCTCTCTCTCTCTCTCTCTCTCTCCCTCAAAAATAAAGTAAACATTAAAAAAAATTAAAGAGTCTGACTCTTAACTAACTGAGCCAAACAGGAGACCCTATCCTGGCCATTTTAAACAATAGCTTGGGGATGAGAACTCAGGCTTACTCAAAGCTGGGTTCAATTTCCGACTCTGTCATTTATATGGGGATAATAAAACCATTTGCCTCACAAGATTGTTGTGAAAATTAAATGGGACAATACTTGTATATACCTGTACACAATACCTGGCACGTGTAAGGGCTCAATAAATGTTGCCATTATTGTTATTTACTTCATAATTGCTCATTCATAGGTAGGCATGAATGTCCATTTTTGACTCCTTTTTAAGAAATTATATAGCTTGAGATACCTCAGACCGTACATTCATATGAAGAAAATAAAAATCAAGACATTGAATTGTTCCACTGGAAACTCAGTGGCAAACTTTGACAAATACTCACTTTCAGAACAATTCCCTTTAGGCTTTTCTCATTGAGCTTTGATGCTGGTGCTGTCACATCAGTCTGGATTATATGCTATCGGCATAGTAAGTAAGCTCTTATTCATTACATTAAAAATAGAAATATTAGTCTATTTGGGGATCACTTATTTTTATTGCAGAGATTTAGTAAAATCAGTGGTTTAAGCCAATGGGCCCAATGGAGGATGGGGACCCAGTGATGAAATAGATACCCAACCTGAGACCTAACCAGCTGCCAGTCAGGAAACTGAAAAGTTCAGTATAAATTCACTCTCCGCAACCATTGCTCCCGTGAGGTGGAGAAAGGCTGGCAGGCATGGACTAAACAGGTCAGTCCAGAGGTGTGCCTGGACTCCACTGATTCATTCATTTGGACAGTTTGTGCCATGAAATGTGTAAGTCAAGTAGACAGTGCGATGTAATAGGGGAAGTGTTCTACACTGTAGGCATTCTAGGTACTGCCCTTAGTGCAATGTTCCTTGTACGTTACTTAGTAGCCATTGCCAGTTTGTAGCATGTTTGAAAGAAGTTGAAGCCAAGTATGTAGATTTCATTTTATTTAGATACAATTGCATGGCCATGGAAACTTGTGGAAGACATTCATTGAGCTGCTTCCTCAGATTGGACATTCTGGTTAGAATCAAAAGGCTCTGAGAAATTTACCGTAGCCTCAGTGGTTCACAAGATTTTACTTCCTTACAGATGTGATAAAAATGCTCGGACCCTTGGAAAAACACAGACGTTGCCTTTTTTTTTTTTTTTTCCACATTCTGTTTATCTCCTCTCTGCTCCCTTTATATGACTGATCCACCAGTGCTGGCACACGCGGGCAAAGAATAAGTCACCTAAACATCAGAGCTCTGACTCCAGACTTATAGCACCCATCCTCATTTCTGGCCAGCTTCACCTTACAGGGTTTCTTCAATACCCCTGTAATTGCACTCTGTGGTCAGGGACAAGAGTCAGCATCAGAACCAACCCACCAGGCTGCCTCTGGCCCAGTTTCCTCACCCACAGAGGGTGATTGGACACAGCTCAAACAAATAAATCCAAGCACAAAGCACCTGGGATATATGATTCCTCCTATTTTTAATCTGGTTGAAAAATCAATAGAATCACAGATTTGGAAGAATTATAAAGCTGAAGGATGGAAATGAAATCGAAATTCAGTTGCGAGCCATGGATTTAATGTGTATGAATTGTTCTTTACATTTCTATAGTTACACCTAAAGTGCAATCCAGATAATGTGTGGTTTATCACACATCAATCTTACCAGCATGGTTCAGTTTCAGAAGAAATACATTACGCTGAAATTAGACTATGCTCACCAAGAAGACTTAGTCCCCATGCAATTTTAGAAAGGGCATATAAATTCCAAAATTGTTTGGCATTGTGGTAAACAATGCTCGGTCCTTGATCGTACATTGCCTTTTATGAAACCATTGAGATGGAAGCGGAGTGTCACCATAAATTATGTAAACCTTGAGTCAGAATAATTCTGTCTGTAAAGATTGTATTCTTGTTGTCTCTATTACAAATGGTCAGTGATTAACATGAGGCCTAGAATTTAATGTAGCCTCTGTGAGCAGAGACCTCAGTTTGTTCACTGCTGTATCTCCATCATCTGGAACAGGGCCTGGGATACAGAAGGTACTCAATATACATTTATTGTTTTCTAATTTTTCCTTGGAAATAATTTCAGGCTTACAGAAAAGCTGCAAAAAGAGTTCATCAAGTTCAACTTACACCTTGCCCTCCCTCAGCTCCCCCTAACATTAATATCTTACATAACCCTAGAACAATTACCAAAAACAGGAAAACAATATTGCTTCGATATTGTTGACTAGCCCATAGACCTTCTTGGAATTTCTCCAGTTTTCCCATTAATGTCTTCTGACTTGTCCAGGGTACAATTCAGATCCCCATCTTGCATTTAGTTGTGATCTCTCCCTCATCTCCTCCAAACTGGGACAATTCCTCAGTCTTTTTTGACTTTCATAACCTTGATATTTTTGAAGGGTATTGGCCAGTTATTTTCCAATGCCCCACATTTGGGGTTTGTCTGATTTCTTTTCCTGATTGGGTTGAGGTTCTGCATTTTTAGCAAGGATACTGCAGTAGTGATAGCCGGCCCTTCTCCGTGCATTCAGTCAGATGTCCATAATGCCAGTTTATTCCTGGTTTTCACAACTTTGTTCATGTGGTTAAGGTGGTGTCTCCCAGGTTCCTCACTGGAAAGTTGCTATTTTTCCCTTTGTGATAAGTATCTTGTAACAAGACACTTTGAGACACTGCAGACGCAGTTTCTAATCAAACTTTCACTTGCATATTTTAGTATCCATATGAGTCTTGTCTGGAACCAGCGACTATCTGTTTCCATCATTCCTTCCACATTTGCTCACTGGAATCTACTGGAAGGAACAACTGTCCCTTTCCCGTCATTTCTTTACTTATTCATCCACTTATTTATCTAAGTATGGACCCATGGAAATTTATGTTATTAGAACCCACTATTATCATCATTTATATTGTTGATCACCTTGTCCCACATTTGGCCAGTGGGGGCTCCTTCAGGATCATCATATATTTTCCCTGCTAAATCCCTGAAGGTCCTGATCTTGGGACCTTGGTTAGAAACCAAGATTGGCCCCTAGATGTGCTCATGCTACTGGAATGTCATTGCCTTCAGGTCCTTTCATGGACAAAGCTAGGAAATCCATATAGTTTCTATCTATCTATCTATCTATCTATCATCTATCTATCTATCTATCTACATCAAAAATGATGATCATACCGATGCCTTCCATCCCAATCTAACATCCCAGAGTTCGTTCTAGACTTCTTCCTCCTTATTTGCAGCTTCTTTCATGTAAGATAGTAGGAGACCTAACTCTCATTACCCACAATAAATGTACTTACTTGCTCAATCCTCAAATGCACGTAGAGGAATCTCAGAATCGCTAACCCATACCTCTGTGAAAAACAGATTTACCGACTAGGGCAGGATATTTCTGTACAGTTCATATTGTCTTTTACTTTACAGTAAAAGTATACTTTATAGTATACAGTCAGCATACTGTCTTCCAAGGTTACTTACGTAAGTGTTTTTCAGCGTTTATTTATTTTTGGGACAGAGAGAGACAGAGCATGAACGGGGGAGGGGCAGAGAGAGAGGGGGAGACACAGAATCGGAAACAGGCTCCAGGCTCTGAGCCATCAGCCCAGAGCCCGACGCGGGGCTCGAACTCACGGACCGCGAGATCGTGACCTGGCTGAAGTCGGACACTTAACCGACTGCGCCACCCAGGCGCCCCACGTAAGTGTTTTTCTATCTCACTTCCTTCACTATGGTTCTATTATTCACTATGATTGTATTATTCACTTATAATACACTTAAATTCATTTTTACTGTTTGTATTCCATTTTGCCTCTCCTCTTTGCTTCAATTACTAATTTTGGGGTATGTGAAGCATGGATATGCTTCCTAGAGTCAAAAAATATTCTTTTTTTCGTCCTTTGGCATAAGGAGCAGATACATGTGTATTTTCTAATATAATCCTCACTTTTACTCGAAGGGCTAAATATTATATTCTTTTTCATACTTCGCTTTTTTCACATAGTATATCCTGGAAATCACTCCATATCAGTTCATAGAGAGCTTCCTCACTCTTTTTTACGGCTGCATAGTACTCCACAGGGCAGATACTATCAACTGCTGTCCTTTGTATGAGTAGTTAGGCCGTTTCTGATATTTTGTGATAAGCAACCAAGGCTTCAGTGAACAACCTTATATATATGTCTTTTCATATTGTTGGAGGTCTGGAATTTGACCTAAAAACTCAAATGAAATTTTTAGATCAAAGGTAATTCTATGTATACTTTTAGAAGTTGACAAATTCCCTTCCCTTTTGCTTTGTTTCCTCCCCCCCCCCCCGCCCCGCCAAAGCTATGTGTTTCAAAGATTACTTCAAAACAAGCATATTTTTAATTCTCTGATTGATAGCCCCTGCTCCCAAACCTTTTCAAATCAAGTTAAGACTTGGGATGGGTAGGTGAGCCTGGACTTCTTGGCAATGGTTTTAGACCAACCTTGGACCCCACTGCTAGATCCCTTCATCTCCTTTCCTTGCAGTTTTTCTAATCTGTCCTTGCTGACCCCAAAGCCTTGCAGAGGCGGGGCTACAGGACAAAAGCAAGAGAAGTACACCCTGGGATTCTCATCTCCACTGCGTGTGTGTGTGTGTGTGTGTTTTTTTTAATTATCTTCTCTGAAGTGTGGCTGTAATACAACCACCTGTCTATTTTCACCTTGCACCCATATACTAAGCCAACCAATGATGTGTAAACCAAGTTTGAGCTCTTTCCTCTTCTTGAGCTGGTTGTACAGAACCTCTGCATGGCCACGGATGTGAGCTGGTGGTGGAGCGCTGGGCATCTACCACGAGTGGCGTGGAGTTTGGGCTCCCTGTTCAGACAATCTAATGGTACTCTTCTTCCTGCTTGGGCTCAGTCCCAGCGTATCACGTCCATCTCTCGTAATGAACTGCTGCAGGGCCCGTCCAGCTTTACGACGTGGTGGATCTGACAGAAATCTTTATGACAGCTCCTAAGGGGCAGTCCCAGGTGTATAGTCACCAGGTGTCCCAGTGACACACTGGGATCTGTTTTTCAAAAAGTGTTGGAA
Source organism: Leopardus geoffroyi (assembly GCF_018350155.1). Taxonomy (NCBI): domain Eukaryota; kingdom Metazoa; phylum Chordata; class Mammalia; order Carnivora; family Felidae; genus Leopardus; species Leopardus geoffroyi. The sequence goes on from NC_059339.1 coordinate 34,478,382, forward strand.
TATCTGCCGCAGGTGATATGATCACGCCCCAGAACACCAGGGCTTGCCATCAGCTGTGTGACTGCCTCTTCTCCCACCACTGACACCTCCAACACCATAGACTCTGCTGGATCCTATGGGCCACGTGGCAAGGCTTGGGGCCCCACTCAGAGCTGGAGGCCTTTCTCCTGTGTCATCTGAGCCAGAGCAGTGTTCTCGATGTGGAGTGCGTTGCATCCAGAAGCCAGACAGACATACCAGGCACTGTGCTTCTGCCTCGTGGTAGGGGATGCAAAAACAAGAATTTATCTTCTAATCCGGAGGACGTATCTCAGCGCCCATCTGATCACTGGACCCCTGAGAACTTTCCTGAATGACAGGTCCCTGAATTTCCAGCATCCTGTCAAGGCCTTCAGGACGCTAGCTTTTCCTACTGTCCTGCTCCATCGCACGTCATCAATGTCATGGATCACTGTCATACAGGATGTCCAGGCACTTCCTATTTCTTCATATGGTGTTATAACGGAGGATGGAAAACTTCAAAACACCCTGGAACAGAACAGTCAGTGAATGTTGCTGCCTATTGCACCTGAATACAGGTTACTGTTGGGTTATTGTTGTTGTTTTTTCCCCCAGAATGGAAAAGAACATATTTGCCAAATCACTGGCCATATAATATGTACCCGAAGCCTTATTAATCTGCTTTAGCATCAATACTGCTTCTGTCCGGCAGCCTCAATGGAACTACAGCTTGGTTTAGTTTGTGGTGTTCTACCATCCATTTTCTGCAGGTGCCAGACTGGCTCTTCAAATGAAGATGTGATAGGAGAGACCACTACCCTGTATCCTTTCAGGCTTTAACACAGGCATGAATCTCTGTGATGCAATATTGCCCTGATTTACCGTTACGACCTGGGGAATGGGGGCAGTTTAATAGGTTCATCCCTAGTCTTACCCAGTGCAATGATTCTTACCCCACTGGTCAAGGACCCAAAATTGCCAGTTTTCCCCCCATACATTAGTAAACTTTGTTCTGTCTTTTATCAAGGGATAACGAACTCCATTATGGGATTAAATATCTTGTATTTCAAATAGACCTTTTGGGACATGCGTTCTATTACCTAATTTACAGTGAGATTGGTAAACATAATCTGGTTACAGTTTCTAAAAATTTCTTAAACAATATGATTTTAAATTTCTGGTGCAGCCCAATGATCTACTTAGAAAAGACATAGTAAGTGTATTGCTAGGGTGGCACTCAAATGCTAAGATCTTGTACATTCTGACCATGTCTCTTGAAGTCAAGGCGACCCAACTCTGCATGTCTGCCCCATTCACCAGTGGTTGTCCCAGGTGATGGCCTCCTCCACTCCACACACCCTCCACATGTCATCTCACCCGAGCCAATCTTGTCTCGATGCCCAGTAACAACATTTTGACTTTTATACCCACTGATCACCCCTATGGTTTGGGCAACTTCTATAGTCCCCTCCTGGTTTCTTGGGTCTCATTGTTAGTGCTTCATTTTCAGCTGTATAGGCATCTCTGCTGCCTGAGATGAGAGAGACCTCTACTCTCAGCCCTTGACCTTCAGGAACTCCCTATTCACTTGCTGGTCAGTTCAAGTCCTATCCCTCCTGGAGAGGAGACATTTGGACATGTTTTACTTGAATTATTGAAAAGGCATTGAATCTCCATCCCAGGGGATAAACTAGAGTTATCAAGAGTGCGTATTTAAGCAAGTCAATAAAGAATAGAAGAATCCTAAGAATTAAAAATCAATTTATTGATTTTAATTACAAACACAGGAGTTTTCCATTTCATGAACACCTCTAAGTAGGCTTCCCAGAGGACAGCCTATGGGCTCTGAATATTCCCTGCATTCAGAACAGTTTACCCATTGGCTATGAGTAGAGCTCATCACTGACATGTATACCTATCTTTCTGCCTTCAACATGAACACCAGTGGTAAACATGCATAGTATCTGAACCTCACATGATAAATCTCGGGTGTGTGTGTGTGTGTGTGTGTGTGTGTTTTAAGAACATATGAAAAAAATCAGTACACAGATGGGGCCTGTGGAGTATGAATGATGGCAGCTGGTATCCAACCTATACAACTACCAACTTTATTTTAGCATTTTTCTATGGATATGTATACATCTGAAACTTGCGATCCCGAATGGAGTAGAATTATAATTTGGATTTATAAATACTTTTTTAAAAACCTCAGATGCCAAAACAGAGATTAGTTGAAAGTAAGCATCTTTATCGTAGGAGTACTTTGGGGCTCACAGAAAGAGATCACATTTATTAGGGAAATGAACATAGGGAGATTAAGAAATCTGATTTAAGGGAAATCTTCTTTAAAGCCTTCCCAGGGAGGCAGCTAACCTCATCTGCCATTTCTAAACTAAGAATCATTAGCTAACTGGTGACTTCCTTCTGTATCTTCCTAAAGTCGGTGAAAGATATTGATCTCTGAGTCATTATGCTTGCATTTAGCTTTGCCTTTCAAACACCAAGGCATTGCGGCCTTCCTGGGGCACAGGAGAGAGAAGCAGTCCTTCTTTCCATCTTCCTCAAGCCCCACTAGTGCAGTGGCTCTCCAGAGGCCAGCAACCCATCGGGGCATTTAGGGAAAACAGCAACAAAGACCTGCAGAACCGCTCTGTGCCCTTCTCCGTTCTTCCCCAAGCCAGATCTCCCACTTCCTTGAAATCACCATCTCAGCCTCAGAGAAGATGACTCTCAACTTGCATGTGTAAAAGTAAGATACTTCTGGGGCGCCTGGGTGGCGCAGTCGGTTAAGCGTCCGACTTCAGCCAGGTCACGATCTCGCGGTCCGTGAGTTCGAGCCCCGCGTCGGGCTCTGGGCTGATGGCTCAGAGCCTGGAGCCTGTTTCCGATTCTGTGTCTCCCTCTCTCTCTGCCCCTCCCCCATTCATGCTCTGTCTCTCTCTGTCCCAAAAATAAATAAACGTTAAAAAAAAAAAATTAAAAAAAAAAAAAAAAAAAAAAGTAAGATACTTCTAACGGATGTGTGATAGAACAATCCCGTTTTCTTCCAGTGCTCACAATTCACGTTTGTTCATTTCAGTCACTGCTTGTCTTTACCAACCTTAACGTCCTCGTGTTTATCATTGTCAAATATCAGCCTTTTCTTTTTCAAGTAAGTCATCTTTTTTCCATCCTGGAATTTGCAAATCCTTACTTTCCCAAACCTTGAAGCTATAGGGGCTTTCTCTCGCTCCCTGCTATCTTGATCCCAACAATGGTCATTGTTGGCTCCGGGCAACTATTTTTACTGTGGGTGTTAAAGGATCTCCTGGCTAAAGTGCCACTATTCTTTGAAAATCTGAAGATTCCTCCTGTACCTTTTGGTTTATTTTTTTCAGTTAATTTTTATCTCCATTGACTGTGCCATTCCACGGTTCCCTTATACGAGCTGGGAAACTTCAAAATCTGCCAAAAATCACAAGAGAATTCTCTAGGCAACAGTATGAAAAAAGTTGTAAATATTTATTGAATGTGATTTATTTGAAATAAACATTTCTGCCTCAAAAAGGTACCCAAGTGTTGAGCACCCAAGGAGTATTTTATGTAGACCCTCCACCACTAAATCGAATTGCTCACACTTAGAGAAAAATAAAGTCCAAAAGCTTCACTTAGAAAAACAGACCCCAACACTGTCTTCTTTGAGTCTTTCCGAGCATCTGCTTCGTAAGTGTTTTGTATTCTCTTTTGATTCACATTCCATATGACATCTTGGGCGAAACTCACATGTTATCGTTTGTCATTTGAGCAAGCCACCAAGTTATTACTTAGTTCACAGAGTGGTGTTTAGTTCTTAAGGAAATCAGATTGGATTAAAATGAAGTGAGAAGGCATGTTTAAAAGGAATTTGATATGTGCATTTGATACGCCTTTTCTCATTGGGTTGAGTTTTTCATAGGAATTCAGAAGTTGGGATAAGGGTGATTCTAACTGCGTTTTTAGGGTAGCTTCCGGTCTAGTTGCAGTGGCACCAAATGTGACCCCATGATGTGGATATGCTTGTCTGGACAGCAAATCTTCCTTCCTCCCACTTGCCATGTAACCGGCTTAGCTCTTGTGGTTTCATGGCACTGTCCCTGTTCCAGGGGTACAGAGCAACCCAGGCCTGATCAGTCAGAGTTCCCCATCCCCACCAAATACACAGAATGGTTCAAGGATTCTCACATGACCCAGCCAATCAGAGAGAGTCTTTCCAGGGACATTTATTTGGAGTCATGAGGAAACAGACTCACTGTTCATCTGTGATTATGAGCCATGGAAGCAATCAATGATAAAACCCAAATGAGCAGCAGAATTGAGAGGTGGAAAACACCAGTGTCCTGATGATGTTGTTTGAACCACATACCCCGGAAGTAGTTTGCCCCCCCCCCTTAGAATTTCCAGTTTCAAAATCCAATACACTCTCCATTTTTGCTGGAGCAGGTTTGAGTTGGGTCTCTGTCACTCGCCAGCATAAAATTAAAATATCCCCCAAGACCTCCTCAACCACTTAGGCCCTTGATCTCCAAACAGAAGAACTTCTCAAGATTTAGTCGCTAAGACTGTAACATAAAGCTGGGAAGGCCCAGGATGCTCAACTAGAACACAAAGCCTCAGGTTAAGTTCTGCATTTGAAGACGCTGCCTGAGTATCCTTGTCCTTGAGCCGCATGCTTACTCCCTCTTATTTCAGTTCTCCCAGATTTTGTTTAAAAAATGTTTTAATGTTTATTTATTTTTGAGAGAGAGAGAGAGAGAGAGAGCATGAGCAGGGGAGGGGCAGAGAGAGAGGGAGACACAGAATCCGAAGCAGACTCCAGGCTTCTGAGCTATCAGCACAGAGCCCCATGCAGGGTTGGAACCCATGAACTGGGAGATCATGACCTGAGCTGAAGTCAGGCACTTAATGGACTGAGCCACCCAGGCACCCCTAGAGTTAGTCTTAATAATCTTTACTGTTCTTGTTAGGACTATTGCCAGATACTTGATTTTCTGTCACTGTTGTAAAGGAGACCTTTTTCCATAATGATACCCAATCGCTTATCATTGAATCAAAAGGAAGCTTTTTTTTTTTTTTTGAAGATTACCCTGAATACTGCCACTTTGTTGAATTTTCTTACCAAACCAAACAGGTTTTCCACTGAATCTTGTTAGGGCTCTAGTTAGATTATCATAATTTGCAGCTAATATGATTATCTAGAATCTTCTTTCTCATTAGTAATGCTTCTTATTTCTCCTGCATGTTCAGTATTAGAGGTTATAAAAATTGCTTGGCTCATTTTTTTAAAGCGCATGACTCTTAATTAGCAAAACAGAATGTCCATACTCAAGCTTTGTGCCAGAGAACATGACTTTGACCTGGTTACTGTTTAACTCTTATCCAAACAATCCAGAGAAATGGTGCTTAGGGTGGGTAGTTTGAAGGACGTGAATCGATTCTCTGGTAGTTTAGATTTTGTTCCTGGATCAAATTAGATTGTCCGAGAGCCTCACATTTGCTCTGCATTGTGTTGGCCCCTCAGAGTTGTGCTTTGTCTTCCTCCCTTGATTTATATCAGGAATAGTATAAAACCACCTGAAAAATCTACCACGATTATTTTCAAGGGTTTTCTTTAGGTCATTGTCCATGCCATCACATAGTAACCTAAATATATAGAAAGACACAGGATAGGGGCACCTGGCTGGCTCAGTCGGTAGAGTATGTGACTCTTGACCTTGGGGTCGTGACCTTGAGCCCCATGTTGGGTGTACAGACTACTTAAATAAAGAAAACTTTTAAAAAAGATTTTTTTTTTAAAGACAGACCTATGATTAAAAAAAAAAAATTCAATACTACAGTCCCAGAAATGGCTGTTGGCGTAATTCACTAATGTTAGATTTGGGAGTCCTTGGTCCTCCAAACTACACGGTCTAAAGTGCTGTGGGGCTAAGTTGTACAAATGGGGCTCTGGTAGCAGAGGGATTGGATTAATTCACAAATGTCTTAGCAGATAAAGTTATATATGGAAAACAGGAACACATCTGAGAGAAAAAAGTCAGAGGAAGGTCTCTCTACCAGAGGAAAAGAACAGATACATGGATCATTAGCAGAAGTCCATTTATATGAAAATCAAAAGCTGCATACTTGTACACCCTGAATCCCAAATCCTCTCATTGGAAAGTGGTTTATGATCATAGCTTTGGCTTTTAGGAGAGATTACTACCGGAAATAACTATATGAGAATTGTTTCTGAATTTATGATACCAAATGTTGTCGAGAACGTCATCCGGAGGTTCCCAGATGAAAGTGTTCATGCAAGAATTTCGTTATGGGAAATCTTTGACTCCTTTTTCAAGTTCCAATGTTTTCTCCTTCGGGGTGCTGACATCTGGGTATCCCTGAGTTTCCCTTTCCTCACCCCTCCACGCGGCTAAGCTCAGGACGAAATTTCCCACTCCAACAGAACGAGCCTTCAGATGACATCTTACCCATCTTCCTGGTTTTAATTTCCTTACTAATTTGTTTGCTTTATCATTAAAGCTTTTTGTAGGTCATCCCAAATGTTTTTGGAAAAAAGGCCAGGTATGCATCGCATTTTGTTTCTATTGTTAGGGGTTTGTTTTTCAGGGCTCAGAGGAGTCTACTAGGTTGAGATACTAAGGGGGAGTGACTGGGGCAGCCCCCTCCTACAGTCAGCTTAAGAAAAGGATTGCCACCACAACTGCATAAAGGAAGTCACCCAGGTTCCTCGCCAGAGGACTGGAGAATACATGCCCCACCTAGGGGAGGTAATGCCACTCAGCCTCTAAGAGGAGGTTGGTTTCTTGAGGTAATGCAAACCCAGATTGCCAGGTTTTACAATTTTTCAGGAAAAGCTAGAATTCAAGATTTTAAAGGAAATTCTGGTTTTTGAAATGTTGACAACCAGTTCAAATTCTTTAAAACACTTTGGACCCGCAGAAGACAGGATAGGATGGTGGCCGATGAGGAATAAGGGGAAAAAAGAGGAGTTGTTCCTTGGTGGGTAGAAGTTTTGGTTATACAGGATGGATAAGTTCTAGAGATTTTCTGTACAACATGGTGCCTACAGTTAACAACACAGTATCGTGCATTTAAAAATCTGTTAAGAGGCCTACTGGGGTGCTTCGGGGGCTCAGTCGGTTAAGCGTCAGACTTCAGCTCAGGTCATGATCTCACGGTTCGTGGGTTCGAGCCCCGCGTCTGGCTCTGTGCTGACAGCTCAGAGCCTGGAGCCTGCTTCGGATTCTGTGTCTCCCTCTCTCTCTGACCCTCCCCCATTCATGCTCTGTCTCTCTCTGTCTCAAAAATAAATAAACATTAAAAAAAATTTTTTTTTTTAATTTGTTAAGAGGTTAGACCTCATATTATGTGCTCTTACCATCACCACCACCACAACAAAAAAGACGACATACAAGGAAACCTCTGGAAGCGATGGGTATGTTTATTATCTTGATTGTGGCAATATCATAAGTCCATGCATATGTCCAAACTCATCAAATCGTATACATTAAATATTTGCTAGTATAGGTGTACGTATCCCATACACATTTTTCTTTTGTAAACACAAAACTCTGGACAAGCCACCATCTGTGACCCAGACCTGGGCCTTTGGGCTCTGAGACATCTGGGAGCAGGTTTTAGAAACCCAGTTACCAGGAGACAAAGTAAGAAATCTGCCACCGGGGAGCTGATGTCATAATGGCACTGAGGATCACCCTGACTTTGACCTGAGTAATAAAGTGCTTGGTCTGAGAAACCAGAAGCTTTGGGCTCTGTCGAGGTTTTTGTGGGCGTGATTAGGAGAAAAAGGCCTGCACTTGAGATCTGGGAAGCTGGCTTTGAGCTTGGCTGTGCCAGCCACGAATCCCACGCGGGGTGGGTGAAGCCATGGGATTTCCAGAGTCCTCCAGAGCACTCCCTGCACCCAGAGGAGGTTAGGCATGATCTGTGGATCTTTCAAATTCTGTATTTCCCAAAGTATCCTATCAGAAACCCCAAAAGATATGTGAGCATGAGAAAAGAAGTCTCCACTCATCTTTCAATCATGTACTTGTACCGAAGAATTGTCTAAATTTCCACTGTTGCCACAAACACCAAATGAGCTGGATTTCCAAGGGTGAGTTCCCAAACAAATCACAATACAAAAATACGAGACGGGTGGACTCCCAACCTCCACCAAAGGAAATTTTACTATCACCCTTTCCTACCAACGAAAACATGGTCACAGTAGGCTTCAGTGCTTTACCACTTTTCGAAAAGGTGGAGTTAATACTTAATAATTTATGAGCAGGGGGCCATTCAGACATACACTTTTGTTACGCCTCACCTTTTTTGGTAAATAAAAAAGCAATCACAAACTATCACGAGCCGACTGTCTACAATGCTTTCAGAATCCACAATTACTTTAACTCTGCAATGATCGCTTCGAGTTTTTCTGTAACGGCGCCGCAAAATTCGCCCACCTTTTCTTCTTTCTTATAAAACTGAAAGGTTGGGATGCACATGATCTCAAGGTCCTTCACCAGCTCATCACACTCATCAGCATCCACCTCCAGGAACACCACGTCCTCGTACTTGACCGACAAGGAATGGAAAAGGGGCTTGATGGTCCTGCAAGGCCCACACCACGTGGCTGAGAAGTCCACGGCCACCAGCCTCTCCCCAGCCTCCTTGAGAGCCAACTCGAAGTCCTCCTTGCTTAGGATCATCTTCACCAAGTCCACCTCCAGAAGCTCCATTGACCCTGATGCCTTCAGGACGTCTCCTTCTATGGGCGGGATGGCTTCTTTTGAGGACTTGGGGATATCACCTTCTTTAGTCTGGATGCTGTCTTCTGAGTACTTGGTGTCACCCTCTCTGGGCAGGATGTTTTCTTCTGAGGACTTGGGGGTGGGGATGTGTTTGGACAGGGTAGATTTCACTAATAGCTTGGGGCTGTTGATCTGTTTAGACAGGAAAGGTTTTGCTGAGAACTTAGGGGTGTTGGCCTGTTTGGGCAGAATGGATTTTGCTAAGAACTTGGGACTCTTGCCCTGCTTAGGCAGGATGGTTTTGGCCGGGGACATGGGGATGTTATCCTGCTTGGGTGGGATGTTTTTTTCTAAGGAAGTAGACATTCCATCCTCCTGCAGCAGGGTGGTTTTTTCTGAGGAACTGGGGGTGTCACCGTGCTTGGGTGCAATAATTTTTTCTGAAGAATTGGAGCTATCAGCCTGCTTGGGTGGGATCCTTTCTTCTGAGGGATTGGGGGTATCACTCTCCTTGGGTAGAATGACTTTTCCTGAAAAATTTGGGGTGTCAGTCTGCTTGGGTGGGATGCTTTTTGCTGGGAAATTGGGGGTATCAGCCTGTTTGGGTGGGGTGATTTTGGTTGGGAAATTGAGGGCATTGCCATGCTGGGGCAGGATCATTTTCGCTGAAGAATTGGGGATACTGCCATGCTTGGGTTGGATGATTTTTGCTGAAAACCTGGGGGTGTCAACCTGCTTGGGTGAGATGGATTTTGCTGAGAAACTTGGGATGTTAGCCTGTTTGGGTGGAATGGGTTTTGCTAAGGGATTGGAGATGCCAGCTTGCTTGAGCGGGATAATTTTTTCTGGAGAATTGGGGGTATCAGCCTGCCTGGGCAGGATCATTTTTGCTAAAGAATTGGGGATACTGCCCTGCTCGCGAGGGATGATTTTTGCTGAAAAACTGGGGGTGCCAGCCTGCTTGGGTTGCATGGTCATTGCTGAGAAATTGAAGATGTTACCGCCCTGTGCCGGTGGGAATATGACCTTGAGCTGTGGACCTTTGGATTGCTTTGCAGGCATGTGTTGTATGTTGTCGGCCTCCGAAGCCGAGGCCTTCTCCTGGATGTGTGCTGTGTCCAAGAATTCTGGGACCAGGGGAGTCACGTGGCTGGACAGGCCCTGTAATAATGGACTTTCTGAACAAAAAAGTAAATAAGTAAAAATGCAAAAGAAGAAACAACAACAAAAATTCTTATCACGTACTCCAGGGAAGACCAATGCCATGGTTAGAGCCCACAAATGTGGTTTTGTGAATGACGCATCACTGTGAAAAATCACATTCAACAGAAGGCCAAGCAGCATGTGATTACGCGTATCTTTTGGTAGAGTCGTTTTTTTTTTTAAACTACAACTTTTCTCTGCTGTCTGCTGTCTGCTACAACTTTAATACTGCTGTCTGCTCCTTGAACACGTAGGTCCCTAAGGTGACCTCCCCCCCCCATCCCCTGCCCCCGCCCCCCCCCCCTTACCATTAGCGTCACCTTGATCGGCTTCTTGTTTCTCTGGACTCATGTTCGGATCTTCTGGGGTTGCAGCTCTATCACTTTCCACTTCCTGTTCCTTGTCCATATCCACTCAGACTTCACACGTGCCTCAGAGTGGAGACGAGGCTGTACCCTCCAACTTTCTCCAGCCTCTCCTGCCTGACATCATAATATGAGTAACGACTTGCATTCGGGTGGTACTCACGGCTGGCTTTCCCTCTTTGTACTCAGAGCAGTAGTATTCGAGAGTCTCGTGACAGCCTTGGTTATGGTGGCCGTGCCGTGTGTTAGGCTGTGCCCGGTGCCTGATGTGCATTCATAGGCATTATTTCCTATAACACAACAAACCACTGAGGTAAGTACCATTATGATCCCCGCCTTACAAACAAGAATATTGAGCCCTGGAGAAGTTATGTAACTTGCTCAAGGTCACGAAGCCGGGAGATGGGCGGGTTCCAAGCCTGCTCCCTGAACGCTACGCTGAACTGTGCCGTTTGCCAAATCCCTGCCCAGCATGGTAACTCGAAACCACCTTTCCTACAACCTTCCTCTAGGACTCTCCAGCTCCAGCTGTTCCTTTCTGACTCACCCGCTCTAACCATCTAAGTGTTTCCTCCTAATCACGTTACCCTCCTCTGCAAAGTCCTGCCTGACCGTCAGGTGTTCGATTTGACTATTTGGAAGGGAGTAGATTATGACGCAGAGAAATTCCCTGAGAAGAGGTGAAAATGTCACACCTTCCATCCCAATTGATGGGGAGCCAAGAGAACAGGTACGTAGATGTGTTCAGAGGAAAGCTGACAGCAGAGGAGTATTTGCCTGGGCTCCATTGGGGAGGCCAGAAACACCCACATTCACATGGACTCCTCATCGACATGGCAGCGTGGGTCACTGGCAGAGGGTGTGACTGGATTCTTGGGCCTGGCGCAGACTCCTGGCCCCACAGCCTGCTGTATCCAGGCCAGGGATCTGGAAATCCTGCACAGCCAGTGCTGGGGCTGTGAGCATCCCTTAAAGACCGGCAGACCTATAGGGGCCTCGAGGAAGCAGCGAGAAGCCACTATGAAGGGGGATTTGTGATGAGAGGGCAACGACTGGAGTGACAGTTTCAACCAGTGGGTGAGAGCATGGTGCCCCAACCCCTAGATGGGCCCGGTGGTCCTCAGCAGTCCTTAGTCGAGGCAGCAGGCCAGACTAGCCACTTTACATGCGGAATCAGAGCCAGAGGGCCGGGCCACAACTGGGCTGCATGGCCCTGTGCACCCAGATATTGTGGAGAAAGGGGAGGAATTGGAAAGATTGAACTGCTACCAGAATGAGAAAGCGTGCATCAGGCTAAAAGTCCACAAGTAGGCAGATTGAATTCCTGCCCCTCACTCCTCGAATCCCCATCGAGACAAGGCTCGTGGAGGAAGGAGATCCACTGTAGGAAAATTTTAAAGCCATAATATATTTGCACATCTTCATGAAAGTGAGGAGATCTGTGACCATGGTACATTCATACTTGGGGACCTGAGCTGTGTTTTAGGTTTGGCAGAGTTGTTCGAATTATTTCTCCTCTTTAGTCTGAAATTCAGATGGATTCCAAGCAACCGGAAATATCAACGCCTCTGAATCATTTTCATTCAACTTGTCATAAAATGTATCTTTTTCCCTTAAAATGTATTTTCTCCTTTAGCACAAGCTGGCCCCCAAATTGCTCCTGAACCCTTATGTCAGTTGTGGCTCTGTGAGGGAAACAATAAATCAGCTATTCTAGGCATAGAAAGATTTATCTAATTATAACATAGCTGGAAAGGCTGCCTTTGGGCTAGATATCCTGGAATAATTCCTAGAAAAATGAGCAGGGCTGCAGACCTGGCCTGCCAGGGGGTGCGACCTTCATGATATCAGGAAGGCAGGAATCAGAAAGTTGCCGCTAAAATGGTTGACTTCAAGAACTTTCTGTTCCAGCTGCCAACCAAGGGTGAGAGAGCCACCGCTCCAACTCCCTCTCAGCTCAAAACTAGGGCTGAACTAGAAAGCTAGGGCAGAGAGAGGACAAAGTTGCAAGATGATGGCTTCCTTCGCATGCGGGTCCAACTACTGGTGGAATCTGTTTTGCGTCCAGAACCCCAGGGGAGGCCAAAAAATGTGGTCTTCAGATTTTCAGCCTCTGTAGTTCAGGGAGCCACACTAGAAGTTGGAATAAACACTGCATGGAAATTCATTTCTACCCCACGCTCGCAATGACAACACGACAGTCAGTCTAGTTTTTACACACTAGGCTGGCACAACTTTTTGGTTTTATAATTACAAAAATAATACATATTCATGATACAAACGTGAGGAAACACACGAATAAAAAAATAAGAATAAGATTGGCACTCAAAGTGCCAATCTTCCCGGATCACCGTTATCAATACTGTGATGTATATTCTTGTCTTTCTTGGATTTATACTACCGTAATCCTTTTCATGGAAGAATATATTTTGAATCCTCTCTTTTGGATTTTGAACCTCCAGAACAGTGAGACATACATTTCTGTTGTTTAAGCCACCCATTCAGTGGTATAACAGCCCTAACAAACTAATATGGCAGCCATAGACATGGGCGTGGCTGTGTCATAATGAAACTTTATTTACAAAAACGGGCAGGTGGCCAAAGGACATAGTTGGCCAATCCCCGCCCTATATAATCATTTTTAATGATTGACTAATGTTCCTTTTAAAGGATGAACTACAATTTACTTAAATCATTTCATATTGATGGATATAAAGCTTGTTTTTATTATTTGCTAGTGTAAGCAATATAACAATAAGGATTTATAGATAAATGTGTTCACATATTCTTAATTATTTTCTTAGAATACAATTCTAGAGGGGCACCTGGGTGGCTCAGTCAGTTATGATCATGATCATGATCATGCTGATCAGCTGATCATGACCTTCAGCTCAGGTCATGATCTCATCGTTCATGGGTTCGAGTCCCATACTTGGGGTGGGGATTATGCTCCATCTCCTTGAGGGAGGGGTGTCTACATAAATTTATTTGGAATTTTTCTGTTTGGGAGGTTTGTCTCTCCCATCCTCCATTTATTTATTCCATCATTTATTTACGTTAGTGTTGACTCATGGACATTTGTTTTATACCTTGGGTTATAATCCACTACTATGAAATTTATTTGTTGCTCACATCCTCTCAGCTTTAACCACTGAGAACTCTTTCAGTTGGCTCCCGTGTCCTTTTGATTTACACACACCTGTAGTTTTGTTTGTTGAGCATGTCCTTGCCTTCTGGCACTACAAGATGCTCCAGGCTCATTCTATAGATTCACTGCCATATCCCTAGAATCGTCCATTTCTTTAATGAGCCCTGCTTCCTTTTATTGGAGAATGGTATTTAGAAAACAAAATCTGAGCTGGGTGTGCTTGTTGATACTGGGTGCCATTGCCTTTAGACTCAGTGAGCATAACTAGGAACTGGATATAGATGTAACTAACCTGTGCACACACACACCTTTATTGCTATTTCTATATCAGTATCTGTATTAAGCGAACTATGAGTTCATATTGATGTCCTTGACTTTAATTCAGTACCACATGGTTCATTGTAGCCTTTCCCCCAAGCTTGTCTGTAAACTTCTATTCCAAAAGTGACTTGGTCCCCACTGTCTGCCACTCATTTATTTATTTGTTCAATTCCAGTAGACACATATAATGGTTTCAGAATGGTTAACCTGTCCCTCCATGGTAAACAGCTTCATCACCTAGAACACAGCGCTTTTGTACGGTTCCTTTTGTCTTTATAGGCTTATCGTTTCTAGTCATTTCCAAAGTTACTTAGGTCGGCCTCTTCCCCCCCCCCCCCACCCCTTCAATGAAATTATGCCATACATTTGTAGTAGGTATTTTCTTTTGTCACATTCTGCATTTCATTCTGGGATCTCCTACCCTCTGGACTGAATTTTTTTTCCAAATTTGCATACATTAAGGTTCACTCTGTGCTGTGGAGTCCTCTATGTTTGACAAATGAGTGTTATTATTATTCATCACTACAGTACCATACAAAATAGTTTCACTGCCCTAAAAAAAAATCTATGCTTCACCTAGTCAACCCTCACCCTCTTGCAAATTCATGGCAGCCACTGATTTGTCTCTGTAGCCTTGCTTTTTCTAGGATGTCACATAAATGGGATCATATAATTTGTAGCCTTCTCAGATTAACTTCTTTCGCTTAGCAATATGTATTTAAGATCCCCCATGCTGATTTTTGTGTCAATGGTTTGTTTCTTTTGACCACTGAATAGATAATAAAGCATTTTAACTAAACTATAGGAGGCGGATCTAAGACAAGAATTTGAGTGCAGGTATTTGTTTGGGACATGATCCCAGGAGACATTGGTAGGGCAGTGGGGAGGGAATCAAGCCAGCTGTCACTGTGCGCACTAGGGGTCACTCCCACTGGGGACTGGGGGAGAGTACAAAGCATACCTCAAGCGATCCTTCCTTCCTTCCTTTTGGGTGCTCTTTCCAGGGGCATCAAGTCTGGCATTTGTGCTTGCCCTGTGCACATGCTCTACCTGTCCCCTGCAGGGGCACCTGAGCCACCTGAGAGAGATGCAGGTGTTTGCAGTAAGTAGTCATTTGAGAATAGGGATGAGAGCTAACAGGCTGTGCATGGAGCATCCTGTTCAGCTGGAAGGCGACGCTGCACAAAGCAGCTGTAACTGAGGAGTAGACAGAAGGGAGTAGGGAGAGAAGGTTTCCATCTTCGGTGGGGTGCACACTGTCTTCTCTGAGCATCTAGAGCTCCAGAAAATGAGCCCAAAATAGGGTCAAGGGCTGGCACTCAGAAAGAATCAGCTGGATGTCATTGCCATGTGCCTTTGGTGGCAACCGTGATACGAGGCAGTCTTGCAATTGCTTCCTGGAGCCACTGCCACCTTGGCAGAGCCCCCAAGGGTCTCAGGGGCCTGGGTTCAGATGGCCAGAGGGGGCTAGAGCAGGATGGGGGAGGGAAAGGATGAATAAGCATGTGAAACGGGGAACAGTGAAGAGACCCAGAAGCCCCCCATAGAAGAAAGAGCTCCATGGCCAGAGAAATGGTATTGGGACTATTCTGGGGATCCAAGTGCATGCACAGGTGTGTGTGTGTGTGTGTGTGTGTGTACCCACCATAGTGAAAACACCAATTAATACCACTTCATAATATTTTATAATACACTGGCAGATATTATTCAGTTCCACATTTGTTGAGTAGTTACGTAGGACGCAAATGAGGCTATCCACCAGGGATAAAGAAACGAGCAGACCCCGGGGGCTACCTCCTTAGGGCATTTGTTGTAATGAGGAAAGCAGACACCACAAAATGGGGTTTCTATTCCAAAACGTAAGCAAGACCGTTTATTCAGATATGCATGTATATGCATCTGTATGTATTAACATATGTAAATACATAAAATAAAGAGAAAACGTGGCTTTGAAGGCCCTGCCTAACACCCACTATACTAATTGCTTTGAGCAGGTAAAGGGAGAGGAGAAATGGGCTTGAGAAAAAGATCAAAACGGACTTCAGCTTTGTCTATTATATTCAATTTCATTTTGCTTAATTAAATATGTGTGCGCCTGTATATCACAAATGCTTCGAAATCAAATGTTAATATTTGTTAATCCTATAGGGTGGGCACTCATGCGTGGGTTTGTTGCATTAATCTTGGAGATGTTCTGTAAGACTTCACGTAAAAGAGGCGGGACACCAGCTGGGAGTTATTGCATGTCCGGATGCGGGGCAGTAAGGGCCACCATGGGCAGTGAGGATGACATCTTTCATGCAGGTGGCTCATGCTGCAGCGACATGTCAGCTCCTTGAGAACAGGCACCTCTGAAGGGATTTAACTAGAAGGTTCAACTACAGTTTTATGTGGTTCTAATCATATAGTTGTTAACTGATAGAGACTATCACTTCAATAGAGGCGTGTTCATTCACAGAGAGTCACTCTACATTAAGAATTATTTTGGGGGCGCCTGGGTGGCGCAGTCGGTTAAGCGTCCGACTTCAGCCAGGTCACGATCTCGCGGTCCGTGAGTTCGAGCCCCGCGTCGGGCTCTGGGCTGATGGCTCAGAGCCTGGAGCCTGTTTCCGATTCTGTGTCTCCCTCTCTCTCTGCCCCTCCCCCGTTCATGCTCTGTCTCTCTCTGTCCCAAAAATAAATAAACGTTGAAAAAAAAAATTTAAAAAAAAAATAAAAAAAGAATTATTTTGTAATCAGATCAAAAGAGCATGTTTATTGTATGCCTGGTGCTAAAATAGAAGAATGCTTGGGGAACCTGGGTGGTTCAGTCGGTTGAGCATGTGACTTCGGCTCAGATCATGGTCTCGCAGTTCATGGGTTCGAGCCCCGCATCCAGCTCACTGCCATTAGTGAGCCCGCTTTGGATCCTCTGTCTTCCTCTCTCTCTGCTCCTCCCCCACTCATGCTCTCTCTCTTAAAAATAAATAAACATTAAAGAAAAAATATGTATATGTATACAAGAATGCTTATCGTCGTAAAAGCCTTCATTTCAGTACTGGTTGCTCTAAGCAAAAAGGGATCTACGTCTTACATTTCCATCCTATTTTTTGTCGTCGATGTGACCGCTCTTTAAGTATTTTTCCCTAAAGAGATCAGAAAGCAATCAGTTGGACAAGTCATTACACACAGCTGGATTCGGTATCTCTTGAATTTTACCAGGCTCACCCACGATCTCCTATTACCTTTAGAACATCCCCCAAATCTGAAAGAAGTTGTTGTGGGCTCATGTAAAATAAATAAAGCCACAAATCCATTTAAACACCTATTAGAAAATTGTTTCTTGGGGCGCCTGGGTGGCGCAGTCGGTTAAGCGTCCGACTTCAGCCAGGTCACGATCTCGCGGTCCGTGAGTTCGAGCCCCGCGTCGGGCTCTGGGCTGATGGCTCAGAGCCTGGAGCCTGTTTCCGATTCTGTGTCTCCCTCTCTCTCTCTGCCCCTCCCCCGTTCATGCTCTGTCTCTCTCTGTCCCAAAAATAAATAAACCTAAAAAAAAAAAAAAAAAAAAAAAAAGAAAATTGTTTCTTACCTGGTTTCTCAGTGTCATACTAGCAAACATTGGAAAAACTCCTAAGACATTCTAAGTGTTTGTGTGGATTGGTAAATTGCTTACTATTCCTTCTATTTTTCTAGAGTATCCAAAATGTCAAGAATGGACACTTTTTAATGGGAAAGAACTTAATTTCTTAAAGACCAAGCAAATGCTCTTCTTTTCCACCTCCAAATGACTGGGCATACAGAGGATTTGTCATGAACCATCAGTATTTTACCCAAGGTGTGGATCTTATGCCTTTGTACCTGGCTCTCTGAGTTCAGTACCCCATTAATTCCTCATCAGTTCTAGACACAATGCCATCTATGTTTTGTTCAAGGAAGAGTGGATTATTGACTTTACTCAGCCCCTTTGTTCTGCTATTTAACGCTCAACACTTTTACGGTTGGAGAGACTTTTTGCATAACGTTGAAAGCTCTCCTGTGTGAGTATTTACTAAAAAAACTCTGGAGATGCTTTGGTAAGATTCAGGTTAGTTGTCAGTTTGATGGTGTTTTAATACCCATAGGCTTCTCGGAGACTTTAAACATGCACATGACCCCAGCTCATCACTCCTAGGGCAGGGGCTTTGCTCTCTTATACATGGTTCCTTGGATCTCACAATACCCACCTTCTAAAGGAAGCCAGACAAGCAAGCCAGTGGAATGGCACCCTTAGCAGAGCAGAGCAAAACAATGGCTCCCATTGAACATGTCTCAGCACGTTAATTGTGGTTTTGGCGCTCAGGGCCCCGGGAAGGGCCCAAGCTCACTCTCACCATAAGTGAGTGTGGTATTCCGTGGGCTCTTACTGAATGGATGGAGAAAGACATGAATGGGTTACAAGGTGGATAATAAGAAACCATCAAAGGTTTACATTAAAACCGTTAACTTAAAATACACTTTTGCTCAAATTATCTTTATTAGCATCTGGCAGACCACCATCTCTAGCTTGGCTTCTGAAGACAGTAACAGGAAAGTGGCCAAGGAAATGATCCCCGTAAGACTTTTCCAACCCATCCATACCAGGAACAAAATCAGAACACTGCAAGTAAGTGAAATGAAAAACTGAAATGTCACCCCCCGACACATCGTCCTGGCCACCCATCCCTTCCTGTCAGCCCCACACATTTAGTGAAGTGATGTCACATGGCAGAAATCCATAGATCCCGCCCAATCCAAGTGTAAGCTTCGTAAAGATAAGAGAGATTGCCTTGGCGTCTTCGGTTGGTGGCCTGGTTTGCAATGCAGCAGGCGCTCAAGAAAAACTTGCCTGTGAGTTTCCCTTCCTTCCCGACCCTCTGAGGTAATACCTGATTAACTTCCTGACCCTCTGCTACAGCACTGAGTGTGGAGAATTAAGATGATAAGTTAATACCAGACTCCATGTTTAGCTCAGGTCGTGATCTGGGCTATTACTCCCCCGGGGGAAGAGGTGAGAAAGCTCCCTGAAACCAAGTGGTGCACTGCCAGGAGAGAGGAGCAAACAGAGATGGCCTTTTTGGCAGGGAAAGAGGGGCCGTGCCACCATGCGGTGAAGGTGGGCCGGAGAGGGCCCCGGCCCATGCTGGGCAGAGACAGGGGCTGGGCCCAGATGAGAGGGGGTATTTCAGCACGTGCCACAGAGTTGGAATGTTACTGGATCTGCACTAGGGCGTCGCACAAAGGTGTGAGGAAATGGCACGATCTGATCGGTACTTTAGCAGTTTCACGGGCAGCACATGCCACAGACTTGAGGGCCAAGGACAGAATTCAGAGATCTGTTAAGAAGCCATCGCAAGAGCTGAGAGAGAATATATCAGAAGCCGACACTCGGAGAGGGGAAAGAGAGCTAAAAGGTTCAAGAAATTCCAGAAATAGAATTTCGATGGTTTGACACATGCCTAGGAGAAGCTGACACGGACTCTCACGTTTGAGGCCCGAGCCACCGAGAGACTGTGGCGCAGGAAGCGGACAGGGGACCAGGTGGAGGAGGCTGTCCTTGCCCGGCGGGGCATCAGGCCACCACGTGGGCGCCCATCGGGCAGCTGGGAATCGAATTCTGCTTGATCTCCGGAAAGACGCCAGACCAGACTACGATTTGGAAGCCAAACACCTGGACGCAGTAGCTGAAATCCTAAAATTGGATGACATCATAAAAAAGGGGGACACATGGGGTGGAATCAGGAGGACGAGTTTGCAGAAGGGACCTGCGAGGGAATCTTGGCCAAAGAAGGGGCGAACTGCCGGAGGGGAGGTCAACAGCCTCGAGTTCCTACAGGGATGCAGGGAGAGTGAGGAGACAGAGGTCAGCAGTGGGGCCAGGAGGCAGGTCGTCCCTCCATAACCTTTGAAAGGGCAGAATTCCGAATCCCAAATTCCAAATTCGGGTGAGGAGTGAATAATAGAAGATCGAGATTCTCTTTTTAAGGATTTCATTAATGCAAGGCAAGAGTAGCTTGGGGGGCGGGGGGCAAGGAAAATGGATGACAGCTGATCAACCCTAGAGAAAGTTTATGGGTAGATGTAAGTTGACCAGAGGTGGGAAATCGTGCAGGCGGGCTTTAAGACAGAAGAAGAAAAAAAAAAAAAAAAAAAAAAGCATGGGACATGCTTTAGAAGTGAGTTGGGATCTTTTTCCAAGGGATGAGGAAAAGAGAATAGGTACAAATGGAGAGAAAATGCGAGGTGAAGGACAGCAGAGGAAGCCTGGCCACTCTCAGGTCGTCCAGGCCCCCTTGGGGACACCATTTTGCGCCAGCTTCTCAGGCGCATATTCAGGGCAACATCAGAGTCGCGGGGCCTTGATGCAATGGTCATTTCAAAAGGCCAGTTAAGAACTTCAGTCAGGGCTGAGCAAATGGTGTCAATATCGAGGTCAGGGATACAGAAAAGATAAATCGAGCTGCCTGAGAGGTGGGGTCAAGGAGAGCCACACCTGCAGTTCGGGATCAGATAATAGTTCCCTGAAACCAGCGAATCTCACTAATGGAGTGTTTCAGCTCTGGTGGCCTGAGCTGGTTAACCCTGAGCTCCCCAGCCTACACTCCCTCCCGAGGTGCAAGGATGAGAGTGTGGGCCTCCGCAGGGATGGATGTCACCCAGCCTACTGACTAGAAAACTGAGAGCCAGCAAGGGCTCCATGCTCCTTCCATACAGATGAGAATAACTACGCATGCTTCTCAGATTTGTAAGTTTATTTATTTATTTTTGAGAAGAGGGGGTCAGGGAGGGAGAGAGGAAGAGTATGCACCAGCAGGGGAGGGGCAGAGAGAGAGAGGGGCGGGGGGGGGCAGGAGAGAATCCTAAGCAGGCTCCACACTGTCAGCACAGAGCCCGACGCAGGGCTCGATCACACGAACTGTGAGATCATGACCTGAGCAGAAACCCAGAGTCAGACACTCAACGCGCTGAGCCACCCAGGCGCCCCTCAGATTGGTTTTAAGGCTGAAAGGAGATACCATTTGAAAGTATTTCGTTTAGGAGAAGGATTCAATGAGTGTAGATTTCCTTTCCTTCAATCCTTTTCATTTTTGTGTTTTAATTTTTTAATGTTTTATTTTTATTTTTGAGAGAGAGAGAGAGATTGCAAACAGGGGAGGCACAGAGAGATGGAGACACGGAATCAGAAGCAGGCTCCAGGCTCTGAGCTGTCAGCACTGAGCCCGACACAGGGCTCGAACCCACAAACCGTGAGATCATGACCTGAGCCAAAGGTCATCATGACCTGATACTTAACTGACTGAGCCACCCAGGCGCCCCTTCTTTCAATCTTTTGTATTTATGGTACTTATAATGACAGCAAAGAAAGGAGAAAATAGAAGGTGGTCAAAAGCTCCAGTTATAAAGAATTAAGTCCTGGGCATATGACATGGTAACCATCGTTTATAATACTGTATCATATATTCGAAAGTTGCTAAGCGAATAGATCTTCAAAGCTGTCATTTTTTCTTGTGAAAAACAATTTGTACCATGTGTGGTGATGGATGTTAAGTAGAGTTATTATGGCGGTCATTTCACAATGTATACAAACATTGAATCATTACATCCTATCCCAGGAACTAATGCCAGATGTCAATTTTACCTCAAAAAGTCTTCTTTTTCATTTTTTTTATTAAATTTTTTTTAACGTTTATTTATTTTTGAGACAGAGAGAGACAGAGCATGAACAGGGGAGGGGCAGAGAGAGAGGGAGACACAGAATCTGAAACGGGCTCCAGGCTCTGAGCTGTCAGCACAGAGCCGGACATGGGGCTCGAACTCACGGACTGCGAGATCATGACCTGAGCTGAAGTCGGACGCTTAACCTACTGAGCCACCCAGGCGCCCCTCGTTTTTTAAAATTAAAACACGAGAAAAGACGAACCGTAGCTAACGTTTGACTTCCGTCTCTCTTACTGGTCTATGGTCTTGGGCAATTTAGTTATCCTCCTGTGCCTCAGTTTCCTCATGTGTAGAATGGAGGTGATAACAGAAATGGAAGAACGATAAAGAGGGTTGTAAAAATAAAAAGAGGCAATGGGACGTAAAACACCGAGGACTGTATCTGGCACACGGCAAGTCGCTATATCCACGTTAGCTGTTACTGGTTTTGAGCATTTGGTGCTGGGATGGTAAGAAGTGCTTTCTGTACAATGAAACCCCTGCAGCCCCACTCGGGAGCCGCTGCGAGTGGAGACAGCAGCTGCCTGGAGCTGCCAGATAGGAAGGCCTCTCACACGCGCTCTCACCGAATCCTCGTGACGCACCCAAGAGGCAGGTACGAAGGGCTCTCCGTAACTTACGTGACACCTGTGCCCAGGTGTTGGCCGGATTCCGAATTTTGTTTGGATTTTTTATAAAAATCCTGGGGCGCCTGGGTGGCTCAGTCGGTTGGGCATCCGACTCCGGTTCAGGTCATGATCTCGCGGTCCGTGAGTTCGAGCCCCGCGTCGGGCTCTGTGCTGACAGCTCAGAGCCTGGAGCCTGTTTCAGATTCTGTGTCTCCCTCTCTCTCTGACCTTCCCCCATTCATGCTCTGTCTCTCTCTGTCTCAAAAAAATGAATAAACGTTTAAAAAAATTTTTTTAAATCCAGCGGAGTCAGGGATGGGCTCCTATAAGCAACCAGCAACTAAAGGTGCAGATATGCACCCCTGGTTGGATAAATACTCAACGACAAATGGCATCTCATCAGTTTGGATCTAATTCTACTCCAGATGAGTCCGTACCAAACTTAGAAAAAAACCTCTCTGCTCGTGAAGCTCTTTGGACTCCAGAATTGTGGACAAGTGTGCATAGGAATTATTTTCTGCATCTTGCATACGAGGAAGCCGGGGCTCAGCGACATTAATCTGCTAAACATCCCACTGCCAGCACACAGAGCTGGGGGTCGGACTCGGGGGACTAGACCTCTTGATCTTAATCTCCATGCCACATGGCTCCAGGGAAAGGAACAAACATAAGAAAATGGCAACTTCACAAATCCAGGGCAGAGGTCGAAGCCAATGGCAATAATCATGGCTACCAGGCGTCTGGGCTAAGTGCCTTACACAACGATTTCACTTAGTGTTGACACCGAATCCGTGATGTGGGCACTATCCCCGTTTTTCAGGTGAAAACTGAGGCTCAGAGAAACCAAGTAACTTGTTCAGGATCTTATGATGAGTAAGGGGTGGGCTGATTCCGAGCCCCGGTTCCTACCCCTGTGGTCACCATGCTTTCCCCAGTCAAGCCTCCCTGTCTGCCTTTAACAGAATGTCTTCTTCTCATTCCTGCCATTCTCGGTTTTCTCGTCCTTTCCCTTATGTCGGTTTCCTCCTTCGTAAGCTTGGAAATTGTATACATCTGAATGGACTCATTCAGCACCGGCTCATAGTAACCCTCAACAAATACTTGTTGGATAAATGGATGGATGGATGGATGGATGGATGACTTTACCAAGACAGCTGTGATGAGGTACTTACCCAGGAACTCCTGAATTTTCTGTCCCACCTCCCCAACACCCACCTTCCATCTTGCTAGAGGCTGGACCAGAATGACCATGTGTCCCAATGTGCCTGAGACTATCCAACTTAATCCTGTTGTACCAGCTTGATGTTAACAGCATCCCCTTCACTCTCAATAAAGTCTGCAATAAAACAGAGGATTTTGGAACTCAAAAGGGAAAGGCTTGACAAAGCTAGTGTAAAGTTATGGCCTGCTTCCCCCCACTCCTACACCCCCTGGGCTATGGGAAGGGAGCAGCGGAGAAGCTGAGATAGCTTACATGCAGACACAATCTGGGTGAGGTGGGCCCAGCACCAGCTTCCCACTGGCCTCCCAGAAGGAGGACTGAGAACTGTGCCCCCCACCCAGGCAGTCATCGGGGTCCCCAGCAATAGAGGAGGAATGCTGGCAAAGCCCACCCGACACAGTCCAGGCTGCCGCCCTACCAATCTCTGAGGACCCCAGGGGAGCTCACGCTCTCATCCAAAATCTTCCCAGGACCTTTAAGCGGGGTGCAGAAGCAGACTGGAGGGGGCCAGGTGCACAAGACAAGGGGGACAGAGAAAGACCTCTGTGTTGGCCAGACAGTGAGACCCAGAAACACTACAGCAGCCCTCCGGGAGCGTAGATGCATCCTCACCACCACGTCACCCACCCTTGGGAGCACGTGAGGGTTAAATCGTGACAGTGTGCTTAAGCCCACAGTGATGGAAGCCAGAGTTTACGGGGTAAAACTAGCTGGATGATCATATCCAGCTTTCCACATTAGACAGAACAGGGGCTCAAGGTAGAAATGAAGTTATTACGGAAAAAGCAAGAGTACATTTTCATGCCTCTGACTCTTGTAGCCAGTAACGCTGATTTTTAACACTGTAATTTTTAAGGGTTACGGTATTCTATTTTGTGGTTATAATTTATTCGATTTCCTATCATAGGACATTTGCATCATTCCAAGTTTTCATTATTAATAAACGATACTGGGACAAACACTAGTGAATAAATCTGCACTAACCAGCTAGTACATCGTGAGGTCCCTTGAGCAGTGGATGGAGAGGTCCACCCGGTGAGGAAATGGGGCCTCCTGCCTCCCTCCTATTAGGGAATCGGTGAGGGCTTCAAATGCTGCAGCCCCAGGCAACATCTCAAATTCACCTGTTAAAGACCCTGCACCTAGAACCACCCAGCTAAGCCGTTCCCAAATCCTGCCCACGGAAACTGTAAGATAACAAGTGTTTATAGTTGGGGCACCTGGGCGGCTCAGTTGGTTAAGTGTCCGACTCTTGATTTTGGCTCAGGTCACAATCTCACAGTTCGTGAGATCGAGCCCCACGTTGGGCTGCCCACTGACAGCGTGGAGCCTGCTTGGGATTCTCTCTCGCGCGCGCTCTCTCTCTGCCTCTCCCCAGTTTGCACTCTCTCTCAAAATAAATAAATAAACTTAAGAAAATAGGTGTTTGTTGTTTTAAGACGCTAAGTTTTGGATGAATATGTTATGCATTAATAGGTAACGTATGTGTGTGTTATATATACAATACATACATATACACATATATATGCATATATATATATACACACACAAACACAAGTACATATACTGAAATTAATTCCTACAAATAGAAGAACAGGATTAATGGGTCATAGGATGTAGTCTTTTCAAATGTCTCAGATACACATTGTCAAACCACCTTGTAGAAGACTTACCGATTTATGCTCTGACCAGCATGAGAGTGCCCGTCTCCAGTACACCTGCCCATGCTTGGTATTATCTGTCTAGTGGTGTCTCAATAAACACTGGAATAGAGGAGAGAAGGTAGCTTCACATACGTGCAAGAAGCCAGTGGAACCTCATGTTGCTGCACTGTCTTAAAACTTCAGGGAAGACGCTCCTGGAGACAGATGCTCATTAAGTTAGGATGACTCCCTCCTCTTCTAACCAGCAAGGCTTGCTCTTGGGATGATGCTTGTCTGAGCAGGAAATGTTTAAAGACTACTTACAGTAGCCCCAGGCCGTACTCGGCTAAGGATAGCCCTAGACTTTTTGCCCTCGTTCTCCAGAACCCATAAATAACCAGAGTTGTTCTGTAGAAACGTAAGAGGTGACTCCGTGCACAACTCCTCAGACCGTGGGCTCTATTAAGTAAACCCCCAAGGTGGGACACAGCGAAAGTGAGGGAGCAAGGAGAGAAGGGAATCTCCGCGTAGAATGTTACCGACACAGAAGGCCAAAATTTGGCGGCTAAATCCAGCAATCCATCGGATTGTTCTGAAACGTTTCCCCAAACTGCCATGAATAGGCAACGACTTCCTAGTCAATGCAAAAGAAAGACTCTTCTTCCTGACAAAATTGGAACACCAGGTCTCTTGGTGATGGCGGTTTTTGTTTTGTTTCTTGTTTGATGATATTTTGAAGGCAGCTTTCCAAGCACGCGCCTTGGGGAAACTTGAATGCTGAGAAAGTGGGGCACCACTTTCCTCCCTCTTCACACTCTGTTCCAGGTCCATCCATGAATCGAACAAAGCTTTGCCTGGAAGGCACCGGGTGTACAGGTGTGCAAAAAAAAAAAGGCCGCGTGTCTGGCGGGCAGGCAGGGGTAGCCGAGACAGTGGAAGGGGGGCATACGTAAGCCTCAGAAAACGTCCTGAGAACATTAAGTTGGCAATGACACTTAGGAACTCTTTCCAGCCTGTTTACAAAGTCAACCTAATCCTTCTTTGCTTCTTGGCTCCATAGCCTTTCCCTTTGAAAAAAAATTAACACGGCAAAATGCACTAATAAAGCACATACCTTGAAATTACCAGACGCTATCATTTTGTCATATTGGCTTCACAGTTTTCTATCATGAAACAGATAAAAAATTACTGCTCGTTTATTGCCCTTCGCTCCCTTCCCTGATGCTGTTTGCTTGCCTGCCTCCCCAGAGGTAAGCATGATAGAGAAATCGGTGTTTTTCCTTCTAATGCCTCCTTTACACACACACACACACACACACACATTCACAAACAACATACATTATTGTTTTTGTGTCAATTTAGATGCTTTTGTGCTTCTTCAGCTTGCTTTATTGACTCATTCAGGCCACAGCTCTGTTGCTCAGGCTGTGCACTGCATAGCTCCTGAAGGTCTTTCACACAGGCCACGGTGAGAGTGTTTCCCTTGGGAGTGTGCAGTACATAGCCCCACACTCCACATCCTGGGTTTTTTAAAATTTTTTTTTAACGTTTCTATCTTATTTTTGAGAGACAGACATGTTTGTGAGTGGGGGAGGGGCAGACAGAGAGGGAGACACAGAATCCGAAGCAGGCTGTCAGCACAGAGCCCGACGCGGGGCTCGAACTCACAGACTGCGAGATCACGACCGGAGCCGAAGTCAGATGCTTAACCGACTGAGCCACCCAGGTGCCCCTCCACAATCCTGTTTTGAGATACATATTGATGTGTGAGAGATCTTGCATTCATTTTCAGTACCCTGTAGTTTTCATCGTGTGACTGTGCCACATTTTATTACTGATTTCCTTAGGGGAAGACACTTTGCTGTTGCAAACAGCGCCAGCCAACATCCTTCTACACGTCCTCGTGTGCACAGGGACGCAAATGTCTCTGGGGAATCACCTTTCTCTATTCCGAGGTGACTATGGTTTAAAGAAAACTACCCTGCTGGGCATTAGAAGACAAAGACAAAGCTGGTAAAACTTACAATATTTATTAGTATGAATCAGTGTTTGTTAAACTCAAAATAACAGATACAGTTGGGCGATGTTGAGGGCAATGGCTTACTATAGAATACAAGGTGGAGAGACCCTAATCGTCTGCCGCAGTGTCTTCTATATGTGAGAACTGGGTCCAGCCCAGACAGAAGCCCTTTATAAAAACACGAGAAAAAGGAACGGTTTACACGGCAGAGCACTGACACTGGATCACTGGGTCTGCTTTCAACGATGGCGGTTGAAAGAGTGCCCTAGACACCAAATGGGTCTGAATACAGCTCAGAGCCCTTTCGTTTACAAGCTGGCTTGTAATTCAGCCCGCCGTGAGCACTGCAGAGCAAGGTGGCGTCCCGCCAGAGGGGCTCAGCTTCAGCCACCATATGCTACACTCCTTGATCTGAAAGGAAAGATTTCCGTCATCCAAACCGCCCTCAGAAAATGAATTCAGGGCTCATTGGGGGCACAGCCCTTTCGTTGGCTAGAAGTTAGTTTTAGGCCTTCAACCCTCTCTCGTCTGCAAGGTAACGTCCCATTCGGCACCCTGATGTACCATTTCAACTGTAAAATGGCAAGTCAATTATGTACCTACATAAAACGTTTGCATGACTCCAGCGCCATCGTGGGGGATCCCACGGGGAAATAACCCCCGTGAGAACCCGTGCCTACACGGTACAACACATAGGCACGAGCCAGGCCCAGCCGGTGAAATGGATTACATGTCGGTGGTAACAAATACAAAATCATATTTACACATATACACACCCGTGAAAGGAAAGAAAACGGAAGGAGAAAAGCAAAGTTTGGAAAATTATGTGAAGGGTTTCCATCACGTGAAACTTCTTGACGTTTTGGGCCTTTACGTAATATCATGTGGTTATAGTTCAACTATCAGAACAAGCCAGAACGTGATCGCGAGGCCAAAGAAAGAAAGTCGGAAAGCTTCGTTGTGGACAAAGCGCGAGCGTCTGTCTTCAGAGAAGACTGTGTTTGCATGAATGCTTGTGCCCAAGTGCCGTGTACTCTCTTCACCAACCGCTGGGAGTACTGATTATGTATCTATTGCCATCTGACTGGCCTGAATAGTTAAGGCGGTACAGAAAGGTAAAGGAGTGGTTCACACCCTCGATGTGCTTCTGGAAGAAAACCCTGGGCTCATACGTGGGTTGCTCGCTCGCTGCATGTGATTAACATCAGCTACTTTCATGCAAGCTGCAACCTCCGAAGGCCCAGACCAAGGCTGTGAACCCCACTGGGAGGTGTTAGCACCTTAGCTGGGCCACCAGAACAGCTGTCTGGAGACAGACCCAGGTTCTCAGGGACCGCTGGATGAGGAAAGGCTCCACGACAAGCCCGCGTGCCACCTGGAAAGGGGTCGTTCAATCTGCAGCCCCAGTTGTTTAACTTTCAAAAGGGGCGCGACAGTCACTCGGAATTGATGTGGAGAAAACTCTAAAAAGCCCAGCAGGGGCCCTGCTGAGACATCCCAGTGCCACTTGCTAGCAGTTTTTGAGGTGCCTGTCTGGGAGAGCTAAGAGGCCCTCTTGAACCAAAAGTAAGTTTCTCCAGCCTGCACATCCTAAGATGGTCACACTACTCTTTGCCATCGGGGTGCGACAGTTGACGCTATCCGACTGACAGCATATTCTTGAGTTAAAAACAAAGCAGAACACCTCAATCTGCGATTTCCGCCTGTTTTCTTGATTGCAGTCGTCATAAATTAGCGTCAGCTTGGCCGCGGTCTCTCAGAGACTCTCGCTTTTTGTTGGCGGTGATCTCAGCACCTCTAACCTGTCTAGAGCGGGGTGGGCACAGCCATGACAGGACTCGGAAGCAGCAGCTCGCACTGGGTTCCTGGGAGTTTGAGGTCTTCTGTCAGCTCACAATCTCTCTCCTGGCTTTTACATTATAGGTTTTCTACTAAGGTTTGCTGGGTCTTGAATGTTCCTAGCAAAAAAGGGAACCAGCCAGCCCTGTTACCAGGCTGCCTGATTATCCCCACGCAAGGCATGGATCCAAACATCCTTTAAGAATTTCCCTCCAATATAAGCCCTAATAGGAAGCCAAGGGCTTCTTGATCCCAGATATTGATGGACGTCCGAATGGTAATAAGATTTGGATTTCCAATGGAAATAGCTTTTCTTCCTTTCCATGCCTTCTCTCCCTTTCCTTCCATCGGATTCAGGCATCTTTAATTAATTGAGCAGACAGGGCATCTAGAAGGGAAGGTTTTATGAAAGCCTACTGTCAGCTAATTAGCATTCCAGGGTTGGACCTCCGGGTAGCCCTAGCGCCCACCTGCCCAAGCCTGGCATCTTCTAGAACGCTTTCTCCAATTCTGTAATGTCGGGGGTCTAGAATCTTAAGGTGCTGGTGCTCCCCCTGGCTGGCTTTCCTGTAACCTATTAATTGATATTATTCGGGGTGTGCCCTAAGATCTAGACTCGAACATCCCCTGGTTAATTTGCCCCCTAGATATGATGCCATGACATACTGTCTTAGTAAAATCATACTCTGTGCATTAACCTTCCCTAAGAGGGTAGGCGTTTATTACTGTGGAGACGATCGTACCAGACAGTCTCTGGAAAAATATTTATATCCTACATCTGTCACCGCTTACACGGGAACTACTTAAATGATTCTTTCAAACTAGGCCTCCCACTCCCAAAATTACATGCGATATCTTAGTCAGATTTGGTGTGTTTATATATGACTGAAGGAAAACGGGCACCAAGTAAAAGAGATGTAGACAACAGTTTCTAATACATCTTTCTCCACTTTCATCATGGCTCAAGTCTGTAGCTTGAGTGATGGGCCAATTACACTCCATTGAAAGGTAAATTAAATTAAATTAAATTAAATTAAATGAACCTTTCAGTGAAGGCTGGTCAGGAAACAGAGGCAATGGCACTGAAGAACTTAATGAAATGGGGCTGGGGAGCACAGGAAATCAGAATGGATCACCACTTTGGACTCTCACACATATTAAGCCGATGTGGCTGCTGTACAAATTTCAGAATCTTTTAAGGTTTTTAACAAGAACAACAACAACAACAAATCAGTTGTACTCGTGACCTAACACCTGTTCCCTCCCGTTTGCATTTCATGCACCAAAGGCCATTTTGTGGCAGTGTGGTGGATTTTTCTAGAAGCCTTTCCCAGGGACAGTTCCTGCCCCACCACTGCAGGTCTTCTAGGATGCCAAGCCAGCATCCCACTTCTCCCTATGTGGGGCGCCAGGCTGCCGAGAATGGGAGGTCGGCTCTGGCTTCTTCAAGTACTGTGGACCATGGCCCACGGGTCAGCAGCACCGCCGGCTGGCTTGCGTGGCTGGCTTCCCAAGTTTGATGGCTCCATTGTTTCCATTTTCATGGGGGTCCAAGGGTGGGATCTGGCGACCTGGAACAAAGAGGAGGCCAGGGTTGAGTTTCTTCACTCTAGTCGGTACCACATATGCATTGTGACCCTGCTTCAACACCTCCCCAAACAAATGTTTGGGTTGTACAGGGAGTAGAGGGGTCCAGGCTCTTTTCCCTCCCTCCCTCCTCCCTCCTTGCCTCCTTGCTCTGCTGCATGAAGTTGGACTCCTGTTTAGGAAGTTGAGGAAAAGTAAAAGCAGCCTCCTGAGAATGTGGATTTCCCTGGATCTGGAACCCCGTGCTCACCCAGCCACCTTCTCCACACCAGCAAGGGCCCACTGCTTCCTCTCCAGCCCTCCCACGGGTCTGTCCTACCGGAATGAGCTCCTGCATGACAGCAAGGCTTCCACAGTAACTGTGAGCGCTCATCTTTTCTGCTTCTTCAAGTAGAACCCGACTGGGAATTGTAACCTTCCTAATAATATCATCTGTTAACACCTAGCTCCCCATCCTGCATCCTGCCGTGTGCAAATAATCTTATTCTTACTTAATGTAATTTTAAGAAGTGTCCTAGAGTCTCTGCAAAGAAACACGATGTAAAGATTAAAAAGGCGATGGTGGAGGATGGGGAGGTGGTAGCTAAAGGGTATGCGGTTTCTTTTTGGGATGATAAAGAGAGTCTCTTTTTCTAATGTTTAATTATTTTTGAGAGAGAGAGTGTGCACGCTCACGCGTGAGTGGGGGAGGGGCGGGGGAGGCGGGGACAGAGGATCTGAAGTAGGGCTCCACCCTGACAATGGACAGCCCAACGCAGGGCTCGAAATCAAGAACCAAACCGCGAGATCCTGACCTGAGCAGAAGTCAGCCGCTTAACCGACTGAGCCACTCAGGCCCCCCGAGATGATAAAGATGTGCCAAAACTGTGCTCTTAGATGAACATCTCTGTGAATATGCTAAAAGCTACTGAATTGTACACTTCGGACTGATGAAATGTATAGTATGTGAGTTTTGGGTCAATAAAGCGGCCTTTACAAAAGGCGACGGGATCTGGAAATAATATTTGTTTAGAACCTCGCAGTTTGCAAAGATGTTCACACTGTCTTCACTTAATCCTGGGAGGTCAGCGCGATGGCTGTTAGTCTCATTGTTTTACCAAGCCTCAGACATCTCAGTTTACATGCTGAAAGGCACATCCACAGCAAGTGGCACATGTGGCTCTTTAATTATAACCTACATCTTGATTTTCTGATGGGTCCCGAAGCCTGTGTCCTTCTAACTGCCCCGCGTTAGCCCTCTGTGCTACATTCCTATGCCCCATAAAAAGTAAAGGTTGTTCAGATGAGCTCATCAGCATATCAGTTCACTAAATAATCAGGGATTAGAAATGGAAGGGAAATCAGTTCCAAAGACAAAGTCCTCCAGTGCCAGTGGACGTTACCTGTGGACTATAAAGAGTCAAATTGCCTGGAAGAGGCAGAAAGAGTCGATGACAAAGATATTGATGTGTTGCGCAGATCGGGTGATATGGCCACTCATCAAAGCCCAAGCAGAGAGGTTAAGGTCATTGGCAGTTGGCCCAAATCCGAAATCAATGGTAGAACTCTTCATCTCACTATGAAGCGGATGAGAAGATTCCAATAACTTCTGAAGCTACTACTCTAGTCAGTTCCCGGACAGCCGACCAAACTATGCAGAGCTATTGCACACGGGTCTCCAAACAGCTCAGTCCCGATCCAGAAGCAACTGAGAATGTCAGTACGTCCTCTTCTCCTTTGGACACGCTGTGGTGTTTTTTTGTTTTTTTGTTTTTTTTAATTAGTCATAATTAAAAGGAAGTAAACAAAATGCTCCTTCTAGTTTGTCAATCTTAAGCGATAGAGGGGAAAGTTCCCAACGACTACCCATAGCCTGATTTGTTTAGGTCAGATCTTGCCAATCAAGCGTTACTTCCTCCCCAAGAGGAAGCGCTGTGTTTGGGAGGAATGATGGTGCCCAGTTATATCATTATTTAAATGTGTAAGATTTCAGGTGCCTCCTGGATGTGTTCGGTGCTGCAACAGGGGCTTTTGCTTTTGCATCTGGAACACTTGGGGCCAAGATTATAACTCTGGTTGGTGGAAGCCGTTGCCCTAGTTAACTAAGACAAGTACCGTTCACTGATGACTATTTTTGACAAAATCAGAATCAACATCCTATGCCAACATCAACTTCATGTTACTCTTCGGTCGTTAACTCTAAATTCAGCAAAGTAGAATTACTCTATTAGCCCTCTCATCTTTGACTTTTTCCACATGCCTCATGCTGTAAGTTTGCGTAAGGTTTTTCCTATGAAATGCACTCCAAATACAAAAGAACCTTATGCATACAATACACATTGAAGTCACAAGGGTAGAGTGAAAATCTAGAGACAAAGGGCATATGGAAGGCACAATGGGAATGAATGTCCGGGCAACCCATCCCCATCTGCCTTGCTCTGTCCTTCCTCCTCCCTCTTTCCTGCCTCCCACTTCTCTCCTCCACAGGCAGTAAGACAATGTTTAGAACACAAGGTTCAGGAGACCCACATCATGCCTCAAGCAGACTCCTTTGTTTTTTGTTTTTTTTTTTTTTTTAATTTTTTTTTTCAACGTTTTTATTTATTTTTGGGACAGAGAGAGACAGAGCATGAACGGGGGAGGGGCAGAGAGAGAGGGAGACACAGAATCGGAAACAGGCTCCAGGCTCTGAGCCATCAGCCCAGAGCCCGACGCGGGGCTCGAACTCACGGACCGCGAGATCGTGACCTGGCTGAAGTCGGACGCCCAACCGACTGCGCCACCCAGGCGCCCCCAGACTCCTTTGTTTTAAACTGTTAGCAGTGTTTTCGAATCAGTTGTTCAGCCTGACTTCGTAGAGGCACCGGGTCCCATTTATCTTCAGAATATGCAAAATCTCACTGATTGGAACAAAGTATTTCTCAAAGACAGAGTTAGACTTCGTTTTTCTCCTCTGATAAAAAGAGTGCTGAGATCTGAGAGGTGGTGTCGCGGTTACGTGAACTGGGACAAGCTAGTTAGTGTTTTCAAGACTTCCTTTCCTCGCCTATAAAAAGAATGTGAGACAGTAACTTGACAGCTGCTGTCCATATCCCTCCATGGCCACTACCAATGTGGGAGGAACTAACGGCAATAAACGGGGCCTGGGTGCCCCTCGGGTGGAGTCTGCATGGGGAGCAGGGCTCAGGTACTAGGAGCGGGACCCGTCCTGCTCGCCTACAAAACACAACCTGGGACGGGGGCCACCCATCCCCGCTTCAAACAGTGAGAAGAAAGGAAATGCTTCCATTTTAGGGCAGAGGTTGAGGAAAGCTGAGTCATAACGACGAGGCAAGCACCTTAAAAAGAGAAGGAAGCCAACAGTCCTGTGAAAACACAAGAGCTCCGATCTTGTGATCTGAGTTATTTGGAACTTACTGAAAGGTGAAATGCACTTAGACAAAGGAATGGCTCTGGAAAACGGCCAAGGCATTTTGTACCAAGGTGATCACACAACTGAATCGGTATTAATTACATGGGCATAGAATAGGACAAATATATTAGAGACACAAACATCTGAAAAGGCTCTGAGCATCATCCTCTGTGGGTTTCCACTCTTATAAAATGTCCTTTGAGTACACGATCTCCGTAATGGGTCATCCTTGAGCAGAAATCCCAGGCCAGGGTGTTTATTTTAACAAGGTTCAGATTGTGTAAGATTCTGCTTGGGAAAAGTTCAAGGGCCGTTTTTTTGTTTTGTTTTGTTTTTTGTTTTTTTTTTTTTTGTTTTTTTTTTTAAATTCAGTTTTCCCGAAAGTTGACAGCCCAAAGGAAAAACAGGTTTTATAAACGGTTCCTCAGGAATGCGATACATGAAAAAACAAATTGCAAGCCTATAAATGTGATCATGGCTTTGGACTGGGGACCGTCAACGCTTTCACACACAACAAAAATAAAACAGCATGCTTGGCTACAGCTGTCCTTCCTTCTTGGGTGCAGGACGGACCATTCCCTGCACGAGCCTGGAGGCCTCCCCTGTTAATTCTGCTGTTCACATTCTTCTCCCCTTTCATCGCAGTTCAGGATTTACTTGGCTCGGCCATTTTCTGTTGAGTGTTAGAGGTGCTGCCATAATTGCTCTCTAACTTCCATTTCCTGATCCTGATTTTCGGAATCACCCTGATTAGTAAACTGACCAATAGGACTTGAAAGTAGTTAGCCTTGATAATGGCCTTCAAGTCTCTCCATTTAGAGAGGGGCGTCTCTATGGAACACTGCCCTTACAATGGGGACAGGGGGGACACTCATGGCACTTGAGTCGTTCAAAACTGCCCTTTAACTGCTGTAAAGAAGATAATCTTGGAATTACTAGATGACCTTGAATGTTAGAGTCTAGACCCAAGAAATGAGCTAACATTCTATATAGGATCAGAATGACTTAGGAGACACACAGTGAGTTTCGCCAGGAGGCTTGCAGGAAGTCCAGGTCAAAGATAAGGACAGCCTTGACCTTGGTGACATTAAGAGAAGTAGAGGAGGACCTGGCTGGCTTAGTTGGAGGCGTGTGGGACTCTCGATCCCAGGGTTGTGAGTTCAAACCCTACATTGCGGGTAGAGATTAAAGATTAATAAATAAATAAATATTAGAAAGAGAAGTAGGAAACAAGGATGGACGGGACTGCAGGAAGATACTTGGGAGGATGTGACAATTGACTGGAAGTAGGGTGACGAGAGGGATAGAGAAAAGCAAAGATAGGGGCCCCTGGGTGGTTCAGTAGGTTAAGCTGTGCTGACAGCTCAGAGCCTGGAGCCTGCTTTGGATTCTGTGTCTCTCTCTCTCTCGGTCTCTCTCCCTCTGCCCCTCCTCCGCTCTCTCTCTCTCAAAAAATAAATAAACATTAAAACAAAAAAAAAAAAAAAAGAGAAAATCAAAGATAAATGTCTAGGTTGCTGAAGGAATGGTGACATTCACAGAGAGGGAAGAGGGGGAGGTCACCACTGGATGTTAGACCAAGATGCCAGATATCTTCAAAACGGGGAGGCCTAAGTTACTCGAAAATCATTAGACTTCCTTACCATTCTAGGGCACCTTCCCTTTTATTTTTCTTTTGAAATTAATAGACTCCATTGATTGAATAGTTTTAGGTTTACAGAAAAAGTTGAGCATATCATACAGAAAGCTCCTAAGACTCCTCCCCCTCATTCCCAACTTTCCCCCTTTTAACAACTTGCACAACTGGGGAACATTTATTACGAGTGACGAACCACCATTGATTATTACGAACTAAAGTCCACAGGACACATTAGGGCTCATTTTGGGCTCATTTTATCAACATCCTCTGGGTTTTGATAAATACATAATGGTAGGCATTCACCATGACACATAGAATAGTTTCACTGCCTTAAAAATCCTCTGTGCTCCACTATTCATCCCTCCCGCCTTCCCTCCGTGAGCCTGTGGTGACCACTGATCTTTCTACTGTCCCTATAGGTTTGCCTTTTCCAGAATGTCACGTAGTTGGAATCCTATAGTATGTAGCCTTTTCTGATTGGCTTCTTATCACTTAGTAAGACTCATTTATTCATGCACATCTTTCTATGGCCTGATAGCTCATTTCTTATTACTGAAGGATTATTCCATTGAATAGGATACGTCCCCTCAATTTTTTATTTTAACACTTAAAACATGACACAAAAACACAAGCCACAAGGGGTGCCTGGGTGGCCCAGTCAGTTAAACATCCAACTCTTGACTTTGGCTCAGGTTGTGATCTCATAGTTTGTGAGTTTGAGCCTCACATCAGGTTCTGTGCTGACGGGGCAGAGTGTGCTTGGGATTCTCTCTCTCTCTCTCTCTCTCTCTCCCTTTCCCCTGTGTGCATGCTCTCTCAATCTCAAAATAAATAAGTAAATAAACAAACTTAAAAAAAAAAAAAAACACCACAAGCCACAAGGGAAAAATCTAACAAATCAGACTTCATCAAAATTAAAAACTTCTGCTCTTCCAGAGACATTGTCAAGAAAATGAAAAGGTAAGCCACAATCTGAGAGACGATATTTGAAAAAACAAATATCTGATAACACGTATCCAAAATATACAAATAATCTTTAAAACTCAACAGTAAGAGGGGTGCCTGGGTGGTTCAGTCGGTTGAGTGGCCGACTTCAGCTCAGGTCATGATCTTACAGCTTGTGAGTTCGAGCCCCACGTCGGGCTCTGTGCTGACAGCTCGGAGCCTGGAGCCTGCTTGGGATTCTGTGTCTCATTCTCTCTCTGCCCCTCCCCCACTTGTGCTCTGTCTCTCTCTGTCTCTCAAAAATAAGTAAATGTAAAAAAAAAAAATCTAAAAAAAATTAAAAACAACCCTCAACAATAAGAAAGCAAACAACTCAATACAAAACAGGCAAAATTTAAACCAACACTTCTCCAAAGAAGGCACAAGGATTGCAAATAAGCACATAAGAAAGCACTCAACGTTGTTAGTCATTAAGAAGATGGACATTGAAAACACAAGGAGAGGGGCGCCTGGGTGGCTCAGTTGGTTGAGCGTCTGACTTGGGCTCAGGTCATGATCTCGCAGTTTGTGAGTTCAAGCCCCACATCGGGCTCTGTGCTGACAGCTCAGAGCCTGGAGCCGGCTTCGGATTCCGTGTCTCCCTCTTTCTCTCTGCCCCTCCCCATGTGCGTGCATGCATGCTCTCGCTCTCAAAAATAAATAAACTTAAAACAAACAAACAACGACAAAAAGAAATGGCACGATTCCCTCATGGAGAGGCAATCTCTTGTGCAAGAGGCTTAAAACCATTTAGGGCAAACATGAGCCATATTTGGCGATATTAATATGATAACGGTATTGTGATTACTAATGTAATAATGAAATTGTTATGTAAAAAAAAGTTACATTCTGAAAATATTTACAGAGGAAATCTGGAATTTCCTTCAAAATAATTCAGGTGGAGGAGAGTGAGGGGGAATGTGGGGGTAGAGATGAAATCAGCTTGGTTATGAGTGCATGCTGGTTCACTACGGTATTTGGTTTACTGGTGTATACTTAACAAATTTTCCAAAATAAAGCCTGATTTAAAAACAATTTTTTTTAACATTTTTATTTATTTTTGAGAGAGAGGCAGAGCACGAGTAGGGGAGGGGCAGAGAGAGAGGGAGACACAGAATCCAATGCAGGCTCCAGGCTCTGAGCTGTCAGCACAGAGCCCAACCTCAGGGCTCGAATCCACCAACCATGAGATCATGAGACCACGACCTGAGCCGAAGTTGGACACTTAACCAACTGAGCCACCCAGGTGCCCCAAAAGCGAAAGAGAGAGAGAGAGAGAGAGAGAGAGAGAGAACGCAAAGCAGGCTCCACGCTGTCAGCACAGAGCTGGAACCCACAAACTTGTGAGATCATGACCTAAGTGGAAACCAAGAGCCAGCCGCTTAACCAACTGAGCCACCCAGGTGCCCCAAGTCTGATTTTGTTTTTGTTTTCGTTCCTGTTCTCTGGAATCTCACCACCATGAAACAACCACTTCACATTTTAAGCCTACGTATGTATCCCTCCACCTGTTGCCCAGAAGAATACATTGTTTACTTACTATATACACTACATGGTTCAGACTTTATAAAATCAAGATATTATAGGGAACCAGTCTGTAACTTCTGTTTCACATTCGGCAATTTATCTTTTCATGTCAGGGATACAGATATACATCATCATCTTAAATCACTAATTTATACTGGTGTATCGTGGTTGGTTTGTTGTTTTTTTTTTTAAACGATTTCCCACCTTTGGGACGGTTAAGTCATTTCTTGTTTTTCACCATTATGAATAATGTTATCCTAAACTGCCATAGGCAATGAGCAGTGAGGCGGACTAGAAGTTGCAGGCATGGTTCCGGAGGCCCTGTCAGCCTTCTAACAGCGGCTGCTTGCTTAGTAGCTCTGTGACCTAGAGCAGGTTACAGACCTCTCCAAGCCTTAATGTCCACGTGTGTAAAACAGGGATGGCAACAGCGGCCTATTCCACAGGACAAATGGTGTACTGATGAGTTAATATACATGGAAGCAATTTCAACAATGGGACAGAATGCGAACTTGCTAGGTGTTAGACATTACTGCTACATTTTGCACCCCTGATCAGTGTCTGCTTCAGAATCATCAGGATAAAAGATAACACATGTTCAGGGCTTTTGATACCCCCATGTGTCCATATTCTGAAAACTACATTATTTCACAGACATCCCCTATTATTGCAGTCCCTAAATTAACTATTTGGATGTAAGAAAGTAGACAGGAGATATAGGTCTTTGTCCTTTCCTGCAACTTAATGGCCAAATTTACCTTCATTGGACAGCTTGCTACACTACTATGAAATTTGCAAATGC
The DNA here is from genome assembly GCF_018350155.1 of Leopardus geoffroyi. NCBI lineage: Eukaryota > Metazoa > Chordata > Mammalia > Carnivora > Felidae > Leopardus > Leopardus geoffroyi. Next base: position 34,517,159 of record NC_059339.1, read on the forward strand.
TTTGTTTTGTTTTTAAATTTCTTTCTCCTGCTCCAAACAAAAAGTAACTACTGGAGAATTTCAAAAATCCAGAGCACTTAAAATAGCTAACACTCCGTGCAAAGAATGATCACAGAATAAAACCTGATCACTGCCCACAAGTCTCAACTTCCTGCCTGTCGAATGAACACTCTATTCTGATTTCTCCAAACCAATACGCTTGTACCTCTAATTATATTCACTTGTGAAAATATTTCTCACCTCGTTCTCAATCTGCTAACCAACCAACAAAAAACCTAGTTTGATGTCCACAATGTCTCCAGATGTGATTTTCAGAAGAAAGCCTTGTGTTCTCTTGTCCATTCAAATTAACCAGAACAAAAGCACAGCTGTCTGGCTGAGGTCCCACCCCCAAACAGACCTTCTTCTGGTGAGCCTGCAGCCCCAACTCTTTTTGCCCTTAGGGAGAGTTAAAAACACCACCACCAACAACAAAATGGTATTGGAGTTGAAATGATTAAAATCCACAAACCAAAACTTGTGTTTCTCACACTCCAGAATCCAGTCGGCCAAGCTCGCAACAGATGCAGCCCCAAGAGAACCTGCTCATTGGCTGGCCGTCCTCATTCCAAGATCGGGGACCCAGGGAGCACGAAGCACACGGCTCTCTCCCTCGGCCCCCCAGCCCGGCCTGTTCCCCGTGTTACTGGCTCCACTTCTGAAAGATTTTTGAAATTCACGTCCACGCCCCTCCCGGTCCCAGCCTCCTCTCTCCGGCGTGACTGCAGCGGCACCCTAATCAGGGAGCCATTTCCCTCCCCCTGTCCACTCCCCAAGGGTGATCGTTCAGCGTGTACTGGGTATGCCACACCCCCCTTAAAATCCTCGCGAGCCTTCCAGAATATCACCTCCTTCTTCCCAATGCAACGCCCGAGCAAGGACCTGGCTCCGTCTCCACGCTCCCCACCCGGGGGTGCCGGAGCTCGCCACCTGCCGTCCTGCGGCCTCCTTTCTGCTAAATGCAGCCCACCGCTTCCGGCCTCAGGAACTCAGCTCACGGTGCTCACTCGACTTGAGGCTCCTCCTGAGCTCTTTGCCCAAGTGGACTCTCCCCATTTTCCAGGTCCAGCTTCAAATCATTTCCCTGGGAAGATCTCCCCCACCGATCTCAAGTCCCCACCTGCCACTATTCCTGCAATCCTTGTTCTTTTGCTTCAAAGCATTTATTACAACGTGTCGTCATATACCCATTTGGCTCTCTGCCGACAGGCTGTCTCCCTACTTGACGGCCAGTTTGTTTTGTTGACTGTGGTGTGCCTGGTGTCTGGCAAGGCACCTGACCCACAGAAGAACCCAAGATCTATTTCTCGAATAAGTGAATGAAGACATAGCTCGGCCTCTCCAACCAGCCGGTGTCATCCAACCTTAAGTCCCCGTAGAAGACTGACTGTGTTTCACTTGATCTGGTGACCACGCTGAATTACTACTTCCGGGAACATCATAAGGCGGGAGGAAGATCCAAATTCAAAAAACCGAATTTGGCACTATCCTGTCTACGCGTCTTAGCTTCACGGGGAACACGACAGAGCAAGACCTGCTCGCGGAGAACTTGCACGAGGTGCACACCATGTTCTTTTAACGCGCTCACTGAATTTAACCACTTAAAAGTGTTCAAATGTCAGAACGACGGGGGAAACCGGAGGTAACCTCGGGAGCCACCCACGAGAGTTGGGGCAGGTGAAGACTTTGTGAAGGAAAAAGACATGAACTGGACCTTCGAGGAATTAAGGTTTGCAGGAAGAAGAGAAGCATTGCCTTGATGGCCAGAGACAGCTAGTGGATGGAAGAGGAGATCAAGGCAAGGCCCGGAGCTCCAGACCCTGCCTTTCAGGATTACAGAGTCAGGCAGAGAGTAGTTGGCCAGAAGAGTTGGGTTTTCATTTGTGACACTGTAATGAGTAAACGGCAACAAGAATATTCTTTGTGCTTTCACACACCAACCGGAACACTCAAAGGTGCCACAATTTTCTCGGCCAAGAAGAATTATGTCTTAACTCAAAGAGGAAAACTGATGTTCAAATTAAAGGCATGAGACCTCAAGAAAGGAACAGAAACAGCTCTGGGGAGAAATGCATGGAAGGGAATGAGCCATATGCAGTGGGGCAAAGGAGATCCAAACATGTCATCGAGGAGAGGGTCCCTGGAGGAATGCCAGTCAGAGCACAGTGTGGGGACAGACCGTGTGCCAATCCCGCCCCCCCCCCCAAATAAAACAGGACAGCACCTTTACAGGGTCCTTTATAGGGTAGCTTTAGCCTTTGAAAACAGATAATATTTCGTGAAACAATTTCCTGTTAGTAAATACATTAACTCCTGCTCAGAAAACACAGTGGTCTCCTTTCTGCTTTATGAACACCCTGGGAACACAGAAGAGGAACGTTGGTCTCTTCGCCCAAGCCGATACGAATTAATTTTGCTTAAACACACCTTCTTAAAGGGCTTTTACTCTCATCACTTTTACTGTATCCTTTCTCCCAGGCACGTTTGTCTCTGGAACACTGCTTTGAGGAGCATACAAGTCAGCAATACCCCATTCTATTTTGAGCACAGGAGGATCACATGTAACACAAGTAGGAGCAGGAGAGAAAACATAAATGCAAAGTCGGCCGCAGTGTATTTAGTTGTACTTGGTACTGCATTTCAAGTCAACCTGTAATTAGGCTACAACACCCTGTTGTGAAGAAATTCACCCGAAGGAGTGAAGACGCCCCAGCGCTTACAGCACCTACCTACAAGGTCTTGCTGTGGGCTGAGTATCTAGAAGCTTCTTGGCTAAGGCAATTTTTTTTTTCTTTTTTGAGAGAGCGGGTGAGCAGGGGAGGGGCAAAGGGGGGAGAGAGAGAGTAAGAGAGAGAGAGAAAGAATCTCAAACAGGTTCCGCAGCCCTCGTAGAGCCCAACGCAGGGCTTGATCTCACGACCCTGGGATCACAACCCAATCAAGAGTCAAAGGCTTAACTGACTGAGGAACCCAGGTGCTCTGTAAGGCAGTGTTAACCAAAGTATAATGAAACAGAAGCAAGAACTTGTTTCTTTGACCTGGAAGACGAAGCGATACAGCTGTTCTACGGCTTATACAGGAATTAATTATTGGAAGCCATCATTACCCACTGCTTTAAGCAAAACACTGCTTTTTCTCAAATGAAGCAGACCACCAAGATCTTGGGAATTCCTTACTCAAAGTCCCCATCACCTTGAGCCATAAAGTCCTCCTAGGGGTGAACAGGTGTATACTGGCTGGACCGCCCAAAAGAATATCTTTCAAGTGGAGATGTTAACACTTGTGGCTTAGGCTTATTTTCTTCCTTGCGGTTATTTCGCTCTTCGTTTTAATAATGATCTGTGTAAGCCTCAGGAAGTCTCCCAGCTCATGAAGAATCCTTAAGCTGACTCTCAGGTATGCAGAGCACTGTATTTCCTTCACTGGGCACTGCTGGCCGCACCATCTGCCTTCCAGGGCTAAAGCTGGGGGAAGGGCTCTAGAACATATAAGGAGCTGCACAAAGGGAAGGGGTCAATGTCCTCAGGAGCTCTCTAGCATCACTAAGCAAAACCTTTAACCCAAACAAAGTGCTGAATGGTCGCACCACTTGCCTAACACACCAGAAAAGCCAGACGCCGCCAGAAAAGAATGAGTTTGATCCGAGGGAAAATGAGGTTAATGGAATGAGTTCAAGCCAAACTCTCTTAAGAGGCCGCCCAGCATTCCACAGCTACAGAGGACAGCTGAGCATTCCATCTATGGCCCATTTTCAGGACGGAGCAGGAGTCTGGGGATCCAGGGTTTCCAACATAAAATTACAGCCGACCACCCTCAAGTTCAACCACTAAGGTCAATGCACTTGGATTGACGCTATTTTGTTGAGAGGGTGAAATAACAGCGGGCGAACGAACCCTTCTGAAGGAGGACGGGAGGGAAGGTGACGTGGACCCCCACGAACACGTGAGGCTGGGCCGTGCAGGCCTTAGCTGTGCGTTCTTGCGCATTTCCGTATCATGTAAGTAACCCCGGTCAGAGTTCTCCATCTCCAGTGAATTCCCCATCAAGCCAAGAGAAACAAACACAATAATCCCTGCTGTGGGTTCTCAGAGCCTAAAGTAAGGAACCAAAACCAGTTAAAAGGAAATCAAATCTGTTCTGGGAAATGAAGGCCCCTCGGACGTTGAGAGCACCGCCAACTATGACCTCAGGCAGAAGAGAGATCAAACCGTCAGTTTCCCCTCTGGAATTCCCTTCTGGAATTGTCTGGGGCCAGATAAGATCTTTGGGAACAACTGCCAACTGTTCAGGGGTTCAACTTTTCATGAGGCGGGGACCCTGGGCCTCTGCACCTCAGTGAACATGGACACTTCTGCAAAGTCCCCGATTATGCTCTGGAGGCACCTCAGGACAGTTTCTCAAGACAGCTGTCAGCAGGTAGCTCTCTGAGGGGACCCAGCGCAGACGTCTTTACCAAAGAAGCTGTGAAGGGGAAATCTGGCCATCAGCTGGGAAACAGCTCTGCAATAAAGCTAACATATGGGGAACCAGCATAAAGGAAGAGAATTATAACGTGACCCTGAACAGGAGACAAAGAAGAGAGCGGACCTTCCACTAACTGATCAGAAATGAGAGAAATCTTTACAAAATCGACTGTCTGCCCAGTGCCCAATTTCTGGTTTTGAGGGATGGAGACTCAGTTTTTGTTGATGACCCCCAGGCAAAAGAAATCACTAACTTATTTTGGGGTTTTTTGTTTTGTTTATTTTGTTTGCTAGAGTCCTTCCGTTTAATGCACGACGTTAGTTTTCTATACCTTATTGCTACTTATTTTATTTCTCTTCCCCTCAACATACGAACATAAAATGCTACCACATACACAACCTTTTTTAAGTTTATTTATTTTAAGACAGAGAGAGAGAGAGAGACAGAAGAGAGAACCAGCAGGGGAGGGGCAGAGAGATGGGGAGACAGAAGACCTGAAGGGGGCTCTGCACTGACAGAAGAGAGCCTGATGTGGGGCTCGAACCCACGAACCGCGAGATCACGACCTGAGCCTAAGTTGGACGGCAACTGACGGAGCCACCCAGGTGCCCCATACTCAACCGTTTAATTAAAATGACTTATTTTGCAACAGAGGTACTTCGTTTTGATTCACAAAACACAGAATCAACAGGTTAAAGCACAGAGCTATAGAAATTCAGAATCGGGAGGCACATATAGGTCCAGACTCACGAGTACAGACTGAGACTTCTATGTCCACGGCATCAGACAAATTCACACCGAGGGAAAGCCTGAGTGCAGCCCTCTGTGATGTTATGCTTTGACTCCCAGAAGCATGCAAATGCAGGCAAAGCTGAAAATGCAATTCAGGTACTTACTGATTCCTTGAAAGAGCTCTTCGATATTAATAGCATTTTTTGCACTTGTTTCAACCACGACAGCACCTATGGATTCGGCATATTCCTTAGCGTCCTTCAAGGGAACTTCCCTGGAAAAGAGGTCACACCCGGACAGAAATGAATGCTCATTTGTAAAATATAAATAACCCAACAGACCAACAAAAAGCTCACGTGGAAACAGCTCCTTTACTGTCCTGCAGGATGACTCGATTGCTCAGCAAGTATTGAAAACCTAGTATGGGGAGAACATTTTAAAATCTGGTCTCTGGCATCCCTGGAGGTTAAGATGTGCATGTATACAACGCTGTCCCTGGTCACAGAGGGGAAGAATTCTAGATCATTAGAAAAACTCGTTAGGAAGATGGCACCATATATTCCAGCTTTCAGAGTTAGGGCTGATTTCAATTCTTTTCCCATAAAAATGACTCATTATATATTTTCAAAATTTTGTGCATGCGTGTGCATGGTCCTGCACACACACATGCTTTTGTAGAATTTTTGCATATTGTCTTTCACAAATCAGAGAGAGTAAGTGACATGATTTGAAGGTCTGGTAATTGATGTGGTCATAGCTACAATGCAATACGACATAACCGGACTTTCACCTGTAAGAGGCTGTTCCTGCAAAGGACGTGAACTCTATATTTAAATGAATAATCCAGAAAGACATTTATTGATCTATTTTTAACGTGAAGATGCTGTGGCGGATCTGAAGGTTAAAAAGACACCGGTCCTATTCTCTAGAAGTTTAGTCATTTATTCAACAGATATTTATTGAGCGGCTATTATATACCAGTCTCTCTGGTAGGTGCTAGAGAAAACAGTACTCCCCATCTTCCGGAACCTACCTGAGAGCAAAGACAAACATCCAGAGTTACTCTAACCCACAACACGGTAACATCTGCAATATGGGGATAATAAAGATGCAATAAAGCACTTCAGAATCATCGGAAGTGTACAGAAATACAGGAAGTACAGGAGTACAGGAAGTGATGCATTTCGATCGATGGAATCTGGGAAGATGAGTGGAGTGCGGCCAAGAAGGGCGTAGAACACGAATAAGAATTTGTGATGCCATCACCTGAAAAAGGCCCCAAGGCAAGGGAGTACCTCATCCCCAGATACTGTTAAAAATCAATTCTGCACCCAGCTCTGCCTTGGATGGAAAGCGTGGATTTGCAAGTGAATGGTCTCAATGGAGAGGAGGTCTTGAGATGGAAGGGGGTGGCCAGGAGGAACCACAGCAGATGGGCTAGAAGACACCCCACACCTGTCTCATGCCCAGCTGCCACTGAAGGACAGGAGGGCAACAGGGTCAGCACCACATTCTAGGGGAAAACGGTACACAAAATAGGCTACAGTGGGGAGTGAGGAGAAGAATTTGGAAGCCCCTCTCATGCTGTGGCCGAGAGAAAATACAATGCTGGACTAGATGGATGGCTACAGGAAAGAAGAAACGTGGACAGAAAATCAAAACGGGGAGCAGGGTGACGAGACTGTATCCCTCTCCCACCTCCTTCCCGTTGCTTCACCCCTCCAAATGCCTCCTGAATGGTTTTAACTGGCTTATAAAGTTACTGGGGAAATCGTCCTTGGCATTTAAATTCTTTGCGGACCCCAAATCATATGAGAGGAGGGCTTTTCGGGTGCCAGCTGGAGAAGGGCCCAAGGAGGCAGCCGTGGTAAAGGCAGCTGCCCTTGGATTCCAAACCAAAGAAAAAAAAGCCTCTTGAGTCATGTCCTTTGGAATCTGTTCTTCCATAATCTTTCTTACCAAAGACCCACTGGGAAAAACCATGCTCCTGAATCTATACTCTCTATTGTTTTCAACATACAAGCCCCAGGCTGCTCACTAAGATTGAAGGGGGAAAAAAAAAAAAGAAACTTGAGTTCTTTGATGGCAATGAATTTTACATTTAAAACATTCCAGAAAAGGGCTCTTCTGCCTTCAGGTTGGCATGTTACCCTACTTTTCATTTCTTTCTGGCAGTCTTTATCAAACCACAAATAGAAGGGTGGGGCTCATCTCTGCCCAAATGTGGTTTCAGGTAAGACAAGCCATGTCCTGCTAATGTCTACCTGGGGTACGGGTGATTCTGGCCAGCAAGGAAGCTTTGGAGACCCCTTAAGTGAGAGCAGATTACAAATACAGTTAAATGCTTCCTTAGCCCCCCTTTCCTGAGTCCCTTTGCGAGGGAAGAGGAATAGCATAGTTTTTGCCAGGATTAAGGCAAGTGGCTTTAACACACAATCCAAAATATCCGTCCTGAGCGTAAGAGTAAAAGCTCACATGGGCTGATTATCTCACAGTCTACAACACCGGACCTTGAAATGGAGAGATAAGAAAAGTGTGTCCTCACATTCTTCCATGTTTAGAAATGGTCTCATGAAATAAATGATTCTTCCAAAGGGACACAGTGAACCAGGGGTGGAGGCAGGGTCTAATCGAAGACCCTCTGGCTCTGCCCACTTTGCTCCCATCAGGCCTTGAGCAACATAACCACCCAATGGGCACCCATGTTCCTGAGGCCATTCTTTCGATCATTATAGACAAAGAATATGTGAGGTTCAAAAGATCCTCACACTGTAATACACTGGAGTCAAGGGTGGAAGCAAGGGATGGGCATAGCCCATCCTAAAGAAGAGGCTCTTACTCTGAGGCTGGAGGGCCAGTGAAAGTCCTTCTAACAATGAACCGAGACCAGAAGGACCAACCACTCTTGGGTCTGTCAAAATATATTTCCTCTACGGTGATATAAAAAGAAATACGTATGTGCTCCTTCTTGCTTCTCGGCACAGACTTCCTGAAACCAGGAAGTTTCCTATGTGGCAGGCGTGTCTTCTGTTATTCACAAAGGCCCCCCCCCTTATGCCACACCTGAGTTTCTTATAGGAAGGGACCCCTAGGGAGCTTCAGATGGGGGCTGGCTGCCAAAAGATCCAACCCCATGATTAGAGGGTTGAAACTCTCAGCCCCGCTCTCCAACCCTGGGGAGGGGAGAACTGGAGACGGATTCAATCCCGACTCAATAATAAAACCTCAGGGGAAACTCGCGAACACAGGCTCGGAGAGGTTTGAGTTGGTTGGTGAACACGTTGAGGTGCTGGGATGGTGACAACCCATACCCTGCTCTATTCTTCCCTTCCATTTGCCTGGTCCTGAGTTGTATCCTTTATAGGAACATTGTAATCCTAAGTCTCATGCTCCAGACTGAGAACTCTGTTCTAGTGAGTTATCAAAACCGAGGTGGAGGGGACAGGGGAACCTTCAAACTGGTAGTCTGCTGGGCAGAAGTGGGGTTAACTTCTTAACCAAGGCTTGCAACTGATATGGGAAATGGACGGGTGGGGGCAGTCCTGTGCTAAGTCCAGGGGGTTACCGTCAGAAGTGAACTGAATGGCAGGACACCCAGCTGGTGTCGGCAAATGGTGGTTGGAACAAACAGGTATAGCTACGGTCTGAAGAAGAACCTTACAACCGTGAGGATTTCCTTCCTCAGAGACTCTTGCAGGTAAAAAGAGCAACCAACTGGGAACGCCTCCAGCTGCAGTTCAGCAGAGGCCCAATGCACGACCCTCAAGGCTGGAAGGCTGCCATCACTGGCCCGTGGTAACGATTACCGGAGACTGTGGCATCTAGTGGCTTTTGTTCATTTTTTGCGGCAAATACTTATCAAGGGTCTGCCATATGCTGGGCATCGTGCTAGGCATTGGAACAGGTGAACGGAGACTAATGAATCTGCCCAACCCAAGGGTTCCACAGAGCTAGTCAATTTTGATGGAAAAGACTGTTTCTTCGACTTTCTAGACCAACCCGTGTACAGAATTGCGGACTCCTAGAAATCACCCACGAGAGTTATTGCACAGCAGCCAGGAAGTGTAGACTGGGAGTCTTCCCTGGGTGCCCCTCCCACCGCTGCTCCTTCGCCCTCTTTTAAGAGCTGATGGTTTTCTGCCTACCTTATATGTCAGCATCACATCACCCAGGGTTTCTTTCTTGACCATCTGCGGTCCTACCCCCACTGGAGAGCAGCCACAGGCAGGCCAAGTAGTCAGGATAGAGGTTAGGATGCAAAACCAGGCCTGGTTCCCTCTGGAGCCAGTGGGAGACATGCAGGGCAGAGAAAGTGGGAAAGCTGGCGACCATGGGGGAGGCTACTGTCCAGTTACCAGGAAAACACTAAATTCAAGGCACTGTCAGAAGACACGAGAGTCAGGGTCAGAACCAAGAACTGAGTGATGGGGAGAGACAGCAATACTGGCCAGGCTTAGGGGTAGAAACACACAAAAGGGGAGTCTTTCTCTAACCCATTTTGTATTTGAACGCGGTCCACACCAGCAACCTGTCACGTGTCTCGGGCCACAGCACTCCGAGGCTCTCCGGGCGGGGGGCGGGGGTGTGTGTGTGTGTGTGTGTGTGTCAGGAAACAGCATTCTTGTGGGCTCCAGAGTTTCAACGGGCTGTGCTGCCCCACCAGGGTCCTTGTTTTGTTGTTCGTGATGTAACCTGGCAACATGGCAGCTGACTCATTTTCATTTCAGAGGTATTTAATTCTCCATGGTCCTCCTCCTTTGATGGCACAGAGAGAGGAAGGCACGTACCCCCAGGAGTTCCTGCAGCCCTAACCGGAGAGGGAGGGGGATCAAACCAGCAGGCTAAAGGCAGAGAAATGCTGTATCCCCACTAGGGGTTCATTGGGAAGGTTCAGTTCCATGGGTTCCCCCTGAAAGTCAATGGATCCAGGCGACTTCCACTGAGCCTCCACGCCTGTGTCTCCCCCACCCCACACACCTGTGCCTCCCCTGCCCCAGGTCTTATGCCCCTCATTTTACCAGATGGGGCGAATGCTCTATAACCATTCTACATGTTAAGAAATTTGATCTTGGGGCGCCTGGGTGGCTTGGTCGGTTAAGCGTCCGACTTCGGCTCAGGTCATGATCTCACGGCCCGTGAGTTCGAGCCCCGCATCGGGCTCTGTGCTGACCGCTCAGAGCCTGCAGCCTGTTTCCGATTCTGTGTCTCCCTCTCTCTCTGCCCCTCCCCTGTTCATGCTCTGTCTCTCTCTGTCTCAAAAATAAATAAACGTTGAAAAAAATTAAAAAAAAAAAAAAGAAATTTGATCTTATAAAGTGCTCAAAACAATACCTGGCACATAGTAAGTACTGTATCAACATTTCATTAACAAATCATGACAAAGCTCCATCAGCAAGGATGGTGGCACGGCACCAGTTTCTTAGAGAATGCCACCAAAAGGATCGAGGAAATGATGCAAGTGGAGGAAACAAGGAAACACGAGGCTCTAACTACTTCAGAGCTTGAAGGTCCTTCATGGGTTTATTTGAGTCAACCCCTCTATTTTATGACACAGGAAGGCCTCCAGGCCAGTCATCACTGTTCCACAGAAGAATGGGTGAATACAGGCTAGATCAGCCAACTCATAAGATACATTAAGTTTGATAAATTACCCCAAGATTAAGTTGTACACATATTTTGTAAACATAAATTCAACACACTGTAAGCCCTTTCTGCATGAAAAAAATCTGACATTAATTCTAAGGAACCTGTATTCAAAGACAGCGAGCAACTTTTCGTAAGCCATGAATGTTTCTTGTTCTGTGACGTTCTTGTACATGTTTTCTAACCACTTTGGTTTGGATGGTTTGGATTTTTTTTATTTATTTATTCATAAGTGCTCTTTGCATATGAAGAAACCTAGCCCTTTGTAATATATTTTCCACATTTCTTCAGCTTATCACTTGTGTTTAGATCTCTGCCACACAGTTTTTATATAGTCAGATTTATTGATCATTTTCCTCTATGGTTTCTGAGTTTTGTATCATGATTAAACAGTTCATTACAATTTCAAGATTATTTTTAACAGTCATCTGCTTTCTCTAACTTTTATGGTTTTGTTATTTTACACTTAAATCCTTGTTCCAGGGGTGCCTGGGTGGCTCAGTCAGTTAAGCGTCTGACTTTGGCCCAGGTCATGATCTCACAGTTTTGTGAGTTCAAGCCCCGCATCGGGCTCTGTGCTGACAGCTCAGAGCCTAGAGCCTGCTTCGGATTCTGTGTCTCCCTCTCTCTCTGCCCCTCCCCTGCTTGTGCTCTCTCTCTCTCTCTCTCTCAAAAGTAAATAATTATTTTTTAAAAAACCCTTGTTCCATTTTGAATTTATTTTTTCTCACTTCCCCTGATGACTAGCTAATTATTCCAAAACCATTAAATGATTTATCTCTTTTTATATTTACTTAAATATCATCTTTGTCACATACTAAATCTATGTATTTCACCCTATTTCTTGATTCTCTACTCTGTTCATTGATTTTCTGTCCAATTCTGTGACAATGCTATATTGTTTTATTACCGAATCATTAAAATAGATACCAACATCTGCTGGGATTAGTCCCTCCAATACTATTTTTATCTGTTTATTTTTTCTAGATGAATTTTAGGATCATTTTGTAAAACTTCTTCTTGAATGTTGTTTTGGTAATTTGAGTGGAATCTCAGTAAATTCATGGTTTAATTTAGAGCAAACTGACATTTTTACAGTATGAGTTTTCCTATCCGAGGAAAAAGTACACATTGTCATTTATTTAAATGTTTTCTGTCCAACATAGATTGTGAAGTTTTATCCATATAGTTCTTGCTCAATTTTTTGCTAAATTCATTCCTAGGATTTAAAATACTTCCAAATTGTAAAAACTACACACACACCAGAAAAGTTTATTTCTAGCTATTTGACATTTGTATTGCTAGTATAAAGAGAGTTTTAATGTCAAATTGATTTTCTAATTGGTTATTATTTGTACATAGGTGAAGAATAATTACGAGGTAGACAATCATGGTTTTCCTAATCCTGCTAGCAGTTCAGAAACTTCCTATGAAAACGAGGATCACATGATTCATATATCAGATTGGCCAAGCTGTAACAGTTTAATATCTGCAGTGTTAGAGCAGAGAGAGAGAGAGACAGAGAGAAAGTGATGCTCATGCACTGTTGGCAGGCTGGCCATGTGATCTCAAAGAGCTCATGGAAGGTTAAATGCAGAAAAACCATATCCTCTAAGAAGTTTCCAGGTAGGTTAGAGCAGGTGCAGAAAAGTCCTCATTTTCTTGGAAAATTAAACACATTAAAACAACAACAACAACAACAACACCCCTGATGCTACAAGCAAAGAGACAAAATGAGGATAAACACCCAAGATTCCTATAGTCTGTGACGTGCAATTCGGCCTTCTCTAGATCTCCCCAGAGGACATCTGTGAATCTTTCAGGGCCTTGTTTCTCAGGTGTGTTTTATAGACCGCCCGTCTCGGTGATTATTTGGGGACCATTAGAAATGAACACCTCCATGCCTCGGACCTACTGAACCAGAAGGTCTATTAGGCAAGTCCCAGAAACAAGCATTTGAGCAACTTTCCAACAGCTTCTTATGCATTCTATAGCTTGAGAACAACTCTTTTAGGGGGTGGACTATAAAATACTGAGTTTGGTATTTCTGCTGTCTATCCAATTCATAACCTGACACTCTTAAGTTACAAGTTTGGAAATCTGTACTAAGATGACTATACCAGGACATAATCAAATAAAAATGTTCAGACACTATTTTACAGGTGATACAATAAAAGAATAGTGGCCTCGTGAGCTCTTCCCCAAAGAAACTTTCTGGTGGTTCAGGTGGGTTCTAGAGTCTATGTTCCATTTCTAAACTATCATAACAGCAATAACCAAGCGTTTCATATTCTGCCGAATTCCTGGAATAAAGCCATGAACATTTCACCTAAAAAGGTTTGCCCTAGGGGCGCCTGGGTGGCTCAGTCAGTTGAGCGTCTGACTTCGGCTCATGTCGTGATCTCACAGTCCGTGGGTTCGAGCCCCACGTCGGGCTCTGTGCTGACAGCTCAGAGCCTGGAGCCCATTTCGGATTCTGTGTCTCCCTCTCTCTCTGCCCCTCCCCCACTCTTTGTCTCACTCTGTCTCTCAAAATTAAATTTAAAAAAAAAAAAAAAAAAAAAGGTCTGCCCTATATTGTTCCTCTCTCCCCCCGCCGCAGCCCCCTTCCAAGGTCAAGCTTAAGAGACCCATGAGTAAGTAGTGGGGCAGCAGTAAGCAGGACACAGTTGTTCAATGTCTGGTGGAATTCTTTTTTGTCAAAGCCATCCCACGTGTTTTAGGTATTCTCGCCAAAAGCAGCGGGAATCATTCACAACATTCCATCAGAATCCAGCAGAGAAGGGCTGCTGTCTGAGAAGGCTGCTGTGTGCCACGAGATGGTCTCAGCCCTCCCCATGCCCTCAAGCAGCCACTGAAATGAATAAACAGGGCATGTTAGGTCACATTAGCACATATTTTCTCTAAATATGCAAGATATCTGTGTCACACGTAGACGAGGCAACCATTTTAGCAATAATCAACGCGGCAATAATTAAAGCAGTTTAAAATGCCAGTTCTTCTAGACAACCAGATTGGTTTCCCTGCGAAGTGCAACTAAAACCAAAATGAACTTGCTGTTAAAAAACGAAGACTAATTGCCACCTTCACAGTAAATGCCTGACTGGACAGTAACACTTCATAGCGACCTAAGTGCTTACAGTTAAGCACTTGACATGTGTACCCTGGAAAGAATTTCTGTTCCCATGGGGCCTTGCTTCCTTATTAATGTGTATCCATAACTGCTATTCACCTGGGGCCAAATTCCTGGTGTCAAGTTCAAACAGGCAGTGTCAGGTTCTCGTCACAGACTTAAATGGATTGTTTCTCATGGAAAATGTCAGAGTGAGAACTGAATGAGAGCTGAGCGGAAAACATGGGTTTCTCTAGGGAGATCCGGCCATTCCTTTGCTTCTTAACATCCCTTTCTCCAGACAGAAATTTAGGCTAGTCCTGGGAAGCCAAAGAGAACCACAGGAAAGAGTCTCTAGCTCCAAATCCTCTGAGCAGAATATGATCAGCTGCCATTTTCCCTTGGTAGTTTGCAAATTATTCTCCCTCACGGATTTCTACTTGAACTTTCTTCAAGAACACTCGTTCTGGAGACGACTATCAGGTTTATTTATTTATTTATTTATTTATTTTTCAACGTTTATTTATTTATTGTTTTGGGACAGAGAGAGACAGAGCGTGAACGGGGGAGGGGCAGAGAGAGAGGGAGACACAGAATCGGAAACAGGCTCCAGGCTCTGAGCCATCAGCCCAGAGCCCGACGCGGGGCTCGAACTCACGGACCGCGAGATCGTGACCTGGCTGAAGTCGGACGCTTAACCGACTGCGCCACCCAGGCGCCCCAGGACTATCAGGTTTAAAGCGGGGCTCTACACCATCTTAGGTGCAGGACCCGAGACAAGCACCTTAACCTTTGTGCCTCAGTTTCTTTATTCACAAGGAGGGAGAAGGAGAGTGACTCTTTCACTGGATTATGAAGATTAACATGAATTACTTATAATAGTGTGTGTGGCACACAGTAAGAATTCAATTCCTGCTAACAATGATGATGGTGATAATGACCCTGTTTTCAGTCCACTGCCTAAGTAAACAGTACATAAACAGAAGTAAATATTGTGCCATTTGAAAGAAGTCACTGAGATGCTATAATTCTTAATGGAAGTGACACTTTGAAACTCTGAAACTTTGTGCAGCATGTAAAGGAAAAAGAAAAAAAAAGATTATTGTATCTTCTTTTTTTTAAGTTTTTAAAAGTTTATTTTATTTTTGAGAGGGAGAGAGAGAGAGAGACAGAGAGGGTGAGTGGGGGAGGGGCAGAGAGAGAGAGAGACACAGGATCCAAGCAGGCTCCAGGCTCTGAGCTGTCAGCACACAGCCAGAGGAGGGGCTCGAACACACGAACCGTGAGATCACGACCTGAGCTGAAGTCGGCGCTTAACCAACTGAGCCACCCAGGCGCCCCAGATTATTGTATCTTCTAAGAAAATATCCAGGAACAAAAAGCTTACCTCTCTGTTTAATAATATATCTGTTAATAACTTTAGAAAACATCCTTCCCCTGCTCGCTAAAGAAGGTTAGAATCAGCCATGTGGTCCTGAATTAGGGTTCAGAAGCATCAATAGGAACTTATGTTTATCTTACTATAGATGCAGATGGACAGATACAGAAATAATTAGAGTTGACTTTTGTACAACATGATTGGAAGTACATGGGTCCACTTATATGTGGATTTTTGGATAAATACGGTATAGTACTTATGAATGTATTTTCTCTTATGATTTTCTTAATAACATTTTCTCTTCTCTAGCTTGCTTTATTGTAAGAATACAGTATGTAATACATAAATAAAATATGTGTTAATCACCTCTTTATTTGGTTGTTAAGGCTTACGGTTAACATCAGGCTATTAGGAGTTGAATCTTTGGAAAGTCAAAGTTATACGCAGGTTTTCAGGTGAATGGGGGGCTGGTGCCCCTGACCCACACATTGTTCAAGGATCAGATATGTGTGTACACTCAAGTTAGTCTGCATGCATGCATTTCCTAGCTCTGCTCACTGAAAGGTCCTAGAACCAATGACACCCCAGTGGCAACAAGCCAAGGCAGCCCAGATCTTGGTTTGCAAATACCATTCTTCAATAAAAGGAACCAAAGCTCCTTGGAGAAATGGCTAATTCTAGGGCTGAAGCCTAAAATATGCAAGATGCGCCGATAATATCTTGTTGTGTCAGAAAGTAAGGAAGTGCTCAAAAACCAAAAGGATAAGCATATGTTAAAGGGACACAGGAGCCAACAGGAAGAGCTCCCAGTGGCCAAAGCTGGACGAATTTGAGCCACAGATTAAATAACACAGCACTGCATTATAACCTAAAGCATCAAATAAATACTTATGAGTCCGTGCTGATATAAATAAATGATTGAATAAATCAGTTAAGTGGGTAGAGGTGACAAGTTTCACCTGCAGAAGAATTCCAAGCGATGTACATGGATATTCCTTTCCCAAGGAGTGGGGCATAATCCCTACCCCTTGCGTGTGAGCTTAGACTTTCTTCCAAAGAGTATAGTAATGCCAGTGGATGGGTAACTTTACAGTGCAGAAACCTGACAACCAACACCTCATCTGGACAACCAACACCTCAGCTGGGTGACCAAGGTCAACAACACCAGTAGTAAGTGGTAAGTGGTAAGTAATGAAAAATAGCACTTTACCACTGTGGTCTTTTTCCCCCAAGCCCCTAACCCCAGTCTAATCATGAGAACAGCATCAGACAAACCCCAATGGAGAGAGAGTCTCTAAAATACCTGACCAGGACTATTCAAAACTACCAAGGTCATCAAAAACAAAGGAAGTCTGAAAACCCGTCACAGCCCAGAGGAGCCCAAAGACACATGACAATTAAATGTATTATGATATTCTGGATGGAATCCCAGAACCAGAAAAAAGAAAAAAAAAAAAAAAAGGATATTAGGGAAAAACCAATGAAATCTGAGTAAAGCATGAACTTTAATTAATAATGAAGTATCAATCACAGTTCCTTAGTTGTGACAAATGCACTGTAATATAGTAATAGGGGCTGCAGGGATGTGGGGCGTATGGGAACTCTCTGTACTATCTTTTTAACTTTTCTATAAATACAAAACTATCCCCAAATTAAAAAAAATTTTTAATTAGCCATAAAAACAAACACACACACCAAACACACACCTCACCACATGGAAATTTAGGTCCTACCGCTCCCCTAACTGCCACCAGACTGCCACATATCTCCTTCCAAACCAACCTCATGAGATCCCCTCCGGGGCCAACTCTGACTATTGGTGAAACTGATTATAGACCATTTATCAAGGCTTATAATAAAGCCGTAAGAATTCAGTCAGCACAGTATTGGCATACAGATGGATAAACAGGCCAACGGAACAGAATAAAGAGCCCCAGAAACAGCCCCATTCAGGCGTGACACATGACCTATGAGTGATATGGCATGCACATCAGTGGGAAAAAGTAGGCACTTTACTTACAACGAATACAGCTAACCAACGAATACAGCTTACAACTGGGAAAACTCTGGCAGCATACACAAAAATCAATTCCAAGTGATTTAAAGACAGGTAGGGACATAAAACTAAGGTTTTTGTTTTTGTTTTTGTTTTTGTTTTTTTTAAAGACCATCAATATAGGAATGTCTTCACGATCTCAGGGGTGGGGAAAGATATCTTAAATAAGACTCTTTCCTCAGGCAAAACACAAAAACAAAACAATAACAAAGGAAAAACATTGATAATTTCTATTACACAGGAATTGAGGCCCTCTGATAATGCAAAGCCAAAATAAAGAGTGGAAAGCTAAAACATAAATTTGAAGAAGCTATTTCAACACATACCTATGTGAAGGGAATAGCATCCTATATATAATATATGCACATATGTATATACATATATATACATATTGTGTATGTATATACATATATATACATATTGTGTATGTATATACATATATATACATATTATATATGTATATACATATATATACATATTGTATATGTATATACATATATATACATATTGTATATGTATATACATATATATACATATTGTATATGTATATACATATATATATGTATTAAATCCCTTGAATAAACAAGATTAGGATAAAGAACAGAAAACAGAAAAGTGGCAAAGACTTGAATAGGCTCTTCACGTAAGAGGAAACTTGAATAGGCCACTAAACATGGAAAAAGACGCCAACTTCTTTATTGGTAACTGGGGAAATGCAAACTGAAATTACTCTCAGATGTCACTCCACGCCTCAACATCTTATGGCACCAAGACCTGGCAAGGACACCGAGCAACAGGAGGGCTCATGCACCACTAGTCTCCACTTTGGAAGACACTGGCATTACCCAGGAAAACTGAGCATGTGCACACCCTGCGACCAGGCACACTCTTACACAGCAGAATCTAGAGAAGTGCTTAAACATGGCACTATGAGATGTAGACGACTATCCAAGGGCTCCTGGGTGGCTCAGTTGGTTAAGTGTCTGACTTTGGCTCAGGTCATGATCTCATGGTTCATGAATGAGTTTGAGCCCCACATCGGGCTCTGTGCTGACAGCTTGCTCAGAGTCCGGAGCCTGCTTTGAATTCCGTGTCTCCCTCTCTCTCTCTGCCCCTACCCGGCTCATGCTCTGTCTTTCTCTCTCTCTCTCTCTCAAAAATGAATAAGCATTAAAAAAAAAAAAAAAAAAAAAAACAAACAAAGAATATCCAAGAAGTCATATTCACAGTAACACCACCACAGAAATAACTCAAGTATCCCTCAACCATAGGATGGATAAATGGTGTCATACTCATAAACTAGAATAGCATACAGTGATGAAAATGTACCAAATCCAGCTAACATTCTTTGGGATGAATCTCCCGGGCATATTAAGAGCAAGACGCAAGTCGTCACACAATACATACGGTGAGATTCCAGTTCAAAAACCAGAAAACCCAAATCTGTTACTACATGAGTGGTAAAGCATAGGGAAAACAAAGAAATGCTTATCCCAAAAGTCAGGGTTACTTCTAGAGGGAGAGAAGGATATATGGCTGGGGAGGAAAGCTTACTCATAGTTACATGGCTGTTCATTTTATTCTTTAAATTCCCATTTTCTTTAAATATACATCAATGTTTTACGTATTCTTCATTAAGAATATTACTGAAAAAGAGAAAAATCCCAGATGTTCTCACTCAGCTCTCTGGGGAGCTCAGCCTTCAGTTTCTTCCCTCCTGCTTCCAGACCAGCATCAAATGCAGGCCCAGCCACCTGCACAGCATCAGAAAGAGGTACAAACAAGGAAAGGCTCATCTCGGAGCACAAAACACACATTTTAACAGCACAGATTCTGCTCATCTCATGTAAAGAAAACACTGTGTGCATTTTAATGCTGGTCATGATGTTTCCAGACCTTTTGGTCGCTTTTGATGTTCACTGGCTTTTGTGCTTTTAGGATTTGAATAAGTTGGAGTTTTATTATCCAGCATCTTAAGTTGTGTTTCTTGGTTAATATAATTTTAAACAAACTCCTATGCTCATTGTGGACCCACTATCAAGACTGGAACGAGTTTTGGAGTCACATATAAGAATTAAAAGCAATGTATATATTCTTAGCAAAACGTATTTATTTCCAAATCTATTTTTATCTGCTAAAGAGCTCAAGTTTATCCAAAAATTTGAAACAACCAATGCCTGGCAATTCCGGAAATGGTTGATGTACTCGTGGGAAAGTCTAAAGGGGTATGAGGCTGGCAAACAGGTTTCATCTCTTTAACTGGTGGTAACCACAGGAAGCATTGTGTTAAGGAGCCCGGGGCCACAACAGGATCAGGAGAAGACAGTGCCATGACCGACGGGCAACGGTGCCATGGGTACGAGAGATGGGCAAGGAGGAGGCAGAAGCGCCAGCACATCAAGCTCAAACCACTCACTCTGCATACGTTTACACTGTGCCTAAACTGTCCCCTCAGTATCCACCTGCCTTCCACCATTCCCCAGGCTAACGATCAGGTAGGTATTCTTCATGATCTCTCCCCCATAACACGTGCCAAACTCCCTCCCACCTCCACGCCTCTGGCCATTGTCTTCCCTTCCTGGAATTTCTTCCTCCTTGACTGATCCTTAACAGTGCAGTGGCATACTTTGTCGGTAAGCCTTTCCAAATCACTCCAGATGACCACAGACTCTCCTTTTCCTGAATTCTTTTGTTTGTTCTGCACCATAACATTTGGAGCTTTATCGAATGCAGTCTTGGGTGCCTGGGTGGCTCAGTCGGTTGAGCGTCCGACTTCGGCTCAGGTCATGATCTCACAGCTCATGAGTTCGAGCCCCGCATCGGGCTCTGTGCTGACAGCTCGGAGCCTGAAGCCTGCTTCGGATTCTGTGTCTGCCTCTCTCTCTGCCCCAGCCCACTCGTATTCTGTCTCTGTCTCTCTCAAAAATAAACATTAAAAAAATTAAAAAAAAAAAATAAATGTGGTCTTGTATTGCTTGTTAGATATTTTCCTCCCATGTGTACTACTCTTGGCTTTCCAAAGAGAAGTTAATAAGGAAAATAATTTCTTCTCCTTTTTTGTACTTCCCATAGAACTTTGCTGCACACAAAAAGCTACCAAAAATTATTTGTTAATCAAATGATTAAAAACTGATAGGACAAATTTCCTTCCTCCTAACACCCCCTAGTTTCACTTCTACTTCAGATGTTCTTTTCTTGGAGCACAACCTCTTCACTTCAGGAAGACTCTTGACTCAATGGGAGCGTCTCCACCAATCTCTCTCGGTGTTGCTCTTACGGATACCAGAGCTCAGAGACTATGGTTCCAAGAAGGGCAAGAGGACACTCAGTCCCTGATTATCTCCTGGGAGGAACCTTGGGTAGAAGAGCCATTCCCAGGTCTTTCAGAGCCACCACCCCTGAGTAGAAGGTCTCTCCCGATCTCCAACCCCTTGTTTCTATCATCACTTTGGTTGGGTAGCTTCCTACTGCTCCCATTGGCAAGATAAAATATATTAAGCCTGAGGGGCCTTCTCCTGTCAACACTTCTCCTCCATGATCCCTCCTTCACCTTTCTGATTTGTTCATAGCCTCAACGTACTGGTGAGGTGTGGGATTCCAAGGTAAAGCCAGCGGGAGACCCCTGAGCTTGAAGGATTGGTCACATTAGAATCCATTAAAAGAAACCAAATGTCTAAATGATCAAGAAAGGAAAGGAGAGTTCTAATATGTGGCAGTCCAAGGGGGTTCACATACAAGGTCATGAGTTCAAAATCAGGGCAAGAAGACCGAGCAAAAGAAACAGGCCTGGGATCCTACTACAAGGTAGGGGTAGGGTGGAAGTAATTTCTCACAGGAAAGTACTTATTTTCATGGCTACAGGTCAAGGCTTGGTTATAAAGCTGACAGGGAAGCGTGAAGGGGGTAATTCTGGCTTAGGGGTCAGGGGTAGAATAAGATAACCTCTTCTTCCTCTTTAGACCTGGAGGATCTCGCCCCCATTGCCAACTAGGAAGATGGTTCCTGAGATACCTGAAGCCCCTCTTGTGAAAGTGCCATAGCCAGGTGACCCTAATCATTTGCCCAAGCTGAAGTCAACCAACTATAGGCTGGATATGAAGAAGACCCACCATCCAGGAGGCGGCTGGGTACAAGGTGCTGACCTAAGCAGGAGCCTGATGTTAATTAGATGGAGACAAACCCAATCATCTCTCTTCTTCTGGTGACTCTCAGTGTGAGATGCCAAAGAGAGGGGGCCAGAGAACTGGCCGTGCTTCTAAAGGGATGACAGGATGATGGGTCAGGGGTGCTGGATCCTGAAAGGTGAAGAACCACTGTTTCCATTCTCCCTGAGGTCTGGAGAGTGGGAGGGAGGCAGGTGTGACCTGTACAGGCTGGACATGTGCCCAGCTAGTTCTAGCACTTCCTCATTCCCCGCTGTCATCAACCCTATCACCTAAGGCAATGCTTTTCCAAGGATGGTCCTTGGACCACTTGTAAAAGAACCACTTTACAAAATGCATATATCCCCAGCCTTCTGATTATTGCATCAGAATCTCAGGAGCTGGATTCTGGAATCTGAATTTTTAACAGGTGCCCTGCGTGATTCTTATGTTTGTGGAACTTTTAAAACTACTGAAGCGGGGCGCCTGGGTGGCTCAGTCGGTTGAGCGTCCGACTTCGGCTCAGGTCATGATCTCGCAGTCCGTGAGTTCGAGCCCCGCGTCGGGCTCTGTGCTGCCAGTTCAGAGCCTGGAGCCCGTTTCAGATTCTGTGTCTCCCTCTCTCTGACCCTCCCCCATTCATGCTCTGTCTCTCTCTGTCTCAAAAATAAACATTAAAAAAAAAATTTTTTTTTAAATAAAATAAAATAAAATAAAATAAAACTACTGAAGCAAGGTGACCTCTTTCTCTTTTTCCTTTCAAGACTCGTCTGCTCCAATTCTCTGCCAGGCCCAGGGCAGGGCCATACAGTCTCTTGTGGGCTCCCCAGACTTCCTGAGAAGGTTTCTTTTCTAGCTAGACCCCAGGCCAAATCTGCCCTCCTTCAAGCCACCTGGAATTAGCCCCATGCATCACTTGTTCAAAAACCCAGTGACCCACCACTACGTGGCATTCATGTCAGCGTTTCCTGCCACCCGTGTGAGGCAAATTGCACAGCTCACTCTCTCTGCGCTGAGCTGCCCCTGTCCTTCTAGTTCGTGGGCCTCTCAGGTCCTGCATAATCAATTCAGCTGAGGTTCTCTTATTTTCTTGCAATTCTGTATTTCCCTAGAGTGTCCCCAACTTTGCAATCCCTACCTCAGCACGACCAGATGGTAGGGCCCAGGGGGTAAGGAGATGGGGCCTGGTTTCTTGGGCCCCATCAGGAACCGTATACTCTCCTGTGATCAGAGCTGTGATCAGAGCTTTTCTCCAAGGCACATGTTCACTGCAGGAAAGAAAAGTGACAACCAGCACTTACTACATGGACGGTCATACATATAGCATGGCCAATTCCAGTTTGCCTCCTTGCCTCAAAGAGGATGCATATGACTCCAATTTCACAGTAACCTGAGCACAAGGACATTTTGTCTAGAATTCATCAAGATATTCAGGAAAATCTCACAAAGATCAGGAGCCTAATAAAACAAGCTAGAAGGCCTGAATTCACCTGACCAGATGCTTCTGAATGCCTTTCACTCTGGGTAGTGTGGTCAGACCTTTATATCGTCTTCTGGGACACACAAGAATTCAAAACACAGTGACAGGATGGTCGGGTACCTCCTCCGTGAAGCACTTCTGTTCACAAACGTCTCAAGTGGGCTAAGTCAAATTCACAGCGTTAATTCCTTTTAAATTCCGCTACGCTCTCAAAACACGCCAGTGTTACCTCTTCTTCTGGACTCACAAGCTTACACAACCAAAGTCTGTTAGAGGACCCCGGCTCCACCTATATGCACGCTTATACACGCATGTCAAATCTACGCACGGTCCCTCTCCAACCCCCCAGTGAAAAATAAAATAGAGCCTTCTGGCAATTACAGAAAGGCAAAGTGTTTTAGGATTAGCATAAAAGAAGGTCAAGCTCTAAATAAGGTCTGGAGTATAGAGAATTGGCTAACTCCCCAGAAAAATCATACCAGCAGGCACAATCTGGAGCAGCCAGACGGGCTGACCAAGAACCTGATTCCACTGCCATGGAAAGTGTCAACAGCAGATGCCCATTAGGTCCTATCATTTACCAGACTATTCCTGTCCAGTGGGAGGCAGTTTATATTCTGAGCAAGGACTCCCTGCTTTCCTAAATGGGAGTTTTAATACAGTTAATCCGTTTTTCTTTTGCACCCTATGTGTGTTGGGGATGGTTGAATTCATCATTTAACCCAATGTGCTTATGAAACTTCAGTCCACCATATATAATATATACGATATGCATATATGTGGTGTGTGTGTATATACGTACACAAATCTACGTATATACCACTGCTCCAATATTTACTTATTATTTCTAACCAAATCAACCTTTTGTTCATTAATTTTTTTTGAGATAATTATAGATCCACCCTGCAATTATAAGAAACAGATTCCTTGTAAACTTTGTCCAGGTTCAAATTGTAACATTTTGCAAAACTATAGTATAATATCACAAATAGGATACTGATATTAATACACTCTTATTCAGATTTTCCCAGTTTTATTGGTACTCATCTGTGTGCGTTAAGTTCTATACAATTTTTTTTAACTTTTTATGTTTATTTCTGAGAGACAGACAGACACAGAGAGAGAGAGAGAGAGAGGGAGGGAGCATTAGTGAGGGAAGGGCAGAGAGAGAGGGAGACACAGAATCCAAAGCAGGCTCCAGGCTCCGATGCTGTCAGCACAGAACCCGATGCAGGGCTCAAACCTACGAATCGTGAGATCATGACCTGAGCCGAAGTTGGATGCTTAACCGACTGAGCCACCCAGGAGTCCCATAAGCTCTACACAATTTTAACCCCTGTGTAGGTTCACGTGTCCACCACTGCAGAGAAGAACGCCAAATGGTTCCAACATCACAAGGATCTCCCGTGTTGTCCTTTTATAGCCACACCCACTTTCCTCCCCATCCCCTGCCCACCAAAGCCCCTGGCAACCACTAATATGTCTTCTTTTTTTTTTTTTTAACTGTATTTATTCATTTTGAGAAAGACAGAGACAGTGCAAGTGGGGGAGAGGCAGAGAAAGGAAGAGAGAGAATCCCCACTGTCAGCAGGTGCCCCACTGTCAGTGCAGAGCTCCAGGCGCAGCTCGAACTCACGAAACTAACTGCAAGACCACGACCTGAGCCGAAACCAAGAGACAAGACGTTTCACCGACCGAGCCGCCCAGGCGCCCCTGCTAATATGTCCTCTATTTCAAAAATGTTCTCATCTCAAAATCTCATATAAATGAAGTAATACGCTGTAAAACCTCTGAGATCAGCTTTATTCACTCAGCATCATTTCTCTGGAGGTTCATCCAAGTTGCCTGTACTTTGTTCCTTTTCACTGCCGCATACGATCCCATGGCACGGAAGTACCACATTGTGCTGAGTCATTCACCTTTCAAAGAATATCTGGGCCGATTCCAGTGTCGGGCCATCATTAAAAAAAAAAAAAAAAAAGCTTCAGTGAATCCTCACGTGTGGGTTTTGTGTGAATGTAAATTTTCATTTGTCTTGAATAAGTGCCCAAAGTATGATTGCTGGGCATATGTAATTGCATATTTAGTCTTAAAGGAAACTGCGAAACTGTTTTTCTAGAACGACTGTACCATTTTACGGGCACCCCAGCAGCACAGGAGTGCTCCAGTGTTTCCATGTCCTCGCCAGCACTGGGTCTTATCACTTTTATTCTGCCAATTCCGACAGGTCTGCCGATGATGCCGAGCAGCTTTTCAGGCCCGTGCTGACCACCTTGATATTCTCTCGGGTGAGACAGACTCTCCCCATTTTCAAATTAGGGTTTTTAACTGTTAAGTTTCAGTGCTAATCCTTTGTCAGATACAGTTTGCAGATAATTTTTCCCAGTCTACAGCTTGCTTTTCATCCTCTTCATGGGAGCTTTCGCGGAACAAATGTTTTTGTTTTTTGTTTTTGTTTTTTAATATTTATTTTTGAGACAGAGAGAGAGAGACAGAGCACGAGCAGAGACAGGGAGACACAGAATCCAAAGCAGACTCCAGGCTCTGAGCTGTCAGCACAGAGCCCGACGCAGGGCTCGAACTCACAGACCGCGAGATCATGACCTGAGCTGAAGTCGGACGCTCAACCGACTGAGCCACTCAGGCGCCCCTACGGAACAAATGTTTTTATTTTGATGAGGTCCCGTCTACCAACTTTTCCTTACATGGAGGGTACTTTTGCTGTCAAGTCTCACAACTTTTTACCGAGTTCCAGATCCTCAAGATGTTCTCTTGGGAACTTTTCTAAAGGTTTTCTAGTTTTACTTTCTACATGAAACTCTAGGATTCATTTCAGAGTAATTGTTACATATGGTGTGAGGTTGGCTTGCAGGTTCCCCTCCACTATGGATATCCAATTACTCCAGCACTGTTTATTGAAAAAGCTATCCTTCCTCCATTGACTTACTTTCGCATCTTTGTCAACAATCAGTTGAGCATATTTATTTGCTGGGCTGTCTATTCTGTTTCGTTGATCTGTTTGTACATCCTTCTGCCAACACCACACTGTCTTGATTACTGTAGCTATACAGTAAGTCTTAACAGAGAAGGCAGTGATTTCTTCCACTATATTCTTCTTTGTCAATGTCGTTTTAGCTTTTCTAGTACCTGTGCCTTTCCATATAAATTTTAGGACAAACTTGTTTCTGTTTACAAAACAAAACAAAAAACCGACCCTTGTTAAAATCTTCATAGGGACTACACTGAACCTATAGGTAGATCAATTTACGGAGAACTGACATCTGTTCTATATTGAGACTTCCAACTCATGAACATGGTATGTCTCTCCATTTATTCAAGTCTTGTTTGGTTTCTTTCATAAGAATTTTATAATTTTCAGCATACAGATCCCATATATGTTTTATTAAGTAGCTATCTAAGTATTTCATTTTCTTTGTAGCAACCGTCAAGAGTTTGTGTTTTTAACTTCAGTTTCTGCATATTCATTTTTAGATACAGAAATATAATTGATTTTTCTGTGTATATTGCATATCCTGAAACTTTGCTGAACCCAGTTATTAGTTTTGGAGTTTTTTGGTATATCCCTTTGGAGTGTCCATGCAGACAATCATGTCATGTACATACATCAACTTTTTAAACATTGTGCAAAAAAATTTATATCATTATCACAAATGGAACACTAGCATCACTTGTCATAAAAATGTAATTCTAAAAAATAAGTACAATAAAGACAAAATATAATTAAATTCCAGCTAAATACAGTTGCCTGCGGAGGCCCTCAGTGTTAAGCCTGAAAGCTTGCTTTTTCCCCTTCTCTCTCTCTCTCTCTCAAAGGAAGAATAGCAAATATAAAAATACGTGTTGAAAATTTATTAGCCTCAAACTCACATGGAATATTCTCCAGGATCGACCATACACCAGGCCATACAATAATCCTCAATACATTTAAAATAATTAAAATCATACAAAGTATGTTTTCAAATTACAATGGAATTAAATTAGAAACCATCAGCAGAAATTTGGGAAACTGGGGCGCCTGGGTGACTCAGTCAGTTAAGCGTCCCACTCTTGATTTTGGCTCAGGTCATGATCTCACGGCTGGTGAGTTTGAGTTCCGCATCTGTGCTGTTAGCACAGAGCCTGCTTGGAACTCTCTCTCTCTCTCTCTCTCTCTCTCTCTCTCTCTCTCTATCTCTGTACCTCCCCAACTCACGTACACACACTCTCTCACTCAAAATAAATAAATAAACTTTAAAAAAGAAATTTGGGAAATTCACAAATACATGGAAATTAAACACTACACTACCAAATAAAAAAAAAATGGGTCTGAAAATAAATTAGAAAATACTTTGAATTGTATAAAAACAAAAATACAACATACCAAAACGAATGGGATGCAGCTATGGCAGTGCTTAGAGGGCAATTTATGGCTGTAAATGTCAAAATTAGAAAGGAAGATCTCAAATAAATATGCTAACTTCTCTACTTTGAAAAACTAGAAAAAAAGGGAGCAAAGTAAACCCAAAGCAAACAGAAGGAAGGGAATAATGAACAGAGGGAAAATAAATGACATAGAAGAACAATGGAAAGAAATCAGTGAAACTAAATGTTGTTCTTTGAAAAGATCAACAAAACTGACAAACTTTTAGCTAACTGAGCAGGAAATAAAAGGCTAAAATTTCTAAAATCAGGAACAGAGGCGTAGACATTACTACTGACCTTACAGAAATGAAAAGGATTAAAAGAGAATACTGCACTACACAAACAAATGAGATAACATAAATAAAATGGATAAATTCCTAAAAACATGCAAACTACTCTAACCCAAGACATAATAGAAAACCTGAGTATATCTACAGCAAATAAAGAAGTTGGACTGGTAATTAAAATCTTTCCACAAAGAAAAGCCTGGGTCCAGATGGCTTCACTGGTGATTTTATCAAACACTTAAGAATTAAGAATTAACATCAATCTTTCACAAACTCTTCTAGAAAACAGAAAAGAACACTTTTCCACTCATTCTACAAAATCTACTGCTTTGATATATCAACATCAAACAAAGACTTCACAAAAAACACAAAAACTACAGACCAATATTCTCATGAATACAGACATAAAAATCCGCAATCAAATATGAGCAAGCTGAACCCAGCAGCGTATAAAAAGGATTACGTGTCAGGGCTAAGTGGAATCTGTCCCAGGAATGCAGGGGGTTTAACATTCGAAAATCAATTAATGTAATACATTATATTAACAGAATAAAGGATAAAAACCACATGATCACCTCAGAAGATTCAGAAAGAGCATTTCACAAAAATTCAACATTCATTCATAAGAAAAAAAAAAACTCAACAAACTAGGAATGAAAGGGAACTTCCCCCACATCGATAAAGAGGACCTACATAACCCATACCACCAATATCCTACTAAGAACAACTAAATGCTTTGCCCCTACAACCAGGAAGAAGACAATAATGTCCACTCTCACCATCTCTATTCAAATTGTATTGAGGGTCTAGAAAGGGTAATTAGACAAGGAAAAGAAATAAAAGATTTCTTTTATTGGAAAGAAAGAAGTAAGACTGTCTGTATTCACAGACAACATAATCTTGTATACACTAACAATGAACATACCATAAACAAAATTAACAAAACAGTCCCATTCACAGTAATATCAAGAACAATGAAACACTTAGGGACAAAGCTAACAAGGAAATGCAAAACTTGTACACTGGCAACTATGAGATATGGGTAAAAGAGATTAAAGAAGACTTTAAATAAAATAGAAAGGCATCTTATATTCACGGATCAGAAAACTTAATATTATTGAGATGCCAATAATCCCCACACTGTTCTAAAGATTCAACACATTGTCTATTAAAATCTCATTTGCTTTTTCACAGGAATTGAGAAGAGAATCCTTTTCACATGGAAATGGAAAAGACCCAGAATAGTCAAACAGTCAAACAATCTTGAAAAAGAAAAACTAAATTGGAGGACTTATAAATATTTCGAACTTAGCAATCAAAATCATGCGGCATTAGCATAAGGAAGTAAGTATAGATCAACTGAATAGAATCAAGGGCCCAAAATAAGATTTTACATTTATCATCAACTAATCTTTGACAAAAGTGCCAAAAAAAATTCACTGGGAAAAAAGTTGTCTTTTTAACAAACAGTGCTGGGAATTAGATATTCACACAAACGATTAATTTGGACCTCCACCTCATAACACACACAATAATCAACTCAAAATAGATGACTGATATAAACGTAAGCTCTAAAATTACAAAATTCTTAAGAGAAAGCATAAGAAAAAAAAGAAGAAAGCGGAAGAGTAAATCTTTGTGATCTTAATTAGTCAATCACTTGAGCATAAGAGATAAAAGGGAAAAAAATCACAAATTGGTTGTTAAAGTTTTGCACTTCAAGAGACACAATAAAGATTGCGAAGATAACTCACAAAAAGGAAAAGAAAATATTTGCAAATCCTATATCTGATAAGGGACTTGTATTCATAATACATAAAGAACTACAACTCAATAGTAAAAAGACAAATAACTCAATTAAAAATTGGGTAGAGGATTTGAAGAGACATGTCTCCAAAGAAGATACACAAATGATCAATAAGCAGATGGGAAGATGTTTAACATCATTAGTCATTAGAAAAATACAAACCCAAGCCACATTGACACAACTTCACACCCATTAGGATGGCAATAATGCAAAAGACAGGTTAAAAACAGTGCTGGCTGAGAACGTAGAGAAATCGGAACCTCATACATTGCCAGTAGGCATATAAAATGGTGCAGCCATTGTGGAAAACAGTTTGGCAGTTCTTCAAATTGTTAAATACAAAGTTTCCGTGACACAGAAATTATACTCCTCGGAGTATACCCAAGAGAAATGAAAACATATGTCCACACAAAATTTGTCCATGATCGTTTACAGCAGCACTTTTTAAAGTAGCCAATGAGGCACCTGGGTGGCTTAGTCACTTAGTGACTGATTTCTTGATTTCCTCTCGGGTCATGATCTCACGGTTCGTGGGACCGAACCCCCTGTGTCCGGTTCTGTGCTGGTCCGGGGCCTGCTTGGGATTCTCCCGGTCTCTCTGCCCCTCCCCTGCTTGTGCTTGCTGTCTCACTCTCTCTCTAAAAATAAATAAATAAAGTAGCCAAAAAGTGAAAACAACTCAAATTTCAAGTTTCATTCAACCAGTGAATGAAAAAGTAAAATATGGTACACCCACACAATGAAATATTATTCAGCCATAAAAATGAATGAAGTGCTAACACGTGCGACAACACAGATGAATTTCAAAACCATTGTGGTAAGTGAAAGAAGCCAGTCACAAAAGACCACATAAGTGCATGACTCGATTTATAATACAAAATGTCCAGAAAAAGCAAATTTATAAAGACAAGAGAGTACATTAGTGGTTGCCAGGGGCTGGAAGGAGCTGGATGTTGGGAGAGACTGTAAATTGGCATGTTCTTTGCAGGGTGATGGAAATGTTCTAAAATTAGATGCGATGATGACTGTGCAACCCTATAATTATACAAAAATTTATTGACCTGTACACTCAGAGACAGGTGGATTTTATGGTGTCTAAATTAGTTCAATGAAATATATTTATAAAGAAATTAAAATTTTGAATTACATATTAAGAAATATTTAAAAATCAAAAATTTATTAGATCCATCTAGTGTTCCTCTGTGACTTAATCCAACGAGTCTTTCTCATTGAGGGTTTGAAAGAGAATTGCAAAGGGAGTCATTTCCTTGCTGCATGATTCCAGTGACAAGTAGCATCTAACATAACTTTGCGTGTAACAAAGGATACAATATACTCCATTCTTTAAACCACAACTGCAAGAGAAGTCACATTCCAACCTCACTGAGGCCAAACTAGAGGCGAAAGGGTACTATCCACAAACCGGAACTAGTGGGACAGCAGGCCCATGATGTCACCACTGGATGTAGTACCTGGACGGTCTCCCACTGGGGATGGAGGGGCTGTGAGTGAATTTACAGTTCAAAGTGAGATGGATGGGTTCTGTTAGGTGGGACATTTTGAAAATTATATATATACATACATATATATATATATACACACACACACACACACACACACGTATATGTATATATATACACACATATATGTGTATATATACATATATGTATATAGGCTTATATAGGCTTATATAGGCTGGCCACAAAGCAGAATGCCTTCTAAGGAGAATACTATACCAGTGCATTTTTAAAAGTGAATTCCTTTTAAAAGGAACGTACGGTACGTCTCCAGGTATGAGTAGCCAAGCCAACATGTCACAGACACGTTTTGTCTGACCAGGCTGTACTTTTCTAGGAGCTGCCCCTCTTCAAGACCACCTACCTCCCTATTCTCATGGTTACGGGGGAAAAATCATCTTGTACCTCCCAAATCCCCTCTCTTGGCCACAAATGCCTTGTCATGATATGGGGAGATCCTTCCATTGGCAATTTAAACTAGAAACAGAGAGAGAGAGCCAGAGACTAAATATGGAGCATATCAAATGCCAAAGCTAAAGGCAGCCTTGCTTTTTTTTTTACCGTGGGGATACCAGCACCTTCCAATAAGTTCCCTTTTTCCTGAAAATAATTTCAAGTGGGACTCCGTTTCATTGTCACCAAGAAGCCTAAATAATCCCAGTCAACTTTAAATAACTGTCTGCTTAACTTCCACTCTATCAGTTCTGCCACAATACACAAAGCTTGGTACCATTACAGCCATGCTTTTGCTATAACTCAATGGTGTCAGATGATAGAACCTTCCCTAGCAAAACACGGTCTCTAGCCACCCGCCCTCCCCCAACCCCATGACAAAAGTTAGTGATTCTGTTGCAATTCTAGACAAGCAAGCTGTTTTAGGGTCACAGTAAAGAATGGAGAGGTCTGACCCAAGTCTAGGGAGTTTAGACATTTGTCCAGTCCCCAGAAAAACAAATGATTAAGTGGTGTTTATGGCTGTTATTGTAAACCAACCTGATGTAATGTGATACAAAGTGTCTGAAATCCCAAAGAAACAGAGGATTTGTCAAAGGCCATGTTAAGACCTTTTACAAGATCTATTTCCATTGTTTATCAAATGTTGGCTGAATCACCCTTGGATTAGCAAAACCTGAGGCATGATGTCTGTCTTCATGAAGATCACCGACTGAATTGCTGAGAGTTGAATTAACCAGGGGAATACAGATAGATGATACAAATTGGCTATTCCTTTTTTTTTTTTTTTTTTTTTTTTTTCCCCAGTAGGCTTCATGCCCAGCTTGGAGCCCAATGTGGAGCTGGAACTCACGACCATGAGATGAAGACTTAAACTGGGATTAAGAGTAGGATGCTTAATTGACTGAGCCACCCAGGTGCCACTCACTATTCCTTTTTATAGCATTTTTATTTAGTAAAAATAGCTAGCTTCTCGGGCTCCATAGAGCTATCATCAAACCTCTAGTCCCTACAGACTGGGTCCCTGCAAATCTCATTTCTGGTTAAAAAAAAAAAAAAAAAAAAAAGGTCAACAATTCAGTATCTCTGAGGGAAACCAAAGTGTTTGGTTTGATACATCACCTTAAGATTATACGGAGAACAGCCTTAACAACACAGGTATGACAGCTTTTTACATGTGGACATTCAGAGACGGAGGATGTTAACTATCCAAGAACAGTTTTTAATGTATCTTACCTAATGTCTGAGAGATCACACTTGTTTCCAGCAATAGCCATTACAATGTTTTCTGGACCATGCTCCTTCAGCTCTTTCACCCATTTCTTCAGGGTATGAAATGAATCCTAAACCCAAAGTGTAAATCAATCATTGGAAAGACCCACCAACACAGTATTGCAGCCAAGTAGAAATGTAAACCCAACCCAATTTAATAGAGGAAAATATTTTCAGGAAACTCATGTACATTAACATCCCACCCCTGTCCTGGCACAAAACTTATTAGCTAAGTTTCACTTAAATGACCTGTAGAACTTTCCTTTTCTAAAATTGAAACTTGATGAACTGAAGAAAGTCATGTTAGTAATTTTCTTCTATAAATAACATCAATTGAAAATTACAGCCTTGACTCAGCATGAAAAAGACTAAGTCATAGGACTAGACATGTTCGTGCTTATTTCAGGAAAGAAAAAGAATACACACACACGAGAGAGAGAGAGAGACACAGAAATCCTGACTTCCTTTCTGCCTTTACTCCCAACCATCCTCCAGCAAACCAGCCAAGGTAGACACCACATCTAGGTAGAAGTGGTCAGGAATTCATGGACAGTAACAGTGATGGATCATTAAACCAGCAGTCCTGTGAGCTGAGTCAGCACTCCAGGAGTGGAAAAAGAATGTCAGCAAACCACTGCAGTTACTTGATGGATAGCCTAGATCCCCAACGTGATAACTAAAAATGTGGTATACTATATATATATACAATACATACATCAACATTATCCTTGACATTTTAAGTAGTGTGATGGAAACACTAATAGAAAATAAGTATTCCATAATCACAAAACATGCAGAACTTAACCAAATCATTTTCCTCCACTTAAAAGGCTGACATTCTGGAGAGGGGTACTTGGCAGACATGACCTTGCCTCTACGAGCAGACGGTCAATTTGAAAAATGAATGATCATTGTTGTTTACTTAATTTGGTAGAAAAATTTGAAATGCTTCACTATATACAGGTGAATAAACTCAATAGATGGTGTTGATTATCCCTGGCTACCATGCTATGAAATCTCATTCCAGGCTCCTGGGATGACAAGCAGTCAAGTCTCTGTTTTGGTCTTTTGAAGACAGAGAATCAACACAAATGGGGCCGTTTTGAAGGGGACATTCTTACCTGTTTGGTAATATCATATACTATGACAGCTGCAGCGGATCCACGATAGTACATGGGAGCCAGTGAATGAAACTGTTTAAGAACAATGAATAGTTTTAGGCCAAAGTCAACACATTTCATGCAACTTCAAATTAAAATATAAAAGTTTCATCCTACATTATCCCTATAAGATCCCTGAACTCCCCTTAGAATTTTCCCAGGGTTCGTATTAGGCAATAAATTCTCCTCCTTGACTATACATGTGCTTGTGGCTTATAGACCATGAAATTCACTTTTGGGAAAAGGCCAAAGATACGTTTTACTTTAAATGTTACTCTTCTATGAATTTTCTTTTCTCCACTGCTCATCACTTATCTGATACGACGGATCCATGGACATCTCATTAGGATGACAGAGTGGAAAGAAAAAGATGCTTGCCAAGGGGAGGACAAGAAGAGACTGGCACAGATCACGAGACCCTCACTGAGCCTTTAATGAGGAACATTGAGCCAGAACACCTCCCCAAGCCACCCTCAGCCTACACAGCTGCCATCCCTCAAATGAACACAGTGACACAGATGAGCTCCATTCCAAAATGTGAGCAAATCAAAGTCCCATTGGTCACTAGAATCCTTTATCTCTAAACATGATAGATAATTATGCTGGGGATACATGCAGAGTCTACGAATATTTTGAAGGATAGATCTTTGGATACATCTGGATACATCGTGGAAAAGTTTTAAAAGCCAGTAAGAAAAAGATAGCTCAGGCGAAAAATGGTCAAAGGATACACGTAGCTAAATCTCCAAGGAAGAGATATAAATTGCCAGTAAATATTTTGAAACATTCAATTATAGTAAAAGAAATGAAAATAAAAGCAATGAAGAGGCATGTAGTAACTTATTAAATATTAAAAAGATTTACTATATCCATAGTTGGTATGGATTCGGGCAGGGGAGCACTCTCATATGTTACCTGGGAATGTATTTGAAGACCTTCTTATAAAAAGACATTCAATATCACTAATCCTCAAGGAAACGCAAATCAAAATCACAATGAGATATCACACCTGTTACGATGGCTGTTATCAAAAAGAAAGGGGGCGGGGGTGCCGGGTGGCTCAATCAGTTGAGCGTCCAGCTCCTGGTTTAGGCTCAAGTCATGATCCCAGGGTCGTGGGATTGAGCCCTGTGTCGGGCTCCGTGCTGAGTGCAGAGCTTGCTTAGGATTCTCTCTCTCTTTCCCTCTGTCCCTCCCTGACTCATGTGTGCATGCTTTTTCTCTTTAAAAAAAAAAAAAAAAAAAAAAGATAACAAGCGTTGGTGAGGATGTGGAAAAAAGGGAAAAGGGAACCCTGAAGCACTGTTGGGAATGTAAACTGGTGCAGCCACTATTGAAAATAGTATGCAGGCAACACAAAAAACACAGAACTATATGATCCAGCAATCCCCCTTTTGGTTGTATACGTAAAGGAAATCTCTTCAATACCTCGAAGAGATATCTGCACTTCCATGTTCACGGCAGCATTATTTGCAATGGACAAGACATGGAAACAACCTAAGTGTCTATCGAGGAATGAAGAAAGGAAGAAAAGGTGATGTGTATACACACACACACACACACACACACACACACACACACAGTGGAATATTACCCAGCCTTAAAAAAGGAAATCCTGCCATTTGCAACAACATGGATGAATCTAAAAGATATTATGCCAAATGAAATAAGCCGGATACAGAAACAAAACAACCTGCATGATCTCACTTATACATGGGATCTAAAAAAGTCAAATACATAGAAGCAGAGAGTAGAAGGGTGGTTACCAGGAACAGGGAGGGGAGGGGTTGAGGAGATGTTGGTGAAAGATTACAAAGTTGCAGTTACATGGGATGAATAAGTTGCAGAGATAGAAGGCACAGCCTGATGCCTATGGTAAATTATAGTGTATTGAATCTGGAAATTTGCCAAGAGAGGAAATTTCAGGTGTTATAATCGTTTAACAAAGGGAAAAGGTAACTATGTGAGAAGATATATTAATTACTTTGTCGTAACAATTTCACTATGTGTATGTACATCAAATCATGTTGTACACCTTAAATATATAATTTTTATTTAAAAAACAGAGAGACACTCTCTTTAAAAGCCGCTGTTGGTAATATATACCAAAAGTTGAAATGTGCCTATTGTTCGACCCACCAACTCCACTTAAAGGAGCTCATCACACACACAATGGCCCTCATCCCTATGTTACACATGGGAGCAAATATTTGAAAACGACCTAACGGTTCATCATAGAGAATCCATTAATGGTGTCTGTATATAACAGAATATTCTGCAACAATTAAAATGATGGTGAGGGTTTTTAATTTTAGGAAACGATTACATACTGTTAAAGGGGGAAAGAAACAGTCTCGAAGCTGCTTATGAAGCATACTATAATTTAGAATAGAATGTGAGGTGGTCTGTCTATGTCTACGGCTACAACAATGTTTCTCAAAATGTTAACAGTGGGATTTCTAGTGACTTGTACATTCTTCTCATGAGAGTCTGTAGAGCATAAATGTTTACAATGATTTTTTTACATAGGTTTTTAAGTTGAAAAGAAAAAGCAACCATTTTTATTAGAGAGTAGGATAAGGAGCAGGGAGGGAAGGAAGAAGGATAGATCCTGAAGCTTTTCCAACAAAACCATCTCACTCATTCGTATTGGTTTCCCACATAATACTTATCGCTGAATAAAGCCTTGCCAAATTGAAATGATCCTATTTGGAGATTTGAAGTACGTTAGTTCCCGAGGCATCCCTCGTAATGTGCTGTAGAGGGCTGGGGCAGCACTCTCCAGAGTGTGGAAGGAAACAGGCTCTTTCTCAACTCTCCCGCCCTGGTGCAAGCCTCCACCTTGAACAGAAATAGCCATGGGGCCTCTGTGGTTTTTCAGAAAAGGGAATGGGTTGAATGGAGCTCAAGATGAACCCAGGAGTTCCCAGCTGACGGGCCCTGGCCACTTGCCAGGACCCCCTGGAAGACAGCAGGCCATTTACCATGTGTGCCTTTCATATTCAGTGCCCAACACTGGGTGTCTGTTGTAATTGTTAGACATCACTAAATCTATTTTTAATCTGTCCTTTAGCAATCCAATCCACATGTAGAAAATAAAGTCAGAATTCCTGCCCAAAGGGAGGATAAAAGGAACGTATTTCTGAAACACTCCTGCTTTGCTAAGGGTTAAGAATGCATATAAAGTGTCCTTTTAGCCCAATGATATAAAACGCCCATTTTTTTTTTTCAATATAGCCTCCATAATAGGAAAGGTCCACATAAACACACCACGTAGGAACAAAATCTGTATCTCAAAAATCAGGATACTTGTGGACTCAAGCACAAAGAGGAGCAAATCGTGGATATCTTCTTAAGACAGAGTTCATTTTCAGCTACAATACTATGAACTGAATCTAAAATGGTCACTGGTGTGCAGGTCTCATGAATTATTGAATAGATCTTTGTATATAATGCATTACTTGTTCTTTCCTTCCCCCAAATGGAATCATTTTGAAATAAATCTGTTGGTGAAGCCACTTAAATGACTTTATTGCCGGGGACTTGGGAGTTTTAATGAGTTAAAAGTTCAAGTCTCAGTTCTAAAACCCAATAATGCATTGACCAACGGATAATATTTGTGGAGGACAAAACGATAAATCACTTCTAGCCTACAATGTGTATACTCTTTCCCATACAAATATAAAAACAAAAGCACCACAATTAGCTTCAATACTCGACATGACATAACTCAATTTCCGTAGAGTCTGAATTAAGACTGATAAAAACACTTACATAAAAAGGTTCTTCCAGAAACAGTTTCCCGATCACATGAGGTTGATATAATTTTTAAATCTCACCTTGAGAGGTTCTTTGAAAATGAGCATGACAGAAGCCAATTCAAAATCCCTTCTTTCCTAACTATCCAACAAAATATCTAGAATGCCAAATTAAAGTGCTCAGATAACTTTTTAATTATTTAGAAGCAGCACGGGGAATTATGAAAAGCCAATCTGACTCTCAAAAGAAATGGCTGTGTATGTCCTTCGTGTGTGTGACTGTGTGTTTGTTAACTGTTGTATGTCCACAGAATAAGAGGGAGGGGAATGGTCTTCTTCAAGCTGCTCAGACTTAGCTTTTACAGATGTATGCTAACCTTGCCCCCACTTCCAGCAACTGGGAGAAGGATAAAGTGGGCATAATCTCTCTATAAAACAACCAGACAAGGAATATCAAGAGTCTTGAAAATGTTCATACACTGATTCAACAATGGCACTTCTGAAGGGAATGATCAGAGATGGGCACAGAGTAACCAAAATTCACTCCAGAATCATCAGTAATGCTGACAAATCGGAACCGATGTCAACGTCTAACGATCAGGGACCAGAAACGTAAATTTGGCTTAGCCATACAATGGACTTCCAGGCAACAGTGAAATTTACATTTCTGAAAAAACAGAAGATGACACAAGAGGCAAGATAGAGCAGTCTGGCACTTCCCTGGGGTCTTCTGCAGAACCCTGGGCCCATGAGGTGCTTTTTGGAAAAAAGGTTTCTTGGCCAAGTAAGTTTGACCAACGTTGTACATGATAATGCTTCCTCGGAGATTTACAAAGTATTATTAGTGCGTGAGAAGCTCTGAAAATTAGTATAGTCAAGAAACCTATTTGTTTTGGTTTTAACTCAGAATTCTCAATTTTCTTTACCTTTTTCCAAGTAGCATTTTTTAACATCTCGAGACCAGGTATGCTCAGAACCCACCTTAAGGGCAAAGTACGAAAAGATCTAGACTCAAAGGGAGTCGAGACATCCATGCCTGGCTGCCTGACTCTGTTCTGGTTTCTTTATTCTGTAAACTGTGGGTCGCTGTGGGGGTTGGGGTGGTGGTGGTGATAACTAAGGTTTTTCCAGCTCTGTGATGACACTCACGGCCAAGGCAGGACAGAGTCTGGATGAAACCTCTTCCCTTTGCCCTGCTCTTGATTCTTCCGAGTGTTTTACATGTAACACAAATGTCCTTTCTTCCCATCCCACACCACCCTGTACGTGTGTACATTCACACACTACTCAGCACACAGTGGAAATTATTATTCCAGGAAATATCCAAATCCTCCAGACCACCCAGCCTGCTTCAGGCAAAATTCCTTAAATGCAGGTTTGTGGCATCATAAATTCCACAGCAGCAAAAAATCGTGCATGTCAAGAATGAGCAGTAGTGGAAAATACATCAAGTTTCCAAACAAGGACAAGTTCCAGCTGGGCTCTGCCTCCCCAGATGAGAATTATCCAAGCCAGAATGCTCTGGCATCAGGTCCAGGAACTTGTAGGGATTGGTTATGTGTTACGATGTTCAGAGAACAGTGTCCTTGGTGAGTCGCTTCAATGCAGCCCGGGAGTCAATGCTGTTCTGCCTCTGGTGCCAGGACAGGATCAGAAATTCTCACCATCCCACAGAACCCTGAGGCCAGGGACAGTCGAGGGCAGAAGCCAAAACATATCCCGTGGTTCATTAGGATTCAAACAAAGAGGGAAGTGGTAGAGGAAAATTCTTGACATTCCCAACATTCCCAGCTGGCAAAAGCTGAATGGAAAAACCATCACTGAATGTTCTTTATGTGCCATTCAGAAGAATGTTTCTGATTTTTACACAGACCCTCTCTCTCCACAGAAAAGCAGAGGCCTATTTAATATGCCCACTCAGATGTCCTAAAACCCGTTAGTAGGTAAAGTTGAAAAGAAAAAGGGCTGGGAAATTATACAGCAGACTATTAACGATATGATTTCTGAATACTGTCATTATAGGCAGCCCGCCACTTGTTTCGATGCGTCTAGATTTTTTTTTAATTTTAATAGGTTACATTACTTTTACAATGAGAAGCGATTTTTTCCCCCTCCCCTTCCTTCTTCTTTCTTTCATTTTGCCAATTAAAGTCAATCAGCGTCCTCAGCATTAGGGGATCAAAGTATTGAAGCCAAAGTATCAGAAGGAAGCCGGATTTGAGAGGTAACCTGACCTCCATGTGGCTCCTTTTTGACAAGGTACAGTGCAAACCTTCTCTAGTAGAAAATGAAACAACCCAAATCCAAACCTCTTTCCACAAAAAAAAACGGTGTTGGTGGGGAGGGCATGGATTCGTGTTTTGTAAAAGACAAGGCAATGAACTAGGGTATTCTGATCCTTAGAATAATGTAGGAGACAGAAGTCAAGGTCTTGAAATGATGCAGAAATACATTTTTCCCCACCCATGTAATACCCAACTGCAGAGAACCTCAGCTCTAATTCCTGTCTGTTAGCAAGCCAATGGAATTTCCTCAAAGTCCAGAACTCTGCCCCACCCTGTCCCTAAGTTATCTGTGTTCCTCATCACACACAGTCACCATTCATTTGAAGGAAATGCCACAAAGGTTGGTCATGACTCTCCCTCTCTCTCTACTCTGCTCAGGTTGCTTTGGTCTCTCCCACCTGTGTGTAGCCTCCTGTTCACAGAAAACATCCCATCTTCGAGAGGCCTCCCTGCAGAATGGGACAGCAAGCCAACATCACCTGGGATTACGCCCAGAGCAGAAGACACTTTGCTCTGTGGGCCCCACAGCGGGGCCTAACCCAGTGCCCCCTGGCTGCGGCACCTGTCCTGAAGCCCTGCCACCACGGTGCCCGCAGGAAAGCCTGCCTTGCTGGGCACCCTTGAGGGGCTTCCCGAGTCTATGACAGCACCTTGCTAGAAAGGGATTGGAATCACACACTTGCAGGCGTGTGGTTTCATTCATCCCCAAAGCACCGGGCACCCAGGACTGTGTGCTGTGTTCACTGAGTGCAGCCTGAGTGCATTGTTCCCGGACTATCTGGAAGTTTCCATTACGGCATGTAAATACTGCAGTGGCCTCCATACTGGCCACACAGCACCCAGAGGGATCCTTTTTTTAACTTCTGAGTTGTGTTATTTACACATACCATCGAATCTATTTTTAACTTTTTAATTGTGGAAATTTTCAAACATACGCACCAGAAGAGAGCATGGTACAATGTGCTTCCAGATTCTCATCCCCTAGCCTCAAGATCACCCCGAATACATGGCCATGGGCATGTTTCCACCTCCCTTCCCCCCCCCGCCGCTAAAACCTTCTGAAGCAAATACCTGACATCATATTATTTTAACTGTAAAGCAACTGACGTTTTTCTTCCAACTGTGTCACTTTTCAAAACCCTTCCAATGTACTAAGCATAAAATCCAAACTGTGTCCTATGGTGTCACTAAGGCACTAGGCTCGTCTCCCCCGCCCTCTCTCTCCAGCCCCTGGCCTCCTCCCTGCTCCCTGAACATGCAGCCATGGGGAGCCCTCAAGCTTATCTCACATGCCTTCCCCAGCCTGGACCACCCTCCACTAGATATCCTCACTCCCTCACTTCATTCACACTTTTTTCAAGGGTCACCTCCTGTGCGACCCTTCCCCGACCCCCTATCTGGGCCATAGCAGGGACTCAACAAATATGTAACGATGGAACACATGTGATGAGTCCCTAACCCTGTGAAGGCAAGTTCACTGGGTAACACTGTTCCCATTTTACAGATGAGAAAATAGGCTCAGAATGGTTACATCAACTGCCCACGGACACACAGCTCTTCAATGGTGTGACCAGACCTTGAACACAGTCTTCTGACTCCAAATTCCATGCGTCTTTCCATTTCTCAGTTGCTTCTCTGCAATGAAATGTTGCTTAAGTTGACGTAATGCAGATATGGGCTTACACACGTATTCACTCATTCAACAAGTATCCACTGAACACGTGGTACATGACAGGTACTAAGCGATGGGGAAACAGGAGTTGGCAGATGGAATTACAGCCCCCAAAGATGTCCACATCCTAATCCCTGGGACCAGGAAATATGTTATGGTACATGGCAAGGGGGGGGTTAAGACTGCTAACGGAATTAAGGTTGCTGACCAGCTGACCTTGAGATGGGAAGATTATCCTCCATTATACAGTGGCCAGTGTCATCCTAAGCGTCCTTACAATTGGCAGAGGGAGGCAAGAGAGTCAGAGCATGGAAGAACTTCTGCTGCCGGCCTTGAAGATGGAGGGAGGGGCCACAAACCAAGGAATGCGGGCAGCCTCTGAGAAAGGCCAGGAACGGATTCTTCCCCAAAGCTTCCAGAAAGGAACACGGCCCTGCCTATGCCTTGGTTATGAGCCCGGTGACACCCTTCTCAGACTTGTGACTTTCTGAACTGTAAGTAAACTTGTGCTGTTTCGAGCTACCAAATGCGTGGTAATCGGTTACAGCAGCCATAGGAAACAAACAGAGAAGGGGAAGGACAAGGGTGGAGTCAGGCCCGCCTTCAAAGGGGCTGCCCTGGATTTCAATGTCTCCAAACAGGGAGCTCTGTGTTCTTTTTTTTTTTAATTTTTTTTTTCAACGTTTATTTATTTTTGGGACAGAGAGAGACAGAGCATGAACGGGGGGGGGGGGGGGGGGGCAGAGAGAGAGGGAGACACAGAATCGGAAACAGGCTCCAGGCTCTGAGCCATCAGCCCAGAGCCTGACGCGGGGCTCGAACTCACGGACCGCGAGATCGTGACCTGGCTGAAGTCGGACGCTTAACCGACTGCGCCACCCAGGCGCCCCAAGATTCTTAATAAGCACAACCCCAGCCCCGGGACGCCTGTCTCCGGCGCACTGCCTGCAGTCCCGGCCCTCTGAGTGCCGGAGAACGGAAACTGGCCTCAACCCAGGAGGCAGAGACAATGCTTCATAATTAGAAGCTACTTAGGGCGTCCCAGACTAAAACACACTCCAATAAAATGTCGTTGCCCGATTTGTCAAGCATCTTCATTTAGCGGCGTCACGGTCCCTCCCAGACCCTGTCCCCACGGAGGGGGCAGGGCAGGCGGCCCTGGACGCCCAGAGAGGAGGGGGAGACACCCACCGGGGAACAAAGAACAACAGTGGGGTCTCTTGTGACAGAGAGGGTGTAGAAGGGGCAAGGGGCAAGGGGCAGGGGCTACTTGCAGGCAGGTGCGGCCCAGCCTTGCTTTTTAAGATCAACGTAGGCTTGAGCCTCTACTCGCCACGCTTCCTGTCTGTTCACTTCCCGCTTCCGGTCCCTCACTTCCGGCTTTCCCAGCGCACGGGCTGAGGGCAGAAGTGCTTGGAGAGTTTCCCTCTGGGCTTACTACATTTATTTTAATATATGGACATGTCCTTCCTCTTTCCCTCCTGCCAGTGGCATTCTGCACCGAAACTCCTAATTTGCTAAATGACACCAACACCCCTGGATGGGAACCAGATATGCCATTAAAGGCGGCTCTCTGGGTGCCCACACCTCTGCCGTCCGATGCCCCTCTTCGAATGCCACAGTCACACTTCCTTGGGCAGTTTCTGTCACCAACTTTTATTTATTTTCTAGTGTTTATTTATTTTGAGAAAGACCAAAAGAGCGAGTGGGGGGGGGGGGGGCAGAGAGAAGGAGAGAGAGAATCCCAAGCAG
This sequence comes from Leopardus geoffroyi, assembly GCF_018350155.1. Classification (NCBI taxonomy): domain Eukaryota; kingdom Metazoa; phylum Chordata; class Mammalia; order Carnivora; family Felidae; genus Leopardus; species Leopardus geoffroyi. Next base: position 34,560,590 of record NC_059339.1, read on the forward strand.
GATCCACACTGACAGTGAAGAGCCCCCGCCCCGTGGGGCTTGAACCCACAAACCGTGAGATCATGACCTGAGCAGAAACCAAGAGAGCGATGCTCAACTGACTGGGCCACCCAGGCGCCCCTCTGTCACCAATTTTTAAATACCGCTGGACCTCTTCAGCCGTACCACTTTTAATTACGGTGATTCCTGAGGCTTCTTCTCAAAGCAGATGTGGTAGCACCGCCCTATCAGGAGCTGTTGACTTCATTTTTAACAGCATATGCCAGATTTGCAAGCTTCTGATGTTTCTCCTTGCCACATAATCTTCTGGTTTTCCCTTCCGGGGAGTGTTACGGGAGCAAAGGATGGAGAGAAGGAATATTTCCCTTCTCAGGATCTCAATTTGCACTAATTAAAACACTGTTCTCTTGTGATGGGGAGAGGAAAGCAAAACCGGGTACTGACCCTCTTCCACTGCAGGTGAATTCCTACAAAAATCGTTCTCTAGTGAGTGGGTGCAGGAAAAGGTGCAATAGAGTGAAGCAGTTTCCCTCCGGCAGTGGGTGAGGAGCAGATTCTGTGTGTTGTCGAATCAGATTTTGTGTTCTGTCGGCTCCTAGCCGGCGCCACTTGGAGCTGGGCCTGTATTTCCAGTGGCTGCAGGGCAAGCAGAGGAGAAACAAAGAGCAGCACATTCTGAGCTTCTGAGAGGCCCCATTCTTCAAGGACTTCCAAAGGTCAAAATTTCCTCTGACTTTAGCTACAGTCTGTGAAAAGTGAACCATTTCCTTAACCACAGAGTCCGGGACCAAGGAAAGAATGAAAGATGGCAAAAAGCATCTTTGGGTGTTTGTCAAGGCTGAACCCGACCTCCTCTATCTGCTGCCTTCATTCTCTTTTTCTGTCTCAGGGACCCACTGAGACCCAGCATTTCGGCCACGGCCCTGCCTGGCTGTGTCTCAGCTATCTCTGCTCACGTCGTCCAATCACCTAACCTTTCCAATTTGGTAGGTGCCGCAAAGGTCAAGCCAAAGGAGGTGAATAAGCATACTGTCTCAACAGAGCAGCTAAACCGTCAGCTCCTAGAGGGCATCCGCGTCACTTTGACTTCTTCAGGTACCCAAGCTTCCGGGAAAACTTCGGACAGAAGGAACAAGGGAAGATTCAACAAATCGGGGTGGTGTAAATATATTTAGTATATTATTTCCCGGAGTGCTTGAACTATCTCAAAATTGGAGGGAAAAAAATGTTTGTACACTTACTAGGAGAGTCACTGTAAGCCTTTGAATCAATGGGTGTCAGCATATCACTTTATCTTGAGTCAGTATGTATTAAGTAATAATGTCTGGTCCTGGGTTAGATAATAGCGCTGATAAAAGCTAAACCAGCTGCAAATAATAATATTTTGAAGACAGATTCCTTCTTTTAAAAAAATAATTTAGTCAAGTAAAATACATTTCGAATGTAATGATAAGTTTGGTAAGTTGCAAGTGATAACTTCACAAATATAACCTTATGTACAGTTTTATGTGAACTTGTTATGCATTTTAACATTTCAAAGATTTAATATTTTATTCAGAATTTTTTCTTTAGGTACCATTCAGAGGTCAAGGCTGCCTTTCCAGTCCACAATTAGAAATGAACAACAGCTTGTAACTTGCTTATCGCTTAGGACTTAAAGGTTTAAGGAGCAGGTAACCCTCAAATTCATCTACAGATTCAACACGATCCCTATCAAAATACAGCTGGGGTTTTTGCAAAAATGTACAAGCCGGTCCTAAAATTCCTATGGAAATGCAAGGGATGTGGAATGGACAAAATAATCTTGAAAAAGAAGGACTAAGTTGAAGGACTCATACTTCCTAATTTCAAAACTTGCCAAAAAACTACAGCAATCAGGGAAATGTGGTCCTGGCAGAAGGGTAAAAATTAGATCAAAGAAATAGAATTGCATCCGGAATTAAACCCTCACATTTGTGGTCAACTGATTATCAACAAAGGTGCTGAGAAAACCAACTGGGCCAAGAATGGTCTTTTCAACAAATCGTGTTGGGACAGCTGATTTTGTATGATATCAACGTACAGAGTGAGGTGGAAAACCCTTCCTTGTAAGATATGCAAAAAGTAACAACAGATGGATTATAGAGCTGAAGGTAAGAGCTAAAACTATAGAACTCTTAGAAGAACATACGGGGGTAAATCCTTGTAGCCTTGAGTTCGGCAAAGACAAGTGGTGGGAATGTGGAGAAACTAGAACCTCATACATTGCTGGTAGGAACAGAAAATGGTGCAGCCACTTTGGAGAATAGTTTGGTAGACCCTCAAAATGCTAAATATAGGGTTACCACATGACCCATCAATTTCACTCCTAGATATGTTCCTGAGAGATTTTGTTTCGATTCCTAAACACAACTATCTACGCAAAAACTTATTTACTCATGAATGCTTGTAGCAGGCTTATTCATAATAGCCAAAAAGTGAAAATAACCTAAATGTCCATCACTTGATGGAGGGATATACAAAATGTAGTGCATCCATACAATGGAGTATTAATCAGCCATGAAAAAGACAGAAGCACTGATTCAAGTTACAATGTCGATGGACGTCGACAACATTGTCCTAAGTGAAAGAAGCCAGTCACAAAAAAACAAAACCAAACAAAACCAAACAGGCTGTATGACTCCATTTATATGCAATGTCCAGAGTAGGCAAATCTACAGGCAGAAAGCAGCCAAGGGCTGGGGGACTCAGGAAGAAGTGGGAAATGACTGTTAATAGGTTCGGGGTTTCTTTTGCGGATGATGAAAATGTTGTAAAATTAGTTGTGGCAACGCTTGCACAGTCAACATACTAGAGCCCACTGAACTGTACATTTTAAATGGGTGTATTTATGGCCTGTGAATTACATCTCAATAAAACTGTATTTAAAAAAGAGAGGTAAGGGGCAACCTGGGTGGTTCAGTCGGTTAAGTGTCCAACTCTTGATTTCGGCTCAGGTCCTGATCTCACACGGGATCTAGCCTCTTGTCAGGCTCTGCACTAACAGCACAGAGCCTGCTTGAGATTCTTTCTCTCCCTCTCTCTCTCTGCCCCTCCCCCACTCACACTCTTGCTCTCCAAAATCAACAAAATAAACTAAAAATTTTTTCTCAAAAAAAACAAAAACAAAAACACTAGAGGTAGTACTCTACATGCTGATAATCCACACAGAAACAAATAGAGGCAAAAGCGTTTATCAGCTAATTTTATTTCTAACCACTAGAACTCCAGGATGGATTATCCAAAAAAAAGATGAAAGCATGGCTCAACGGCTTCCGAGGTGAACTGGGCAATGAAAACAAGAAGCTTATGAGACTGAAGCACTGAGCGAGTCTAGAACAGGTGAGGGAGTGAACAGGAAAAGAGTTCCAGAGGAACGGGTAAACAGAGAATTTCACACCACAGCTATCTTCATTGGGCTGTTTTCAGAAACACAGAGAGGGACCATCTCAGGCACCAGGAAGTAATGAATATACAGCTCACCCTTGAACAACACGGGTCTGAACTACAAGTCCGCTTAAATGCAGATGTTTTTGCAGTACAGAACTATGCACGCATTTTCTCCTATGATTTTCTTTTTTTAAGTTTTTTTAATGTTTTTATTTATTTTTGAGACAGAGAGAGACAGCATGAGCAGGGGAGGGGCAGAGAGACAGGGAGACACAGAATCCGAAGCAGGCTCCAGGCTCTGAGCTATCAGCACAGAGCCGGACGCGGGGCTCGAACTCACGGAGTGTGAGATCATGATCTGAGCTAAAGTCAGACGCTTAACCGACTGGGCCACCCAGGTGCCCCTTCTCCTATGATTTTCTAATACATTTTCTTTTCTCTAGCTTACTTTATTGTAAGAATACAGTATATTACATGTAACATACAAAATACGTGTTCATTGACTGTTTATGTTATCAGTAAGGCTTCCAGTCAACAGTAGTAGGCTATTAGTAGTTAAGTTTTAGGGGAGTCCAAAGCTATACATAGATTTTCAATTGCGAGGGGTCAACCCCCCCTAACCCCCACATTGTTCAAGGATCAACTGTATATTTTTTTTTTTTTTTTTTTTTTTTTGGGACAGAGAGAGACAGAGCATGAACGGGGGAGGGGCAGAGAGAGAGGGAGACACAGAATCGGAAACAGGCTCCAGGCTCTGGGCCATCAGCCCAGAGCCTGACGCAGGGCCCGAACTCACGGACCGCGAGATCGTGACCTGGCTGAAGTCGGACGCTTAACCGACTGCGCCACCCAGGCGCCCCGGATCAACTGTATTTTAAAAGCCACAGGGGGGCAAACGTTATTTCTATAATTTCAGATTTCTTAACAGGAAATTCATTTAGGGTAAAATACCACAGAGTGTGTAAAAGTAAAGTTCAGTGGGAAAAGATGGAGGTAGATGTCTGAAAAGAAGTTCCAGGCTGGGAGAAGTTGAGCCTCCAAGGTACATAGAGCAAGAGAACCAGATGCCTACGGACGACAAAATTATGACCACCAATTCTTCACTTCTCCATGAATTCATGCCCTGTTTATGCCAATGTAGTATTTGCACTTCCTCTAAAGGCCATGTTTCTATCTTTTGACTTTGGGCTCTGCCATGTGACTTGCCTTGGTCAATGGGATGTAGACCATGTGACATGTGCCCATTCCAACCCTAGCATGAAGAGGCTTCACGTCTGCCCTTTGTCCCTCATGCTTCTGTATTGCCTGAGAAGAGCTTCCTCGGGGAGCTGTTGTCTCTCTAACCCCAGAATGAACAAGCAAGCAAAGTCCCCCCTGCCAGCGCACAGACCCACAGCTTGAAACACAGCCACCTCAGCAAGAGAGCTCTTGTAATATTTTTGTAACTTTTCTGCAAGTACAAGAATATTTTTAAATACGGAGATAAAAAAGAATTCACACACAACGAACGTGTCATTTTCAGTTAATAATGGTATTCTAAAGTCTACATAAAGTTGAGTTTATTTAAGATCATATTTAGAATTCTACAATAGCTCAATCTTTTATTAGATGATACTCTCTTACTCAGTCCCGTATAGTGTTCAATTTGTTCTTACTTGGCATTTCTTTCATTTCCAATGTTTTGTCAATTTCCTTAAATACCCAAAAAAGGGGCACCTGGGTGGCTCCATCAGTTGAGTGTCCGACTCTTGATTTTGACTCAGGTCATGATACCAGGGATCGTGGGATTGAGCCCCTCGTCAGGCTCTATGCTGATCGTGGAGCCTGCTGGAGGTTTCTCTCTCTCTCTCTCTCTCTCGCTCTCGCTCTCGCTCTCGCTCTGCCCCTCACCCCTGTTCGCTGTCTCCCTAAAATAAATAAATAACCCAAAAAAGACAGTAGTAATAAATTATATAATTTCCTACACAAATCTTTGCATCATGTCATTTTTACTGTTAAGTTCAAAGCTCCATAATTCCTGGTAAATATGGGGGGGGGGGCTATTTTTTAGTCTGTATGTGTGTTCTCCAATTTCATCTTAAAAAATATATAACGATGTGGGGCGCCTGGGTGGCGCAGTCGGTTAAGTGTCCGACTTCAGCCAGGTCACGATCTCGCGGTCCGTGAGTTCGAGCCCCGCGTCAGGCTCTGGGCTGATGGCTCAGAGCCTGGAGCCTGTTTCCGATTCTGTGTCTCCCTCTCTCTCTGCCCCTCCCCCGTTCATGCTCTGTCTCTCTCTGTCCCAAAAATAAATAAACGTTGAAAAAAAAAAATAAATAAATAAATAAAAAAATATATAATGATGAGCTTGATTTCAGAAGTCAATCTATTTAACTTAAGACGTGTTAAGTAGAGTAAGGGGAGAGTTTTCATGCTCACAAAAGAACTACCAATTCACCTTTGTGGAATTTGACCGTGGTGCATTTGAAACCCAAATTTTATAAATGCAACCATTACGACTGAGGCACTAGGGTGGACAGACAGCCAACCCAAGTGAAACAAGAGAATAAGATGATGTTAATATCTGTTCATGTTAGGTTCTTAGAGTAATATTGCTCTGATGGATCAGATCAAGAAAATGAAGCCTGAAATTATTCCAAGACACCAACATTTTAAGGGAGTTATCTTATGGATTGTGATAGTGTTTTAAAGCAAAAACAGAATGACTTGGAAGCAGACACCTAGAACATGAAGGTTGCATTTCCTACTGATGAGGTATTTTTAATAACAATGAGGATATTCTAGTTTATGTGGAAAAACAAAGAAGGGAGTCAAAAGGAAACCCAACGGGAAAGATGGATGTGCTGCCACATTGGGACAGAATCCCAAACCCAGACTAGTGGGAGATAGGAGGACGAAGCTGGGCAGATAAATTCCTTTCTCTCCCCTGGGACCACTTCCGCTCCTGTGTACATCCTTCCAGAGGCATCTGCTAACCTACTGTTGAGTCCTCGTCACAGCTTGGCACAAAGCAGAAGCCAGAACCACTCATTCCAGGAAGAAAGGATGAAAACCCCCAAAAGCCTGCACTGATACTACAACACTGGCACGGCAGTGGCACTCTCGCCCCCTGGACACCCCTCTTGGTTGCAACAAACTGGAAGCACAAATCTTCCAAACGTTACGTTTCTAACAAATTGGACTCAGCAATCATCTGGTTAATTGAAAATGATTAAATTTTCAAACACTTTCTTACAGAGGCAGTCTATGGATTAGCATTTGCCATTGAAAGAATCCTAAGATGGCCGTCATATATGGTTGAATGAAAAGCATTATCAGGAATGAACACTCCCTTCTACGAAGAGAGGGAGGAGGAGAGTGATCCTTTTACATTTCCAGTGCTCTGACGGAAAAGTAATTTTTCAAGAGTATGAATTTGTGCCAAAATATAGTCCAGAGTTAATATTGTGTATGCGAGGCAGAACTTGGTTGAATCGTCCCACAAGTAAACAAATACTGATGCAAAGCACTGCCCTGAGCATTATCCCCCTTTGAGGACACAGAAGTCTATGTCTTTATATTATGAAACCATAAATCCAAAGAGATTTTGTTTGTTTAAAATTACACAGACTTAGTAGAACAGCAGCAGATTTCTACACAGATAAGGAGGGATAATAAAGTGCACTGGACTCCAACAATTAATGAGACAGAACAAATAGCACGAGGCACAAGCAGCAGCAGGGAATGTATTTTTAGCTCCAACATTAGGTAACGTCATTACAAGCACGATTAAATCCAGCAACAAGCTGCCAAAATGATTGAAAAATTGCCATCACTGGAGAGATGCGAGACTGCACGGAGGGACACCAGACAAGGACAGTCTGAGGATAACTAAATCAGGCCTTTGAGGGTTAGAGGGATCGATGACCACAAAGGCTGAACAGACATTTTTCACCCACTCTCCACAAATCTAGATTCTAAAAAGCATCCACCTGAAGTTATCATCCAAAACTCAGTCCCTCTTCCCTGAAGCACTACTATGGAATCAAACCTTGCACCTATAATACTAACCGTTATAATAATAGATAATACTGTGAATACACATAGCACTAACACAATAATACTACATGTAACATGTATAATATAGTAACATGTTACTATATGTAACATGTATAATATAATAATCTATACAATACTATACTTTTAAAATTACAGACATAGCAATATAGTCACAGATGCCTATAACCTCTAACAGTCAAATTTTAGGAAAAGCAATTAGAATAATTAGAAATATGGTCATACGAAAAATTTTCTATTGCTATTTTGCTTTGAGATGGTCAGTGAGTCAAGCTACAAACTACAGTCGTCACTTTAGAGTATCAGATTTCATCAAAAGCAGTCAAACACTTGAATATTATATTAGAATAGGTAAGGAGGGGTGCCTGGGTGGCTCAGTCAGTTACTCATCTGACTTTGGTTCAGGTCATGATCTCACAGATTGTGGGTTCGAGCCCCACGTCAGGCTCTGTGCTGACAGCTCAGAGCCTGGAGCCTGCTTTGGATTCTGTGTCTCCCTCTCTCTCTCTGCACCCCCCCGCCCCACTCACACTCTGTGTGTGTGTGTGTGTGTGTGTGTGTGTGTGTGTGTGTGTGTCTCAAAAAATAAATAAACATTAAAAAATTAAAAAAAAAAAGAATAGGTAAGGAAATGTCAAATACTCGGTTTAGATCATACAGAAATCTCTCTTCAGGAATACCGTTATTATCAAGTGAAAACAGCAGGTTATAAAGAACCATGACCCCTTGGGGCGCCTGGGTGGCGCAGTCGGTTGGGCGTCCGACTTCAGCCAGGTCACGATCTCGCGGTCCGTGAGTTCGAGCCCCGCGTCGGGCTCTGGGCTGATGGCTCGGAGCCTGGAGCTTGTTTCAGATTCTGTGTCTCCCTCTCTCTCTGCCCCTCCCCCGTTCATGCTCTGTCTCTCTCTGTCCCAAAAATAAATAAACGTTGAAAAAAAAAAAACAAAAACAAAAAAACCATGACCCCCTTTAATATGAAGTTATCAACACATATAGTGAGACATCTGAAGAATGACCATCTAATGTCAATAGTGGAAATTAGACTTCTTGTAGGGATTTCATAATGTATACAAACATCAAATCGCTATGACGTACACCTGAAATGAACAGAATATTGTACGTCAAGTATACCTCAACTAAAAAAATCAATTAAAAAAACGGTGCAAATATCTGGGTGGTGGGATTTTGGCCAACTTCACTTTCAGCCGCATGGCTTTTGGGTGATTTTTCTAGCGGAACAGAACTACAAAGCTCGGGACCCAGACTGCCGGATTCCTATTTCGCCTTTACGCCTAATTGGCTGTGTGATCTTGAACGAGTTACTTAACTTCTCTGCCCCTCAGTGACTTCACCTATAAATAGGGATGAAAGTAGTCCCCACGTCAGAGTGCCGTGAGAGGGCTAAGTGCGTTATTAGTACACGGAAAACATTCGGAACAGGGCATGAAACATAGCAAGCCCTTAGGAATGACCCACCAAGCGTAGAAACAGTAATACTTCTAATACGAAGCCAGCTGTTTGTAAAACTGAGTTATTATGCACATTAAAAGCAACTATTTCATGGCCAAAAGTACAAATGGGAGCAAGAAAGCCTCTGCTTCAGTTTAAATAACAACCAAAAAACCAAACCCCTCCCCCCCAACCAAAAACCCAGCAGATCTATGTACTACAAGTATGCATACATAGTATGTAAAGAGGTAGATACGTAAAGAAGAGATCCCTGAGCAGACATTTCTTCCTCGGATTCGTCACCTCATTTCGGGAGTCAGCATGCACAGCTGACCCACAAAGTTAAAGAGGTGCTCATGGCAGCAGCTTCGTTTGTGCAAGTTGGTGCTCTCAATTTAGCAGCAAAATAGAAGATGTTCTAATGAGGTTAGCATTTGTAGGCCACAAGATTCGTCCTAATTAAGAAGAAAGAAATCTTGAACACCTGAGTAGCCTTAATCGACAAATGCTGGGACAGGGATTTATAGGAAGTGAAAATTATAGAAACGCACATTTGATTTGTTAGGAGCAGATAATGAAAATGCTGCATTATCCCGAACCCCGGATTCTCTTCCTTTGAGAGAGAGACAATCAACAGAATAAGTAAGTGAATTAAATAGCATATTAGCAGGTGGTAAGGGCTGCGGAGAAAAATGGAGTGGAGCAGGGAGGGAAAAGGGGGAAGTGACATTATTTAAACAGGGTAGGTAGAGAAGGTGACACGTGAGCTTGGACCATTTTACTATTTTACTCCGTGATCATTAGCTCCGATGAAAGTTTTGAGCAGCCTGAAAGCTCCCAGTGAAGGCAGGCTATTGGTAATCCCTGTGTGTCACTTACCCTGACCACCCTTTTCGATTTTGATAATATACACCCTAGTTATTATATGAATAATCCTATTATAGACAGTCTGTGCTGTTATTACCTCACTTTTTAAAATCTAAAAACACAAGGGGCACCTAGGTGGCTCAGCGGGTTAAGTGTCCGACTTGGGCTCAGGTCTTGATCTCAAGGTTCATGAGCCCAAATCGGGCTCTGTGTGAACAGCTCAGAGCCTGGAGCCTGCTTCAGATTCTGTGTGTGTGTGTGTCTCTCTCTCTCTCTGCCCCCAGCCCCTGCTCATTCTCTCTCTCTCTCTCTCTCTCAAAAATAAACATTAAAATCTAAAAACATAAGCTTTTTAAATAATCTTCCCCATAAATATTTTCAGCACATAAAAGGAATTAAGAATAAGAGAGCAATAGCACTGCTAGGAATTTACCCAAGAGATACAGGAGTGCTGATGCATAGGGGCACTTGTACCCCAATGTTTATAGCAGCACTTTCAACAATCGCCAAATTATGGAAAGAGCCTAAATGTCCATCAACTGACAAATGGATAAAGAAACTGTGGTTTATATATACAATGGAATACTACTTGGCAATGAGAAAGAAAGAAATCTGGCCATTTGCAGCAACGTGGATGGAACTGGAGAGTGTTATGCTAAGTGAAATAAGTCATACAGAGAAAGACAGATACCATATGTTTTCACTCTTATGTGGATCCTGAGAAACTTAACAGAAGACCATGGGGGAGGGGAAGGGGGGAAAAAAGTTACAGAAAGGGAAGGAGGCAAACCATAAGAGACTCCTAAAAACTGAGAATAAACTGAGGGTTGACGGGGGGTAGGGGGGAGGGGAAAGGGGGTGATGGGCATTGAGGAGGGCACCTGTTGGGATGAGCACTGGGTGTTGTATGGAAACCAATTTGACAATAAATTTCATATTAAAAAAAAAAAAAGAATAAGAAACAAGTCATTGGCTGTTTCTAGTAAACCGATGTCCATTGGCCCGTTGTGCAGTAAAGGGACCCAGATTTTCCTTGGGTAACTAAGCCTACTAGACTTCCAACCAGTGTGGCTCAGGTGGGGCTGATGGCAGTCCTACCTCTAGGGGTAAATGTATTACCTGGCTCTACAAATAGGAGCGCCAAATATCCCTTAAATGCTGCTACACAGCGTCAAGTTCAAGAGTGGAACACGTGACCCAAACCCGGCCCATGAGAACCCACAGGCACTGAAACATGGGGTGCAACTCGCGGAAAAGAGGTACTGTCCTTTGTGGGACTGCTCAGGTGGCAGAATACAGGCGTGGAGTCACCGACGGAGCCATCCTGGCCACCCTTGGGGAAGGAAAGGAGGTGAGTCTGCCTCAAAATGAAGCCAGTCTAGAGGTAAGCAAGCAAAGAAATATGAATGGAGTTGGGTGCCTCCGACAATACATTTGGAGGACTTGAACTCAGCCCTACCTCAAGAGAGCCACCCCCATACATCTTTTTCACAGTGGAAAAGCACATTTCCTTTTTTGATTAAATCACAGAAGCTGGGTTCCTGGTCGCTTGCAACCAAGAATCTTGCCAAATACAAATAAACCTTCAGGAACCAGGCTCAGTATTTTCCCTAGAAAGCCAACGACCACGTACACTTACCCGTTCCTGCCCAGCAGTGTCCCAGATGAGGAACTTATGAAGCTCATTTCCACAAGGCACAGTTTTGGTCATAAAAGATGCCCTGAAAAAGAGAATCAACATCTCCACGTTACCAGGTGCCCTTACAATCTGCACAAAGGCTCCTGGTTCAGACAAGTTAATCTTGCCTCAGCAAGACCTCATAAGCTCCCTCCTGGGGCCACTAAGAGGAAAGAAGGGCTGTTAGAGTCTTATCACCCACCCCTGCCCCCAAATTCTACATTTTCTGTTAGTCCAGCTGAAGGTTTAGGTTAGGGAAGGAAAACTTCTTTAAAAAAGCAAAGAATGCATTCAAATCGCTGTGTTTCCAAAAACATTGTCTTAAGATAATATGTCCAATTGTTCTAAGATAATATGCCCCAAATCTCAGGAAAAAAAATAAAACCTCAGATTTTAAAAACTTATCATCACAACAATGAAGAGTGACAAGGGCATCTAATATTTGGGCAAGTCACACTTTGGGCCTTGCAATGGCGCAAACAGAAAATCGCCTTATATATTCAACTATGCTATGCATCCAACACTAGCTACAACTAATAAAATACGGTATCTCATTCCCACCCTGCTTCTATACACGCAGGGATAAAGGCTGGTGGCTTACCAAATATATATGTTTTCTCCATTAAAAGAAAGAAAAAGGAAGGATTTGAAACTCTCAGTAGATAATGAAACACTTGATACTTTCTTTTGTGTACTTCTTGTTAATAAACTTTTCCTTCATGTTCATGAAAGATGTAAAGATCCAATACGTGGAAAGTTTACGCCCTTGACTTTTTTTCTGTGAGATAAAGTTCCCCCTTCATCAAAAACTAACGAGTATCCCCAACAGTGGGGCAACCAGACGTGATAACCTCCTGACGTGATGAACACATCACCTGTGCAGCATTCCGGCCAAAACCATTTAACCCGAATTTAATCAGGAAGAAACAAATCAGGCAAATCCAGGATGCGGAGCACTGTACAAGAATTCTACAAGCATTCTACAACCAGCCTGAATGCTTCAATAAGTCATGAAAAGCAAACAGAACAAAAGGCAGGGAGATTGTTCTACCATCTAGCTTCAGAGAACACAAAGAGATAAAGCAACCAAATGCCTCTTGGCTGGATCTGGAATTAGGAGGGAAATAGCTTTGAAAGACATTTTTAGGACAATTGGAAACATTTATATTTAGACTATCTGTCATATGTTATCATTAAATCAAAATTAATTCATTTATCACACCAGGTGTGATACCGGTGTCCTCATTATGTTCTTATTCCCAGGAGAGGCACAGTAGAGTTTTTAGGGTTAAGGTGTTAGGCTGTCTTCTCTTGCGTCCCATGGCCCACCCGACCACCGTATCCAGGATGCACTTCAGCCCTGCACCACTCAGCCCCCCTGCCAGTCAGGTCTCCTCAACTTCTCCTACTTTTCCCCAGGACTACGAGGCAAACTACACGTGTCCCAGGCAGAAAAGTGTATGTCCCTGCAATTCCCACACGACCCCCACAATACACACACACACACACACACACACACACACACACACACACACACGCCAGAAGTTAACAGTTCTATTCATCAACCTACGATCGCACTAAATGGAAATTCTAAGTATTTTTCTAAGTGATGTGACCCAATCTTACCAAAACCACAACTGTCCCATGAGGTCTTCTCTTATAAAGTGCTTAAAATATGCAAGGACTACTGATAGGAGTAAACATATTTAAAAAATGGAAATACCTTTGTTACTTTTCCCATTATAAAAGCAGTGTATGTACATCACAAAAAAGAAACTCGAAAAATGAAAGCAAAGGAGGAAACAGAAATCAACTGCCATCTCAGCACCTAGCCACAATCAGCTAGTAAGTTGGTACACATCCAAATTATTTTTATACAATGTTTACTCCATAATTGATCATACTCTGAATACATTTTATTTCCCCTCCACTCTATGTATCATAGACCCCTTTCCATTTCTGTGAATATGGATCAACATCATTATCTAAAATGACAAAATATTCTTCTTCTTTTTTTTTTTTTTTTTTAAATTTTTTTTTTTTCAACGTTTATTTATTTTTGGGACAGAGAGAGACACAGCATGAATGGGGGAAGGGCAGAGAGAGAGGGAGACACAGAATTGGAAACAGGCTCCAGGCTCTGAGCCATCAGCCCAGAGCCCGACGCGGGGCTCGAACTCACGGACCGCGAGATCGTGACCTGGCTGAAGTCGGACGCTTAACCAACTGCGCCACCCAGGCGCCCCATCTTCTTTTTTTTTTAATATTTATTTTTGAGACAGGGAACAGGAGAGGTGCAGAGAGGGAGGGGACCGAGGATCCAAAGCAGGCTCTGAGATGACAGCGGAGAGCCCGGTTGTGGGGCTCAACCTCACAAACTGTGAGATCATGACCTGAGTTCAAGTCGAAGGCTCAACCAAATTGAGCCACCCAGGCACCCCTAAAATGACTAAATATTTTACACCATGTTATGGCTTTATCCACTACCCCCACTGAAGGTAATTTTCGTCACCTATTTTCCATGATATGACAATGATTAAATAAATACCTTTACTTACATCTTTGTGTCCTTATACAACTCTTTCCTTAGATTTAATCTCAGAAACAGACATGACACCCTGTGGGTGAGACCAGCCTACACACCCATGACCACGTAGAAGATGACCTTCTCCCCAGCCAATCCTCATCTTTCAAGTCTTTCCCAGCATGATTGGGAGAAAATGATACATCATTCCCATTTTTACTATGCTTATTATTTTGAACGTCATTTTAGTGTTTATTGCTCATTTGTATTTTTCTTTTGTAAATATTTAGCTCGTGACCTTTCCCCACTTCTCAGTTGGGATGTTCACCCTTTTCTTATTCACTTTTTGAGTACTTTATGCTTACCTCTTATAATAGTATATTTTAAATAATATTTTTTTCTGGCTTAACCTTCACCCTTTAACTTTGTTTAGAAATTCTTTCCATAAACACCCTTGGTTTTGTTTTAGCTCTGATGTAAGCCAGATTTTCATTCATTCCTCAATATATTCTAGGCACTAGGATAAATAATACATCAACCCTGCCCTTAAAAAGTTTTCAGGCTTAGAAAACTAAGTTCATGCCTTTAAAATCTTAAAAACAGGGGCGCCTGGTGGCTCAGTCGGTTAAGCGTCTGACTTGGGCTCAGGTCATGATCTCACCGTTTGTGGGTTCAAGCCCCGTGTCAGGCTCTGTGCTGACAGCTCAGAGCCTGGAGCCTGGATTCTGCCTCCCTTTCTCTCTGCCCCTCCCCCGCTCACACTGTCTCTCTCAAAAATAAATATTAAAAAAATTTTTTTAAATAAATAAAATAAAATAAAATAAAATAAAATCTTAGAAACAGAGGAGCACCCAAGGGGCTCAGTCTGTTGAGTGTCCAACTTCGGCTCAGGTCACAATCTTGCGCTTGTGGGTTTGGGCCCTGTGTTGGGCTCTGTGCTGATAGCTCAGAGCCTGGAGCCTGCTTTGGATTCTGTGCCTCCCTTTCTCTCTGCCCTCCTCCTGTTCAAGCTCTCTGTAAAATGGATAAATGTTACTAAAAAAATTTTTTTTAATAAAATCTTAGAATCAGAGACTTTTAGAAATGGAAAAAACATGAAATATCCAGGCTGACCCTTTCATTCTACAGATAAGAGGGGGGGTGGAATCTGAGCCCCAAAAGACTGCCTTGTCCATGGTCAAGAGTCTATCAGCACAGTCAGGAACAGAATGCAGAGGACTGTCCTCACTGCCAGCGAGGTGGAATGAGCACTTAGAAAGCCCCTCAGTTTCCTCATCTGAGAAACAGAACCAATATCTACTTTGCATGATCTAGAAGGCTGTTGTAGGATCAAATGTGGGAATGACATCTGTGAAATTCCCCCTTGATGTTCAGTAAATCTGTGCAGAACAGCTTTAGTAGAGTCGTAATGCCTACCACATATATACATAAACACACACACATACACACAAATGCACAGGTATACACCCCTCTCTGCTCCTCATTTCCTGCCATGAGAACAGTCTTCCAATATTTGAAATTACAGCTCACAATCCTTGCTCCTTGGGTTATTCAGGGTTTTTCTTAACAGCTTCTTTGCTAGCATTCAATCTTACGAACCCCAGGCATCTTTTCGTCTCTATAGATTATCTTTCAGAGTGGTCGAGGGGGGAGCGTTGGCAATGCTGAACTGACTTCGTTATCTGTGGGAACCAAAATCTGGCAGAGAATTCACACAATTACCTTGTAAAAGTCGAAACAGAAAGGGAGATACACACACACACACACACACACACACACACACACACACATATATGTTCAAGATGTCAACACAATCTGCTTGAATAGCAAAGCCAAGATTTTTCATTGTGAGTCACAAGAGACCATACGAATGAGTGCTTTCCATTGCTGACACAATGGCATTTTGTAGCCTTTCCCCAGCGGTAGTTTGACCACAGCGGGAAGAACAAGGTGGAGTTTGAAAGTGGACTCACTGGGTCTGAGTCCTTTGTCCGCTATTCACTGGCTGTACGTGCCCAAACAAGTCACTGCGTTGCTCTGATTCTTAGGGCCAGCGACATTACTGTGAAAAATCAGGCCCTGAGTCGGGCATGAACTGAAGCGTCTATGGGACCAGGTAGCAACCATATAAATGAGCCACGAGGGCTAGGTGTAAACGTAATACTGATAAAAATAATAGTGATGATAAACAGCGGCAGCGACAAGGAAAGGAGAGAGCCCGCCCACTCACACGGAGCGCCTGCGGCTGGGGTCCAGCTGGCTCCTGCCATGTGAGCATGTCTACGCCAAGTCTACAGATTTTTTTAAGAGAAGCCAGAAATGCAAGTTTATTATGTAAAAATCTCCCAATTCTTCGCTATTGGCTTAAAAATTTTAAAGCACTGTGCAGCTAAACAAAACGCATCTAAAAGCCAGGTTCTCAGCACACCAAACCCACCAGCTGCAGGCTAAGCACCGCGACCTATATAGAACATCTTCCAAGAAATGTGTATGTTCTTTGCTAACTTTATTTGTCTGAAGCTGGAGTTTGGGAACATTTTCTCAAAATCCCAGAGGAGAGGATACATTTTGAGTGGGTTTTTAAACTGGGGAATTGAACGGCATCAGGTAAGGACAACAGATTAATACTGGAAGAGCCCATCTCAATCTTGACTCCAGAGGAAAAGTGAAGGATGAAGTAGAAAGAAAGCAGATCAGCACATAATTGAATGCTACAAGCACTTACCACTACATTTATGGAGAAATTTTAAGGTATGAGAAAATGCGTAAGCTTTAAGTTTAGAGGAAAATAATGGAATTCAGGATGATCTCTATCTCTATCTCTATCTCTATCTCTATCTCTATCTCTATATATCTCTAGAGATAGAGATAGAGATAGAGATCTCTATATATTTCTAGAGATAGAGATAGAGATCTCTATATATCTCTAGAGATAGAGATAGAGATCTCTATATATCTCTAGAGATAGAGATAGAGATAGAGATCTCTATATATATCTCTAGAGATAGAGATAGAGATAGAGATCTCTATATATCTCTAGAGATAGAGATAGAGATAGAGATCTCTATATATATCTCTAGAGATAGAGATAGAGATAGAGATAGAGATAGAGATCATCCTGAATTCCATTATTTTCCTCTAAACTTAAAGCTTACGCATTTTCTCACACCTTAAAATTTCTCCATAAATGTAGTGGTAAGTGCTTGTAGATTTATATAGATAGATTGAGATATCTCTATGTAGATAGATATAGATATCTCTAGAGATAGAGATAGAGATAGAGATAGATATCTCTAGAGATAGAGATAGAGATAGATATCTTTTAAGTAAGACCTAAAGCTGGTAAGTATACAGAAAAATAAGGACAACCTTTCTGAAAAACAATTTGGCAATATCCATCAGGAGCCTTCAATATGTTCTTATTCTTTGACTAAATTGTTCCACTGCTATGAATGTAACCTAATGAAATAATCAGAGGTGCATGCAAGTATTTATGCCCCAGGACGTACATCATACATTATCTAAAAGGTAAAACAAAATTATAAATAACCTAAATGGCTTTAATGGAAAATACAGCCATTATAAATCCTTGCTTTGTTATACAACGATGTATGTCAATTCTATATTCCTAACACCGAGGCGGGGGAAATCCTTGTTTTTAAAGACCATTTAATAACATGGAATTCACAATATAATGTTGAATTAAAAAAAAGATTTTATATACACATAGCAAAAAGACTGGAAGAAAATATACCAGCTGATTATGGGTGGCTTTTAAATTTTTTTAATGTTTATTTATTTTTGAGAGAGACAGAGTGCGAGCAGAGAGAGAGGGAGACACAGAATCCGAAACAGGCTCCAGGCTCTGTGCTGACAGAGGGGCTTGAACCCACGAACCATGAGATCATGATCTGAGCCGAAGTTGGACACTTAATCGACTGAGCCACCCAGGTGCCCCTCTGGGTGGTTTTTATATTTTCTTCACAGTTTTCTTCATTTTCTGTTTTTTAGGACGAGTATATGATACTTTTATAATCAGAGAAAATAGTATTTACATCATATTTCTGAAGATTATTTGGTATTATAAGAAAATGTCCAAAATATATTAAGTAGAAAACTGGATTAAAACCATATGTATACTATGATTCCAATTTTTATAAATTCTGGGGGTTTTCTTAGAATGAACATAAACTTTTATAAATTGAAAAATTAGGCTTTAATCTTGACTTTGTCAAGGAAATGCACAGACAGTATGCAAAGTGTTCCATTTATGGTCTTTCAAGAAATCTGTGTTCATGAAAGAAAAATAAGGCAGACTTAGAGGATAAAAAAATGTATGCTGTGGTGTGTCAGGTAGAATGCGTTGACATTTTTGGCTTTAGAAATTATGTATCTGTATACCTGCATATACACAGAAAATACAGGAAGTATGTTTAACATGCACTTTGGACTCTAATGATAATGTTAATGAAGAAAATGGGATCAGAGAGCTAGTAAAATCCTCTAGTGTCACTTTCTGTTTTCCATATTTATGGATGGTCTGAATTTTTCATAATGAGCATTATAATTTGAGGAATGAAGGCATGATTTTTTAGTTAATGGACTATTTTTTTTAGAGAAGTATTAGGTTTACAGAAAAAAAAAATGACCATTAAGTACAGAATTTCCACACAATACGTACTTTTTTTAAAAACCCCAAACCACCACAATATATTTATTAGACAAAGCAGAGTTAACAGGGTTTGACTGGTTATCTCCACAACGGCTACCAATGATCCATACCGCTCTCCCTCTGAATGCCGCCCCTCCCACCAGGCGGTGGAATTTATTTCTTGTGCCTTCAATCTGGGCTGGCGTTATGACTTGCTTTGACCAAGATGCTATGACCAAAATGATATGCCTACTAGAGGCACAAGGATGCTTACACCTATGTGTAAAAGTCATGCTGAGCACTTGTGTATTTACCATAATTTATGGTAAGAACATGCACTGCCTTTTTATTTAGAAAAATCATTACAAAAGGAATACAGA
This sequence comes from Leopardus geoffroyi, assembly GCF_018350155.1. NCBI lineage: Eukaryota > Metazoa > Chordata > Mammalia > Carnivora > Felidae > Leopardus > Leopardus geoffroyi. The sequence continues at coordinate 34,579,603 of NC_059339.1, forward strand.
TTGGTTATTAAAAATGACTTTTTTTAAGTTTAAAAAGTAAAAGGTGAGAGTCTCCTCCATCTTCCAAAACCACACTCAGAGTCAATCACTCTCAGGGGTTTGGCTTTTATTAAACACACAAAACTGGAAAATTAATTAGAATAAAAGTATATCACAGGGCACCTGGGTGGCTCAGTCGGTTAACTGTCCGACTTCAGCTCAGGTCATGATCTTGTGGTTCGTGAGTTCGGAGCCCCACGTCAGGTTCTATGCTGACAGCTCAGAGCCTGAAGCCTGCTTCAGACTCTGTGTCTCCCTGTCTCTCTGCCCCTCCCCTGCTCTCTCAAAAATAAATAAACATTAAAAAAAATTTTTTTTTGTAAAGTACATCACAGAGAAGAATAAAAAGAATTTCCTCTATAGAACTGTCCCCGATCTATGGAAGTGCCTATGTCGGGAGACAACTCCCACGGATCTCTACCATTGTCCACATTGTGCAAGCAGAGGCCCAGTCTTTTTTCCAGACTGTGTTTTCAAGGATGTTTGTATAGCAAATAGCCTTGGAGGGGAGAAATAAGGTCTCCCTCTGGAGCGAAGCACAGACATGGTTACCGCCTATTACGAAAGATCCTATTATGGATCTGTACACTTGGGGGTCCTCTCTTGTGACTCAACCTACTGCATGTAGGGCGTCATCTGACCCTCTTCGCGTTACACTACAGGACTAGTGCTCGGAGAACCAACAAATTGATAATATTCCAACAACTGCTACTTTCCCCGTGTCTGATCCGGGAGTCGTGTGTCCTCTACCAGCATCCATAAACCAGGCACAGCTAACTTCTTAGCTTGCCGTCACAGGTCTTGACGCATATATTTGTGAACGTGTTTCTTTAAGCCATTTTTAAATTGCAAAAGGCAGTGGATTTTCTCACCTACCCCACTCCAACCACTGGCCTATCAACCAACCGCTGGAGCTTCTCCACTTACAAGTGATAGAGACAACCACTCCTGTCCTCGTCAATCCTTGCTAAAATATAGAAACACACATTTCCCTTGAAGAGAAAATAAAACCTTTGCTCTCCGCAAAGAGCATGATATGTTCAGGGAGAAAAATCAGCGAGGCCAAGTTCTAAGAGAATGAAAAACCAAGCACCTGCAAAACGGCCCAGCCAAGCACATCTGGCAAAAGCGTCTGTAGGGAAGGGGAAAATGGAATAGGAAAATGCTCCCATAGTCCAAGGTTGGGGTCTCAGAAGTGAATAATCCACCTCCCCTCCCCAAGCATAAGAATGACACTTGATTAATCCAGAAAAGAAAATCAATCTGCCCCACGGACTGCATGGACAGCTGTGCTGTGTGAGCAGACAGTGTTTCCAGGTTTATTGGCAGGGTACCTAGAGCAGGACCTCTGGGGATTTGTCTTGTGTCTCCTCTTCCATCTCAAAATAAAGCTGGCATGATTTGCAGAGTAATGCTCTTGGAGATGAAGTAGATGGTTTTAGGCTGCAGCCTAAGAGGACGGTTGGCTAGGAAAAAAGAATTACTGACAGGGACAGCGAGGCAAGACACATTGCCTAAAAGTCCCTGCATTTCCTTCAAAGCCTTTACAGTTGGGATTGATTCTCACTGGCTGGGATGCAAACTGCTTTCAGATTCTGCAGATCTGGATACTTGGAAACTCCCTGCCCCGGCTCAAAGTCATGTTGCACCAGCTTGCAGGCTCAGGCACAAAGTGACCTCTCCAAGTGCTTTTGAAGGGAAGAAATGTGAAAGAGAAGAACATACGGGAACTTACCCAATGGTCGGGCTGATGTTGTGGTCAAAGTGATCCTGTACAAATCGACACACAATGCTTGATTTCCCAACCCCGGTGTCCTGGAAAAGAATGAGGACAGAGCCATGAAGACCAAGGGTATCAGTTCTAACCTAGTATAATACACCTAGAACCAGAGGGCAGGAAAGGCTATTTCTGGTTGGTGGGAGTAGGGGAGGATACTCTCCTCTGTTTCTTACCAGTATTTTCCACAATGAAACTGTATTGCTTTCATAGAAAGAAAAGAAGTATGGTAAAAATAAGCTTTAGAAACACGTCCCCTAGGTTAATAATTAACCTAGAATTGGCATGGTTACAATATATGTATTTCCAGAAATTTGAACATGTTTGAAAGGGCCTGGAGAAGTATGGCAAACACAACACATTGTTTTGGTAGAGATAGAACTGATTTTGTTTGAAACCTTAACACTCGAAAACTATGTAATCTATTTTTCTGGGTATCACCCTGTAAGACCTATGAATGCTAATTTCTGCATTTCTAGCACTTTTTCTTCAGAATCTGATGGCTGCATAGTAACCTCCGATTTTGCTTAATTATATAAAGGTCTCATCTCAGTGCTTTCCCTGTTAAATAATTCTTTAAAGCTGTTTAGGATAGAGGTCTATTATACACTGGAAATGGAACACATGCATTTATATCCACTCCCTCCAAAACCCTTGTCAAATGGTTTAAGGAATAAAAGGTACAAATTCACAAGGTCAAACAAATCTGGAGACGAGACAACACCAGACAAGTGACGTCAACCAGAAGCACGTGGCCAAGTGGTCACTGCGAAAGAAGCAGCTGGAGCCCTCAGGGCCACCAGGGAGGAGAGCCACTGAGAAGCAAGACAATTCATGCCACAGAATCCCTGAAGGAATCAGGAACTGGAGGACAAGGCTGAAAACAGCATCAGCTGAAAGGCTGCACAAAAACATACCCTTGGTGCCCCTGGCCACAAAACCAGAGGCCAGACCCTCCTGAACCCCAGGAGGAGGTGGGAGCTGGGTCTCCAGTAAATCTGTATCAGACAGGGCTGGGCTTGGGAGCTTGCGACCCCCGTTGCCCTTTGTGAGCCCAGACAGAAGAGGTGAGGAGTCCCCTCTGGGTAAGAGGAAAATCCTACAGATCCTGATACTTGGAGCCACCCAACTAAAAGCCATGTTGCACCAGTCTACAAACCCCAGTGCAAACAGACCTTTCAGCGCACATTTTAATCTTTTAAAAATAAACGCTCAGCTAAGAAAGACCAGATGTTTATACCCACACAAAAAAAGAGTAGGATACTATTTCAGAAGATTATTCAGAGAGTAAGACTGACCTTAGAGATTAACAATACGATGGTAGAAGTGGAAATTTCAAAGGAAGAGGTATAAGGTAAAATCCGAGATTGCCCAGAAAGTAGAACATACTAGAACAAAGCAACTGGCCTCAGCTGCAGGTCACTGCTCTTCTGAGAGGGGTGGCAAGGCACAAAGACGCCAGATTCACAGACTACTGACACAGAGAAGGCCTCCTCAACACGTTGCTTATCTGAAAGATCATGGGGACATTTTGAGGTCTATAAGTGAACGGGCAACAAGACATAGCCCAAGAAGAACAAATAGCGGTATGGTTCTCCTCTATTAAAGGTGTAGATTTGAAAGCCTAAAGATCCAGGAGGAAATGCTGAAACTTGGGAAAACGTGCTTTTCCTTACACTGTGATGTGAAGTGAGATCTGAAATACCAGCTGGAAAGCTGAGTTATTTTTATTCCTCACCCCCCCGTGCTTAGGGGACAATTCCAGCCAACATAGAGCAAGAGGGGCCCCAGCCTGTGACACTCATCAGAAGATCACTGTCCCAAAGGTGTCCTATCCTAGTGAGAGTGGCCTTCACTGGTTATGAGCCATACTGAAAAAAAGCCCCAAAGCCGCTTATCGGCAGCATGCACAGCGATGCGCAGAGTTCAGAGAGGTGGCGACAGAATTAAAACATCAGCTCCTCGGATTCCAGATCAATATGCCGCTGCTATTTCTGAGCTGAGCCTTCCGCATGGATTCCGGCTAACATGCCTCACAGTTCCCCAAAACCCACAACTCCACTCAGTTGTTTTCATCTCCGTTGCTTTTAACCACCCTCTGCCCCACCCCCCTGCCCCGTGGAGGAGGGGATCTTGCAGTCCCTTCGGCCCATGCAACCCCAGAGAAACTGAAAAGCCAGGGGTGGTGCTGCCCTGCCCTTGAAAGTCTCACGAGGCGAACTGCTCTCTGCAAACAGCCGGGTAGATGGCTACCGCTGACCACGCTGATCTGTATTTTTACATACTTTATGTCCCCAAGCTCACAGTCAGAACTCCTCCACCCCGCAGAGACAGGTCTCAGGTTTATTATCTCACAAGGAATGCCAAAGGATTCATCTCTGCCGTCTATGCACCCCACCCATGGCGGGGAGGCAGATTGATGCGAGCGCCTGTCCCCTCCCTCTCTAGCATCTCTCGATCACAGTGTAGGAATCCTCTTTCTCCGGCTCTTCGCTGGTCCTCCCACAGCCGGGAGAGGTGCCTGGCGGAGGGGGTACCCGCACACCCAGGTGCGCAGGACTGCTCTGCCCCGGGCTCAGGAGACAAATCCGCCCCTCCCGAGTTTTGCCCCGATTAGGCCTTCTTTGGTGTGCTTTTGGCTTACACCCAAGCTCACCCTGCTTCCAAGCTGAGGAAAAACCACCCCTCTGGAATACCTCCAGTTTTCGCCGGCCCCCAGAGGCCCTACCCCCTGTAACCACCGTGGCACTTACTCTCTGTGACTGGCCCTCGGCCTAGAGGGCTTTGGCGAGACTGTGCATGTCACAGTGAGGACTCTGCTCTAGAAAGCCCGTTTTGGGTGTCGACCCTTTCACTTTACCCAAGGGCCCTGCTCAAAACAACCAGCTCCAGATCCCCAACAGCCCCCATGATCCTGCAAGGCGAACCCTCAAAATGCCCTTGAGGATGAAAAAACTCAACAGCCATCTGGAAATGATTGATTCCTTTCAACTCATCCTCTTCTACTGATAACTCGGGCTTAAAATACCAGCTTTTCTGAAGAGTTAAAGCAGCAAGCCTGCTCAAATTCAGATTGAATAGTTCATTTTCCAGCCAAACACACTCGGTGTTTCTTTTCTTTTTACAAACTCACTCTCAAAATTTCCCTCGACAGGAAAAGAAATAAAAGGACAAAAGGATAGGCAAGGTTTTAGTCGGTCTCAGAAAAGGCGGTGTTCTTACAAAGAACTGCTTCAAGTAATCTTCTGTGGCCAGTGGCTTTGTGACGCTCCAGAAGTGGCCAGCTGTTCCCCAGCTGGCCACCAGGGGAAGGCCCTGCTCCAGGTTTGCTGAGGGAGCCTGCCGCCGGGAGACAGGGCCGTGTCATGAATCACTGGGCTTTGGGAGTTCCTTTTCCTGCAGGAACCTCGCTGGCACGGTGACACACAACCGCAAGAGGAAAACGCCAGTGAGTCATGACTGTCGCATGGGATAACATAAAAGTTTAAAGCAGGAAAAGCGGAAAGCATTCCAGGGGAAGAAGGGCATCTGAAGAGAGGGAGGATGAGAGAGGGGGACCACGGCTGCCCACCATTCTCCAAAGGCTACTTTATTTTTAGTGGACTTACACGGACGGAAGGAAACTCATCTCTGCCGATATTTTTCCATTTCGTAAGACTATGAGACTAGCATAGTCCATCTTGTCCAGTCTCTTAGGTTTGCAAAAGAGGAAGCTGTGTGACTTCCTCAGAGTCACACAGCTGGCTGGTCGAGTCAGAACCTAATTTTCTGAGCTCCAGTGAAATCCCCCTGAGGCTCTTACCAGGTTCAAATCAACCTCCCTGACAAATGGAAGTTTCTTCCCCACAAAGTCCATTTTCTAGAACTCGCAAGGAGGACTTGCATTACTGCCTTTCACTGTAGCATCGTGTGTCCTCCAAATAAACCTGCTGGGGTTTTTACCTGTAATAAAAGGCGGACATACCACCAGCTACTGAAGAAGCACTAGAATAAAACCAGTCCTGATTCCACAAACCAGGAATAAGGTTTCGTAGAATCCTCCCTTGGGGGTAATCAGTGTTTTGTTGTACTCTCACTTGTGTGGTTGATATCAGACACAGGCTGAGGCCTAGCGATGGGTTCCATCTTCTTAAAAGGGAAATGCATCCCTTAAAAGATATTTTCTGGGGCTAATAATGCAATTCCCTGAGAACCACCACTTACTCTAACATGACAGTCTCTGCTGTTCGAACTGTCACATTTATTAATCACACGTAAATCTGTAGTTATGAAATCACCAACCACAAACTTGCAGCTGCTATCACGTAAAACACGAGGCATCCATTTGCTTCACTCCCGGACTATTGCAACAGGCTTCAAGGAAGCATTCCTACGTCTCCAGAAAAAGAAGGGAAGGTCCGAGGCAACGTTAGCACCACCGCTAATCCTGCTCTAATGGAAGACATCACTAATCAGTTGAGGACATGTTATTTTATTGAACCTGAAAAAGGCCTCCAAATCTCTTCAGCCCAGCTCTGTAGGCAGTCCATAGGACTCAAACAAGGTGTGTTTCCAGAACAAATGGCCATCCCCTACCGTTGCCCTTCTCTTCCCAACGGTCAACATGCTCCTACGTTCTCCTCCTCTCCAAACTCACTAAGCACTGTCCTGTGGATGTTTTAGATGTCTTTATGAGTTGGAAGGGTTTTTTTTTCTGGAAATTAAGAAGGAACGCACATTGGTGACAGCATTATAAGCCAACATGCCTTCTATGGAAAGGAAATGAGAGACAATACCAAGAATCACAGACCCAGGAATTCCATTCCTAAGAAGATAGTTAAAAGAAGAAAAAAATAAATAAACACAAAAATTTCACTGAAGTATTATTTATAAAAATCAGAAATGGCCCAAAAAACACACTGTAAGTTAAATAACTTGTGGTATAGACAGTAATCTCTTAAGCTTTAATTTCACACCTACCAAAATGTCAAAGGGGCAGAATATGATTTGCCTATAATGTGAACTCTGGACATGATCCTTTCAGCACCTGTCTCTAGGGTTTAGAGAGAACCCACATGGCAAGGGTTTTTTTTTTTTTTTTTTTTTTGCATTTATTTATTTGTTTTATTCAGTCATCCATTTATTTAAGTGTTCGGCCTTTGAGCCTTGCACACTTCTAAAAAATCCCGAGTGTCTTACACGTTGATAGGGAGCTAAGTTAGGATTTTAGGAGGACCGTGGAGGCCAGCCAGATTTGAAGCATGGAGAGAAACAAAATAAAGAGAGAAGCACAGGGAGAACCGTGGGATGGTAAATGGCTTGACCTTTTGACCCCAAAGGTAAGCGAAGTCAAAAGCATCGTAGAGACCGACCCAGGGGAGCAAAGGTCTCTTCAGGGACACTGGACACACCTCCCTGAGCGCCTGAGACGGCCTTGTGGAGACAAACCACAGGAAGATGCAGAGAGTAGCCACTAGTGATTTGGGGTAGTGTTACATGCTTATTACTTCCACTTTGGGGCAGATGGGGGAGGAAGCGTGTGTTGCCGACACTGAAGAGAGGAGGTCATGGAGGAGAGAACGTCCATTTCTGGCGACTATAGGGCGCCCGGCCCACGGCCTCACCAGCACGCCCCGTGTCAGCCGGTCAGGTCCCCACTATCCCGGCCAGGGCTCCCCGATGGCACCACCTGTCCTTCCCATGGCCCAAAACCCCAGATCCACCCAGAACAGAGAACAGGAGCTGACACAAAGGAATACACCCCTGTCAAGCATATCCCAACCCGCGCAACTCCACGTTCGGCACCTAATTCCAAAGAAACCCCACAGAAAGGCCGTACAAATTCCATACGAACCCACCAAGTTTGGTTTTTTTTTTTTTAAAGCTTTGGCTAAGGAGGAAAGGATACACACCCCCATTCCACTCCTCTGCGTGTCAAAGGTTTATGTCAGAGCAACCTGCAGAAGAACCCAATCACACACACCCCTTACAACAGAGGTCACTGCTTCTGGGGAACCTGAATTGGCCAGCCTAAGGACTCAAGCCCAAAACACTGCACATCACCCCCGGAGCATCCTGTAAGCTCCCTGGAGATCTCCCATGCATCCCTTCAGTTCTGTCCCTACGACGCCAGTTCTGTCCCTACAACACTCTTTCCACGGGAGAACTGAAGTACTTTGTTCCTGGATGACATTTAAAGCTTTACTGGGATTACAGATTTAATGGGCCTGTTTGCCCCGGAGCCCTAAATCTCTTTGGCACCGAAAAGAAAAGGGTTCAATATTTGTAAATCACAGTAATCACTACCAAAAAAAAAAAAAAAAAAAAAGTGCCATAAAAGCAAAAACAAACAAATAAATAAAATAAAAATCATTAAACTCAAGTCTATAATATGCTTGTTTTATTACCACACATTCTACAAGATGTCCTTTGGTGGTGTGAGACCTCTGTCCAAGCAGAGTAAATCTCAGCCTTTACGCTACGTTCTAGGAAACAAGTGAATTAGCAATGCAAGAAAATTCAACTACAGGCATTCCACCGTATTTAGGAAAGAATACCATACAATTATTTGATGAAAATACAATACAAATTAAAAGCCCCTAGGCATTCCCACAAGTAACTTTGCCATACCTTCGGTCACAGTTATTTTGAAACATGTCAGTGATTTGTGTTACAACGAACATCTCAAAATCCATTTACAAAGAGAACCTAATTACATGTATGACAAAAGGAAATCTTTCATATTGAAAGAGGTCGGTTCTGTCCTGAGTCTGAGAGTCACTAAACTATCTTCTCTACCTACCTCATGGGGACAAAAATGCTTATGGACATAATGTTAAGCATGTAAATAGCGCTAAGTGAATTTATGCATTTAGATCAATGCCCCGTGGGCACTAATGAACCTAGCTTGGAAATGTCCACAGTTTTCTAGATGTATATGAGAATAATGGAATGTATACATACAGAGAATAAGATGTCATGGCTTGGGATACAAAAAGTGACCAGAAGAGATGTTAAAAATATCCTCTTAGATAACAGAAAGAAATAAGCAGGAATGAGGAGCATGAAACCCACAAGAAGGAGATAATGAGATGGTTCAATAGGGAACAGAGACACGCATATTCACTTACTCTATTTCCCCCGGTCCTCACAACAGCCCTTTGTAAAGCAGAGGACAGATGGCATTGTCCACACTTCTCATGTAAGCAAACCATGGTCTAAAAGGTTAGGGGTGGGGCACCTGGGTGGCTCAGCTGGTTAAGTGTCCGACTCTTGGTTTGGGTTCAGGTCATGATCTCACAGTTTGTGAGTTCCAGCCCCAAGTCGGGCTCTGCGCCGACAGTGTGGAGTCTGCTTGGGATTCTCTCTCTCTCCCTCTGTCTCTCCCCCTCCCCTGCTCGTGCTCTCTTATCTCTCAAAATAAATAAATAAATTTTTAAAAAATAGAATACTAGGGGCGCCTGGGTGGCTCAGTCGGTTGGGCATCCGACTTCGGCTCAGGTCACGATCTCGCGGTCCGTGAGTTCGAGCCCCATGTCGGGCTCTGGGCTGATGGCTCAGAGCCTGGAGCCTGCTTCCGATTCTGTGTCTCCCTTTCTCTCTGCCCCTCCCCCGTTCATGCTCTGTCTCTCTCTGTCTCAAAAATAAATAAACGTTAAAAAAAAAATTAAAAAAAAACTAGAATACTAAAAGGTTAGGGGAATTGCCTGCGGTCCTACGACTAGTGAAAGCATCATCAAGGTTCAGACACCCCTTCCCCACTTCCAGGGCTGTATTCGCTGACCAAACCATGTCTCTCCAGAAGCCGTGTGTCCATCAGTCTATTCACTGTCTGTGTGGTCAGCAATATGCCAGGATGGGAGATGGAAAGATCAAGCCCAACTCCTACAGCCAGGACACTCACATTCAGACTTAAACTTTACAAAGGAATCAAAGACAGGAGGTTAGAGTGACCAGACCAAGGTCATTGTCCAGGCCGCCCCCAATACATGACTGATGACTGATGGCTACGTTCCAAGACTGTATTTGCTGGCTAATCATTTGGAAGTCAGACAGCATTCTTCCGTGGAAGTAATGCTGTAAATAAATAAAGATTACTTCCCAAACTCGCCGCTGAACTCTACACGGCGGAAGAAACCGTTGTCTGTTTATATCTATAGGATAACTTATTGTTTCCACAGGAAAACTTACTCTAATTTCAAACTGGGGATTTCAGACAGTGGCAAGTAGACACCCAGGCTTTCGGTGCAAGCAGAATGCCCTGGGAGACTAAGGAGATCTTGTTGAACAAACGGTCTAGTGGATTTGGACGCCAGCAATACTCCCTAGAGCACAAATCTTTCATAGGAGCAGGAGTGAGCAAAATAGTAATATGGGCAATAAGAAAAGCTGACATTTACTGAGCACATAGAGAGTTCCAGGCACCAAGCTAGGCATTTCATATGGAAGGTATCAGCTCAAGTATTGCTTCTGCTCTACTCTATCTCTGCTATCCTTCTGGGATTCCAGTTGTGCCTATACTAAACTTTTTCACCTTATCATACATATCTCTTACATTCTTTTCTTTTCTTTCCCATCTTTTTGTCGGAGTATCAGTTTGGAGATCTTCTGATCTAATTTCTAGTTCTTTCTACAGATGCAGCTAACATGGTGGTGATCCCATTAATCGCTTTCCCAATATCGATTACTGTATTTTTTTTTTAAGTAGTCTTCACACCCAGGAGCCCAGCATGAGGCTTGAACTCACGACCCTGAGCTCAAGACCCGAGCTGAGGTCAAGAGTCAGACACTTAACTGACTGAGCCACCAAGGAGCCCCAATTTATTATATTTTTTTCTTTCGTAAAATTTTCCTTTTTATACAGTTTTCAATTCCTTGCTCGAAATCATGACTTTTATTTCCTTGAACATATGAAACATATTTATATTTTACATATTTTAAAGTCCATGTCTGACAATTCTATAATCTACATCCTCTATGGGTCGGTTTCTACTGTCTGTGGAAAGGTTAAACTGCCTCGTCTCTTCATATCTCTGGTCACGTTTGATTAAGTCTTAGCATCCTCATTTCAGAGGAGGAAATCACAGCAATTTGTCCAAGGACATGGGTGTCGAGGCTAAGACTCCATCCCAGATCTTCCGTGACTCTTAGATAAGTGTCTAAATAGAAGAGATGGCCATGTTTCTGGGACATCATACACTCCAAAGAAACTAATGCTAGTGTGAAACTATTTATAGTATTTAAAAATATTGTCCTCTTTCCACTTTTTTTTTTAAAGTTTATTTATTTACTTAGAGAGAAAGAGAGAGAGAGAATGGGGGAGGGGCAGAGAGAGAGAGAGAGAGAGAGAGAGAGAGAGAATCCCAAGCAGGCTCCATGCCATCAGCACAGAACCCAACGCTGGGCTCAGTCTCACCACTGTGAGATCACGACCCAAGCCAAAAATCAAGCATCAGACACTTAACCAACTGAGCCAACCAAATGATTCGAGAGGTGGCAGATCCGGTGGGCTCTGAAGTTTAGAAATCGGTCAGGCATGGGTGCTCTGGCTCCAACAGTAGAGTGTCTTCTCGGCCCTGCTGGTGGCAGAGGAATGTTCTAGAAGTTCCAGGGAAGCCACAGTCAGTGACACACTGGGAGTGAGGAAAGATGAGCACCAGAGGCTCCATCCCTCTCCTCCCCTGGCTCTTAAAGAAATCCTCTCAGGGGCACCTGGGTGGCTCAGTCGGTTGGGCATCCGACTTCAGCTCAGGTCACGATCTCGCGGTCCGTGAGTTCGAGCCCCGCGTCGGGCTCTGGGCTGATGGCTCAGAGCCTGGAGCCTGCTTCCGATTCTGTGTCTCCCTCTCTCTCTGCCCCTCCCTCGTTCATGCTCTGTCTCTCTCTGTCCCCAAAATAAATAAACGTTAAAAAAAAATTTTTTTTTAAATAAAAAAAATAAAAAAAAGAAATCCTCTCAGATCACCACCTCTCCTCTCGCCTTACTTTACAGATAAGTGAATGAGGGAAAAGAAGAAGGAAGACAATTTTTAAAAGGGGAAGGGCAAGTTCCATAGCTCCTTCACTTCCGTTATTCTTACAACAGCCCCCGCTGCTTCTTGGCATTTTTGAGAGAGCAGTTTGTCCCAATGTACAAACTCTGTGCAGCTAAGCAGAAATTTCAGTGTATCTAATGAGTCTTAGAAGGTGTGATCTTAACTGTTTAAAAAACAAATTAACACTTTTTTTTTTTTTTTTACTTATATCATACTTCCTGCCAAAGGAACTAACTGTCCTCTGGCCACCTTTCCTTCCTCACAAGCAACATATGTGTGGGCTCTCAGTTGGGCAAGATGGGTCACTCAACAAATGACAGAGACATAGGCTTCCCTCCTCCCAGGGAGAAAATCCACTCATTTCATAAAATATCTAGCCTTGCATCCCGCCAGAAACCAGCGAGGGAGCCCGGAGGACCCGTAGAACTGTGCCCAGATCCCTGACCCACAAACCCATGAGACAATTAAGTGCATGTTGTCTTAAGCTGTCAGATTCTGGTGCAACTTGTTACACAGCAATGGATAACTAATAGAGATGTAGCAGACAATGTGTATTAAGCACTGACTCTGAACAAATTTTATTTAACCCATGCAGCAACCCTAATGAAGTAGAGTTCAGCCTACTTTGCAGAGCAGGAAATGAAAGTTAAGGGCAGATCAGGAGTATGAGAAGTTGGCCCCCAAGGGATGATGACAGCAGAGCTGTGTGGGACTCATGAGGCTCTGCCCCAAGAGCAGTGATTCTGAGTACTCCTCCAGGAACCTGCTCTCAGGGCCACGAGAAAGGAAAAATATTACATTACTTAAACTGACAAAACCTGTTTTAGAGTGATTTAAGCACTGAGAATAACCCCAAAGTCAGCCAATGAAGTTATGGTGGACACAGGGCTACAATGTAAAGCAATAATTCAATCTCAAGGGTAAACCTCTGGGGGAAAGATCACAGCATGCAAGATCAGAGAGCAGAGAAGTGGGGACTTCAGAATTTGCTTTCAAGATCTCATTAGAGACATTTCACAACCCTGTGAAGGGTTGCCTCATTTTATTAAGCATCTTTTCATCTCATTAGAAACCTTCTCCTTCATTTGGTATCACTTCCACCTAGTGAGTCAACAGGGAATCCAACACCAGTGGGAGGAGGCAGAGACTGTTTCAGTTCCTCTCCTCCTCCTCCTCCATCCACACACCCTTACTTGGTCCTTAGGAGCCATGACAAGACATTGCGGGGGAAGCACAGGAATGTTCTCCCACCCAGCAGATGGACCATGGCCTGGATGGTTCATGCTCTGTGGGAAGCCCGAGGGAGGAAGGACACATCCGGGAGCTCATTTCCTCACCTCTGTGCTTTAGATAATCCGCACCTTAGGTTGATGCTTCCCCTTTCTAACCACCGCCTCCCCCCTCTAGCCAGGGGGCCTCAGACGCAGACACAATCCTAATAACAGACACGTCAACACATCAAAGCCACAACATGCAAAGACCATCATCTCCACTCCTGTCACCCTTCTATAGGATGATTCATAGGTGTCAGCCACGTGGCATCCTCAAAATCACACATTACCTTTGTGGGTAGGTAAGGTTCTCTGGTGAGAAGGTCCCTCATCAGATTCTGTCACTTATGACCTAAACATTTGTAAGATCTGCTGAATCCATACGCCCTCTGACTCCCTTCCCTTCTGAATACTGAGCAACAGGCTAGCCACCCGCCCCCCCGCCCCCCCCCCCCCCCCCCCCCCCCCCACCAATCTCTGAATGTCTGTGTTTAAGGCAACACTGAGGCCAACCCCTAGAAAGCACAAAGTTACCACTGCCGGTTTATCTCTAATCCACACACTGCTTGACCTCAAAGATTATGAGTTCTGCTTAATCTTCTCCTGCCCCACTTCCTGTCCCCATCTACCAAGGCTATCTGGCAAACTCTGAAGATGTTAGAAGTTACACGACCTGAGGTCCTGCCCTCTGTACTGCACTTTCAGAGTGAGGGCCTAGTAGCAGGGGGTCATCTGGCCACACCCACAGGGGGACGGGTGAATCATCAATACCCACACATGCTCGCATGCATAACGCTTGCACGCACAGCTCAGAACTTGGAATCGGGAAGGCCAGCCACTTATCCCCGTATGACACTGGGAAGGGAAGAAATGGTGACCGCTGATCAGTCCCAGCAAGGTCATATGTCCCAACCCCCACGGAACTCCTGTACCAGTGAAGAACAGACAAATAAACTGGACAGTGTCATATACCGTGATAAGTGCCATGACGGGGAAACAAAAGGACATCGAACCCACATTTGAGAGATCAGGGAAGGCTTTGTGGAGGCAGGGACATTAAATCTGAAACCAAAAGGAGGCATTAGCCAGGCAAGGTAGGGAATAGGACCGGAAAACAGAGGAAGGGAGGTGGGGGAGCTGGATTCTAGCAACAGGAACAGAGCATGGGGAGAAAACAGTCTGTCCAAGAATTCAATTTAGTGGACGTTTGAGGTTTTTTTCTTCTGGGAGGCAAAGATCCAACAGCCCCCCCAAGAATATACAGATGGAGGGCCCAGGGACTGGCAGATGCCCTTTCTGCCCCTCCTCTGGCCTCTCCTGTTGATCCACTGGCTTAAAGAAGCTCTCAAATCCAGGGGCTCTATCTCTCTACTTCTGCTATTCTCACACATTTCCCTGTAGCAGATGCGAAGCACATGTGTGCGTGTAACACGCGCACCATACACCCACAGGTGTGCATGCATACAGATGCATGACACACACACACAGCTGCCTACATGCACACCCATGCACGCGTGTGTACACAGGCTCGGCGACCCTGGCTTGCCGTGCACCATCCTGGATTACCCTAATGTCAACCTGGCTTAAAGCAGGGATGACATTTCCCAGGATCCCTTTCTCCCTAAGGTTCTGGGTTAGAAATGACCAAAAAGGGAATTTGCAGGAAGTCAAGATTGCTGTTATACACTCCCGAAGGTTTCAGCACACAGGTAGAAAGAGGTTCCCGGCAGAGACCCCTTCTGTACCCGCCTTTTCTCCCAACCACAGCCTCAGCAGCTGTCCACAGACAGCTGCCACCCCACCCCGCTGCGGGCCACTTGCTGTTGGCTATGTCGGCTTCTCAGAGCTTCCGCGAGAGCCCCCATGCAACCACCACGCTGGCGATTCTCTGGCTCGAGGGGTTTCCTCTGATTTTCAAGCTCCTTCTTCCAGACCTCCCCTCACCGCACTGCCCACATTCATATCAAGGGCAACAAAGTGCAATAAATCCTGTCCCGTAGTAGCTCCCCTTTCCTGATGGAATGCTGATACACTCACCAGGAAGAAGCACCTGCAAACAAAGGAGCAGGAGAATGCAAAGGAATGTTCTGCAGGCTAGAGAGAGAGGTAAGCCTGGCAGGAGTCACGTCAGGATGATTTAACGACCAGAGCATCATTCACTCTAGACAGAGCCCAGAACATCCACAGGCCAAGGGCGCGGTCTTAACCCTGTTAAGGAGTCTGGAAGTTGGCCGAGGAAAGTGGGAACCAATGAAATCCACCCTGTTGTGGCACTTTAAGAGGATCAGAAGGAAACCAAAGGAAGAAAGGCCATTTAGGAGGCTGCTCTTTCACTGGCTGCATTTTTATTGAGCACCTACCGTGTGCCAGTATAATCCACAAGTGACGGTGGCCAAAGTCGATCATGTCAGTGCTAAGACTCTCCAGGAGCTCAGCCTGTACTCTCTGCTCGATTCTGCAGGGCAGACAAAAGGAACAGTTCCTACATCCCGACTGTAATAAATGTGAAAAGTTAGCATCCTCAGACAACTCACTCACGTGAACTAACACTCAAGGCCTCGCAGGTCACCAAGCCGAAACCCGGGGTAATATAACTACCCGTAGCGAGCCCTTAATCAAGATACTCGCTGACAGCGACTGCGATTTCATCAAACAGGGCACACGCACACCTGCAGGCTGCAGAAAGAGCAAGCCGGGGACGCGACAGTCTGCTCACAACTTCCCCATCCTCCTCACCCTAGCGCGGTTCCAATTAAATAACGGTGTTGACCTATGATGTATTAGGAATCTTCCCACACTTAGGAAGGCCAGCTAGATCAAGGGCTAGACTCATGATCACAAGAGCATCAGGAAAGGCATTTGCAAGAAAGGAAGGGAATGTGTTCGAGGAAGGGGAGTTGGCCTCCAGAATGTGAACAGAAACATCCCCCGTCACCATCATGCTAGCCTGACTTCCTCATGGTTTAGAATTCCGGCTTAATGTCCACCGGTGCTTCCACAAGTGATTAAAAGACTACAAAATACAAATAAAAGCAATGAATTACTACCACCCTCACTTTCAATCTATGCACCTTGGAAATAAATGCTAAAATATTATACTTATTAGCTTAACAATGTGTCCAGGAGGGGCGCTGGGGTGGCTCGGTCGGTTAAACATCCGGTTCTTGATTTTGGCTGAGGTCATGATTTCAGGGTTCGTGAGATCGAGCCCCGTGTCAGGCTCTGCACTGATAGCACGAAGCCTGGTTGGGATTCCCTCTCTCCTCTCTCTCTGTCCCTCCCCTGCTCACACACTGTCTCTCTAAATAAATAAATAAATAAATAAATAAATAAATAAATAAACAAACATTTTTTAAAAATGTGACCAGGAAACACAAAATTGCCTACATCACAGCTCCCTGAAGAATCCTGTCCACACTGCAGCCTCCAGGCAGAGGTCAGCAGAAACCCCCACCCCACCACCGCTGCCGAAAATTCCAAGATCAAAGATGAGACACTTTTGCTGTTTCATCCTCCAAAGGAGAGAAAACAAGTGTGTCTGCAGATAAAAACAGACTCAGATGTGGACAAATTTCCCAGGAACACCCTGAACAGGTGTTGTGTTGACAGTAAACAGTAAAGCCATGGAAATATACTCTCTGAATGAAACACGCTCTCCTACATAGCATCCTCAACTGCTCCTCACTCAAAGACCAGCTGAAGGTCAAGAAGAAAGCAAGTGACTGCAGGTCTGCTCTTCACTGCCGCGCTGGGTATGAACTTGTGGAGTCAACCTCACGCCCTCAATGCTCTGGTGCAACCCTCCTCTGAACAAACACCTGCGACTCCTCCAGCACGGAAAAGTAACCTAAAACCTTGCCAGAGAATAACTTCCCACAGACAGAGGTCAAGATCAAGGGCACTGCACTGAACCTGCCCTAAAAAGCAACTGCACATGTCCAGGTAAGTTGAAACTGCAACACAAAGGATGACCAAGGGAAAACTGAATGGAAGACAGTTAAAGACATCAAGGCGAAAACGGAGCTTCTGAGCGTCCAAGTTCCAAATCACAACACCGATGAGCTTTTAATCATACTAATCATGTTATTCATCACGACGGTGATGACAGTTGACGTTTTGTTAAGCTAGACTCTGTGTTGTTACCTTGCATCAGCTCATTTAATCTTCAACCCAGATCTATGAGAGACTATTATCATGCTTCACAGTTGGGAAAACAGACTTAGGGAGGTTCAGCAATTGAATGGGTCTGTGCGCAGAGGCCCGAGCTCTTGATCTCCATCCCATATCCTACTACCCGGTGACGAACACCGTCTGGGCTCCCGATTCTGTGACAAGTCCTGGAGATGCAGACAAGTTTGATGATGCACTTCTCTCCCACCTGCTAAGCACACCCTGCGTGTCTAAGCCATAAGTGCCACTGTGTTAGGCACTGGAGATTCAATAGAATATCTCTTGTCCCAGAAGTACACGGGTTACAAACCTGGGAACAAGGAACGGATCCAGACTTCAAGGTCTTAACGGCCCAGAGAGGTGGACTTTTGTCTTGAATTCACCCTCATGACACAGAGAGACAAGTAGCCACGCACCATACTCGCGAACAATCTCTCGCCCACCCTGGGGTGTGACTGCCCAGATCCAGTGGTGAGTTCCTTGGCACCCCACAAGTCCCCTCAAGCATGTTGTGTGAGAATATGTCCTTCCTGAAAAGTCCATGGGAAACTAACACAATGGCCCATCTTTACCTTAACCTATGTTCTAAAAGCTCTGTGGCTTATAGAGCAGACTCACATTATTGTGTCTGACCTTCATAGTGACTCTGAGGTATCATTATTCCCATTTTATGGATGGAGAACTTGAGGCCCAGTGCAATTCACAGTCACACGGGAATGGGGTAAGGCCAATCCCAGGCCTCCATCTCCTAGTTCTTTCTTTCCCCATCACTAAACCATCTTCAGGCCACATCTGAGTCCCAAGACCTTATAGAATCTCAGTATGTGGGACCTTCAAACACTGGGGAGGAAAATGTCCACAGCTACGAAATCTCAAAGTGAAGTAACAGGCAGTTTGTAACTTGTAAATGAACACCTTTGGTTAACTTTGGTATTAAAAAAATAATTGAATGCAAATAAGAACAGACAACTTGGTAATCCCACACGCTGGCCAACTTTCCACTCAACGAAGATGTACAGGTATCAGTGCACATTTGAACTTCATGTACTGACACTGAAATTCCACTTGTGGGTGCCTCGAGATCTGTGGAGATAGATCTCTTTAAGAAGTCCGTTTTTGAGAGGAAAGAAAATGTGTAGTTTATACTTCTCAAGATAGAAATGGTCCCTTGTATGAATCACTGAATATTCCCAGAGATATTGTGGGGGGAAAAACCCAATATGTAGTATCACCATTCCATAAAGTAAGAGTCTCCAAACTGCTTTGATTGCACATCCCTAGCCACAAAAGACAACTGCGTACATCCTCTAGTATGTGTATATTTACTTACAACCTGTATACATGTGCTACTGTACTAAGATAGTATACAACATATAAAACATATGCAGAAACTGCAGTTTTAAAAGAACGGCGTAACAGTCAGTTCTCAAAACCCAGAAATCTACTGGATGTTCAAGCTGGTGAGCTGCCCCCTCCACATCACCAGATTCCACATTTCTGTTCATCAAAAAAGGCTCGCTGGTGCAGCAAAGAGACTTCTACTACAAGCAAGCACTTGGGAAGGGACCCTCAGTGTGTCCTTCCACACAGAGACGAAGCTCCCAGGAGCTAGACCTGTGTCACGTGAGCTGGAAGCTGAGGGCAGCCATCTTTACACTCCCTCTGACCGAAGAAGGAAGGAAGCAGCCCAAAGACACAAGCCCCAGGGCTGCTAGTGACCCCAGGACATTCCCTATCATCTTGAGGGCTGCATTCCTGCCTTTAGGTTCGATGAGACACCCTGTATCTTTTTTAAGTTGGACCTTCATATAAACTGTCCCATGTGAAGCTTGACATGCCCCCCCCCACCCCCTAAAGGAAACATCTCTAAGGACTTTCTAGATAAGCCCTGGTCACATTACACCATCACCACTCTCCTCTCCATTCGACCCCTTCACTGCCCTGTCACAGCATCACACAATTGCTTTTTTATACACATTAGCTGAAGTCAGTTTCTGACATAAGTATTATTTCATCACGTCCAAACCATAGCTTAATAATGTGCTGCTCTACCACTGTGGTTGGAGAACAATACATCAGAATAACGAGTTCTCCCACCTAGAAAAAGTCGACGTGCAGCGCCTGGAAAAGATCTCCACAGCCTGATGTCCAGGCTTGCCAACAGCAAAGTCCGTCTGCCTCTGGCCAAAGCATCAGGAGCCCTCACTTGGCCACATGTTACACTCAAGCATATTTCATCCACGCTGCGGGCCACAGGCATGACTGCTACGCATGCACGAAGAATCTAAGTTACAGAAAGCTATGTGCATCCTCTAATTTGCCAGCGAATGTTCGCTTCTGTATTCTAACTTTACAACAATACAACTGATTGACTTTATTTTGACAAGGAAAGGGAAGGGAAGGGAAGGGAAGGGAAGGGAAGGGAAGGGAAGGGAAGGGAAGGGAAGGGAAGGGAAAGGAAGGGAAAGGAAGGGAAAGGAAGGGAAAGGAAGGGAAAGGAAGGGAAAGGAAGGGATAGGAAAGGAAAGAAGGATGCCTAGCTGGCTCAGTTGGAAGACTGTGTGACTCTTGATTTCAGGGTCATGACTTCAAGCCCCACAATGGGTGCAGAGATTACTTAATTAAAAAAGAGAAAAGAAACTTGAAAGAAAAGTAAATGTGCAAGGAAAGACAATGAGGTAGGAAAGACAGGAGTAAAATCATTATTCTGCTGTCAACTTGGACCCTTTGTCTGTTCATGTTTTGAGTCTGGGGACCAACGATACCCTGTCCCCGCTTCCCGCACCAGATTCTATCTCAACCAGGCAGGAAGATTACAGCTCGACTGAGGCAACCAGACCAAAAGTTTACAGATAGTAATTTGGTCAGATGAGCCAAAGGAAGTATGTTTCTGCACTTAGTGGTTTGGACCACTTTGGAGATTGAGAAAGATATTACAGACCTTCTCTGAACTCTGAGCACAAACTTCTGCTCCTCCACGACTTAACCATACGATCACAGCAGCTAATTTCAAACTCTGGCTTCCTACCCATAAATCTGGTGCCTTGCCCACAGTGACACAAAACAGACTCTCCCAAGTGTCTGATGCATATGAAAACATGCAGGCAAATCTGCTTAGAGTCCCTATTTCGTGTGCCTGCCCTCTCTGAGAAAAGACCTGTACATTGCAGAACGAGTCCCCAGAGCCCTGGCACATGCCAAGCCTGCATTTTCACCACACGACAGGATCCCTTCCTGTTAAATGGATCGAAACGGCAAACTGTATCTGCATCGGCCAGGAACACAGGATCAGCCGGGACACACGGACGGCAGGAGCATCCTGCCATTTTGCTGACCGAAGGAAAAACGTTTAGGAGCCTTGAGTTTTCTATTACCTTCTTTCTTGATTCTTGACACGCACTGGCTGGCTGCTTGGGCTCCTGCAACGCTGTACCAACGGGCTGGCGGACATCACCACGCTATCTGTTTTATTCTTTCTCCACGAAAGCCAAAACCTAAATCCCCAGTACACACTTGCTCTTGCCGACGCGTATCTCCGAAATAGCTCTCATCTGTTAATAGGCCGCAAATTCACAAAGCATCCCAACCCCCACCCCCACCCTCTGACCTGTTCCAAGTCACGCCTGTTTGTTAGCTGAGCCGGAGCTCGGTTTGGGGAGACGCAATGACCTCATATAAAGGAAAAAGAAGAAAGAAGCGGCCAACAGCCCACTAGCCCAAGGGTCAAAGGACCCAGTCAAGGTGCTGCAGGTGAGGCAGAGACCAAATTCAGTGTGTTTCCATACGGCATCCCACAAGAACAACTAGGCCCCTACAGGTGAGAATAATGGTCGCCAAAGATTTCTTTTCGGGGGCACCTGAGCGGCTCAGTCAGTTGAGCATCCGACTTCGGCTCAGGTCATGATCTCATGGTTCATAGGTTCGAGCCCCGCATCGGGCTCTGCGCTGACAGCTCAGAGCCTGGAAGCTGCTTTGGAGTCTGTGTCTCCCTCTCTCTCTGCCCCTCCCCTGCTCGCTCTCTCTCTCTCTCAAAAATAAATAAACATTAAAAAAAATTTCAAAGATTTCTTTTTGTATGCACACCAAGCTATAAAAATTAGACACTCTCTTTTCTGGGCCAAGAAATCAAGGGCTGGTAGCCATTCTGGGGAAAAAGTTTGCAAATCTTAATGAAAATTGTTTTACTCTTCTTGGTTATTCGCTAGTTCTCTTAAGAGGAGAAAAACAACAATAAAACACAGACCCCAAGAAGTCACAGGCTGGAGCATGAGATGCACTGCACACGTTTTAGGGAACAAACACTTTGGCAACATGAAAACAGAAAACAACAATCAAGGAGAAGAATGTATGGATGCTGTCCATAATGGTAAACCCCAGCTCCCCCATGCGCTGTGAAGGGAAGCCGACTGTTGTCATGGTCAGAGCAGGGGTTTGGGATCAGACATGAGGAATTTAAATCTCTTGCTGAGTCTCTCCAGGCTTCAGCATCCCCGTCTGTAAAATCAGTAGTAAGGCCTCTCTCTCAGAGGATTTTTGTGAAGATTAAATGAGGTAATACATCTACAGCACTTAGAACAGCGCTGGCACATTGCAAATGTTCAATAAATTCTAATCATTATCATGATGATTAGGCAGCCATTTAGAAGAATGACGTATATCAGTAGCGCTTGTATGTATGAAAAGAGCTCCAAGATATGCTGTTTGAAAAAAAAAAAAAAAAAAAGCCGGAACAGATCGTTGGCTGGATCGAAGGTGGGGAAAGTAAGGGAAGGTGGTCAAAAGGTAGAAAGTTCCCGTTATAAAATAAATAAATCCTGGAGATGTAACGCACAGCATGGTGACTAAAGTTACCAATACTTTACTGTATATTTGTAAATTGTGAATAGAGTGGATCTTAGAAGTTCAAACCACAAGAAAAAAAATTGTAACTATGTACGGCAATGGATGTTAACTACCCTTACTGTGGTGGTCATTTTGCAATATATACATATATCGAATCATTATGTTATACTCCTAAAATTAATACATTGTTAGATATGAATTATATCTCAGAAAAATAGAAAAAAAGTCCTATGTGAGTCTGTAATAACTTCTTTCTTTCTTTCCTTCTTGAGAGAGAGAGAGAGCGAGCATGAGCAGGGTAGGGGCACAGGGAGGGAGGGAGGGAGAGAGAGAGAGAGAGAGAGAGAGAGAGAGAGAATCTTAAGCAGGCGTCACACTCAGCCTGGAGCCCAATGCGGGGCTCGATCCCAAGACCCTGGTATCATGACCTGAGCCGAAATCAAGAGTCGGGTCACTCAACTGACAGAGCCACCCAGGCACCCGTTTCTTTATTTCTATTTAAATCTATGTGTGTAAGCACAAACACACAAGCATGAAACATTGCTTTAAAAAAAAAAATCACAAGAACATATTAACAGTGATTGTCCAAGGTAGAGAAGCCTTCCCTTTTCATTCTGTAACTTCCTGTATCACTTGAATTTTGTAATCCTACAGAAAGTATTCCTTGTATTTCTTTCGCACAGGAACAGATGTGACCTGGGTGGAGGGATTAGGGTATATAGTTTGTATTCTTCCTTAAATCTCTCTAAACAAATATAACATTTTACACTAACATTTCTCCCGACCCTTGTGGTTCCCTTCCCGCCACCTTCACATGATCAAAAGTTTAAATGAATCATCACCTAAATCACAGATCCTTAACTCTGTGAGATATGTCATGAGTAATGTGTAACAAAGCTGGGAGGTGGAATTATAGGAAACTCACTGCAAATTGCACATAACCCTGGGAACCCCTGGGAGTGTGCTTCCTGTATCAATGCCATTGGCCATAGGTGTTCTATGTGGTTTTGGTGGGAAAACACTAATACTGCTGATCTAAACTTAAACCCTCTTCCTCCTAGGAACTAATGCCTCGCATTTAAATGATATCAAATGTGTAAATCATCTAAACTTGGGTTTTTTTGTGGTAGTTGTTGTTGTTGAGATGCAATCTGCATAACACATAATTAGCTATTTTAAAGTCAACAACTCAGGGCACCTGGGTGGCTCGGCTGGTTGAGCATCTGACTTCGACTCAGGTCATGATCTTGCAGTTCGTGGGTTCGAGTGCGGAGCTGTGTGCTGACAGCTCAGAGCCTGGAGCCTGCTTCGGATTCTGTGTCTCCCTCTCTCTCTCTGCCCCTCCCCCTCCCCCACTCTGTCTCTCTCTCTCTCTCTCTCTCTCAAAAATAAATAAACATAAAAAAATAAAATAAAATAAAGTCAACAACTCAGAGGCGCTTAGGACATTCGTAATGTTGTGCAATCACCTCTATCCAGTTCCAAAACATTTTCTTCATCCCCAAATAACTCCATGCTCATTAAGCAATTTACTCTCCATTCTCCCCTCCCCCACAGCTCCTGGCAGTCACAAATCTACACTGTCTCCGGGTTTATCTCTTCTGGATATTTCATACACAGCTAAATGCAATCATACAATATGTGACCTTTTGTGACTGGCTTTTTCCAATTAGCATAGTGTTTTCAAGGTTCATCTACATGGTATCAGTACTTGATTCCTTTTCAAGGCTAATATTTCACCCTTGTATATATATATTGCATATACTACGGTTGTTTATCCATTCATCTATCCAGACAACCTGGGTCGTTTCCACCTTTTGGCTACTATGAATAGTGTTGCTAGGAACATTCGTGTACAAGCATTTGTTTGAGTACCTGTTTTTCAACTGTTTGTCTAGATACCTCAGGGTGAAATTGCTGGGTAATATATGGTAATTCTATGTTTAACTTTTTGAGGAACGGCCAAACTTCTGTTTTCCACAGTAGCTGCACCATCTTATTTACATTTCCACCAGCTACCTATGAAAATTCTAACAACACTTATTATTTTCCTTTTTTATTTTATTTTTTTATTTTTTTTAACGTTCATTTATTTTTGAGACAGAGAGAGACAGAGCATGAACGGGGGAGGGGCAGAGAGAGAGGGAGACACAGAATCGGAAGCAGGCTCCAGGCTCTGAGCCATCAGCCCAGAGCCCGACGCAGGGCTCGAACCCACGGACCGCGAGATCGTGACCTGGCTGAAGTCGGACGCTTATCCGACTGAGCCACCCAGGCACCCCTATTTTCCTTTTTTTTAAAAAAAAAATTACAGTCATCCTAGTGGGTGTGAAGTGGGTATTTTACTGTGGTCTTAATTTGCATTTCTCTAAACTGGTGACGTCAAGCATCTTTTCCTGTACTCTTGGCCATTTATATATCTTCTTTGGAGAAACGTGTATTCAGATCCTTTGTGTATTTTTAAATTGGTTTTTGTTGTTGTTGAGCTGTAAGTCTGTTTCACATATCCGGATGCTAGATCCCCACCAGACATTTGATTTGCAAATAGTTCCTCTCATTCTATAAGTTGTCTTTCTACTTTCTTAATATTGTCCTTGGATGAGCATAATTTTTTCAATTTAAATGAAGTCCAACTTCTGCATTTTTTTTTGTTGTTGCTCATGCTTTCGTTGTCATACCTAAGAATCTATTGGCAAATCCAAGGTCATGAAGATTTAACCCTGTTTTCCATTAGGAATTTAATAGATTCAGGTCCTATATTTAGGTCATGGATCCATTTTGAGTTAATTCTTATATAGGGTATGAAGTAAGGTTTCCATCAAAGCATGTGGCTATCCAGTTGTCCCAGCACATGTGTTGAAGAGACTACTGCTCTCTCATTAAATGATCTCAGGACTCTTGTCAAAAATCAATTGCCCCTGGATGTATAGGTTTATTTTAGGAACCTCAATTCTATTCCTTGGTCTACATGTGTCTTCTTATGCCAGTACCACACTGTTTAGCTTTACTGCAGATTTGTAGTGGGTTTTGAAATCAGAAAGTGTGAGTCCTCCAACTTTGTTCTTCTTTTTCAAGATGATTTTGGCTACTTGGAGGCTCTTGAATTCTATATGAATTTGAAGATTGACTTTTCCATTTCTGCAGAAAAAAGCCTTTGGAATTTTGATAGGAATTGCACTGACTCTGTTGATCACTTCGGGAATTACTGCCATCTCAACAATAAAAAGTCTCCCCCAGCCTCTTCAACAAATGGTGTTGGGAAAACTGCTCAGCAACATACAAAAGAATGAAACTGGACTACTTTCTTACACCACGCAGAAAAATAAATTCAAAATGGATTAAAGACCTCAATGTGAGACATAAAACCATAAAAATCCTAGAAGAGAACATTGGCAATAACTTCTTTGACATCAGCCACAGCAATTTCTTTCTAGATACGTCTCCTGAGGAAAGGGAAACAGAAGCGAAAATAAACTATTGGGGCTACATCAAAATAAAAAGCTTCTGCACAGTGAAGGAAACAATCAACAAAACTGAAAGGCAACCTACAGAATGGGAGAAGATATTTGCAAATGATATATCCACTAAAGTATCCAAAATATATAAAGAACTTATACAACTCAACACCCAAAAAAATCCAAATAATCCCATGTAAATGGGATTTAAAAAATCCCACTTAAAAATCCCAGACATTTCTCCAAAAAAGACATACAAATGGCCAACAGATGTTCAATATCACTCATCATCAGGAAAATGCGACTCAACACTACAATGAGATACCATCTCATACCTGTCAGAATGGCGAAAATCAACAACACAAGAAACAACAACGTGTTGGCAAGGATGTGTGAGTGTAGTCACACACTGTTGGTGGGAATGCAAACTGGTGCAGCCACTGTGGAAAGCAGTATGGAAGTTTCCCCAAAAAGTCATAAGTAGAACTACCCTACAATCCAGTAATCACACTACTGGGTATTTAGCCAAAGAATACAAAAACACTAATTTGAAGGAATATATGCACCCCTGTGTTTACAGCAGGATTATTTACAATAGCCAAAATATAGAAGCAGCCCAAGTGTCCATCAATTGATGAATATATTAAGAAGATGTGGTATATACGGACAACGGAATACTATTCAACCATAAAAAATGAAATCTTGCCATAGGCAATGACACGGATGGCGATAGAGAGTATTATGTTAAGTGAAATAAGTCAGAGAAAGACAAATACCACATGATTTCACTCATATGTGGAATTTAAGAAAGAAAACAAACAAAAGGAAAAAAAAATAGAGAGGGAGAGGAACCAAGAAAAAGACTCTTAACTATAGAGAACAAACTGATGATCACCAAAGAGGAGGGTGTGGGGGGATAGGGGATGGAGATGAGGTAGTACATTTGTTGTGATGAGCGTAGGGTGTTGTATGGAAATGTTGAATTACTATACTGCACTATACACCTGAAAGTAATATAACACTGTGTGGTGACTAATGCAATTTTTTTTAACTTCAAAGAAAAAATACAAAGTTCTGAGTAAAGGTCGAAATTCTGAAAATTTGATTTTAAAATTTTATACCTCATTAGATGGATTTTTAGAGATTTAGTTAAAATTGCTGCTGACTTGGGACACCTGGATGGCTCAGTTGGTTGAGGGTCCCACTCTTGATTTCAGCTTAGGTCATGATCTCAGGGTTGTGGGATCAAGCCCCACACTGGGCTCCACGCCAGGCACGGAGCCTGCTTGAGATTCTCTTTCTCCTTCTCCCTGTGCCCCAACCCCCTTCTCAAAAAAAAAAAAAAAAAAAAGCATTTACTTTATTAAACTTTTCTCTTTATGAAATAAATAAATAAAAATTAAAACACATATACCTTAAAAAATAATAAGTCTCAAGACACCTGGTGGCTCAGTCAGTTAAGTGTCCGACTTCAGCTCAGGTCACGATCTCATGGTTTGTGAGTTTGAGCCCCGCGTCCAGTTCTGTGCTGACAGCTCAGAGCTTGGAGCCCGCTTCGGATTCTGTGTTTCTCTCTTTGTCCCTCCTCTGCTCGCACTCTCTCTCTCTCTCTCTCAAAAATAAGTAAACATTAAAAAATGATAATAATAGTAAGTTCTTCCAGTCGATAAACATGATATATATTTCCATTTACTCAGGTCTTTGATTTCTTTCAGCAATGTTTTCAGTTCTCAGTGTACAAGTCTTTCACCTCTTTGTTTCGATTTACTTCTATGGATTTCATTCTTTTGGATCCTACTATAAATGAAAGCATTTTGTTAGTTTCCTTTTCAGATTGTTCATTGCTGGTATACAGAAACACTACTGATTTTTGTGTTTATTTTGAACCCTGTGAATTCCTGTGAATTGAGCTTTCCTGAATTCATTTTTTTAGCGCTAGTAGTCATTGTATATGTGTGCATGTGTATGCATTCTTTCACATTTTTTATATCTATGATCATGTCGTCTGCAAAAAGAGATAGTTTTACTTCTTCCTTTCCAATTTGGATGCCTTTTTCTTGCCTAATTGCTCTGACTAGAACTTCCAGCACAGGAGCAAAAGTGCTTCTTCACCTTATTCCTTGTCCTAGAAGGAAAGCTTTCAGTCTTTCACCACTGACAATGGTGGGTTTTTCATAAATACCTTTTATCATGTGGAGGTAGTTCCCTTCTGTTTCTTGCTTTTTTCATGTTTTATTATGAAAAGGTGTTGGAATTTGTCAAATGCTTTTTCTGATTGAGACGATTATGTGGGTTTTACTCCTTCATTCCATTAACATGGTGTATTACATTGATTAAACTCACGTTGAACCACTCTTGTACTCCTGGGATAAATCCCTCTTGGTCTTGGTATACAATCCTTTTAATATGCTGCGGAATTCCATTTGCTAATACTTTGCTGAGTATTTTTGCATCAATATCGTAAGGAATCTTGGTCTGTAGTTTTCATATCTTGACCTTGGTATCAGGGCAATGCTAGCCTCATAAAATAAGATAGGAAGTGTTCCCTTCTCTTCTATTTTCTGGAAGACTTTGAGAGAGATTGATGTTATTCTTTGAATGTTTGGTAGAATTCACCAACATATGGTCCTAAACCATTCGTTGTTGGGAGGTTTTTAATAACTGATTCAATCTCTTGTTATAAGTCTCTTCAGATTTCCTATTTCTTTTTGGGACAGTTTTGGCAGTGGGTTGTTTCCAGGAATCTATCCATTTAATCTAGATTATCTAATTTCTTGGCATACAACTGTTCATGGCATTCTCCCATAATTCTTTTCATTTCTGCAAAGTCAGCAGTGATATCCTCACTGTCATTTTTTTTTAATTTAGTTATTTGCTTCTTTTTTCTTAGCAATCTAGCTAAAAGTTCACCGATTTTGTTGATCTTCAAAGAACCAAATTTTGGGTTCAGTAATTCTCCCTATGGTTTTTCTATTTCCTGTTTCATTAAAGTTAGGTTATTGATTTAAAACCTTTTTAAAGGGGGGCTGGGTGGCTCAGTTAAGTGTCCGACTCTTGGTTTCAACTCAGGTCATGATCTCACAGTTTTGTGGGTTTGAGCCCCACATCGGGCTCTGTGCTGGCAGTGTGGAGCTGTCCATCCCCTACCCGTGCTGTCTCTGTCTCTCTCAAAATACATAAATAAACTCTTTAAAACTATCTTTTTCATAGGCACCTACAGCTAAAAATTTCCCTCTGAGCACTGCTTTTATAACATCCCCTAAGTTTGAGGATGTTGTGTTTTCATTTTTTTTAAGTACTTTTTTTCTAGTTTATTTATTTATTTTTGAGGGGGAGAGGCAGAGAGAGAGAATCCCAAGCAGGCTCTGCATTTTCAGTGCAGAGCCCAACCTGGGGCTCAAACCCACGAACTGTGACATCATGACCTGAGCTGAAATCAAGTCAGAAGCTCAGCCAACTAAGCCGCCCAGGCAGCCCCTCTGCTGTGTTTTCATTTGAATTCATCTCAAATTATTTCCTAAATTCCGTTGTAATTTCATCTGTAACGACACTGGTTGTTTTTGAGTCTATACGGACTTTTACAATTATTAAGAGAAAACCTGCCAATGTCCTGAACCCCTTAGGATTAGTTAGTTCTTCTGCTTTTTGGATCCAAGTTCCCCTTACGAGGGTCCATTCCTGTCACTGGTTAAAAGAAGCACAGCACCTTTGTTATTTTTAATCGGGACCAGAAAACGTTATGTTAAAGAGTAATTACCGAAGGTAGACCCATGACCCTCCTAAGATATAAAATACACATATTAAAGACTTTACTGACCTCATTATTAATGAGGGTGTTAGTAAGACGTTACAACAGTTCAAAAGAGAAGTTAGAGAAGCACGAATTTCCGAGGATTAAAGGAATGATCGAATTAAAGGCTGAAACACATTTACAGATAGACAAGAAACTGGATATTTTTTCATAACGGGGGGGTGGGTAATCATTTTAATCACACAAAGAGCTTTTCTCCATGTCCATGGACAGTAACTGTTTTGCCTTGCTACCAGTTACCTACGACTTAAAGAGCTGTAAAACATACCAAAGGCAAGAAAAAGGCTAGAGTCGGATACTCTTGAAGGTACTCTCTCTCTACACAAAGGACAGTTTTCCACTGGAGGAAACACCCAGGAGTCTCCTGCTTATTCCAAATTTCTTCATAATATGACATAGAAAAGAAAAAGAAAACTGAAAGGTGTGGATGAGGAAAGGAACAAGCAGAGGCAACTCTGCCATGAAACAAAAACGAGAACTGAAATGAAAAAAGATTAGCAGGCCCAGGTGCACCATGACGCCCCACACCCGCGGTGTAGCTGGACGCTGGGGGTTGTGGGGGGGAGCCCTGGGCGCTGAAAGGGAAGTGAGTCTGCCGCCCCGAAGGCACCGATCACCCCAGGCCACGCGAGTCCTAGGTGGAGGAATCTGTGGGCCAACATCCAGATCTCTCTGCACCCTAAGACCCAGGCCTCAAAGGCAGGGGCCCCCAAGGCACTGGGCACAGGACACAAAACACAATTTGTACTGCAAGATGGCAAAACGTGATGCTGGTTGTCGCCAGCGAGACCCCAAGACTTGCCCTTTACTGCCCGCCTGCTTGTACTCGCTAACTTTTGTCTCACAGCTTTGCCTTAAGCTCCTCTTTCCGGCTTACCTCTTAGCTCAGCAAATGGAAACCAAAACCACCCCTCAAGTGATAGTGACCGCCCTGAAGAGAACTCCAGCAGGCCCAGACCACCCAGACTGCTTGGGCTAAACCCCAGATTCGCGCCTGGGCAGATGGACCATGGAGTGACCCCTGGGACAACCGGCAACTGCTTTTACCTCATTATACTACTAAAATCTCGGCCCAGGGAGGTGTGCCAGCCTCATTTACATAACCTACCACGGGTGTGTGGGCATGTTTCCTTAGGGCGCATGCGTGGCCTTACGGCCCGCCTCTACATACAGCAACAAGGTTTCCCTATCTAAACATTCATCCTGACCCTAAATAAAAGACACTCATCTCCCCATTCCCCGTGATCTCCTTATTTGCTGCAAATAAGTTTTCTTTGTGCGACAGCTCAACCTGGTACAGTTTCTGGCTCGCACTCTGATTACACAGTGGCTGTCACTAAAGTCTCATCACTGCTTGGGGGGGGGGGGGGGGGAGGGGTTGTGGGGACTCAGAGTGTGTCAGGGATGACTAACAGAACTGGTTTTGCACGTGGGCTGGGAAGGGAGGTTCCCTGGAGCCCAGAGGCAGGACGCACACGTGGGCAGTGAAGTCCCTGGCAGTTTCCCACCCGGAGCCCAACTCGACATCCATCTGGGAGTTGGGATAAAGATCAGATGGGCTTCAGTCTTCAAACCAATCAGACCCGGCGTGAACCAGCCCTGCTAGAAATCAAGAAAATAATAATTAACTTTCAAGCACTTTTCAGACGGGCAAGGTATAAACATTCAGGTTTTATTATGTGACTGAAGGCGACACACTTCATTTTCAAGTCATTGTGATATATACTTCAGATATTACGTATATCCTGCTTATTTTCATGAATGAACACCGGTTTATAACTTTCAAGCACATTTTCAAACATATAGGCTATCTGTACATCTGTCAGTCGTTCTCCTCATATGCCAGTAATGCCTGTATAGGGAAAGTTACCACACAGAACTGGAAAAAAAAAAAATCACGAAATTCAAGGAAAACAAATGATTTCAGACAAAACTGTATCAAAAGTAGGTCTAGGGGCTACCGTCACAGGTCCTCATTGCGCTGGTAAGCATGTCAGGGCCTGTTTGCAGCTGCTTTATAAATGGTCACGTGCCCCATCTACATTTATGAATAAAAACATATCTTTTATTAGAAGACAAAAGCCATGAAGAAAAAACACTGAGAGTGAATGTCCTCACCACGTACCCTTGCCCCCCTCCGGGCTACTTCAACAGGACTTGGCTGTTGCTCTGTCACATTAGCATTTCTTTACCCTTCCTGCCTGGACGAATGGGATGATTGTTCCGACAGGAACTTCCCAGAAGGCCCAGGGACTCTTCAATGGGATGCATCAACAGACAGTTCGCACCCTAGGATTCTTTGAACCCCTCAGAAACTTCATCTTGCCGTGTCCTCTTTCGGAAAGACCGCCTTAAATCGCACTTGTCATTCCCAACCGTCAGCCCGGGCCTCCCGGCAGGGAAAAGCTGTCAAGGCTTGGGTTTCGCTGGGTGCTCAGCAGTGATGAGGTCAACTCTATGTGACCAACAGGCTGTCGGTGAGATCCAAGGTCAGCTCTGAACAGGAGAGAGGGCAGTGACCCGGAGGCCCCATGACACCACAGGCCCGGAAGCCGCCTTGAGAGGCTGCTGACTCACTTTCCCTGCCTGCCCCAGGGACCCCTGTAGCATCAGGAGGCCTGTGTGCCCCGAGTGAGGGATAGGCTCAGTTCATAAGAGACGAAGGAGCCATGTGGAAAAACCAGGTGAGAGTTTCCAAATGAAATCCCCCCCGAAAAATGGCAATCTCAGGGTTCATATGAAAAGTCACCACACCCGAGGGAGCTACCAGGCTCCTGCCACTTCCCAAGGCTGGAGCAGCAGCGGGGGCTGCCAATGGGCCATAAGGCAGACGGGGAAGCTACGCGCGGCAGGTGCAGGACACTCTGGTCAGGGCGCCATGACGCCCACTGCCCCTCACAGCCAGCTGGAAGCCAGCAAAGCCCACTGGAGAACTGGCTGTGTGCACAGGCATGCCCCCTGCACACAGGACAGCAGTGAAGAGGAAGACTGTGGCTTCCCTGTGGCCTGCCCAAGGGGGCATGAATCCCTGCGGGGCCACGGGGCATGGAAAGGAAGACCCTCTGGACAAAATGGCAGGCCATTCTCAGTGCTAAAAACAAACAACCCAACTGAGTACATTTTAATACATTTTAAAGATCTTCCTGGCTTTATTCAACCACTCGTGAACGGGACAGCGTCCCATCGAGCAGATAGAAAGGAGTTCCAAAGAGCCGTACAAAATACGAGGATTTTATGGGCAGAAGAGGGCAGGAAAAGGAAGTTTCTAGCATAGAGTGGGTTGTTTCAGACAAGGTCACCTACGTACTCGGGACGAAAGGGATCTATCGGGTGGACTACCTCACCAGTGCTGGCAGGTAACTCCAGATTGTCCGGGTGAAGGTTACACACAGTCCTGGCAGAGACTGAAACTGTAATTAGGGAAGCTATGAGGTCTTAGTTGGCTGACCTAGGCCTAACACAGGTGACTCCATTGTGGGCCTGTTGTCTCTTTTCCAACCCGAGGAAAGCCTCATAAGTTCCACAGCTTCAGCTCTCATGATGGTCTTTGTCCCTTAGCGCTGGGCACCTGATTCTGGAGCCACCTCCCTAGGGACCTCGTTTGCCACATTCCATGGGTGCCATTAACCACCTCTCACGCGTCACAGCACACAGCGCTCCAGCAGAGTGTCACCTCCTCAAAACAGCACCTGCCCGGGGCCCACTTGGGACCACAGGCTGCAGGCCGCAAAGAGCACACGTGCCCTTTGGTGTGGGCTGCACCTCATGATGGCCTGGAAGCTTCCACGTGCCGCCCCTCGGATCCCTGTGAGGCAGTGTCACACATCATTTCCCAGAGAAATCTGCTTTTCTATTTCCCTCTCTTAGGCTATATATTTATCCACGTACAGCATTGGTATGACAGAGCCTAAAGATGTGTCACGACACTATGAGTTCCCTCTGGGTGAGCATTACTAGCCCATCAACAGAATTTTAAAATTTGCATTTGGAAAAGCAAAAATATCTTTACTGTAAAGTTACGCAATCCTTGCGCACTAATGCAAATTAAGTCAAGTTTGTGAGCAAATCAACTTGTGAGGTAGACATTGTCAGCAAAATTTTACAAGTGACGGATCTGAGTCTCAGAGAGGCTCGACAGCACAACCGAAGGCCACACAAATAGCAAGTGACACAGTCAGGGCTCGATCAGGTGGGTCTCACTAGAGTCATCTGCTCTTCCACGACCCCATCTTGCTTCTCTCCCCTTCGAGTCCTGAATCTGAGAGAAGAACCAAGTCAAAGTTCCAGTCAAGGCATAAACTCATATTCTTCGAACTCATATCCTGGCAGTGACCTGATGGGAACATAAAAGGTGCTGATGGAGGAAACTGTCGGGGGTCCATGATACCCACTCTCTCCTCATCTGTTAGAAACAGAACCCTGAGGTTTAGCTGGGCACTCAGTCACTCTTGCTGGTACAGGCGACCACGGGACTAAGCTCCGGCAAACAGGACAGAAGCAGAGACGATGCGTTGACCCCATAAGCCACCAAACCCACTCTGAACCAGCTACCAGGACTAACAGAGAAGAAAGAAATGATTTCCATCCTGCTTAAGTCACTACACTTTGGAGTCTCTTGCTTCAGCAACATGCCCAGATCCTAATCACTGCTGCTCATCCAAGAAACTTAAAAACCTGTATATTCCTTTAAATAGGCGAAGAATTATCCTCACAGCTTGTTGAACCTATTCACTTGCCTAGAGCCCCACTTATTCCGAAGGGGTGCAAGGTAAATGCATCCTGTGCCCTGTGTCTGAATTCTCACAAATTCCAAATCCGAATTTATGAGGTTGCACTGTATACTATGACACTATACCAGTATCGCAATCCAATTCTTTAAACCCATATTCTTCCCAATGTCCTTATTTGGAAAATGCCACCCACCCATAGTTAGCTACCGGGCAGGTGGCCACCACAGTTTCCCCAGGCAGGCATGACATCGTTCGAACCGGGGCCTTGCTCACTGCCCTGCCGGGCCACACTTCTTCAGCAGCCGCATCTATTGCACACGCGGAAGGCCCAGCGAGGTTGCCATGGCAGCAAGCATCATTGAAATGCTGGCAAACTGGCTGCCTGCCAGGACCAAGTTGTTGGTAATCCTGTCTTGTTGGTTAAGCATTCGGACAGACAAAACTCTTTTTATGACCATTCAGTAATAAGAGCTTTTAAAGGAAGCAGAAGGGGGTGGGGTAGCTGTTGGAACCCTCTGACCTATTTAGAGACCCCGGCCTGGATGCCTTGTGCAATGTGGTATTTCAGCCCCTCCGAGCAGAACCGACCATCATTACTTGAGATTATATAATAGGTATGGGTCCATTTGTTCTAGCCTGCCATTTTCTGCCTTCCTGATCACCTATTACCAATCCGAGATTGATTTGCTGTGACACCTGCTACTATCCCATGACTGGAATAATAAACACAAGCAATGCACGTTGGCCATTACATTTTTGGTGAAGAGCTACAGTAGAGAATGACATATGTCTGCTCATTGGAAGGAACACGTAATTAACAGCATTATTTATCCACCCAACACCAAGCAGTATACAGAAAACAAGTTGTTTCACAGAAGGAAAGCAGAGCGTCCTCCATATATGGGGTTATAGACACTCTCCTCTACCAGCCACTCAGCCTTTCCTACAACCTAAAAAAAATATACTTTTATGTCTATATTGCATACAAAACCTACTTACATTATATGTGCTATGTATTCGTAGTATATTATATAAGGAATTCTGTTGCATTAGGTGTTATCACCTGCTGCAGAAGCATGACCGAGGCCAGTCTCCAATTGAAACAGGACTCACCAGCTATGCTGCCATAAAAACTACTACGGAATTAAGCTGACATACGGAACTGTGCTTTCTATGGCATTTGATTGGGATTTTTACGTGCTTGACCTTGTCACAGTAGCAGAATCCATCATCTACGGAAAGTCATAAAACCGAGGGTGTCACCTTGGCACACCATTCAAAACCAATTAACAGAACCTCTGCTAGACACATAAATCCATTGATCCGTTCTTACAACTGGCACAGAAAACATTTAAAAGGCAAATAAGGTAGTAAATTTCGACAGATATTTGAAAGAGCAAGCCAGAGAGAGCACAGATTTAAAAACAAAAATAATGAGCCCTTGCCCCATCTCATCCAACAATAATTCAAAACACTGCCACCAAAACCTTCCTAGCACAAGGCTAAAACTTGGAAAATCACACACAAAAAAGAGTGCTGTGCTTTCAAAATAAATTATTGTGTTCTAACACAGATTATACACAGTTTGAAAGCAAGTTAATTATCACCATGGTCTGAAGGCTTTTTAGAAACTGAAAGCGTAACCCACTTGGGACTCCCCTTGCCTTTGGCAAATCTGATTATTAACAAACATCTACCGAATTGGCTTTGGATACGTGCTATCATTTTAACACAAACTACAAATATTTACAAAAAAAATTCCCAGGACGAATGCCACTCTTCTGACGTTTTGAGCCATCAAGGAATTTATAAATAAACAAATACGAGCTCACGAACAGGGGGAAATGTCAGCTCTACTGGCCAGCAGATGAACAGGAGGAAAGCAGAAGAGTAGGATGCCCAAGAAGGCCCCTCCACACAGCCTCCAGTGTCACTGAGGGCCACCTACAAGGACGCCCTGGGCCAGCTCTGGTCCTGTACCAGCCCCCGGGGAGAAAGGACCCGTGTTAAACCATCAGGAACAGCAGTGGATGGCATGCTTCTAGAGCAGAAGTTCTAGGTTGAACATCTAGATACTGGCATAAAAATTAAATGTTTTAATAATGACGGTGAAGATATTACTTTCTACATCAAGAGGGTCAAGAATGAGACAAAAAGGGACGCCTGGGTGGCTCAGTCGGTTGGGCGGCCGACTACAGCTCAGGTCATGATCTCGCGGTCCGTGAGTTCCAGCCCCGCATCGGGCTCTGTGCTGACAGCTCAGAGCCTGGAGCCTGCTTCGGATTCTGTACCTCCCTCTCTCTCTGCCCCTTCCCTGCTTGCTCTCTGTCTCTCTCTCTCTCTCTCAAAAATAATAAACATTAAAAATTTTTTTTTTAATTAAAAAAAAGAATGAGACAAAAAACACTCTTTTTTAAAAGAAGACATCGATTTTGGGAGAATAAAATCACACACAACACATCCGGCACACGCTGCTGAGGCAAAAGAGACGGGCTTGTGATCACTTGGTGAGTCCTTCCCTGCAATGAGGCCCCATGGTCATGGTGGTTTGGTCCTAGAGCAAATGGTGGCCACCCCTGGAAGCTTTCATGGCCAAAGCCAAGGACTGCCTCCCAGCGCCCCTTCTGACTTAAGACTCTGTCATCCCCTGGCTGTGTTCACTGCTTCTTCTGCATCAGTCACTGAAACCAGCTCTTCAGAGGCCGTGCAGCCTCTAGGCCCTGAGCCGTGTACATCTTACCTTGCCAGGCCCTTATCCCTACGTGGGCTGGTCGGGACACTGGGGGCTGACTAGAGGCCAAGAGCAGGTTGAGGGGCCATGTGGTCAGGACATGCACAAATGCTTCTTCCATGGGGATGATTCTCTGGACCTCCTGGGTAACTCTTATCCTCTCTCCATCCCCGCCCCACCTCTCCTTTCCTAGCCCCGCTCAGGACAGTCGCTGAATTTGACTTATTCCTCCACACTCGCACAACTGCCGACCTGGGTTGCTGGTTACACTTCTTTAAGCCCGTGCTCACACTTCCCACCCGGCCCCACAACCTCACCACCCTCCGAAGTTAGGGTTGGAGGCTGAAGTGGTGTCTTTAAGCAGGGAGGAAATTTACCCCAAAAATACTGGCACAGAAACAAAAAGACACAATGAACACACTGGACTGGTCAGAGCCGGGTAGAGGGACTGGAGTGAAGAAATAACAAATTAATTAGAGCTAAAAAAAAAAAAAATAAAGGCTGTACGGCGACCCAGGCTAATAACTATGGCATGAACGGCGGAGTATGGTTCATTGAACCCTCCACATGTGAAGGACACGAACATGGGGTGGGGTTAGGGCTATAACTCAGGTTAACTCACGGGGTTTTCAGGAAAGTGGAGAGCGCAGCTGCAGAAACTGCTTTTGGTGCCAGCCAAAACCACACCACGACGTCAGCCCGGCAAGGTTAAGTCTGCCAGACACAGTTCCCCATGGCCTGCCCGCAAGGGTCACTGCCGTTCCCAGACAATGCATCCTCCTCCATCCCAGCTCCTCTGCGCCTGGTTCCCGGGCAGATTCCAGGACACGTGCCTCCAACTGGTCGTGTCCATAACTGAGCTGCCGAAGAGGTATCTGGCCTCCCTAGCCTCTATTCAGAAGGCAGGATCTGCTTCCCTCAACACTAAAAGGAATTTCCTAAAGTAAAAGGCCAACGTCTAGCACATTCCTGTCGTCTAATTTTGTGGTTTGTAAAACTCAGACCTGGTCCGGCACTCACCTCCAGAAAACACTCAGTTTAGTTCAAAGGGACAAGCAGCAGGACACCTGGGTGGCTCAGTGGGTTGAGCATCCGACTTCAGCTCTGGTCATGATCTCACACACAGCTTGTGAGTTCCAGTCACAAATGGGGTGAGCATGAGCCCTGCTTCTCTTTCTCTCTCTCTCTCTCTCTGCCCCTTGCGTACTTGCACCCTCTGTCTCTCAAAACAAAAAACAAAAAACAAAAAAAAACCCAAAAAACAACAACAACAAAAAAAAACACTGGGGGTTGGGGGAGAAGCAGCTCTTTGCTTGGACACCTTTCAGGCTGAGAAGCATTCTCTACGTGTGATCTGGAAACTGATCCAACCAAGTCTCCCATCCCATGCTATTTGAGGATTACAGGCGACCAAAGCATGAACGTCGCAGCTAAGATCAGGCCTCTCAGTGCAGACAGCAGTGAGCACGTGTCCTATGTGTGAGATGTCACCATTCACGTGCAGGAATTTCATGTGTGAATGGGAAATTGAATGGGAAAGTGTTGGGTTCCACCTTAGAGCGAAGTAATACACGTCCGAGCTCACAGTGACTCCATTTCCCCACCATTTCACAGAAGAGAGTTCCACGGCAAAAAAAATAACAGTACTAACTCGGTAACTCTTGAGTAGCCAGAGCCGAAAGAAGAGACCCCAACGCCAATCCGTAGCTGCAGCAGGCGCGAGCCTGAGGAATCGCCGTAAAAGAGTGTTTAGGTCAGACCCTTACTGATAAATCTTTCCACTCTCGCACACTTACACTGAAATTGGCTCTCATAAAAGATCCGGCTATTTTGGACTATTCTTCTCAACAAACTTGAACAAGTTTTAAAAAGAATGTTGCAAAAGACCCTCAACGTCTCGTTTCAAAACCCAGCGTCTTAACCCCTCTAGGAGGTCAGCATGGGAAAGGCAGAGCAACGACTTCCTGTTAGCACCCAAAGGCTGCATGAGGGCCAGGGCCGCTACTAGAAGGTTCCCGGCAGACATCTCCCAGCCCAGAACCATGGTCTTCCTTCTCCTTCCGCCAGTGACCAGAAATCTGCCTGTGCAAAATGCTACCCTGAGCTTAAGAAAATAGCTAGTGAGCATGCCCACGCTCCCCCAGCGTGGTCACCCAGCTCTGTTTCAACATCTCCCGCAACAAAGAATTCCAAGGTCACCTTCAAAATCCCTTCAGCCATTCTTCAAATGTCACCACTGAAGTCACCTTCATCCAGATAGTCTCCATCCTGCATGGCACGTTAGCCTTGGGAGCAGACACGACAGGCATACGGGCTTCCCCCTCCCTCACTGAGGACGAGCACGCCAATAACCAAACCTGGCAGGGAATCAACCCTGACCGCTACCATTTTTGAGGCTTCTCCTGAGCTTACACACAACTTACGTACAAAACCCTGACCACACTCCCTGGTGAGTTGGGTCACCTCATCCTGCCCCTTTACAGGAGGCGGTCGGCATGGTGGCTTAACAGCAGTCATTGGAGTCCCCGGGCCTGGAGGTAAACATCAGTCCTGCCGTTAACTGACCACAGGGCCCTAAGCAAGTTTTTAACGTCTACGGGCTTCCATTTCAACTGCACGACCACGATGATAAGAGTTGCACCTAACTGGTTTGGGGTAAGATGAACAGGCAGAGTATGCCCAGTGCCCAGCATGGGCAGTTTGATAGATACGATTACAGCTGACCCTTGAACAATGCCAAGCCCCTGCACACAACTTTTGACTCCCCCCAAATCTTAACTAATAGCTTGCTATTGACTGGAAGCCTTACTGATAACATACACCATGGATTAACCCACATTTTGTGTGTTCTGTGTATGACACGCTGTATTTTTACAATACAGTAAAAGAGAAAGGAAAATGTTAAGAAAACATATGGAAAATACAGCTACAGTACTGTACTGTATTTACTGGAAAAAATCCACACATAAGTGAATGCGTGCAGTCTAAACCCGTGTTGTTCAAGGGTCAGCTGTATTTACTTCCTACAGTGGGTTTGAGAGGCCCGAGGTCTTCACCTTGTCTTATCTCTCCCCCCTTCCTCCCCTCCTTCAGTCCCATTAACAGGTGCAGGTACCCTGCTACATAGCAATCCTCTCCTGCAAAACAGAACACATTCCTTCCCCTCTTCATTTTTATACACTCCTCTCTTCTCAGTTAGGGAGAATTAGACACATATCAGCAACATCCACCTATTTTTTGTGTGTGCATAAGTATAAGAAACAGAAATTTGTTTTTAAGTAATTTATATATTTTTAAATTTTTTTAATGTTTATTTTTGAGAGACAGAGAGAGAGAGAGACAGAGCATGAGTGGGGAGGGGCAGAGAGCGAGGGAGACACAGAATCTGAAGCAGCCTCCAGGCTCTGAGCTGTCAGACGCCCAACTGACTGAGCCACCCGGGCGCCCCAGTAATTTATATATTTTTAAAAATCGGGGCGCCTGGGTGGCGCAGTCGGTTAAGCGTCCGACTTCAACCAGGTCACGATCTCGCGGTCCGTGAGTTCGAGCCCCGCGTCAGGCTCTGGGCTGATGGCTCAGAGCCTGGAGCCTGTTTCCGATTCTGTGTCTCCCTCTCTCTCTGCCCCTCCCCCGTTCATGCTCTGTCTCTCTCTGTCCCAAAAATAAATAAACGCTGAAAAAAAAAAAAAAATAATACCTTCACTTTACCAGCCACTCTTCCCCACCCCCACTCCTAAAAAAAAAAAAAAAAATGCTTCTCTAGTTGCTTCTTTCTGATTGCTACCACCTCCAACCTCAGAGGCCTAGTTACCTAGTAGAACACCAGGAGACTGTGTTCTGAGGCTCTCTCAGTCTAGGAGCGAGGGTGGGCCAGAGTCTAAAGACTAATGGAGAGGCCAGCTGTGGAAGGTGCCAGAATGCACATGGATCTGACCAATCGAGCAGCAAACAGAGGCAGGGAGTTGGGAGGCCCACCAGGGTGCACGGTCCCAGGAGTTCTGGCCGCACCCACTTTGGGCTGACTCCTGGAGGTAATGACAGCCCAGGAAGATGGGATGGGACTTGGGGTTCAGTCGGAACTCCAGGCAGAGAGTGGGAGTCAGAATTCTAGGCTAACGAAGTAATCAGAATAAAGGGGTGCCTCTAGAATGGCTATTGATACTGAAGAGTGGGGCAGCTCCGGGCACAGAAAGTGCCATCTTCCTGGAAGCAGCCTATCCCTGGTGTGACTGGCAACCAGCAGTGTGGGACCCGATGGAGTGTGGGGCCATCGTTTCATTCACCAGAGCACACGCCCTACAGTCCGTACACGACAAGCCTCGGAAACCTGGTGCCAAGATGACCGCAGCACTGCTCACTATCTGGGGGACATAAAGAAGCTAGGATCTTGTACCATCTTAAATGGACCGTGTTACACGTGAAGCTCAATTTATTCCTAACTCTTAGACTCACAATTCCCACTGACATAGCAACTTCTGGACTAGCTCCAATGGAAGCGATCCTGCTCACACTGAAGTGGAAAAAAATAAAGATTTACAGCATGGAAAATACCCAAGTGCTGTAGATGGTGGAAAGTGCACATCATCACTCCACTTGCCTATTTTTCTACCACCGATCCAAACACTCGAGCCACCACACTTCAGAGCCAGGTCCCACCCCAGCTAAGACTCCGCTCCCAACACCACTCTTTCCATTTAGCTATCCTAAAATTTTCACTCATTGAAGTGTCTTCCAGTAACCACCAAATTAATTCAATATATGCAGTGTTCCAGGTTATTATTCTCAATAAGATGAGCATTGTCATAGATAATCAAAACTCACCATCCACTCAGCACCTAGCAAAACTCTTGCATGTTAATAGTAGCTAATAGTGTTAATAGTGGCTCCATAAATATTTGTTGAATGAGCAAATCAATTAACAAGTTCCCGTTTGCAGCCCTGGGTGTTTAAGGCACCCTATGCTGTTCAGCACCACGAACTGATTCCTTTACACAATTTGTAAGTTTGCCTGAATATGATTGATTCAAAAATCAATGGAGGGGCGCCTGGGTGGCTCAGTCGGTTAAGCGGCCGACTTCAGCTCGGGTCACGATCTCGCAGTCTGTGAGTTCGAGCCCCGCGTCGGGCTCTGTGCTGACAGCTCAGAGCCTGGAGCCTCTTTCGGATTCTGTGCCTCCCTCTCTCTCTGCTCCTCCCCTGTTCATGCTCTGTCTCTCTCTGTCTCAAAAATAAATAAACGTTAAAAAAAAAAAAAATCAATGGATTTTTTAATAGAACAATATAGAATGTAGAAATAGATGCATTTACACATGGCGGTTTCATTTATGACACAAACAGCATATTAGATCAGTAAATAAAGATGAATTACTCAATAAACTCAGACACTTGAAATTAAAAAAAAAAAAAAAATCCCAACCTGTCTCTTTGCACCAAAATAAATTCCATTTGATCAAAAAATTTTTAATTAATGCAAAAACGCACTATTAAAGAAGCAGAGCAAAATAAAAATATAGGTAACAAATTTTATAATATGAGAGTGTGGAAGGACTTTCTAAGCAAGACATAAAATACCAAAACCACAAAAGAAAAGACTGACATATTTGACTAAATATTTTAAAATATCTGGTATGGTTTTTAAAATACAGTAAACAGGGGCGCCTGGGTGGCTCAGTCGGTTAAGAGTCCGACTTCAGCTCAGGTCATGGTCTCACAGTTCATGAGTTTAAGCCCCTTATCGGGCTCAGAGCCTGGGGCCTGCTTTGGATTCTGTCTCCCTCTCTCTCTTCCCACCCCCCCCAACTCATGCTCTGTCTCTCTCTGTCTCACAAAAATAAATAAACATTTAAAAAATTAAAAATAAAATAAAATACAGTAAACAAAGTAAAATATAAACCAACGAACTGAGGAAAATAAGTGTAATATAAATGTCAAAGGGTTTGGTTTCTTTTTTTTTTAATTAAAAAAAATTTTTAATGCTTATTTATTCTAGAGAGAGAGGGAGAAAAAGCGTTGCGCATGAGTGTGGGAGGGGCAGAGAGAGAGGGGAAACAGAATCTGAAGCAGGCTCCAGGCTCTGAGCTGTCAGCACAGAGCCCCGAACTCACAAGCCTTGAGATCATGATAGAGTAAAAGCCCAACCGACTGAGCCACCCAGGAGCCCCAGGTTTGGTTTCTTAATTTGCAAAGAGTTATCACAAATCAATAAGAAAAACAATCCAAATAAAAATGGGTAAATGATGTGAATAGGAAAAAAAAACAGTCAATAAACTTATGAAAAGATATGCATTACTAAGTAGAAATCAGAACAGGTTATCATTTTTAACTCATAATATTAGCAAAGATAAAAAAAACCCTGATGATATTCAGTGTTAAAAAGGTGTGAAAAGTCATATTCTAAACACTAAAGGGAATGTAAATTGGTACAATCTTTTGGAGGTTACTTTTGCAGTATCTTTTTAAAGATATAAACTTCATATATCTCTGACTCAACATTCCATTTCAGGTAATTATCCTACAAATAAATTTCACACATGTATATTAAAATTTTGATACAAAGACTTTACTGCAAAATATTTGTAAAAAACAAAATGAAACTATCCAAACATCTGTCATTAGGGCATGAATTAAGTAAATCATGATCTACTGTTGTGAGAGAATTCTATGTAACTCTTAAAATAAATGAGGTAGATCAATACATACTGACAGAAAAGATGGTCAACGTTTATCTCTAGGTGAAAAAGGCAGGAAAGTAATATTTGCATATGCATAGACCATATCTAGAAAAGTACATAAGAAACATAAGACATTTCCGGAGAAATGTAGTCTTTTCACTTTTCCTTTTGTATCTTTCTGTACCATTTTTATTCTTTACAAGTATGTATTAAGGTTAGTCATTAAAAAGAACTTTAACGAAGAAGGGTCTTGAAAAAGTTTTCTTCATAGGAAGGTTTTCTTCATTAAGAACAGGAACAATATTTTGAAAATTTGCCAGAACTGCTTTTAAACACCCTTGAGCACCTTATTTATCTACAACTAACAATGCTTCCTATTTAATTAATTGATTAAAATGGGCCTCCGTGGGGGCGCCTGCGTGGCTCAATCCGTTAAGCGTCTGACTTCGGCCCAGGTCATCATCTCGCAGTTCGTGAGTTCGAGCCTCGAATCGGATTCTGTGCTTCAGATTCTGTGTCTCCCTCTCTCTCTGCCTCGTCCTCGCTCACTCTCTCCCTCAAAAATGAATAAACATTTAAAAAAAATTTTTTTTTAAATAGGCTTCCAACCTCTTTCATATCCCAGCAAACACAGAAAATGGTATTAGTTGTCTAGCATTGGACAAAGGGACACAGGTGGCTGCAGCCTGCCCAGCCCCACCTGCCAAGGCCAGCCTCCGAGTCCCTGCACCCCTGTGACCCAATGGCAGCCCCTGCCCACCAACTGGGAGACCCCTGTCCTAGGAGCATAGGAAGTTTTATTAAATACCACTTTAAGATAATTACTTTAAAATAATGCAGATCCTTCGGTTAGTATGTTATGATAAAAACAAGCAAAAATACAGTTGACCTTTGAACAACACAGGTGTGAACTATGCAGGTCCATTCACACACAGATTCTCTTCAGTAAAGACACTACAGTACTGTAAATGCATTTTCTCTTCTTTATAATTTTCTTAATAACATTTTCTTTTGTCTAAAGCTAGAGAAACTTTAGTACTATTATTGTAACAATTCAGTATATAATACACACAGAACGTGTTCATCGACTATGTTCTTGGTAAGGCTTTTGGTCAACAGTGGGCTATTAGTATTTCAGTCTCGAGGGAG
This sequence comes from Leopardus geoffroyi, assembly GCF_018350155.1. Lineage (NCBI taxonomy): Eukaryota > Metazoa > Chordata > Mammalia > Carnivora > Felidae > Leopardus > Leopardus geoffroyi. Next base: position 34,624,262 of record NC_059339.1, read on the forward strand.
TCAAAAATTATGCACAAATTTTTGACTGCAGGGGGTCGGCACCCCTAACCTCCACATCGTTCTCGAGTCAACTGTAACATCATGGTGTTAGAAGTCAGGCGAACAGGTTAGTTTTCTTTCTTTCTTTTTTGCTTTTCTTTTTTCTTTTCTTCTTTCTTGTCTCTTTGACGGCTAATGTCAGGAAGGAGGAACAGGGTGGGCTTCTGGAGGACTGGCCCACACTCTGTTTCTGGATCTGCGTGTCTGTATGGATCTATTCAATTTGTGAGAATCCGTTCGTTCACCATATGGAAGATCTGTGCACCTTTTTTGTATGAATATTATACTTCGATATAAAAACTTAAAGAGTATATGATAAACTTGGTCAAGTTAGTAAAAATAATGCAATATGTTTCTACAATATCATATACTAAGTCAAAAGCTATTACTTAGCACTTATGCCTTGCAGGTCGCATAACAGAGAAGATTAAAGAAAACTTCCAAATTGGAATCCTCTCACGGAAACCATTTAAACTCCCCTAAGCCTTGAGGTTATCAGGATGTCAAATGGTTCACTGTGGAAGAGGTAAAAGAATTTTCTGAATCTGATATGCCAGGCGGGATTGATTCCCTGTCAGAAGGGTTACGTATGCAAGGCGTCAGCATTTTCCAACAGAGGAAACTGAGCCCCGGAAGTTACGTGATTTGCTACCATCATCGAGTTAGTTAAGTGGCAAAGCCAGGAAAGGTACTCCCGTCTGCCTACCCAGAGGCTTATGCACGCTCAGCAGTGCCGCCTGGCAGGAGGCCGGCACAGCTGTGATGACAGTTGTACTGGCAGACCTAGAAACTTCTAACATCTAACAGGCCCCACCAATCGAGCAGGTTGGCCTTCCTGATTGACTGATCTCTGCAAACTGACATTCCTGACAGAGCGCTTACTATGCACCCAAAGGGAGAGTTAAAGGAATAAAAGGAGCAAAGTAAAACGCTGCTTCCTGGACGGGTGAGCTGGGAAACGCAGAAAAGGTCAGAAAGCCTGGCTCAGGGCCGCTCCCCACACACAGCCAGCCTCTGGACCCTGAGCAAAGCATTCAACACCCTACGCCTCAGTCTCTCACACCTGCAAATCAGGGACAGGAGGCATACTGCATTCGCAGACCGCACACGACAACCACACCAGGTGCTGTTGCTGTGCTGTCGATGTCGCTGTGCGTTAGAGCTGCTGGGGATGCATTAGGACCTCCCTGCCGTCATCAAGACCCTGACACTGCACTTCGCCTTTTCGTGTTAATACATTCCCGGAAGTGAGAATCAGTCCTCCCAAAACACCTGGCCAGGACCTTGACATGGCGGTCTGCCTCCCTTTCTTCCACGGAAGTACTTCAAACCTGGTTCAATTATTATTAGTGTTTAAACACAATACTTTTAAAAAATATTTTCTAAAGTTTATTTATTTTGAGAGAGAAGAGAGAGAGCATGCACAAGTGGAGAAGGGGCAGAGAGAGAGAGAGGGGGAAAGAGAGAATCCAAGCAGGCTCCACACTGTCAGGACACAACTGGACGCAGGGCTCAGTCCCACGAGTCATGAGATCATGACCTGAGCTGAGATCAAGAGTCGGTGGCTTAACAGACTGGGCCACCCAGGCGCCCCCAAAACACCTTGTATTTTCTAGTAATTCCATTCTATCGAACCAGTGGTGCTCTGCTGTAAAGAAGTAATTTGTGACTAATAACAACTAAGGTTTGTGGCACAGCAAAGTAGTTAAGCGCACCGAGTTCTGGGGTCACACAAAGCTACTTCTAATCAGTGGAGCCTCACTTATTAGCAGAGAGTGTTTGTTCATGTTACTAACCCCTGAGCTTTCGTCTCATCAGCAAGGTGGGGATAATAATACAACTCACCCTTACAAGTCCCAAAATACCATAATGTATATAGAGCACTTACTCAGTGGGGGAGACTAAAGATGGCCACAGATTCTTGCCATTACTCCCATTAAGAGGTAGAGTGCAAATCTCCTCCCTTTGCTTCTAGGCGGGCCTTGGTGACTTGCTCCATCAATTACATATGGCAGAAATGACATTCTGGGATCGGTGAGGCTAGGTCACAAGAAGCTTCCGCCCAAAGCTCATGAACACTCCCTCTGGACACAGCCAGCCCCCATGTGACACGGCTGCCTACCCTGAGACTCTAGGTTATGAAGAAGCCCAAGGTAACTGCATGGAGAGGCCACATGGAAGGAGACACTTGGGTAGCCCCAGCTAGTCCAGCCATCCCAGCCGAGGCACCAGACACGTGACTGACCCAGCCTGCAGATGGCTCCAGCCCCGGCCAGCATCCGACTGAAACAGCAAGGAAACCCCAGGCAAGGGCTGCCCTCTGAGCCCAGTCAAACCACAGAACTGTGAAAAAAATAACGCACTGTTCTTTTAAGCTACAAAGTGTGGGGTAGTTTGTTATACGGGAACGGATAACTGAGACACTCAGATGGTGTGTGGCACATGAGTTACACTCAGTACGTGGCAGCTGTTGGGATTACGGAGATACTCATACACCAGACTCAGGCTCAACCGTATAGCAACATCCTTCTTAATCGAAGGCATTCTGAAGTACTTTCTTGATTGGGGACGAATGGATTGTGTTTTGGTTTCAGCTCCAGGACTCTGTACCAATCTTGCTCAACTATTACTGACCCTGCAGGGATTGGAGCAGGGGCAATTATAAATTCTTGTAGTGCCTGTAAGGAGGAAGCCAAGCACGTACGAAGAAGCAGGCAGAGTGTAGCTACCCTGCTCAAAAGCGAGGACGAGGATGTGCACATGTGGTTAGCTGTGACACAACAGTGGTGATTCACAAGCCACAAGTGCAGGGCTGACGGAAGTGAAATGTCCAATAACTCAATTCACATTAACAGCAGCAACATACTCAAATCAGTAAATCATACAATCAAAAGGTTAGCAACCATATTTTAAAAATATGTCTATTTTTATTGTACATTAGGTTACATTACTAAGATTAACTCATGAGGTGGCAATCTACAAATAATACAATTCATCTTTTTAAATAAGTATCTTTCTTCTGAAAACGTATAGACTGTATTTATTACTAGTTCCTTTTAAACCGAATTATTCTGGAAGGTCTTTATTTTATTTTATCTTATTTTGAATTTTTTTATTAACACTCATTTAGTTTTTGAGAGTCGGAGAGAGACAGAGCACAGGCAGGGGAGGTGCAGAGAGAGGGAGACACAGAATTGGAAGCAGGCTCCAGGCTCTGAGCTGTCAGCACAGAGCCCGATGCGGGACTCGAACCCACGAACCGTGAGATCATGACCCGAGCCGAGGCCGGTCGCTTAACCGACTGAGCCACCCAGGCACCCCTATTTTTTTTTTTTTTTGGAAGATCTTTAAATGACTGAGTTCATGACTCCCATGTCTATATAAATAATGCTTTTATGAGAAGAACGTTCTTTAAAAAGCCTAATGCATTCTTTGCTTTATTTAGCCACATACCCTCTGAGGCTTCGACACAATCCAGGTATCCCTGGGAAGGTCTAGGATTATCAAGGCTGTCCGTGGCCTGCGTCACATCAAAAAAAGGAGCAAGACAGTTGAGGCCTTACTCCCCTAGGAATAGCACCCTAGGCCAGCACTGGGCACAGCTCAACACACACACCTCCACGTCGCAACAGGCATGCCCAGGGACCCTGATTCCTGGAAATACAGCCTCCTTTTCCACAGTCCTGCCAACATACTTCATGAAGGACAACAGCTTCCATTAGCCCACAGCCAACCTCAGCGGTCAGAGTAGTTTTTCTCAGGCCCTTTGAAGACTCCATAGGCTTTTTTAAGGGGAAAAGCAATCCCATGGATCCTAAGGTAAACATTAACGACGGAGTAAATACATACAAATAATAAACGTACACACAAACTGCTTATGCTATTCTGAAACCACAAAATAAAGGTAAACATATTAATTAAATACAAATCAAACTCCAAAGCCAACAACATTCAGATGAGTATCCATCTCCTGTGATGGATGATGCTGCTCTGTTTAACTGAAACAGGAGGTCAGCGTGCTGTTACCATGTGATGGTGTAATTCTCTCCTACTCCACACATAATCTGTCAGCAAAGGGTTTGCTTCTACCTTCAAACAACCCACGCAGGACCCCGTGCACCGCTGAGGCTGCCGCGCCCTGGTAGAAATCACCACGACCTGGTCTTCTGCCAGTCCCCTGCCTGCGGACCACCCTCCACGCAGCAGCTGCGACCATCCACATAAAAGGGAGGTTAGACCTTGGCTACTGCTCTGCCCAAGACCTTCAACAGCACCCCCTGCCCACCAGAGGCCCAGGAAATGCCACAGTTCCCAACCTGCCCACCAGACGCCATGGGCTCAGGCCCCAAACCGCCTCCTGCTTCCTTCCCAGTGATCACTGTGCTCCGGCCCCACTGGGCCACCCGCCGGCACACAAACTCACCAGGCGTGCCCCTCCCACCCCAGCCCTGGGGTCCCCTCTGCCAGCTCAGGAATACTGCCTCTGTGTCTTTACTCAAGGGCCTTCCTCAAGCCCCTACTTAACCACCCCCTAACCAGCCTTCCCAGTGCGCCCACCTGCCTTCTCTCCATAGCACCTATCACCATCTGCCGTACTAGGTATTTACAAGCAGTAGCCACTCCTGCTGGATGTCCGCTCCACAAGGTCAGGACCGTGGGTCTGATTTGTTACCTGCTGTATGCCCAAGCCCTTGAACAGTGCCTGGAAAATATCTGTCACCTGTGCTGCAGGGTCACTTGGTCTTCACGTGGCCTCACGCATTCATTATCTCTGTACTCTGCCTCCATTCTTATCTCATTAGCCAGCTTTTATGGGCACCGAAGCTGTGACACGGTTTTGCCACACGGTGATCACCCTGAAGATCCACGATGTACTTTTATCTATTTTTTTAAAGAACAGCATTGAAATGAACGGGCACAGAAAACTACAGACCCCACGGGACAGAATGACAGACCCGCTACTTTCCGAAACCCCATCTTGAGAAACCCTAGATTCGGGAACGGTGGGGAAGGCAGAGTTGTTGCGGCTGAAGTGGTCACCATGAGGCCAAATAATGACGCGCACAGTGTGACCTGAGAAGCCACTCGAGTGTCTGTCCTGTTGATGACAGAGCTGGCATGCCACAGCTTTCAGGCACAACCTTCACGTTTCAAGGACCTCTCACAGTCTGACCCACATTACTTTCCGGTTTTATTATCAATTTGTCAGTTATTTCCAGTAACAACCAAACGGATCTCTACCCGTCAAACATCTCCTTGGCCCTGCAAGAAGTTTTTATAGGTTTTAAATTAATTACACAAGCAATGCGTGCTCATTAAATAAACCAATGAAGAGAAAGAAGTTATTTATAAGTGCAAATTAGTCCCTGCCCCACGGGGATAACCACTTGACAAATGAGTCTCTTTAGAACCTTTTCCTGTCAGTGGATGTGTATGGTAAGCATCGCCTCTCCCACTCACTCCCCACCACTTCCCTCCTCTGCGCTGGGCCAACGTGGCTCAGCAGCGGGCACCCACATGCCCTCCCTGGCCTCTCCCAAACTCCTTGGCCCTTCCTTGGAAACATCAGGCAACGAAGCATCATGTGACATCCCGCAGGGTCGCCTGGGGTTGTTTCCCATGTGCGCCCTATCACACCAAGTACATTGCTGGAGCGTAAACCTCAAGGACATCGTCCCTTCCTCTCTTGGAAACTGTTCTATGCGCCTACAGCCTCCCAGCCATGCAGCAAGCTCCATTCATCTCTCAAGGCACAGGGCTCTCAGTTAAACCCTCATTTACTATGAAAAATAAGCCCACTGCCCCAAACAAAGGAGGGTCGTGGAGACTCAGAGGACAGTGAAGGGAGGCTTTAATCAACATTCTTGGAAGAGCGGATGTCTGATGGACAGGCACACTCGGGGCAGTTACAGCAGGCAATTTACCTCCTAGTGTGCAAGTCCCTCCCCTGATTCCTCATTGGCTGAGTACTACAGACATTACAGCCTTACCCGGAAGTTGCCTATGCCCACGTAAGGCAAAAAGTAGTCTGATGGGAACAACTGTACATTCCTTGAGGTGCCACAGACTTCAGTTCTTTGGGGCATGCTCACTGTGGAGCACATGAAAAACAAGCCCACGGAATGGAGAAGGGAAGAAGAACCAGGAAGTGAAGGGTCTAAGGGTTTGGGACTCCACTGGGCGGAGGTGGGGGGAGTCGTACCTATTTCCAATAGGTTTTAAACCTACTGTTAACTAGACAGCACAGCTTTTATTTGGTATTTCTGAAAATGAATCATCTCACTTCTCGCATTTACTTTATACAGATCCCTGTTTGCCAGCATTACTCTCCAAAGGGTAAAGCTGGCCGGGTTTTCTGGTCTATCCTGGCAGCAGAAGGGAAGGTCACCGGGATCGGCTCAGCATACACTCCCCACTCAGCAGTGGGGGAGCAAGTGAAGAGCAGGCTAGAAACATTCCCTCTGTGAGCTAAGCCCTAGATGCCTCTTTCAAGAAGGACAGTCTGATGATTCATCGATGAGAAGTGGGGAGAATAAGAAAACAAATGAAGACGATGGGAGAAAATGATCCTGCAGGGCAGGAAAGGACAGAGACAACGGAAAAAACACAGAGCAGGACAGTGAGCTTGATGTCGACCATAAAATTACAAGTGGTCATCTGAACATAACACCAGAGACAAGGAAAGAACAGGAGTTGCAAGATGGGGAACAGGAGGTGAAGGAGGGCAGGTAGGACGATTTCCTCATACCCACAGGATTTCCAGCTAACGACAGGAAACAAGACTGTGGCAAGTTTGTACAATTATATGTCATTATAAAGAAATGAGGCTCAAGGCGTCATCCTGGATCCCTCATCTTTGCGATCACAAATGAAAATTTATCACTTCACTAATCAATCATTGTCCCACCTCATAATTAGATTCAAAATTTAATTAAGATGAGCATGTGTTGGGGCGCCTGGGTGGCTCAGTCGGTTAAGCGGCCGACGTTGGCTCAGGTCATGATCTCGCGGTCCGTGAGTTCGAGCCCCGCGTCGGGCTCTGTGCTGACAGCTCAGAGCCTGGAGCCTGCTTCGGATTCTGTGTCTCCCTCTCTCTCTGACCCTCCCCCGTTCATGCTCTGTCTCTGTCTCAAAAATAAATAAACATTAAAAAAAAAAAAGATGAGCATGTGTTACTTCATAATGAAGAAAACAGCTCTTCAGAAGATTATTATGGAAAAGGTTAGAAAATTTTTCGCTTCTGAAATGAGAGGTAAGGCCATGAAATATGTAGGATAGATGCTATGCTTTCTTTTTTTAAAAAAAAAAAGACTTTTTAAAAATGATTATTAGAGACAGAGAGAGAGCACGAGCAGGAGAGAGAGGGGGGAAAAGGAGGAAAGAATCTCAGGCAGCCTCCATGCTCAGCATGGAGCCCAATGCAGGGCTTGATCCCAGGACCCTGGGATCATGACCTGAGCTGAAATCAAGAACCAGACGCTCAACAGACTGAGGTATCCAGGCACCCCCCAAAAAGACTTTCTTAATTAAGCTTGCATAAATCTAAATACCCTGGCTAATAGTCTGACCAGAAAAAAACAAAAAACAAAACTTGCCCTTTGCCATCAGAGGGCAAGTGGGCAAGTTCTAAGTGATACTCTTCATGCACAGGTGTGTGCGTGGGTGTCTCTCTCCCCCGCCCATCTCCCCCCACCTTCCCTACTCTTGTCTTTCTTTCTCTGTCCCTGAACCAGCTCTTCCTCTCTCTCCCTCCCTTTCAGGGAAATCTTTGATAGAGGCACCTTTTAGGACTAGGCATTCTATCTGCAGATCCCAGTTAGAATACTGACTCCATGAGAGAAGAAAGGAAGTGATACTGGATAATGCAGGTATCTTTTTCTTCTAGAAAAGCAAATACTGTTGATAAAAAGAGATCCAGCTCTCTGCTACCCTTTGCAAAGCAGAGAAAATAGGAGGGAACCAATTTCCCCTATATTCTGTTGGCTCTCCAACAGGGCTCATTCAAATTCTGGTAATCCAGCTCTTCCAGGAGCCTCCCAGGGAACTGAAAGCAGCCTAGCCTACCTTCTGGGTTAAATCCTGAGCGAGCAGAAGGTTCATGACCTCCAGAGAAGTCAGAGCAGGTCTGAGGTATTCGAAGCAAGGAAATAGATCAGGAAAAGATTCGTCGAAACAGAAGATTCCACAGTGAGAAACCCATTCAGTGACCCCGATGTTCAGTCCCTCTTTTCTTTTCCTTATTTCAGCTGACAAAGAGTTAGACATCAAGAGAGACAACTCTGGTTCCTCAGGACCTACTCAACTCTCAGCAGCTCAGTGGTCACACCATGTGACTCAAGTCACAAAACCGAAGTCAAACCCCAGGTAAAGCAGGAGCCCCATCTGGTCTCTGACAGAGACAGAGCTTCCTCACCACCACCCTACCAACCTGCTCCTCCCCTCCTGGAGCTCCTGTGCCCCTCCCCCAGCTCTGGGCCACATCTGCTTTTCCATATAACACTTACCGCCTTCTAACCAGCCAGAGAATCTGTTTTCCCATCTTTCTGCTAAAACGTAAGCTCCATAAGGTCAAAGCCCTTTGTTTTGCTCAGACATACCACTGCCTGGCACTTGTAGGAGCTAAGAGATAATTTGTTGAATGAGTGCCATAAAGGTAAGTGGGAAAGAAAACTGTAATATACACGAGCACATAAAAAATAAGACCATTCAACATCAAGTATGTTGTCTGCTCACCAACATGCATAACCCAGAAGAAGCAACGAGGTGGCAACTAGAAAAATTGAGGCCTTGGGACTTTCTACAAGATAAGTGGCCTGGATTCGTGGCAGAAAAAAGGAGGGGAACTGTTTTAGATGAGGGACATGACAAGCAAATGTAGTACATGGTCTCCGTGGATTTCTTAAACAGCTATCAAGGTCATTTGGGGACAACTGGAAACTCTGAGTATGAACTACATACACGATACCATTATATCTGTGTTCAGTTCTGGGCATTACAGTTGTGAAGGAGAACATCCTTTCTTCTAAAAGATACATAATTATATAGGAGTCAAGTGTCATAATGTCTGCAATTTACTTTCAGAGGGTTCAGGGAAAAAATACATTAGAGAGGGAAAGAGATAAAAAGCAAGAGATTGGCAAGATGTTATTCCCACTGAATCTAGGGGAGAGACTTACAGGCATTCGTTGCTCTGCTCTTTCAAATGTTTTGTGAGTTTGAGACGTTTCAAAATAAAAGAAGGGAAAGAGGGAGTTAAAAATAAAAGACCCCATTCTAGGGAGGTAGTGGGGTCAACAAGACGGTGGTCAGCCCAGGAGTGGAAGGGCTGTGCTCCCTGCCTCCCTCACTTTCCAGTCACCTCAGCCCTCCAGAAAATACCATGAGAACCAGAGTCCCACCTGCTCTCCCCAAGGCCTGAAGTCCACACCCACTTTCCATTCTTGTCAAAGCCCTGTGTGTTCTTTGAGGCACTCTTCAAATCCTTCCTTCTTGGAGATACCTTCCCAGATTCCTCCTTTCCCAGCCCCCCTGTATTCAATTTAACTTCCTTGTCTCCCGCTGTACCATGTGACAGGATCCCACTCATCGCCATGGCCACGAATGTTAGTTCCTGTGCACGTGCCTGTCTTCCCTGCCCGACCAGGAACCTCTCCATCACCAGCAGGGACCAGAACCCCGTCTTCCCTGTCTTCTGCCTCCAGCAGAATTAGCCCAGCAGGCAGTCAAAACAGACGTGGTGCAAAAACTTTCTACCCCTCACCTGTCCTCACGTCTAATAAGACGGACGGCGGTCAGTACGTATCATAATCTTACTGTATTCCTTCTGCTGTGCTTGGCTCTGTGGTAAGTGCCGTCACGGGAATACAAGTGATGTCATTTAGGTCACTGCTTTTGTGTCCACATCCCAGGAAAGGTAGAGGGCTTCCAAGACAAGGCTCATGGCTGTCCTACCTACCTGCAGCCACCCACAGCAGCTCCTGGCATGAAAGAATCACTAGATAGATGGTGAGCGGTTGAACGGATGAATGCCTATTCCATTTTCAAGCACGTATTGGAAATTGTAAAAATAAAGACAAATCAAAGTGTAGTATCTGCAGAGACAGGCAAGACCTAAAAGTAATCTAACTTGTTGGACGCAATTAAATGTGAAGACCCTTTGTAACTCGCGAGCTCAAAATCTTTTTGTGCCCTAGCATCTTAGAAAGTAAAGTTTTATATTTTCCAATGGCAATGGGCTTGGAGCAGTCCCGAGGGATACGACAGACACATTCATGAGAACAGTGACCCCGGGCCAGGGGAAAGGGTGGGGGCCACATGCCTCACAAGGGATGGGAAGGGACCACAAGAAGTCTGAAAGTGCCTGCAAGTGACTCTGACGCATATCCCAGGGAGCACTGAGCTCAGAAGGCTGAGAGGGAGATGTAGCCATTGTTGACCCTGAAGAAAAAAGGAACAAAGAGACCCTGGCGGAGTCCATCGACCCCGGTGGGTGCTCGGTGTTATCATACGCTGGGCGCTCCCAGAAGACATCCCACTACGTCATTCATATTTATTTTCAACCCAGTACCACGCTTTCCACAAAGGGTTCAATTTAATACAGGAATCAGGTTTGGTAAGAAACAGATTAGATTTCTAGCCTCTCTACATCCTCCCCCACCAACCCCCCACACCCCAAGAAATGGGGTTTCTGGGAAAAAATGAAAATGAGTTATGTTAGAATCTCTTGGAAAGCAAGTCGGATGAGTGCCTGGCCCAATCCTCCCTGTCCTACGCATTCCATCCTTCCACGATGACCCAACCAGACGCACCTAGTCTTATGAATGCTTTCGGTGATGGAGTGCTCACTATCACTCAAAGTAGCCCATTTGAGGGTCCATAGCTCTGACTGATCTGCTTATCTGTCCCACCCTTGGGTCCTAGAGCCTCTGGGGATCACACAGTCCCCTCACGGGAAGGCCCTGCACACAGCTGAGGTCTCTGCTGCCCAGATGCCACACCAATCCCAGGTGTTTGCTCTGTGATGAACCATCACCCGGATCCTAGCAGAAAGATGAGCACCAAGCTCCTTACCAGAAGCAGGGACACCCTCAGCTGTGTTTTAACCATGCCACTCAAGCTGTTGAGGAAGTGGCAGAAATCTCTAAACTGTCGTCAAGACAACCAAAGCCCAAATATAAATCTCTTTGGGATTCCATCCGGAAGCAGTTTTTAAGCATACACACCCAGAGGAAATAATAGAAGAAAAGGAAGATCCTCTCCGCCCCCTCCTCCTCCTCCTCTTCTCCCTCCTCTCCCTCTCTCTCCCCCTCCCCTTGCTTTCTGCCACGTGGTGATGTGTGTTAAAAATGCACACTGGGAAGCTTTCCACCTTTGGGGTTGGAACAGCTGCTGCCTCGATATTGTTTTTGTTAGGTTTTTTTTTTTTTTTAACATACTTCGCTCTTTTTAAGGGCATTGTTTTCAAGCTACATGTTTCATAATACTAATTCAGATTACAAAGTGGGATGATTGGCACTTTATAGACAAGAACGGGACCCACGGGTCCTGGGTGTCTCATAAGGACCCCTTTTCACCGTGTGCCCCTGGCAAGCACACCGTCCTGCGTGGCTAGCTTCCACGGCACCCTGGTTTATCCCAGGAAAGGGCATTCACAAAGGCTTAGGATAAACACGAGAAAAGCCACCCATGACAGCAACGAGAGCCAAGAATTTATAACAGGTAGCCTAAATAAACCCAATGCTCTTGAGTCCTTGGTTTGAATGCACAAAGCATTCAGGGAATGCTCCCTAGACTGCTGTTGACTCCATCTGGGAGCACTGACCAAAAGGAGCAAGACAGACATGCTGAACTTCATGGTCGTGAAAGGCACAGGTACAGGCGGAGAAGACCTGTCATCTGGCTTATTCCACCTGTTGCGAATGACCCTCCAGCTGGGAACCTCCGACCCCGCAGAGGCTGCAGACCACAGCTAAGAGGGATAAAAGTCTGCACTGCCCACACTTTGTGCCTTAAATGGGAAGTGCCTCCTCGAATAGCCACGAAACACTCAAGGCCGATGGCCGGGCACAAAAAGACTAGCCCCTCAGCCTCCCCAGTGAGACAGCCAGACTTCAGTTAGGAGCTCTGCATTCTCCATCACCTTCTCAAGGGGGCACAAAAGAAAGTGACATGACAGAGGGCATGGCTTCTAAGGTCTCAGTCCGACTGAGACTTCAGGAAGATGTCGTGGCTGAAAAACAGGAAGCTGAGTGCTAGCCATGTGTAAGACTGCCTCTAGAAAAGAGACCTCCCGACAAAGAGAACCCAAAAGAGCCCAAGGCTCCTGCTAAAGTTTTGAGGACTTTTGGCCTTGTTCTTGATTCCTTCTTTTAGTCACCGACCTGCAAGGTTCTCTCTCAAATTAAGAGAGTGAACCCAAGGTGGTTAAAATGGCTTTGAACTCACCCAAATGCTATCTCACCCAGAGAACCCCCCTATAGGAATGAGCAGCTAAGAATACAGCCTATCACATACATCTTACCCAAGACAGGCCCAGGCAAACCACAGGACCTAACAAATTTCACTCAGTGTGGGGGATAAGGTCACTGGCCCTCTGACCTAAACAAGACTAAAACCTAGAGCCACTCTCACAAAAAAGAAGGCCGCTGGGGTGCCTGGGTGGCTTAGTTGGTTAAGCATCCGACTTGGGCTCAGGTCATGATCTCACAGTTCTCGTGGGTTCGAGCCCCGCATCGGGCTCTGTGCTGACAGCCTGGAGGCTGCTTCCGATTCTGGTGTCCCTCTCTCTCTGCCCCTCCCCCACTTGTGCTCTGTCTCTCTCTGTCTCTCAAAAACAAATAAATGTAAAAATATAAATAAATAAATAAATAAATAAATAAATAAATAAAAGAAGGCCGCTGACATGGTGTTACGGGAATGATGCTTCAAAGCTTCCATCCGCCCAGAAAAACCTTCTTGCTCTGCTCTGGCAGGGCTGTGTCCTCGCAAGCCAAACTCCTACCAACAGAGCCACTGCAAAGAACCAGGGTGAGGCACGGTCTCCAGGAAGCCAACTAAAAGGATATGTTTCATTCGCAGAGATAAAAGAAAAGAAGTAAAGGGACTTCCTCCAGCTCTCTCATACACCAGGCTTACTAACTGTCACCCTGGAATCACAGGTTAGCAGGACATGGTACCCTGTATCTTAGCAGATCATCTGGTATAGTCCTCTGCCTTAAAAGGGAAGATGTTATGACATCCATTTTATAGATGAGGCAACTGAAGCACTTGCCCAGAATTGCACGGCCAGTGATCCATTTCCTTGTAGAAGGATACGGAGACTCATCCCTGAACAGTGAAAATAATTCCTGTGATGAGTAGCACTTGTGCCTCCTAAGCAGATGCCAAAGGAGAAAGCGTGGGGCGGGGGGACTTGGGGGCAGCCAAAACATCTCCTACTTCATTTACTCCCGAGGCCCATCCTGGCACACACAATACACATCAAAGTTGCTCTTGATTCCTTGGGACACATGAGGCTGGAATGACCCCTCGCAAGGAAAACACGAGATTCCCGGAATTTATGTCGAAACCATGTTGGAGAGCCCCGCAGAGGGTAAAACCCACACTGCAACACAAATAAAGGTCAGCGGAGGAAGACCGGGGCAGGATCCTTTTCCAGATCCCAGCTGGGGCTGAGCAAGGCAGGAGGGCAGGAACACTGGGTAGTTTGTGCCCAGGGTGACAGAGAAGGGAGGGCCTTTGCCAGGTCCCCTGGAATTCTAGGCGAACCGGACAATCTGGTGTGAATGACAGTGATGGAAGACAGTCGAGAACGTTGTCCAGCCAGAAGTGCCAAAGGAGCCTAGATGGAGCCTAGACACCTGGCTGGTTTGGTACAATTCAGTCCTAACCTGGGACCATTTCCTCAGTATAGGCTTTCCGTACATCCAGGACATCCGTCTTCCATCTCGACAGACCAGTGAGCCTTTCTTCTAAATAACGACGGGTCTACCCCTCTGCTGTTCTTTTTGTAGGAAATGGTTTTCTTGGGAGACCAGACTTGCCAGGGGCAGTACCCCAGGCATCCATGCCGAAGGCTGCTGAAAACACGGCTTAAAACCATCTCTTTCAAAAGAAGAAATTCTGGAATTTGGTGTGGGCACCCGAAAGGAAATGACCCTGACCATTATCTGAGCTCTCTGCCGCGGGTCTTCCAGGGCCTGCCCTGTGTCACCCGGCAGGTCTGCCCAGAGCAAAGGGCTTGGGTATTTCTGTCTTTGTTTCTGGCTTCTTTCACATTTCCTCAGACTCCTCAGAAAGACCCACTCGGGGAGGGGAAGCGCTGATAGGGGAGAACTTTCTCATCCTGCACAGAAGTTTTCGGGCGCAGTGCTCTCCAGCACTTTTCTCTTCACCTTCCACCCGGGCCATCCCCTCGCATTTTCTCGCGTCTGGCTGGGCTTTCTCTCCCACCACCCCCCCCCCAACCCTCCTCCTCCCCCTCCCCCTCCCGCTCCCCCCAAAAAGTGAATAAACCAATTGCCCCCGAGACGCAAAAAGGATCTGGAGCCTTGGCTGAGTAACTTAAAGTTTCCGCCGGAAGGAAATTATCAAAGGCGAAGGAGAAAGCCCTCGGAGGCCGGAGGGACCGCGGCGGCGGCGAGGAGCGGCGGCCGCTCTGCGTGTCCCAGCGGAGGGTCCCGCGGCGCGGCGCGGCCCGGCCCGGCCCGAGCGCGGCGGGGCCCCAGCGACTCCCGGGCGACGGGCCGGCCGCGGTGAACGAGCGCGAAGCTCCGGGGCAGGCTCGGACCCGACCCCCGCCGGGCTGGGAAAAGAGGGCGCAGTGGACTGGGGGCGCAGGGGCCGGGGGAGGGGGGGGGCACGGACGTGGGTGTCCCCGGCAGAGGGCGGCGCAGGACTCACCCCGAGAAGACACACTTTGAGCTCCCGTATCGCCATCATGTGCTCGGGGCCGGACCGGGCAGGGGCTCAGCATCCTCCGGGGCCGGGGCCGCGCCGCGCCCGCGCCCAGCCTGCGTCCTCCAGTCTCCGCCTTTCGCTCGCGGCAGCCCGCGGGCGGGACCGCCGCCGCTGCTATTTCTGGGCCGCCGGCCCCGCCGCGGTCGGTCACGTGGCCGCCGGCCGGCTCCTCCCGGGACTTCGGGTCTAACCTCGGCGGCCCCCAGCTCCCAGGAACGCCCCCAGACGGCGTCAGCCACCAGGGGGCCGCCCCCGGGACTTGCGGAGTTCTTGGCGGAGTGCCTCCCCGGTCAGACCTGCTCAGCAGCCGGACCCGCTCTGCACAGCCCCTCCGCCGTCTGCCCCTCCAGCCTCCCCCGGCTGCAGTGCCCCGTGGGGTGGAAGGAGGACAGGGTCCGCCGTGGGGAGACCCCACGGCTGGCTGCGTCCCTGAGGATTTCATTCCTCATCTCGAAGTGGATGCTGCCGGCTGACGTCCTTTATATGGGAACACTTCGAAATCGGCCTGCAGCCCCGTCGTTAACGGACACTCTAGGATCCCAGCAGAAATGAAGCCCCAGAACAGTTAACTTTGCAACCCACCTGCTCCTGCAGTTGTTCATGCCGGGGCTTCAACGTACTCCCATGCACGTCTTAACTGTCAGCCCTGAGTTCATTTTTCTATATGTAGTTGAAAATGGTTCCCGAAGCAATGGTCTCTTCCTCCCTCCAAAACAGATGTGTCCCTGTCTGAAAAAGGAAACATGCATTGCAGAGAGGAAGCTGCCTTGCTCAGTATAGAAAATGCCTGGGCAGACACCCAAGCCTCAGAAGTATAGCTAGAAATATGTAGCTCCTGGCCGATCTTCTGCAACTTTCCTTAACCAGCAAATAAAAAGAGGCTCTGGCTTGAGACAGTCAAGGAAATCTTGTGGAAACTGTCCTCTTTTCTCCATCCATAGCCCAGAGAACCACATCCACTCAGACAGCTTCACTTGTTGCTACTATATACATGTCAGCTTTTTGGACATATCCATCTGAATAATCCATTGGTATTTCAGATTGGAAATAACATTTCTTACACTTCATCCCCTGTCCCAAGCTCTCAAGCCTCTCTCCTGACTTGCTAATTTTTTTTTTTTTTTTTTTTTTTTGAGA
Source organism: Leopardus geoffroyi (assembly GCF_018350155.1). NCBI lineage: Eukaryota > Metazoa > Chordata > Mammalia > Carnivora > Felidae > Leopardus > Leopardus geoffroyi. The sequence continues at coordinate 34,640,396 of NC_059339.1, forward strand.
GAGAGAGAGAGAGAGAGCACAAGCAGGGGAGGGGCAGAGAGAGAGAGGAGAACAGAGGATCTGAAGCAGGCTCCGTGCTGACAGCAGTGAGCCCATGTGGAACTCAAGCTCATGAACCATGAGATCATGACCTAAGCCGAAGTCGGGCAGTCAACTGACTGAGCCACCCAGGCACCCCTGACTTGCTAATTTTGATTAGTGACCCTTTCATTCCCCCAGCAGACCACCCACTTTCATTATCTGGTTTTGTTCCTCCTGCAGCCGTGTTGAAGCGACCTAGAACCCACGTGACCCCCTACAGTGGGGGCTTCTGAATCGATACCTCCAGAGAAAAAAAATCCTACATCTCTAGAGTCAAAACAGGCCCCCAAGCTGACAATTGGCAATTAAATTCCCCAGCGCAGCAGGGTCTTTCCTGGCCAAGTGCAGGCTTGTGGGGGGTTATTCACACAAATCTGGACTACGTGGTTCAAAAAGTAGCCATGGACAAGATACGCGTCTTATTTAACATGAAGATTGTTATATCAGCCTCTGTCCTTGGTTTAGTATCCAAAGTAAGGGTAGTCTTTCATGTGGGCAGCAGGAAAAGAGGTCCACCCAGTATTACCCAGCCCTGGTCATAATACCTCACTGTCTTCAGATTTGCTGAGCAGAGACAAAGGCAACACAGTTGCAGAGAAATGTCCTGGTAAAGCAGTTCCATGGCCAAGGTCCACAGCAGCTCTTCCCTAACGCCGGGGCTGCCCCTGACAGTATGGCTTGAGTCTCCATGTTACAGTCACTTGCCTTTGGCCTTTCTTCTCGCTTCCCGAAAGCCGACTGGACCAGAATGCAAGCCTTTCCATAAGTGGGAATTCATACACTTCAATAGGTCACAGAGGGCAGGACCATTCCCAGACAAAAATGAGCTGACAAAATTTCTCTTCGATTCCCTTACCCTCTTTCACGATCCCTCCCCTTCTATGCCACTCTCCACTAGCCTAGGCATCTGGGATGCCCGTGTGGTGTCTAGGCTCTCCCAAAACAATCCCTTATCCAGGCCTCCTCTCCTGCACCCCCAGAATTACTCCCGTCTGTTTATCTTTCTCCCCACTCCCAGCTCCATTAAAAATCACCTTGTGTGTGTCACGTTCTGTGCTCTGCCTTACAAAGTGGCAGTCCTCGTCTGTCAACCAGACTGCCTTCATGGGTATATTCCCCTTCTCAGCCAGGTCAGCCCGAGGAGCTTAAAATTGGCCTCATGGGACACCTGGGTGGCTCAGTCGGTTGGTGGCCGACTTCAGCTAAGGTCATGATCTCACAGCTCATGAGTTGGAGCCCTGCATCAGGCCCTGTGCTGACAGCTCAGAGCCTGGAGCCTGCTTCAGATTCTGTGTTTCCTTGTCTCTCTGCCCTTCCTCAGCTCACACTCTGTCTCTCTCTGTCTCTCAAAAATAAATATATTTTTTAAAAATTGGCCTCATGAAAAACCTGCTCCCCACAATCACCCCAAGGTGATGCATAAGGCTCTCACCCAGAAGGGAGGACGATGGCCACTACAACGCATATTTTGGGAGTGACAAGGTCCTGGATAGCTCTCAACTTTTTAAAGATATAATGTTCTCTATGAATGCTATTATTATACTCTTTGATTACTGTGCTAAGGGCCTGTCCTAACTCCTCTGGTATTTTCTGCATATGAAGTGGTTCTGATATAACCTAAGCAGGGGTAAAAATTCAGTGATACATAACTGAGAATTTATTAAATAAAATAAAATAGGACGTGAAGGTTTTCTTGAGACCTTTGTAAAATAAAAGGTCACTGGACTAATTCAGAGTTCCGCCCTTCTGCTGCGTTAAAGTCTTCAGTGGCACCAAACAAGATGAAATCCAAGCTTTTCAACACATCTTGCCCAAACCAGCCTCTCTCCTCTGCCCACCTGGTGAAACCCTGTCATCCTTCAGAGAGCTGCTCAAATTTCACCTCCTCAGTAAAGTCTGCCCTGAGCTTGTACACACTTGTTCACACGTCTCGTAGCATTTACTCAACATAAATAAAGCAATTAACAGCTAAATCCCTTTTATAAGAAGTCAGGGTCTAAACGGATACACAGGTGGAATTACCCATCCATATGAAAGGTACCCCTATATTATGCCAAGGATCCTTTCTGTTTTACCAGGGTTAAAAAAATAACTAGTAATGCTCTAAAAAGAAAAGTGACTAGCAATGATTTTTTTTTTTTTTTAATGTCCATCTACCTAGGACTTTTCTCCAGCAGGATCTTGGGCCTCTTACACTATGCAAACTGTTTTGAATACTGTTTTGTGGATGTCCGGGTCATGCACAATATGGCCCTAGGACCCAGGGGCTTTGCATAATGGATGGTTGAGCCTGAAGGTTCATCCTTGGACTTCCTCTCAGATGGTTCTGCATGGGGATTTTTTTTTTTTTTCAACGTTTATTTATTTTTGGGACAGAGAGAGACAGAGCATGAACGGGGGAGGGGCAGAGAGAGAGGGAGACACAGAATCGGAAACAGGCTCCAGGCTCTGAGACATCAGCCCAGAGCCTGACGCGGGGCTCGAACTCACGGACCGCGAGATCGTGACCTGGCTGAAGTCGGACGCTTAACCGACTGCGCCACCCAGGCGCCCCGGGGATTTTTTTTTTTAAAGAGTAATTCACAGAGACGCCTGGGTGGCTCAGTTGGTTAAGCGTCCAACTCTTAATTTCAGCTCAGGTCGTGATCTGTGAGTTCGAGCCCCACGTCTGGCTCTGTACTGACAGTGCAGAACCTGCTTGGGATTCTCTCTCTCTCTCTCTCTCTCTCTCTCTCTCTCTCCCCGCCCCCCCCCGCCCTCAATCTCTGCCCCTCCCCCCACCCCGGAAATAAGTAAACTTAAAAAAAAAAAGGAGTAATTCACCAACGAGTATTTTGCAAAAGTCTACCAGATGACTGGAAAATGCCTGGGGAAACCACCGCATCCTTTCCTTAAAGATTAGCAAAAGCCAGTAAGGGCCAGAAGCTTGGTCATGTTTTTTGAACCAACAAGTCCCTTTTTGGACCATAACACAGAAATAAGAACAAAAAGGGAACCAACACAAAGCCTGCCTGTTTGTACCCAAACAGGCACACAAAGAAACAAAGACATACGGGAAAGGAACAAAAAATCATCTCGGCTGAGATAAAGGGAGGACAGCTGTACTCACTGCAACATTGAATGGATGAAACAACTGAAATCCCTTCACATTTGGGGAACGATCACGGCATTGAAAATTACGGCGCTTCGCTAGGGTATCTTTAATGGTGCACATCTCGCTTAAGTAGTAGATAAAATGTGTATACCGATGCGGGAAAACAAAGGCAAAAGAAAAAATTAAATTTCCTTACAACTTACAGCCCATTGACAAGCCCTCAAGACAGGCAAAGTGACATTCCTCTAGGAGCTCAGCTGCCTAAGGGCAAAAGGCAATCTTAGCCCAACCACCTCCCCACCCTCCAGAATCCTGTAAATCTACTTTAACATACAAAAATTCCGTCGGAAACTTCCTTTACCTCTACCCCCCCCCCCCCCCAATATATGTTAGCAATCATCCTCCAAGCATATGGCCCACTGATAACGTATGTGAAGGGTCTCAAGCCTGAGGTTGTACTAGACAGTAGTAAATGACCTTTTCCTAACAATAGCTAGCCCCCTCAGGATCTTGGAAACATTGCTTCCAAAATTCTTTGGAGACTTACACTATCCCCAACCCCTTCCCAACTTGAAAGTGTGTAATCAGTCACCCATCACAAGCCCAGTGCAGCTCTTTCTACCCACGGGTCCTGTCCCCATGTTTTAATAAAACCACCCTTTTGCATCAAAGATGCCTCAAGAATTCTTTCTTGGCCGTGGGCTCTGAGCCCTAATATTCTCTACATCATATGCTGTGTAGACTTCTAGGGAAGTTTGTAGCAAATAAGTTTCTGTGGGAATAACATGACACAAAGTTGGGGCTGCATGTGAAAAAGGATAAGCCATTCAAATGTGTTGCAGCTCATCAGACCACAAGCTGATCTCACAAGGCCAGTAGTGAGTCATCTGGCCTGCTCAGGGACCAATTAAGGAAAAATTTAAGTGTTTATGAACCTTGTTTTTAATAACTGCATCTTTCTTTTAACGGAACTTTAGTGTCTGCAGCGTCCATTAAGTAGATCTCATTTTCTTAACCCTTCCTTCCTTCCTTCTTCTCTTCTGTAAGTTTTAGATATTTTCAAGTAGCACATGCTCCTCTCTCTTATTTGTAATTCAGACCCCTTAAAGACATTTTGAGGAGCTAACCTCCTGGACGTACCAGCTAAGCCATGGATGTCAGGGATTTTAGGAAAGCAGAAGTGAAAGGGGCTCACAGTTCACCCACAGACTTGGAGAAGGAGAAAGCAGCCTGAAAGCAATTCTGAGTTTCAGGGAACGCCTGAAAACAGAAGGAGCTTCCATGTGTAGGGAGGAGAACGTTCAGTCCCCAGGCACCGGGAATGGGCCAGCTTGGTAGGTAAAAGGATACACTTCCTCTCTGAGTGACTGTTCTCTCTTCGCAACTCTTGTTGTCTTCATCTTGGTGGGGAAAGATGGCAGCATCTCTTGGAAGTTCAGGAGCAGCAGCTGGAGAAGTCAGTGAGTTGTCAGCTCTTCAGACAAATGGATGAAGGAGGGTCAAGACCCGCTTTCTACGTTTTCTCCTTTACCAACAGAATGGGAGTACTCCAGAGTGCTCAAGCACAAGCAGATACCCCTAACTTAAAACAAGGGAGGCCTCTGTTGGGCTCTCCCAAAGGATTGGTGTTGAGTGGTAGTTTTTAGATTTTCCAGATATACCTTCCTGGTTATATCAACACTGAGCACCTCCTCCCCTAACCAGCCACTTCACAGACACTCCTGCCTGTTGGCCTCTAAAGTCTTTCCAATCCCTGAATGAGCTGAAAGGGTTGGGTTAAAAGAAGATACGAGATATGCATTAACGCCGTCAACAAAAATAAATGAGTGGATTCAATGGGGAGACCACCTCCCAAAAGCCATAAATAGTATATAACCCAATCAGTCCTGTTCATTCTCATTGCTTACTTGTAAAACTGGGAAATAATTACAGTGATGCAGACCACAGTCAACCCAACCCAGTTTCATTTCTTTTTTTTTTTTTTTAAGTTTATTTCTTTATTTTGAGAGAGACAGAGACGGCGTGAGTGAGGGAGAGGAAGAGAGAGAAGGAGACACAGAATCCGAAACAAGCTCCAGGCTCTGAGCTGTCAGCACAGAGAGAGCCTGATGCGGGGCTCGAACTCACGAACCTGGGAGCTCATGACCCGAGCTGAACACTCAACCGACTGAGCCACCCAGGCACCCAACCCAGTTTCATTTCTTAGGCCATCAGTGGATTGTTTTTTCCCATCATTCACGTAAGTTTTGCTGCCATTGCTGAGAGTAATACCGTAGAGTTTAGGATATACTTTTTCTTAAAAGAGACTGTGTTCGACCTTTTTTTTGCGGGGGTGGCGGGAGTCTTTAACATTATTTGTTATCAAACTAGAAAACTGATTTTAGATGTTGGAAACAACTCTTATATCTTCAGGAATTTCTATCTTTAATTGCTTACATACCCATTCAGCAAATGGTAGGCGCTGGTTATGTGCTGGACATTGGGTGTGGAACCAAGTAAGGTAGAGAACGTCCACGGGCATAGAGCCCACCATGGAAATGGGCAAACAAATAAGCAGGCTGTTTATAGTACACTGTTAAATGCCTGAAGTTTAGTACATCGGTTTTATTTTTCTTGCTCTTCTGATTAAGAAAATGAGTGTAATTTCCAGAGTCGGCAAACCTGGAACACAATGAAACCTAGTCCCCAAGTAAGGGGGAAGGTGATCAAGATGGCTAGAGTTTGAACCTAGTCAACCAGGAGGGGGGTGTGTGTGTGTGAGAGAGAGAGAGACAGACAGACAGACATAGACACAGAGATCTTTGTTCTGTCTGAATTCCCAACACTGCCTTGGACTAGGAAGAACCTAATGCCAACAATCCCCTAACTCCAAGTGCCTCTCAGAAGATCTGAGTACCTGGTCTAACGGTTAACCGAGCTGCCTTCAGGGTCCAATCACATTGGAACTCTTGCAAATTGTGTTTCTATTATGGTGGTTATTGTTGTTGAACTCATTGTTATTCCCTGATTTCCTTGATTTGCCCACGTGACAGAACCCGTCATAAACCCACCGTAATCAGTCCTTAGCACGGCACATATTCGGCACTCTGAAGATGTTTAAATGAGTAGATGAGAGAGTGTGTGGTAGGGTAGGAAGGGCACTGGAGCAGACAGCACAAGGTTTAACTGGAGGGTCCTTCATCCCCTGCTTGTGTGAATTTAAGGAAGTTCCTGAATCTCTTAGACCTGCAGTTTCATACTCGGTCAAAGGTGGTTATAAAAAAAAGCTGTTGCATTATTTGTGGGGAGGGTTACATTAGATGTGGGAGGGGAGGGGGGTTCCTAGCAGATCTGGGCAACCAGCCGTCCCAGCTTGCGTGGGAGCGTCCAAGTTTTAATCCTGAAAGTCTCGCATCCTGGGAAACCCTCAGTCCCAGGTAAAATGTGCAGGTTGGCCACCCTAGTCCCTTCCCCAAGCCTGTGAAAATGTTTCTGGGTTGCTGTTATCCTTAAAAAGGAAGTGTTAACTTCCAACCAGCCTCACTTCCTTCCTCCGTTTTTCAGCTCTGAATATAGAAAGGACCCTAGGTTAAAAAGCAGCACCAACACTTTGCACAGAGCCATAAACATCTAAATTACCTATAAGCTCTCACCAATTTGCACTCTGCTTACATGGAAGACTTAAATATGCAAATTATAACTTCAGCTAAATAACAGCAAAATGAACGACATACTAGGTTTTTAAAAACAGGAAATGGGAAAAGATTGCTTTGTTTCCAGCCCCCTAGCAAGGCCCCTTTCCCCCTTCTGGTGGTTTATAATTTACTCTTGTCTCTCATTTCTGATGCCCACTCCATACCTTCCCGCACACATGTCTCAAATGTTGTTTTCTTCTACTGAACTAAAACTTCCCTTCAGAACCAACCCATCATGGCTCTGCTGGAAGGGATTTTTGAGGCCAAAAAGGCCTTTCTCAGGTAAACATTCTGGGAAGTGGACCAAACAATTATTCCCTTTGCCCACATGTGGCCACCTGAATTTCAGGCTATGGCACCTCTCTTGGTTCTGCTGTCAGCAGTTGTTGAGGACCAGTGTGTCAAAATTATCTGATGGTATGCTGTGGAGAGGCTGAGGTGGGAGGGCTCTGGCTCTATTTCTCCTAAATGGAGAGAGGAAAATGCAGATTTACTTTCAGAAGTCACAAGAAGAAAAGCTGATAGATTTGAACACATAAAAGTTAACTCCTTCTGGGGCACCTGGGTCCCTCAGCCGGTTTAGCACCTGACTCTTAATTTCGGCTCAGGTCATGGGATCAATCCCCATGTCAGGCTCCACACTCAGTGTGGAACCTGCTTAGGATTCTCTCTCACTCTCTCTCTCTCTCCCTTTGCACTTCTCCCTTACTTTTGCTCACTCACTCTCTTTCTCTCTCTCAAAATAAAAATTTTTAATGTTTTTTAAAACGTTAACTCCTTCTTTATGCAGGAAATATTATAAATATAATTTGTAACTGCAATTGAAAGGGTGTCTGGGTGGCTCAGGGGCTTAAGCATCCGACTTGGCTCAGATCATGATCTCACAGTTTGTAGGTTCAGGCCCCACATCATGCTCTCTGCTGTCAGCGCAGAGCCTGCTTTAGATCCTTTGTCTCCCTCTCTCTCATCCCTTCCCCCTGCCTGCCTCTCTCTCTCTCTCGAAAATAAATAAACATTTAAAAAAGAAATTAAAAAATAAACTTCAGGGGCACCAGGGTGGCTCAGTTGGTTAAGCGTCCAACTGCAGCTCAGGTCATGATCTCACGGTGTGTGGGTTCAAGCCCTGCATCGGGCTCAGTGCTGACAGCTCAGAGCCTGGAGCCTGCTTCGGATTCTATGTCTTCCTCTCTCTCTGTCCTTCCCCCTCACAGGCTTTGTCTCTCTGTCTCTGTCTCAAAAATAAACATTAAAAAAATTTTTTTAAACTGCAATTTAAAAGAATATTTGGCACCTATATGATTCAGTTAATGATCTTAATATGAAAAGAATTAGTATATTAAAAAGAAAGAAAGAAACTAAGACCCCATTAGAAAAAATGAACAGACACAAAGATCAGGTATGAAGCAAAGATACTCCCTCTCACCACGTCTTGTCAATACCAAACTGGAAGGTCTTGCTAATGCAATAAAAGAAGAAAAGGAAATTAAAATATACAGATTGGAAACAAAGACATAAAACAATTTTTCCTGTCAGATGACATTATTGTTTATGTAGAAAATCTGGAAGAATTGACCCAATCAATCAATCAATCAATAAATAAATAAAAGCAAACCTGAAACTAATAAACAATTATACCAAGGTTGCAGGATACAAGGCTGATATACAAAAGTCAGTCACATTCTTTTATGCTAGCAGTGAACAAATGGAATTTGAAATTAATAACACAATATCATTGGGGCACCTGGGTGGCTCAGCTGGTTAAGCATCTGACTCTTGATCTCAGCTCAGGTCTTGATTTCAAGGTTGTGAGTTAGAGCCCTGCATTGGGCTCCACTCCAGGCATGGAGCTTGCTAAAAAACAAACAACACACACACACACAAACAAACATAACAAACAAAAAAACACAATGCCATTTATATTATTACCTCAAAAGATGCAATACTTAGATATAAACCTAGCAAAATAGGCATAAGATCTATATGAAACTATAAAGCTCTGTTGAATGAAATCAAAGAAAAATTAAATAAATGGAGAGATATTCCATGTTCATAGATAGGAACACTCAATCTTGTCAAGGTGTCAGTTCTTCCCAAATTGATCTATAGATTCAACACAATGGATGTGACAAACATTCTAAAGTTTATATGGAGAGGCAAAAGACCCAGAATAGCCAACGTGATATTAAAGGAAAAGAATTTAAAAAAAAATTTTTTTAATAAATAAATAAATAAATAAATAAGGGGCACCTGGATGGCTCAGTTGGTTGAGTGTCTGACTTCAGCTCAGGTTGTGATCTCACAGCCCGTGAGTTTGAGCCCCGCATCAGGCTCTATGCTGACAGCTCAGAGCCTGGAGCCTGCTTTGGATTCTGTGTCTCCCTCTCTCTGACCCTAACCCACTCGCGTTCTGTCTCTGTCTCTCTCAAAAATAAATAAATACTAAAAAAAATTTTTTTTAAATAAATAAATAAATAAAGGAGAAGAATTAATTTGGAGGACTGACACTACTCAACGTTAAGGCTTACTGTAAAGCTATAGTAATCAAAACAGTACGGTATTGATGAAACAGTAGACAAATAGATCAATGGAACAGAATAAAGAACCCAGAAATAAACCCCCATAAATATAGTCAACTGATCTTTGTTTGACAAAGGAGCACAGGTAATAAAATGAAGCGAAGATAGTCTTTTCAACAGATGGTGCTAGAACAACAAATTAATGGATTGTATGGTACTACTACTCTACCTATGAGAATTACAAAAATCCAGAACACTGACAACACCAAATGCTCATGAAGATGTGGAGTGACATAACTCTCAGTCGTTGCTGGTGGGAATTCAAAATGGTACAACCACTTTGGAAGACAGTTTGGCAGTTTCCTATAAAACTCAACATGTTCTCACCATACAACCCAAAATCATGCAGCTTTATTCATAATTGCCAAAAGGTGGAAACAATCAAGATGTCCTTCAGTAGGTGAGTGGATAAACTGTGGTACATCCAGACAACGGGATGATATTCACTGCTAAACGGAAATGGACTATCAAGGCATAAGAGACACGGTGGAACATTAAATGCGTATTACTAGGTGAAAGAAGTCAGTCTGAAAAGGTGACACACTGCATGATTCCAACTACATGACATCCTGGAAATGCAAAACTATGGAGGGTATAAAAAGATCAGTGGTTCCTAAGGGTTAGGGCTTGGGAGAAGAGATGACTGAATGGAGCGCAGGGATTTTTAAGAGTGAAAATACTTTGTATGATAATGTAATGAGGGATACATGTCATTATACATTTGTCCAAACCCATAGAATATACAACAGTAAGAGTGAACCCTAATGTAAACTATGGTCTCTGGGTGATTATGATGTCCCAACATAGGTTATTAATTTTAACAATCGTACTCTCTGGTGAGGGATTTTTGTAATAGGAGAAGCTATGCCTGTGTAGGTATATGGGAAATCTCTGAACAGCAGTCCCCCCACCCTTACTCATGGTTTTGTTCTCTGAGGTTCCAGTTACCTATGATCAACTGTGGTCCAGAAGCAGATGATCCTCCTTCTGATGTATCATCCAAAGATCAGTAGTGGCCTAAAGCTATGTCACAATGACTAAGTCATTCACCTCACTTCATCTCATCACATAGGCATTTTATCATCTCACATCATGAAGGGGAAGTACAGTGCAATAAGATTTTGAGAGAGAGAGAGACCATATTCACAGTTTTATTATAGTATATTATCATAATTGTTATATTTCATTATTAGTCGTTGTTAATCTCTTACCCTGCCTAATTTATAAATCAAACTCTACAATAGGTATGTATATGTACGAGAAAACATAATAAAGACAGGATTCAGTTCTATCTGTGGTTTCAGGCATCCACTGGGGGTCTTGGAATGTATCCCCCATGGGTAAGGAGATGCAACTGTACCTTTCGCACAACTTGGCTGTGAACCTAAAACTGGTCTAGAAAACTCTTCTTAAAAAAAAATGAGCAGACACAAGTAGGAAGCAAATAGACAAACCAAATGTTCAATTTCACAAGTAAAGATTAACCACTGAGAAACTATTTTCTACTTATCAAATTAGCATAGTCATAAAACATAAAACTCCATGCTGCTGTGAGTGGGGTAGAAAGCCAAATGGTCATTTCGGACTGTAAGCTGGCTTGACCTTTTTGGAATCATGCATTTTTTCTTCCTTTTTTATTTTTAATTGAGGTATAGTTGATAAACAATATTACATTAGTGTCAGGTGTGCAATGTAGTGATTCGACATTTATACCCTCCCGGCCATTCTGTCATGTGGGTGCCTTCGCACATCTTTTCTCTGGTGCAATATCTGTGTATTTTCTTCTCTACTCTCCATGAGCAGATTTATACTTGTATGAAGCTTACTTTTAGGTTCTGGTGAGAAGGGGGATCCAGAATCTGAACATTCTCTGCTCTTTGCCAAATATACGACACTGGCAGATAGAAGATAAGGAGTGGTGGAAAGGACCTACGAGGTTTAGGTCAGAATAACTGGGAATTCTCTCCTCTTTTGAATATGACAACCTCGAAGGGAAGAGGACTCTTAACAACAAGAGTGAACACTAATCGAGTGTTCATTGCTAGCTAGGTGCCAGGCACCACCCTGCCAAGTATCTTTTATCAATTATGTCACTGTCCCCTTGCCTAGAGGAAGGTGCAGTTGTTCTGGAAACTGAGGCAAAGAGGTCTCTGTAAAGGTCTGCCTTTATGGTCACATCCAGGATTCAAGCCCAGACATCATTACTATTTAGGGAGTCCTTTACTTGGTTTCTAGTTTGAGGCATTGACAGAGATATGCAGGTTAAAATGATGAGCGGAATAGAAAGCAAAATATCTAAGCTAGATACAGAGAATACAGAGTTTGCTGCAAAGATGAGAGAGTCAGTGCTGGCTGGCATTTTCACACACACACACACACACACACGCGCGCGCGCGCGCGCGCACACACACTGCTGTCTGAACAGATCCCATTCCTCCCTGTTGTCTGGAAGCTCCTAGAGGTCCAGGATAGTATTCTGAACATTTTGGTAATCTCTTCAGGGCTAAGGAGTCTCTCCCAGAGAGTAAAAATAATAAATATTTGTTGAACACATGAGATCCTATCTACAAAACACAGCATTTTCCACTCACAGTATTATTCTTGACGCCCTAGAGTTCTTACCTAAAGAGCAAACAATAAACCCAACAATATTTATAATGGTGAACTTCACGTGTTAACTTGGCTAGTTCGTAGTACCCAGATATTTGGTCAAACGTTATTCTAGATGTTTCTGTGGAAGTATTTTTAGATGAGATTAACATTTAAATGAGTGGACTTTGAGTAAGGCAGATTACCCTCCATAATGTGGGTAGGACTCATCCAATCAGTTGAAGGCCGTTACAGAAAAAGACCAACCTCCCCAGAGGACAAGGGAATTCTGCTAACAGATAGCCTTCAGACTTGAACTGTTTTGACTGTTCCCTGAGTCTTCAGCCAGCTGGCCTACCCTACAGATTTTGGACTCACCAGCCCCATGAATCACATGAGTCAATTCCTTAAAATAAATCTCTTCATATATATATATGTGTGTGTGTGTGTGTGTGTGTGTGTGTGTGTGTGTATAATACACATCCTATCAGTTTGGTTTTGTTTCTCTAGTGAACCCTAATACCCTAACACTATACTTAACTGATTTTTTCTACATACTGGTCCTGATTATGTTCCCCCAAATATTAACTAGCACCCACTGTGTGGCCAGGAGCTAGAGTTGCAAAAGGTCAATGAGGAGACATCAAGAACCCCACAGTCTGAACTTGCCTCTGACCATGACCCTTTGAAGAAATAGACTACTTCTCAAACCTCTATGGCTGTCGCCACAGCGTGGGAATTTGTGAACAAAAATGTAGGTTTGCCCCACACCAATGCTGTGAGGAGAGGGCCATGATAATTTAAAACTAAAAATAAAAGGGACGCATGGGTGGTTCAGTCAGTTAAGCATCCGACTGTTGGTTTCAGCTCAGGTCATGATCTCACAGTTTGTGAGTTCAAGCCCTGCGTCAGGCTCTGCACTGTTAGTGCTTGGGATTCTGTCTCCCTCTCTCTCTGCCCCTCCCTTCCTCTCTCTCCCTCTCTCTCTCTCTCTCAAGAGTCAATAAAATAAACATTTAAAAAATAAAAATAAATTAAAATTAAAAGTGGAGATAATAGATCCAGGTCTAACACAGAAAAGGTATGGCCTTTAAGGTTATAAGGTTTAAACTAGTGACCAAGAAGTGGCAAAAGTAGAGAGAAGCTGGTGGAGAAGCAGAGATGAGTCAGAGCTAAATATGCCAGCTCAGAATAAAGTAGCAGGGCTCTTCCGTGGGAGTGTTGGACTCAAGGAGGAGAAGGCACCACTTGGGGAAGATTTTACTGACCATGCCATCAGGATGTCCAGAACCTCGTCTGGATTGCAATAGCCAGCCTGAGTCAAGGGCACGATCTGAGAAGTGGAACAGAAAAGGCATTACTTCCTCACTATCCAGGGGAATTGAGAGAGAGGGTTGCACCCAGGACCAGGAATAGAAAACAGTTTGGTTGGGACGCCTGGGTGGCGCAGTCGGTTAAGCGTCCGACTTCAGCCAGGTCACGATCTCGCGGTCCGTGAGTTCGAGCCCCGCGTCGGGCTCTGGGCTGATGGCTCAGAGCCCGGAGCCTGTTTCCGATTCTGTGTCTCCCTCTCTCTCTGCCCCTCCCCCGTTCATGCTCTGTCTCTCTCTGTCCCAAAAATAAATAAACGTTGAAAAAAAATTAAAAAAAAAAAAAAAGAAAACAGTTTGGTTTAGAAAATGAAAGAGAAAAGCAATATAAAACTCTGCAGTGTTAAAGAAGACCCCACTGGCCAGTATAACAAGACAGTGCTTGCAAAAAAAAAAAAAAGGACTGAGTGCTCACAACTTAACTACTTGGATAATGTATTAGAGGCACACAGTAGATGCTTAACAAACATTTGTTGAGAAAAATGAATGAATGAACGGGAATGGATGAGACATGCTGACAGCTGAACGAAGGAAGAAAACCAAAGAGAAGCAGGGGAAAAGACTGAATGCCAAGGAGGAGGCCTCTACAGAAACCTCAATGCTCTCTGGTGTGTGGTGGACAGTTACCACTTCTGCCTGGGACGGCTTATTTCTTCATTCTGGTGCCCTCCCAGCGTCTGGGACACACATCTGTCCCAAAGCTCACGCTCAATCATGCCTTTGCCGATAACGCTCAGATATTCTTAGCGAAGTTATCCTAGAGCTGGTACCTTCCTTTTCCTCCCCTTCTAAAACATTTTTCTAATTAGATAATTAATATCTGGTTATTTATTGAAAATTAAGAAATGCTCTGACAAGGGAGAAATCACACATTATTTTCACCATCCAAAACACACACACACATACACCCGGTTAATGGTGAGTTGTTTCTGATCTTTTTTTCTATAGGTAATGTTGCATCTTGAAATGGTTGCAACCATTCTACATACATAGTTTTGTGCTGTTTTACCTATTAGCATTACCTCTGTAATAGTTTTGTAAGAAATATGATGCTGGGGTTTTTTTTTTTATTATAAAGTGAAATACACAGAACATAAAATTTACCATCAGTGACATTTAGTGCCTTGACAATGTTGTGCAACTATCACCACTATCCAGTTCCAGAACATTTTCATCACCTCAGAAAGAAACCTTATACCCATCAAGCAGCCATGGTCCACAGCCCCCTCTCCACAGCCCCTGGCACTCACTGATCTATTTTCTGTCTCTATGGATGTGCCGACTCTGGATATTTCACATAAATGGTATCATACAATACATGGTCCTTTGTGACCAGCTTCCTTCCCTTAGCATAAAGTCTTCAAGGTCCATCCGTGTTGGACCGTGTGTCAGCACTTCATTCCTGTTTATGTGATACTGTTTTAAATTTGACACTTTGGGGGCGCCTGGGTGGCTCAGTCGATTGAGCATCCAACTCTTGGTTTCAGCTCAGGTCATGATCTCATGGATCATGACTCAAGCCTCGTATCAGGCCCCATGCTGACAGTGCAGAGCCTGCTTGGGATTCTCTCTCTCTCTCCCTCTCTCTCTCTGCCTCTCTCTCAAAGTAAATAAATACACTTTATTTTTATAAATAAATAAATAAATAAATAAGACTCTTTGGCTCAAAATTCTGGTATGGCTCCCCATTGCCTAACCAAATAAAATCTGAGCTTCCTCACATGGCATTCACTTTTCTACAAAATCCTGTCTGCCCATCTTACCTGCACCAGCCCACACCACTTATTGGCCTCTGTGCCTCTGCCTAAGCCCCAGTCTCTGTATCTCTGAGTCCACGGTTCTCAAAGCATGGAGCCCTGCCCTGCCCTGGAGCAGGGCATTACCCGGGAAACTTTCATACTAACTCAGAGTCCCAATTCTGTGTTTTAACAAGCCCTCCAGGTGATTCAGATGCACCTAAAATGTAAGAACCATTGGTCTACATCACACCAGTCCTCAAGTCTAGTTCATATGCTGTGGCCTTGAAATTTTAGCTTTCTCTCCTCTCTTACTTCCCATTGGAACTTATCATACCTCCTTGAGAGGACTTCTCACTTTTTATACTATGTTGTAGTCATCCCTCCATTACCAGACCTCACTGTGCCATTTATTTTATGGAAACACTGAGAAGGAGGTTGGAGAAGATGATTTTGAAGGTTGTCTCTGGCTGAGATTCCAGGCATGAGCTCCCAAGGACAGGCCTGGCAATTTCCTATACTTTCCATTGTACATTGTAGCTGGAAGGGTGGGTCCCAAGTTGTATATGACAGACTTCCACCAATCTGCAGAAGAGTGAAAGCCCTAAGATTTGTCTTTAAAAAAATCCTACTCCATGGCCCATATCAGCAGAGACTGGCACATTATACCACAGCAGACATTAGGCAAGCAGGAGAAAAGTTCAAGATAAACAGGACGAGACGGGACAGATCTCATTCTCCCAACCATGACCGGCGAGAGAATAATAGATTATTTACATTATTCACGTTTGAGTTAACTGATGGCAAACTCAACACAGCTCGTTCAGAAAGGAGTTTAGTTTTCCTCGCTCATTCCTACTGCTATGTTTACAAAAAATCTTAACTAAATTAAAGGAGCCCACAGCAGATGCTTTTTTAGAAATTCCACCCAGTTTAGAAAGACACTTTCCTCTGAGGAATGTTCCTTCCACCAGAAATCAGTGGGGAATTGGGAGGATGGGAGGGCCAGGCGGCTATGGTTTTACTACCCACCTAACTTCTGGCCACTGATCTGACCCCAGGTGGGCACAGGTGGATATCTGATTGAAAACAGGCCAATGAAATTCTTCTCACCGGAATTTGGAACTGATGCCCTGAGGTTCTATTCAGTGTCTGCGTGCAGCTGGAATAAAGGTGATATAAACCCAGGTGCCATAACACGAGCCACATGCATGAAGTTGAAAAGGGCGTGAGGCCAATTTGTAGAGAGACAAATGGGCTTTGACCATGTTTCAAGGGGGAGAGAGAATCTACGAAAAAGCTGTTCCACTCAGCCCTCCAGGTTGGGCTTGAATGAGGTTATCCACATTCACTGCCTTGGATTTCTGAAATACCCATGAAACCTAATATATTCCCCTTCCTCACTCAAGTGAGTGGGAAATGAGGTTCCGTTTCTTATACCCCAAAGAAATTCAGTTAAGACAGGTCCTTCCAGGCAAACCCAACCCTGAATGACAACCCCAGTCAAGACTCTGGTGTCCCAGGAGGGCAACCCAGGCGCCCATTACTAGTCTAGGAAGGAAACTCGCAGGACCCCAGACACACGGGCACGACACCAGTCCTACCAACCAGTGGAAGCTCAAGAAATAGTGAAATATCAAGTAACCGACCTATTGCTTAAGAAGGATATCTGAAAGACTGGTGCATTACAACTAGAGATGAATTAAGACAAGACAGCCACCTCCAAATATCACAAGCATATTCAAAAAGAGGGGGACAGATGGGTGCCCAGTTTATTTCTTTTGGGATTTATACCTTACCTCATTTGAGGGCAAAGACTGAGCTGGCTAAATCCTGACATCCTCCAGATGGCAAAGTAGCAATCAAAGAGTAGAAACCACAGAGTGACCCATTTCAGTTGGTCCATAAGAGAGACAAATCTCAGAGAGGTGTCTGAGTATGTTCTGAGCAAGGATTTGACAGTCTTCTCGTCTCTCTCAGAGGCTCCAAGCAAAGCCAGCTGGCAGGTGCGACTCCCTCCTGGGAGGGTGGTGGGACTCCATAATGGTCCCCAGTGACTACCTAGCAACTTACAACAAGCATCTTTGCTTGTCCACTGTGAACGAGAACACTGCGTGCGCTCACACGGCCGAACGCAGCCGGTTTTTAAAAAATTTTCACCCTGAACTAATAGACCGCCTTTTTCCTTGAGGTCATTATTTCACTAAAATGGCATGTGTAATGACACAAGTATGATAACAGATGGAATAATGGATGAGTTTTTAATTTTTTATGTCACTCTTTATAGACAAAATACGGAACTAGCGACATTACATCAGTTCCCCCATTTTTTTGTTTTGTTCTTCTGTGTGTGTGTGTGTGTGTGTGTGTGTGTGTGTGTGTATGTGTATTTGTTTATATTTCTTCATGGAATCCAAGAGCCCGGAACTACTCTGTCTTCTTTCTTACCTCCGCCATGACTTATTCATATATGAACTGTATGACCTTAAGCCCCCTTCCAACCACGGATTCTAGACTCTAGGGTTACACTTTATTTCCAATTAACCTTGCAATCTGTCTTAACACCTAATGTAGGCAAGCAGAGGATAGCATCAGGGTCTCCCTCTAGAACCTCTCTTGCCTTGCCTGAATGTTCTAGCCAAGCAGCTGCTGCCAAATGGAGAAATTTATAGTGTTACACTGAAAGAGGCATTGGAGCTTTGCCTCAAACTTTCCATTTTGAAAATTTTCAGACCTACCAAAATGTTAAAAGAGTTGAACAAATTATTCAGATACCCTTCACTTAGTTTCACAAACTGATAACATTTGCCACATTTACTTGCTCTCTCTCTCTCTCTCTCTCTTACTGTATTATATAAAAAAACTTTTTTTTTTCTGGCTGACTATTTGTAAGTAAATTAGGGTAATCATGACATTTCACCTCTAAGCACTTTAGCAGGTATCTCCCAAGAACAAAAACATTTTCATATAAAACTACAATAACATTATCATTCTCAAGATATTTAACTTCGATAAGCGATTTATTAATATGTTGCTGGGCGCCTGGGTGGCTCAGTCGATTAAGCGTCTGACTTCAGCTCAGGTCACGATCTCACAGTTGTTGAGTTCGAGCCCCACATTGGGCTCTGTGCTGACCGTGCGGAGCCTGCCTCAGATTCTGTCTCCTTCTCTCTCTCTCTCTGCCCCTCTCCCACTCACACTCTGTCTCTCTCTCAAAAATAAGTAAACGTAAAAAATTTTAATAAAAACAATACTGTTACACTAATAGATTGTTATAATAATTTGTCACTGTAATTAACTAATACAGGATATACAAACCACAGTTTCATGCCTTGTTCTACCTTTCGAGATTTTTGACATTTTTGAAAAGCGAGTTGTCTTGTAAAATGTCTTCTACGTTGTGGACTCATCTGATTGTTTTCCCTTAATTAGATGCGGGTTAAACATTTTGGCGAGAATACTACACAGAAGGTGCTGTATTCTTCCCATTGCCTCAGAGCAGGGGGCTCAGTTGTCAATGTGTCCCATTACTAAGGCTCTTAATTCAGTTAAGATGGTAGCCACCGCTTTCTCCATTGTAAATGTAGCTTTTCCCTCTGTATTTAATAAGTAATCTGACACCGTGAGGGTTTCAGATTCACCTTTCGCTTTTCCTGCCCCAGCCCTGCAGTGGGCTATTTCTCTAATGATCCCCGATCTTTTAAACACCAAGATTTTGGTGCTAAATGTTTCAGTGATATTGAAAAGAGCATATGGGCCCTTTCAATGAATTAGGTTAAACGAACAAACAAACCTGAGTTCATCCTAATACAGCTACAGCCCTTCTTTCTCACCCCGCCCCCATGACTTAGTGTTTCCTCTTCCCTTCAGTGAGAACCCTGGTTCCCAATAATACAAAACATGTCTATCCTACAATGTAGAGAAAATAGTTCCAGCATCGCTAAACCAATACCACTTCCTACAACAGACCTACGAAGCCTATTCATGTTTTCTCTGCAGATCTTTTTTTTTTTTTTTCAACGTTTATTTATTTTTTTTTTTTTTGGGACAGAGAGAGACAGAGCATGAACGGGGGAGGGGCAGAGAGAGAGGGAGACACAGAATCGGAAACAGGCTCCAGGCTCTGAGCCATCAGCCCAGAGCCCGACGCGGGGCTCGAACTCACGGACCGCGAGATCGTGACCTGGCTGAAGTCGGACGCCCAACCGACTGCGCCACCCAGGCGCCCCTCTGCAGATCTTTTTGTCCTCAAATCCACTAAGATTATACAGCGCACATAGTTGAAGTTAATGGCATCCATTGCTTTCTCTGTGTGGTTGTGTAATTTGATGAACAGTTAGGTTTGGTTGTTTTTGTTTATATTCAGTTTGGGGTTAATTTTGTTTTGTGCTATGGACTGAATTTTGTCCAACCCCCCTCTCCAAACTTGTGTGTTGAAGCCCTACCCCCAGTGAGACTGTATTCAGAGATAGGGCTGATAGAAAGGATAATTATGGTTAAATAAAGTCATAAAGGTAGGGCCCTGATCTGATAGGATGATTGTCTTTCCAAGAAGAGACATCAGAGAGCATGCTCATGCTGTCTCTCTCTCTCTGTCTGTCTCTCTCTGTCTCTCTGCCAGAATGCTCTGAAGGATATGGGAGGATGCAGCAGGCAGGGGGTTGTCTGCAAGCCAGGATGAGAGCCCTCACCAGAAATTGAATTGGCCAAACGCTGGTATCATTTCCAGCCTCCAGGACTGTGAAAAAAATAAATTTCTGTTGTTTGAACCAGGACCTAGTCTGCGATATTTTGTGGTGGCAGCCTGTGCTTTGTTCTTTTACATATTGTTGGTTTCTTATGGGAGTTTGGGACATCTGCTTCTTTGGAAGAGTAAGGTTGTGGCCAGAATGAACATATAAATAAAAAACAAAAATAATTAGCAAGCATATACTCATCAGATGTCTCTATGTAAATTGTGTGTAATAATACCCCATAGCACTGTTGGAGCGAATCAGACAGTATATGAGATAATTCTTTAGGGAAACCAAACCTAAATGAGAGGTTAACCTGAAATATCAGCTGGTCAGTGATGAAACCAGGACTGAAGTCACATTTTCCCTAGACTCAAAGCTTGCTTTTGAATATCATGATATACTACAAGGAAAAATAGGGGTTAATAAAGATAAACAAGAGTTTCAGGGATTTTGATGAGCCCATGGAAAAAGTATTCAATATGTGTTTATAAATAATAGGTAAATATATACACATGTATATATATTTTTTTCCCGTATGCATAAAGAAAAATGAACAGGTTGACTTGTATTTATCTGCAGAAGGGTGAGAACATGACTAAAAGCCTTGGGATTGATGGCCAATCTCCAACACCAAGTGTACCCCTTATCTTAGTCTCTCAGCAATGCATCTTTTGAAAAAGAACTCACTGTTAGGTGACAAAGAATTGCTAGATCCAGGTCAGTCCAAGAAAGCTCAAGGTTGTTTCAATTTGTCTCATTTCAGAGAGCTGGGAAAGAGCTGTGATGGCTATGCCAACACCTGCAGTGGAAGAAAAGAGAGGTGGCACAAGGTCACAAATTTTACTTTTGCAAAGCATGGTCAGGGGGCCACGAAAATTCTCAAAGGAGACAGCATTTATAATTAAGATTTTAAGCCAAGATTGGGTCCCTTTCTTGGTATCTGTTTTAGAAGTATTAGAAGTGCCAATATTGATCCAAGAGACAGAGGGACTTAAAGTGTCTAAGTCCAAGGTTGCAGTCATCCCCAAGACCAGATCACCTCTGCTTTGACTGACCTCGGCAACAAGAGCCAATAAATCCTCTCTGGTTTGGGTGAGGTGTGGTTGAGTTTCACTTGCAAACAAAGACCCCTGATTAGTATATACATCAACATTAACCCTCACAGTAGCTGGTGAGAAAACTAGCAACAATTTGCTGTTTTGTGATGAGAAAAATAAATTTCAGATACTGTAACTTACTTAAGGGGATATTTAGCAAATGGCAGGCAAGATTTGAACCAAGATCCTGTGAGGCTGAAGCACTTTTCATCAGATTACATAATGGAATACATTATATATTCAACAGCTCTGTTAACACAAAGTTTGTTTTCTGAAAAAAATACGACTATAACATGTGTTTTTTCCTCACTTCTCAGTTATCATGAAAGAAACAAGGGTGCCATTGAGTTGAGCACCCATCACATGCTAAATGCTTTCAAATATGAGGTCATTATCCCTCCTAGCAAGCCAATGAATCGTCTCCGTGGATAGTTGAGAACACTGAGCTGTAGAAAGTATAATTAGTCATTATCCATAGTCGCTCCGTAAGTAGCAAGACTAAGGTACAACGTCTTCTGAGCAGCATTCTGGTGTTCTCTTAACGCTACCAAACTCCTTCTTCCTGGTGTAGGGTTTGATTGTTTTACCCCAATTCCACAATTCCAGGTGCTGACAATCACTGAGTGACCTCTATCCAGGGCGTAAGTGAGGGCTTATGAGAAACTAACAAACTCTATGGACAACTTTCCATGTTCAACTCTGTTTCAGTGGTAGAAACCATCACAGCATTTCTGAGCAATTACCACAAGCTCAGCTGAGAGCAACTCATGACTTCAATATGCATCAACAACAAGAAATTTATAAAAACCAGAGTTAAGTGTCCAGGAAAATAAATTATTTCATTTATGTGTTATTGTCCTGGCTGACAAAATTTACGTTGATGAGAACCAACAGTAGAACACAGTTTGGAGGCCCAAGTGTTTTCACTCATGACCCGATAAATATCCTAGGCCATTTCTGAAATATTTTTATCATTCCATGACCATCAATTAAGTTTTCTCCTCACAACAGTATTATGTTCCAAGTTAAAACATCAACATTTTAAATGTCTGACAAGTTTTTTTATTAGTAGTTTCCTTTGCTCTTATAATGTCTCAGAGACTCACGCTCTTTGGGGCACTGAAGAGATGGAAAAAGAGCTTTACTACTTCCTTCTGGAAGACTCCAAACAGATTTATCTTTTTCTTTCTAAATACATTTTTTAATTTATTAGGGCAAAAACATGCATACAGAAAAAGCTCACAGTCTATGAAGTGAACACTTTTATGAATCACCACACATTGAGCACATTCATATAACCAACACCCTGTTCAGGAAATACCAGAACCTTAGAATCATCTCCACTTTGATCCCCCTCCAAATAACTACCTCTCTCCAAAGGTAATGACTTACTGGCTTTTAATGCAATAGGTTTGTTTTGCCTGTTTTTGAATTTTATATAAATAGAATCATAAAGTCCAACGTATCAGCCTGTTGGATACACACCAAACAATGTTTCAAAATGCTAGGTCATAAAATATGAATACATTCAACTTTGGTTGGTGTCACCAGTTTCCCAAGTTGATTGTATGAATTCACATGCCCCCAAGTGGAGTAAGAGCATTCTCGTTGTCCAAGTCAGTTGTTTGAATTTACCGTTGCCCTAGAAGCATTCCAGTTGCTCTACGTCCCTGCCAATACTTGATATTTCTAGCCCTTTCCAGATTTTTAACCATGATGATGAATATGTGGTAGTATTTCATGGTGGTTTTAATCTGCATTTCTCCAATAACTAGTGATGTTGAGCCCCTTTCCTTATGATCTATGGTCATTTGATTAGTCTCTTCTATCCAGACATTAAATTAGTGAAATCCTCAAAATCTTGGTCCTAGATAGTCTCTTCTCATTTCATTCTTATACTGTCTCTTTCAATAACTAATCTCTATTCACAACTTGAATTACCTGCCATTTTGCTCCTACTTCTTCATTCAGTTCATGTACGTTTACTCAACTCTTACTAAGTATAATCCTAGGCACTGGGTATACAATGGTGAGCAAAATAGAACAAAAAAGAACCCATAACACTCAACAGAAAATGAGCAACCTAATTTATAAATGGGTAAAAGATCTGAACAGAATCCTTACCAAAGAAGATATACAGAGGGCAAAGAGGCGTACGAAAGGATTCTCAACATCGTACATTATCAGGAATTGCAAATTAAATCAACAATTAGATACCACTAAAAATATCAGCTAAAATTTGAAATACTGTCAACACCAAGTGTGGGCAAGCATGTGGAGCAAGAGGAACTCTCATTCATTGCTGGTGAAAATTCAAAATGGTACAGCCACTTTGGAAGACAGTTTGGTGGTTTCTTATAAAACGAAGCATACTCTTACCATATGATCCAACAGTTGTGCTCCTTAGTATTTGCCCAAAGGAGTTGAAAACACACCCACATAAAAATCTGCACATGGGTATTATAACAGCCTTATTCATGATTGCCAAAATTTGGAAGCAACCAAGATGTCCTCCAGTAGGTGAATAAGTGAATGAACTTTGGTACATCCAGATGATGGAATATTATTCAGCACTAAAAATAAATGACCTCTCAAGCCCTAAAGAGACATGGAGGAATCTTAAATGCATGTTGCTAAAAGTGAAAGAAGCCAATCTGAAGAGGCTACACACACTATATGCTTCCAACTGTATGACATTCTGCTAACGCTAAAACTATGAAGACAGAAAAAATACCAGTGGTTGCCAGGAGTTGGGTAGAGGGAAGGATGAATAGGTCAGGTAGAGCACACAGGGTTTTTAGGGCAGTGAAACTACTCTGTGTGATACTGTGATGGTGGATACATATCATTAGACATTTGTCAAAGTCCCCAAAATATACAATGCCAAGAGTGAATCCTAATACAAAGTATATACTTGGGTGATAATGATGTATCTGTTGATTCAGTGGTTATAACAAAGGTACCACTCAAATTCAGGAAGTTGATAGTGGGAAGGCTGTGTGTGTTGAGGGGGTAGGGTATGTACAGGAAGTCTCTGTGCTTTCTGTTCAATTTTTTTCATGAACCTAAAGCTGCTCTAAGTAACAAATAATGTCTAATAAAAAAGAAAGAAAGAAAAGACTCAGTTCTGTTTTTACATTCTAGTGACAGAAACCATGTAGACCAAAGAATGGAGTATGCACAGATGATTTCAAAATCAGCTTCAGTGTTAACCTTTCTTCTGAGCTCTAGACCCTTATATCTAACCAGCTACCTGACATTTTCACCTTGCCTGTCTCTTGGACCCCTAAACTCTACATGATCCTCTCTCAGAGGCTGGTCTCCTTTATGCTTATCTTGGTGCAACGTTTGGAAGCTTCCCCTAATCCCCTCTACAAAGATCTCTCTCTTACCTACCTGACATATCTCTGCATTTCGATTGCCACTCCTGGGATGTGTGACCCCGTGGTCTCCTGTTGGGATTCCTGCACTAGCATCCTGTGTGGTCCTCCCACAGACACCTTTTTGCCATCCTCAGGGCACTTTCCACACTGTAATCGGAATGGCTTTTCTCAAAACCGGAATCTGATTACATCATGTCCCTTGCTTAAAATCCAGCAATGACTGCCCATTGCTCTTAGGATAAAGGCAAAAAAAATGTAACCTGGTCTAACACAACATGTATGATCTGGCCCTTGCCCACCTCTCTGCCCCACACTGCACCACCCTCACCACCCCACACTTCAGGCCTGGAGGTGTTCTCTCAGTCCCCAGAATGTGCCAGGCTCCTGCAGCCTTTGCACCTGTACTCTCTTCTCCTGGGATGGTTCCCTCTCCTTGTGGTCTGTAAGCACCTATACGCCGTTCAGATCTCAGCCCAAACGTCCTTGCCCAAGGAAGGTTTCCCCAACTCCAGCCTAGATCAAGTCAAAGGATCTGCTGTCATCACTCTGACTTCCTTTCCTCCATAACATTTATGTCTGCATGATTCTGACAAGTGCTTCTCTCCCTCAAGAGACAGTAATGTCCATCAACCTGGAAGATGTTTCCGGTTTTATAACTTCAGGTCTTAGCATAGTCGTAGATAATAGAAATGCAATTGATAATTTTCCAGCCAATAATGAGTACTCTTCTGTCTATCCAGAAGTTTTGGAAGGCTCCTCTCATTAGAGAGCCCACCTTATGAAGGAGTAGAGGTATCTTCCTTTGCACTATGGTATCATAAGAAGATTACCCTTGGGCCCCACTTCCCTTGAAACAGTGTTTATCAGTTCACTATGGCATTTTAGATTCTCATTGTTAAAGTCATTCCTGTTAGGGAAAGCCACCAGAACCATCCAATCACCACTAACGACGTGTGGCTGTTGTGCATGTGAAATATAGCTGGTCCAAACTGAGATGTGCTGTATGAGTGAAATATCCAAAAAAAAAAACTTTTTAAATATCAAATTTATCATCAAATTGGTTACCATACAACACCCAGTGCTCATCCCAACAGGTGTCCTCCTCAATGCCCATCACCACCCTCCCCTCCCTCCCACTCCCCATCAACCCTCAGTTTATTCTCAGTTTTTAAGAGTCTCTTATGGTTTGCCTCCCTCCCTCTCTAACTTTTTTTTTCCTTCCCCTCCCCCATGGTCTTCTGTTAAGTTTCTCAGGATCCACATAAGAGTGAAAACATATGGTATCTGTCTTTCTCTGTATGATTTATTTCGCTTAGCATAACATTCTCCAGTTCCATCCACGTTGCTACAAAAGGCCATATTTCATTCTTTCTCATTGCCAAGTAGAAATACCCAAAATTTTGAAGAATTTGTATGAAAAAAGGAATTCGAAATATCTCATTAACTTTTTTTATTGATTGCGTATTGAAATGATGATATCTTGGATATTGTGGGTTAAATAAAATATATTATAATATTAATTTAACCCTGTTTCTTTTTACTTTTTGAAAGTTAGCTACTAGATAACTTAAAATTACATATATGGTTCACATTATATAGCTATTGGACAACACTTCTCTAGCATATAACTTTCAAAATATAAAAATTAATACATAAAAAAACAAAAATAAACAAAAATTCAAAAATAAAAATTACTACATCATTCACATCCCCCCAGGAATTAACATAATTTATTTTTTAATAATCCATTGAAGTGAAACATTTCTGGGAGCAATTTTGTGTCATGTAATAGGAACCAGTTTGGGAGCTCACTTAGGCTTGAAAAGACTAGTAATTAGAGGGAGATACTGATTGAACAGCTTCAAGGATAGCTCATGGAAAACACACGTAAGACGCAGTAAGGCACTGAGCTTGGAAGAACGAAGTCATCTGGACCTTCCTTTTTGCTTCTGTCAGCATTCTGATTTCTTCTTTCAGTCTACAGCCTGCTGGGCGTCTCTGCCTGTCCCATCCACGTGGCAGGTCTTGACCTGAGCTCCACCCACTAAAGTGACAGCCACACACAAACCAAGAGGCTGGACCTCAACCTCCCTTGCACCGCAGGCTGGCTGTGCTGGAACAAGGCATCAGCCTCTAGAATGGGGCACTTACAGCAGAGAGCACCCAGAACTGGGAACAATGGGAGAAGAGTCCCAAAATACAACACAGAGGGAACAGTTTGTCCACTTAATAGCCTCTGTCTCAGCTTGAATTGGGTCATCATGGAAAGAACCTAGGAGACCCAATTTTTTTCTGGACATAGTTGGGAAGGGATTAGGAGCCAGAGGAAGGTCTCCAGAAAATCAGGCAGACCAATGAGAACCTAGACGTACAATCAGAGAGAGCAGAGGTGGGAAGAGAACTGACATTGTGACCTTCGTGACCTCTGAAGAAGAAGAGAAACAGACTGAGAACAAATGAACAAAGACATGAAGTAGTTAAATGTGACTCCTAAGCCCTTCTTTTCCAGGAACTGACCTAAATTCTGTTTGTCTGCCTACATGGAGTTGTGGTTAGGAACACATTTCTGAGGGATTGGTGTGGTTTCAATGTTTTCCAGTGTCTGGTGAAAACATAACTATGAAAGTTGAATGTTCAGAGACTTTTGTTTGGGTTTGGAAACAGGAACATTTTGAAATACTGAATATGTTATTCTTTCATATTATTGTTTTACTTAAAGAAGTACTCTTTATGTAAAGCCAAATTTTCAGCTAGTAACATAAACACTTTAACTAGTTACCCTTTTTGTTCTAAAGCCAGTTCCAGATATTACAATTTTGGTGGGAGGGAAAGGGGGATGAAAGGATAGAGAGGAGGAGAGAGACAGACAGAGAACACAAGTGAAAAGATAATTTGTGACAGTTTTGTGAGTTCTTCCTGAATGTTCTAGCTGATCACTATATCCCTTTCTTCCTTTGGCTGTGCAGGTCTTTCCCTGGAGTGCAACCTACTAGGAGAGCTTAGAATTTATCTGGAGCAGCTATTTGCACTTGATTTTTAATGTCTTTAAATGACATGTGTGACCACATGCTTTTCCCACTTATACATAAAGGAACCTCACTATGTATGCTTTCTTATTTTCTTATTGGAATGTAGATCTAATATTGCTTCATTTACTATATTCAGAAAGAAATATAGAAATTTTAAAAGGGGTTCTAGACTTCTGTTTCTTGCCAAAATGGAGTAACAGGAACCTGATTTATGTTCCTGCCTGTAATAACCTCTTCCCCATCCCCACCCCCTCAAAAAAACTAGATCAAAAAAAGTTTCAAGACCCTGGATTTAGGCAACAAATGATACCAGCTAGGCAAGGAGTTTCTAAAATGCAGTTTCCTGGGCTCCAATCCAAAGATTTTGTCTCTAGAGTTCCGTAGTGTAACTTGAACATGTGTGTTTTATTTTCATAATTTTGTTTACTTGTTTTAATGTATAACATACACATGCTAGAAAACATAAATGGTAGCAAAATGTTAGTAGTCATTGAAACTGGGTAGTAGATACATGGAGGTTCACTATACTGTTCTCTCTATTTTTGTATACTCTTGAATTTTTCATAACAATTTTTTTTAATTTTAAAGAAAGAAAGCATGAGTGAGGGAGAGGGGCAGAGGGAGAGAGAGAGAGAGAAAGAGAGAGATTCTCAAGCCCTGATGCAGGGCTTGACCCCACGGCCCTGGGATCATGACCTGAGCCAAAATCAAGAGTTGGCAAAACCAAGAGTTGGACACTCAATTGACTGAGCCACCCAGGTGCCCCCATAATAAAAAATTTTAAGGTAAAAAAAAAAAAAACTGATGCCAGCTAGAAATTTGGATCTACACAAGGGAATGAAGAACACCAGATATGGTTTCTTATATGAGTAAATATGTAGCATATTCTTACTATTTAAATATATTTTAAAGATAATTGGCTACACAAAAATGAGACTGATGTAGTACAGAGAATATAACATATATAAAAGCAAAATGTATGACAATAGCAAAAAGGTTGAGAGGGGAGAAATAGAAGTACACGACTGTAATACTATACATGCAGTGATATAATATCACTTGAAGGTAGATTGTGATAAGGTAAAGATGTATCCTATAAACCCTAAGGCAATTACCTCAATAATACAAGAGTTATAGGTAATAAGTCAACAAGGGTATAAAATGGAATCATAAAATATACTCAGTTAATCCAAAAGAAAACAGAAGAGAAAGTGGAAAAGCAACAAAGAAAAATGAGTCAAATAGAAAACAAATAGCAAGACAACATATCTAACCAAATCATTTCAAAAATCACATTAAATGTGAATGGTTTAAACACTCTAATTCAAAGGCAGAGATTTTCAGGCTTGATTAAAAAAAAAAAAAAACAAGACTCAACTGTATCATGACTATAACAAATACACTTTAAATATAAAAACAAGGGGTTGGGGCGCCTGGGTGGCGCAGTCGGTTAAGCGTCCGACTTCAGCCAGGTCACGATCTCGCGGTCCGTGAGTTCGAGCCCCGCGTCAGGCTCTGGGCTGATGGCTCAGAGCCTGGAGCCTGTTTCCGATTCTGTGTCTCCCTCTCTCTCTGCCCCTCCCCCGTTCATGCTCTGTCTCTCTCTGTCCCAAAAATAAATAAATGTTGAAAAAAAAAATTAAAAAAAAAAATTAAAAATAAAAACAAGGGGTTAAAAGTAAAATAATGGAAAAAGATATGCCATGTTAGTCAAAGGAAAAATGGAGTGGCTGTATCAATATCAAAGTAGATTTTAGAGCAATGAATATTACTGGGGATAAAGAAGATCATTTCATGATAAAGGACCAATTCATAAAAAAGACAGAATAATCATAAATGTTTACGCTCATAACAACTGAGCTGAAAGATACATGAAATAAAAACTGAAAGAATTGCAAGGAGAAATAGACAAATCTACAATTATGGTCAGAGATTCCAACAACCTTCAATAATTGGTAGAACAAGTAAACAGAAAACCAGTAAGGATACGGAAAACCTGAAAAACAGTCTACTAACTTGACATATTTATCTCATCACAGTTCACATTCAAGTAATAATATATCATATTTCTTCCTAATAAAAATTCTTGGTTAACTACTAATAGAAGGAAATGTTTTCAACCTACAAAACATCTACAGCTACAAAAACCTACAGCTAACATCATACTTGATGGTGGAAGACTGAAGTTTTTCTTCCCTAAGATTAGGGACAAAACAAGGATTTATGCTTTTACAACTTTTATTCAACAAGTGTATTGAGCTTCAAGACAATGTGATAAAAGCAAAATATAAAATAAAAATAAGCAGCGGTGCCTGGGTGACTCAGTTAAGTGTCTGAATCTTGATTTTTGGCTCAGGACATGATCTCATGGTTCATGAATTTGAGCCCCACATTGGGCTTTGCAGTGTTAATGCAGAGACTGCTTGAGATTCTCTTTCTCCCTCTCTCTCTGTCCCTCCCCTGCTTGTACGCTATCTCTCTCTCAAAATAAATAAACTTTTTTTAAAAATCTAATAAATAAATAAATAAATAAATAAATAAATAAATAAAATAGCCAGATTGGAAAGGAACAAGTAAAACCCTTTCTTTATTGATCATCTGTGTAGAAATTAAAAGAAATCTGCTAGAACTAATAAATAAGTTTAGCAGGTTGCAAGATACAAGATCAATATTAGGAAATCAATTGCATTTCTCTGTAATAACAACAATAAGAAAGTGAAATTTTTAAATGCCATTTACAATAAAATAAAAAATTATGAAATTCTTAAGGATAAATCTAACAAGGGGGTGCCTGGGTGGCTCAGTAGGTTGAGTGTCCAACCCTTAATTTTGGCTCAAGTCATGATCTCACGTTTTGTGAGTTTGAGTCCCATGTTGGGCTACGTGCTGACAGCGTGGAGCCTGCTTGGGATTCTCTCTCCCTCTCTTTTCTCACCCCCTCTCTCTCTCTCTCTTTCAAAATAAATACACATTTAAAAAAGGGATAAATCTGACAAAAAAAATGTGCAAGACCTATACACAAAACTATAAAACATTGCTGAGGGAAATTAAATAAGACCTAAATAAATGGAGAGGTATACTTTGTTCATTAACTTAAAGACTTGATATTGTCAAGATGTCAATCCTCCACAAATTGCTTTATAGATTTAACATAATCCCAATCAAAATCTCAGTAGACCTTTTTGTAGAAATTGAGGAAAGGATTCTAAAATTCATATGGAAATACAGAGAACCCATATAGACAAAACAACTTTGAAAAAGAAAAAGAAAGTTGGACGCCTGATAGTACCTGACTTGAAGACTTCTTTTATAACTACAGCAATCAAAACAGCATAGTATTGGCATATAGACAAATAGCTCAGTAGAACAAAATAGAAAGTCCGGAAAGACCCACACATATATGAACACATGGTTTTTGACAAAGATACCAAGGCAATTCATAGAAGAAAAAAATCTTTTCAACAAATGGTATTGAAACAGTTGGATATTCATGTGTAGAAAAGAAAGAACTTTGTTTCATATTTCACACTACATATAAAACTTTACCCAAAATAGGTCATAGACCTAAATGTAAAAGCTAAAATCATTGAACATCTAGGAACAAACAGAAGAAAACTTTTGTGACTTTGGGTTATTTAAAGGTTTTTTGATCCCACACCAGAAGCATCACTTACTAAAGAAAAACTGATAAATTATATTTTTTTCAAAATTAAAAGCTTCTGCTCTTCAAAAGACACTATTAAGCTAATCAATAAAGACAAGCTACAGCATAGGAGAAAATATGCAAATTGTGCATCTGATAAACAACTTGTATGTAGCATACATAAAGAACTCTGAAAACCCAATAATAAGAAAGCAAACAATTTTAGGGACACCTGGGTGGCTCAGGTGGTTAAGTGTCCAACTCTGGATTTCGGCTCAGGCCATGATCTCACAGTTTGTGGGATCGAGCCCACGTAGGGCTCTGTGCTGATCGTGGAGCCTGCTTGTGGTTCTCTCTCTCCTTCACTTTTCCTTTGTCCCTTCCCTGCTTGTGCTCTCTTCTCCCTCTCTCTCTCTCTCTCTCTCAAAATAAATAAATAAACTTTAACAACAACAAAAAGAGAAGAAAACAAAAACAATTTTAGAATGGGCAAACGATCTGAATAAACATTCACCGAAGATTTGAATAGCAAATTTAAAAAGCACATTAAAAGATATTCGACATCATTACGCATCAGGGAAACACAAATTAAAACTCACCTATTAAAATGACCAAAATTAAAAAAAGATTATTTCAAGGGGTGGTGTAGAGGTGGAATAATTGGAACTCTCATACGCTACTGGTGAGAATGCAAAATGTTACAGCTCTTTTGGAAAACAGTTTTGCCATTTGTTAAAAACTTAAATATTTATCTATCATGTGAAACAGAAATTTTACTCTTAAACACCAAAAGGAATGAAAATATATGTTTATAGCACTTTATTTATAATTGCCCCAAACTGGAAATAGCCCAAAGTCCATCAACAGGTGAATGGATAAACAAAAGTTTTGTTGTGATGATCTTTGTCCCCATTCCTGGCAGAGCTTTTAAAACTCTTCAAATTTCCTAAATAATAAGAGCTGTAGGGGCAACTGGGTGGCTCAGTCAGTTAAGCCTCCAACTCTTGATTTTGGCTCAGGTCCTCATCTCAGTTTTTTTCATGAGTTCAAACCCTGCATCAAGCTCTGCGCTGACCACGAAGAGCCTTCTTGGGATTCTCTCTCCCCCTCTCTCTCTGCCTCTCCCCTGACTCTCACTCTCTCTGTTTCTCTCAAAATAAATAACTAAACTTAAAAAAAAAAAAAAAAAGCTGTGAAGGTTAAGTCTTCTGTTGGACCTTTCCGGTTGACCCTTTCAACCACATTTGGGCTTACATTAGTGAGGCGAATTTTGGAAAGCCCTTAGATCACCAACCACAGGATGGGGCTAGTTGTCAAGGTAACCAACCATGGGATTAGTGAGGGTGGAACTTTCAGGAGCTAGAGGTTGTCTTACTCATTAGCGGTCAATGATTTAATCAAGCTTGTCTATGTAATGAAACCTCCATAAAACCCCCAAAGGCCAGGGTTCCTCAGAGTTTCTGGGCTGAGGTCGTGTGCCTGAAAAGGGCATGAAAGCTCTGGGCCTCTTCCCCCATACAGTGCCCTCCACATTTCTTCCATCTCGATGTTCATGTGTATCCTTTGAGTTATTCTTCGTAATAAATCGGCGATAGTAAAATGTTTCCGGGAGTTTTGTGAGCCTTTCTAGCACATGATCGAACCCAAGGAGGTGGTCATAGGAACCTCTGACGTACAGCTGTGGGCCAGAAGCACAGGTAACAACCTGGACTTAGAATTGGCATCTGAAGTGGCATCTGAAGTCTTGTAGGACTGAGCCCTTCCTCTGTGGGATCTGATATTACCTCCAGGAAGATGGTGTCAGGATTGAGTTAAATTGTAGGACACCCAGGTGGTGTTAGAGAATTCCCTGGTGTGAGAACCAACCCCCCCCCCCCCCCCCCCGCCCCGCGCATTTCATGACCGGAAGTGTCCAAAATGAAGAAGCATTCTGAGACGAGAATGTCAAGGAGACACAGTAGAGCTCTTCCCAGTCGGTGGTACAGTAGCCAAATCCACTGCCACTGCCCCTTCCTCCTGCCAAGGATACAAGCAGTCAAGATGGATTCTCCATCCGATGTAAACCGGAGGCACAGGCAAGTGTCCAGTTGGGCCATAAATGAGTTGCAGACTCTTTTGGAGTTTCATCCCTCTTTTGGAGTTGCAGACTCTTTTGGAGTGGAAGAAGATACTCAGACAGTATCGGGTAAGCATGCTGGGTAACAAGTTTTGAGGAGAAGTGGGTAGTTGAAGGCAATTTCAAGTCCCCCTGGGCCAGTCTCTCACTTCTTATCATTTCCCGATAGGACTTGTATCCCTTTCCGGTACCTAAAATTCCCTTTTTTAGCTGGAATTTATTTTTCCCCACATATTTTCAATAGACCTTGGCCTTATCTATTATTTTTGAAGAGGAGTACTCCCGGGGGCCAGAAAATTCCACTGACCCTTGATCCAGTCAGGGCTTTCAAATGCTGTCTGTCCAGTGAATACCAAACGGTCAGCAGTAGATGCCCCAAGGTAAAAACCCTGTCATCTAGGTATTGAAATTCTCTTGGTGACCTAATGCTGGAGCATGCGGAGGAACATAGAAAATAAAAATAATGGACCAGGACTTCGGTTAAAAATACGTTTGCTGCTTTGAACTGTTTCCAGAGAAATCACGAAGATGATGTTCAGTGGTGGAAGCAAACAGTTGCACAGGGAGGGCATTAAGTCCCCTAGAATCTTCCTAGCATCTCCCTGCAGACAACCCACAAAATGATATTTCTTGTATGGAAAATTGACCTTTGTTTCCATTTTATTTGAAGTGAGTAAAATCTTTGCCATTGTGAACGATGTGCAAGTAGATACGATATGTAAGTAAAAAGTGGGGGTTTACTATGAAATACTGCTCTAATTTCACCCGGATTGCTAACTGCTAAACATTTCTCCGGTGGCAATGCCAGCCCATTAGTGTCATGAGATAAGTTAAAAGTACCTAAAGTTCTGGGGCGCCTGGGTGGCTCAGTCGGTTAAGCGGCCCACTTCGGCTCAGGTCATGATCTCGCGGTCCGTGAGTTCAAGCCCCGCGTCGGGCTCTGTGCTGACAGCTCAGAGCCTGGAGCCCATTTCAGATTCTGTGTCTCCCTCTCCCTCTGACCCTCCCCTGCTCATGCTCTGTCTCTCTCTGTCTCAAAAATAAATAAACGTTAAAAAAATTTTTAAAAAAAGTACCTAAAGTTCTGCAATCCAAAACTGTTCTATTTTCTTTACCATCTAATTCTAGGAACCCGGGGATACCATGACCGTTGAAGCATCGCAGATCCCAGGTATTCAGGTGTCTGTGAAAGTTGTAAAAATTTAAGCCTGCACTTATTGAATGTGATACCCCTGTCACTGCACTCAGTACTTTATATGTGTCACCCTGTTTGTTACAATAATAGTATCACCCAATGCTATGATTGCCCTGCTTTTACAGAGGAGGATATGACACCTTCTGAGAAGGCTCTGAGAAGAGCAGAGCCTGGGAGATTCAGGACTGGAACCACCCTCTTCCTCAAACTCCCCAAGTCCCTGGGCAGTTCAGGGGGGTTAGACCCACCTCTGTGTGGTTTCTAACCTCTAACATTAGATGGCAGTGACTCTAAGCTAACGGACCCATGTAGGTTCACTATTCTCCTATTAAGGAATAAGAAGGAAACATCTGCGTCACAGAAACTCCGAGATGAAAGGAATATCTTTTACTGCCTTATGAACGGCTCCAGTAGGAAAGTTTATTTCTGGTTGACATCCATTTACTACACATACGAGAAATTATTAAATTGCTTGAGGAAATATGTACGAAGACAGCATGGCACTTACACAGAGGCAAGTGAGTACCATTTGGATGAGATGTTTGTATTTGTTGGTATCTAACTACCTTTCATTGGTAGCCAGAGAACCATATGACTTATGATTACCCTCTCTCCTCACAAGGGTATGGTTCAGAGGTGATGCAGGTCTGGAGACACCAGTGTGAGAGCGCCATGACTAAGGAACAATCCCTGTGAATTATTAACTCCAGCTCTAAGAACTCTGTTATTCCATTAAAGACAGGGAGGTCATAACTAGGGAAGCCATCCAGGTGATTATGAACAGAGCCAGAGAGAAGGCAGGGCCTCCCAATTCAGGTTTAGAATTTCCAGAAAAGCATTCTTGTGAATCTGATAGTATTTCTATGCTGGACTATTTCTATTTCATTATAAAAAAAGGATATTTTAATTTCCCTCTTGTCTAGCATCTAATTCAAGGCGTTAAATATGATTCAGTGAATGAGTGAAAAAAACACTTCTTTAAATTGCAAACATATATTTCTCATACACAAGCACTTTTTCTTCTAATTCCTTTGTCTCTAAGGAGAACAAAGGAAGGGAATTATGCAGTCAAAAGCAAAGATGAATAAATTGGAAAACATAAAGCTATACATTTGATAGACAAATACAAGAACTCTGAAAAAAACAATTTGTGGACAGATGTAAACAAGAAAACAAGTGACACCATTTCAAGACAGAGTAAGGGAATATAACCAGAGTTAATATGTGAGATTTCTTTTTTTTTTTAAGTTTATTTATCTGAGGGACAGAGCACTCATGCGGAGGAAAGGCAGAGGGAGAAGAGAGAGAATCCCAAGCAGTCTCCACGCTGTTTGCACAGACACGGGACTCGATCCCATGAACCATGAGATCATGACCTGAGCCAAAAAATCAACAGTCAGACACTTACCTGACTGAGCTACCTAGAGCCCCAGTATGTGAGACTTCTGTGAAAAGAAATTATGTGTATGGAATAATTTTCTAAAAATATATAAATCATCAAAATTTATATAAGCAATAAAAATAGTAATAGGATTCCTTAAAAGTAAACTATTGTTTTCTAAATTTCACAGGAAAGGCAAACAAATGATAATGCCTGGGAAAATCTGAAAAATTAAAAAAAATATATTGAGAGGAGGGTGTTCCTATTAGATATTACAATATATTAAAAAGCTACAGTGATCAAAATTGTGTGATACTGACACTTGAATAGAGAGATCAACGGACTGGAGCATCATGAGGTCCAGACTAGACTCAACTAAATATGAAACTTTTGTATAGGAAACTAGTAGCACTTTAAATCATGGAGGAAAGATGTTTTATTGAATACATAATGTTGGAGACAAAAAGAATCATAAAGAAACCTTAAAATGGATATCAATAGCAATAATGTTAGCATTGTTTTTAAATTATTTCACACACATAGTAGGATATACACACATGCATGTTTATGCGTGTATATACACATATGCATGTACATATACATATATGTATAGCTATATATGTACGATGTGTGTATGTATGCACCATCAGGAATCAATCACAAAAGCAGAACCACTAGAAATGATGTAGCATCGGGGCGCCTGGGTGGCGCAGTCGGTTAAGCGTCCGACTTCAGCCAGGTCACGATCTCGCGGTCCGTGAGTTCGAGTCCCGCGTCAGGCTCTGGGCTGATGGCTCAGAGCCTGGAGCCTGTTTCCGATTCTGTGTCTCCCTCTCTCTCTGCGCCTCCCCCATTCATGCTCTGTCTCTCTCTGTCCCAAAAATAAATAAACGTTGAAAAAAAAAATTAAAAAAAAAAAAAAAGAAATGATGTAGCATAAAGAATTCATGTATAAGAATTGGGCCTTACACAAGTGTGGAATCTGGTTAACCAATCTCAATCCAGCTTTTTATTCTGAACCTGGTATTAAGCCTGACGTCACGGGGCTGTGGTCAGGCAAAAAGGACGCACGCGAAATGGGGGAGAACAAGGACTTACCTCCGACCCTCTTCCCCTCACACCTGGCACCCAGACGGATCCCCTAGGTGCTGGAGGACCCTGCCCATGACAGGTGAGCTGGCAGATTCACATAAATGTGCTTGACCTCCAACAGGGCCTAGTCTACACTGTCTGAGACTAAGCATGGCAACTTCAAAATGTCTTGCAAATTTCTCCTGTGTCCAACTCTGAGCAGAGATCTACTGGAAAGGGAATTCTGGAAAATGAAGTTCTGTTTAGCCAAGTTGGCATATTATTAAGCCAACACTACACACACACACACACACACACACACACACGTACCACACACACACACATATGTATGCCTGCATAGTATGTATTTATATATATACCTAAGTATATATAAAGTAATTATATTAGTTCAGAACCAAGCTATTTAATATAAGGATACAAACATAAAAATCAAGAAGTGAAGCCCATGAGGTATTTAATTTGAGTTGAAAGATAAGTATGAACTCATGACGCATTTCTCTTTTTGAGAACAATTAATGTGCATTTCCTAGTTCTAAAGTGAAAAGGCCTTGAAGCAATGACAACAGTAGCAATGAGTTACCCGGCATCCGTTCTCTGGTCTCCAAAGACCATTTCTCACTGAAAGGAACCAGGGTTTCTTGAAGAAACAGCTGTTAACAGGCCCGGGGCAGGAGAAGTATGAGATGAGGCTCAAACGTCTTGTATCAGAAAACAAGGAAACTGCGAGAGACTGCGAGGTTAATGTCAAAGACACAGACACAAAGACTTCCCTCAACTTGAAGGGAAGATCGAAACACATTGGATATATACAAATTCATTAGCTCATCACGATCCTGACAGAAAAAAGAAAAACACACACGCACACACTCAACAACTCGTTGGATACCCCTGGGAAAAAATAAACGAGTTTCTGGAGAACTATCTCCAAAATAGGTACTTTCATCCCAAGTCGGAAAAGAGGGGAAACGTCACAATTCATTTTAACGTATCCTAAATCTAATATGAAAACCTGACAAGGCAGCACAGAAAAGTCAACTATCATCAAACATCCTTTATGATAGAAGCAAAGCATTAATAAAACATGAACAAATGCAATGCAGTCACATCAAAAGGCTAGTAGAAATCTATTATTCTTAGAAAATCCTGCCACGTTTTTGATGTTACAAAAGAATCCTCCCATGGTTTCTTCCAGTGCTTTTCGGTTTCAGTTCTTACAGTTAAGATTTATTTATTCCCAGGTAGGATGTGAGGTATGTTACCCAGTTTCCCCAAAATAATTTTTAATGTCAAAATACAAAACATGCAAAAGCTGTCTCCACGTGCAGAACAGAACGACTTCCTGTCATCCAGCTTTAACAATCATAATTATTTCACGATTTCTGTTTTAGCTACACCCCTCTCACCTATCTCCTCTGACTCAGCTATTTCATAGCCATGAAGTCTGGACTTTGTGATATTTCAGTCCACTGATCTCTCTATTCGGGTGCTAGTATCACGTAATTTTAACCACTGTCGCTTTTCAATACATTTTAATGTTGCGTAAAAAACATAACAGTCCCTCTGAAATACTTCGGGACGTACTCTAAGAGATGAACATTCTTTTTTTTTTCAAACATAACCACAACATTATCTTCTCAAAAAATTGCTTTAATATTATC
Source organism: Leopardus geoffroyi (assembly GCF_018350155.1). NCBI lineage: Eukaryota > Metazoa > Chordata > Mammalia > Carnivora > Felidae > Leopardus > Leopardus geoffroyi. The sequence goes on from NC_059339.1 coordinate 34,678,846, forward strand.
AAACACAGAGTCCATGTTAAAAGTTTCCCAACTGTCTTACAAATGTCTTTCCACAGTCAGGGTGTTCAAAACAGGGTTCAAACTAGGTCCAGACAATGCATTTGATAGGTCTCAAAGCTCCTTAAGACTTTAATAATTTAACCTCTCCTCTCCATTTTATTCCTACCACGTATTTGTTAAAGACATTGGGACACTTTTCCCGTAGAATTTCTCACAATCTGATTTTGGTTGATCGAATTCTTGTCGGCCATTTAACATTTAATATGCCCCACATTGCCTGTAAGCTGATGGTTAGATCCAAAAATTTGTTGACATTCAGATTCAATTTGGTCAAGGCAAAAATACGTCAAAGGTGGGGCTGTATGTTTCCTACCACATCTCATGAGGAAGCGCCCTCAGTTCTGGTTATCTGACTGTTAGTCACACCAAGACTGGTCAGTGATTCAGGTGTGCTCAGCCTGACCATCCAGTAGAACATTCCCCATCAACTGTTCACCAACTGGCTTTAGAGACCATTCTTCAGTGCCTACATCTATATTTCATTAGAGGAGACATGCAGTGATTTTCCCACTCTCCCTCCCTGCAATCATTAATGTTGATCCTTCTACAAAGAAGAACTTGTCCCATCATCTATTGTCTACTGTGAAACAACCCATCAGGGAGGCAGGATAAATGCTTGACCTTTTCCCTCAATGTCCCAAATTTTTGAAATAGCAGATCAGTGTCATATCAAACTTAGGTCTGTCTCACTTTTTGTTCTTCTGTCTGTCCCGTCTTCACCTACGTCAGCTTTTATCTATCCTTTAGAGGCATTCCTTGGGGACGTCTGTGGTCAAATCCCCCACCATATGCCTTTGTAACACTCCCTACCTCTTCTAGAGCCGTTAAGAATTCTATTGGTTACAAATAACAAAGCCCAATTTGGAAAAGCTTAAGAAAAAACATGTAATTTATTGGAAAGATACTAGCTATTGCAGAACCATAGAAAGAACGAGCCCAGAAGGAAAAAGAGTCAGCTCTGAGCATCTCAGCAGCAGGCATTTGTGGACCTTGTCCTCAGAGAGTCACCACTTACCTGATTCAGCAACATGGACTCCCAGAACCTGTGGGCAGGAATTTACTCCACAACCCAGTTAGAGAGAACAGTTCTCACAAGAGAATGTCTTTCCTTCTGACATCAATTATAAGCTGGAGACATTCCCAAAACCACCTTCAGTTTTTATAATACTGATAGTCCTAGTAAATTACAGGGGGAAAAAAACCAGATTGGGGTGCCGGGTGGCTCAGTCACTTAAGCGCCCGACTTCGGCTCAGATCATGATCTCGCGGTTCGTGCATTCGAGACCTGTGTCATGCTCTGTGCTGACAGCTCAGAGCCTGGAGTCTGCTTCAGATTCTGTGTCTCCCTCTCTCTCTCTCTCTCTCTGCCCCTCCCCCATTCATGCTGTCTCTGTCTCTGTCTCTGTCTCTCTTTCTCTCCCTCTCAAAAATAAATAAACATTTTTTAAAAATTTAAAAAGAAAAAGAAAAACATTAAAATCAGCCAGGGGCCGGGACACATGGGGCAGAGTCCAGGAGGGTCCAGACACAGAGTTTCTGTATGGACATCTTCTCCAGATTTGCTACGGATCGTGTTAACTCCTCCCAGCCACGATATGACAATATGCCTGGACTACTGCCAACCAGGAAAACTGACCGGAGACTTTGGTGTCCAAGGTTTTTATTGGGGCTCCATCACCCACTGCCTACATGCCTGGCCTCTAGTCTCCAGCCCCTACAGATCTGTTTGATACCCTTCATTGTCAGTTCCTTCCAGAGGCAGGGCTGATACCACGTAGCCCAAAGTCCCCATCATAAATCACATTGTAAGACTGTACAGTGGCCCAATCTCTTAGGCAAACAAAGACACTCCCATCAGGCAGAACATTCCAGGGCCAGGAGATCACCTCCCAGTAGCTGAGGGCAAAGGTCAGACTTCCTTTTGGGTTAGGCTGATTCTTCACCGCACATTGGGTCTCTCCATTGCAAATTTAAAATTACACAAGAAACAGAAACCTATTAGTCTAGTTTATGCAAAATCACCTAGTTCAGACATGGCCACTGGAAAAAGACCTTGAGAGGCAGCCTTCTCTATTTTCTGTATACACTGCTTCCTTTGTCCGGTTAGAGATGGCCCTAATACAACTGAGCTTATCTCCTATGCACCCCTCTCTCCCCAAGAGGACATAACCCAAGTTAAATTCAGCAGCTGCCTGCAAAAGTCATTTCATGGAGCGACACTCCCCAAGGCCAGGATCACAGGCCAGGCCCATGCTTCTCTGGTTCTGCTGAGATTCTGTTTCAGTGTTCTGTTCCTTAAAGTCATTGGCTCATTCAAGCAACAATATCACATTCACCATGACGTAGAAGACAGAGGGGAAAAAAACAAGTTATAATAACTTCTTTTAAAAAGGGAAAAGGGTAGTAATTAGTTCACTGGCAATAAGCAATAAAATACAGATGGAAGCACTTCACTTATTTTTCTGAAGCTGGTTATGAGATTGGGCTGGTCTCATGAGTTGAATTGTGTCCCCTCAAAAAGATATATTGAAGTCCTAGGCCCTGGTACCTCAAAATGTGACTGGATTTGGAAATAGGGTCTTTACAAAGGTAATCGAGTTAAAATGGGGTCGTTAGGGTGGGCTCTAATCTAATAGGGCTGGTGTCCTACTAAAAATGGGAAATTTGGGCACAGAGATAGCCCCTTACAGAGGGAAGATGATGTGAAGGGACACAGAAAAAAAGACAGTCATCTTACAAGCCAAGGAAATAGACCTGGGACAGATCCTTCCCCAGCACCCACAGAGAAAGCATGACTTGGGGGACATCTTGATTTCAGACTCTGGCCTCCAGAACTGCAAGACAATAAATTTCTGCTGTTCTAAGCCATCCAGTTATAGTAACCCTAGTGAACTAACCCAGTTGGTATTTATGACTTCCCTCTGTCTATCCCATGTAGATTGACTATCTGTCTATCCCATAGTTGTGGCCCACCCTTCCCGACTGGGTTGCTTTCTGGGCGAGAAGGCCCAAATCTTACTTAGGATCTAGCTCTTCAGCCCAAACCATGATAACCTTGGGCAGAAAGAGCCTGAAAAAGCCCTGTGGCCGTTTCATCTTCTAATTCAAAGGACCCAGCATCGTGCCTTGCTGCAAATTCCACTTTGACTCTTTGGATGCATTACAATTAAGGACTTACTGCCTAACTTCAGAACTAACCGAATTCCAGAGCAGTCTTCTTTGAAAGTTGGAACCTCCCTCACAGCCTGGACTTCAGATTTCAGAGCATATGTTCAGAATAAACTGTCTTTGATGTTCCTGGTCTCTTGAGACCCAGAGGGGGAAAAGGGGGAAAGAAAACCCATGAGCGGAGTTTAGAGTCATAGTATCTCTCCCTTTAGGCAGGTTCATTCCAATAGCTGAAGGTCCCCAAGTCCGTGCCATATGTCCGTGACTGGCTCTGAGCAAGTGTAATAAAAGCAGCCCCAGGTGAGTCATTTGCTGTCACCTCAGGCTTTCCTAAAGAGAGGGCCATTGTGGGGGCCTCCTCTTTACAGATTGGTTGAGTCTAGCTATGACTCTTCTCAGGAGGGGGCAAGAGTTCAGAAGCCTGGATTGATCAGGACAAAAATCTCACATACATTTGTTTTAAAGATATTTTAAGCATAGGGTCAAAGCCTAATATTATACTACAATTAGGCTATGCCAGCCAGTTTTACATCTAACACCTTCAGGAGTCTTGTCTTCAGAGAACAGTCTAGGGACCAAAGAAAGAAAGATGAGGTGAGCATCTGAGCAGGCTTCTACAAACACGCAAACTTTCTGGAGAGATGCATGATTGAGTGCTAAACAGGAGGTACTGTGATGAATGCCAACAATAAAGAGGAGCAGAAGACTTTGGCTTTTTTATTTTATGCTTTTCTCAACTGTTTGCATTTCTAAACGTAAACATGTATTAGTTTTACAATATTACAAAATGGTTTCTCCATTGGTGGATGAATGAATGAATGAATGAATGAATGGATGAACCAGATGTGGTCTACACATACAGTGGAATATTTTTCAGCTTTAAAAAGAAGGGATATTCTGACACATGCCACAACATGGATGAACCTTGAGGATAAGCGAAATAAGCCAGTCGAAAGAAATACCATGACTCCACTTACATGAGGGACCAAGAGCAGTCAAATTCATAGAGACAGAAAGGAGAATCGTGGCTTCCAGGGGCTGGAGGGAGTCAGTTATTGCTTAATAGATGCAGAGTTTCAGTTTTACAAGATGAAAAGGGTTCTGGAGATGGACGGTGGTCATGGTTGCATAGCAATGTGGATGTACTTGATGTCATTGAACTGTATACTTAGATATGGTTGAAATGGGGGCACGTCGGTGGCTCAGTTGGTTAAGCATCTAACTCTGGATTTTGGTTCAGGTCATGAGCTCAAGATTCGTGGGATCAAGCCCTATGTTAGGCTTTGTGCTAACCGGTGGAGCCTGCTTGGGATTCTCTGTCTCCCTCTGTCTCTGCCCCTTTCCTGCTTGCAGTCTCTCTCTCTCTCTCTCTCTCTCTCTCTTAAAATAAATAAATAAACATTTTTTAAAAAATGGGGGCACCTGGGTAGCTCAGTCGGTTAAGTGTCCGACTTCAGCTCAGGTCATGATCTTGCAGTTTGTGAATTTGAGCCCTGCATAAGGCTCGGGGCTGACAGCTCGGAGCCTGGAGCCTGTTTCAGATTCTGTGTCTCCCTCTCTCTCTGCCCCTCCCTCACTCACACTCTGTCTCTCAAAAATGAATAAATGTTTAAAAATGTTTAAATATAAAAAAAGAAATGGTTAAAATGGTAAACTTTATATTATATAGCTTATGTATTATACGTTCTATGACAATTTACAAAGTTAGTTTCTTCTTGTGTTCTATTATGAATTATCTCTTGTCTTTTACCATTAGTTCATTTATTTGCATGAACTCTTTATACATTAGAAGATATTAACCTTGTTTCTTTTGTATTTACTTAAAGTATATCTCAAAATTTGTCATTTATTTCTTTTTCTATTTGGAAAATGGGATTTAAAAAATTTTTTATGTTTTATTTTATATTTGAGAGAAAGAGAGAGAGGGAGAGAGAGAGCATGAGCAGGGAGGGGCAGAGAAGCTGAGACAGAATCTGAAGCCGTCTCCAGGCTCTGAGCTGTCAGCACAGAGCCCAACACAAGGCTCGAACCCTCAAGCCATGAGATCAGGATCTGAGATGAAGTTGGACGTTTAACCGACTGAACCACCCAGGCACCCCAAAATGGGATTTTTTCTTAACTTAGAAGTCTATTGTAACTATTTAGTCATTTAAAAATCTCTTCCTTTGGGATTTCTCTTACAACTTTAAGCTTCTGTAGTGCCCCACCCCTCTCAGTGCTTTGATATTTTTTCAGCTTTTTCTTTTTTTACATTTACTTCTTTAATTCTTTAGTTATTGTGGGACGCCCGGGTGGCTCAGTTGGTTGAGCATCCGACTTCGGCTCATGTCATGATCTCATGGTTCATGGGTTCGAGCCCCGCGATGGGCTCTGTGCTAACAGCTCAGAGGCTGAAGCCTGCTTCAGATTCTCTGTCTCCCTCTGTCTCTGCCCCTCCCCTGCTCGCACTCTCTCTCTCTCAAAAATAAATATTTAAAAAAAAAGTCATCGATTATTGCAACTTAAGTTATTGAATAATTTTTCATTCCCACTGAGTTTAGATGATTATTTAATCATATATTAAAATTTAAATAGAACAGGGGCGCCTGGGTGGCGCAGTCGGTTAAGCGTCCGACTTCAGCCAGGTCACGATCTCGCGGTCCGTGAGTTCGAGCCCCGCATCGGGCTCTGGGCTGATGGCTCAGAGCCTGGAGCCTGTTTCCGATTCTGTGTCTCCCTCTCTCTCTCTGCCCCTCCCCCATTCATGCTCTGTCTCTCTCTGTCCCAAAAATAAATAAACGTTGAAAAAAAAATTAAAAAAAAAAATTTAAATAGAACAAATCCAGTTGTTTGACTTTCTGTTTTGTGCCATCGATGAGAATGTTTTATTTTACATTGCTATAAACCTATTGAACTATTGCAGTTTTGTGTGGCAGATTGCATTTTGCAAAAAAATGGCTGAAATAATACTTTCCATCTCACATGGTCTTCTAGCACCTTAGCGTTCCTCCATTCGGAGGTGTAAGCTCTGTGACCTCTTCTTGAAACTGGGTGGACCCTTGTAACTGCCTCAAGGAATATTATGCGATGAAAATGGCCCTGGGTGACACTGGCTTTGGGAGTCCTTAGCCATATCCAAGAAGTGTTGCCACTGCAAACCCACCATGTTGAAAAGGGCACGTGGAAGAGAGAGATGACCAGGAGCCCCATCATTCCAGCCTCGGCAGTTTGAGTTTTCCCAGCCCAAGTACCTACCAGGTCTGGCTGTGAGCAATTCTTTAGACATTGCATCCCCCGCCACCATCTGACTATAACGCCATGTGGATTCCCAAGTAAGAACCACCTAGCTGAGCCCGGTCAAGGCCCAGATTCATGAGAGATGATAATAAAATGATTATTGTTCTTCAAGCTACTGAGTCTGGGGTGGTTTATTATATAGCAATAAATCACTAGAACACTTCATAAATGTTTTAGAGTAGTGCCGCCAATTTTTCAAAATTGCCATTGCTATTTACATCTCTTTATTCTTCCCTTGAATTTTAACATTCTTTGGTTACTTTCCTACTTCCTCCTAGTTTCTTTTTTTAGAATCTGTTATAGTTGCGGGGCGCCTGGGTGGCTCAGTCGATGAAGCATCTGACTCTTGATTTCGAATCAGGTCATGATCTCACAATCCTGAAAAGGCTGCCTGAGTTTCTCTCTCTCCCTCTCCCTCTACCCCTCCCCTGCTCATGCACACAGGCACGCACTTTCTATCTCTCGGGGGAAAAAAAAAAAAAAAAGTCCGTTATAGTTGTAACCATGTCTATATAGAATTCCACTATCTGTTAAAATAACATGTTTAAAGCCTTTTCTCTATAGCTACATAGCTTCATAATTATATTTACTTAAAATTTTTTCTCTGTCATTGAACGTTTAAGTTATATAATTTTTTCCACATTGATAGGTAATGCTGTAACAAATATCTTCATGCGTATAGTCTTTTCTTTTTTTTTTTTTTAATTTTTTTTTTTAACGTTTATTTATTTTTGAAACAGAGAGAGACAGAGCATGAACAGGGGAGGGGCAGAGAGAGAGGAAGACACAGAATCTGAAACAGGCTCCAGGCTCTGAGCCCTCAGCACAGAGCCCGACGTGGGGCTCGAACCCACGAACCGTGAGATCATGACCCGAGCCGCAGTCGGACGCTCAACCGACCAAGCCACCCAAGCGCCCCGCGTATAGTCTTTTCAAATAATGAAAAAACTTTTCTCTCTAGGGTAATTTTTTTTGAGGTGGAAATTGTTGGGTCAAAGAAGTAGGGGCATTTTTAGGGATCGGTATTGAATGTCAAACTGCTTTCCAAAAGGGGTGTAACAATTTATCCTCCACATCAGTAATGTACGCGGATAACGCTGCAGTTCCTCTGGAACTGGCTATTGTATTTTGTATATTTTAATTGGCAAAAATCACGTTTTCTTATTTTTGACTTGTGTTTCTTTGATTACTAGTGATGTTGGACATTTTCCCATTCGTGAATTGGGGATTGTCTAGTCATGTCCTTTGTTAATTTACGTATTGGAATCATTGTTTCTCCTATTATCTCTGTGAGTTTTTACAGTGTTTGGCTCTTTATAGTGAATGTGATGGGTGTGTTAACCTTAAAATAAAACTGCCAGTCATTTTGCCAGCCAAAAATGGGTTTATGCAAGAATAGCAGAGAACCGCAGCTCAGAACTCGTAAGGCACAGTGAGACCACAGGCAAGTCCAGAGAACAAAGGAAAGGAATGCTCTTTTATAGAGGAAAGAGAGGCAATGGGAGCGGTTGTTAAAAGCAAAAGTCCATTGGACTAAACTAGGAATTCAAAGCGTAGTAGATTTTCCAAGGCTGAGCTGTGACCGTCTCTCATTGGCTGGGCTGTCGTGAGGAGGAGGGGAAAACCCTTCTCCCGGAAGCTGGGGTAGTAAAGCAGTATTGACCTGCAAGGTACATCGCTTCCGGTTTGGGTCTGCAATTGACAAGGAGTGGTAGGGCATGAGAGCTCCCCCTTCTGGCCTCCAGATTCCATTTTAAATGAGATTTCCTTTTATTTAACTTTCACAGTTGCCGCTTAGAAACCCTTAGAAGGTGGGGGCTCCCATTGCCCCATTGCCAGGCAGTCTAGCTGTGGACATTTCAAAACTGCTTCCCTCCCTGGTAATTGTCTTCGGGGAAGGGAACGCCTTTGCTGAAGGTTAAGCCCCCTTCTCTGGGGGCACTCATAGAGGAGTCCAGTGGAGACCAGCCCCCTTGACTCAATCTGAGACAATTCTACAGGGTCATCTGAAGCCTTAGCTGCTGCTACATCACTGCTCAGCTTCTCCCTCCCTCTGCCCAGCCCTGCTGCCCTCCCTCCGTCAAGGGCATTCTTTCTAGAACCTTATCCAATAAACCTTTTGTTCTTTCAGCTTTACTGAAGTATAATTGACAAATAAAATTGTAAGATATTTAAAGTATGAATGTGATGATCTGATATATGTATACATTGTGAAAAGATTCTCCTTTTTTTTTTTTTTTTTTTTTTGGTAAGAACATTTAAGTTCTATTCTGTCAGCAAATTTCAATCATATGGTACAGTGTTACCAGCTATAGTCACCAAGTCATATAGTAGATTTTCAGATCTCATTCTGCTTATATCTGAAAGTTTGTAACCTTTTACCAGCCTCTCCCTATTTCTCCCACCCCCAGCCCCTGGCAGTCACCTTTCTGCTGTCTGTTTCTATGAGTTTGACATTTTTTAAAGATTCACATGTAAGTGATACAATGCAATACCTGTGTTTCTCTGTCTGGTTTATTTTACTTTGCATAATGCCCTCTGGGTTCATCCACGTTGTCACAAATGACAGGACTTTCTTCATTTTTAAGGCTGAGTAATAAACATTCTGCTGTATAAATCTATCACATTTTCTTGATCTGTTCATCCATTGACAGACATGTAGAGCCAAGAATACTTGTAAACCAAAGCTTTATCTGAGCCAGTTGCCAGGAAACCTGATCTAAGGCAACAATTAATCACTTGTTTCTCATTGACCTGTGATATTTTCCAATCTTTTCTTCTTTCACCTTTTTTATTATTTGCAGATATTGAATTTCAAAATATGCACGCATATCTATCTTTTTTGCTGTGTGATTTCTTCTAAACTTAAAGGACTTCCTCATATCCACACACCTGAGATTTGATTAGTATTCAGTTATATTTTCTTCCAGTTTTCCTATGGTTGCCATTTTATTATTAGCTGCTTCTTCTAATGAAATTAATGTTAGTAAAGGATTTGAAGCAAACAAATGAGTGCCATTGCCTCTCTCCCTTCATTTGTGATGCCCCTGTTACATCTTAGATGGAGGCTGTATTCTTGCCATATTTTTCGGCTGTGAGAATAATGCTAATAAAATGCTGTTTGGAAATGATTGGCGATGCTATCAACAATTTCCTCCCTGTACATGGATTTTTCAAGGGTTCTTGTCCTGTTGATGAAGCGTCCTGGCCAATTCCCCCTCTCTGCCTCGCTTCAGCATGGCCAAGCACGTTACCATGTTTAATAAAAAGGTTGGATCCCGGGGTACCTGGGTGCCTCAACTGAGCATCTGACTCTTGATTTCACCTCAGACCATAATCCCAGGGTCATAGGGTAGAGCCCCATGTCGAGCCCCAAGTTGGGCTCCACGCTGAGTGTAGAGCCTGCTTGGGATTCTCTCTCTTTCTCTCTCTCTCTCTCTGCCCCTCTCCGGCCCCTGCGCTCTCTCTAAAATTTTTTTTTAAAGGAGAAAAGCAACAACAACAACAACAAAAAAAAACAAGTAAAAGGTTGTATCCCAACCCTGACCCTCTTTTACTTTCCAAGAAACTTACCCATACATGAGGGAACTGGTAACATTGCCCCCAAACACCAAATGGAATTTTACGTTCGATACAAACGTTTACTGCCAAATTGCCACGAAAACATTCACAATTTCGCCTCTTAATTAAACCAAATACTGCAAATGAGGGGAAAAAAGAGTACTAAGTTACGGTCAGAATTTTATTGTCCCATAAACACACTTTTTGTGTGTATTGCCAAGGGAGGATAATATGCTCTTTTCATACAGTCAGCACATTCACGTTTTGCCAAGCAGGCATGAGGCTTCTTTCAAAAGATCCTAGTGTCTCTTGTGCCAACCAAGAAGTTTTTATTCAGATCTGTCGGCAGAGCCCCAGCCAATGGGGTGTTTTCACTTGTGTGTTTTTTTTCCTCATAAGTGTTCATGAGAAACCTACGTATAATGTTTCCCAAACTAGAACTTTGGAACAAACCTGAATGGAATTCACACGTTCAAAACTTAGGTACAGTCTAAACAACCCCTGTAACCAAATGATGTTCGGAGAGCTGGATTTTCCACAAAGCCCCCTTGATGAACTGTGCATACCTGTGCAACCCACAGACGTGTCCTGAGTGCTCCTGGGATGTGGGGAGTGGCGGGGGGGGGGGGGGGGGAAGAAGGTGGATGTCCAGGGCATTCGTATACATCACACAGGACTCAAGCAAACTCAGGGTCTCCAGCATTAATACCCACATGGTACAGAGTTTGGGGGCTTTAGGGAGAGGATGATAAAGACAGCAGTTCAGACTTTCTATTCTTACTAACACATCCCTCTGTGTCATACTAGAGAGCCCCAACTCACTGCCCAAACTTCCCTTCATAGAAGCAATTCTTTGGGTAAACACACTTTCTTCCCAATGCTGTTTGCCTTTTTAGTTTCTTTTCTTCCCCCCAAATCCCTACCCACCCCCCCTTCTTGGTGGCACCATATTCCTCCTCCTTTGCCCCCAGATGTCAGTAGATCCCAAACCTTCTGTAGCATTGTAGAGATTTTCCCAGCCCCTTCCTTGAGTTGTAAATCAAAACTAGTCTCATCTCTGCCTATGTCTGCTAAATAGAGGGGAGGTACAAACACAGGAGCCCAAGACTGCACCCAGTGAGGAGAAGGGGGTTTGGGGTGAGTCTCCACTTCCCAGATGTAGTTTGGCTTTTTGCTTTTCTTTGGTTGTTTCCAAGTAGATATGTTTTAAATTACACATGGTTCACACTGCAAGATTTAATCTCTTTATCATTGCCCTCTTTGGGTTTTCTTGTGGACTCAAAGCTCCATCCCAACCCCTGCTGGCGTGTGTGAGTTTACTATGAAAAAAGAGTATTGGGTTCAATGCTGGCCTTCAGTTACATGGCAAAGCCTCTTCCATCAACTTGGCATTGGTAGAATCCAGGCCAACGTACACTTCCCGAAGTCCTGAGCAAGGCAACTGCGTAGTTTTGCTGCTATCTGTGCATTTCCACTCACAGACGTGTTCTCACTTCTTCCCACCTCACCATTTGCCCTCCTCTGTAACTGCCATCTAAGTGCATGGCTCAGGGAATCGGGACAGCTGACTCTGAGGCCCACAGATGTCTTTGGGTGGCCACTGTACCCAATCTAAGAAGTAGGTAACCACATTCATGGATGACCCAAGAGGGTTTGGTCAGGACACTGTGACAACTTCCTGGAAAGGTTTCAACACATTTTTGAAATGCTGTTGAAGAGTGAAGGGTCACGCACGGTATTTCACAAAGGCATGACTTAGGCCATCGTGTACCAACCCTATCAGCAATTCTTCCCCAAGACCTGAATAAAACTGTCCTACTCACCCTTGGCTCATGCAGGTACTTACTGACACATCTCAAATGTCATGTCTTATGTAGAGAGAACCCCGTAGACTTAGTCAAGCTACACATTTGCCTGAGGGGCAAATTCAGCATGAGAGCCTGAAACCGGTGCCCAACTTCCCTGGGAGACACTGCCCCAGGCCCTGGGAATACGTTGCCGAAAGTCAGGACAGGGTAAGTAGGTGATTCAACAGATCCTCGCCCTAGGTGGAGGTTCATTTATGCCACTGTGAAAATCTGCCCCACCAAAAAATCACCGGGATAGTCAATAGCATCTTGCGGTGGAGACTGCTAGCAATCCATCACCCTGTCCTCTGTGTTAATAGAGTGTAGCCTGAGCACAGGGCTGCCCGGCTAGAGACTACATTTCCCAGATGCGCCGGGAGGCTAGGTGTGGCCAAGTGACTAAGTTAGTAAGTGACTAAGCAACGAGCAACTTCCTCGTTGCTTGAAAGGAAATTGCTCATCCTGAACTTCTGCTTTTTGTCCTTCCCTAGAGTTGGAAAACCAAAGTGCCCAGTTTTGACCAGGCATTTGACCAGGTCATAGTTGGACCATGACTGTGACCTAATACAGGGTTCTTAGGACCTTTTGTGCCATGCACACCTTAGAGTCTGGTGACACCTAGGGATGCCTCCTCAGAAAATTAAGTGCATAAAATAAAATACACCACGAAACACCCACGGGAGTGGCTGAAGTTTAAAAGACAGAAAACCCCTTATATCTGTGAGAATGTGGGGCAACTGGAACTCTTATACGTTGCTTGCTAGGAGGAGTATAATTTCATTCAACCACTTTGAAAAATAGTTTGGCAGTATCCACTAAAGCTAAACATAGGTTTATCCATGACCCAGCAACCCCACCCGTACGTGTATATCCAAGAGACATGAGCACACATATATACTAAAGACATAGATGTTCATGGTGGCCTTATTTATGTCAAAAACAGGAAGTGACTCATGTCCATCAACAGAAGAATATGTAAATCGATCGTTTCTATTCATAAAATGAAATACCACACAAAATAAAGAGAACGGATTAACAATATGCACAAAAACTGGGATGAATCTCAAGACATTAGGTTGAATGAAAGAAGCCAACACAAAAGTGTACATACATTTGCTAGACTTTGTGGTTATCATTTTGCAATATATACAAGTATGAAATCACGATGTTGTATACCCTGAAATTAATGTAACGTTATATGCCAATTATATTGTGATACAAAAGTGCTCTGGGGTCACAGGGGAAGACGAAGAGGCATAGCATAGATTTTGAGAGCAGTGAAAATATTTTGCATGATATTATAATGATAGATCTACATCATTGAGCATTTGTCCAAATCTATAGACTGCACAACACCAAAAGTGAACTCTGAAGTAAACTATGGACTTTGAGTGATTATGATGTGTCAACATAGGTTCCTTCTTGGCAAAAAATGTACCATCCTGGAGAGCCATTAATGGGGGAGACCGTGCATGTGTGGGAACAGGGTAGCTATGGGAAATCTCTGTACCTCCGTCTTAATTTTGTTGTAAACCTAAAACTGTTCCAAAAAAAAAAAAAAAAGATTAAGTCTTTTAAAAAAGTATACATACTACATGGTTTCCCTTATATGAATGTAAAGAACAGATAACACTCATTAATGATACAGGGGTCCGAATAATTTGCAAGAGGGGTGCCACAAAAGGGCACAGGACATACCTGAAATAATGAAAAAGTTCTATATTTTGATACCATTAAAACATATAATTTCACTTACTTATACACTTAAGATCTGTGTTTATTTTATTCACCTTACTATATATATATATATATAACACAGTGAAAAGGTAGAATATAAAATAAATAAATAGAATATATCATTCTTGGGGCACCTGGCTGGCTCAGTTGATGAAGCATGCAACTGTTAATCTTGGGGTTGTAAGTTCAAGTCCCATGTTGGAGGTAGAGTTTACCCCCCCAAAATTCTTGAAAATTATAAAGAAATTATATTGGAATGCACTATTAAAATATTATAAATGTTTTAAAAAACTGTTTCTTGGGGTGCCTGGGTGGCTCAGTTGGTTAAGTGGCTGACTTTGGCTCAAGGTTATGATCTCGCAGTTCGTGGGTTCAAGTCCCACGTCAGACTCTGTGCTGATGGTTCAGAACCTGGAGCCTGCTTTGGATTCTGTGTCTCCCTCTCTCTCTGCCCCTCCCCCACTCGTGCGCTGTCTCTCTTTCTCTGGGAAAATTAAATACGCAATAAAAAAAATTTTTTTAAATACCATACGTTTCTTTAGTGACGTATCAACTAAGTAGCAACAGGTCTAATAATTACCATAATTTCAAGACGATGATGAATACAAGTGATACTTCAAGATGATTGAAACTGATATGAAATATCTACTATTTGTATTGGTGATAAAGTCATAATCATGAATTCATTATAAATTCATAATCATAGTACTTTTAGCAGAATAGCACTGCTAATGGTACTATGGTTCGCTGCCTATACTTGGAATTGAAGAAAATGCTACATATAAAGCAGAGATGTAATTTTTTTCTTATTCCAACTTACGGAGCTTCTGAACTCTATCCATGGACTCTCTGGAGGTCCAAGAACCCCAATGTAAGTAGTCTTGGGGGGTGGTAGAGCAACAGCATCTGGGTACCTGGGTCACACAGTGGTCACGTGGGACAGAGGCTCTTGGGTCAATCTGGCCCATTTTCCATAGGGCTCTTAAGTGAAAGTCAAATAAAGCCCTATTTTTGACGAGCCACCCTATCTGGGGGCTCTTTGTCATAGCAGCTTAGCCTTTACCCTCACTGATACAGACCACTCTTCATTGAATTCACCAACTTATGACCCTCTTTCACCAAATCCAGATGGAGAACTACTTCTCAGACCCTGGTTATTTGGGAATCCGCTGCCTATTGTCCTTAAGGGGATATCCGTTATGATTACCCTCTCCTAGAAGGCACATTTACCAGGTGAGAGTCCTAGCATCCGGCCCCTCCTCCCATCTCAATCCCCAGGCCTTCAGATGGAAGAGCTCTGACTTAAAATGACAGTATCACTTCCATATGTCTTAAACTATTTTAAAAAAAAAGAAAAAATAAATATATATATATAATTTTGAAAAAGTATAACCCCACATACTCACTACCCTGTGGTGCCTAGATCCAGTGGCTGGGACACACAGCCCCATTGGTGGAGGCCATGGGCTCCAAGTCTCCATGTTACCACCGCGGCAGTGGTGACCACTGGCCCCACGAGGGCTGTTGCCCAGGATTTCTAGAAAAAAAAAACAAAACTCTAAACCCTAATATATATATAGTGACTAAAATGCATCTTCAGCAGATCCCATCCGCTGCTGTTGCTTCCCCAATCTCGGACTGACAAGCAAGGAGGACATTTTCTCCCCGAGAGGAGTTAGAATTGTCTAGAAATGTTTAAGAAAACCAAGTCTAATAGAGGCATTTTTGTGTTGTGGAATTTGTGAATTCGAATTTTATATGCTTGCAAAGGGTTCTTGTTTGTTTTGTTTATTTGCATTTAGTTCATGCTTTTCGTTACCCCACATACAATTACGTGTCTTCCGGTTTGTTGAAGCATTGGTCAGACAACGTTTGCCACAATAACGTCTGTCAAAGTGGCCAGCCATAAAAACTCCAGCACCACATTCATCTGAAGGGCGCTCCCAACAACGACGACCAATTTGGCCATACTTATCCAACCTTATAGTATTTCAGGACAGCCAGCTTAGCCTTCTTTCTCTCATGCTTATTCTTCTCGGGAGTGGAAGTCCCCTTTTGAATGTTGTAGTCCTTTTGAATGTTGTAGTCAGTCAAAGGATGTCCATCTTCCAATTGCTGGCCAACAAGGATCAGTCTCTGTTGAACAGGAGGAATTTCTTCCTTATCCTGAATCTTGGCCTTTAACATTTCCTATTGTATCCGAGGGTTCCACCTCGAGAGTGATGGTCTTCACCCTAAGAGTTTCCACGAAAATCTACATCTTGGTGGCAGGTCCACCGCAGACGGTGGATCAGAAAGGAAGTCTACTTGCCAAGTGTTTAATGATTGGGTTGTCAGAGTCAGAGAAATTAGCACAGTGATTCAAATTTAAAATGTGTAACTATTGGATCTGTGATGATTTTGGTGAAATCTCACGGTGCTTTTGTACTGTTAGAATACTGAAGACAATCGAAGTTCAAATTTCAAGTTAAACTTAAGAATTTGAGAAAGTTTGAAAGTTTGAGGTCCTTAAAAAAATCAAGTAGCTTATAATTAAACAAATAGTTGGAAATATCTAAGGGAATTTAAATTGTGAAAATCCCTCTGAAAGTGATGGCTAGGGGCACCTGGGTGGCTCAGTCGGTCAAGCATCTGATTCTTGATTTTGGCTCAGTTCATGATCTCACGGTTTGGGAGATCAGGCCGGACATTGGGCTCTGTGCTGACAGTGCAGAGCCTACTTGGGATTCTCTCTGCCTCTCTCTCTCTCTCTCTCTTTGCCCCTCCCCTGCCCATACTCACTCTCTCTCTCTCAAAATAAATAAATAAATGAACATTTCTTTTTAAAGCGATGGCTAAAATGTGTCCAATTACTAAATAGAGTAAGATAAGTGAATTGAGTATAAACACTTAGGAAAGAACTACCTTTTTACAAATTGTAATCTATTGTGATTCATTTTCAACATGAAGATGCATCTCTAGGGTTGCCTGGGTGGCTCAGTCAGTTGAGCATCAGATTCTCAATTTCAGCTCAGGTCATGATCCCACGGTTGTAGGGTAGAGCCCCGTGTTGGACTCCGTGCTATATGGAGCCTGCTTGAGATTCTCTCTCTCTCTCTCTCTCTCTCTCTCTCTCTCTGTGCCCCTCTCCCTGGCTCACACCTTCTCTCTCTCAAATAGAAAATTAATAAAAATTAATAAAATAATAAAAATAAAAGAGCAGGAAAAACTCTTACTGAACCAAAAACAAACTGAGACACCATTTCTGATGACTACCTACCCAGACCCTTGTTTGCAAGATTCTCACATTGGCCTGGCTCTTAGCAGCGCCTGAGAAGCTTGTGTAAAACATGAATTGCTTAGCCTCTACTCCAAACTCAATCAGGACCGGGGCGGGGCGGGGGGGGGGGGGGGGGATGCCAGGAGCCATGGGTTTCCCCTTCCTGTACCAGAGATGAGGGCACTTCTAGGGCATTGAAGTTCATTTGATACGAAGGTCATGCTTCCAGTGAGAAACTTAAAATGCTTTCGCATCATATCCAATCCACGCGAATACCTGAATGTGTGGTATTCATAACTCCAGGCAGAGTGGACTTAAAACTGTTTCCATGGTAACAGTTCGCGCTCTGGTCTCCATGGTGAGGCTTATAAGGATCCTCCAATTTACTTTATTTAAAATTCTAGATTTATTTGCTGTTGATCAGATGCACATAAAGAGCTGTGCTTTTAAAAATAACTCTAGCCCTATTTCAGGAGTACTATAAAGAAGGAAATAGAAAGAAAAGTAATAGCAATAAATTGGTCTCTCTCATGAAAGCTCATTTCATGTGACAATGAATCAGAATATCAAGGTCAAATGATGTGAAACTGAATTAAGTAGCCCACATATTTTTTTTAATCTGACGCCTATTTGTCAGAAATCGTTTTGTATTATTTAATACCTAAAAGGATTCATTGTTCAACTAGATGTCATTTTTCTGCATTAAAAACGTATAAATCATCTCAATAGCCTTCATACAGGAAATATATTTCTCTTTCTAAAACACAGCTTACACAGATGTCTGATCATGGGAGAGCCCCCTGACAAACTACTCTTGAATCAAACTGCCAGTCCCTGTTAGGGAGAACACCCCACAATTAAATCTACCATGTAACACGAGTTGTCCCTTCAAAACTGTCACCGAGAGTACCATGTTTTCCGTCTTTGTTCAGGTCTGGGTTCATTTAAAAAGTGGAAGTGTCGGGGCGCCTGGGTGGCTCAGTCTGGTTAAGCGTCCGACTTCAGCTCAGGTCACGATCTCGCGGTCCGTGAGTTCGAGCCTCGCATCGGACTCTGGGCTGACAGCTCAGAGCCTGGAGTCTGCTTCTGATTCTGTGTCTCCCTCTCTCTCTCTGCCCCTCCCCCATTCATGCTCTGTCTCTCTCTGTCTCAAAAATAAATAAACATTAAAAAAAATTTTTTTTTAAATGGAGGTGTCAAATAAGGAAGCACTCTGCACCTCCTGACCTCAGGGCCCCAGTGAGCAATTAACATATATTTACTGATTGCTGGCTTGAGGATAGAATCTACTCACTGGAAGGGCTGAAATGGACAGATTACGAGACATCCATTGAGTTATGACAATGCTTTCCGGGGGAGGGGGAAAGAGTGTCAAGCAGCAGACACACAGACTTTACTCTTCAGAAAAGAGAGCCGCCTCTGAGCTGGTCTATATGATGCAGCCCCTCTCAGGGCACCCGCCTGAGTGCCTTTTTTCTGGACTCATCCTGGGGAGGTCCTTCTGCACACTCGAACATTTCTAGCTGCGGTACTTCTCAGAGTGTGCTCGCTCAGTTGGATGAAAGTTTCATACTGCCACAATTCAACGGGACAGGAGGCTCCGTGAAGTCAATGCCCGCAGGCGTGTTCATGACCTCATTGTCTCCAGTCGCCCCTGCTCGGACGCTCAGCGCAGGTGCTTATTACAGACTTGTGGCCTGAGAATGAATGAATGGGTGGATGCATGATTGACTACAGAAGGCCTGAGCAAGGCCTGGGGAGAAGTCCGTAGTCTGGGTGGCACTGTTGCCTTGGGCCAGCAGGCTGAGCTCACTCGGTGCGGGGGTGCAGCTGGCCTTATGAATCCCCCGCCTCGCGGTGGGATCGAGGCAGTGACACGTGTCCCTCTCTGGCCCCACTTCGCAGCTTCTTCTGAATACAGGCTTCACCGTTATCTTCACTGTGTTACTTTTCCTTCACTTCATTTCACCGCGTCTTATGTCCTTTATACTTTTGGAACAAAGGCGTTTCGTTCTGTTATCATGAGACTCTAGTCTTGGAACATTACGTGACATCGAGTTTCTTGTTAAAAGCAAGCTTTCTTCCATGTTTTAATTTTTTTAATGTTTATTTTTGAGAGAGAGAGAGAGAGAGAGACAGAATGCAAGCAGGGAAGGAGCAGACAGAGATAGGGAGACACAGAATTCGAAGCAGTCTCCAGGCTCTGAGCTGTCAGCACAGAGCCTGACATGGGGCTTGAACTCATGAACGGTGAGATCATGACCTGACCCGAAGTCAGATGCTTAACCGACTGAGCCACCCAGGTGCCCCAAAAGCAAGTTTTCTTCTAAAAGAATTATAGATGTCACCCGTGGTGATTTGCAGGCTGAAAATAGGAGGTTCTGTTTGGCCCCTCAAAGGTCTGCTTCCAGCTCTGGTCTCTGACACTACCAAATGTCTTTTTAAAGTCACTTAGTCCTGGGGCCTCGTTTTCTCCATCCATAAGATAAGCTGGAGGGGGGGAAAAAAAAAACTAAAAAAACAAAAAACAGACAATCTCTAGGTTCCCTTCTAGGTCAGGATTCTCTACTCTGCCTGTGGATCTCCTGTACCTGTGACAGGGCCAGGCATGTTGGACACTGAGGTCATGTCCCTGGAACACACACCCTCATCTCATGCAGCACGGCTGATGCCCTGGGGCTGAGCAGAGAACAAGTCCAGGGTTGTCCCGGGCCAACAACAGTAAATGACACACGAATGCCATTCATTCTGTTATCCTAAAGTCAGCGTCATAGGATCAGAAGTGCACTCAAAATCACCAAGTGCCCTTTTTGGAACTCTGGAGCCTATGGGAAAGCTGAATTAGAAACCAATGGCGATGGGAGCATGAGTTAGCAGTTTGGGAGCAATTAGCAGTTTGTTTAGATAAACTTAACAGTATCTTGGTCATCTGCGTGGTTTTTGTTAAACTAACCACTTCATTCTTGGGATAACTTTTGCCCTGGATTTCCTTAAAGTGACATTCAATCTCTAATATGGCATGGGGGTAGGCAGAATAATGCCCCCCCGCAAAGATGTCCACACTCTAAAGCCTGGAACCTTTAGGGGCACCTGGGTGGCTCAGTTGGTTAAGCCTCCGACTTCAGCTCAGGTCACGATCTCGCGGTCCGTGAGTTCGAGCCCCGCGTCGGGCTCTGGGCTGATGGCTCAGAGCCTGGAGCCTGCTTCCGATTCTGTGTCTCCCTCTCTCTCTGCCCCTCCCCCATTCATGCTCTGTCTCTCTCTGTCTCAAAAATAAATAAACGTTAAAAAAAAAAATTTTAGGGGCGCCTGGGTGGCGCAGTCGGTTGAGCGTCCGACTTCAGCCAGGTCTCGATCTCGCGGTCCATGAGTTCGAGCCCCGCGTCGGGCTCTGGGCTGATGGCTCAGAGCCTGGAGCCTGCTTCCGATTCTGTGTCTCCCCCTCTCTCTGCCCCTCCCCCATTCATGCTCTGTCTCTCTCTGTCCCAAAAATAAATAAACGTTGGAAAAAAAAAAAATTTTAAAGCCTGGAACCTTTGTATGTGTTTAGGTTCCATGGCAAGGGGGAATTAAGATTACAGATGGAATTAAGATGGCTAGTTAGCTGGTTTTAAAGAGACACTTCTGGATCATCCAGGTGGACCCACTATAATCACACATTTTTTTAAGTTTATTTATTTATTTTGATAGAGAGAGTGTGAGAGAGGAGAAGAGAGAAAGGGAGGAGAGAATCCCAAGTAGGATTCATGCTGTCGATGCTGAGCCCAATGTGGGTCTCCATCCCACAAACCGAACTGTGAGACCGTGACCTGAGTCAAAATAAAGAGTCTCATGTTTAACTGACTGAGCCACCCAGGCGCCCCTAATCACAAGTGTTTTAAAGTAGAAGAGGAAGGCAGGAGGGGTCAGAGTCAAGGAGGGATACTTGAGGATGCCACACTGTTGGCTTCGAAGATGGAGAAGGAAGATGAGAACCAATAAATGCAGGCAGCCGGCCAGAAGCTAGAAAATGCAAGGAAACAGGTTCTCCCCTAGAGCCTCCAGACAAACACCTTGGTTTTAACTCAGACCCATTTCAGACTTCTGACCTCCAGAAGTTAAAGAGAATAAGTATTGTCTTAAGTCACTAATTATGTGGACGTTTGAACCAGCAGCAAGAGGCAACTGGTAGATGGTATGTATTACAATAATTCAGAAATTTACTATAATGATTTCATTAAGATAGCTGAAAATCGATCAACTTAAAGCAAAAGAAATAGTCAATTAAAAATTCCAGACTGGGGGCACCTAGGTGGCTCAGTCAGTTAAGCATCTGACTCTTCATTTCGGCTCAGGTCATGATCTCGTGGTTGGTGACCCCGAGCCCCACGTCGGGCCCTGTGCTGACAGCTCAGAGCCTGGAGCCTGTTTCGGATTCTGTGTCTTTCTCTCTCTGCCCCTGCCCTGCTCGCTCTCTGTCTCAAAAATAAATGAATGTTAAAAAAAATTTTTTTTAATTAAAAAAGAGAAGGAATCATGACAGGAGCACCTGGGTGGCTAGGTTGGTTAAGTATCTGACTCTTAATTTTGGCCCAGGTCATGATATCACGGTTCATGGGGCGGAGCCCAGCATCGGGCTCTGTGCTGACAGTGTGGAGCCTGCTTGGGGTTCTCTCTCTGCCCCTTCTGTGTGCACGCATGCTCTCTCTCAAACTAAATAAATACATTTAAAAGCAAACAAACAAACAAAAAAGGAATCATGACCTTTATTTTTTGTCTGCTCCTCAGCAGTGAGCCCTGGGGCTTACACGGAGTAGGAGCTTAGTAAATATTGCTCAGCTGAATGATAAACCTTCAGACAGAGGTACTTTAGAGCATGTAGAATGACACCAATGAAACATAAATAGGTCCTGATGTATCAAGCGTTCATTCACTCTCCAGAGAAACGAGCTACCAGGGACCTGAATCGATCGGCAAAACCGACAGTATCTGTTCTTTTTTTTTTTTTTTTTTTTTTTTCAACGTTTATTTATTTTTGGGACAGAGAGAGACAGAGCATGAACGGGGGAGGGGCAGAGAGAGAGGGAGACACAGAATCGGAAACAGGCTCCAGGCTCTGAGCCATCAGCCCAGAGCCCGATGCGGGGCTCAAACTCACGGACCGCGAGATCGTGACCTGGCTGAAGTCGGACGCTTAACCGACTGCGCCACCCAGGCGCCCCAAAACCGACAGTATCTGTTCTATTTCAACTCCTCCTCTGCTACCAGCTCTGGAACAAAGTTGCCCTGCAACTCCTTGAACTGCGGGGAATAAGAGAGTAACTTCTTTAACTTTCAAAATGAAATTGAAAGGGAAATAAAGGAAATAAAATCCGATATCGAAAAACTACAATAAAAAAAAAAAAAGCCCTTATTTTCCCTAATACACTTATCTGAGTTTGGAAACTTTTCACGCAGGGAGTTGGTACTTTCCTTGTGGGAAATGGGTACCCTGAGTTTTTATCCCCACAGGCGAGGTGGGGAGCTGGCAGAATTCATTTCCTTTTCTTGCCTTGGTAACCATCTGAACCGGGCACAGGGAGTTCTGTTCCTTGCCCGAGGCCTCTCCTACTTGGGTTTGAACAAGGGACAGGTGTGGTTCAAGGGTAGTTATAAGGTGAAGATAAGGGCCCCACAGGGTTCCTGCCCACAGGGTGGAGTCACTTGGTCTCTAAGCTGTCACCAGAACCTTTGTTTTGTTTTAAAGTGGTCTGAGATGAAATGGCACTTGTTAAAGAAGAGAAATTCCTTACATTTTTAAGAACAAGATCAGAGCTAGATAAACAACTGCCCAGCTCACTGTTGTATTATACAGTAATATGGGGATTACCGTGAGTCACCCACGGGACAGTCTCTATGAAGTCGAATCAGAACAAGCAACACTGAATTGGGGCCACAGAGAAAGTGCACGCACGTGGCTTGGCCACATCAGAGCAAGGCTTTGGTGATGACAGGCCCAGAAGGCTCAAGTGGGTAGCTCAAGATCTGTTCTTCTTGCCAGAGAGGAATGAAGGAAACGGGGGGGGGGGGGGGGGGGGGGCGAAGGCAAGATGATGGCGGAGGAATTGGAGCGCCATCTGCGCTCTGTCCATCTGAGGTCTTCGGCTCTTTCCACTCCCCTAGTCTTGCTCCTCGCCATTAAAGGTGTTAAAGGTTCATAATCAGACACTTTCTGTTAAGAATCTTACTTGCCACTTTTGCTAAGTCTGCAACCTCGGGCAAGCTACTTGCACTTGCTACTTGAACCTTAGGTTCAACTCCCTCGTCACTGTCCAATCATTGGAGAGGGCGCTTCCTCGCAGTATCATGGTAAACACTCACTGCAACAGGCGTGGAGTCCAAGCTACCCCAGACACTTCGCAATCGACCCTCCTGTCCCTCGGTGTCCATACTCCAGACGGGGCTGGCACATCTGAGAGCATCCAGCTTTGTATATTTCTTAGAGTCCCTAGCCTGGAAAGAGCTGTGGATCTAGGGTCTCAAGAAGTGGTGGCCCAGCCCCAGAAGCCCTTCTCCCTTTGCATGTGTTCAACTTGCCATCTGCCAGGAGCCAGGAGGAGACTGGAAACAAGCTGCGGTGACTTCCCCCTTCATTTCCAGCAGCCCCTTCAGTTCCTCCAGCCCACTTATGGCTCATTGTCAATGCTGAGCTGCCTTGTTTGACTTTCTGATAAGAGATGGGGAGGCAGTAATGTTGCTTATTCATATTATTTGCCCTAGACTTTGAGACTTCACGGCAACCCATGGTGCAGCCTAATGGTCTTCGACAGAAGCCTGGAATTTCCTGGAGCACCCTTAGTGCCAAGCATTTACGTTCTCACTGGAAGGGAGCAAATGAGGCACAAGAGACAGCCAACAACTTAATTGTCCTTGGTGCCCAAGCCTGGTGGACTTCTGCAGCCTTCAGTTATTAATGTAATTGGAGCAGAAAAAAACTGATACAATTGTGCAAACAACCGTTATCAGCCGGGTTTAAAAGAGACAAGGATGCGTAAGCGAGGGCGATAGGTCAAAGAAAAAATTTAATACAGACGGCAAAGCAGCAAAGATAGTTGAGAATGCCAAACAGTATCACACATTTTCAAGGGACAAGAGTCACTATTCTTTTATGCATGACACAAATGGCTTGTTTCTGCCGTCCCAAATGACAGCATGTTGGTGCCCGTCTCTCATCTGCGACAGTGCCTAGGTTTTATTTTACAGAAACTGAGACAGTGGCATCTCGCCTAATCTTTTTTATCTGTTATTTGAGAGAATCTCACATTAGCAACTTGCATTTTGCAACATTCTGAAAGATGGGTATCTTGAAATTACCTAGGTAACCACCCACAAGCACAATTCTGCAATCGTTGGGCCTGAATTCTGGATGCAGAGGCTGGGGGCTGGTCAGCGAGGAACAATGGTCATTTGTGAAGGAGAGGACACTTGAGAGCTCGGTGTCTCTATAACAGGAGGCAAAACCATGTTCACCAATAAGGTTTCAACCCTTTATTTAGTGAAATGAAGTGTTAGGGAACACAGAGGGGGTTTTTAAGAGCTTACACATCCATCAGAACCAGAGCCACGGTGTGGGAAGAGAACCGCAAGACATTTCCTCAAATACCTGTGGCTTTGTGTAAGTATGAATATATAACAAGGAACTCTGGTACTTTGCTCTAAAATTGTCTTACATTTTTAAAGAAAATCTGGTTGACTTACGATGGCTACATAAACCTGTGATTTATTAGACTTCTCAAATAGATCATTTCTCAAAACAGCTGAATACCAGTTAAGAGGAGGAAACAGTTGTATTTTTGCCTAGCAAATAACGTTGGTCATGCTGAGTATAGGCACATTTGCTTTCTAGATGTGCCCTTGAACATGTAGCATGTAATCTGTTCTTTATCTTAACAAAAGGGCGGCAATACATACACAATCTTAACACTACAAGGAACTTGTACTTTCTTAGAAGAGGTTGGCCTTCTTAGAAGAGGGAGGGAAAAGGGGCGCCTGAGTGGTTCAGCTGGTTGAGTGTGCAGCTTTGGCTCACAGGTCATGATCTCGAAGCCCCGGGGTTCAAGGCCCATGTCAGGCTCTGTGCTGACAGCTTGGAGCCTGGAGCCTGCTTCTGATGTGTGTCTCCCTCTCTCTCTGCCCCTCCCCCACTCACATTCTGTGTGTGTGTGTGTGTGTGTGTGTGTGTGTGTGTGTGTGTCTCAAAAATAAACATTAAAAGAAAAAAAGAAGAGGGAGGGAAATGTTTTCAGTCTTATCACACAAAACATTTTAACAGATTTGATCTGATTTAAAATAGAAACACAGGAAAACTGCCTGACCTGTGATAGAATTGTGCCTGATTCATAAAAATTCCCATCTATCTCATCATTTTCCTTTTCCAATCTTTCATATACAAATGTAAAAATCCCTCAGGATAAGCAAGGGAAACTAATACTGGGAGAGTGTCTAAAATATGCCAGGCATTTTGTTGGGAACTTTGATGCTTTGTTGCATTTAATTTCCACTGCAGCTCTGGGAGATGTGTGGTTAAGAGCTGCCCCAGAGACCGCTTTATTATTCGGCTTCTGGTTGTATCAAAGATAAGGCACTCACTGCAATCCATTCATTTCCAATGTCTCTGTTACCAAAAGAAATAGAATTAAGGCATGGAAATTTTTTTCTCAGAGAAGACGACTTTATCACTGATAATCCATTTGTATCTTGAGTGACCTTAAAACGAATATACTATTGTAAATTTAACTGAGAAAAAGAACTAAACAGTTTTTTCTAGTCAAAATGCAAGTTCTTGTGTATCATAACTTCAATGACAGGTATTTGGAAGTAGATACATTCATAACAGACGGTAACAGACAATTGGGGAGCCTTTAACTCTTCCAACAGGTCTGGGTCTTTTTTTTTTTTTTTTTTTAAATTACATTTTCTCATATAATTGTATCATTTGAGCAAATCTTCTATCAGAATCCAACATTACGACTGTGAATTGCTGTAGACCTTTCGCGGTCATATTTTCTGTTAAATATGTGGTTTTGACTTGGGAAGAACGGATGAAAGAAGAATCTAGTAGGCTTGTGAAAATGATCACCAAATCCCTGAAGTATTTGTGCTCCTTCCTCATTTCTTAGGTCATTTTTATATAAGTGTATAAACATATGGGTGAGTACCCTAGCAACCACAAAGACCACGTCAGCAGGAAGATCCAACAGCATTCCACGGTCGTTACTCTTCCCTTTCATGAATGTGGAAACAATAAGATTATTTCTAATGTAAATCTAACTCCATGTATGGGGGAGGGGAGCGGAAAACCCTAAGTAAAAACTCTATGGCTTTCAGGGGATTTGATTCCTCTACAATTATCAGGGCAGAATTGCTTGTGGATATTTCTGAATTGCCAAAATTGGAAAAAAGCCCTCACCAAGGAAAAGAAACATGGGACATCTCCCAATTGATGAGTTGACTGATAGATTTAGTCGATCTTCGGCAAAGCACTGAAATAACAGCTTTAACAGATCCTTTGTGAGGTATTTGTGTGGGTGGAGAATACGGGAAGTTAAAAGTCCCTCAAGATTCAAAGGAATACACCCCAGTTTGAGGCACTTCAGGTATTTTATGCCCTGAGATAACAGGGAGATATTCGGGGAAAGGCCATCCTGCACCCCATACAGCTGCCCACGCGTAAGCCCGAAGGCTGGCTCCACTGAGGATTCTCACCAGAAAAAGTTAAATCATTTCACTGTTCAGTATGTAATTCCATCTATACGAAAGATTCCATAGAAACTACATTTGCACATGGTCTTCATATTTTATTACAATTGCTTCTTCAATAAACCTGATCCCCAAATGTCCAGGCAAGGAGTAAAACGTGTCAAACTAAACTGAG
The DNA here is from genome assembly GCF_018350155.1 of Leopardus geoffroyi. NCBI lineage: Eukaryota > Metazoa > Chordata > Mammalia > Carnivora > Felidae > Leopardus > Leopardus geoffroyi. The sequence continues at coordinate 34,705,646 of NC_059339.1, forward strand.
TTGGAGTTTATTCTCCATATGTGGACTGATGCTAAATTTTATCATAGACTACATGCATGCGATATCCCAATCACGCTTTACTAATTGTACTTTCGATATCTGTTCAGTTCCATCGTCACAGATTCATTCATGAATATTTCCTGAATGCCCTACCTCGGCCAGGCACTGCCCTACTCACCAAGGCTACAGCAGTAAAGGGATAGAAAGGCCTAGATTCTCATGGGTCTTACATTCCTGTTGTGGAAAATGACAGCTTTACTATACTTTGGTTGAGGGCAAATTTTACATAGGAAGTTATAGGAAAGACACCAATTATATTTGGATGCATTTTTTTTTTTTTAAAAACCCTAAATATTTCTTGCTAGTTGGAAAGCTGTGACTTCGAATGACTCAGAACGGCACCAACAACACATTGCTTTTCTGTAATTGCACAGAATTCTACAGAGCAAAACACTAGATATCTCTCTCATTAATCACTTCTTTATTAAACACTGTAATGGTTGGGGCACTTGGGTGGCTCAGTCAGTTAAGTGTCAGACTTTGGCTCAGGTCGTGATCCCTGCATCCAGCTCTGTGCTGACAGCTCAGAACCTGGAGCCTGCATCGGATTCTGTGTTTCCCTCTCTCTCTGCCCCTCCCCTGCTCACACTCTGTCTCACTCTGTCTCTCAAAAAGAAATTAGAGAAAAAATTTTTTTAAACACTGTGATGATTAATTTTATGTGTCAACCTCGTTAGGCCAGAGTCTCCCGATATTTGGTCAAACATTCTAGATGTTGCTGTGAAGGAATTTTTTTAAAGGTGAGATTTAAAGTTTAAATCATTAGACTGAGTAAAGCAGATTGCCTTCCAAAACGTGGGTGGGCCTCATTCAATCAGATGAAGGTCTCAATAGAACAAAGACCCAGGTTCCACGGAGAGGAGGGCATTCTACCAGCAGACTCCCTTCAAACTCAGACTGCAGCATTATCCCTTCCCTGGGTCTCCAGGCTGCCAGCCTTACAGATTTTGGACTTGCCAGCCTCCACAATCACCAATTCCTTAAATCTTCCTCTTTCTCTCAATGTCTGTCTCTGTCTTTCAATACATCCTACTGGTTCTGGAGAACCCGGATTAATACAAGCACCTACATCACTTTGAGAGATGATGAACTACCATGCAATCCGGGGTTCAAGTCTTTAAAAAGCTAGGCGTATAAACAAGAAGGAACAAAATGCGGGCGCCTTGCCCATTTAGGAAGTACATCCACATGCATATTCAATTTCGTGCAACCTCATTGTTATCGCCAGTTTACAAATAAGGAAATTTCAAAATTTCAAAATAAAAAAAGTACAGAGAAGAATGTAGTATCATCTACCCAATAACTAGATTTAACAGTAAATATCCAACATATTTGCTTCATCTTTTCCTGAAAAGTTTTCTATTATAGACATGTCATTTCATCTTTGAACACTTAGAATGTTCCTCTGAAAAATAAGGATATTTTTCCTACATAACTGTAGCAGTATTATCTCCAAACCTAATTCCCCTCTCATCAACAAATACCCAGCCAATATTCAAATTTTCCCAACCGCATCAAAATTGTCTTTGACAGCTGACTTATTCAAACGAAATTCTATTTGAGATTATGCTTTCCATTTGGTTGCTTAAAAAGAAATTAACCTTGTCTTTTAATCTGGAACAGTACTCCTCTACTTTTAATCTTTTTTCTTTTAAAGTAATTTTTATTTATTTTGAGTGAGAGAGAGAGGGAGAGAGAGGGAGAGAGAAAACAAGCAGGGGAGGGGCAGAGAGAGAGAGAGAGACAGAATCCCAAGCCGGTTCTGCGCTGCCAGCACAGAGCCCAATGTGGGGCTCGAACTCACAAACTGTGATGAGATCATGACCTGGGCTGAAGTCAAGAGTCGGATGCTTGACCGATTGAGCCACCCAGGCGCCCCTGCTGCTCTGAATCTTGACATTGACTTGTTGAAGTGACCTGCTGTCCTATTTCATCGCCCACTTTCTAGAATTCTGTTTTCTCAAGATGCTGTTTCACCGGCTCTTCTCTCTTGTATTTCCAGTAACCTGGAAATTAGATGTTAAAACATGGTTATATCCAGGTTAAATACGTCCTCGCTCCACTCTATCACCCTGATTTCTCTGTACAGAAATGTTGCCCATAATAATTATCCACTTAGGACTTTTTTGTTTGGGGAAGTTAAGGAAGCAGGAAATACCTTGTTAATGGGGACTTTGGGCACGCTCGAGCCGGTTTCAGTACTCATATAGGTTCACATCAGAAGGGGCTTTCTATCTCTTTGCTGCACTATCTCCAAGGCTGGTCAACCTATTGGCTAGTGGAAGATACTCACGTCCTCATCAGCTTATTAAATAAAGGAGAATGAAGAGTGCTGTGGATCTACCAGGAGAAGGAACTTGGGTCCTTTTCCCAAACATTCACAGCGGTCTACTCAGTTGCGGGCTCAAGTTTGGCCCAGCCCCTTCAGTGGCCAACAGCTGCTTGGGGTAAGGAAGCATCTGTAGCTACTGCGTGGTGTGGAGCCTGTATAGGGATTAAACTTGCAATCTGGCGTATTACAGCTACTCTCCAATCAGCTGAGTTGACCACGATCACAAAAGAATTTACTGAAAAGATACGATTTCTGGAATTTAAGGATTAGCCTTCCACATCTTTCTTTTCAGTTGTGCCTCTACCAATGTTCTCTTTTCTGTGGAGGTAAATTGTAATTGAACCTCTAAAGGTGGAGGCAGCATGAGATGAAAGATGTCCATTCCAGGCTTAACTCAAGAGATTTTTGTTGTTGTTTTCAGATATGGGGGGTGGGGGCAGGGAAAGAAAATGATTGGGTACTTTTTTTTTTTTTAATTTTTTTAATGTTTATTTTTGACAGAGAGAGACAGAGCATGAGCGGGGGACGGGCAGAGAGAGAGGGAGGCACAGAATCTGAAGCAGGCTCTAGGCTCCGAGCTGTCAGCACAGAGCCCCACGCAGGGCTCGAACTCACGGACCGCGGGATCATGACCTGAGCCAAAGTCAGGCGCTCAACCGACTGAGCCACCCAGGCGCCCCGATTGGGTACTTCTTAAGAACAGTTGCAAATTCCTTTTGACAATAACTGCTTAAAAGCATTGGATTTGAGGGTGCTGAGTTGACTTCAGTAAACAGCTGAGCTCCCGCTAAGCATAAGGCACTTTGTTAGGGGCTTTGTGGGGACTGCAAAAAATAATGCCAAGCTGCTTCATTGCACGAAGCACGTGTGAAAATGAACCAAGCGGATGTATGTATCGTGCCTACCACTGCCTGTGGCGTGCTCTAGGTGCGTGAGGTTCTTTACAGTGGCCTCACGTGTGTGGTGTCTTAGAGCTGAGAAAGCGGCTGCCAGGCACTTCTCTTCGCGTTTCATCTGGCCCTCAAAACAGAAGTTTGGAAAGTCACACCGAGGGAGGCCACACTCACCGGACAACGCATCAGCCAGGAGTGGCTCTGGTGGGGTGGCTCGTCATGAGGAGACAGAGAGAAGACACCTCATAGATCCAGAGTCCCCAGGGGTTCTGGGGGTGTGGTTCCCCTCCCCCCCCCCACAACAGGGAGGTGGGTTAGCATGATCCCTATTTTACAAAAGAAACAAAGTCCTTTGTATAAGCTATGTACCTGGCAGATAAGGAGCTTTTGGTAATGATATGTATTCTAAATAAGTGAGTAAAAGATCACACAGCTGATAGATAGCAGAGATGAAGTTAGGTCCCAGCTATCCTTTCAACCCTACATTTCATACTTTCTGCATTTATTACTTACGGGCAGAAGGGTAGGTTGCTCATTTGGTTTCAACAGCAGATAGCCCAGCCCCATTCCCCGATTTATAGGACTCCCAGGGAAACAAAACAAAACAAAAACCTCTAATTAAAGGCAAGACAAACAACCTTGGGGACCTTCCAGGGAGTTTTCCCCTCCCTTGACTCAAGAACATACGCCACAAATGATTGATTCAATTCAGGTACAGCGAGTCTTGCGCTTGAACCTTTACCAAAAAGAGCAATATCATTGTTCTTGAATTTTGTAAAAATGGAGAGTTTTACAAAACCATATCTTCGATGTCACCCCAGTATTCCCAAAGATATAGATGCTTTTGAGAAGTGTAATTCAGTCTTTTCATTGCTGTCTTTTTAATCTCCTTTGCGTTCTTCGTGGATTGCTGTAAACATGGCTGCCAGTTAGGGAAGGAGAAGGAGCTGGTCACATGACCCTGACCTGCCCTTGCAGCCAGTCCACGGGCTTCTCAGCAGGGTCTTCAGGGATTGAGAACACAGGCCTTGGTTAGTCGCCCCCTTTCCTTTCAACACAAAGGTGCCTTCTATGGAAACAATCATACATTCTTATACACGAAGTCTTGAAAATCTCTCTCAAGGTGCAGCCCTTTGATCTTTTAAAACTTTTTCATGGCTGTGTGATACATATTCTATTTGAGAAGAGGAAATTTGAAAATCTGAAAGAACCAATTGTTATTTAATGCAAATTTGTGAGATTAGCACATGCCTTCGCCACAAGCTTTAGGTGTGTCAGTGGCCTTCGAAGTGAGGCGTCTAGGAGAGCAGCATTGATCAGGATGCTACGTCAGAAATGGGAATTCTCAGGTTGACCCTAGACCTGCTAAATTGAGGTAGGGTACAGGAATCTGCTTTGAAAGGCCTTCTCATGTATTCCCAAGCAAATTACAGTTTGGGAACCACTATTATAAGGATGATGCAACTTGCTCAGCAGACAGCTAAACTACCTAACCCAAGGGGGCCGACTGAATTCATGGTCATCCTGGGCACCTGGATGGATCATTGGGTTGGGCATCTGGCTTCAGCTCAGGTCATGATCTCGCAGCTCGTGAGTTCGAGCCCTGTGTTGGGCTCTGTGATGACAGCTCGGAGCCTGGAGCCTGCCTCAGATACTGTGTCTCCCTCCCTCGTTGCCCCTCTCCCGCTTGTGCTCTGTCTCTCTCTCAAAAATAAACACTAAAAATTTTGAATTCATGGTCAACTAAAGCATGTCAGTTACATAATTTTCTCAATCTCATGCTTGTTGGAATCCGTTATGTTCTGAAATAAACATCTCTTTAGTCAACAAATACAATTTAAGTGAATATGCTCCAAAAGTTGGTCACGCATTCTTGTGCGAGTCCTCTGGACTAAGGCAGATGTGATAGCACGTTGGTGGCAATCACGCTAAAATAGTATATGCGTAAATGGGGCCATGTGCACTATTTAAATAGAGATTGAAAATTGGAAATGACAATTATTTGGGGTGCCTCAGTGGCTCAGCTGAACGTTGGACTTTTGACTTTGGCTCAGGTCATAATCCCCGGGGTCGTGGAGATTGAGCCCCATGTCAGGCTTCATGCTGAACATGGAGACTATATAAGATTTCTCTCTCCCTCGGCCCCTCTCTCTAGCTTGTGCTCTCTCTCTCTCTAACAAAATTTTAAAAAGTTTTAATAAAAAGAAATGACAATTATTAAAAATTCAACATTACGAGGTTCCTTGTTTCTTCAGCGTTGCCTGTGTACCTACTTTATAATGTTTAAGCCTACTCTAAAATAAAGTACCTCATTTGACAAGAAATTATACTAAAAAAAAAAATAAAATAAAGCACCTCTTTTAAATTAATTAATTAGCTTCAGGCCCATCCTCCATAATTTGGCAAATCACCTGGCCTTTGACCTCACAGGATTGTTTTGATCAACAAGTGAGATAGCTTATAAAGGGGTTTTGTAAGCCGCAAAAGGCAAGGAAAAAGGCTTCTTTTATTGGGCACTTGGCGGTTCTGCACTCAGGCAGGCATAGTTATTAAATGTCCTTTAGGGGCGCCCGGGTGGCTCAGTCCGTTAAAGTGTCCGACTTCGGCTCAGGTCATGATCTCACGGTTCATGAGTTCGAGCCCCGCGTCGGTCTCTGTGCTGACAGCTCGGAGCCTGGAGCCTGCTTCGGATTCTGTGTCTCCCTCTCTCTCTGCCCCTCCCCTGCTCTGTCTCTCTCTCTCAAAATTAAATAAAACATTAAAAATAATTTTAAAATATGTGACTCTGAAGAAACCGTGTAACTTTGGTATAGCTACAGCTCTCTGTTGACCTCCGAGCTTGTAATCTTGGGGGAATCCAAAAGGTGGGTTATTTTCCACGTCTTGTTTGTTGGGAGAGGCAGGAAGATGTGATACTGCCCTTATGAACCAGGCAATGCTCTCCTGGAGGAGTGACCAATGCCAGTTGTACTCGAGGACCTGGATAGTACAGCCAACAAGACCTCGGGCTACTTACGAAGGGTCTCCCAGCTTCACTTTCCTCCTCTGTAAAATGGGGGCAACCACATTGCCTCATTGACTGCTCTTTAATATATAAGCCAGAGCACCGCTGCAGGGGCCTGCCTCACTTGTGACCTCTGAGCAAGCAGTTTGTTGGCCCAGGCTCTTCGAATTCACCCCGACTGTTCCCAGCCCACCTTCTGCCACCTTCCATCAAAGCGCTTAATGCACTTCATTACAATTGTTCTACTCTTTATTGTCCCGATACTGTGAGCTCCTTGAACACGTTTTTCCTATAGGACCCTATCACCGAGGCATACGGAAGGCACTGAGTATTTTTCTGAATGAGTGAATGACACTTACGTAGTAGCCGAGTGCTTGGACATCTGCCTCCATCTGAAGCCAGGACTTCCTGAGAATAAATTGAGATAAGGTGAGCGCTCGTGCTATTCGACCAGAAAAATGATGCTAAATCCTGTCCTGGAAGGGTAAGTGGGGTCCCGGGCATGCTGGTCTGGATTAGCATATGGTGTTTCAGAGCCTGAGTCTGGAGCCCTGCATAGAGCCAAGACGCAGTATCCTGGAGAGGTGACTTAACAAAGCCATGGACACTAACCAGCGGGTCATCTGTCCAGAGGGAAGTCGGGAAGGAAGACTCCAGTGACAAGCCGAGGGGATGAAGACCGGGAACAGGGGAGACTGGGCCTTTCCCAGGCTCCGCTTTCATGCGGTGGGATCCATACAGCCTCCAGGGCAGCCCTGCTCCCTAAACACGCTAAGTACATGTAACAGTCACGCACTAGCAGCTGTTAGGTGCTCCACATGCTTTTCCAATTGGATCAATGATCAGCGGCTCTATCCATCACTAAGACGGATGGCATCCGAATATAGGACTATAGGTAATAAGACACAACCTGTCTGACATGCCTAACCATGTGAATGCTTGATGAGGTCCTTTTTACTCACAGCACCCCAGCTGCATTCCAAGGATTGACAGCGGTATCTTCCGCATTTCTAGGATGATGAAAAAAGTCAAGTAATACGTCGACCTATACCACAGATGTGGTCGGGCTTGTTACCTCTCGTTTTGCCGTTTCCCATCCAGTTCCGGGTTTAATTCGCTCTCCCCTTGACCCAATCGAGGCCCATGGGAACTTGGCATGTGCCCAGTTTTTCACCCTGGGACTTGAAAGCTCTAGAGTGTATCCTCCCAAGACCTCCTGATCCTGGACCATGTAAAGTGGTGTATTTGTCCCAGCTTGGCTCCCAATCCTGGGCCCTGGCCCACTGGCTGGGGCGGAGGGGGAAGGACATTAGATCTTTCAAAGAAATGCCTCTTTCCACTTCCTACTGGTGCACTAGGAAAATGCTTTATCTGCAAAGTCAAAGCACCTTGATCAATATTCTTTTCCCCCTTTACTTCTTCTGGAGAAACTTGTCCTCGCCCTGCCCATTGTAGTCAAATAAGCGTGTATAACATGTACATTTTTAAATACAAAATACTTTTTACTTCAGTGAAATATACGTCACATGAAATATACCATTTTAAAGTATGTAACTCACTGGCATTAAGCAGATTCACACTGTTGTGCAACCATCACTACTATCCATCTCCAGAACTTTCTCATCTTCCCGAACCGAAAGTCTCTACCATGAAATACTAACTCCCCATTTCCCTCTCCCCCGCCAGGCCCTGGCACCACCATTCTATTTTCTGACTCTGCTTCTAGGTCCCTCATGTAAGTGGAATCGTACAGCGTTTGTTCTTCTGTGATTGGTTTATTTCACCTCGAACAGTGTCCTCAAGTTTCATCATGTTGTAGCCTGTGTCAGAATGTCCTTCTTTTTTTTTTTTTTTAATTTTTTAAAAACATTTTTGTTTGTTTTTGAGAGACAGAGAGAGAGCACAAGAAGGGGAGAGGTGGAGAGAGAGGGAGACACAGAATCCAGAAGTAGGCTCCAGGCTCTGAGCTGTCAGCACAGAGCCCGACGCGGGGCTCGAACCCACGAACCATGAGATCATGACCTGAACCGAAGTCGGACGCTTAACTGACTGAGCCACCCAGATTGTGTGTGGGGCCAGGATATGAGGGTGTGTGTGTGTGTGTGTGTGTGTGTGTACCACATTTTGTTTGTCTATTCATCCATCAGGGGACACTGGGGCTGCTTCTATTTTTGGCTATTGTGAATAATGCTACTATGAATTTAGGTGTGCAAATATCCGTTTGAGTCTCTGCTTTCAATGCTTTTGGGTACTGCCAGATTGTATGGTAATTCTATGTTGAATTTGTTGAACTACCATACTTTTTTCCACAGCAGCTGCGCCCTTTTAATCCTCGCCAACAACGCCCAAGGGTTCCAGTTTCTCCACATCCTTGCCAATGCTTGTTCTTTTTTTCTTTTTCTTTTTTTTTAAATAATAACCATTCTAATGGGTATGAAGTGATCTATCATGAGGTTTTGGCTTGTACTTCCCTAATACTTAGTGATAATGAGCATCTCTTCATGTGCTTGTTGGCCATTTGTATCTTTTGGGGGGAAAGTTCTATTCAAGTCCTTTGCCCATTAAAAAGATAAAATAATTTTTACTGTAATTCGGGGGAACTCATTTCTTAGAGTTCTTAAATATATATAGAAAATATTTTCATCTTGTTACAGGCTAGTGTCCCTTATCAACCCATATTGATTTGGGACATAGTGAGGAAAAATCAAAAGAAACTGTAGGCAAGTCAAATTACATGCATGGAAATATGCATATTTATTCATTGTCTACATTTGGCCACCACACTGAATACATATCATGGCAAAACACCAAATAACCCAATCTTTTTTTTTTTTTTTTTTTTTTTTAAATTTTTTTTTTTTTTCAACGTTTATTTATTTTTGGGACAGAGAGAGACAGAGCATGAACGGGGGAGGGGCAGAGAGAGAGGGAGACACAGAATCGGAAACAGGCTCCAGGCTCTGAGCCATCAGCCCAGAGCCCGACGCGGGGCTCGAACTCACGGACCGCGAGATCGCGACCTGGCTGAAGTCGGACGCTTAACCGACTGCGCCACCCAGGCGCCCCCAAATAACCCAATCTTAAAAACCATATTCAGCCAAAGTGGGGAGAGCTCCAAACTCACTCAAAGCTGAAACAGAAGCTGAATATCACCATCACAGATTAAACTTCTGAAGTATAAAAATCAGTGACATGTTATCAAAAATTTAATTAAGATTATAATTTTACCCTTCAATATTTTAGTAACCAATATTTTAAAGTTTGACACTTTAGCGTAGGAACAAAATTAGTCAATGTTGTCATCTGTGACAATTTTTGTAGTCATTTCATTGCATATTCCTGAGACTAGACTGTCACCAGCACATTCAACACATGGCGTCAATCTTTTATGCATGGCAGAACAGAATTCAGTTTTCAGTCCTGACTTTTCTCAAAGGAGCTGTGTACCCGGGAAAATGTCATAAATACATTATATCTTCAATTACCAAAAAATGGTTGTCACACCGCAGCAAACATTTGGCAAGCTTTATATTTTAATGTTTAGTTTCTACGGGCTCAAATCTATAAAGAATTGTTTTCTTCTAAATGTTCTTACAGCATCTATTTTTAAGTTTATTAGAAGGAACAAAATGTATTTGGGATACCTAGTTTTTCTCTAATTCTTCTTTTCGACTGTTGACACATTTTAGTGTATCTATTTGGATCAAGGATAGTTTGTCATGAAGTTATTGTATGTTGTTTTGGAATTTTTTTTTTTCCTTGTGGAAATGAGGTGGCAAAGTTGACATGATTTTTATATCACTCTCAGAAGATACAAGGGATTTTCACACAGAACTTTTTTTTTTTAAAGACTCTGGGCTTGGGGCACCTGGGTGGCTCAGTCAGTTAAGCGTCCGACTTCAGCTCAGGTCATGATCTCGCGGTCCAGTGAGTTCAAGCCCCGCATCGGGCTCTGTGCTGACCGCTCAGAGCCTGGAGACTGTTTCGGATTCTGTGTCTCCCTCTCTCTCTGACCCTCCCCCGTTCATGCTCTGTCTCTCTCTGTCTCAAAAATAAATAAATGTTAAAAAAAATTAAAAAAAAAAAGATTCTGGGCTTAAGGAGAAGTTTTTAAAACCTAAATCAAATGCAGTTGTTACAGATTATTTTGATTAGTGATAGAATCGAGACAAACAATTCTGAAAATATTGGAATCATGATATAATCATTCTTCTATTACCTTATGTTAGTAATTAAATTTTTATAAAAAATTTTGGCTCCAAAATATATAACGTTCTTTCTAAAATTAACTCTCTAGGGGCTCCTGGGTGGCTCAGTTGGTTAAGTGTCCAACTTTGGCTCAGGTCATGATGTCACGGCTTGTGGGTTCCAGCTCTGCGTTGGGCTCTGTGCTGATAGCTCAGAAGCCTGGAGCTTACTTCAGATTGTGTCTCCCTCTCTCTCTGCCCCCCCCACCCCCGCTCGCACTCTGTCTCTCTCTCTCTCTCTCTCTCTCCCTCAAAAATAAAATAAACATTAAAAAATTTTTAAAATAAAATAAACTCTCTAAAACACTGTATTTATTTTTATTTTATTTATTTTTTTTTTAATTTTTTTTTCAACGTTTATTTATTTTTGGGACAGAGAGAGACAGAGCATGAACGGGGGAGGGGCAGAGAGAGAGGGAGACACAGAATCGGAAACAGGCTCCAGGCTCTGAGCCATCAGCCCAAAGCCTGACGCGGGGCTCGAACTCACAGACCGCGAGATCGTGACCTGGCTGAAGTCGGACGCTTAACCGACTGCGCCACCCAGGCGCCCCTTTATTTATTTTTAAAACACTTTCTTTTAGAGAAAAGATTTCACAATATTAATGAATATTGCAGCATTTACTCTGGCAATTATAAGTTTATGTAGCACGTTTGATTGGCAGAATTCGAACGTGAGAAGTCCGTAAGGAGATTTTCCTTCAAGTTATATTTAGAATGCTTAATTATATTTGAAAGAGTATCTTCAGATAATAACAACACATCCATACCACAGTTATTCCGATTATCGACACTGTCACACTGATTAGATGCTTTGGGAAGCTGTGCTTGTACTTGATCATTGAGCAGCAGCCTCTCAGGGATTCTAGAAATGTCGCTCCGGAATCACTGGGTTGTTTGGCCTTCCAAAGGCTGAAAGCAAAGCTGAAGTTAAATAGCAGAGTTGGGCTGAGCACCAAGGCTCAAGCCAAGGGCCATTACTTCCCTAATATATGCATTATTTATTTCTAAAACAGCTGAAAGATAGAAATGAGAGCTCTGTGAGCATGGGGATCTTAGTCCATCCTAAGTATCATTACTTTGGGGGGCTGTCGTTTCCAGGCTCTGAAGCAGTGACAGCTGAAAATAGAAAGCAATCAGAGGCCAAGTTTATTGGAATTCAGCTAGATCTACTAACGTTACTCCTTAGTCAGTAATTTTGGATGCTCAGAATGGATGATTCTTTAATAAGTTCTCTGTTAGGTTTACTTACTGAGTGCTTACCATCTGCCAGCCACTGTCTCTGCATTTTACAGGCACTAACTCCTCCAGTCCTCACAACAGCCCATGAGAACGGCACTTTTGTTTTATCATGGCCATTTCACAGACACGGAACCCAAATCAAAAGGAGGTGAGGCAATTGTTAAAAATCCACAGACGTGGAGTGGCAGAGCCAGGATTCTGGAGCCTGGGCCCTACTGACCACCACGCTGCCTGGGTGTGTGCAAGTCACTGTGGGGATGGAGGGACCGTCCCGTGATTGGCTTCAGATGTCCTGTTCTCTCAAGTTCAGGCCTGGGGACTTTCACCAGTGCTTTAGGCACCAGGGGCTCAGAGGTGCAGGAAGGAGACTGAGAACCACAAACTGCAGCCTAGGAAAGCAGGGTCGAAGACTTAACAGGGGAGGGAAGAAATGGAAGGATGAGAGAGAAAAGATAGGTGGGACTAAAGCAAAGGGTATATACTGGCTTCTTTAATTTGCCTGGGGAGAAGCAAAGCTTACCTTGCTCATAGAAGGACACTTTGCTTAATAAAGCAAAATAATTACCACATAATCAAATTGACTTAGGTAAACATTTCCTCCTCCCCTTCCTCTGCCCCCTCTTCCTCCTCCTCCTCTCCCTGCCATTCCCCTTCCCATCCCCCTTCTCCTCCTCTTCATTTCTCCCTAAAGATGATAAAGAAAAATTCAGTGTTTGAAATTCTTTGAGTGCTGGATTAGATTTTGTCACACAGATTTTCTGGCAGATGACCATTTATTTCCTTAGTAATTATTTTTTTCAAGATTTTTTTTTTCTAAGCAATCTCTACACCCAGCATGGGGCTCGAACTTACAACCCCAAGATCTAGGGTCGTATGCTCTACTGAGCCAACCAGCAGCCCCTAAATTTATCATCTTAACCATTTTGAAATGTACAACTTAGTAATATATTAGTTAAGTATATTCACACATATTAAGTATATTGAGTATATATTTGGTTAAGTATATTCACTTTGCATGCTTAATAAAACTTTATAAAATAAAAGTAAAACATGCAATCAGAAAAAAAAATGCTCAGATCGTAAGATACAGCATGAAAAATTATCGCAGAGTTCACACATGCGCAGCCTTCACTCAAGTTAAGAGATGGAAGGCTTCTAACTCCCAGAAGCCCTGCTCAAGTCCTCTTTCTATCATATCCACCCATCCCCTCCCCCGCAACACCCCCCCCCCATTAACCTCTAAACTGACTTCTGACACCAAAGATTAGTTTTGCCTGTTTTTAAATTTCAAACAGATGGAATCACACAGAATGTATTCTTCAGCATCTGGCTTCGATCAGTTAATGCTACACCCGTGAGAGTCGTTCATTTTGAAATATGTGACCGTTGCTCATTTATTTTTGCTGCTATATAATATTCCACGATATGAATAGACCACAATTTTAAGTATCCATCCTGAATGTTAAAGGACACTTGGATTTTTTTTTTTTCTAGTTTGGAAGTTTTTACAAATAATGGTGTGCATAATGTGTACCTACCTTTTGGAGTGGAATTGCTGGATCATAGGTTCTGCCTGTGTTTGGCTTTAGTAAATATTGCCAAATATTTTCTAAAGTGGTTGAACTCATTTACATTCCCAAGGGCATTGTATGGAAGTTGTGTTGCTCTATGTGGTAGACAGAATAATGCTCCGCCTGCAAAGAGGTCCACATCCTACTTCCCAGAACCTGTGAATACGTTACCTTACGTGGCAAAAGGGACTTTGCAGTTGTGATTGAATTAAAAATCTTGACAGAGAGGGATTGTCCTGGATTATACAGGTGGGCCCAATGTCATCCCATGAGTCCTTAAATGTGGGAGAGAGAGGAAGAAGAGAGTCAGAGGGGATGTGACCATTGGAGGGATGGTCAAAGCACCGTAATGTTGCTGGCTGTGAAGGTGAAGGTAAAGGGACAAGAGCCAAGAAACACGGAAGTTTCTAGAAACTAAAAAAGGCAAGGAAACGAATTTGCCTCTAGAGCCTCTGGAAAGGAATGCAGCCCTGTTAAATGAAACCTTGATATAGCTCAGTGAGACTTGTGTCAGACCTCAGACCCACGGAACTGTAAGATAATAAATTCGAATTGCTTTAAGTCACTGCATTTACGGTAGTTTGTTAAAGCATCAATAGAAAATTAACAGACTCCACATCCTCAACAATATTTGGTATTATCTTTCAAGCTCTTCACTATTCTGGTGGGTGGTTTTAATTTATATTTCCCTGACAAAAAAATTATATTAAGTGCTTTTTCATATGTTTCTTAGCCATGTGGATATACTCTTTTATGATGTCCATATCTATTGCCCATTTTCCCATTGATTGCCCTTTCCTTATTGATTTGTGTAGTTCTTTGTAAATCTTTGTTTATCTTACTTTCTTTGTATATCTTTGTATTTATACTATCTTCTACTTTATAGCATGTGTTTTCCCTCTCCTAATAGTGTCTTTGGATAAGAGAACTTCTTTTTTTTTTTTTTAAGTTTATTTATTTTGAGGGAGAGAGTGCTAAAGGGGCAGGGGTGGGGACAGAGAGAGAGAGAGAGAGAGAGAGTCACAAGGCAGGCTCTGCGCCATCAGCGAAGAGCCCAATACAAGGTACTCATGAACCGTGAGATCATGACCTGGGCAGAAAGCAAGAGTTGGAAGCTTAACCAACTGAGCCACCCAGGCACCCCCACCCCCTCCTTTATTTTAAATGGATAACAGAACTTCTAAGAGAATCCAATTTATCTTTTTCTCTCATGGTCAATGTGATTGGGCCTGTTTAAGTAATCATCCCCTATCCCAAGGCCAAAAAGATACTTTTTCGAGATCTTTTCAAGCTTTATTGTTTTACCTTTCATATTTGTATCTCAGTCCCTCTGGAATTGGTTTTTGTGTATATAGTGAGGTAGGGGTCAAGCTTCATATTTTTGCCCCCACATGACCCCCCCCATTGACTCTGCATCAGCTTTCCATTACAACCCCACAGTGTTACTTTTGTCCTTCTCTTACTACTCACCATTGCTGCCGCTGTCATAAATCAGGCATCCAGACATGCATGGGGCTGTGTTAGGACTCTTTATTTTATTGGTCTATTTGTTATGTCCACCCAACACTACACATGCTTCATTTTTGTAGCTTTAATATACGTCTGGATATACAGTAAAGGAGGTTTCTCTCCTTTCATTGTTATCCTTCAAAATTACTGGCTATTCTCATCTTGGCCCTTTGCATTTCCACATAGACATTATAAATCAGACTGTTGATACACATGCACACACACACACACACACACACACACACACACACACTCACACACACACTACTCAGATTTTGATTGGGAATGAATTGAATCTAATGCAATTGACATCTTTACAAAATTGAGTTTTCTAATTCATGGCCTTAATGTAGCCTTACGTTTTACTTAATAACTTAATAGATTTCCCTTAATAATGTTTTTCTAGTTTTGTATGTAATAGTCCTGCATCTCTTTCATTAGATTCATTTCTAAGATTTGACTTGTTTTTTTTTTTTGACAGAGAGAGAGCAAGCCTTCGTGAGCTGGGGAGGGACAGAGGGAGAAGGAGGGAATCCCAAGCAGGTTCCGCGCTGGGTGTGGAGCCTGATCTCACAACCTTTAGATCATGACCTGAACCGAAATCAAGTGATGGACACTTAACTGACTGAGCCACCCAGGTGTCCCTAAGATTTGACTTTTTAGATGCTGTTGTAATTTGTACTAAAATTTTAAATTCTATATATAATTATTGGGCACTGACACATGTAGAATAGACCTTGTGCCCAGTGACTTTGCTAAATTTACTTCTTAATAGTTTATTTGTGGATTCTTATATTTTCCACATATACGATCACATCATTTATCAATAATGACAGTTTTACTTTGGAAGAGGCACATTATATGTAGGAGAACGTGGAGAAATTGGAACTCTCATACATTACTGATGAGAATATAAAATGGTGTGGCTGCTTCGGACAGCAGTTGGCAATTCAAGATACTAAAGAGAAAGTTATCATGTGATCCAGCAATTCCAATCCTAGGTATATATCCAAATGAACTGAAATCATAAATCTACACAAAAACTTGTACATAAATGTTTATAGCAGCATTACTCA
The DNA here is from genome assembly GCF_018350155.1 of Leopardus geoffroyi. Lineage (NCBI taxonomy): Eukaryota > Metazoa > Chordata > Mammalia > Carnivora > Felidae > Leopardus > Leopardus geoffroyi. The sequence goes on from NC_059339.1 coordinate 34,721,580, forward strand.
TAATAGCTAAAAGGTAGAAATAACCCAATGTCCATCAACTAATGAGTGGACAATTAAAATTGTATATCTCTATAATAAGATATTATTCATTCATAAAAAAGGATGGAATAGTGATATATGCTACAACATAGATGAAACTTGAAAACATTATACAGTGAAAGACCAGTCACAAAAGACCACATATCTTATGAATCCATTTATATAGAACGTCCAGAACAGGTAAATCCACCCAGACAGAAATAGATTAGTGCTTTCCTAGGGCGGGGTAGGTGGGGGAAGTAATAGAGAGTGACTATTAATGGGTATGTTTCTTTTGAGGGTGACAAGTTCTCAAACTAGATGTGGTGATGGTAGTACAACTCTATGAATATTCTCAAAACAATTGAACTGTATGTTTTCATGGGTCAATTTTATAGTATGTAATTTATACCTTGATAAAGGTGTTTAAAATTTTTTATGTAGGATCTTGAAACCTTAAAAAAGGAGGTAAAAGGGGATACCTGGGTGGCTCAGTTGGTTGAGTGTCCAACTTCGGCTTAGGTCATGATCTCACAGTCCGTGGGTTCGGGCCCCGCGTCGGGCTCTGTGCTGACAGCTCAGAACCTGGAGCCTGCTTCAGATTCTGTGTCTCCCTTTCTCTCTGCCCCTCCCCACTCATGCTCTGTCTCTCTCTCTCTCTCTCTCTCTCAAAAATAAACATTAACAGAATTTTTTTTAAAAAGTAGTAAACAAAAACTAATGTTCTGTAGTGTAATATCTGAATTGGGAGATTTTCGGCAATTCTCATTTTTTCTTTCTATTGTTTTGGATTTTTATACATGTATTTTCATAAGTGGAAAAATCAAAAAGAAGAAATGTCACAAAGAGATTTAATCTCTCTCTCTCTCCCCCTCTCTTCCCAACAGCAACAACAAAAACAAACAAAAAACAAACAAGAACATAGTTCGAAGGAGAAATGACTTGGCACCTGAGTTCAAGACTGTCTTTTTTTTTTTTTTTAATTTTTTTTTTTCAATGTTTATTTATTTTTGGGACAGAGAGAGACAGAGCATGAACGGGGGAGGGGCAGAGAGAGAGGGAGACACAGAATCGGAAACAGGCTCCAGGCTCTGAGCCATCAGCCCAGAGCCTGACGCGGGGCTCGAACTCCCAGACCGCGAGATCGTGACCTGGCTGAAGTCGGACGCTTAACCGACTGTGCCACCCAGGCGCCCCTCAAGACTGTCTTAACCCAGGTTAACTTGGCTTAAAACAGTAGAGTTAAATGGTGGTAAATGGTAGCTAATGAAGCAAAGGGCATTTGGTATAAAGACTATATATATATATATTTTTTTTAATTTTTTTAACGTTTTATTTATTTTTGAGACAGGGAGAGACAGAGCATGAACAGGGGAGGGTCAGAGAGAGGGAGACACAGAATCGGAAACAGGCTCCAGGCTCTGAGCGGTCAGCACAGAGCCCGATGTGGGGCTCGAACTCACGGGCAGCGAGATCATGACCAGAGCCGAAGTCGGCCGCTTAACCGACCGAGCCACCCAGGCGCCCCTATATAGTTTTTTTAATTGAGGTAATTGATATACAATATTATATCAGTTTCAGGTGTACAACACAGTGATCAGACATTTGTACACATTGCAAACTGATTGCCACAACAAGTCTAGTTACCGGGAAGATGCTGCAAAATATTAGAAAGAAAATTTTTGCATCCTTGGTCAGAGTAAATTGAAAAAGCCTAGTTAGAAAGTTGCTAATACAGTTGTGAAGCGGTTAATACTTTGGTCAGGATGTTATGTGAGAAAAGAGTGAAAAGGTGATCTTAGTTTCAGTGCTTAAACCAGCAGGGAATGGTGATGGCCCAGTTGGCAAGACTGTACACGGAAAAGGACGGAGCCTTCCCTGATGCCAGAGAAATTGGCTGAGGAACAGTTTTGATGGAAAAGTCCTGAGCATGATGATATATAGAAAATGCTGTTAGAATGGGGATTCCGATGTTTGAATTCTAGCTCCATTTGTGATCTGACTTTTGACAAATTACCTAACCTCTTTGAGTTTTGGTTTCTATTATTTTAAAAATGGTAATATCAATACCTACTTCATTAGATTGTTTTAAGGATTAAATCAGGAAGTACATAAAAACACAGGGCGCCGGGGTGGCTCAGTCGGTTAAGCGACTGACTCTTGATCTCAGCTCAGGTCATGATCTCATGGTTCGTGAGATAGAGCCCTGAGTTGGGCTTTATGCCGGCACCAAGCCTGCTTGGGATTCTCCCTCTCTCTCTGCCTCTCACTTACAAAATAAATAAACTTCAAAAAAAAAAAAAAAAACCAAGCACTCCGTATAATGCCTGACGCATATATCTCAAAAATGTTTCCAAACGTACTATATTACCACTGGGGGAAGGGGGGGAAGGTACATAGTACCTCCCTGTACATTCTTTGCCACTTCCTGTAAATCTGTAATTATTTCAAAATCAAAAGTTAAAAAATGTATTAGCTATCATGTGCATAAATTGTATTGTGTCATTGTGCTAATTTTTTAATTTATTTTTTTATCAGATGAAGGAATCAAAGACCAGGAACACAAGTAATTTGGTTACAAAGAATTACACAGAAGTGAAATGAGAACGGAAGCAATTTCTTCTGAACCCTAGAACCACAGGGCAGCATTACCATGAAGTGACCTTAGAATCAGGGTATGGTTTAATCGCCGAGTTCATTTGGGTTTCAATATGTGGTTTACCTATGTTCTCTTCCCAGTTCCACTTGACTCATCCATCCAGATTTAAAATAATAAACGTTTCGTCAGCACCCCATACTGTATGGGGGTAGGCTCTTCCCCCTTGCTTTGAACTGCAACTAACGTTTTCTGCGTTTTAAGAGAAAGGCACAGAGAAAATTAATGCTGCTGTTTTAATGGATTTATTGCTTGTCACTTTCACCTCTTAGTTTTGACACTAAAGTTAAACTTTGTGAAACAAACCGTAGAGGGTGCCGTACCATACCGCAGCTGGAATAACTACAACACTGTCAGTGGAGAATCCTTTTGGATCTGCTAATGTGGAAAACAGCAGAGCACCTCACGTGGTGGATAAGAAACGGGGGGTTTGTTTTCCTTTATACTTGGTTTACAGTGGTGGTTCTAACAGGATGCTCTATTCTGCTCAGAACAAGCCGATTGTAAGAAACTTGCAGCAGACGCTGACTGTGGGACAGAGCTTACGTTCTGCTGCATTCTACAGGCAGCCTTCAACTCTTACAAACAGAGAAAGAATGGCCTGAACAGGGATGACTTGGATGGGGCTCAGTTCTGTAGCTATTTTCCCCTCTATTCTTTCTTTCTTTTTTAGGATGGTCTGAGAAAACATCTTTAGCTGATGTGAATAAAAAGACAGCCAATGTCTTTGAAAGACAAAACCAAACTATGAAAGATCTAGGAAAGGCTAAAATTTCACCTTTTGGAATGTCACCTTGACACGGAGCTTTACAGGGGGCCAGGAGAGGCAAGGAAAAAAAAGGAAAATTTTACACAAATACTCACCTTCATACAATTTACCAAAATACAGAAAGAAGGCTTTTGGTAGGAGACTTGGCAATTATTTTTTTTGAAAGTGGAAAATGTTTGTGCTTTTTACTTGGGAATGGCAGTCTGTAGAGGGACATCTCACCAACCTGGCTCCAAAAAACACAGAGAGATGAATAAAAATGAATGTTAAAAAGTCTGTTTAAAAAGCACATTCTCGTATTTTTCCACTTTCAAACAGATTTTTTATTATTCAAAACAATAACTAATAGATCTGCCTTTTCTCTATTTTCAGCTTCAAGAATGACCACAGAAATGATTCCAAAGAAAAAAGTAAACAGTTTGATTACCAATACAAAAATTAATAAATGGAATAGCATTAAGCAATGCCAGGTAGGTTTTTTTTAAAATGTTTTTTAGATGTTTATTTTTGAGAGAGAGAGAGAGACAGAGTATGAGTGGGGGAGGGACAGAGAGAGAGGGAGACACAGAATCCAAAGCAGGCTCCAGGCTCTGAGTGTCAGCACAGAGCCTGATGCGGGGCTCGAATTCACCAACTGCTAGATAATGACCTGAGCCAAAGTCGGACGCTTAACAGACTGAGCCACTCGGGCGCCCCAGGTAGGGATTTTTTATTGGCAATCTTTTCCCCATGAAATTTATTGTTTGGTTTTGAAGAGCCAAATACATCGATTTCCAAGGCTTCTTGGCAACTCATGGAAGTTTTCACTAGCATTTGAAAGAAGACTTACTCTGAAAAATTCAGGCCTTCGTAGCCACATAGTTGGATAATACTTTTTAACAAATTGACTTGTGGGGCGCCTGGCTGGCTCAGTCAGGGGAACACACGGCTCTTGACCTCGGGGTTGTGAGTTCTAGCCCCATGTTGGGTATAGAGATTACATAAAATAAATAAATAAAATTGACTTGTGACAATTCCCTCTATTTTACAGATTTCAGTGGCGAAACAGACTCAGAATTTATACCCTGTGTTGTGTTCTGACCACTAAACAACATACAGCTTCCAGAAACCACAGACTGCATTATAGGTGACATCGGGGTAAGGGTATAGAGAAAAATGAGTGCTATTCTTTGTTTAAATATCATTTTTTTATAAGGAGGGAACAGAGTGAATTTTATAAATGCTGATTTAAAAACCATTGATCTTTAAGAAAGGAGAGAAACATCAAATGTAAAAAACATGTACTTGTGCTGAACTGTGAATAAGAAAACCTTCACTGAAATGTCTAAAGACGATAGTGCCTGAAAGGACCTGTAAAGCAGGCAGGTTTATAAATGCGTAGTTCTTGAAGAACACCAACATTACACAGACCCTCCTCCTTTGCTGCCTTCCCAGAGGATAGTGAGATAAAGCTTACGGAGGCCTAGCCACCAAAGGCAGAGTTTGTCTTTTCATATCCCAGGCTAGCAATTGGGATATTGGGATATCTTATCACCATCACTGAGAATTATAAATCTAACTTCTGGGTAGATTGTCCAGATAGCTTTCTTCATCTTTGTCTACCCAGTGGCTTAAGTATAGCTGGCACTCTGTAGATTTTGTGGTGTTACAAGATCACCAGTTAGTGCAAAGAGCAAAATCCTGTCCTCCTCCTTTCTATCCAGAAATTGCTAAAATGGTAAGTGTCAACGAGAGAAATATCCATAAGCAGGGCAGGACTGTCATGGACTGAGTCAATTGGGACTGGTTTCTGTTGATAGTTTGTGAATTTCTGTCATTTGGAGAATTAGTGTCAGCTGAACTCACATAAGGGCATTCTGCAAGGGAAAGGAAGAAATAGGTTATGAGTTTGGCCTTCAGTTTTAATGATTCTATACATGAGAAAATTAGACTGTCTGATTTTTGTTGCTTTTAGAAATGTAATACATACCACACGATGTGTTCCATCTTGTAATACCTGAGAGGCAAGTTTTTGGAATAGCTCTGTAGAACCCAGTTTATTACACAGAATTATGGATTTCAGAGAATCGATCTGATCCTTAGTCTGATTCTCAGTGGCATTGCATACCAATACAATGGGATAGGATGCCCACGGGTCTGCATTGAAAAGTCTCCATAAGACTGTTGACTCCTCCAAACTTATTTATAGCTTACTGTTGATTGGAAGCCTTACCCATAACATAGTTTACTTGTATATAATATGTATTATATACTCCATGCTTACAATAATATCTTTTTCTTTTTCTGGTATTTCTAGGCTATGCTGTTTGAGTTTTCTCAAATCGTTGCAAATCTCCAAAAATTTTTCCAATATAATTTTTTTTTTAAATTTTTTTTTCAACGTTTATTTATTTATTTTTGGGACAGAGAGAGACAGAGCATGAACGGGGGAGGGGCAGAGAGAGAGGGAGACACAGAATCGGAAACAGGCTCCAGGCTCCGAGCCATCAGCCCAGAGCCTGACGCGGGGCTCGAACTCACGGACCGCGAGATCGTGACCTGGCTGAAGTCGGACGCTTAACCGACTGCGCCACCCAGGCGCCCCTCCAATATAATTTTTAAAAAAATTCTACATACAGCTCAAATCTGTGGAGTTTAAGCGTCAACTGCATAGTGTCCTTGGTTAAGACCACGTTGTGGAAAGGCACAAGCTGACAAGAGGAATTTCCTCTCCTCTCCAAGAAACCAGACCTGCCAGTATGGTATCAATTAAACAATTGGGTGTTTTGCTCTCCACTTCTGGAGCTAACCAGTTTGGAGGTCTTAGGTGGGGTAGCAGATAGATTTAGAGTCTTGAAGATAGGGCAGTGTGAAACGGAGTCAGAAAACCTGGATTCAGCCTCCACTTTGCACTTGAGCTAATCAATTAACACACGTTAAAAAAAAAAAAATCGGGAATAATAAAATTTGTAATAGTGATTTCAGGCATACACCTCAAGTGCTAGCAAGATTATTTAAGCTAAAGAAAGGAAAGCTAATCATAGGCCCCCTTCATCGAGCATCTCCTAGATAGGAAGTACTCTCTGGGTTCCTTACATTTTTTACTAATCCCAAAAAGCCTGGGGCAGTCATCATCCTTCATGTACAGACGGGTTACACACCTAAGTTAAATGGCAGAATGGAGATCTGAACCCAGGCCTGCCTGCGCTCCTGCTGGAGCATTTCCCGCTTTGTCAGCGAAGGATGGGCAGGACACGGGGGCAATAACCTGTGCTTCAGCCTTAACCGCGCCTGGGTGGGAAAGCAGGCTGCACCACGATGACTTTGTCACTCAACCACCGTGCAGCCGGGCCCCGGGCTTTGTTACCAGCCACTTCGCGAGGGCCCCCTGCGCGCGGGGAGGCGGCGCTTCCTCCACCCGGAGGGTGGGACCCTCGGCCTCAGCCGGGCCTCGGATCGCCGACGACGTACGTGCAGCCCTGGGGAGGGGGCGCGGGGCGGCGAACGGCGCTCCCGCGAAGAAGGGCAGAGGCCGACGAGGCGGTGGGCGAGGCCGGTGACCCAATAAAGCGGGCCGGGCCGCGGGAGGCCCCGCCCGGGCCCGGTTCCGGGCACACGCCGCAGGGTCCCGGGCCAGCGGCAGCTTGCGCGCCCCCGTCGCAGCGCTCGGCGTGAGGGCGCCTCTGGCCGTGGGTGTGAGCGCGCCGCCGGGCCGGGCCGGGAGCGAGGGAGGCGGGGGGAGGGAGCGCCGGCCGCCCCGGAGCCGCGCGGAGCGGCCGGGCAAGGCGGGGCGAGGCCCGGGGCCCGCGGCGCCCGCCCGCCTCCGGCGTCCGGGAGCCGCTCGGCCCGCGGCCCAGGCTCGGGCCCTCGGCCCGCCCCGCGCGCGCGCGCGCCCCCGCCGGCCCGTCCCTCCTCCTCGCCGCCACTCCCGCGCGCGCTCCCCGGCTCCCCGGCTCGCGCCGCTCCATGTAGCCCCGGATCCCCGGGAGACCGAGGAGGAGGGGGCGACCACAAGATGGCGGGTACGTGGCCCCCTGTCCTCCGGGCGGCGGCGGCGGCGGCGCCTCCTCCTCCTCCCCGCGCCCGCCCGCCGCCACCGCCGCCCGTAGTCACGGCCGGCGCGGGGTCCCGGCGCGGGGAGGCGCCGCGGGGTCGGGAGGGCGGGCGGCGGGGCGGCGCGCCGGGTCCCGGGGGCGCTGACCGGGCCTTTCTTCTCTCCTTTCGGCTCAGACCTCTCGCTGCTCCAGGAGGACCTGCAGGAGGACGCGGACGGATGTGAGTGCTCCCGCCTCGCTGTCGCGGCGGCGGCGGCCGGCGGGGAGCGGCCGGGAAGGAAGGGCGGGCGGCGGCGGCGGCCTGGGCCCGGCCGGCGGGGACGGGGCTCGGTGAGGCGTGGCCCTGGGCCGGCCGGGGCCGCGAGCTTGAGGGAGCATTGCCCTTCGGGGAGGGAACGGCGCGCCGGGTCCGCGGGCGGCGAGGGATGCCCTGTCTAACGCCCGAGCTGGGGCTCTGTCCCGCCGCCCACCCTCGCATCATCTCCCCCCCCCCCCCGCCCCCCAACCCGGGCGCCCGTGGGCTCGGGGGGCCGCTCGGCGTCTGTTCCGGGAGGAGAAAGTGGCGGGGCCCAGATTTGAGATGGGCATTTGGGGTGTGCTTGTTCCCGGTGGGGGCCCTCCGCGGACCCCCACCCCAGCCTCCCCGCAGGAAGGAAGAGGCTCCGAGAAGGAAGGTGTGTTTACTTAGAGTTGCTCTCAAGTATCACTCAGCGGCCAGCCGTATGGGAGCCTGGTCCGCGTTCTGCCGCCCCGGTTTGGTTGCCCCGGCTCTGCCGGTGTGGAGACTACATACCTGTAATTTCCCTACAACTCCTAACAGTTTTTAGATTGCCTCAACACCCCCCTGTGGTTTGTGGATTACGGGAAGGCTCGAAGGTGTGGCCTTAGCTGGAGATACGAGGTTAACAGCGTATTTCTTTAATGCAAATGTTCGCGAATCACCCAGGCCTCCCTAAATATTACAATTTCAGTTTTTCTTTGAGGAAGGGGAATTTCAGAAGAGTCGAGTCTTTTGTTTAAAAAAGCAAAAAAAAAAAAAAAAGAAAAACTTTGACACTGTTTCCAGAATAGTGTCAGGAAGGAACTGATATTTAGAAAGGAATTTGTTTATTTCGTGTGTGCTTTTCTAAGCATCAGAAGATAATTTGGAAATTGTTCTGGGTTGAAATGATAACCCTGGTAGAATTTGTGGTGTATTTAGGGGAAAGCCTGCCTGATGCTGAGATTTACTGTGGCTAATACCTAGGTAAGTAACTCAGAGATGGTTGCAGTCTGCAATTGTTCTTTTAAAATACTGTGTAGTTAATCCATAGCATCGTCTAATGTGGTTTCCCTTGGCCAAATTAAACTTAATTTTTAAATTCCTAGGTGTTTTGAGTGAAGTAAGAGGAATTCACAAGGGTTCTTGAAAAAGAGTGATTATTTTTAACACAGATCACTCAAACGCAAACTTCTGCTACTCTGTGTTTTTGTTTTTTAAGTAAGAAGTGCTCTTAAAGGGAGCAGTACTAACGTAGTGAAGGACAGCTTTTACGTTTTCACTTAATGTTTTACATTAGGCCACCTACCTGCCTGCTAGTAAGTTTATAAGGTTATTTAGGGCACCTATCCATTGCTTGCAAAGTTAGGATTGGAGAGGTGGCTCTGATTGTTATCTCAAACAGGGGCTTCTCATTTACCTAATTAGGTTCAAGACTAAGGAGAAGATCTGTCTTTCAGCAGGTGTTTGGTAGGAATGTGTGGCGCAACAACTTCTGCACATTCCTTTATTTTCACTTAGGTGTCATGCACTCTTTAAGGATGAGCCATGGTGTCAGTTTCCTCGTTGACCATAAAGGAGCCTAGCCTAGAGGGGAAAGCACACCTGTGAAGAACTCAACAATGATTTATTCATGAGCCTCTCAGGACTTCTTCAGGGTACTGAGGATGTGGCTCTGCAAAGGATGGTCACAATCTATGCCCTCTAGTGGTTTACAAGCAATTTTAATATAAATGTGATAATGAAGATTTCAAAGGCAGTATATAACACGGTGGTTAATAGACAACACTCTAGAGCCAGACTGTTCTGTTCCAGTTTTGGGATTGCCACTTTGGACAGACTCCTACAACTCCCTTAACCTCTGTATGCTTAAGTTTTGTCATTGTAAATAGGCATAGTAAGTATTGCCTACTTAAGAGTTGTTTAGAACCTTACGTATATTAATGCAGAAAAAGCACTTAGAACAGTACCTGGTAGGTAATGACTATTATGTGGTGGTGGTTACGAGTGAAGAGTAGGGAAGCTTAAAAGAAAGCAGAGAAGGAAATACTGATGCTGAACATTACAGTACAGAATAAATATATTTATAGATGCTGCTAATGCTTGCAATTAACTTTTTAAAGGTTCTTTTCGTTCCCAGTGCGTTTTAATTTAGGATAAAATATTAGACGTAAATAGTTTACTGAAGGCATAAATAGTTTACTTGCATATTTATAAATTGATTAAAGATTTTTTTAGAATAATTTTTTTTTTCAGTTGCTAAGGTCTTTACAGTTGATACCTCTATCCAGAATATTTAGGAACAATCTTTGAACATGTGGCCAGTTTGAAGGACCACTTGCTGTCTATTATGAAGGGGGAAACAATGAGGGGGAAATCTGGCTGTGATGCCTAGGTCAAAGGTAAGAGAAGCATGGAGAAGCTGAGAAAGCTTGTCACATCCTGGAGAAGGTGGAGGACCAGAGATGTTAGAATGGAGCTTGGGGCTGCCCTTATGACTAGAACAGATCCTAGGAGCCTGGTTTTTCTGTTTTAAGTAACACTGGTCTGGAGGCCCGCCTCTGGTGTTATGAACCAGATCCTGCCGCTTCAGCCAAGCTTAGGTCTAGGTCTGTCTTTGTGATGGGGAAGAAATTATTTTCTGGCCAAACTCTAGAATCTTGGTTGCCTTTCCTGAATGCAGAACCTAGACTAAGAAGAGAGCAAATACTACTGTACAGGTGATCTGCAGCTTTGGAGACTTGGAGGGAACCTGGGTAGGGTCTAGATCTTGAAAGGTGGGCATTGCCAAGCCTTGATAAGAGTCAGGTCTTCTGATTTGTTTTAAGCCCCAAAGTCTGTACAGAGCTCATAGAAAAGTGGGTAGAATGAGAAAAGGGTTGGTCAAAGACTGACTTGGCTGATGTCCTTAGAGAAAAAGAAACAAAATCCTAATATGTGAAAGATGGTGCATTGTATGTACATAGCAGAAGGTCATGAAGGTAAGAAAATCATTCCATGCTATTAAAGTTAAGTTTGTTTTAGGTTAAAAGTAATTCTTTCCATACTGCGTCATGAAACATACTTTGAATTTCAAAGTGAAAGCAAGCCAGTGACTCAACGTTTGAATAGGTATCTCAGCAGAGTGACTTCAGGCTGGGAAAACCCTTTCTGTTCCTTGAATAATGGCAGGCAATGCAAAAATCACACATAGACTTTCAGAGAGAGAGATTTTAAGTTTCTTTTGTCACTTTTCTAAAGATATAGTTTTGGTTTACATTTCCAAATGTAACTTACTGGGTTTCTAAAATAGGTGAGATAGGACTTAAGTCAGATTGGATGAGTTAGCTTTATTGCACAGATTATTCTTCACAGCACTCCTGGGAGGTGTAGGCTGTGGTATTCTGATATTAGTAAGTCAACTGATGCACAAAGAGGCTAAATTATTTTCTGAAGAAATGAAACTCCTTAACTACTGGCCAGAATTTTAAGGTAGGCCTCCTGCTTCTAAATATTGTATATGAAGTAGTCTTTTCTTAATTTGCCCATTTACAACATTGAGCAGCCCAAGCCTATCGTATAGGCAATTTGTTTGAACTTTGCTTCAGATACCCTTGAAGATTAATTAATCTAGCATCTGCATATGGTTTAATTTAACCAAGAGAGATCATTCAAGTGAAGCTTGGATGTAATCTAGCTTGTTTAGTCTTTATGTTAATTTTTTTTCAGCTGTAACTAGCATGATGTTGAAGAGCTTTTGGAGCTGTTGTTCATGTTTGAGGAAGTTTTGGAAATCTTTCACACTACGTGTATTTTTCAGATTTGAGGGCACTGTTGGGTTAGAGTGAATTAAGGATGGATCCAGAACCAATTGGGTATAACTGCCTGGGCTGTACTTCTTTCAAAGAGTCTCTGGGCCCTCCGACTACTTTTTGAAAACTAGTTTTTGGGGGCACCTGGGGGGCTTAGTCGGTTAAGTGTCCCACGTCAGCTCAGGTCATGATCTCGTGGATCTTGAGTTCCAGCCCTGCATTGGGCTCTGTGCTAACAGCTCGGAGCCTGGAGCCTGCTTGGGATTCTGTGTCTCCTCCTCTCTCTGCCCCTCCCCTGCTCATGCTCTGTCTCTCAATAATAAGTAAAAGTTAAAAAAAAAAAAGAAAAGAAAAGAAAACTAGTTTTGATAAGATTCTTAAAGTCCTTGCCACCTAAGGGATTAAGGAGCAAAAAAACTGGGGCTGTGTAGTGACCAGGGAATCAGTTAAACAAACTCTAGGAAGGTGCCCTTGAAAGTCATGATATTTAGAAGTGTTGTTAAATGGGGATTTGGAAGAGTGAGTCATGAGACTTGGTAACATATTTTGATTGTTACCAACAAGACTGGACAGGAGAAATCTTTATTTGGAGGTAATATAATTAATATCCTAGAAAAGCATGCTTAAAAATGGTTTTAGTGATACGCTCATGTGTATAGAATCAGTTAATGATGTGTTGGGTAAGAATTCTGTATAGAATTTTTTTTTCTTTAAGAAGGAAAAAGGAGGAAAACCTTTTGTAAATATGCATGTCAGCTGCCCGGGCTTGCAGCTGCAATAAAAAAAAAAAAAAAAGTTTGCTCTTTCTGCCTATGAAACACAAATAGGCCTAGCTAGGTAAAGTTCATTAGTCTACCACATTTGTTTGATCACTGATTTATTATTTCTGGCCCTTTTGCCTCAGTTCCTCCTCTCCTCAAAACAAAGAATTTATATTTTAAACTCTTCACTCCTCCGTTTGCCTTCTATTTTGGAATTTGGGATTTTTCTCTCTTGAGGGCAAAGAATTTTTGCCAGCAGCTACATGGTAGGATGGGCAGTCCCTCGACTGGAATTAAAGTGGTATTTTCCGTTTACTTCGTATCTGAACATGAATCTGACTGGATGTTTTGGAAGGAATAGGAGGTGGCACACCTGTGGAATCTAGGCTGCGGAGGTTGTAGGGCCTGTATCCCCTGTAAGTTCTGAAGAGGGTGCTTCTACGCAGATCTTTCATCTGGCAGGTCACCTAAGGCCCCCCCTTCTCCAGATCCATCCTCTGATCCTCCTAACTGTTCAGTCAAGCTTTCTTAGCTCCTTACCCCCCACCCCCAGACTCCACGGCAGGCTTGGTCTCTGGCCTAATTGATGTCAGCTTCGGTGGTGGTTGAGCATTTATCATGCTGTAATCCTGGAATACATCTCGGTATGTGCTTCTCTGCCCAGGAGAGAGCTCTTGGTTTTGTAAATGTTACGTCTGCTGTGTTCAGATTCTGGCCCTTGCTTTGCATTCGCTTATCATCTTGAGTAAGTGCCTTCACTTTTCTCAGCTGTTCTCGATCTGTAAAAGGTTGATGGACTTTTGGATTGATTCCAGTTTTTGGCTGTTACAAATAAAGCTGTGACGAGTCTCTGTGTGGACATATACATTCTTTCTCTTGGGTATATACCTGCAAGTGGAATGGCTGGCTGCCTTTTTCAGGAACTTTTTCCAAAGTGGTGGTAACCATTTTACACTCCCACCAGCCGTGTGGAAGAGTTCCAGGTGCTCCACGCCCTTGCCGGCATTTGGTGCGGGCAGTCTTCGTTTTAGTTTATTTATTTATTTTTAATGTCTATTTATTTTGAGAGAGAGCAAGCACATGTCAGTGAGGGAGGGGCAGAGAGAGAGGGAGAGAGAATCCCAGGCAGGCTCCACACTCAGCATGGAGCCCCTGCGCAGGGCTTGATCCCACCGCTATGAGATCATGACCTGAGCCAAAATCAGGAGTTGGACGCTCAACCCACTGAGCCATGCAGGTGCCCCCAGTCTTCATTTTAGCGATCCTATTAAGTGTATACAGAGGTTTTTTTTTTTTTTTTTTGTAGTTTGAATTTGCATTTGCTTAATGACTAATAATGCTTTGATTTTCATGTGCTCATTTACCATCAGATATCTTTGATGAAGTATCTGTTCAAATTTTTTGCCCATTCCTTTGTTGGATTATTTTCTTAATAAGAATTATATATTCTAGGCACAAGTCCTTTCTCGAGTATGTGATTTGCAAATATTCTGGTCGGTGTCTTGTCTTATCAGTCTCAACAGTATATTTTGAGGAGAAGTTTTGAATTTCGATGTTCCATTTAGTTTTTCACAAATGCCCTTTATCAGGTTGAGAAACTTCCCTGAGTAAACTCAGGGAACTTTTTTTGAAATTAAGAATGGATGCTGGATTTTGTCACATTCTTTTTCTGCATCTATGATATTCTTTTTTAGTTTTTTAATATGAGTTACATTGATTTTTATTTTAAGTGAATGCCATTTTTTTTTTAATGAGAAATTTCAAACCTATGGCCGATGAGCCATCATATACCCACCATTTAGCTTGAACCTTCATTTATTCCCTTTTAACATCTGGGCTTTTGTTGGGGGGAGGCAGAGAGGAGGCAGCCAGAGTGCTTTAAAGATATCCCAGGTGTCATTTTATTTTAACTATAAATATTTCACAAGGCATATACTTGAAGTGTGATGTTTTAATCTATGAAAAGAAGGACTCTAAGGTTATGGTAAGGTGTGCTAAATAATGAAAGTTTAAATGATTAAATTTTTTAGACATTTGCCTTGCTGGTTCTACTGCAGTAAAGCACGTTTGAATGACTACTCAATTCACTTTCATATTGATCACCAAATTAACAGAAGCAACATCTTGTTTATTTTTATCCTGCTAAGCACATTTCACCCTTTTGGGTCACTCTTTACGGTAGCAAAAGAATACTGGTGAACAAAAGTTGAATTTTCTATTTTGGTTTGCTCTATCATTTAGAGGGTCATATAAACTTTTATTTTTTCTTAATTTTTTTTTTCAACGTTTATTTATTTTTGGGACAGAGAGAGACAGAGCATGAACGGGGGAGGGGCAGAGAGAGAGGGAGACACAGATTCGGAAACAGGCTCCAGGCTCTGAGCCGTCAGCCCAGAGCCCGACGCGGGGCTCGAACTCATGGACCGCGAGATCGTGACCTGGCTGAAGTCGGACGCTTAACCGACTGCGCCACCCAGGCGCCCCAAAACTTTTAAAATTTGAGCTGTGCTGTACCTCTAGTGAGCCAGTGTTCCCAGAACTACTGAAATCAAGAGCTAGAAGGCAGAGTATTTATTTGTCCCTTAAGCAATAGAAAGTTTAGGCCTGGGGTCTCCTAGATAAAGGTGGCAGAGGTTAGAATACAGTTCAGATCTGGTAGGTTTGGATATTCTTTTCCTAGACATCGTCTAACATAGCTCTTTAACTGCAAACAGGAGGTGGGAGAAATTTCTGGATCTTGTTTATTTTTTTTTAACTTACCGTTTTCATACTGATGTTGGTCACTGTGCTATAACCTTGCTTATAGTATTCCCCTGTGAGGTATGTAGTAACCACAAAGTTACAAAAGTGGTATCCAGTGAGGCTTATCTGATGGTTAAATAATTTGCTCAGTCACCTAACTTGAAAGTGTTAGGTTAATAAACCTGTGTGACACAATCTTTCTTTATTTTACTACTGTGTTCTTACTGCCTTCCAATTTGACTTTCCTTAATTTATCACTTATGTAGGTCATTTAACCTCCTAAAGGTTCTAGAGGATGTGAAGGTAGTAATATGCTCCAGGTGTCTGGTAGGTAAAATAATTTTTGTCCTAAGTTGCTCCTGTCTGCCATGAACATGGTATAATTCACAAAATATACAGTTTTTTGTGTGTGTTTTAAGCACCCATGTATGGGAGAGTCAGTCATTGGAGTAAAAGTTGATAAGAATGTTGATGAGATCTAATGTGTCTCATCTTGTCTCTAGCTAATCACCTGAAGAGGCCATTTTAAAATCTGAATTTATATTTAAATTTATTATAGTGCTTTGAATTTATAGTCCAAGTCAGATTTGATAGGTCATATTTACATGTACATTAAAAAAAATTTTTTTTAATGTTTATTCAGTTTTGAGAGAGAGCAAGCAGGGGTGGGGCAGAGAGAAAGGGAGACACAGAATCCGAAGCAGGCTCCAGGCTCGAAGCTGTCAGCACAGAGCCCGATGCGGGGCTCCAACTCACGAGCTGTGCCATCATGACCTGAGCTGAAGTCAGATGCCTCACTGACTGAGGCACCCAGGCGCCCCTATTTACATTTAAATTTTAAGTCCAGTTAGTTTTTGGTAGAAATAACTTCAAGACTTGAGACAAATTCAAGACTCTATTAGAGACTGGTGGTAATTTGGACCTAGATTAGCTCAAGTTTTATATTTGGATTACCTATGGAAAAAAGGATTACTAACCAAAGTAATTGGGTTAATAAGACTGTAAGGAAAATGTTTACTCACTGAAGGGAACAAACAGCACATCTATAATGTATGGGAGATCCGCACTTGGAAGGGCTTCGACAGGCCACATTGCTTCTCTGACAAATACTGTTTAGGAAGCATGATCTTTGTAACTAATTTGACAGTCGATAAACACACTGCTGTTTTATTTATATGTGTACTTTAGGAAAATGCTTTTTGGAATGTCATAGAATGAACTTCAGGAAATTATTCTTAAGTTCAGTGTAAAATGACTTGTTAATAAAGATCGTTGCTAAAGATTTAGTAAACTTTTTGTATTTAAAGGAAAGATACCTGATAAACATTATGTTGTCACAAAGTACAAATTTGAAACGGCATACCTGTTGCTTGAGGCTGTATTTACGAGGACTAAGTTATATGGTCCTTCAAATTTGTTGTCTTAATTCATTTTTTTCCTCCAAGCAATGACTTATGTGTATGTCTGTTACATTGCAAGGGGTTGGAAAGTTTCAGTAAAGGACCAGACTGTAAATATTTTAAATTTTGTGGGCCACATGGTCTCTTGCAGTTACTCAGATCTGCTCTTATAAGGTGAAAGCAACCATAGATAGTATGTAAATGAATGGGCAATAGCTGTGTGCCAATAAACTTTATTTACAAAAACAGACTGTAGGCTGGTTTAACCTACTGGCCATTTTGCTGCCCCTGCATTGTCCTGGTAAGTCCAGAGTCTCTAACATTTCTATTCTTTATCTATAGCAGAGTGCCATCACACAGCAGACCTTTAGCATATACTTGCTGAGGTGAGCCTTGGTTCTTCTGGCCAAACTAAATATGACCATAAAACCTTACTTGCAGTCAAATAATGAAATTTATTTTCAAATTAAATGTGTTACTTTGAAAAATGTCAGACCTATGCATAAGTTGCACAGCTGTTACAGTTAATTCCTCAAACCCTTCACCTACATTCACCCATTGTTAACATTTTGCCAGCTTGCTCTATTTTTCTCTATACGTTTGTGTGTGTGTGTGTGTGTGTTTATACATATGTATATGTATGTGTATATACATGTGTATATATATATATACACACACAATGTAATGTGTACATTGTTCTTAATCTTCTTTGCACCTTTTGAAAATAAATTGTAGAAATCAGGACCTTTAGCTTGGATCTCTGAAGAGCAAGGCCGTTCTCTCATAATCAGCCATCAAATTCAGAAAATGTAACATCAGTACAATACAAATATGTAATAAGTAGTCCATTTTCCAATTTCACCTCTTGTTTAATAATGTTCTTTATAGCAACTGTCTTGCTGGTCCAGGCTCCAGCATTGCATTTCCTTGTCATGTCTCTTTAAAGGCCTTTATTTTTCATGATACTGAGGTTTTTGAAGAGTCAATTTGGTTTTATCTGTTTCCTCATGATTTGATGTAGGCTATGCTTTTTGGGGGGGGGTGGTTGTGGGGAAGACAGGAATGCTATGTAAGAAATACTGTGATTTTTGTTTTTTTCTCAGTGCTTTATCTCAAGAGGATCTCATGTCAGCTGTCTGTTATTGGTGGTGGTAATTCTTTAACCACTCCGATTAAGGTGATGTCTGCAAGATTTCTCACTTAAAGATTCTTTTCTTTTGTAATTAGTAAGAGGAATACTTTGACACTGAGGAAATATGCTATTCCCAAACAGACTTCTACCCGTTAGTGTTAAGAATGTGGCCAGGATTCTTACTTGGATCAATTTACATTTACTGGCTGGCAGTCTGCTTTACAGAGAAGAGCTTCTCCTTCCTCCCTATTTATTTGGTTATTTATTAAATATCAATTTTAAAGCCCACGCCTTAAGGCAAGTCTTATAAAGATGATTAAGTCTCTAGGGAGTGTCTCGTTTTCATTTTCTAAGATGTAAAGAATTGAAAAACAAAATTTGGTAAGTTTTGTGGTCTAAGCAGTATCAATGGAAAAATTGAAGGGGAGAAGGGAGGACACACTATCTGCTTTCCTCTCTTTCTTTTTTTTTTCCTTAAAGTTTTATTTTTATTTATTTTTGAAAGAGAGAGGAAGAGAGAATCCCAAGCGCTGACAGTGCAGAGCTCAATCTCATGAGCCAGAGGGAGCATGACCTGAGCTGAGATCGAGAAGTAGGATACTTAACCGTCACCCAGGCGCCCCTGTTTTTTTCTGTTCTAAAGGCTATTATTAGAGGCTGTATGGTGAACAGAAGGATGTTATGATGAAGTTTGGTGAAAGTCCAGTCACACAAATTAACCAGTTCTCTGGCATGGTACTTCTCAGAGGCATTAATATGCTAATGAACTTGTCACAACCTTCGCCCGGGATGAAGTGCCCTAGTCCCGTCAAGTATCCCGGTGGGCTATCTTTCACTAACAAATATTAATGAATGTACATTATTCAGGAGAAGCCTTAGACTGTTCTTTAGAGAATAAAAAGATTAACAAGACAGTCTCTGCCTTCAGGGAATCTATCTACATTTGGGGCCGGGGGCAGGCAGAGGAAAAGGCAAAGAAGAAAGAACCGCTCCAACACTACTCTTGCTGGCAGAATAAAAGCAAGGACACCCAAGACTGGGGAATTCAAAGGAGGAAGAGATGTTAATTAGAAAGACTGGGAAGTGCTTTCGGGATGGTGTTCGTGAGTAGGTGAATTTAAACTCAGATGAGGATGAATGGCAGAAATGGGGCAAACATAAGCACACGAGGCGGGAGAGCTGCGGGGCCTGCGACCGGAAACGGCCCCCTGTGTGGGCTGTGTGCCGGAGAGGAAAATAGGCTGGCCAGATCCTGGAGCCCCCAGAGCTGTAGGTTCATCCTGGCCGAGCTGCCTGCTGGCGAGTTGGGGGGGTTGGGGGGAAGGGAAGGGCAGGGAGTGCAGGGAATGGAGTAGATAGAGTAGAGCACGAGGAAGGTGGAAGTGGCTGTGCTGTGGAAGCCGGGTTCGGGTGAGGGATGCGAAGTCCATGATTGAGGGCAGTGGTCTTCAAACTTGATTACGGTATACCTTCTAAAATAATTTCAAAAACTCCATCTCATACATTTTTGAGTATTTTTTGAAATAAAACAGTTATGAATATGTACATGTAATGATTATAAAACTTTTAAAAACGGAATGTACATAGCACAGCACTTTGATACCCACTATCCATCCACTTTCAAGAATAAAATTGGGAATTTTACCTTGTTTTTTTTTCTTGATCTCTTACACAAAATTTTACCCTAATATATTTTTTACACTTGAAAGTTTCAATGATAATCACATTTCTTGCATCAAAAATATGTATACAAAGAGAAACGGAAAATTTTAATTTCCTGCGGCCAGAAAACTAAAATTTTTTTTGTTTCAGCTATTATTATTCCATTATTATCATTAATATTCATTTGGTCAGCCAAAATAAATCACACATTATGGTAAACACTTGGTAAACAAAATTTTATTGAATGGGCAAATGAAATGGATGGAGCTTTTGTTTTTTTTTTTTTTTAATTTTTTTTTTCAACGTTTATTTATTTTTTTTGGGACAGAGAGAGGCAGAGCATGAACGGGGGAGGGGCAGAGAGAGAGGGAGACACAGAATCAGAAACAAGCTCCAGGCTCTGAGCCATCAGCCCAGAGCCTGACGCGGGGCTCGAACTCACAGACCGCGAGATCGTGACCTGGCTGAAGTCAGACGCTTAACCGACTGCGCCATCCAGGCGCCCCTGGATGGAGCTTTTGAAAAGTTACGTATTCATGAATGAATAATATGTTGCTAGAATGAGACAATATTTAGCGTTGATTTCTATTTTTTATTTTAAGATCTATGTGCACTGAGAAGTTTTGTTGACATAAATAAGTTGATGGAAAGGGTTTTAACAGTGTCGCTGATTTCCTTGAATTTTGTCCAACTCATATGGTAAAATTTTTTAAATTATATTTTTAATGATCTATCAGCCTTTCAAGTTTTTTGAAAGCAAAGGATTGAAAAATACCTGACTTGTAAAAGTATTTGTTACAGTCTTTAGAGAGTTGATCTCTTAACACTTTCAGCATTATCTCAGTGGGTCCCTTTGTTTGACAGTGGAGGTTTTTTTCCAGCCCTGGGGCAGTGTAACACAGTGGCCTTGGAGTTGAGAGAGACCTCTTTCCTTGTCCAGTGGGAGTATGGGAGATTGTAAAAGGGAAAGCCTTAGGATCTAAACCACTAGGCATATTTTTGCAACAAGTACTCGTAGAAGTTGGGGTCTGGAATATCCCTTAAAGTCATCCGTCTGATTTATTCCCAGGAAGATCTTTGTGTCCCTCGTGAGGTTCAAATGCCCTGGTTTGCTCCCAGCAAAAAGCATCAGAGCCTCTGAATTAGGGTGTTGGGAACTGGGAGGTGGGAATACAGGATACTTTGTAAAAGTAGAATTTATAGTTCTTAGAAACTGATTAGATAATGGGAGCCAGAAAGTTACTGTTAAAAAGGTAACTGAAGACTTCATGTTTGAGAACTCAAGGTTACTGGGGAGAAAGTCATGAGGAAGAGCTGGTTTTTATAAGATTTGTTTGGACAGTTAAATTTTCAGAACAAATGTGACATTGAGGTGGAGATTCTATGAAGTACTTGCAAATATGGATCTGGGGGTCATGGCAGGAGAACTCTGGAGGTAATCTGCATTGTAAGTAATGAAGGAGATTTTCAAGGGGAGGAGAGGTGTGTGTGTGTGTGTGTGTGTGCGCGCGTGTGTGTAAAATATGAGGACAAAATTAGAAGGAACTCCCTCTGTAAAGAAATCAGAAGCAAGCAAGAACAGTCTAGAAAGGTAGAAAAATACTCAGCATTGTGTACTTCCTGAGAACCCAAGAAAAGAGAATTTAAGAGGAGGGTGTTGGGATATGGAGTCAGCCTTGTCAAGTGCTATAGAGAAGTAAGACAATAAATCTAATAATTCTTAGATTTATTTTGTCAAGTTATTGCCGATCTTTAAGACAGGGGTCACGAGAGTGAAAGAGAAATAGGACGGATTATTTTTCTTGGGGTGAAGACTGTAAAGGGAACTACCTCTTGAAGAAGTTTAACAGAGTCATTTTAGAGAATAGCAGGCTTAAATTCTAGAATCAGTGTGTCAGGAAAAAACCCACGTAGTCAGAATTGTGTTTAATTACCTTTATATTGCACATAAAGTATGGTATACATGGCCTCACTCTCCCTCCACCACTGTAATGTTACTGTTTCTGTAGTGAGTCCTAAATGAGGTCGTTGGTGTTTAAAGGCAGTGTTGTTGGAAAAATATATCCAGACAGCAGTAGTGAGATGCTACATTTTGAGAAGCATGCAAGGACAGCTGAAGGACTTTTATATCTTCTCATGCTCTTTTTTTTTTTAATTTAGAAAAATTTTTAATGTTTATTTTTGAGAGAGCACGAGCCGAGGGAGGGACAGAGACACAAACACAGAATCCGAAGCAGGCTCTAGGCTCTGAGCTGTCAGCACAGAGCCCAGCGCAGGGCTCAGATTCACGAGCTGTGAGATCATGACCTGAGCCAAGGTGGGACGCTTAACTGACTGAGCCACCCAGGCTCCCTGTCTTCTCCTGCCCTTAAGCATATATGTGGTTGTAGGGTAGAATGGTTGTCAGGTGCACTATTCAAACTTCTCCCTTGCTTTTGTCCTCCTGGCTGCTGGTACTGCTTCCTCTGACACGGTGCTATAGAGTTCATCAAATACATGTATGATCGTAAAGGAGGAAAGGAAGTTGATTTTTTGAGGGTAGTTCTGGGAACATCTTCTGAGAGAATTTGAGATTTAAGAATAGCACATTCAAAATTCTTATTGAGTGAGCCTGAAATTAGCATGAAGTTATAGTATGTCTGAGCATTGTTAGCAAGGAATAGAAAGGAGGTTTGCTTGTGGTATTCATGCAGGTACAACCAGGATTGTCTCCACTGAATTAGAATGTACTCTTGAAGGGGACTAGGGCTTCTCTGTATTCCTTCTCTGCTCCAAAAGCTGAGAGTGTCAGGTAATCGGAAGAGGAGTAATGTGACACCTGGGCTTCCAGGTGTGTGAAGGCAAAGGGTCTTTTGATTTGGAAAAGACAGCATGATCTTTGCTTCTTAACTTTAAAAAATGATGATTTGGGGGCACTTGGGTGGCTCAGTCGGTTAAGCTTCCAACTCTTGATTGCGGCTGAGGTCATGATCTCACAGTTTGTGAGTTCAGGCCCCGCATCTGGCTCTGCACTAACAGTGCAGAGCCTGCTTGGGATTCTCTGTTATCCTCTCTCTCTGCCCCTCCCCTGCTCACTGTCTCTCTCAAAATAAATAAATGCACGTTTAAAAAAAATGATGGTTTTGATTAATAATAATTTTAATAAGGTCTTAGTAGAGCACAATTGAGTCAGTATATATGCTGCCTGGAATTGTCTGTTGCTCAAAAGAGGTGTAACTGCTGTTGAATTTAACTAAGTTGTTGCTTAGCAAATTTTAAATGCCATTCCTAATTATAGGGTGGTAATGTGGTTTATTTAGCCAGGTAAGAGGATTTTGCAAAATGTAGTAATGTTACTTTTTAAAAGTTAGATGGCTAAGTTGATTTTGATTGACCCCATTCCTCTGCTGTTCCTGCCTCACTTCTGTATGAACCTTGTGTCCCACCTGTACTAATAGTTTTCCTTTACTTCCTCATTGTCTTCAGATTTCTTTGCTTAGAATGCCCTCTTCCTGCCCTCTGTCCTGCTTGGCAAAGTCCAGTATACCTTCCAAGAATTGCTTGACTTTTTGAAGCCTTCTTATATTCACTCACCAGGGCAGATTAGACATATAATAATGAACAACATATAATAGTTAACAGCATATTTTGTATGCTTACGCCATGTATCTTTTCTTAGTGTATTTATGTAGACACATATAGATACCTGCACATATTTATACATGCATACTACATGCATACACTTTTTGTCTAATGTTTGTATCTGTGTTTCTGGTTGAGTGCCTGGCACTTGCAGTATATGTGCTGCCCTCTTACTGGTTGACATGGATGACAACATTTAAAAACACATGGAAACCACATTGAGACTCACGGTATCTAGAAAGAAACCTACGTGCAGGGGGGACAGAACGTTTACCTTATTTGCCTGACACCATATCATACTTTGTAGACATTATCTTTGAATGTGTGTCTTAAAAAGTCTTGACCTTTATTTAAGTCGCGTTATTTTATAGATGAGGAAGCAGACCCAAATTAATTAGGTATTTGTGTAAGTCCACATAGAGAGTTCATAAGTAGCAAAACATGACATTTGAACCCAGATCTGTCTTACTTTAAAGAGCCTTTGCCCTTTTCATACCACTTTGCTGTAACTATGTAGGGGTTAAATTAATCATCTTAAAAAATGGGTCCAACTTTTATGTTTTAGACATTCTTTTTCTTAAATTTAAAACAGCTGAAAATGGAACATTGCTTTCTCTGGTGTAGGGAGCTGAGAAAGTATGGAAATTTGGGGAGGTCAGATAATTTGAAGAAGCATTTCAGAGTGATCATTGTTTTTATATGCTTTTTGGTAAATTTGAAATTTCAAATAACATGGAAAGATGACGTGGGTTTTTTTTACTTCCATCAGTGGAGGAGACTAAGTTTTTAGAGCTATGAAACCCTAAAGGGCTGTTGCTGTCATAGTGAATTTCCGTAAACTTTAGTTATCTAGAAAGAAAGCCCTCAGGTGGGGTATGGAGGCATGAAATGTCTCTCTTCATCCACAGTAATATTCCTTGTCTTTGTCTATTTTGTCTAAGAATATCACCACTCCAGCTTTCTTATCTTACTATTTCATGTTTTGTCTTAAAAAAAAAAAAAAAAAATCCTTGGGGCACCCGGGTGGTTCAGTTGGTTAAGCGTCCAGCTCTCGGTTTTGGGTCAGGTCACGTTCTCACAATTTCGTGGGTTCAAGCCCTGTGTTGAGCTCTGTGCTGACAGTGCAGAGCCTGCTTGGGATTCTCTCTTTGTCTCTCCCCCAGGTGTACTCTGTATCAAAATAAATAATAAAAAAATAAAAATTCCTTTTCTTTTCAATCTCTTAGTTGAAATTTTGCCGTTAAAGCTATGTCTATGGTGGACATCCGTAGTTGGGTGTTACTTTTTTTTAATTGGGAATCTCTGCTTTTAAATGTTTAGTCCACTTATATGTAATGTAATTATTGGTCTGGTTGTGTTTAGGTCTGCTTTTTTCTTTTTCTTTTTCTTCAATTTATTTTTTTCTACTAGGGATAGCATGTGCGTGCCCATGTGCACACGTGTGTGCAGTAGGGGCAGAGAGAGAGGGGGAAAGAGAAAATCTTAAGCAGGCTCTGTGATCAGTGTGGAGCCTGATGCGGGGCTTGATCTCATGACCCTGAATCATGACCTGAACCCAAATCAAGAGTCCACACTTAACTGACTGAACCACCCAGGTACCCTTGGGTCTGCTTTTTTCTATTTGTCTCTTTTTTTTTTTTTTTTTTTTTTTTCATGTTGCTTTTTTCCTGACTTTCTTTGGGGTTAATGATATTTTTTTTGTATTGCATTTTAATTCCCCTATTGGCTTTCTAGCTATACTGCTTTCTTACATGTTTTTGAGATTACTCCTAAGGACTATAATTTGTCTTTAATTTATCATACTCTGTTTAAAGTTAGTGTTGTACTTTGCATAAACTATAGAATCCTTGTAGCAGTACAGCTACATTTACTCTATGTTGTCTGTTTTATCAGAGGATATTATTTACTGTACCATCACTCGGTATATGCTGTAGGATTTTTTTCATTCATGGTAATAGTTTTTTTTTATTGATTATTTTTGTGTTTTTCTTTTGTATAACCTGTGGTAGGTGTTTGCAGGATGACTGGGTAAGATCTACGCGTGCAGTCTGTAACTGTGGTAACCAATCCTTGTGGCCTCCATAATGATGCTTTCCAGAGCTTTATTGGTCCAGTCAAGAATTGATGAAGAAATCTTGAATTCAGAAAGGACGATTCAGGCCAGAATGATTCCACAGATATTGGCAGGAGGCAGCAGTAATGGGAAATAGAAATGAAGCTTTGTCACCATTGCCTATGCCAGAGTGGAACACCTCCTTTTGTAGACAATTGTCAACCATGATAGAGTGGTGACAGAAGTTGAAGGAAAATAGATTTTGTTGCCCTCTGAGAATATATTTCTCAAATACGGTAGTTCAATAACCTGCATTTGAGTTGGTAGGAATATTTATTAAAATGGGTGCTCCTGGGCCGCACTCCGAGCCTACGTAATCAGTATTTGAATGTGTGACCTGGGAGTGTGCATTCAGAGATAAGTGCTCCAGGCTTGTCTTAAACACAGCAGTGTTCGATGGTTGCCCCTCTAGGCTTTGTAAGGACTAGAGTCAGTGTTATTAATGTTTATCTTTAAGATTGACAAGTGTGAGGCTGATGAAACAGTTTGGTCATAGTCATAGAATTCTAGAGCCTGCATAAAGGCGCTTTTGAGGCCATGCTAGCTCAACAGACGTGTGTGAGAAAGGAGAAAACAGAGGCCAAGTGAGAGCGTCTGAGCAGTTTTTACAACTTTCTGATTCAAAATAAATAAGGTACTTTGCTGTGAGTTGTAGATCAGCACAACCTGTATAAAACTTTCCTGCACTATGTAAGCAATTATTTCCATGTTAGGTGTTATTTTTAATCCATTTGGAAAATCTCTGCCTTTTAATTGGGTTGTTGAGACTATTTGTGTTCAGCGTGATCATTGACATGGTTGGGTTTAAATCTCTCATCTTGCTATTTCTCATCTGTTTGTCCTATCTCTTCTTTTATCCTCTTTTTCTGCCTTTTGGATTGAGTGTTTTTTATGATTCCATTTTATGGCGTTTATTGGCTTACTAGCTATATAACTTTTGGTGGGGTTGTTTTTGATGTTTAATGGTTGCTGTAGAGTTTATAATTAGTATACATCTTTAATTTACTACTGTCTGACTTCAAATAATACATATCTCTTCATATACAGTGTAAGAATGTTAGGAAGGTGGACTTTGCCTCTTTCCTGCCTTTGTGCTATTATAGTCATACATTTTACTTCTATATGTGTTAGAAATCCCACAGTACTTTTTAAAAACTTTTATTTAAATTCTGGTTAGCATACAGTGTGAAATTAGTTTCAGGTGTACAATATAATGATTCAGCAATTCTGTACATTACTCAGTGCTCACCACAAGTACACTTCTTAATCCCCATCACCCATTTCACCCATCCCACCCATCCCCCCACCCCCGTCCCCTCTGGTAACTATTGTTTGTTCTCTATAGTTAAGAGTCCCCACAGTATGTTTTTTATCTTTTTATTTTGCAACACATATTTTTACTTTAAACAGTTATCTTTCAAAGAGATTTTTAAATATGAAAAGTCTTTAGTATTTACCCACCTATTTACCATTTCTGGCGCTCTTTAGTCCTTTGTGTAGGTCTGGATTTCCAATTGGTACAATTTTCTTTTGCTTGAAGGACTTACTTTAATATTTCTTATAGTGCAGGTTTGCCGGTGATGATGTCTGTCAGCTTTTGTGTGTCTGGAAAGGTCTATTGTACCTTTGTATTTGAAAGATACGAATTTCAAAGATATTTTAAAGATGCTTATTTACTGGGTATAGAGTTTTAGTTAGACTTTTTTTTCTTCTTCCTCTTTTAGCACTTTAAAGATTACTGTCTCCTGGCTTTTATTGTGATGAGAAGTCTGCTGTAATTCTTATCTTTGTTTATAAAGGGAATTTTTCTCTGACTGCATTACAGAATTAAGAGTATCCGTGTTTGACATTTTATTTATTTACAAGTTGTTAGTGTTCTGATTGAACATGTGAGTTCTCAGTTATTACCCCATGCTGTTTCTGAAGCCTCTGACCGCTATGTTTCTAGAGACAACTAGACCTATCTGTAGGAAAAGGAGAGGAAGCATCCTTCAGTTATTCATGGCTTCCGAGTTGATGTAAGAGTCACTTGTGACCCTTTATACCACTCCAGAAACATTAAAGGCAGTTTTATTTAAGCTCTTCGGACAGGCAAGGGATACTTTTTAGTTTCAAAGTGTTATAAGGAGTATTTCTGATGTCTCTGATAGTTGGTGTGGATGACTACAGCTCAGAGTCTGATGTGATTATTATACCTTCAGCCCTGGACTTTGTCTCACAAGATGAAATGTTGACGCCACTGGGGAGACTGGACAAGTATGCTGCAAGTGAGAACGTATTTAACAGGTACATGCATATTCTTTTCATTATGGAAGTGGAAGGAGGGTTTTCCTACATTAATTTCAGTAAGGAAAATACATACAGTTTTTTAGTTTAAAGTTGTATTGTTAACGTGCAGTCTCAGTCACCACGTTTTATTAATCACAGCCACGGCTTTTTTTTATAATTGTTTACTCTTTAATCCTAGTAACCGTGTGGCACTCTTTCTTTGCTTTTTGGCCAAAACAAAAAATACCATTACTTTTTTGCTATTAGGCATAATTTTGATGATTGTGTAAAGCGATTACTGAGGGGAGTATATTCTTCTTTGAGCAGGTGATGTTGTATACCTACTGTGTGCCTGGTGATGTTCAAGGGGATTGGGACACACTTCCTAATGCATTGTTTCTCCAATGGTGGTCCCCAGATCACCTGTATCAGACTTTTCTGATAAGTCTTTGCTTAAATTTTTGAGTATAGATGTGTAAAACTCATTTAGTAAAAATGTGTGAAGGTCATCTGTATAATGAAGAGTGTGTGTATTTTCCCATTGTTTGATAATTGAAGATCACGCTTGAAATTTTATAGAATTTTCAGTGACCTTAGAAATTTGTTACATCAATTAAAGATGAAAAATATTTTGGTAACGATTCTCTCTCATCTTGGTAAAATAAAATCCATAGTGGCATTTGTCACTTAGGAAATCAGTGACTTAATTTATGTTATAAAATGTATAAAAAATTTTCTTTATAACTATATAGATTCTACACTTTGAAATTCTAAAATTCCACTAAATGCTATATTATTTTCTTTTTCTGTTAGACAAATGGTGGCCCGGAGTTTGCTGGACACGTTGAGGGAAGTCTGTGATGATGAAAGAGATTGCATTGCTGTTTTGGAAAGAATTAGCAGATTAGCTGACGATTCAGGTATATTTTTAATGCAGAGAAAGGTTTCTTTTACCAAATTTGAGTTTTTAAAAACTATTGAAAAAACTTAGTGTGATATGAGACTTCTTTAAAAGATTTCCTAAGTAAATTCCCAAATGTGTCAGTAACAAGAAAATCCTGTTCCTAAGATTCATACATTTTATAGTTGGTCTCTGTTTAGTTTAATTTTGGAAATTTCTCATCAGAAAAATCTAAAAATACTGTTTTGCATCATGTATGTTAATCGTAGGATTACTAAAAACGTAAAAATAATTTTGAATAAGTTTTAAAAAGGGACAGAGTGGGCTGTAAACTTTTTGAGGCAAATATAAAATGCTTCCTTTTTGTATGCTTTCTCACTTGCAAAAAAATGTCAGTCACACATGGTAAAGCTAAAGGTTTTTGTCTCCGAAGCAAAGCTAGAACGGTCTGCTTAAGAAAGAGGTAAACCTGATTTGAGGCTTGGAATATGGTTATATTAAGTTTCTTTAAAATATTTTTTCTTGTGAAATATGTATAACATGCAATTTACCATTTTAACATAATCTTAAGTCATAAGCGTGTTTTCATTTTAGAAAGATTCAAAAGTAAATAATTTTTTTTCTTTAGCCTATTATCTCTTTATTAAAATGTGTTATTTTTCACTTTCTAACAAACTTTTTGTCATGTCAGCAGTCTCATTTTTTAATTTTTAGATGAGCCTGTCTTTTGGTGAGCAATTTGTTTTGTGGGAATATGTTTTACTATTTACATAAGCATTAAGTAATTTTTATTTTCCTATAGGATAGAAAAAATATTTGTAAGTTAATCTTTTTCATTACGATGTTGTTTGTATGTACTTGCTTATGTGTATGCTTGTGCCAGAATGGTTTTAGGAGAGTCTCATCAATTATAATTTTTCCTTATAATTTTAACTGGTCAGAAATATAACGATTTGACTTAAAATTTTGGCTCATCCCATTGTGGTTTTTTCCTTCTTAGTAGAAATAGATATTCCTTATGGAGGAATTTTTGTTTATTTTCTTTTACCTGTTTACCACCTATAGTGCTGGTTTTTATTAATATATATGTATATACAGTTGACCCTTCAACAGCATGGGTTTGAACTGTGTACAGGTCCAGTTTTACAGATTTTTTTCAGTGAGTACAGTACTATAAGTTTATTTTCCTTATGATTTTCTTAATAATAATTTCTTTTCTCTAGCTAACTTTATTGTAAGAATACAGTATTCAATACATATAATATAGAAATTATGTGTTAATCAACTGTTTGTTATTGGTAAGGCTTCCAGTCAATAGGAGGCGATTAGTAGCCAGGTTTTTGGGGAGTCAAAAGATGCATGTGGATCTTCTGCACAAAGGACGTCAGTCCCTCAGCCCCCTAGTTGTTCAAGGGTAAACTTTATGTAAAAAAAAAAAATTTTTTTTTTTTTTTTTAATGTTTAGGGACAGAGTGCAAGCAGGGGAGGGGCAGAGAGACGCATACAGAATCCGAAGCAGGCTCCAGGCTATGAGCTGTCAGCACGGAGCCTGACGCGGGGTTCAAAACTCACAAACTATGAGATCATGACCTGAGCTGAAGTCAGATGCTTAACCAACTAAGCCACCCAGGTGCTAGATTTTAAAAATATATTCTTGGGGCGCCTGGGTAGCTCAGTCGATTAAGTGTCTGGCTCTTGGTTTCAGCTCAGGTTATGATCTCACAGTTTGTGAGTTTGAGCCCCACATCGGGCTCTGAGCTGACAGCATGGAGCCTGCTTGGGATTCTTTCTCTCCCTGTCTCTCTGCCCCTTTCCAACTTGCTCACTCTCAAAATCAATAAATAAACTTAAACAATATATATATTCTCAGGTTGTTAAGTTCATGGTAAATATCTCTATTGACATTTATATATTTTATTCAGTAAACATAATACAGTGTGCAGTCCTATGCCAGAATCTAGGATAAATGCTAGAGCAGTTACTAAGGTGAATAAGAATTTCTGTCATCAAATTAACAGTTTGATGAATGCAGCTAACTCCTAAACAATAAATTATAATGGAGAGGATTAGCACTGGCTTCAGAATGTTAATGACATTGAGTTGGATTTAGTAGAATGATGAAGTACAAAGAAGGGAAGGAGCATACTCAGGAGAAGAGAAGACAAGACCGGTTTAGAGGTTTAAGGAGTTCAAGATAGTGGCCCATTTGCCCAACAGGTAGGTTACTGAGTCTACAGTTTTAAAGTAATGAGGCTGTTCAGTAAGGTAGTTGGGGTCTGGATTGTAAGGATTTATACTGTATGCCGTACTAGAGAGTTTGTGTTCTTGTGATTTAGAACAATAATGTACCAGTGTGGACTGACTTGGTGAAAAACATGGGCAACAGGAACACTTATTGGGAGGGACTCTGTTACTTTAATATTGAATGAAACTTACTACAAAAAGTCACGGACTATATAAATTTTCAGCCCCATGAAGTAAAGCAAAATGAAGCCATGTAATTGGTACTCAGCTCAAGAAATAGAACTAGCGTCCCAGAAACCATTTCAGGGCACCCCCTCATTTCTGTCCTGTTCTTGTTCCCCAAGGAAATCAATATCTTGACCACTAAGTATATAGGTTGGTTTGCCTCTCTGAACTTTATATGGAATCATACTAAATATGTTCTTTTGTGTCTAGCTTCTTCATACTTCTGAAGCTTGTCATGTTGTTGGGGTGTAACTGTATTTATGGATTTTTTAAATTGAACCAGAAAAGAGTTGGATGAAAGATGTACCGATGAGGGTAAAAAAAAAATTAGTAAGTTAGTAGTAAGTCTAACCAAGCATTTGCTATATAAAATCATAAAAATCTATACTTTAGAGGGAAAAAAAAGTCAAGATCAGAGTTGATAAGGATAAGGCAGACAGAAGATTTAAAGGTTCTAAGCCCCTTGTTTGCTTAGGAGAATGGAATATATGCATTAATTTTACAACTGTATATTTTTCAGTAGTCCTTAACTTGGATGTCATGATCAGCCCAGCCCACCAAGTTAGAGACTTTAGGCTCAACTCCCTTCTCCTTCACTCCTTTCAACCATCTCAGTAGCTCTGAAATCCCTCCCTAGCCCTTCATTTTCTCCTAGACAGCTCACAGTGGGTTCATTTCTCAGCTCCGTTTTGGTCCGTTGCCTAAGAAGGCTTTGAAGAAAGAAAACGTACTGATTTCATTCTCAACTAAAACTGTAACTTGTGTCCTTCATGTACTTCAAAGATACATGTAACTATTAGGTCAGTTAGCAAATTCGGGGTTAATGAGGAAAAGGAGAGGCCTAGGTCTTTTTTTTTTTTTTAACTAATTTTTTATTTTTCAAAGCAGAAGCACTATTTTTGTTCAATTATGGTCTAACTTCAAATGGCACAGCCATGTAATAGAAATTCCACATATTGGTTTGTTGATAAGATTCTTAGCTTTGTAAAATGCTAGTACATTTTCTGCTGATACTTTCATTAATTTCTATTTGTTGAAGTCAGAAATTTCCTCTGGCCCCATGCATGCATATTTACCTTAAAGTAACTTTAATAATATAATCACTAATAGGTGCCAAAGTTCTAACAGGGTCTAATATGGTGAATTGTATTGATAATCCATCATGTCTATGTATGTCTTAGTCATTTGCATTTCTTCTATGAATTACTTGTCTGTATCCTTATTTTCTTTCTTGTATTCATTTGAACAGTGGATTCTTGGTTTATAGTTATTAATACTTTGTTATGTGTGTATTTTCTCCCAGGCTGGTTTGCCTTTTAACTGAGTATGGGACCTGTTGTCTGTATTGAAGGCTTTATAAAATGGAATTAGTTGGTCTCTTGGTTGGTTTGGGGGTTTTCTTTGCCTTTGAAGGGCTTCCTGCCTCAAGGTGAAACATTTTTTTAAAATGTTGTCTTTTAGTGCTTTTGATCTTTAAAAAAAATAAATAAAGTTTGGAACTTTAATTCACTTAGAGTTTAAGCTGTGTAGTATAGGAATCACCCTTTTTTCCTCACATAACTAGCTGATTCTCTGCCATTACTCTTAGACACTTCCCTTTTGAAACCAGAGATTTGAAATGCTGTATTTGTCACACTTAAATGTGCTCTATTTACTTGGGTCTCTTCAGGTTTTTTTTTTTTTTTTTTTCCCTCTAACTGTATTGGTCTTCTTTAATGGTCACTTACCATTTTAGTCATAATTTTAACTATAAATTCTCCAGGCAGTGATTAAATTTATTAGGAACCAGTCCTTATGGCTTGTCCTAAGAGGCTCTTAAATAGTTGAGTTTATAGATAATCTATATTTTGTTGATGTGAATATTGGATATTTAACCCCTAGCATATGTGGCACAATGTAGGTGATGGATGAATTCAGTCGTGATAGGAAGTGATTGCATACTCAGTGTGTTGTATGAAAATAGAAGTGTGGGATGGGAGTCGGGTATTCTTTCACTCGTGCGTTGACCTGCCTAGGATTGTGAAAAGGATCCCAGAGTCAGAGAACATTTTGTAAGCCCTTTGAATGCTGAGGATGGAAGTCCAGAGCTTTCCTAGTCTTAAGCCCATGCATAGATTTTGTTACTGTGGGAGAACGTGTTTGCTCATATTTCTATTATTTCAATAGAGCCAACTGTGAGAGCAGAGCTGATGGAACAGGTGCCTCACATTGCATTGTTTTGTCAAGAAAACCGGCCTTCAATCCCGTATGCTTTTTCCAAATACTTACTACCTATTGTGGTTAGATATCTCGCAGATCAGAATAATCAGGTAAGAGTGCCATTTATGTGTTCTTAATGGAAATTTGTGTAGTATGACGTATGTAGAATGGCCTACCCTAGGGGGTCTCATTTGAATTTTTTTTCCTCCTCCACTCATCATTCCATTTTTTGAGATGACTGTTTGTCTTAGACAAGATACATTGAGAGTGTTGCAAATCTAGGGAGTCTCCTTAATGCATTAGAGACAGTGTCATTTGCTGCATTCTCCCGCGGTGCCCTCATGGGTGTCCCTCAGAAAGTTTGCTGATTTGTGAGTCACCATTTGTCATATCACAGTCTGCAGGGGTTCTGTGTTTGCAACAGTTGGAGAACATAGCCGTCAATTTTTATTTGCAACGTTTTGCCACTTACGGATCCCTTTGAAATGAAAAGTTTTCCGTTTTGTGAAAATCAAGTGATAGAGTTTTGTTGTGTCTGTACTTTGTTAACACTGCTGATTTTTTTCATAGGTAAGAAAAACAAGTCAGGCAGCTTTGCTGGCTCTGCTGGAGCAGGAGTTAATTGAGCGATTTGATGTGGAGACCAAAGTGTGCCCTGTCCTCATAGAGCTCACTGCCCCAGATAGCAACGATGATGTGAAAACAGAAGCTGTGGCTGTAAGTAGAAGGCATTTTTTTCTGTTTAGGTAAAAATAAGTCACTATATTGACAAATAATGATGGCTCAAATATTACACTGCATTCTGTGCTGTGGAGTTTATACATATTAAGTATCAAAGTAACCACAGATCATTAGAAAGGGACATAGGCATACAAAACAGGTCCATGTTCTTCGGGCCCCATATTATGCTTTGTACCTGTGAATTAGAGGGCTCTATCACTGAGCTCTGAGGAAGCAGATATGCAGCAAGAGAGTAAGAAGTAACTATAAATTCATTGTTATGGAAAAATAAGATGGGAGAAATAATCAGTGTAGTTAAAACAAAAACACAGCCCTGTATTGGGTGAAGAAACATTTGTGAAACTCTAGTTGCTGCCATTGAACACTTTCTGAGCACTGTGTAAACACAGAAGAAAAAAAAATCTTACTTCCTGCCCTTGACAGTCTGGTCTTTCAGAAAACAATAGTCAGGTGAGTAGTTTTATGATATATGTGATACAAATTGTGATTATAAGAAAAATGCACAGATTAAATCATTATGTGCATAACAAAGTCAGGTATAATAAGTCCATCTAAAAATTCAAATCTCTTTGGGTAGTGAGAGTTTACTATTTAAATCTAAAATAATGTAATTGCATTTTTGTTGATATAAAAAAAATTATACCAAAATTGTATTGTGTTTCTGGATCATTAGAAGAATGAATTAGGTCATCTCTGTAGTCCCGTTTCCTTTGGAAATTTCTTGATTCCATTATTTTAGACACACTGTATAAGTGAATAATAAATTTAGGCACTTTTCAGTAATACCATTTTTACTGAAATGAAATTCACATAATAAAAAACTGCCTTTTATTTTTCATTTTTTTATTTATTTTTTTAATGTATTTTTGAGAGAGACAGAGTGCAAGCGGGGGAGGGGCAGAGAGAGAGAGTGGGGGGAAGTGGGGGAGACATGGAATCCGAAGCAGGCCGCAGGCTCCAAGCTTGTCAGTGCAGAGCCCGACATTGGGCTCAAACTCATGAACCGTGAGATTATGACCTGAGCCGAAGTCAAACACTTAACTGACTGAGCCACCCAGGCGCCCCCAAAAACCGCTTTTTAAAGCACACAGTTAATGGGGCGTCTGGGTGGCGCAGTCGGTTAAGCGTCCGACTTCAGCCAGGTCACGATCTGGCGGTCCGTGAGTTCGAGCCCCGCGTCGGGCTCTGGGCTGATGGCTCAGAGCCTGGAGCCTGTTTCCGATTCTGTGTCTCCCTCTCTCTCTGCCCCTCCCCCGTTCATGCTCTGTCTCTCTCTGTCCCAAAAATAAATAAACGTTGAAAAAAAAAAAATTTAAAAAAAAAAAAATAAATAAATAAAGCACACAGTTAAGTTAGCATTTAGTACATCCACAGTGTTGTACAACCAGCACCTCTGTCGAATCCCAAACATAGGTTTTGTTTTGTTTTGTTTTGTTTTGTTTTAATTTCACAAGTTCCTCAGTAAAGGAAATCACTTTTTGGGGAACTCAGCAGAGTTTAACTTGCTCTTTTATTTTTATTGGATTTAACAATAATGAAACATGGTAACTGTAGTAAAAAGACTGTATTTAGCAGTAGTATGAAACCCAGAATTCTTTTACCGGTTGGTTTATTTAGTCATGTTTTGCATTCCCTGGTCCTAATAATTGTTCTCTGTCTTGGGAATAATTCTTTCTGATGAATTTAATTATGCTACATCAGTGATACAGTATAACTTTGGATCTTTAGAATTTGAAAATGCTTAGAAATAGTAGGGAGTCAAAAAACAAAACTGGTTTTGGGATTTGGGAGATTTCAGATGTTATCTCCAGTTCTGAGGATTCTGGGATTTTGATGGGGATAGTGTTGAATCTGTAGATCAATTTAGGGATAGTTGCCCACCTAAAAATCCATGAGCATGTAGGTCTCTCCATTTATTTAGGTCTTTTATGTATCTCATTAGTGTTCTGTAGTTTTGGGTAAACAGAACGTATGTATTTTGTTGAACTATGTTTCTTAACATTGTTGTCAGTGATACTGCTGTTAAATGTTTTCAGTTCGTTGCTAATTTATAGAAATACATTTGATTTTTATGTTCTGACATAAGTGCTGTAAACTTCCTAAGTACACTTATTTGTCTGGTGGCCTCTCTGTAGATTCCTTGGGGTTTTCTAGCTAGACGG
Source organism: Leopardus geoffroyi (assembly GCF_018350155.1). NCBI lineage: Eukaryota > Metazoa > Chordata > Mammalia > Carnivora > Felidae > Leopardus > Leopardus geoffroyi. The sequence goes on from NC_059339.1 coordinate 34,757,278, forward strand.
TCCTGCCGTGTGTGAATGGAGTTTTCTTTCTTTGCAATCTCTATTCCATTTACTTCTAATCCTATTTGTATGGCTAGGAGAAGATGTAATAGATAAATAATAATAGGCCATCAGATTTCTTTCTGTACTAACTGGGAGAGTGGGAAAGGGGGATTTATTTAAATAACATTGGGCAGGTTTTCAAACATAGTTCATTCTCACTTTGCCTGGTACTGCATTAACTGAAATTGTGCTTTGGAACCGTGTCCTTGTCTTCCTTGGAACCAAGGCAGTTCTCTTATGCACAAGTTTCTGTTAAAACGGTACTTTGCAAGGTAATGACTGCCTCCAAATAAGTCTTAGCAGCACAAATATACTAAATCCACATTCTTCTTATGGATAATCTTTCCCGTTGAACAGTTACCACTCATTTTCTTACTGGGAAAATGTAGAGGATTCTGCTTTTAAATTATCAGGCAAAATGATTAATAAGATTGAAACTATAGATGAAAATGAAATTTTTCAGATTCTCTCTGGGTTTACTGTGCATTTAGTAATTATTGATTGATTTTATTGGTAGTAGTATCTATTTTTCTGTCTTCAACTTGGATAAATAAGATGAATGTTTTTTGTGATGTTTGCGGTGTGATGCCATATCCTATTTTATATTTCCTGAAGTATATACTTTTAACAAGTTAGCAAACTTAACTGGAAAAGTCTTAACTTGAAGATATTTTCAGTGTGCTTTTGTTCTTATCCATTTTAGATAATGTGCAAAATGGCTCCCATGGTTGGGAAGGACATTACAGAGCGTCTTATCCTCCCTAGGTTTTGTGAGATGTGCTGTGATTGCAGAATGTTTCATGTTCGAAAGGTATTTTTTAGGCATTTTGTTTGTTTAAGAACATGTGGTTTTAGTGGTTACTGTATTGATATGTGAAACGTAGAAGATTATTTTTAAAGCAGTGTATTTGTAATATTTTGAAATGTCAGTGATGCTTTTGTTGGCAGGTCTGTGCTGCCAATTTTGGAGATATTTGCAGCGTGGTTGGCCAGCAAGCTACTGAGGAGATGTTGGTAAGTATTGCAGAAATAAAGGGGTAAATAAAGGAGCAAGCAATACGGTACAGAGTAATACGTGAATTTGCAGTGCATACATTCACCCTACATTTTATGAACACAATTCCGTGAACGTAAACCAGAAAGGTAATATGACCTTGAGAGTTTAAATTTCTGTAATCTGGGCCCTTGAATTGCGTTTAGATGATGGTTTGTTAAAACTGAATGTACGTGATGCGTAAGAACCATTGATTTGTTTTTACCTCTCCCATTTTCTGTTAAACAAATCAGTTCTTTCTTTATTCAAACAAGTCCGTAATTTAACTGCAACTCTCAAGTATTTCAGTGACAAATTAAACCTACATCTTGTTATTTTTAAATGGTGAGTACATGGGATATACATGCTTAAAGTAGAAGTTAACATACTTGAAGAGCTTCTGAAGCCATCTGTTAGGCAAAACAGTATAGGTACAAGCTTTTGAATAACATTTAACCTTTATTTGTTGGGTTTGCTCTTCCATAGTCAACATTGTTGTGAATTAGGTGTGATTTATTTAAAATTACTGAGTGTTAATGCTACATGGTTTTTCTAAATTGTTATAGGAAAACCTAATATTTTAAAAACAGAAAATGAAATAAAAGTAACCACTGAAACCTGGTTTGTCTGCCTAACAAAACCCTATCCTTGCATAGCTGCCCAGGTTTTTCCAGCTTTGTTCTGACAACGTGTGGGGAGTCCGGAAGGCTTGTGCTGAATGCTTCATGGCGGTTTCCTGCGCAACATGTCAAGAGATCCGGCGGACTAAATTGTCAGCACTGTTTATTAATTTGATCAGTGATCCTTCACGTTGGGTAGGGCTTTGTCTAATTATCATTTTTGGAAAATAATACATTTTACATAAAACATGGTTTTGATTTCATAATTTAAGAAACAATTTATTCAGAGTATGTTATTGTTAATACTTCTAGGAGTAGGCAATAAGTAAACTACTGTATTACTTTTGTTTATTAAACTGGGCAGAACTTCGGTACAGATGTAAGTCATGTTCGTTCTATTGATATGTTGTGGTATATTGATTTTCAGATGTTAACTGACTTTTAGTAAGTCTTACCTGGTCATAGTGTAATAATTCTTGCTGTGTTGCTGGATTCAGTTTGCCACTATTTTGTTAGGGGTTTTCATAGTTTTGTAAAAGATAATGGTCTGTAGCTTCCTTGTGAAAGTTTGTTTTCTTTTGTTTGTTTTGTTAACACAGTAATGCCTCATAGAACAAGTTTAGGAAGTACTCCCTCCTCTTCTATGTTTTGGGAGAATTTTCGAAGAATTGGTGTTCTCTTTTAAATGTTGAGTAGAAATAAGTGATGCGATCTCAGTTTTAACTTTTTGTATGCGGTTTTTTTGTTTTGTTTTGATTTTGGGTTTTTTTTTTACTACTCGCTCGTTACAGGGCTGTTAAGTTTATTTTCACTTGTTAAAGAGTTACTCAGATGATTTCTTCTTGGGTCAGAGTTGATAGTTTGTCTAGGAATTCGTCTGTTTCACGTAAGTGCTCTAATTTGCTGGTATATGATCCATAGTATTTACTTCATGATCTTTGTATTTCTCTAACATTAGTAGTAATATCCCTTCTTTTTGACTCGAGTAATTTGAGTCCTGTCTCTTTGTTTCTGCTAAAGGTTTTTCTGTTTTCTTCAGCCTTTTACAACTTTGGCTTCACTGATTTTCTCTAAATTTCTGTCCTTTATTTCATTAACTTCCACTCTAATCTTTATTATACCCTCTCTTCTGCTTGCTTTTGCTCTTCTTTTTCCAGTGTCTTGAGGTAGAAGATTAAGTTATCATTTGAGATCATTCTTTTTTCTTTGAATTACCATCCAGGGTAACTGGCTTTCAACCTGAAGAGCTTCCTTTCATATTTACCGTAATGTAACTATGGTAGCAGTACATTCTCAATTTCTGTTCATTCGGGGATATCTTTATTTTGCCTTCGTTTTTGAAAGATAGCTTTGTTGCGTATAGGATTCTTGGCTAACGGGGTTTTTCTTTGAGCACGTTGAATATGTTGTCCCCACTGCCTTCTGGTCTGTCTCTCCTGTTTTTGCCAGGAAATTAGTGTTTATTGGGGTTCCCTTGTAAATGATATGTCACTTTCCTTTTGCTGCTTTCAGGATTTTCTTCTTGTTTTGACTCCTGGCATTTTTACTACGATGTATTTATAGATCTCCATTGGTTCATCCTACTTTGTTGAGCTTCTTTGATGTGTATGTTACTGATTTTTAATAAATTTGGGATGTTTTAAGCCATCATTTCTCCAAATACTGTCTTTTCCGACTCTTCTGGTATTCCTATTGTACATATGTTGGTACACTTTATGTCCCACATTTTCTGAGATTCTGTTCATTTTTCCTCATTTTCTTCTTTCTGTTCTTCATCTTGCCTAATCTATAATGATGCACCTTGTGTTCACTGATTCTTTTTTTCTACCAGTTCAGATCTATTTAAGTTTATGTGGTGTTTTTATTTCAGTTGTTGTACTTTTCAACTCTAGAATTTCCATCTGATTCTCTTCATGAACCTGCATTTGATAGGACACTGTCCTCATACCTTGCTTTACTTCCTTAATCCTGCTTTCATTCTGTTCTGTCAATAATTTATACTGGTCACTTTGAAGGTTTTTTCTAAGTCCAACATCTTACTGTTCCCACACATAATTTCTGTTCCCTAACTTTTCCCCCAGTGTATGGATCATACTTTTTTGTTCCTTTTCATGCCTTTTATTTATTTATTTTTGAAACTGGTCATTTTAGGTAACACAGCAAATTTGGGGACTGGTACCCCTCTCTGGGGCTTGTTATGATGACCTACTTATTTGCTTAGTGACTGGCAGGAATGCTTTAGTGGACTCTTATTCCCCCTCCAGGAGGCGCAGCCCTGGGCATGCCCACAGCCACCCTGGGATGACCGCATTTTAGTGGGAGTGGTGGCTGCCTCGGGGTGGGCAGCCAGAGGTACTCTTGGCTCCTCTATCCTGGAGGAAGGGCCCCATAAGCTGGGGCAGGGGCCGTATTCTGAGTATTCTCATGGCCCAGTGTTCTGAGCCAGATCCAAGGTAGAGCTTCCATTCTACCCATAGACGTTGTTCAGAAGAAGGGAGCCCCTGCACCCACTGTACTTGTCCAGGACCTGGCCTCAGCATCAGATAGCTGGGGCAGGAGGAGAAACCTCAAAATCCCTCTGGCTAGAAGCTAGAAGAGAGGGGGCCCAGTGTTGCTGGCTGCCACAGTTTGGAGTAGTGGTTTACCTCTCTGGTTCAAATACCACAGACTCTCAGGTTTTTTTGTTTTTGTTTTTGTTTGTTTTTTTTTTTTTACTGAATATTTACAGATTTTTTTGAGTAGATACTCCTTCTTTTGTTGTTTGCCTGCCCCTAGGACTATGTCCTGGGGTGTTAAATTGTGGGTTTTTGGAGGTCTTTTTCTTCCCCCCCATTTCAACCATTTCACTGGTCAGTGGCGCTCCTATGTTGTCACACCTGAAATAGATCTCAGGACCTTTCCGTATTCAAATAGACTCTACATAAAGGGAAAGACTGTTAAGCCTTAGTACTATTTTAATGCTTTTTAAAAAATGTCTTACATGAGCTTGATAGAAAAGATTATGTAGCTTATTTGAAGTTTTCATTTTGAAACTTTATTTTATCATTGTTTGCACATGCAGTATTTCCTGGTAATTTGGGAATATGTTTAAATTAAAATGAAGGATTCCTTAAATCTGTCATTTGAGGTATATGTAAATCCTAGGCCTATTTGGGACAAGCTCAGAGTTTTAACAGTATCCAGAATAGACTACACTCATGCAAAAATAATCTTAAAAGTTACCTTTTATGTTTTTATGGAAGTAACATTTACCATATAAAGGGGAAAAAATCTGTAAGTTCACACATACGCTGCTTTTCGCTATCTTAAATGGTTTTTTTTTTTCTTTTTTCTTTTTTTTTAATGTTTTATTTATTTTTGAGAGGGAGACAGATTGCAGGCTGGGGAGGGCAGAGAGAGAGGGAGACACAGAGTCCGAAGCAAGCTCTAGGCTCTGAGCTGTCAGCACAGAGCCCAATGCGGGGCTCAAACTCACAAACCGTGAGATCATGACCTGAGCTGAAGTCTGATGTTTAACTGACTGAGCCACCCAGGTGCCCCACATAATCCTCATTTTAAACCATGGAAAAAGTATTGGTATTGATATGCCTCAGGGGCAGGATCTTAGAGAAATTGGTTTGTGGTTTTTCTCCCCTCAGAGTGACCTCTGTCAGACTGTGTCCATCCTTCCGCTTCCTCTCATGAATCCTCTCTTCCCCCAGTTTTTTTTGTGATCTTGATTGCAAAAATAATACAGAAATACAATATAAGATAAATAAAATTCTATAACCTTTTTTCAGTTTTCCTACTTGAGACATTCATGGATAACAGTAGTATGTGTACCCAGTTTTTTGTGAAATAGTATTCTATTTCTGATTAAGTCTGTAGTTTTGGCACATCTGTCTTGTTTCCTTTTAGTAAGCAAATTACAGTCTTTCCTACCAGAAAACATGAAATGGATTATCACATTTTTTTACTTTATTGCCCTGTATTTTCTGTTTGGCAATCTTGGTTTCCTTGAGAACACTGCAGGACCTCCTTTAGTCCCATGCAAATGCCCTATGGGCTCTCATATTCATATTCTAATGATTGGAATATTCAAGCCAGATTTTAAAGTTGAAAGTAAAAAAACAGAATAGTTTATAAAGAATCTTAAATCCTAGCTGAAGAACAATTTATAGTTCTGAATCTGGGAGAGTTTTTTAGAATACCTTACTCCTGTCTTAACCATACTTCAGTATATGGCCAGTAGATTGTTAATAATCCCTTATTTTTACCTCCTCTTTTTCCTCCTAGGTTCGCCAAGCAGCTTTTCAGTCTTTGGGACCTTTCATATCTACTTTTGCTAATCCGTCTAGCTCAGGCCAGTATTTTAAAGAAGAAAGCAAAAGCTCAGAAGATACGTCAGTAGAAGACAAAAATAGGTATGATTTCTTTAAACTTTACTTTCCAGCTTTATTGCCTGTGAACAGATTTTCATTTCCTCTGTTTCATAATAAATGTTCTTTTTGGAGCCTTTGCTACTTGTCTCGATTGTAAAAATGGGTAAATATTTTTAAAGAGCTGTATTGTAAATACATTCGTTAAATGCCTCTGGTTATTTGTGTCTTAAATGAGAAGATGAAGATGCATGTAGCAGTGAGCTTGACCCTGGCCGTGGAGAGAAGTGTAAATGAGAGATATGATAGCTTTTTAATCAGTAAGTTTATTTAACAGGTTAGTTACCTAGTAAGCCATCTGTTGACATTTAGAATAGACAGAGTAATGATTGTACAACCTAAAGAGTAGTTTTTTTAAGGGATAGAACCTAATTTGGAAATACGTTTTAGTATATAGTCCATTTCTTACTATTATTTTTCCTTTCAGTCAGTTAATTTAATGGTGGATCTTGAACTCTGCAGAATGATGATTATCTCTCATGGAGGGGGAAAGCATTGTAATGATTAGCACCAAATTAATGTGCTTATTAACTAGAATATCAACTGTAAATGTAATAGGGCAGCTAAGTTTTAAGATACAAAGGACAACTCTGATTTTTTATTTTTAAACCTTTTTTACATTAAGGCATTTTGAGTTTTAGTTTTTAAAATTTATTATATACTTAGGGGAAAAAATTCAAGCCTAACTTGGTGCATGGGAAATATGCACTTTACAGGTGTGCACTTGAAATAATTTAGAACCTCGTTTTGAAACAGTCCCTACTATAATGCTTAAGTTGCCATAGTGTCTTGTCCCTCCCTTGTCATGATGCTAATGGACATTTTCTTCTGTAGGTCTTGATACTGTGATATTTGCTTTCTTGGTGTTTTGATTTGGCAGTTCTTCCTTTCTTCTCTGCTGCCTTGTTTTACCTTTTTGCCCGTTCTCCTACTGTCCTGCTGAATAGCCAAACAAACCTGAGGTACTGTTTTTTGTAAAGGAAGAAAATCACTCTAAACCTGTCTTCCTAGCGAGCAAATTCTGTCAGTTCTTTTGAAAAACAGCTGCTGCAAGGAGTTTGACAAAAATTATTAAGGCGGGGGGGGGGAATGTTATCTGTTTTTCATTTTTAAAGTCAGTATTCACTGCCTTGTTCACTACCTAATTGTACAAAGACTATTACATCACTTTTATTTATTTTTAAATCTGGAGAGAGTTTAGTAAGTGAAAATATGAATTTACAGAGAATTGTATAGGTCAGGGGTCAGCAACCTTTTTCCCAAGGCTAAATAAATATTTTCAGTGTCTGCCACGACCACTCAGCTCTGCCCTTGCAGCATGAAAGCAGCCATAGACAGTGCATAAATAGATGGGAGTGGCTGTGTTCCAATAAAACTTTACTGACCAAAATAGTTGGCGTGGCTGTCATGGCCAGTAGTTGTACTGACTGTTGGTGTAGAACATTATTGGAAGAGCTGTGTGAAGGTAGCTATCTTCCTGCAAACCTTAATTAATTCCTCTTCCATTGTAACGAAGCATGTCTTAATGTCAAGTCAGTACTATTTGTAGCATTGGGTTTTCACTATATTGTTAGACTTGATTGAATCATGTTAACGGTATAGGGGAGGGAAGAGAATTTGTGGCTAAGGAGGGAGTTGTCCTATAAAAGCTTTTGTGTAGTTTTACTTCCTGACTTCAAAAAAAGTAGTCCCCTGTATTACTCATGTCAGAACCATTAGTTTGTTTACCCTCTCTTAATTCTATACTGGCTTTGGTTTTAAGCTGTCGTAAAACTTGTTTTGTTATTTAGGATTGATTGGTTGATTATGCAGAAATTAATTGAGCACCTACTATGAACCAGCTCCTGTAGATAGAAATCAGGAACTTGGTTCCTGTTCTCAAGGTCCTCTCAGTTTTCCTGGAATTCAGGTCTTACAGAGTAAGCAAGTTTTTGACAGCCTGTTTCCACTACTATTTATTTATTATATAGTTTAATCTGATTCTGGAAACATTCAATATCACTTAATACTTTGAAGCATTAATGGATTTTAAACCTCTGACGTTATATACCAGATTTATCTTTCACTCATCCTAGATCAGGCTACTAATGCTTTGAAGGTATTAATAAAGGCTGCTTCCAGAAGCAGAGTTAAACGTTTAAATTTGCATTTTTAAATTATGTAAAATAAGCATTCTCTTCTTAGTCAAATCAAGTGTTATATTATTCTCTGAATACACGATGTCCTTTTGATTCTCCCTGCTTTCTGTTCGAGAGCTGTTCTGTTCCACCCATGTCTCATGTAACAAAGTGAATGTCAGCATGCTTGCTGTCTCTGGACTCACTACCTCCACGAATCTTTTCCTGAGTTTTTGGGAAATTCAGAGCTTTTGCATCTTGGCTGACACTAGCACTGGAATGAGAGTTCTAATTTCTGATCCATAGCTTTTCAGTTGTGCATTTGCAGATATCACCTAGTAGACTACAAGTCCATCTGCTCTGGCAATCTAGTTTTTTATTTTCATGTAAAAGAACACTTTCACTGAGCCTAGCACATCGTTGGCACATAATAAACCCTGAATGAATTGTAAGGAAATAATTTCTTTAAAAAATGTATTTTAATGCTTATTGGTTTTTGAACGAGAGAGAGCGTGAGTCGGGGAGGGGCAGAGAGAGGGACAGAGGATCCAAAGCGGGCTCTGTGCTGACAGCAGAGAGCCCCGCAAGCCGTGAGATCATGACCTGAGCCGAAGTCAGACGCTTAACCAACTGAGCCACCCAGGCACTCTGGAAATAATTTAATCTCAGAAGCTTTACGTAGCTATGCCACTTATGCCAGTTTTTGTCACTTTAGCCTAATGCCAACTGTATGAAGGTGAGATTGCTGTTGGTACAAATTTATTTCACTAATGCGAAAACTCCATTTATTTATTTCACAGTACTAGAGAGAGGTTTATGTTCTTTTCTTTCATGTCAGGATATAGAACTTCTTTAACCAGATGTCCCACAGGTCATTTTCTCCTTGAAATATAACGTACTTATTTTTGTAGACCTGGAGTCTCTAATAGGAAACTTAAGTAGACGCTAAAGGAAAATTAAGATTCTGTTACAGAAATTTCTGGCTTACCCTTTCATGCTCTTATTACCTACATCTCTTAGGAGATAGGATAATTATCTCATTTTGCAGAATCAGAGGTCTCCCCAGGTTTCAAAACAATGTTTGCTTGTATGATAGCATTTGGAAATCTGACAACTAAGGACATCAGAATTTTGGTATTTAGCAGCTTGATCTTGCATTGACTGTTAACCTAGCTCTAGGAAAATTCAGTGTTTAGATAATTTATATTTTTGACAATTTGAAGAAACTGTTATCCATACATGTAGTCATTCTTCCCAGAATTTAATAGTCGGAAGAATTTTTTTGTCTCTTTAAAACCATCCTAGGAGTTGTTTGTTTTGTTTTTTAATGTTTACTTATTTTTGGGAGAGCGCAAGCAGATGAGGGGCAGAGAGAGGGGGACAGAGGATCCAGAATGGGCTCTGTGCTGACAGGCTGACAGCAGCGAGCCCGATGTGGGGCTCAAACTCACGGACCGTGAGATCATGACCTGAGCCGAAGTCGGGTGCTCAACCGACTGAGCCACCTCTGTACCCCCTTACTAGGAGTTTTAAATACAGACTAGTATGGTAACATCAGGCAAATAGAATGACTTGGCCATTCTTTTTCTTCATTTTGGCTAAGAATATTAAAATTTAATCTTTTTTATGTTTTTATTATATTTTTAAGAGAGAGAGAGAGAATGTGAGTGGGGGCTGGGGGCAGAGAGAGAGGGAGACACAGAATCCAAAGCAGGCTCCAGGCTCTGAGCTGTCAGCACAGGGCCTGACATGGGGCTCGAACTCACGGACTGTTGATATCATGACCTGAGCTGAAGTCGGAAGCTCAACCGACTGAGCCACCCAGGCCCCCCTAAAATTTAATCTTAATGCCACGGTAAGAGTAGTAATCAAGGAACTTCAGACCCGTGGAATAGTTTTACATACTGAATGACTTTTTTTTTTTTTAATGAGCTTATTTATTCATTTTTAAGTAGGCTCTATGCCCAACGTGGGGCTCAAATTCACAACCCCAAGATCAAGAGTTATATGCTGCACCAACTGAGACAGCCAGGTGCCCCTGAATGGGCTTTTAATTGTATTCTTTTTGTGTATTTTAAATGCAGGTGTTTTTAATTTATCAGATAACAGATGAAGTCTTACAAGTTTTAACCCCTTTAGTCCACACTCCCACCAAGCAATGTCTTGTTACTGTAATTATTAAAAATTTAATTTTCATATCAAAAAATAGCATAGAGAATCCCATATACCTTCAGATCTTCCAAGTGGGAATATTTTACTATATTTGCTTCACTGTTTTTCCTGAGTTCTTTGAAAATGTTTTAGACATGATGCTCTTTTTACCTCTCAAATATTTCAGCATGTGTTTACTCAAAATGCAGACATGACTACAAAACCACAGTCCAGTTACCAAAATTAAGAAGTTAACATCAATACAGTAATCTAGAGACTCCATTCAAATTTCACCAATTATCCCATTAAAATTCTTTAAACAAAAGTAAAACGATGTCTTCCAATAAGGAGCACATGATTGGAAAATACTCATGTAGAAGAAATTTATTTGGCGTGGCAGCACTAGCTTCAGTTTCGGAGAGGGAAGGAATCTTACAGGTTGTCTAAGCCAATCCCTTCTGCATGAATAAGGAGTAACTGGAATCCGAACCCAGGTTTATGGGGGTGCAGTGTGGGCACTGGGGACAAGGGCCAAGATCTCGGGGCCCAGCGCTCCCACAGGCGTAACAACTCTCCTATGTACCCTGACTGTAACCCTGTGTACCCTGACTGTAGTCATAAGAATAGAAGGGAAACACCAGCATTTAAATGCTGTCATTGTGTGGTATGTTTTCAGATGACTTCTTACGTATTTTTTTTCTATGTTTTTGAAGTTTCTTTACAATAATCACGTGTTTTTAAAAATACATATTTTGGAAAACAATGTGAACATTACTATGAGATAAAGCCCAACTGGGGGGAGTTGATAATTTCTCAGTGGCTACTTACTTGGGATATTACACAGCTGTTAATGTCCCCTTCGGTTTGCTCGGTCCTGGTGAGCCCCCTGTTTAGTATGTTTTACTGTGTCTGTTTAAAGGCACATGCTGTTTCAAGGGAGCACCTTTAATTTTTTTTCCTCACGTTCACCTTCAAATTGACCTGCACCACTCATCCTTACTTCCCTTGCATATTCCTTAGAAAGAAGTGGCTCTTTCCCCATTTAATTTGTGCACCTGTGTTCTTGAGCGCATGTTCTTTCTTCTCCAAAGATGATGCTTTCGCATCGGTTTTGCCAGTCTCCCATGTCTGCACTTGCTACATCTCTGCTCACCTCTCTCAGGCATCACGAGAAAAACGCCCCCGCTCTGTTACTGTGTGCCCATCGTGTTTTCATTGATCTTTCTCGCCTTGCACGCATCAAAGCCCCGCACACATCCTTCTGAGTTGGTGACCTCCGGATCTGTCCCCGGTGTCTGACCAGTTTCCCGTGGGCATCCCCACCTGGAATGCACCCTAGATAGCTCACATAGCCTGTCCAAACCAGAACCCCATTAGCTTTCTCATTAAACTGTTCTGGCATTTTCCACTTTCATTTGGTGCTACCAGGATCTGTTCTGTCACACTAGCCAGAAATTTGGCAGTTTCCAGATTCCTCCCTTTTGTTTTCTGTCCCCAGCATGGAACAAGTAAACATACCCTATTGGTCTTGTCATCATTTGAATGTGTTTATTTCTTCTCTAGCCCCAGCCTTGCCTTCATTCACAAAGTCATCATTGCCTCTCACCGCCCTTCCCATTGTCCCTGCCTTCTGTCTCACCTCCACCCCATTTCCTACACCACTTCCAGAATGTTCTCTCAAAAATAACGCATGTAAAATGCAGTTTTCCTAATTCCTACATTAATCCCTGTAGCCCATAGGATCAATTCCATAGGTGTTTGGCAGGGCACATGGTGGTGCTGGTGAAGTTTTTCACCCTGGTCACCTGTCATTCCCTTCTCTTAGCTGTAAGAAACTCCTGGTGGCTTTCTGAGTATATAATACTTACTCTGTCACTCCTGCTTTTGCATATGCTTTTTCTTCCTTGAGTGCGTTTTCTTCCCCTTAGCCTCGTAAACATTTACTGGTTCTTCAAACACCACTCCTGTCATTGCCTCTAAGCCTTTGAATTCCAGCTCCATTCACAGTGCTCACCACTCTGTGTGGCAGGTACTTGGCTTGCATGTTTGTTTCTCCTGTCTGCCTCCAATTGTAATCACCCCGACAAGGCCTGCATCTCATTCCCATGTGGATCCTCAGCACTGGCTTCATTTCCTGGCTCCTAGTAGGTGCTCAATATGTGTTTGTTAAATTTAATTGAATCAGATAAAATATAAGGGATAAACATTCAAACTTACTATAGCGCTTTAGTTTAGACAACGGATGGTAATAATCAGTGGACTCGAATTTAGGAGCTTGTACCATCTGTCCTTATCAATTAAGTCGTGACTCTATTTTGAAAAAAAATCTTTGGGAGTAGAGCTGGAAAGAGTGGAAGAAATTTAAAAACCTTTATTTACACTTAAGTGAATTTTAACATTTTGTCAGATAGTAAGGATGTTTTCTAACACTATTATAGAGGTTTTTTCCTTTTTTATGTAAACAAGTAAGTTTTATTTCTCAGCTTTTCAATGTCATTGGAGCAGTGGCAATACCATAATCCTCAGAATCAGATCATTTTTTAAATGCATTGTAGGAATTTATCTTCCTACAGTTTTTCTTTAGTTTATTATTGAAATTAGCATGGCATTTAAGAATCCTGGGATTCTACAGTGTTATCTTTTCCAACTCTTGTAATACTTTAATATCTAGACTTATGCTTAACGGATATTTACATCTCTGAACACAGAACAACTGATGGAAAAAGAAGCATTACCAGTACATAAACTATACAGTTTGTGTGGATAATCTTTTTAATTTTTAATATTTAACTTGTTTAAATACTTTATGTAGTATCTTTCATTGAGTTTTTTCCAGTAATTATTTTTATACTTTCATTTCTTTTTTCCCCAACTGAAACAATAAAAGGATCAGAGATCAAGAAGTCCCAGAGGATGTACAAATCAGGCCAGAGGATGTTTCTTCAGATCCCAGTATTAGTAATTCCAGTGTCAAACTGGAAAACATGGTGGAAGAACATGCTGAAACATCTAGGAAATCTCCAGGTGAAATAAGTGTTCCAATGGACAGCTCTTTACTTTGTACTTTGTCCTCAGAATCTCATCAGGAAGCAGCTAGTAATGAGAATGATAAAAAGCCCGCTAACTACAAATCTACATTACGGCCAGAGGGTGGCACCAGCTCACCAGATTCAGCTCTCTTAGATCAGGAATTGTACAACTCCTTCCATTTCTGGAGGACTCCTCTTCCTGAAATAGATCTAGATATAGAGCTTGAGCAGGGCTCTGGGAATATACTCAGCCCAGAGAGACCAGAAGAAACACCTGAAGTCACCATACCAGGTTCTTCAAATATCACTATGGCCACCAGAAAGGAACTTGAAGAAATGATAGAAAATCTAGAGCCGCATATTGATGATCCAGACGTTAAAGGTATGGAAGAGTCCATCAAGTTCTTTACCCTAAAGCTGATATAAACTATCATTTGGTGACCCTTTTTCCTAGAAAAATTGCCTTTTAAGAATTTGTTTTCACCATCGTCATGTGTTCTTGTCTTGGTAAATACGCTTAATCTGATTATTTCGTAAATTTCATTTAGACAAGCTCATCCCTGTGTTTCTGATGGTAGCATACATATACAGATTTGTTGATTTACAAGTCACTCGCCCTGAAATTTTCACAGTCATTCAAACCGTGCTTTACATGTACCATTTCAAATCTGGAGCCCTGCCTTAACTATTTTGCTCTGGGTTTCATTAACTTTTTTATAAAATAGCAGCAGATGCAGTGTTCCTTTTTAAGAAGGGACTGTGGTCTAGTAACAGACAGAGATATGTTTCCTGTGGAACGTGGTGTTTTAAGAGCCGTAAACATGTATAAGAGTCAACTGGATTTCTTTTTCTCAGTTTTGACTTTTTTCCCATTGGGTTATATGTGTATCACCCAGATTCTTTCATTGTGAACAATAGCCCTAAAGGTTGTTTGATGTTAGAATAAAGAGGGGCCTCTTTCTAAGGGGCAATATGTTCTAAGGCAGTCTGTGGGAGATGAGGCACGCTGGAACAGTCCCCATTGTTCTGCCCACTGGGGCTGGGACCCGATGCAAGTGTTGTCTTTCCCTTTGAAGACTAAAGTCCTCCTCATGACTTTCTGTAACCATTCAGTGAAATAGTATTCCAAACAAAAAACAATTTTGGAAAAGTCCTGTAACTACTCATCCTCAGATCTATCACTTTGTGGGTTTTCTTTTCTTTCTTTTTCTTGTTAGTTTCAGAAGCTAAAATTTCTAAGCTGTCGGTTTGCTCAGTGTTGGGAAATACCATTTTCTTTTACTGTTTATTTTTATTTTTATTTTTTTTTTTTTTTAATTTTTTTTTTTTTTCAACGTTTATTTATTTTTGGGACAGAGAGAGACAGAGCATGAACGGGGGAGGGGCAGAGAGAGAGGGAGACACAGAATCGGAAACAGGCTCCAGGCTCTGAGCCGTCAGCCCAGAGCCCGACGCCGGGCTCGAACTCACGGACCGCGAGATCGTGACCTGGCTGAAGTCGGACGCTTAACCGACTGCGCCACCCAGGCGCCCCTGTTTATTTTTATTTTTGATAGAGAGCTCATGTGAGCAGGGGAGGGGCAGAGAGAGAGCGGGACAGAGGATCCAAACGGTCTCTGTGCTGACAGCAGAGAGCCTGATGCAAGGCTTGAAGTCACGAGAACCGTGAGATCATGACCTGAGCCAAATTCGGACCCTGAACTGAGCCACCTAGGCACCCCAGGAAATACCCATTTTTAAAGCAGATAAAGGGATACCTTTAGTATTCTTCTAAAACATACAAAACCTGCTTCTTTAAACTTTGAACATTATATCAGGGGTGGTCAAAATCATAGTTATCTTCATTTGGCTTTAATTTATCATTTTCAGAGATTTTGTATAATTTTACCCTTGGAGAAAAATGATTTGACTAAAGACAAATTCATATCCTTGACATTTGAAAGTTATTTTTTTTTAATTTTTTGAATGTTTATTATTTTTTTTTAATGTTTATTTATTTCTGAGACACAGACAGAGCACAAGTGGGGGAAGGGCAGAGAGAGAGGGAGACACAGAATCCGAAGCAGGCTCCAGGCTCTGAGCTGTCAGCACAGAGCCCAACACGAGGCTCGAACTCACAAACTGTGAGATCATGACCTGAGCTGAAATTGGTCACTCAACTGACTGAGCCACCCTGGCTCCCCAAGTGTTTGTTAATTTTTGAGAGAGAGACAGAGAGAGAGCAGGAGAGGGGCAGAGAGAGAGGGAGACACAGAATCTGAAGCAGGCTCCAGGCTCTGAGCCGTCAGCACAGAGCCAGACGCGGGGCTTGAACCCACGGACTGTGAGATCATGACCTAAGCCAAAGTCTGATGCTTAACCGACTGAACCACCCAGGTGCCCCTGAGAGTTATTTTAATTTAACTGGCAGATGGTCAGTTTCATTTTTAACCTTTTGTGTTAGGTTTATTGGAATATAATTCAGATCTGTAGAATCCAGCCTTCTGAAGAGACATTTGTGTAAGAGTAGACGCACATAAAGTTGTGTGTGACCCTCACCACTGTCAAGATGCAGAACTGTGACCATCACCCTAGACCATGCCTTTGTGCACCTGTAGCTAGTCCTTTCCTGCCCAGCCACTAGCAACCACTGACCTGTTTTCTGTTCCTGTCATTTTGCCTCTTGCGGAATGCCACATAAATGTAATCAAGTAATATAAGCCTTTTTTGAGTCTGACTTCTGTCGCTTAGCATCATGTTTTTGAGATTTATCCTGGTTATTCCATGTATCACTAGTTCATTCCTTTTTATTTATTTATTTTGATCATTCCTTTTTACTATATAATGAAACAAGGGCAAGAACAGAGGATGGAATATTTCTAATAGAATATCCTATTTTTTATCTCATGGTAGATTATTTTTTATGAAAAATAATCTTACCACTTTCTTTGCTCATTTCTCATTGTGGCTTCTGTCACTGATCTTTACCATGACCCAGGATTCCACAGTATATGACAGCTTGGTGATGTAGCAACTACTGAGGCTTTTTGTTTTGTCAGAAGCTTCGTCAGAATCTTCCCTTAGTAGTTTGTCTCCACCCCTTCCACACTTGCCCACCCCAGATGAGGAGCAGTGAGACACAGAGAATTACACCTCAAACTAAGGATGTTCATAGCTGAGGGTACTCAATTTTTGGTAAACATTTATAGCTTTTAGCTTTACAAATTTTACTGTTCATTTATTCAGTTGATCAGGGTTTAGTAACTGCTATTTTGAATGAATCTTATGCTCCATTTTTATGAAAAAAAGATTGCTAGCCCAGCTTTTTTGGCCTGTTCTGGGGGCTCTCACTGCATTATAGTACCTGCTAGTTCTCTGCCATCGTAGCACTAACAAATGTCAACTGAAACATTAAAATGTTTTAATAAATAGCTAAAAGTGCTATGCATAGCGTGCTTTTTAAAAAAACCTACATGTACATGCGAGTTTTAGGATATGACCTTGTGTTTCCAAAGATGGCTAATACTATTTGACTTAAAATAGTACCATAAATTTACAGGCTGCAGTTGAGAGATTTCAGCACAAATACTATATTGTGATTTAGTCAGTTTTCTTTCTAAATTATCTCTTAAGCCTGCTGCAATTTAAATTTGTTATGGTATCCTTTCCGCCTGTAATAATGACACTTGCATAACCTGTGCATGGACTCGTTCCCTCAACATTACTTACTGAGCAACTACTATTGTGCCAGATACTTTCCTAAGCACTAAATATCTAGCAGCCGCAAACCAGACAGAAATCCCAGCCTCAGAGAGCGCAGAAGGATGAGACACTTGATGCACAAACTGCCTGTGTCAGATGTTCTACAGTAAAGTATCAGTGGGCCGTGTTGGGCATTTTCTGCTTAGGCTACAGAATGCTTGAATTTGTAGTTTTATTGAAATCTGAGGACATGTTTAACTTCTGTTAATTTCAGTAACTGTGTCTTAGTTTTCCATAGCCAGAGGGTGTTCTGAAGGGATATACCTTAATTTTGGATGCTTTCTCGTTTCTGATTCTGCCATTGGGGTAGCCATTTCCTTCAAAACTATCAGAAAACGTCCACATTTTTGAAAGGCAGAGAACTTTAGTCCCAAATTGGGACACTAACTGCTGCCCAGCTACGGAACTACTGCATAAGTAGTTCATGTGTAATTTTTGCATGTGTAGATTTTTGTCAGCTGGGCTATAAAATGGTAAGGAAGCACACTGCCCAGAGACAGTGTTTTAGGGCATATGCTCAAAAGTTGGGTTTCCAAGTTCCCAAGCCTCTGTGTCAGTCGTTCCTTTCCTGTGTTGCTAGCTGTCCAGCGGGCAGTGTCATGGGAAGCAGTAACAAGGCTAGGGTTTCTTTTTTTTAAGGCAACCTTTGCTTAACAGTCTTGCTACTTTAACTCTTAACCTTCTTCAAAGCAGGGATTTTTTTTTTTCTTTGTGGGTTTTTTGGTCAAAAAATTCAAGTGTTTCCAGGGATTAGAATGAGATCTTCTAGTCAGAAAAAGAACCCTTTCTGTGTTCTAGAACAGAAACGTAGCCTACATGGAAGACCAAAGAGGGAAATAGTCAAATGCGAAGAAGGTGTAAGAGATCCCCTTTTCTAAAATACTTACCAAGGGAATTTGAGGTTTTTCTGTCTCTGTTTAGGGCAGCTACAAAATCTTTGTTGCTGAGCTGATTCAGGATTGAACTCTGAGTAGCCTTATTGATGCCAGCTTGGTTTACTCTAGCTAGATTCATGGACTACAAAAGGAAAAAATGCCTGGGCTCACAAAATACAGATTTCTACCCAATTTAGGCCCAGTGGGAGAATTGAGCCATTTTGGTAGCTGTGGTCAGAATAATGTTTCTTGATTGAAATCAATGAATGGTTAGGAATTTGTGACTACCCACCAGTATAATATGTGCAAGAGTTAGAGATTATAAAGGTTTGGCCTAACTCTACCAGCTTCTTCAGGGAGTAAAATTCCAAGTTTCTAGGTTGTCCCTGTTTCTGAGCATGAGTCACTAGGGTCTGTGTTTCTTTCACAAGTCCACGATGAAACCAGCCCCGGTTCCTGGGGTTTCCATCTGTATTATAAGTAAAATGCATATCTTGATGAAGGACGTGTGTGTTCCATTTTCTTAAATTTGTCATGGTGGTGGATCCTTCTAAAAGGTCAGCATTAGCCAGGCATTAGAATCTGCCTCATTCTCTGGCTGGAGAATTGAAGCAGATCAGGGTTCCTCAGGAATCCGCACTAGGCTCTGTCTTTCTGATCTTTATGTATCAATTTTTTGAGGAAGGTAATGTCACAGTGTAACTCATTTAAACTTTTATGAACGCACAAACATCAAAATAGACAAAGAGAGGGGCGCCTGGGTGGCTCAGTCGGTTACACGTCCGACCTCAGCTCAGGTCATGATCTTGCAGTTCCTGAGTTCGAGTCCCTCATCAGGCTCTGTGCTGATGGCTCGGAGCCTGGGGCCTGCTTCAGATTCTGTCTCTCTCTCTCTCTCTCTCTCTCTCTCTCTCTCTCTCTCTCCCTCCCTCCCTCCTCCATTCACACTCTCTGTCTTTAGCAAATAGAGAAAGAGAAGTATGTGGTCCATGTAGAGATAAATGACTCATGTAAGGCATTTTCCTTGAAAGGCTTTCATTAATCAGTTACTTCCAGGGAAGCAGAATTAAAATGCATTAGGGCTCTCTCTCACACACACCACATGCATTTTATGTGGGACAAAACATTTTAATTTTTAGGTTTAAATTTTAGGTTTAATTTTTAGGTTTTTAATTTTAGGTGTTTTAGGTCTCTTTTAGTACTGTTGTGATTTTGTTTTGGAAACTTAGTAGATTCCAGAAGGGGGACCTAAACCAATGATAAGGATTAGTAAAGATTACAGCTGGAATTCTCACAAGAATGAGCATACTTTTCATGAGTGACTTTTTATGATTAAACACGTTCAGTTTACTTACTTAATTTAGCAACTAATGACCTAATAGACTAGAACTTCATCCTGTATGTCTCTTGTATCTCCGTTTCCGGGTTCCCAATGTGCTTGGGCTTGCGTGTCAGAGGTGGCTGTAGCACAGTAACAGATTGTCTTAGAGAGCTCTGATTGCTTTTTTATAATCTTTAAGTAGAGAGGGGACATACTTTCTGACCTTCGTACTAATTAACTTCAAAGTTAAAATTGATGAATTACTATATTTTGAGCTTCCAGGTGGATTGTTACTTAAAGTGAACTCTAAGCAGTGTTTTTGTTTTTTTGTTTTTCTGTTTTTTTTTTTTTTTTTTTTTTTGCTAAGTGTCTCATTTGTTTTCAGGGAAGGAAGAATGCCTTATTTCAGTTTTGAATCACTTTTATAAAAGAAAATGTAACTTGAAATGTAGACAGTGCTATAATTTGTCATTTTGGTTTGCTGCAAGCAAGACAGAGCTCAATTTGGGATGTCTAAGTCACTAATTGCATGTTCAACAGGAATTAGGGGAAAATAAAATAAACTGGGATAAGATATGAGATGTTGAAATGTAATTGCAACAAAAATCTTTGTAATTACCGTTGTTTTATGTTGGCAGGGCTTGTGTGACTGCTCTTCTGCTAAACTAGCTTAGTAAGTAAGCCTTGTCAGTTCGATTCCTGCACTACCAAAACATAGTTAACTTACATTGAAATTGACTCCTTTTAATAAACTGGAGGTACCTCCAAAACTAGATAGCTTCTCTCTTTCATACTAACGCAGAATAATGTACAGTAGTGGATAAACATTTTTAATCTCATGAAAGCATATTAGTTTTCTCCTTTTTCTCCTGAAGGACTAATGATTTACCACAGTAGTTTTTTTTCAGCTTTCTGATGGCAGTGTCACAAAAGTGTGCATTTCATTGATAACCTGTAATGCAAACGGAGAAAAAACTGGCAAGCGCACTGTCGGCTCTGCCGCTCACACGCCCTCTCCCTGTTCCGCCCACAGCGCAAGTGGACGTGCTGTCCGCCGCGCTGCGCGCTTCCAGCCTGGACGCCCGTGAGGAGGCCAGCGACGCCGAGAAGAGGAGTGACGGGCAGGACGCGCTGGGTGCGAATGAGCTGCCAAACTGTAAAACAACTCACGACGCCTCCGTGCCTTTAATCAGCGATGCTGTTGAGGTAACGCACTCAGTCGAGCGTTTATCCAGTGAGAATAGTTCCAGTCCGAAAAGTCTTCTGTTGGGGAATAGTTGTAGCCGGTCACTTTTGCGTCAGTACGTTCCGTTTGTGGCTGATTGCCTCAGCTCTCCCTCTGGCGTAAAGTAAAAGTAGTCGTCAGCGCATCCTGTCTTTGTGACGTTAGTGTCATGTTCAGTGCTTGGAGACGTAAATCCCGATCCTGTCTACACGACCATTTGAGTAGCCTCAATGTGTTAACGTAGCTCACTGCAGTGAAATAGTCTTACTGGAAACAAAGCCCTTTATCAAGAATAATTAACTCTTCCCTTTTCTTTTTGGAGAGGTGCTTTGTTTCTGCTCGGACCATTTCACTGCAGCAAGCAACACAGTATTCTGAGCGGAAGATCGGGACTTGAGGCCATGTTGCGGAGGGGCCAGTGGCATTATCTGGACTCTGGAGTGTGAGGGTGGGTACTGTTACTAGCATCATCTTCACTGTGTACTTGGAGCTGTTCTGTGTGATCCTTCCCTGATCTCCTCCTGCATTCCCCCCCCCACCCCCCAGCCAGCATCATTGGGTATCAGTATTTCTTATCCCTTGTTTATATAAATAAAGGATAAGCAATACACCACTGGTTGCCAGACTCCAGCGGTCACAGATCAGAGCAGCTTGAGTGATAAGCTCAGGAAAAGAGTGCCTACATACACACCAGGGATGGAGAGGGTTCTTGGAGTGTCAGTGGATTTCTGTTTTGTTTTTTGTTAGGTGACATCTGGTAGAGTTAGAAATCTTTTATAATACCAGTGCTTCGGAATGAAACCCTGGCCACCTGTCAGCATTGGAGATTTGAATACTGTGATACCTCTGCATTTTAGAAGGTGTTTTGTGTGTTTTGGAGGTTTTATTGGAGCTGTTAAAAAAGTGTATTTGTGAAATAAGAGATAGCCAGGAATAGAAACAGTAGAAGAAAAGCTGCGTATGACCTCCCATGGCCTTTAAAACGTTGACTGAAAGCCCCCTCTAAATACTATCTAATGAATAAGCTCATTTTAGATATTTGAACCATTTCAAAACTGTTTCTAAATTTACATTTTAATGAGCTCATTCTGGAATTCATTTTCATACATTTAGCAACCTATTTGAGTTTGCCTTAGGGGAAGTTCTTAAGAGGTCTTAGGTATGTTTACAAGCTTTTAAAAGCATGAAGAATTTATGTATGTATATCATCTGGCAGTCTTGAAAGGTAAGTAACTTAGTAAGATGGTTTAAGTGAAGTGAAGGTTTAAGAAGGGACGGTTGTTTACGTAAATGTTTTTCCCTAACAGAATATGGACTCTGCCCTTCGCTATATTCATAACGACTCGGACTTGAGCACCAACAGTAGTTTTAGCCCTGATGAGGAGAGGAGATCTAAAATACAGGTGAGTGAGAAGCCTTTATGTGGTGTGGGTCTTGTCCATTCCTGTTCTAAACCCATTTCCCACTGAATTTGGTCCTTCTTACGGTAAGTTTTTTAAAAATAAGACTTAGTATATCATACTTTCGATAAGAAAATTCAAATAGAGTAAAACACCAGCAGAAATCTTCCTCTTCTCATACCTGTGATAACATCCTTTGGAGTAACCACGGATCACAGCTCCTCGTATATTTCTTCATAAACGTTTCATGGGCACAGAAACATGCATGCACACCCCTTTTTGTCTGTCGGAGACAGAATCATGCCATTGTACCTAGGTATGTCATGATTGCCTAATTTGCCAAGAATTACAAGATACAGCTCGATTTCAGGGATGACAGTAATGAAAAAATGTCCCAAAGCCACATGAAGTGCCATCAGTGACAAGTTACACTCCAGTTTCAGAAATTTTAAACGTGGGAAAATGTGTTGATGGAATATTTGGAATATGGTAGTTTGTACCTTGCGTGCGTGCGTGCGTGCGTTGATCTTTCCATGTGCTTGCCATCACCCCCACCCACCATGGGAACGCAGTGTCCATGCAGCGTGGCCTCTGTCTTGCAAAGACTTTACGCCTTTTGTGGTTCCTTACTCGCCTCCGGGTTTAGTCCTGTGATTTTATAAGCAGTGCCGCACTCGTTGTGATTATGTGTGGCATTTGCTTCTGGGACTGTAGATTTCCTAGGTCAGATGGTGTACGTTCTTTTTCTGTTTATTGAAAATAAAATTGGTGTTCACGGCGTTGTGAAACAATCTTTTAACCCCTCCTGTAGAGATATTTTCAAGTTAAAACAGACTGTCTCATTCTTTTAATGAGTTTATTTCAGTTTTAATTTAAATTTTTTTTTTATGTTTATTTAATTTTGAGAGACAGAGACAGTACAGTGTGTGAGCTTGGGAGGGGCAGAGAGAGGGAGACACAGAATCCAAAGCAGGTTCCAGGCTCCGAGCTTTCAGCACAGAGCCCGATGCAGGGCTGGAACCAACAAACTGCGAGACCACACGCTTAACCGACTGAGCCACCCAGACGCCCCATTTTACTTTTAAAAGATTTATAAGTTCACGTAGTTCAAAATTCAAAAGGTACAAAGGCAGTCAGTGATAGTTCCTTCTCAGCTTTTCTCTTCTATCCATTTGGCTGCCCCCAAAGCAACCAGTTTTGCATTTCTTTTGTATATTCTTCCAGAGCTGCATTACATATATGTGAGCAAGATTGTGTATACGTCCTTCTTTTCCTCACATTTATACAGATGGTTAGATGTCTATACACTTTAAATTTTTATAGATGGGGTGCTTGGGTGGCTCAGTCGGTTAAGTCCACTTCGGCTCTGGTCATGATCTCACTGTTTGTGGGTTCGAGCCCCGTGTCAGGCTCTGTGCTGATGGCTGAGAGCCTGGAGCTTGCTTTAGATTCTGTGTCTCCCTCTCTGTCCCCTCCCTTGCTTGCACTCTCTCTCTGTCTCTCTCTCAAAAATAAACATTAAAAAAATTTAAAATATTTATAGATAGTTGCTCAATTCCCATCTAAAATTGGAAATTTTGGTGGTGTTTTTATAAAAATACATGTTGGTAATAGTGCACATGAATGCCTGTTTTCTCACATGTACTAGGTTACATCAAACTTTACAGTCTTTGCAAACATTACAATCTTTGGGATGTGCTGGTCTTTTAATGTTTCTTTTAAATTTAGTGATCAGTTCTAATCATCCTTTGGGCTGTTACCAGTTTTAAGATCTTAACCATTTTTCTTCTAGGTTTGCTTTTGTTTATTTATGTATTTCCCTTAGCATGTTTTCTTACCTTTTTTCTGTTAGTAGATACCTAAAACTTTGAGACTGGGTTTTTCTCTGTTAGTTGAGATGCTATGTTAAATTCATACATTTAGGGCACCTGGGTGGCTCAGTTGGTTGAGCATCCGACTCTTGATTTTGGCTCAGGTCATGATCTCAGGGTCGTGGAATAGAGTCCTACATCGACCTCTGCACCGAGTGTGGAGCCTGCTTAAGATTCTCTCCCTGTGTCTCTCTGTCTCTCTTTCCGTCTTCCTCTCTCCCGGTACTCACGCGCGCGCTTGCTCTCGCTCTGTCTCTCTTTCTCTCTCTCTCAAATAAAACAAAAAATTTAATAGATTTAAAAATATGTTTGCCTGATTTATGTCTACACTGCTAAAATGAATCACTGTGCTCTCTCTCCTCACTAGGATGTTGTGCCTCAGGCTCTGTTAGATCAGTATTTATCTATGACGGACCCCTCTCGTGCCCAGACAGTCGACACGGAGATTGCTAAGCACTGTGCATACAGCCTTCCCGGCGTGGCCCTGACGCTCGGCAGGCAGAACTGGCACTGCCTGAGAGAGACCTATGAGACACTGGCGTCAGACATGCAGGTGAGCAGGGCAGCTGAGGAATAAGCACAATGTGCATGGATGGAAGGCGTGGTGATTTTCCCGTCAAGACCTACTAGAATTTCTGTCCATGTTCCAGCAAATACTTGGTGTTATGGGATATTGGGCCTGAGCTCAGAAGTAATACCAAAGAGGTTTCTTTTTGTATGGTCCACGTTCCACCATTTGGAAATTATCACCACAGTTACGTGCCGAAGTTCCTAACTTACAAATGTGTTACTGTCTGAAGTTGATGTATAGATTCATTCCAGACATGGTGTTGTAAATGGCTGCTTTGATTTTTTTTTAAAGACCTTAATAGAGCTGTATGCGTAGTGTTAGCACTTCTGAGCTCTGGCCCTGGGTCAGGGAACGTTGCAGTAATAAAGGTGGGAGAAGTTCCGTGTGTGCTGCGTGCTTGTGTGTGCACTTGTGCACACTTTGTCCAGACCCACACGCTACCACCACCGCCCTCTCTGAAAGAAAACGAAATGTGAAGTGTTGACCCAGGTCATCTTGTCTGGATATCTGTGTATTTTTTGTGGCTCTTTTCCCAGATTTTGTTGACTTAACTTCCCCTGCCATTAGGTCTGGTTTCTGTATTGTACACCAAAATTTTGCCCCTCTTGCACAAAATCTGTTCCTTCAGTGAAATTTAATCTCTCGGTTATTAAGAAAGCAGTCTGGTTAGACTGATTTATGCTGTGATACGAATGAGTTTCTCTTAAATGTGTTAGTAATTAATGCATTTTTCAAGGAATCATGCTGTTGATTAAGCAAGGTAGGAGTTGAAAGTAATCTTTTTTTTTTCAACGTTTATTTATTTTTGGGACAGAGAGAGACACAGCATGAATGGGGGAAGGGCAGAGAGAGAGGGAGGCACAGAATTGGAAACAGGCTCCAGGCTCTGAGCCATCAGCCCAGAGCCCGACGCGGGGCTCGAACTCACGGACCGCGAGATCGTGACCTGGCTGAAGTCGGACGCTTAACCGACTGCGCCACCCAGGCGCCCCTGGAGTTGAAAGTAATCTTGAGAGAACATAGTTTCATTTCCTCCACTGACCTATGAGTTTAGGAATCCAGGGTCCGGGTGAAGTGAATTTATCCTGTGTTCACACGCTTCTTCACTAGTAGAACTGGGCAGGGGCCACAAAGGCCCAATTTCCAGAGTGCTGGTGGTTTTCCATCATCAGTCCACAGACCTTTCAGGGTTCCTGGTGACTAGGAAGGCCCTAGATGGCTAGGGCTTCATGCCTTCTCCGTCCCCTCCACTCCATCCGAACACTTCTGCCTTCATCTGCTTGATGTGTTGAATGTGGGTACAAAATTTTATTTCAAGAACGGGGTCTAGAGTGCTTGCTGTAAATAGCTTCTCCTCAAGCAGAGTGTTTTAAGGTAAGTAACAAAGTAAACATTTTACAATTAAAACAATGTGAAGAAAAACATGTTTTTAATGTATATTTCCTATGTTTTCCTATTCTTACATTTCCTTAGTTGTCACTTCCTTAACAACCAGTTTTATTACTATTTTTTAATCCAAGATAGGCTGTACAGGAATCAGAAGGGGAACAGTCAAGCGAGGATGATGGATGTGGGACACATCCGTAAATTGGGCATCAGGGGTTCAGAGAACTACAGAGATTGTGCCATTCGTGATTTCCAATCATTTTTCCCTTTGTAAATGGAAGGAGAGAATACGTACTGTGTGGGGCTTTGAAATTTTCTCAGCCAGTTTTTGATACATAGCATACATTTAAAACTGAGGATCTATTACTTCTATTACTTCCATTACTTCAATTCTGCTTTAGTTGTTAGAGATTGGTAACGTTCCGATGTTAAGTTAGCCTTCATGTACTGAGAGTGAAAGCACTCAGTACTGTGTGCTTCGCTTGTGAACGTGGTCCTCTCTGTCTCTGCAGTGGAAGGTTCGTAGGACATTAGCCTTCTCCATCCACGAGCTGGCAGTTATTCTTGGAGATCAGCTGACGGCTGCAGATCTGGTTCCGATCTTCAATGGATTTTTGAAAGACCTCGACGAAGTCAGGATAGGTGTCCTTAAACATTTGCATGATTTTCTGAAGGTAACTTTTAAATTATTCTGCATAAAAACACACTAAAGTTCCACTGTGGACTGAAAGTTTTGATTTTCTATTCCCACCAAGATGAAGTCTCTGTATGTTCATGCGTCAGAAAATGTAGCCATGAGTTGATAGATGTAATGACTTAAAAAAAAGAAATAGTCCTGTTCTCATCACTTTTGCTGGTGTTCTCTTAATTTTTAATTTAGAATATTTACACCAAATCTCATTTCTAAACGGTGTTTTAGAAATCATCACTACAAACACTTGTACTTTCCCCCCCACCAAAATTATTGAATTACATACAATTCAGCAATAGAATACATACATACAATTATTGAAAATACATACAGAAATTCCATGAACATTAAGTTTAGAGGCTTTGTGATATTTTAGGAGTCCAAAAATTTCCCAGTAGTCTTCAGTCCTTTGGTGTGGATCTCTGGCCTTGCAGATGAACAGCTATCGTCTTAAAAATTGTTAGTCCTGGAATACTGTTGTTTTTTAGACTTAAACCTTGAAATGGGCTCTTGTAGTTTGAGATTTTGAGGTACAGAAGTACTGTAATCCTGCTTTTAAAAAAATTTTGAGGGGCGCCTGGGTGGCTCAGTCGGTTGGGCGACCGACTTCGGCTCAGGTCATGATCTCGCGGTCGGTGAGTTCGAGCCCCGCATCGGGCTCTGTGCTGACGGCTTGGAACCTGGAGCCTGCTTCCGATTCTGCGTCTCCCTCTCTCTCTGACCTTCCCCTATTCATGCTCTGTCTCTCTCTGTCTCTAAAATGAATAAACGTTAAAAAAATTAAAAAAAATTAAAAAAAAAAATTTTGATACTGTGGTGTTACATTTTATACAGATCACACTGAAATTTCTCTTGTCCCAGTAATGTCCTTTATAGCCTCCCCCGCTAAATATCAGAGTCCAATCAGGAATTGCATGTTGAATTTACTTTTTTTTTTTTAATGTTTGTTTATTTTGAGAGAACAGGTGAGCAAGAGTGGGGGGTGGGGGCAGAGAGAGGGGGGAAGAGAGAATCTCAAGCAGGCTTTGCACTGTCAGCGCAAAGCCAGATGCAGGGCTCAGTCTCACAAACCATTAGATCATGGCCTGAGTCAAAATCAAGAGTTGGACATGTACCTGACTGAGCCACCCAGGTGCCTCTGCATATTGAATTTAAATATTGTATCTCTTTATTGTCATTGGCATTTTTGAAGAGGCCCACCTGTTGTTTTCCAGAATGCTCTCAATTTGAATTTGTCTGAGTATTGATACACCGTGAGACTCAGGTCACACAGATTTTCTTTGTAGGCACATTGCCTGTGTATCCTATCGGGAGGAACATCATCACTGGTGATGCTGACTCTAGTCACTTGATTATGTCAGCACGTTTCCTCTGTTGTAACAACCTTTCACCTTTGTGATTAATAATTACTTGGTGGGGGGACACCTGGGTGGCTCAGTGGGGTAAGCATCTGACTTCGGGTCAGGTCACGATCTCACGGTTTGTGAATTCGAGCCCCATGCTGGGTGAGTTTGAGCCCTGTGTCGGGTAAAACACAAGCCCTGCTTTAGGTAAGCCTTGCTTCTCTCTCCCCCTCTCTCTGTCCCTCGCTCACATGCTTGTTCTCTCAAAAAGATAATAAAATAAATAAAAATAATTTTAAAAATAATAATAATTACTTGGTGGGGTGAGTCTTTTTCCCCCATGTCTCTCACACAGGGCTTTTGCATCTGTGCATCTATACATGGTCCTTGCCTAAATCAGTGGTTACTGTGTTGGTTGTAAAAATCTGATTTTCTATTTTTATAATTTCTCCATTATCAGTTGGCATTCTCATGTAAAGCTAATCTTTCCCTTCTCTCCCTCCCTGTTTTTGGAAGGTTTTTTAGTGTGTGAACTCCAGATTTTTTTTTAACTTTATTTTTTTTAGATATTTTTTTCTTTACATTCCTTGTCTTCTCCCTCCCTCCCTCTCTCTCTCTCTTTTTCTCAGAATTCTTTTCCTATTTAGTATAATCCATTTTTGTCCTTGGTTGTGAACATCAGCTTGGCTACCAGGAACCCCTGAAAGCTGACTTCTGTGCCCCTTTTGATCTGTGCCCTCACATTTAAGCACATCCTTATTTCCAGGCCCACCTCTGAGGACTTCCTCTCCTCTAGCCCCGAGTCAGCTCTTTCTCCAAGGAGCCTGGTATTTAGAGAGTGGAGAGTGGTATTTAGAAGCCAAGACCCAGGCACTGGATATGCACACTGCTCCCATAGTGTCATTTCCTTTACTTTTCAGGGGACAGACAGGAGCTGGGGGAGTGGCGGGGGAGGTGGGGGGCTTTTTTTGGTTTGTTGTGTTTAAATTATTGAGTTCATCTCGATCATTCAGCTTCCAGTCCCATACGATTTCCTCTCCTTTTTCCACTTCGTGTTTTTTCTTTCCTCTCATGGTAAAAAACTCTCTTCTTAACATGAATATATTAAGTCGTTTGCTCAGTTCTACAACATACATGAAGTTGTTTCAGAATTACTGCACCAATAATAATTCTGACATCAACTCAATTCAGTAACATTCAAGATTTCCTTCAGCACTTTGTCCTTAGAGCATATCCCACAAACATGTATAGTCAGAGTACTTTTTTCTATGTGATTCTTACCTGTTTGATGTACAGTTAAGTTTGCTTCTGTTGGTATCACATTTATGGTTTTCCCCCTTGCTGACTATAAACCTACTTGACCATACCTGTAGAGCAGTTACTGGGATAAATTCACTCTTTTCGCTCAACAAATATGTATCGATTACCTACCATGTGCCATCACGGTGCCATCCACTAGGCTCACATATCTGAGGAGGAGCACATTATTCTCTTCAAAGAGTTCGCAGTAACAAGGGTGTCCAGTGAACAAAGTGGGTCATTGCTACCATAAAGCTGTGCCCAAGGTGCTGTAGGGTTCAGAGGAGGTCACACGTGGCCCAGGGAACAAGTATTTCAAGAGGGTAAGACTCTTGGTGGTAAATGGGATTATCAGGGGGAAATGAACTTATCAGTTTTTAGAACAATTAGATGTACCTACTATATCTGTTCTCCTTCAGAAGAATTAACTATATTGTTTATTGTAGTCGTTTTCAAGCAGTGTGATAAAAGTAGTAATGCCCATATATTGTTTTAGTGCATATTTTCATTTTGTCACTTCAGCTTCTTCATATTGACAAAAGAAGAGAATATCTTTATCAACTTCAGGAGTTTTTGGTGACAGATAATAGTAGAAATTGGCGCTTTCGAGCTGAACTGGCTGAGTAAGTTCTAACAATTTATTGGACTATAGTTTGGAGGGATGTTTACTTCCTATTTACCTTTTCTAGATTTGTTCATTACTTTGAGTAGATACAAATGTCTGTCTGATGTTCTATTCCTTTTAATATGTCTTGAAATGCAAGTGTTGACAGCAGTGAATTTTCTCAGCTTTTTTTTTTTTAAGCCTGTTTCACCATTTATTATTATTATTATTGTTATTGTGATAACATACACATAACCAAATTTGCCATTGGTGAAATGTAGTAGGTTCAGTGTTATGCAACCATTACCACTCTCTGGTTCTGGAACATTCCATCTTCCCAAAAGGAACACCATACCCCTTCCCAGTCATTCCACATCCCTCTCTGCCCTCGACTTCTAGCAGCTGTTAACCTATTATGTATGGATTTGCCTGTTCTGGACATTTCATATAAGTGGAGTTTTATCACATGTGGCCTTTTGTGTCTGATTTCTCCACTTAGCATAATATTTTCGAGATTCATTCATGTTGTAGCAGGTGTCAGAACGTTATTACTTTTTGTGACTGTATAATACTGCATTGTGTACCACTTTTTAAAATCCATTCAATTGATACACGTTTGGGTTGTTTCTACTTTTTTGGCTGAAGTGACTGGTACTGCCCGTAATATTCAAATACAAGTTTTTCTGTGAACACCTATCTATCTTCAGTTATTTGTGGTGGATTTGCTGGGTTATTTGATAATTCCATTTCGTTTGCTGAGGAGCCACCAAACTGTTTGCCACAACAGCTGTACCATTTTACATTCCTATGAGTAATGTGGTTTAGTTTTACCACATCCTCCCCAACACTTGGTATTTGCCTTTTTAAAAAAGATTATAGACATTATTATAGTGGGTGTGAAGCAGTGTTTTATGGTCATCTTAATTTGTATTTCCTTAATGACCGGTGGTGTTTAACACCTTTTCATATGCTTGTTGACCATTCGTATATAATCTAAAGAAATGTCTATTCAGATCCATTGCCCGGTTTTTAATTGGGTTTATCTTAAGTTGGGTTAAGTTGTAGGAGTTCTGTATATGTTCCGGATTCCAGACTTCACTTGCATTTCTAAAAGATATCTTTGCTGGATATAGAATCGGGACTGCCAGGTTGGGTTGTTGTTTGTTGTTTTCTTCATACCTTAAAGGTGTCAATCCACTGAGTTCTGGCTTGCCAGGTTTGGACTGTAAATAGGCACACCTCTTCTGCCCTTAGTGTGGAGGGTTGGGTCCATCTACTCAGGAGCAAGCTGGGTTTGGGCTTGTTGTTGCTTTGATTGCCTTCGGTGCAGGATATGCTTTGATTCTTCTCGCCGGGGCCTGCCAGTGCCTTCTGCTGAGGGTGGGGACTGGGGTGCCAGGGGGCCTTTTCACGTGTTAGCATTCCTCCCTCAGCTCTCGTGCACCCCTGCAAAACGGGTGGGTCTCTTCCCTTCCCCTGGCTGTAGGCTGCTGTGAGGACGTGGTTGGCTTGTGCTGGAAAAGGGGAGAATCTTGGTTATTTGGGGAGGCCCTGTGTGCCTGGACTTTCTCAGAATTCTGCCCTCTCCCTGTAACATCCAGTTTCTGCCTTGTGTCTGTGGTCAGTGTTGGGCAGAGGCTCCTGCCCCTCCTCAGCAGAAGGAGACTTGTGCCTGTTATCAGTGCAGGGTCTCAGCTCTGAAGGTTCTCTACCCCTTTCCCTGGAATAGAGTTTGCTCTTCTCCTCTGCCCCCAGCTGCAGTGTCTGCCTGCACCCAGGCGTGGACAGGCTCTGCCGCCCCTCCGTCAGCGCCTTAAGGCTCGAGCTGGGTAAAGAGAAGGACCCAGGAGGGGAGTGCGCGGGGTTTGATGCCTGTCCCCCAACGTGTGTCAGTCATTTCCTGCCTGCTAAGGCGCCTCTCCACTTTGCTTACCTGATGCCAGACTGGCTCATGTGGTGTGCGCCCAGGGAAGGGAGGCCAACAAGAAAGATTGCAGTGTCACAAAATAAGAGTTGATAAGTGTGCCCTTGTCTCTAAGGATTTATGTTTGTATGTATACACAGGTACATTGGTCATCGCTGCGTTATGTATATTCATGCCTCTAGCTTATTCCCTGCTGACTACAAATGTAAATAATCTTAACCATAAAACCTGAAAGGCAAAAGTCTCATTCATATCTGAGGTATTTCTTGAAGGGCATTGTTGCGTCCACTCAGAGTAGCGTCATGGACACTGTCAGTCTTCAGGTCTCGCGAGACATAATAGGAACACTCGCTAGAGGTAGAGACCTCTTCACTTCTCTTATCCCTCGTAAGCCTGCCATTCCCTTCAGAGCTGCTCAGAGCCTTGGCAGTTCCACACCAGGCTACCTGATGCTGCCAGAACTTCTTATTTAGAAAACTGATTTATAGGTGGAAGTATCTCAGTATCTGGACAATACCTGTGGAAAAAACATGTTCCGTGTCCCAGTTGAACCTACTAGGAAATGCTTTGCCCTGTGTCAGTCCCTGCGGACACAGAATGCCACATTTGTCTCCCTTACATTCAGAAGGCAAGAGCTACTTCTTGAACTCGCATAGCGTTTAGATGCATTTCCAGATACACGGAGACTGGAAATAACTCTATGCATGAGAGACCACACTAATCATGAGTCTTTGCATGCACTTGTCTTACAGACAAGTGTCCGGTGGGACAGATGATTTACATGATTAACCTGTTTTCATTTATTTATTTTAAAATTGTAATTATATTTTTATTTTTATAATTCATTTTTATAGACAGCTGATTTTACTTCTAGAATTATATAGTCCCAGAGATGTTTATGACTATTTACGTCCCATTGCTCTGAATCTATGTGCAGATAAAGTTTCTTCTGTTCGTTGGATTTCCTACAAGTTGGTATGTGTTAAAATTTTTATAATTTTAGAACAGCTAACTATTTAATAAGATCTTAGAACAGAAGACATTCCTCACTTGTGTGTGTTCACCCTCTTAGGTCAGTGAGATGGTGAAGAAGCTGCACGTGGCCACGCCACCCACGTTTGGAGTGGACCTCATCAATGAGCTTGTAGAAAACTTTGGTAGATGTCCCAAGTGGTCTGGTCGGCAAGCCTTTGTCTTTGTCTGCCAGGTAAGTGAAGACTTACCCATTTGTGACCCCTTTCTCTATCTAAAGCTATGTTTCTTCTTTCACTCTTGGCCTCTCAACACCTTGTTTCTTATCCCTACGGAACAGAGTGGCTTTTCACAGGATCACCTGTTCCTTGGAGTTGGGTGTCTGCCTTGCCCATCCCACAGCCATCCACTAGAGGGTGCTCGGGGTCCACAGCCTATGGCACATGTGTGCAAATGAATGTGACTGCACACTCCAGGTCTGCGTGGAGCCACTTAAAAACTGTGTGTCTGCAGGGACTTAAAATTTTGTTATTTTTGTTTTGAGTTCCCAGGTGCCTGGAATATTGGTTTGAAAGGAAGTAACTAAAATCTGTAGCACTTAAGCTGTCACTAAAAGATAACGCTAGCTGGCATTATGGTTTGATAGACTAACTTGGCAAATCTAAAGCAGCTGTTTCTCTTCCCTAGACTGTCATTGAGGATGATTGCCTTCCCATGGACCAGTTCGCTGTGCATCTGATGCCACATTTGCTAACCTTGGCAAATGATAGGGTTCCAAACGTTCGAGTGCTACTTGCAAAGACATTAAGACAAACCCTACTAGAGAAAGGTGGGTGGGTAGGTGACTGTGTTAGGAAAACCGTACGTGGCAGGGAGGAGGTTCGTAGACTACATGGATAGATAAGTCGCTAAGCAGGAATATTGTATGTTCATAGGCAGAGTCTAATAAAAGAATATATTTGTAAGTTGTTAATGGAGGTTCCCCCTAGAAAGGACATAGATTAGAGGACAGGGACTTTTCACCTTTCTGCTCTAGTTGCATTTATTTCATAATTGCAAACTTACTGTTTGAAAAATTGGATAGTCACTTAAGACATTATGAAAAATTACCGCCTTTAGTCGGCCCCACTTGACATCTGTTACTGTGTTTGGAGCTAGGAGGCATGTTTGTGTTTCCCCCTCCTCTTCATTAGACGAAAGACAAATGCCCCCTAGGATTTGCTTTGCTGCAAATCCTAATAAGCTGCTCAGGATTTCACTTGTTTTATTGTAATCCTCCTAAAATACCTAATAAATATCATTTAAATGCATGAACTCATGAATGAAGCACAGAAAGAGGTTTGTAATAGGTTTATAAGAATATGGTAAATGAATAGTGTTTCTTTTTTCTCCTTTAGAATTCAGTTAAATTGTTTTAGGAGCAATTATAGGGAAATGGCTAGAGAAGACTGGCTTTCAGTCTGCATGTATGATTGGTATTTGGGGTGTTTTTCCTGAGCGAATGAATAGCTGTCACAAGTGTAAGTTTTAATATATTAGCTTAGCACCGCTCAGCCTTTTAGTCCATTCTAAAAACAATCAAGATGAACCTTCTAACTCTCTTACGTTTGGGGAGTCTTTTCATATCACACAAATCAGTTTGGATTACTGCGTATAATTCAGCATGGCATGTGTTTATACTTGGAGAAGTTAGGGTTATGACGAAGAACTTAGTGTACTTATACTTGATAAAACTGACATGTCCATAAAACCGATTTCATTTGTAATCTGCCCTTTGCATTTCCAGAATATTTCTTAACCTCTGCCAGCTGTCATCAGGAGGCCGTAGAACAAACCATCATGGCTCTTCAGATGGATCGTGACAGTGACGTCAAGTATTTCGCAAGCATCCATCCCGCCAGCACCAAAATCTCTGAAGATGCCATGAGCACCGCTTCCTCAACCTACTAGAAAGCTTGAACCTCGGTGTCCTCCTGCTTCCTAGGGAGCCACAGGCTGACAGGCGCTCCACACGTGTGTGATCTGGGACAGCCTCTGGGAGGACGAGAGACCTTCCTCTCTTGCAGACTTAATTGCAGGTGCAAGTTGCCTACACTGATACCAGGGATTTTAAGAGTCAAGAGAAAGTACAGTAAACACTATTATCTTATCTTGACTTTAAGGGAAAATAATTTCTCAGAGGATTATAATTGTCACCGAAGCCTTAAATCCTTCCGTCTTCCTGACTGAATGAAACTTGAATTGGCAGAGCATTTTCCTTATGGAAGGGAGGAGATTCCCAGAGACCTGCATTGCTTTCTCCTGGTTTTATTTAAATAGGTGGAGTGGCAGCCAGAAGGCGGCTGTGAGCCGGGATGCGAAAGAGACCTTCAGTATTAGCCCTGTTTCCACGCAGGCAAGGACCTGTCGGTTCTGTGGCCCTCTGCCCAGTCCGCCCTAAGTGTGAATAGTTTTTGACGTGTGTAAATGGGAAAGGAGATTTTCGGGGGTTTCTCCTAAGGGCTTGATGCTAACACTAAAGTAGAATCCGATTTTAACTCTTAAATGCAGCATATTGCTGTGCACATTTACAGAACGTTGGCCAAGTATCTGTGTCCTGATTTTCTTCATGCTGGTCATGACCTGAAGGAGTTTATTGGCACGTGTGCTGTGTGTCAGGTGTTTTTACCTTGATCACGACCGGCTGTGAGGTGCGGCTTTCCTTCACGCGCTGCACACGCCTGTAACCACTCTGGGGAGTGCTGCCGTCTTTAATCATGCTGTTTAACCTGTTGTGGCACAAGTTCTCTTGTCCAAATAAAATTTATTAATGAGATCTATAGAGAAAGATGTATACACTTCCGATTGTTTTCTAGGTGTCTGCAAATCCAGTCTGTGACCTGTAGCAATGATTTAGTATAAAGTGGGGAAACTAGATTAAAATATTTGTCTTTTAAGTAGTTTAGTAATTTCTTTGCCATCCACACCTGCCACCCAGGGCCGGGCTCTGCTCTTGGCAGACAGCGTCGTGCACCGGGCGCTTAGTGCTGAAGCTCTGTTTCTGGGAGAACATTCGGAGCCTCTGTGTTTCCGCGGAACAGGATAGTGAAACCCGCTTGTCCGGGGCAGAGTGGTCTCGCGCTCCGATGAGAGCATTGAAGCGCCGCGTAGAAATGTCCGTCCCTCTGATGGGCCCAGGTTGAAAGACCTTCGGCCCGAGTCCCTGTGGTGCCTGCATGGGTGAGCTTTGGCTTTGGTGACTCGGCTGTCAGGGACTCCTCAGGGTTGCGGAAGCAGGACAGGCTCCCTTGAACCTTGTGCGTGGATCTGGGAACGTGTGGGCCGCTTTCTGTACAGATCGTTACAAAGAAGCCTTGTGTTCCTTCACTCTCGCGTTAACAGCCCAGGAACGTAAACGTGAGCGAGTTCCACTGGGACAGAGGAGGCAGGAAGTACGCGGGTGGCATGTGAAGCGGGTGCCGAGGGCAGGGCTGTGGAGAACAGGAAGGTGATGAGGGGTCTGTGGGGCTTGGAGGGCGATCAGAGCAGAGATCGGAGGAGGGTGTGGCCTCGTTTGATGTAGCCGAATCTCTGGGGTGCATGTTCCCTGATGCTAAGTTCTGGTCATACACTTGGCCCCCTAAACTTTCCGGTGCACAAACTACACCTGAAATTGTACAACTGCTGTAAGTGTACAACTGCAGTTCTACACAAACAGCAGCGTTTTCTTTTAAGCAGTGGCAGTAACAGCATGTTTTGGGGTAAAGAACTTGAACCCAGGGTAAGCCGACAAATGCAGCAGCCAGTTCTTCCTCGTGAGCCTTCCTGCTGCTGCCCGGTGCCGCGCTGAGGAACAGCAGCAGGTGCCCCGGGGCCACGCTGGGATTCCACTCACGTCCATGGCAGTGCGTACAGAAGCCACCTGCACTGTTGAGCAGCGACGACAATGAAAGCAACCCGATGTGGATAATCATTCAAGATAAGGAAAAGGCTGCAGGTGTCACCTCTTCGGTTCTCAACCGTATTTAGCCCCTGCAGCGGGCTGGCCGAGGTGTGGCTGGTCCTGCTTCGGGGCGTGATGGAGAGCGGTGGCCGGGTCCGCAGGACAGCAAGGGCGCCCTCTCGGCTGACAGGATCTCCTAAGGGAGAAGAGTGGGCTTCCAGAGGCTGCACAAAACCAGGCAAATGAGTAAAGTTGACGACTCAGCAGTTCTTTGAAATCCTTGAGGAGGCAAAAACTACAAAGCAGTTAATACTCCAACTAATTTCATAAGAGAAAAATGAATAAAATAGTAATAATCACGTCCTCCTGGGTATTTAACGTGGGGTGGCCAATCTTAGAAGATATTCTGTGATCCTAGGACTTTTGAGGCAGGTCGACAAGGTGAAGAGGAAAACTGTATTTTTCAAAAACTAGAGCTCATTACTCAGCCAGTACAGTTGGTCATTGCCGGGCGCGTCTCCCGTCCTCGGCCCTCGCCTCCCCCACCAGGCAGGCTGGGAGCGTGCAGCACCCCCTTCTTCAGCCTCTGCCTGGCGCTCAGTGTCATGGTGCCGCACCTGACCTTGGCTGCCCTGCCCCTCGTCTGGGAGAAATCAGTGGGCGAGCTTCTGTGAGTTTTCAGGGCATCCCTTTACCCGGCCCCCAGGTCACCAGACTTACTTGCGTAGTGGAATTTTGGCTCTGATCTTTGTCCTTAGGTGTTGGAGGTATTTCTGTGATGCCAGACCGCTCATTTTTCTGGAACCCTCTAGCTGAGTTGGCAAGTGCTGAGTTCCTGAGATCGTTTACCATGCACATGTCCTGTGAGCTGCCCAAGCTGCCGGCACCCTGTCACGGAACGTCCGTCCAGGCGATTCTTAGTTTGCCGGGCAGGCAGTCAGGTGCACGGTGTGTTACTGATCCTTCCCACGCCTGTCGGGTCCGCGCCCCACTTCACATTGGGTGAATCTGTTTCCTGGCAGACTGGCAGCTGAATACGCCCAAGGAAGCAAGTCGAGAATCTGCCCTCTCCGGCGTCAGGGGAACACGGGTGTCTGAAACGGCAGGCGTGGCATATTTGGGAAGCCTCAGGGAGCAATACTTCACAGACACAGCTCCAAGGAGGGAGTTTCGAGAGGGGGCAGCGGGGTTTGAAAGTGACCATCTATAGGAAAAAGCGCGGCTCAGGCTCTGGGACGCACGCGATTGTTTCCTTGTATGGTAATGTTTCCGTGCAAGATTCCAGGAGACAGAAGGAATGAGTGATGGGAGGAAAAGAAACTCCCAGCAACTTGAAACCCTGCAAGCGGCCTCTTTACGATTAATAATCTTCTGACTCAAACCAGAGGAAAAGAAGGTGAGTCTGGAAATCATGTGAGTAAGCAGGACTCTGTGGTTCTGTTGTATTTGTGAATTCCCTCTTGAGCCTTTCTAAAGTCCTCATACCAGATGGAGAAGTTCAAGAGCAGGGCCACCTGGAGGGGTCGGTCGCTGGAGGAGGATGGCCGGGAAGGAAGGGGGCCCGGCTGCACCTGGCACTGGGACCTGCGGCCAGCAGGGTGGGGACCCTGCATGGATGGAGGCCAGGCCCTTCCCTCTTGGTGTTCCTGACGGTTAAGTGACCTGGGTGAGTCCGAGCCGGCAGAGTTGGCGCACCCGCTGCTCACTAGGAAACCAGGTGGTGGTTTAGGTGAGGGTAGGGTAGGGGAAAGAAGCCCAATTCTCCAATTCTCCCACCAGAAACCCCAAATCGGAGGCCGTGTGATCCTTTGAATGCGAATGAATGTTTTGACCCAGGGGAGGTGTTGGCCTTGAGAACGTCTGCCCGTTCGTGAACACAAAAATTCGAACAGTGATCCGTTTTGGTGAAGGAATTTCTGCAGTGAACTGCATCAAGGCCAAATGAATTCTTTCATCTGTTTTCTATAGAGAAGAAACTAGTTTTAATCTTACAGAAACTGTTTTCCTTAAGCATCCTTTTCTTAGAAAGTCGGGCGGCGAGCGTCCCGTTCAGGGATCAGATTTTATTCCATGCAGCGTTTTACACCGCTGTCACAGGTTTATTTCCAAGGCTTATTTAAGTCAAATTTTCCCGATCTAAACGTGGCAAGATCGGATACTTGGGGTTTCTAGTCAGAGAGTGTAGCCTCTGAATCTCTCAGCCTGACCAGCTGTACTTCGTGTCACGATGCCAGCAGTTATTGACTGGATCCAATGCACGTATTGGGTCGTGTCTGTCGGTGTTCCGTGAGGAAGCCGTGAGCGGTTCTCGTCGGGCGGCCGAGGAAACTGTCACCGCTCCTGTCCCTGAGAGATGGCGGAGCCTGGAGCTCGCCCTTAGCCCAGTGCCCTGGGAAGGTACGAGTTTGGGAAGGAAAGTATCGGAGGACAGGAACGTTACCTACTCAGGCACGGACAGGAGGAAAGCGAGCCAGCTTCTCCCGGGCACAGACAGTCTCACTTGGCTCGCTCTTCTCCGTTCCAGGGAGGCCGTGCCCGCTGCCATTTAACTTCTGGTGCCGCCACAGCAGGGATTTGCCCCCTCGGCGGGACACCCACCCTCCCCCTCGCGGGAAAATTCTCAGTGCGGTGTGGTCCGTGTGTGTGCATCGTAAGGCTGCCAGCTGACTTGTTTTGGACAGCCATTTATTCTGAGGTTTTTCCGGCGGTTTTGTTTGGTTCTGGCTTCTAACTACGGCTGGTAGGGGCGCCTGGGTGGCCCGGTTGGTTCAAGTCCGACTTTGGCTCAGGTCTCACGGTCTCTCAGATCTCACGGTTTGTGGGATCGAGCCCCACGTCGGGCTCTGCACGGAGCATGGAGGCTGCTTGGGAATCTCTGTCTCCCTCTCTGCCCCCCACCCCCCGCCGCCTTCCACCTTCAAACATTAAAAAGAAATGGGTTTAGTATTTGATACTTACAGTCGGTTTCCTCAGTTGCCAACCAGCGCATTCATGTGTGTGGCGGTGCCCACGTGGTGCCTGGCCATCAGGCAGGCGTCACGGCCACAGTGGCTGCAACGGCAGCACCAGACACGGCTGGTAGGCAAGCCTGAAGCCCGGGAAGAGCCAGCCCTCCTGCAGGTGACCGGGATCGGTGAGGGTCAGCCAGGTGCAGGATGGCGGGACGGGGGGGCTGTGTCCTCCAGTGGTCCCAGACTGTTCCGCTCGCCTCACCCACCCTCTTCCCGTCTGCTGCCTCCTTGTGTACATAAGTCCGCCCCCTGGTGATCAGACCGTGAGCTTGCTCGGCGGGGCTCCCCGCTATCTTACATTGAAGGCAAAGAGCCAAACGTGGTCAGTCCTGAATCCGTCCTTCCCTCCCCAGTTCCACCTACTTGGGAGCGTCAGCACTTCCCGCATTTTCTCCGCGTTTCTTCAGTACACCGAGGCCCCTCTGTTCCCCTCAAGCAAGAACGGCCCTGGCCTGTGCAGCACTCAGGGTCTCAGGCGTGAGCAGCCCCGTCGCCAGTTAGCACACTGAGGTGGGCTGACCAGACAAAAGATAAAAATACAGGAGAGGAGAGAAAAGCCAGGACACCCTTATTCAAATATCTGTCACTGCTGATATGAAAGTAAAACGGAACCAGGACGTCTGCACTTCAACGGCAACCTCACCAGAAGGTCAGCCTAAGTCAAAAGACCGGAGGCCCGGGAGCGAGCTGGCATCACTCCTCAGGGGGCTCTTCCGCCCGAGGAGCTGCCCTCGGACACACGTGCCTGGGTGGCCCCGCCTGCCAGTTCACGTTTCATTCCAGAGAACTCGCCACTCCTTCCGTGCTGCTGCTCCCTGCTAAGGAAGCAGACAGCAGATGTCACCGAGACCATCTTAACAGCAGCAAATGGTAGAATTTTCGGTGCGGCCTTTATCCCGAGGCTACAGACATGCTCCTGAAGAGGCAGCTCTTGCTTGCTCTAATTGGAATCCTCAGCAGTTTCCGGCCTGTGGGAGCTGGGCACTCCAGAGAATTGAGCCCGTCTCTCCCTCCCCCGGGTCTGTTTTGAGGCCATCGGAACTGGGCCCAGGATGCCTTCACAGAGGCTACTTCATTCCCTCTGTCTCAGGGGTGTGTGGTGACAGCACACACACGCTGTGGAGTCACTTACGTTAACCCCCACATCACCAAACCGAGACTCGGCTTCAAGTTTCAGCTTCTCCCAGAAACGGAATTGTAAGGTAGTGGACCCAGGCCATCCTGGGAAGACAACTTTGCAGTAACTGACCTGCTTTTTTGGCCCGTTACAACTTCTTTGTCCCTGCTCGCTGCAGCCTATAAAGTCTCACTTCGTACAGTTCCTTAAACTCCCTTCTGTCTACTAGACGGGGTATTGCCTGATTCAAATCAGTTTTTGCCCCCCAAAATTTTTAACAAGCCTCAGTTTGTAACCGTTCTGGTGTCAGATGTGGGATCTGAAGGAGACACCCATCAGCCCCCAGGACCAGTGAGGAACCAGGCATAGGTACCCATCGAGCCCCTTGAGCTTGCTGCTTTCTGGTTGCCTTGGAGATGGTGGGTAAGTCCTTCTTAGCTCCGGCCCTTGCAGCTTTTGCTTGGTGAGCTTTCAGGCTTTGAGCCTCTCCCCCCCATCCCCCCCACCCAGATTGGGTTTGACTTAACCAGAATGGATCCAGATTTCACTAGGTCCAGCCTGAAAACTGGATTGTATCCAAGGTCAGACTAGGTCCAAGTTGGAAACCGGACTGGGTCTGGGGTCGGACTAAGTCTAATTTAGTGGGCGGGACTGGGTCGTGTGAGGCCTCAGATGAATAAAATCTGCTGTGAGGCTGAACAAGCAGGTTTACCTTACCAAGGATAATCTCGAGTTACATAGTGGCCACAGTGGACAACTTTTAACCTAGTTAAGCTTATCCATTTATGGCATGCCTAGAGAAAAATGGGTCTCAGCCAAGCGCTCACCATTAAAAGTAGAGGAAAATTATTTTTCCTCGTCTACGGTTTCTGGTGAGCAGGAAGAGACCTGGTGGAACGACGCATTTACTGCAGCCAGGATCCTGGGGAAACTGGCAGAAGCCAGCGAGCTGTGAGAATTCTTACCAGTCAGCGCTCCCGTGTCTCTGTGGTGCCTGGTCCAGAGAGGAAGGTAAAATGTTACTGTGTCCCTCCCTCCCTTTCTTCCCAAATTCAGACTGGCAGGCAAGAAGCATATGTAAGAATTAGACCTTCTGGGGCGCCTGGGTGGCTCAGTTGGTTAAGCATCTGACTCTCGATTTCCGCTCAGGTCACGACCTCACAGTTCATGAGATCGAGCCCCACGTCAGGCTCCATGCTGACAGCACAGAGTCTGTTTGGGGTTCTGTCCTTTCCCCCCACCCCCTCTCTCCACCCCTCCCCTGCTTGTGTTTTCTCTCTCAAAATAAACATTAAAAAAAAAATTAGATCTTTGAACTGTAACTTGGAATTTGCTTTCCACTACCCATTGGTTATCGATCCTTTCTCTCCCATGGACAGTTATGTTGCCTCATTGTCTGTCTCATTTTGTATCCACAGAACTTAGCTTGTCGACTTTCAGGATGGGGACCCCAAAAGTATGGCTGGACAAAAATGTGGGTTACACTCTCCCTTTGGGGCTAGGGTCCAAACCTCTGTTGCCAGCTCTCAGGGGAATTGTCTCTTCTGGCTGTCTTTAGGATAATCAGACAGTAGTATCTTATGCACCTTCTTTGGGGATACCTCTTGTGTCCATGGGGTTGTTCAATACTGACAGGAGTATCTATTGTCTCAGCTAAAACCCGACAAGCTATTTGAAAGAATTTTTTAAATTAGCTAAATGGCCAGAAGTTGGCCAAACTGGAAGCTGATATTCAGAGCCTGATAGGAACTTTTTTAGGCCTTCTCCCCAAAGTTAACCTGAAACTATAGGTCCTGAAGGAAAGAAAAATATTCTGAAGTCTTTGTGGAAGTATTTACGAAAACATTCCAAAGACACAGAGCTCTAAAACTAGAAAGTAAGAATCTTGATTTCCATCTTAATTGAAGATCTTCTCCCTGATGTAA
This sequence comes from Leopardus geoffroyi, assembly GCF_018350155.1. Lineage (NCBI taxonomy): Eukaryota > Metazoa > Chordata > Mammalia > Carnivora > Felidae > Leopardus > Leopardus geoffroyi. The sequence continues at coordinate 34,799,886 of NC_059339.1, forward strand.
AAGGAGAAAATTGCAGGCACCTGGGTGGCTCTGTCGTTTGAGTGTCTCTGGCTTCAGATTTTGGCTCAGGTCATGATTTCAGGGTTGTGGGATCAAGCCCCACATGCTGAGCATAGAGACTGCTTAAGATTGTCTCCCTCTGCCCCTCTCCCCACTTGTAGTCTCTGTCTCTAAGGAAAAAAAAAAAAGAGGCAAATTGAAGATAATATAGTTGGGGGCACCTGGGTGGCTCAGTCGAACATCCAACACTTGATTTCAGCTCAGGTCACATCCCACGGTCGTGGGAGCAAGCCCTGAATCAGGCTCTCCGGCTGATCATGGAGCCTGCTTGAAATCCTCTCTCTCTGCCCCCACCCCGTCCCACCCGCCACTCACACTCTAAAAACAATTTTTTTTTAAAGATAATGTAGTTGGATGGGTGGGGCAGCCTCTTGGTATCATTCTGACTGCAACCCAGTTCTTTAAGGAATTCAAAACAACCGTACTTCTGGTGCCTGGCTGGCTCAGAAGAGTGAGCGGCTCAATCTCAGCGTCATGGGTTCAAGCCCCACGCTGGGTGTAGAGATTGCTAAAACCAAACTTTAAAAAATAAAAACATGTTTGCCTTACAGATTGAGCCTTCACAAGACTAGAAAAGTGGCTCTGAAACAGTCTTAAAGCTCACCTGTCATTTTCATGAACCCTAAAACCGCCCCCCTTCACCTCAGAAGGCCTGCAGGTATTGTGAAAGATGCGGACTTAGGGAACACAAGTCCTTCTCAGCGGAACTTGCATTCGTTCTCTGTGCCTTTGAGATGGAAGAGTTCTCTACCTGGTCTCCCCGATGTAATGCTTGTCAGGAAAGAAAACTATTTTCACATCTTCTGCACAGATATTAGTGAAAAGCTTAAGCCATCTGAGCAGGTAACCTTAACTTACTCCATTCTGCCAGAAACAAAACTTGGTTCTTTTGTAAACTAGTGAGTTTTGTATTATTTACCTATTTCGCGGCTAAAATCTTAAAATGAAAGCTACAAGATCTGTTTGCATCTGTAGGTTTATGTATGTCAATGTATATACATTATAAACGTGATTTCTTTTTTAGCTCCAAAAGGTGTTGCCAAAATTAATTTGTAAAGAGCCCTATTTAATTGGCCTAAAGACAAATATTATGTAAATCAAGTATCCTCTCAGAAATACAGGAACTAACCCAAATGATTTTCTAGTTCATGTGATCTAGGATAATCTTCGGTAAATAAAAGCTAGTTTAAGTTTGTTGGTTTAACTAAAACAGGCATGTCTTTAGAGTTACTAACATTAAATATAATGTGTACATATAACTTTTATTCTACCTTAGTTTACTTAAAAATCAAATAAGCTCACATTATGTCTGTTACAGATTTTGTCAGCAAGAAAGATAAGATGGTGGTTAGCTGCTTAATATCAGGAAAATTTCAATGACCGGTCTAAATTATTAAGGGCAAGTGAATTAAAATAGATGCAAGATAAAACTTTATAAATGAACTTTTCAACAACAATTGTGCTTTTTGGTATGTCTCCTTAAAAGTAGTTTTCAAAATCTTTTTGGTAACTTGAAGCCTTAAAGTTCTACTGAGACAGATAATGCATATTCATGGAGTGTCTAGATCACTTTCCAAATAAGATAAAAATACCAAAACATCGACTCAACAAAGGTTTTAACCACTTTGGCTTCCTTTTACAGAGAAGGTGAAGACATTCGGATCTACCAGTAAACCCGTTTTTGTGCTGCATTGGAAATTTTACCAAGAGAAAGAATATGCTTTTAGCAACTTTGAAAATGTATTCATAAATTTGCCAGTCCACAGAATGCAGGCTTTACGGTCCACATTTGCTTACTAGTTTTCACTAGGAACGAAAGATCTAAGGCTTCCAAGTTCTTCTCAATGTGTGTAATGAAAGCTACTTAGAAATTATAAGGGCGGAAGGAAACATCTGTGTATGGAAAGTAGGTAAGGAAAGTAAAATGATTGGTTGAATTTTCCAGAATTAAAAGAGAAAACCTAGGACAAAATCCGAATGGATAGAAAAAAGTTGTAGAAGGTTTGTGGAAAGAGAATCTTCGCAGGATTTTACATGTGGTCAAGCTGGCTAAGATTGGAATAGATTAACGTTTTTTAAAAAATGAGTTTTAATATCGAAAGTACACTGGTACAAAATTAGAATTTGGTTTTCTCTCCGTTAAAAGGACAAAGTTTTCTTAGATTATTGGTCTGCTACTAAGAACCTAAGCAACTGCTGCAAAGGTTGTTTTGTGGTGGTTCTTTTTTTAACCTTTGGATGGCAAAGATTTGTTTCTTTCCCAAATAACTTACTGTGCTTTCTACAGTCTTATATCAGGTCTTTGATTACTTAAGAAAATCCAGTCTTTGTCATACTGAGAAAGCTAACTTTTGTTCACCTGTATTTACCTTAATTTTCTGTATTTACCGTAACTTTTTTTTTTTAATTATAAAGTTCTATTTTTTGAGAGGCAGAGAGCATAAGCAGGGGAGGAGCAGAGAGAGGGAGACACAGAATCCAAAGACAGCTCCAGGCTGAGCTGTCAGCACAGGGTCCGACGTGGGTCTCGAACCCACGAACATGAGATCATGACCTCAGCCGAAGTCGGATGCTCCACTGACTGAGCCAACCAGGCGCCCCTACCTTAACGTCTTCTATTGCCACTTTTGTTATACAGTGATTTCATAATTACCTGTTATCCTGTTTAATCAAATGTTCAAATCTTTTAACATTTTCTTAAAATTCTCAATAGTCTTTTTTTTTTTTTTTTTTTTTAATTTTTTTTTTTTCAACGTTTTTATTTATTTTTGGGACAGAGAGAGACAGAGCATGAACAGGGGAGGGGCAGAGAGAGAGGGTCAATAGTCTTTTTAACTTTAAACTAGCTTGAGATTTATCCCAGAGGGCTCCTGGAAGATTTCAAAGGCTGTCTCTCATTAATTTAACATGTTCAAACATGTGGGAAGCGCCGTCAAACGCTTTGGTTTTGTGTGCACAGTAAACCTCAGGTTATATGTGTGTGGATGTACCAGAAAACCGAAGTTTCTAGAGATCTGTCAAAGCTCTCAGTGTCCAGTTATTACCCTAAATGATCGTATGCCACAGAAGTAACTCCACTTCCTTCTCCAGTGAGCCCGTCGGCTCCTTAAGCACGGGCCCGTTGAAGTCTTCTGTCATTTACAAACGGTTGCTCTACTCCGATGCTTCTGTAACAGTGAGATTCGTGGACAGGCCCCGCCAGGTACTCTGTGCTGCCAAACTGCAAGGCGTTGAACCCTGGGTGTTTATTTCACAAGATGGCCCCACCTGACATCCGGTCCTGTGCAAATGCTGGAGACCTCAAGATAAAACTGACCAGGAAGGCAAGTAGCCGTCATCGAGCCATCATCATCCCAAGACACAGGGCCAAGAGTGTTTCCTTCTACTCCCCCTTCCCTCTCTGGCCATCCTTTTCCCAATTCTTACATCATGAAGGTCTTTAGGATTCTTTTCTTCGGCCTTTTTTGCCTTGCCTCTGGCCCAGAAAATTCTCTCAAGCGGGTAATCGCATCCAAACAACTGTGGGATTTGCCACGATGCTGGTGAGCCTATAGTTCTGTCCATCACAAATGTCTCTCTGATTCCCGATGCCTCAGTTTCTCTGGAACAAGCTCAGCCCCCTCAATCCTGTCAGGCTCCCTAACCCTCAGGCTCCATCTCCCTGTCTCCAGTTAACCCCAAACCCGGGGGACCTTGCCTCCAGGCTCCGGACAAAGAAACAGACACAAGATGTTGACTAGAATAAAACCACCTGAGCAGCCTACAGATCCGGAAATTAGACTGGCCTTCATGGCTGTCAGCTGTCCAGTCCCAAGCCACAGACTCAAACCAGAATTTCCAGGAGGCGTAATCGATTCCAAATTCACTTCCTTCAACAGATTCCCCTACTCACCGGGCTAAGTGCAAATGAAGCTATGATCAGGAACCTCTCCTGAACTCTGAAGATACTGAAGAATCTGCTGCTAAAGCAATTAGCTGCCCAATGACAACAAAAACCCCTCAGCTCTCTCGCCAAAGATGGGCTCCATGATAGGAAAGCCGTCAGTTATCCGGCAGCTGAGCAAGGAGGTGTCTGTGCTCCCGGCACTTGGATCGACACTTACGTGGAGGCTGACACTCCAGCTACATGAGGTCTGTGTACAAGCCAACTGGCTTAAGTGACTCCTTCAAAACAAAATTTTTTTAAATTTTTATTTTTTCTGAGAGAGGGGGGGGTGGGGGTGGGGAGAGAGAGAATCCCAAGCAGGCTCCACGCTGTCAGTGCAGAGCCCAATGCGGGGCTCGAACCCACAAACCATGAGATCATGACCTGAGCGGAGATCAAGAGTCGGCCGTTTGACCGAATGAGCCACCCAGGCGGCCCTTACGTGACTCCTTCGACAGGGAAATCTTTGTTGACTGACTTGGGTCTTGGGAACAAGGGCTCCGAAGTGCACTCCGGATAAGTGTGCTCAGCATTATCCTGCTTACGATCACAGTAGCTCCACGGTGCGCGGAATCTCTCAAAAGCTTTAACTGTGTGTCTGCAGCCACTAGGCACCACGCAAACTCCTTAAGACAGAAGAGGAGAAAAGGGACAGAGAATGGCCAGCTTAAAGACTGTGAACCCAACACCATGATCTGCGAAACGCTACAGAGATTTGGCAAGAACTGCAAGAACCTCAGAGTGATGGAGAGAAGCACTAATGCCTTATATTTTGATCACATCTCTCAAGGCTGAGAGTCTCATCAAGTGGGAATTATCAGAAACCAGACAAGAGGCCCAAAACAGTCGCTTATGCTAAGTCCCATATCAGCAAACCACCACTGAATTACAGGTTCAGCTCTCCCGGAGATGGAATCTTAACCAGGAATGTCAGCCCCTAAAGGAAAAGGACTTTGCAATAACCGATGTGCCCTCCTGCCACGTTGGGCCGACTGACCTGTGCGACATTTTCAAAGGGCACGTTCCACTGTCCACAGGACGTTGCTCACAGAAGAAGCCGCAGACCCGATCCCGGTCGGCTGGCTGTGCAGACGTGCTCCCTCAGCAGGTAAGCACCTATTGGGAAGGAGCACAGTAAACCCTAGAAACCAGCGAGGGGCACCAAGTCCACCGGGGCGAGGAACACACGGAGAGTCCAAACAGAAGGTCAGTTCACTCTTGGAAGCAGTATCAGACCAACTCCTTGTCGGCCACAGGACACTACTTCAAAGAAAGAAGGTGCACAAAAAAACAAGATGCTTTTGTTTGTTGGTTTGTTTTTCCTCAAATGGCTGTTGAATTTATTTGTTTGATCAATAATGGTCCTGGCAAAAATTAGTTAACGAATGCGGAGACAGTTGTAATGAAATACTAATTTTAAAAATCCATGACACCTTGATAGAAATTAGAGTTTACACAAACAAAAAAGAAACCTTCGATATTGCCAGTAAATATAAAATAAATGTAATATGACCGACAGGACAGCAAGAAGGCTTTTATACGTTTATATTTGACACCTGACCATATTTTCAGTCACCATAATATCTTCTCTCCAGATTTAAAAAAATAGTATGCTGATTTCTATAACAAAGCTTTTTTTCGTACAAAAATCAAACAATGGCCAACAAGTCACAACAGTGCAATAGGTAGAGAATAAAAAACCGCATCAAACAGGTGCTGAAAATAAATAGTAACTAGGAGAGGACAGAGCCCTCGTGGGGGGTTTGTTTCCATCACCTTGAGTGCGTGGGGTTTATCTTCACAGCCATGAGAGCTGACCTAGCTCACGGGTGCCATTTATTCAGACAGAGCGTGACTGAACAAAGGTGCCCGAGAGCTGACCTCCCAGATGCCTCAGTCACCGGAGAAGTTACAGAAGCAAGAAAACGGGGTCGGGGAATCACAGCTATCATTTAAAGGAAAAGTTTTTTTCTATTGCTCAATCTTGTTAATTGGGAGTCCGTCAGCAGGTTCACTGAGATCATAGGATACGGGTAATTGAATACTTTTGTTTAAGAGCATATATGGCTTATTCAGGCAGAGAGACTTTTACATTCCAGCCCAAGCAAGCAATCTAAGTCATCCTGTGTTTCATGGAAGATCAGTCACACGAGAAGATCTCCGGGTTAAGGAACCGGTCCTCTGTGTGGAGGCCTCAGGTGAGGCGGCTACCTCCGACCAACCCACTGAAAAGCATGTGATCACCGGCAGCGAGGAGCCCGCAGGAGCCTGGCGGCTGCTCCTACACGGGGGCCACGCTGCCCCGGGGCCAGCGGGCGGGCTCCACTGGCAGCTCTGTGACAGGTCAGGCCATCCGGTGACTCAGGTTCATGGACTGGTTTAGGGCCGTCAAAGGAGAGGGTGACAAGGGTGGGCAAAGGTAACCTCAGTAACAGCCATTCTGGCCAGTCAGGAAATCTGAGGCAGCTCCCCATTATAGAATCTGCACCGAGAAGGTGTAAAAGGCACAAGCAAGAGTGACTAGTAAGCAGAGATCCCGGAGGGTGACACTATGGGGCAATCCACAAGGCAGGAACAGGATTTACCTTGTTTGGCTCCACCCCCTCACCCCCAACCCACCCCCCACCGAGAGAAAGAGATCCTGATTCTGCTGTAATAAAAAAGCAAAGAAAGACGATTTTTGGTTTAAAAAGAAGCCACTCAAGGGTTAAAATAGTTTTAAGTTAACAAGGAAAATTAATCTTCAAATAAGCTGACACTATCTGGAAAACTCATCTGTCCCCTACAAGCCCACAATGCGTGCACTGCTTTGTCCTCCCGTGTAACCTGAGCCTGACGCGGAGAAGTCATACGTGTGAGAGAAGAAAGAGTCTGAGAAGAAAAGACATCTTTACAGAATGTACAGCACAGAGTTGTGCACTCTGACTCTCGGGATTACAGTAAGATGCACGGGTCTCGTTGGGTCTGGGCTGCTCAGATGGGCGTCTCCTTCCTGTCTCTGCTCGGTGACGGCTTGGCCTGCTCCTTAGCCGCTTTCGTCTCCGGGGCGCCGTCTCTGGGCGGCTGGCCGGCCCCGCGCCTCTCGGGCTCCTCGTCGTCCTGCCCTGGCGGCTCGGGCTTGGCTCGCTGCAGCTGAAGCAGGCGGAGCTGCACCCGCAGCTCGACGATGGCCTCTCGCTCTTCGTGAATTGCTTGATTCAAATGATTGTTCTTTATCTTGAGGAACGACAAAAGAACAGTCGTCACTTAAGCAAGAAGGTCCAAAGGAACAGATTCAGGAATAGAGAACAGTTAGCAAGGGTGTGCTACACAGCAATCTATTCTGTTTTAGTCAACTCAGCTGTGAGACTGGAGACAGGAACACGGATGTGCAAATGAGACACGTCAACACCTCGACCCCGAATGCACAAAATTCAAGAACGAAACTGCTGCTAATTACAGAAGAGTGAACACATCTGGAAAACATAAATGTACCAAGAGAAAACAGTTCGCTTAATAATAATAAATATTTCAGTGTTTCAAGTAGGTGTATGTTTTGAACTGGCTCCTGACTAGCCCTAAGTAAGCAGAAGATGAGAGGGACTACACCAGCAATTAGAGGGGGACGTCTGAGACAGGATCAAATCCCAGATTTATCTCAAAAGTGAACGTCCTTTGTCTTTTGTGAATGGCATTTCTTTACACCTGAACTGTGCTACTGAAGCAAACTACAGAAAACTATCAGTTCTAGATTATCTGCCTGCATTCAGCAAAGTCGAGGTAGCGAGACAGTAGCTAATCCCAGAATCCTACAAACCTCCCTCGGTAGCAGGCTACTTACTGGCTGCACAGCGCACCCTCTCCTCTCTGTGCTGTGGCATTTCTACGCAGCCTGCATTTCCCAGGCTCCCTTGCGGCTACCTACAGCCACGTGACTGTGCCTTTGCTAACAAGGTATGAGCGGAGGCCCTTAACCACCAGGCATCCTTGGATTCCTTCCCCCTTCCTGCTGAGAGTGGGCAAGACCTAAGGCCACTCTGGACCCCAAATATTTTCCACGTGGGGGGAGGGCTTCCCGTGTGGAGGGTGGCAGACGTGCATGTCTGCCAGGCGAGGGACATAACCGTCTTGTTCAAACCGCGAGAGTATCCTCTCTTACAGCGGCTACACCTAGATCCCAAGTACTGCAATTCTGGAATAGATCTTCCTACTTAGGATTTTCACGTGGTCTGCCAAGTGTTAGGAAAGCAAACTAAAGTGCCAATGGGAGGCCCTTGTAAAGAAGGGAAGCCACCTGGTGGCCCAGGCCTCAACCGCTGCTCTGCTTCTCCCACGACACACCCGTGGCTGTAGCCAGTGTCCTGGGACGTGGACCTTGGTGGGCAGCCCCTCTGAACTCTGTCCACGGGACTTCTGTGGGCGGCAGTTTTGTGCGGGATTCCATTTTCTATGCAGTGGGAGGCTGCTTTGCCCCAGCAGCTGAGTGCATCGGGACGAGGGAAAGCAAGCCGTCGCCCTGTTCTTAGAGCAAGACGAGAACGGCTCTCCTCTCTCAACCCCTGAGGTACATCTGGAGACAATGATTAATCTGGGGTAAGCAGGGGAACTCCGATCGCGATCACAGAAATCTCTTGCTTTTCACCACGCGGTTGCCTCCCCGATCCCTGGGGCCGACACACTGGCTGCTCCGAGGGTTAAGGGACAAGAGAAAGCTCTGTCCCCATTTTACCCACAGGAGAGTCAGGAGGCTTTTTGACCTCTTCCACCAGCATTGCTCTTTCTGCTCATCTCTGGGAACTGAGCCCAGATCTTTCGCAGCGGTTCGAGGGCAGTCGGGGCAGCCGCCACAGCCCAAGGACGCCCGCTGAGGCCACACTGTGCGGCGCGCCTGGCCGGCTCCGGTGAGACGTCCCCTCAACTCTCTCCTCAGCCTCCCCACTCGTTCCCACAGAAAGGAAGACCGCTTCTAAGGGAAACTTTCTGGAAGCCGGTGCTCACTTCTAGCTCCTCGTTCTGCCTCTGGAGGTCCTCCAGGATGATCTGCAGCTCCTCCTCGTCCTCGCTCTCGCTCTCGCTGTCGGAGGAGTACTCCTCGGTCTCGCTGCGGCCGTGCTGCTGGCGGCTGCGGGCGGGAGGCCGAGAGAGCCGGTGAGCAGAGGAGCGCGCCGCTGCCCTCCCGCCCTTCCTTCCCCTTCACCAGCGCTCCACGGGTCCACTCAGTGGAGCCACTTAGGAAGAAACGGTAAAGCTGACTGGTTCGGATGCCCAGTTCTTTTGCGTGGAAGTCTGAGAGTTGAAACAACTACGTGCATTTTTCAGTAAACGTTCTTGCGAACTTAAAACTAAGACCCTCTGCTTTCCTCTACCTCTGAATTTCAGCAATCTCAGCTCTGAGGCGTTCGATCTCTTCTTTTTCGGAGGCGATCTGTCGGCGCAGAAACTGCTCCATGGCTAGAAGCTCCTCCTGTTCAGTCAGGATCTCGTTCTCCTGAAATAATGACCACTGGTGAGCACCTTCGAGAGTATGAGTCTAGGGAATGTCACCTTTTGGGGTCTCCTATGTTGCCTTAAATTCTTTAGCCCCATACGTAACACAAGTTATGGGAAAGCTTGTACTACAAAGCTTATAATCCTGTTTCCCTAACTAATGTCATGGAAAGGCTGAGAAAAAGTAGACTAAGTTATTTGGGAGGAATATCTAGATTTTTCCCAAGACAAAAAATGCCACCTCAGAATCCCCTGTCCTCAATTTGCAAAAGCTCCCGATGAACCAGTACCCTGGGCACAAAGGTCAAGTGACTGACTGTTTTTGATTCCCAGTCCCTCCTGAATGCCTTTCTACTTCTCAGTAAGGACCTCTCTTATCTATTTCGGGGTCAAGATAGAACTAGGAAAGGAAGGACCCAGGAGATACACAGCTGGTGTATTACCTTAAAGCAAATCCTAGTAAAGGGAAAACATTCCCAGATGAAGTCTTTCCTCCTCACCAAAATCCACTGTCCTCCTCAACCCACGTCCCCAGAGATGATAAACAGTAAATATTCTGCTTTCACAGATATGCATTTCTAAAACTGGATCACCAAAGGGAAGCTAACCCCTCCAACCTATGAGTCTAGAAATGAGTCTAGAAAAGAACCAAAGCAGACAAAATTTCAGAGGCAGAAATGTCAGGCTATGGAAAACAAGGAGTCTGAGGCAAGGGTCTACAGCATTTCCTTCTCAACTTCTAGGTATTGAAAGGATAAGCACCTGTGTCTGAACCTGAACGCCACTGGGGTCAAATTCTAGAGGGAAGTACTCAAAGCCTCCAGCAAGCACGAGCAAGCTCTCAGAGATGTAATATGCAGCGTTCCCTCCCCATGTGTTTCTAAACACGGATGCTTTCCCTTTACCCCAGGGGACCCATTAAAGCTCATGTTCTGAAAAATGTCAGACTGAAAAACTCTGAACTAAAGACATAATCTGGGACTTTATCCTGTCTTCAGGGGAAGAGCTGTGTTCCTGCTAGGCAAAACAATGTCCTTCTCAGAAGTGAAAGAAAAGGGGGACGCCTGGGTGGCTCAGTTAAACGCCCAACTTCAGCTCAGGTCATGATCTCGCAGTTCATGGGTTCGAGCCCCACATCGGGCTCTGTGTTGACAGCTCAGAGCCTGCTTCAGATTCCGTGTCTTCCTCTCTCTCTGCCCCTCCCCCCACTAGCACTCTATCTCACTTTCTCTCCCAGAAATGAATAAACATTAAAAAAAAAAAAAGTGACAGAAAAGGAATGGAACTTGTAAAGCTTTAGGTACCCCACACATGTGAATTTCTGGAAATACAGGGACTGCCATCAGAACCTAGGACTTCATTTCTGGTTAACCTCTGGGAGTTTCCAGAACAGAGTGAGGCTGACTTGAGAAATGCAGAGAAAGAAAGGAGCTCATTTCCAACTCTATGCCTGGAATACAGTAGATAGTCAAGAGCTATTTGTCAAATCAATGAATGAATAATAAAGCAATTCATCTCCAACAAATGAGTTCACCCACAAAGAATAAAATGAAAATATCTACACAGGTGTTATCAGCAACAACAATCAGATAAAATCTATACTGTTACATTTCAAGGATCCCAAACTTTGTGGTCAGGAAAAACACATTTTAAAATATTAAAAGTCTGGGCGCTTCCGTGGCTCAATCGGTTAAGTGTCTGACTCTTGGTTTCAGCCCATGATCATATGGTTGATGGGCTCAAGCCCCGCGGTGGGCTCTGTGCTGGCAGGGCAGAGCCTGCTGGGGATTCTCTCTCTCCCCCTCCCCCGCTCACTCACACACTCTTTCTCTCTCAAAATGAAAGAATAAACTTTAATTTTTTTTAAACTGCCATTTCATTGACATGAAACAATTTAATTACAACTCCCCTGTAAGTTATGGAAAACATTATAACTCAGACCTGTGTGTGGATAAAATGAGATTAAGCATCTAGAACAGTGTCCAGTAAGTAGCAGTCAGTGGAGGACAGTTTCTCCTGAACACTTCAGCAAACACCACATAAAAGTTAAAACCAACAAATACAACAGGCATGATCCCATTAAAGCCACTTAATCATCTTTCGAGTCTCTTTAAAAGATTCACACCTCTGTGGTTGAGCTTCTCAAATTATAATATGTGAGGACCATTTAGAGTCTTGCAACACACTCTTGAAGGACCAACGGGTCAAAGAAGAAATCAAATATCTAGAGATGAATGAAAGTAGAAACACAACGCGTCAAAACTACAGGATGAAGTAAGAGCAACTCGAAGAGGGAAGTTTATGGTGATAAATGCCTGCATTAAGAAAAAAGAAAGATCTCAAACAACGTATCTTTACAGCTGAAGGAACTAGAAAAAGAACAAACTTAAAATTAGCAAAAGGGAGGAAATAATACAGATCAGAGCAGAAATAAATGAAATAGAGACTAGAAAAACAATACAAAAGATTAATGAAACTAAGAGTTGTTTTTATTTTTGTAAATGTTTATTTTTGAGAGAGCACACACGTGCACAGTAGCATGCACAGAAGGGCAGAGAGAGAGAGGGAGAGAGAATCCCAAGCAGGCTCTGAGCTTTCAGTTTAAAGCCCAATGTGGGACTTGAACCCACAAAGATCAAGACCTGAACCAAAATCAAGAGTCAGACACTCAAACGACTGAGCCACCCAGGCACTCCAAGAGTTCGTCTTTTGAAAAGACAAAATTGACAAACCTTTAGCTAGAATAAAAGGACTCAAAGCTATACATGAAAGAGGAAAAACTACAACTGATACCGCAGGAATACAAAGCATCATGAGAGACTACTATAAACATTTATACACCAACAAACTGGATAACCTAGAAGAAATGGGTATGTTCTTAGAAACACAGTACCTGCCAAGACTGACCCATGACGGCATAGCAAATCTGAACAGAGTAGTACAAACACTGAATCAGTTCTCAAAAATCACCCAACCAAGCAAAAACCACAACCAGATGGCTTCACAGGTAAATTTTACCAAACATTTAAAGAAGTAATGCCAATCCTTTTCAAACTCTTCCAAGAAAACGGAAAAAGGAATGCTCTCAAACTTCCTTTTATAAGGCCAGCATTATGATTACCAGAGCCAGACAAAGACACTACAAGAAAAGAAAATTACAGGTCGATATCCTTGATGAACACAGAAGCAAAGAGATCATACACCATGATCAAGAAGGATTGATCTCTGGGGCGTAAGGATGGTCCAACATATGCAAGTCAATATATGTGATATACCACATTCACAGAGCACACGGTTGGTAGGAATGTAAACTGAACCCGGCCGTTATGAAAAACAGAAGAACTACCATACGATCCAGCAATTCCACCTCGGGCATATACCCAAAGGAAATGAAGAGAAGACTGAAGAGATACCTGCCCTGCCATGTTTACTGCAGCATTATTCACAATAGTCAAAATATGAAAATAGCTTCGTGGTCAATGCATGAATGGATAGATGTGGGGTGTGTATGAACACACACAGACACAGGAATATTACTCAGCCATGAGAAAGAAGGAAATCTTGTCATTTATGACAATGAACCTGGAGGACACTATGCTAAGTGAAACAAGCCATGCATAGAAAGACAAATACTGTATGATCTCACTTCTATGTGGAATGTTAAAAAAAAAAAAAAAAAAAGTAGAACTCATAGAAGTGGAGAGTAGAACAGTGGTCACCAGAGGCTAAGGGATGGGGAAAATGGCGAGATGTTGGTCAAAAGATACAAAGTTGCAATTACAAAAGGATAAGTAAGTCTAGAGATCTAGTATACAGGCATGAGGACTATAGTTAATAACACTGTATTAACTAGTGGAAATGTACTAAAAGAATAGATTTCAGGTGTTCCATCACAAAAGAAAAAGGTAACTGTATGAGGAAACAATGTTAATTAGCTTCACCATAGTAATCACTTCACTATGTATAGGTGTATCAACCATCACGCTGTATACCTTAATTATGTACAATTTTTATTTTTTATTTTTAAAAAAAAATTTTTTTTTTCCCAATGTTTATTTATTTTTTTGGGGGGGGACAGAGAGAGACAGAGCATGAACGGGGGAGGGGCAGAGAGAGAGGGAGACACAGAATCGGAAACAGGCTCCAGGCTCTGAGCCATCAGCCCAGAGCCTGACGCGGGGCTCGAACCCACGGACCGTGAGATCGTGACCTGGCTGAAGTCGGACGCTTAACTGACTGCGTCACCCAGGCGCCCCGTACAATTTTTATTTTTTTTTAAATTTTTTTTTTTCAACGTTTATTTATTTTTGGGACAGAGAGAGACAAAGCATGAACGGGGGAGGGGCAGAGAGAGAGGGAGACACAGAATTGGAAACAGGCTCCAGGCTCTGAGCCATCGCCCAGAGCCCGACGCAGGGCTCGAACTCACGGACCGCGAGATCGTGACCTGGCTGAAGTCGGACGCTTAACCGACTGCGCCACCCAGGCGCCCCCAATTTTTATTTTTAAGAAAGGATCTTGCAAAGTAGAGAAAAAGTTTAGCTTACCTGAGCAAGGAGAATATTTATAACTTCTTCATTTTCATTCATTTCTTCTTTGGAAACATCCTCTTTTGAAAGACTGGCAATCTCTTGTGCAATCTTGGTTTCACACTCCTATTGGGTAAGACAAATGAAAAAGAACTGCTCAGCCCCTATGTGACACATATTCAACAATTCCACACCATCACCAAACTTCCTTCTCACTTCCCAGAATTGTAAAAGTAGCAGTAACAGTCAGGTGACCCACTGGATAGATGAGCATTTGTTAACTGTGCTTCCAAAATAAGGTGTGCATCTTAGTCTGTGGTCGCACTATGAAAAATGTTTAATTCTGGTTAACGTGCTCACCATTTCTGGAACCCATCCATATAAATGACCTTCTGTGATCTTTTTGTTTGTTTGGATGGTGTCAATTTTAAGTATACAATTCAATTCGTTTGGCAAATGAATACAGTTAAGTAACCGGCACAATAATCACATTACAGAACTTTTCCATCACCACACAAAGTACCCTTGGGTTCTTCCACCATCTGCTGGCCTCTGGCAACCACTGACCTGTTTTCCATTGCTATAGTTTTGCCTTTTCTTGAGTGTCATATAAATTGAATCAGTCAGTAAGAATATCTTTTTTTATGTAGCTTCTTTCACTTAGCATTATGCTTTTTTTTTTTAAGTTTCTTTATTTTGAGAGAGAGGGAGGGGGAAAGAAGGGGAGGGAGGGAAGGAGGGAGACAGAGTGAGAGAGTGAGAGAGAGAGAGAGAGAGAGATAATGAATATCCCAAGCAGGCTTCACCCTGGCAATACAGAGCCCAACAGTGGGCTCCAACCCACAAACCATGAGATCATGACTTGAGCCAAAAAAGCAAGTCAGATGCTTAACTGGCTGAGCCACCCAGGTGCCCTCAGCATAATGCCTTTACTATTCATCTATTTTGTTGTTTGTATTGGTAGTCTGCTGAGTAATATGCCATGGGATAAATGTACATCAAGTTGTTTATCCATTCACCAGCTGATGGACATTTGGATCCTTCCTGGTTTTGAACCATTATAACCAGAGCTGTTATGTACATTTCGTACATATATGCTTCGAGTGGGTACATATGCTTCCTTCTTTTAAATACTTAAAAGTGGGATTGCTTGGTCATATGGTAACCATATGTTTAACTTTATAAGAAACTGCCAAACTGTTTTCCAAAATTACTGTACCATTTTGCATTACCAAGAGCAACAATGAGCATTCCCGTTGCGCCACATTCTTGGCAACACCTGGTATTTTTATTTTTAATCATTCTTGTTGGCGTGTAGTGGCATCTCACTGTGGTTTCAATATGTATTTCCTTTATGATAAACGATGTTGAGCATTGTTTATTTGCATGTGCTTATTTGTCATCTGTACATGATCTTTGGTAAAGTGCCTGTTCAACTTTTTTGCCTTTTAAAAAAAAATGTTTAAGAGAGTGTGCACACACACAAGGGGGAAGGGGGGCAGAGACGGGAAGACAGAGAATCCTAAGCAGGCTCCTCACTGTGAGCGCAGAGCCCAACGGGAGGGCTCAATTCCATGAACCATGAGATCACGACCTGAGCCAAAATCAAGAGTCAGACGCTTAACTGAGCCACCCAGTCACCCCAGCTTTTTTGCCCTTTTAAAAACTGAATTCTTATTATAACAAATGTACCATACTCTGGTGGGAGAGCAGAGGGTATATGGGAAATCTCTGTATCTTCCTCTCAATTTTGCTATGAACCTAAATCTGCTTAAAAAAAATAAACTCTAAAAAAAAAAATTTTGTTGTCTTAAGTTTTTTATATATTTGAGTCCTTTATCAGGTATGTGTTTTCGCAAATATTTTGTCACAGCCTCTGCCTTGTATACTCATTTTCTTCAGTGTCTTTTGAAGAGCATGTTTTATTTTTATTTAATGTTTATTTATTTTGAGAGAGAAGAGAGAGCATGTGCATGTGTGAGCAGGGGAGAGGCAGAGAGAGAGGGAGAGAGAGAATTCCAAGCAGGTTCTGTGCCATCAGCGTAGAGCCCGACGCAGGGCTCGATCTCACGAACTGTGAAATCACGACCTGGGCTGAAACCAAGAGTCAGGTGCTCAACCGACTGAGCCACCCAGGTGCCCCTGAAGAGCAGGTTTTAGAATGCTGATGAGATGTAATCTAACAATTTTTTTTTTTTTTTTTTTTACAGTTCATGGGTATTGTGTCCTATTTAAGAAATTACTGCCTGACCTGAGTCAAAGTCAGTAAGATCTTCTATGCTTTCTTCTGGAAGTTCTTTTTAGGTCTTAGATTCACTTTGACTTAGTTTTTGCATATGCTGTGTAGAAAGAGTCAAGGATTTTGTTTTGGTCATTCTTTTTTTGCATACAGATATTCAATTGTCCCAACACAATTTGTTGAAAAGAAAATCCTTCCCCATTGAATTGTCTTATCATCTTTGTGGAAAATTAACTGCCCATATACTGGTGGGTCTATTTCTGGACTTTCTCCTCTATATGCTTCTCTTTATCCAACATCTACTATCTTGGTTACTGTAATTTCACAGCAAGTCTTAACATCAGGTAGTACAAGTCCTCCAGTGTTGTTCTTTTTCTACAATTGTTTACATCATTTGTATTTTCACATAAATTTTAGAAGAGCTTATTAATTTCTACAAACCCACCTGTTTAGATTTTGATTGGGATTAAATCCACAGATAAATTTGAGAAAACCTAACATTTTAACAATATTAAGATATATCACTCCACCTATTTAGGTCTTCGTTTTTCTTTTTAGGTCCAATATCTGATTGCTCATTGCTAATATACAGAAATACAGCAGACTTCTGTGTATCTACTCTTGTATCCCACAATTGTGCTAAATTCACTTATCAGTTTTTTGATAGATTTTGTATGTAGACAGTCATGTTGTCTACATATAAAGGATTTTTGGGGTGCCCGGGTGGCTCAGTTGGTTAAACATCCGACTTCAGCTCAGGTCATGATCTCACGGTTTGTGAGTTCAAGCCCCACATCGGGCTCTTGGCTATCACAGAGGCTGCTTTGGATCCTATCTTCTCTCTCTCTGCCCCTGCTTGTTCTCTGTCAAATAAACATTAAAAAAATAAATAAATAATTTATTTCTCAAGGTTGAAATCAACTTGACAAAACCTTTTGAGAATTTTATAAATGAACGAGCAGCTATAAAGAGATAGCATAGGGGCGCCTGGGTGGTGCAGTCGGTTAAGCATCCGACTTCAGCCAGGTCACGATCTCGCGGTCCGTGAGTTCGAGCCCCGCGTCAGGCTCTGGGCTGATGGCTCAGAGCCTGGAGCCTGTTTCCGATTCTGTGTCTCCCTCTCTCTCTGCCCCTCCCCCGTTCGTGCTCTGTCTCTCTCTGTCCCAAAAATAAATAAATAAACGTTGAAAAAAAAAATTAAAAAAAAAAAAAAAAGAGATAGCATAAAGAAAATTGGTAGAGTAAAAGTAATCCATCCTTTCTAAAGTGCCTCTGGTTTGCTCTGTCACAATTCTTTTATCCAAGAGAGAGGAGAAGCAAGAGTAATGAAAACCAAACATCCGTTATCCCTGTCACAGGTCAGAGACCCTTCATTTCAAGTCTGAGAGGCAATGCCACGTGGGTAACAATTACAACCATGAGGGCTAATCGGTCAGTCACTGGTTCCAGACTGAAGCATGAAGAGAACGACAACAGGCATAGGGAAAAAAAAAGACAGATAATCTGGTAAGCAGGAGAAAAGAAGGAAGAAAAACACACAAAGGGCTTTTGCCAGTCTGCCAGTCCTAGAAGGCATGTGCAAACACCTCATGTTTCCTCTCTGACAAAGCTAACTTCCACATAAATGCAAATCTCTAATCTCAGAGCAACATAAATACATGAGCTGTCTTTGTCTGTTAGCACAACCACAACGGTGACCCACCGCTGATCATGCTCTAGCAGTCTGATGGATGCTAACGTTCCCTGGAAGTACTGTGGGGACTGCCGTTGAATCTGAACACAGGTTGCAAGAGGGTCCAGAGATCTGAGATCTCAGCCTTTTGGCTAGGCAACCCACAGCCCCAGAACCAAGCAACATACACGATAGGCAACCCACGGCCCCAGAACCAAGAAACATACATGAGAGGAGATGAAAAGTCTGATTCGTGTGCCCCAAACTTAGCAGGAGTCACAGGCTACTCTTCCTTTTATGAGGTGAATAAAACTACCTCCTCATGTTTCCCAAGAGCTGACTCAAAGGCTTCAAATTCCCCAGCAGTCTCTGAAATGTATTACTATCCAATTGCTTCTGTTTACAAGTACAACCAAGCAGGAAATGACAAAACAGCTTTTAGTAAAATCATGTTTGACTTAAAAAAAACAAAAACCAAAAAACCAACTTCCTAAATAATCATTTCCCTGATACCAAAATGAAGGATCAATAATCCAGAACTGGGAACACTCAGGGAACTTTACTTCAGGAGACATGTACATATTGTGTTTTAAGAGAAACTTAACTCAAAAAATTCCAGCGCATTCTGTTTATATTCTATTATCGACATGACGTACCAAAATGCCAAATTTACTCACTTGTCTCTTAGCTTCTCTCAGTTTCCTTTTGAGGGCTGTCAAAATTCTTTGTACTTCCCATAATCTTTCTTCTTTAGATAAATCCTTTATCCCAGCCTGCAAATCTCGATGTAAACAATTTAAAAGAAACTCCTAGAAAACAACATACCACACACTGAGTGGTATTCCATGTCTCATCATTCCAAAATAAAACCATATGAAATTTCTAAAGATGTACAACCAACTATTTTTCAATTATTAGTAAGGGAATGATATAATGGCATGAATTATTTTTTCGAGGCTATCACTGAAAATCCTTTTTTGCCTGGGCATTAGGTTCTCATCATTAATTTACATTGGTTCAGTAACAGTTCATTCACATCCCTTTCCCACAACACATCAACAACTAATGATGGGAGCTCAGAGCAGATAAAAGGAAAGAAAACCAAGCAAAAATTTGATATTATGTATGCAAATAAAAAGTATAACAATAATCAAATATAGGTAGATTTCTTGGCCCTGAATTTCGTAATCAGTGTTGCTAAACACACACACATCAAACTAACGGTATTTTCTGTCAGAACAGAACGGTGGAAAAGCACTGGATTTGGGGTCAAATTCGGGTTCTACAGTTTACTAAAGCCACGTGACACAGTGAGTTAATTTCCACAAGTTTATTTCTATCTGGAAAACATGGCTGATAACAGCAACCCTGTCCAGATAAGTTAACACTTTTGGACTCCTTACAACGTGCCTGGCACCATTATCTCATTTATGGTAGTAATCTTCATGCCAAACCACAAGATGACCCATTTTAAAATGGGATCATCAAGGTTAACAGAGGTTAAGCAGTATGCCTAAAAATCAGTTAACTTTAACCACAGCAAGAATTTAAAGCCAGGTCTTTTGGGTTTCAAAATCTGTATTCTTTCTACCACAATATTCTGACTTCACCGGCATGAAATAGGGCCAGGCAGAGATTTCTGCCCTCAGCGTGCCACGAACAACGTGCCCAACAATTTCCAGACCCACAGAAAGTGCTCAGTGAACAAGAGCTCCTCCTCCGAACCATCCCTGTTGATCATCATAATCATCCAAAAGGGTCAGAGCAAAGGTAGGCTCTTTAGGGTTGAAGGTGGGGCTGAGCACACACACACCTGTCTTCTGATCTCCTCCTTGATGTTCTCCTGGGTCTCTGGCAGTGTAGGCATAGTGGCCATGTTAGACCATCGAAGAGGTTTGGTCACTTGCTTTAGTATCACATTTCCAAAGAGCTCTTGCACATGTGTGAAAAACACATATAGGACACGATTGCTAATCTAAGAAAAAATAAATAAAAAGATTTGCAAAAAAAAAAAAAAAAAAAAAAAAAAAAAAAAACAACCAAAAAAACCCCAAAAACCTATTCAAATTATCATTTTATTTCATTTAATTTGTGTCTGCTGCATAGTACACCTTTAATCGTAGACATGGGAGTGACTTTTTTCCAAGGCAGTGACTGGACATGCTCTGCTAATTACTGACCAACTTAAGAGAATGGAAAAACAGCATATATTCAAGCACCATAAGGAATTTGAAAAAATAAATAAACAAAAGGACAGGAAAAAGGATGCAGAACTCAAGGATCATCAATTTTCTCTCTCTCTCTCTTTTTTTTTTTTTTTTTTTAGCAATACTGATCTTAAAAATCTTATGTTCTTTACTCTCGAGTTGTTCTGAGACCTTTAACACATACCAGTGTATGTAGCGAGGGACAGGGCAAGGAAGAGTACCGGGAGTTGTCAAGCTGGGCTTGACATGACAGCCATTACTCTGGAAATCAATGCTTTGCAGGCACATATGCACAACCAGTGTTTAAATATCACGTTCATATGCTAGGAGATCAGGACATCAATTACTTTCTACCTAAAACTTAACAACACACTTGAACCTTCTATGAAACTATCATCCCTACTATAGTAATATTAAGTAACAATATAATATTTACCAAATTCTGAAATTCTGACTAGTCTGAACGATCAAACTGAAATTTGAGAAACATTTTGCTTCCAAAATATAGTCAACGAGCGATGAAAGAATCGTGAATACAAGAAAATACACCTTTACAACAACAGTGCATTGTAACAATGGCTGATAATAACCTAGTATACTGGTCAAAAAGAGAGCTTAAAATAATACAAACGTCATCACTTCTTTTTTTTTTGCCTTTTGTGTCTGGCCTGAATAAAACATCGAGCATACCGTATAACTCTAATTAAATGACAATAAACGCTCTGTGCCAGCACCCAGTCAACAGCAATAAACAAAGGCCAAGTATTTATGCTGTAAAGAGACACCAATTAACATACTACCAACTCCCTGAAATGCCTCCTCAGATTAAAATTCTATAAAATCCTTCTCTAGGATCTATCCTTATGAATGAAATCATCAGGATAAATCCCTGACCAAACAAATGATGTCAGGTCCCTCTGTGCTGGAGTCTGATATAGGGTGTAATATAATTAAGCAATGAAGCTTAATGAAGCTATCTGAAGAAATAAATGAAATCTCCCAAAGTCTACAGATGAACTTTGTAACTGTGGGTACCATGGGCTCCTCCTCTACTCATGAGGGATCACTGTCATCAGGAACTGGTTTGGAGAACCACACCAAAGACTGTACAACACTCAAATTGCACAGCTACATGCTAGTCATGACACTGTCCGTGTTCCGAGAGAACAAGACCAATACTCTAGTATCTACTTTTGCTGGTTAACTGCTTGGTGTGCGATTTAGCAATAGAAAATGACTCCCCAGGGTCAGCATCAGAGGGCACGTGTGCAGGGAAGGCCATGTACCTGAACAGTTGGGCTGAGCACTATAGAAATGTTCTGTATATTCATTTTTGTTTCCAGTTCCTTCGCGATAACATGGTCCATGTGCACGACCAGCCAAGAAATCAGAAGATGGTTACATTCTGGCAGCTCTTTGAGCAAGCGCTGGAATTCCTGCACCTTCTCGCTCTCCGTGCTCCGCCCACAAGCCTCTTCAAAGCGAGGCATCAGCTCTTTGGTAAGCAGATTCTCGGGAAGGTCTCGCAAATACTGCTTCAACAAACTGGCCACGGTGTTAGGCTCATATTCTTCCAAATTTGGAGACTCCTCTCTGTCATAGGCTGCTTTCAGCTCGTCCACCTTTGATTTAATTCCTAAAAACATCCAAATTCCGAAGGGAAAGAGGGTATCAAGAAAATAATCAAACACACAGCTTTTTTCACCATGACACCCACTGCTGTGGGAAGAGATTTGAGGAGAGCCAAACCTCTAGTTATGAAGCAATGACCTGCTCGAGGTTCGTACAATTCCTCCGTAAGGATAATAACATAAAAGACTACACTGTGAGGGTGAATTCAACCAAAAGCTAAATGATACCAGGAAAACTCAATATTCAGAACAAAAGTCAGAGCAATCAGGGAACGTTTTAAGTTTTAAAACATGCCAAGTGATTCAAGGGACATTTTTTTTTTTTTTCATTTAAAGCTAGGTAGGTAAAAATTCAGGCAAAAATTCAACTACAATCCAAGCATAAGTCTTGCTCCCCAAAAAGGGCCAATGGCCTTTTCTAACAAGTCACAAGACTGACAACATACAGCACAACTCGGTATTTATAAGCATGTTCCAACAATTGTAGGTCATTACTTTTTATAAGCAAACATTGTATCATAAATACAAAAGGTGGGTTTGCTATCTAAACACACTCTGTGAAAAAAAAGTGTCCATTAAATAATCCCCATCTAATTTCTATTTTTAAATTTGAATTTTTGTATATTTTCTTAATCTGGAACACAGCTGGAACCACCACAAAAAAAGCGCGAAACTTGGGTTTCTCAAATCCAATTGTTTTGTTTTTCTTACTGCACAGAAACACTGACACACAAAACGGCTGTTTTTCAAACATTTTATAAGTTTTGAAGAAGCCCTCAGTCCAATCTGAATTTAAGTGATATGGATTCAGTGCCAGCAAATGCTCATAAAAGCACAAGGAAGCTTTCTGTTGTGTTTAACACTTGAAATTCTAGGCCGATTACCTGAAACAAGATTAAGGCTGAGAGACTGTAATGGTCCAGGTGCAAATGCTTAAGTGTCATCTAACCTGAAGAGCATTTTATAATCAATAGTGCTTATTACATCTGGGCTTATCTTATGTGAAAACCTTCCAAAGGCATTACAAAAAATGTGTCACTTATCCAGTGTTAATAAAATCAATAACTCTAAATATGAAAGTAACAAAATAAAGCTTATTTCTGTATAATCTTCATTTTGACATAAAAGTTAGAAAATACTCCCCATTTTCTTACTTTTATGACATGACTAAAACATGGTGAGTGATTAACTTTAATTGAAACTCCTAGCAAAGACCTCTTCTCTCTCTCACATGTATTTATATGCATCTAATTTTTCTCTCCAATAGTGCCTAGCCAGAAAACTGCACAAGTAAACAATTAGAATGTCTGGTTTGTTGTTACTCTGAAGTTATCAAAATTGTTTTCTTTTTAAAGACTGGATGCTTAAAAAAAAACATCTCAGGTAGAGAGAGAGCATACACAAAATGATATGTGTGTTTTAAAACTGGAACTTATAGGGGCACATGGGTGGCTCAGTCGGTTAAGTGTCCAACTTTTGTTTTACGCTCAGGTCATAATCTCATGGCTCGACAGTTCGAGCCCTGCATCAGGCTCCACACTGACAAGTCGAGCCTGCTTGGGATTCTCTCTCTCTGCCCCTCCCCACTCACACACATGTGCATGCACATGCACACTCTCTCTCAAAATAGATAAAACTTTAAAACACAAAATAAAAAATAAAACTAGCACTTATAATAGGAATAAGAACCAAAAACTCTCCAACAGAAAACAGTCTTATGAGCATTCAAAGAAAGAAAAAAAAGTCACAGCCATTAACTCTAATCCACGGTATCCTGAATATAGCACACTGTCAGAGCTTAAAAAATGATAAAAAATTGATCAAAGCAGGAGCTCAGCCTCCAGGAATCAATGATCAGGGGAACAGCTCCCTTTGAGTGCTCTGACACACAAACAGAGTTCTGCAACTCCAACTCCAAAAGAATGCAAACATCAAAAATAGGTCAAAGACAAAAGAATCCTTTGAACAAAGCTGTAGAAACTCTTTAGAGAAACTTTCACCTAAAACAAAATTCCTTCCTATCAGACTCAAGTGAGAGAAGCAGCTATGTTGGTATTATTTAAATCTTTAAAAATCAATTCATCATTAGTTTTAAAAGTCAAATTTTCAAGTTCATTTAAATGTGTTTATTTTCATGTTACTAAAGAATTATAAATTCAAATGCAATGCCCTATCTGTGGATTATATTTTCTATAAAATGGTAGCGTGTTAGCCAAAATATTCTTAACGATGATACGCTGTCTAAGGGGTACTACGTTAAGGGTTCCCCAATTATCAGAGATGCCTGTCCTTTCCCCAAAAGCCAAATATATCAAATCTGCTCTCTAAAAATTGATTGTGTGAACCAAATCAATGGAAAAACTAAGTGTAATGTCTCTATATTCTAAATGTGTATGATTTGACTCATCATGAAAATGTGTGACCAACAACAAGTTTTATACAATAGATCTCCAGAGGCAGCTGGGTGGCTCAATCGGTTATGTGTCCAACTCTTGATCTCGGCTCTGGTCATGATCCCACGGTCGTGAGATGGAACCCCCACATCGGGCTCTGCATTGACAGTGCAAAGCCTGCTTGGGATTCCCTCTCTATCTCTCTGTGCCCTTTCCCCACTTACATACACACTGTCTTTCTCTCTCAAAATAAATGTGTTAAAAAAAAAAATAATAATAGGGGCTCAGTCGGTTAAGCGTCTGACTTTGGCTCAGGTCACAATCTCGCAGTTCGTGGGTTCGAGCCCCGCGTCAGGCTCTGTGCTGACAGCTCAGAGCCTGGAGCCTGCTTCAGATTCTGTGTCTCGCTCTCTCTCTGCCCCTCCCCTGCTCATGCTCTCTCTCCGTCTCAAGAATAAATAAAACATTAAAAAAATAATAATAATTAAAAAAATAATAATAATAAATAAATAATTTCCAGTATCAAGAACTAAATCATGGGAAAGTAATGATTTAGAACACAGATGTTGCCACAGGTCAGGACTTCCATCCTGTAGAGTACAAAAGAAAGAAACAAAATCTTTTTTCTTTAAGTAGCATACATTTAGCTGGATTTTAGACATCCAATATGAATTACATTCTTGCCAAATAAGAAATCTGAACTTTCACGTGTATGGAAAACATAAACAGAAAATCAATTTCACTAATGTATGTAATAGCTGCACATGGCTGACAAAAACACTGACATTTGGGGCCTAAACATTTAGCAAGTAACATTTCACGTTCTTTCAGCTGAACTCAGGAAATACATTCTATGATTAGGTCAATAAAAGTGTCTCCTGGCCAAGAAGCGTCCCTTAACGGAGATATCCTTCCTTGTCCTACTGATCTCCCTTACAACACTGAGCCCTGCTCAGAGGGAAGGAGGTGAGAAGAATAAAGCATAGTCTGAGGGCACCCAACTGAAGGGACATGATTCATATACTTTGTTTAGACTCATCCGGGCTCATGAAAACTGTGAACAACTCGTGTATCAAGGCTCCTGATAGAAGAGAATATCACAAAAAAAGCAAACTGCTAACACACACACACACACACACACACACACACACACACACAGTGTGGGGGATTTCTGTGCAACTAGAAGGACTGAGGAAATGAGTAAGACTTATTAGGAACCATGCCACAATTTTCCTCACAAGTTCTTCTTTTCCCTTCCTTTGAAAAATGGAAGTGAATTTTTAAAAACCCCTAAGAGAAGCGCGTGTGCCCAATACCTGAAACTCTGTAGATGCCTTCACACTTCATGCCATACTTCTCTACATAATCTACACATTCACGGAAAACCGCCGGCAGCCGAATGCCGTCGTACATCATGGTCCTCTCTACTGCATCGGCCAAAGGAACTCCAAAAATGGGTTTGAGATTCGGAACGTCAACCTGAGGCACCTCTGGTTCCTGAATTGGCTTCTTCTTTTTCTTCTTTTCCTTCCACTGTTTAACAACATCAGCTGCTGTCAAGTCTTTTGACTTCTTCTCTTTATGTTTCTCTTCTTTGTGCTTTTCTTCTTTATGTTTTTCCTCTTTGGGTTTCTCTTTTATTTTAAAATCCTTCTCTTTCTTTTTAGAAAAGCTGGGTTTCTTGAAAACATGGATTCCCTTGGACCTCTTCATTTTGGAAGGACTTTCAGCCTCATCTCCAGAGCTATCTTCCTGAAAGGCAGCATAGCCTTCAGCTGCCAAAGAAATGCAGGGAATATAAGTCATACACCTGTTTCATGTCAAACCGTCCATGAACTTTTGGAAAACAGGACCAAAAACAGTGCCACCTGGGACTGGCTACCTTGCTTTTCACTTCATGGCCAATCCCTCCTGGGTGCTGCCAGTCATGAAAGGGGTTTCTTCTCAGCTAACAAGAGATGATGCACTGACATCTCCTGACCACAAGAGGGCGAATGCGGCGTGCCAGTCACCTTTGTAACCGGGTTCATGTGTGTGCCCGTGGAATTTTGGCAAACCAAACCAAATATTGTAAACACACAACAAAGGATCTGCAGAGAGGGCTAATGCAAGGAGTCCTTCTATAATATATGATGAAAAATCATCATCTGAATAATGGCCTCTTATTTAGATTTTTTTTTCATATATTTGGTCCCTGTTATTGAAGCAATCTGACACCCGTTCCCCTGTCACACTTTGCCCTCCTGTCACTAGCTGTGAAGTTCTTTCTGGAGACCAGCAGGGGCTGAAGTCTCAACTGGGTAGAGGGCAGAACCAGGAAAGTTCCCTAATCTCTGGATGGCGGCCAAATGCATCAGCCCACTTCTCTGCATCTTGAGCCCTGGTTTTCACACACTGACACTTGTTTTATATCCTATCAGTTATCCTACTTTGGTTTGGTTGTTATTTTAAAATATGATTTTCCTGTTCTTTTCTTTAGCCAGCTACCTTAATAAGCCATTTCATAACGAAGATTAAATTTAAAAATTTCACAAATTACCCTCTACTTAAAATACCACAAATACCACAGCAACCAGAAGAGCAGAAATCTTAAGGGCGAGAATACCACGATACAGAGCAGCTGCAGTTCTCAGACACTGCTGGTGTGAGTGCAATCTGGTACGACCACTCTGAAAAATCGTTTTGCAGGATCTACTAATGCTAAAATAAGCATGGCCTTTTAAGAGAGCAATCCCACAACAGAAACGTATAACCACGTACAACGACATTCACGGAAGCACTATTCACAAGTCAAAAACTGAAAACAACCCAAATGACCAATAACAGAATAGATACATTCTAGCATATTAATGCAATGAAACAAAATCCAGTAATAAAAACGACAAATTACTGCCACGTGGAATAACACGGATGAATCTAACAAATACAACTTTGGGCAAAAGAAACTAGACACAAAAGGAAATATGCTTTCATTTACATAAATTCAAAATTTATGTAATTTTCAGTTTCAAGCTATACTGAAAGAAACTTACCTTTGGAAAGTGTGGGGGATTCCCTCTGCAGGGATAATGGGAGGGAATTTCTAAGCGTGCTGATAATGCTCTATTTCCAGATGCTTGTAATTACAAGGACGCATGTCCATTTTGTGACAGCTCATTCAAGTGGCACACAATTTGTGCATTCTATCTCAATGCTATGCTTCAAAAACAAATTGACTTAAGTATAACATGAAACTCAAAACAGAGCACCTCATTTGCTTTTAACATACTAAAGAGCTATGCTTAAACAATTTGGCTTTCCTACAGAATAGGACCTATAGAGAGAATGCATCGTGGCATCTGCCTAAGACAAACAAATAACTACCTTTTTCACAGTTCCAATAAAGTGTACCCCCACTGGCCTACACAACCCAGCCAAGAAAGTAATATTCTGTAAGGGTAAAATTTCAAGATCTACTTTTTATACATTATTTAAAATGACCCATTTACGAAACTTCTAACAAAAACCTTTACCACTTCTGGAAATTCAGTAATTTTGTTCGCAAGAGTAAGACCCTAAGATACAACTCCAGTATACAAAAATTGAGACCCAGAAAAGTAAAGAACAGAAAATGCCAAACAAGAATCTTTGCAGACAGCAGGCACAGTGATTAGAGTAAAAGTTTACCCCAAATATACCAAAAGCGTAGAGAAAAATGGCACTTACTCCTTTTTTCTTTTTTCTTAAATTTTCCTTTTTTCTTCCCATGGTCTTTCTCATCATCAGACACTATGTCAGGAGGCTCATGAAGGCTGTCATGGGGAGGCGAGGGCTCGCCAGTGCGGTACAAGCCGGGAAACTTGGTAGGGCTGATCTCCTCAGAGCTGGGGGTTCGGGTAAGACCACTGCCATGCTCCACCCTGCGGTGCTCACTAGGGCTGCTGGTGGGGGGCAGGAAGCACTCAGTCATTCTGCCTCCCTGACGAGACAGTGAGGAGGGTTTCTCTGTTACCTATCCATTACACCTGCACAGAGGGAGAAAAGATCATCAACACCAACCAGAACACAAAAGCACCGCACAAAACACGGCGATTAACCTTGCATTTAGAAATCAAAAATATTTTTCTTTACAACCCTTTTGAAAATACTCATTCATTTTAACATCTCAAGTGACATTCCATTCATCACACATTTCAGTTCTCAAAGAGGCAGAAAGCACTGGCACCTTTAAGTATTAGAAAAATGAACCAAATGAAAATGAGAGTTCTCAAAGTCGAATACAGAGTTCCTCTTAAAAAGAAGGGGTTTCGGGGCGCCTGGGTGGCGCAGTCGGTTGAGCGTCCGACTTCAGCCAGGTCACGATCTCGCGGTCCATGAGTTCGAGCCCCGCGTCGGGCTCTGGGCTGATGGCTCAGAGCCTGGAGCCTGTTTCCGATTCTGTGTCTCCCTCTCTCTCTGCCCCTCCCCTGTTCATGCTCTGTCTCTCTCTGTCCCCAAAAAAATAAATGTTGAAAAAAAAAAAAAAAAGAAGGGGTTTCATTTTGACTGTTCTTTCCAACATGCAATCTATTTTTCTCTAAATCATGAAAAAACAGCCATGAATAATAAATTACACAGATAGCTTAATACAACTACACATGAATAGTTCAGAATGAGAATTAAAATTTACAATATTTATAGCGATGTATTTGATGATTCACACAATTATAGATCATTCATTATAGTTCTACAGTGCATGATATTAGGTAGTTCATGTGTTGATAATAACTTATTTTGCATTGCAGTTATGTTAAAAGAAACAAGGGAACCCTTATTTGTTCAATCCGAAAAGACACACTAACTAGATTCACTATAATGGACACTATACAGGACAAATGCAATAAGAGTTCAAGGTTTGGTCACTTTTTCTTCCTCTTTAGACAGAGGTAACACAGTCTATGTACATTATTCAAAAGTTACTTGGATTATTAGTTCTTATTCCACTTTAATATCTTTATGATACTCATTTGGAAAACTATTAGAATCACTTGTTTCTCTTTGCATTTACTTTTAAGGTTATTTTGCAATTTAATAAATCCAAGAGCCCTAAATGACAAGACTAATAAATCTGACCATGAACACACTCAAAAGAAAATGTAAAAAAAAAAAAAAAAATTCTGCAGGCAGGGCGCCTGGGTGACTCAGTTGGTTAAGCATCCGACTCTTGGTTTCAGTTCAGGTCATGATCTCACGGTTTGTGGGTTCCAGGCCTTCACTGGGCTCTGTGCTGACGGCGTGTGATTCTCTCTCTCCCTCTTTTCCTGTCCCTCCCCTGCAAGCTCTCTCTCAAAATAAATAAACTGTAAAAAAAAAAAAATGTGCAATAGCTAAGTTCTTTAAAGAGCTAAGAGCTCTTACAAATCAGTAAAAATATGAACAAATCAAGACACCTACACAAAGGACATGATATAATTCACAGAAAAATGACTAATATCCATGCAAAAATAATGTTCAGGTACAGTTTTAATTTTTAAAGTATAAACTAAAACAATAAGTTACTTTTCTAATATCAGACTGGCAAAGAACAAAAAAGTGTATAATACCCAATGTTGGTAAAGATATAAGCAAAGGACTCGTAAGACTCTCTACTAATAACAGAAGTATACATTAGCACAATCTTTTTTGAAAAGCAATTTGGCAATATCAAAATATAAAATGTACTCTCTGATCCAGGCATTCCTCTTTCAGGAATTTATCCTTCACATACATTTTTGTAAGAAATCAAAGATGTGCACATGAAAATATTCATTTTAGCACTGTAAAAGCAAAAACATGATCATCTACGTGGCTATCAATAGATCAATTCAATTATGATTTATCCACATAATGGAATATAAATTAACACACAATTTCTGAAAGCATGTAAGAAATAGTTAACTATTGGGGCGCCTGGGTGGCTCAGTCGGTTAAGCATCCAACTTTGGTTCAGGTCATCTCACGGTTCGTGGGTTTGAGCCCCGTGTCAGGCTCTGTGCTGACAGCTCAGAGCCTGGAGTCTGCTTCAGATTCTGTGTCTCTGTCTCTCTCTGCCCCTCCCCTGCTCACACTCTGTCTCTCTCTCTCTCAAAATAAATAAACATTAAGAAAAGAAAAAGTTAACAATTATTAACTCTTGGAAGTGGTAAAATGGGAGAAAGATTTTTATTCCTTCTATGTAGTTTGAAACTTACCATGTGCTTTTATTACTATTATTGTAAAAAATTGAAAAAAATGAACAGAGCATGTTTTTAATTTCATAAAAATCATGCAGCATTTAAAATCAAGCTTTTAGTACTATTTAATAATGTGGGGAAAAACAACTTTATTTACAGCACAATATCAATATTTAAGTACATAAACATTTATGCAAAACAAATCATAAGAACGAGAATGTGAACAATTTTCTCTGAATTGAAAGATCATAAGTGACGTAAGTTTTCTTCCTACCCTTCTACATTTCATAAATTTTGTACCCACTATGCATTATTGCATAAAAAGAGGAGAGAGTTCCATTAGAGGATCTGTAAGCATCACTCTAATTCTTCTGTTTTTCTGTTTGGCTATTGTTTTTTAAAAGTACATTCTATTCTCTCTTCAATCGAAGGCATCGTAAGTTTTGACACTCACAGGATTTAGGTGGAGCTGGGGCCCGACAGCATAACAGTTACACATTACAGGTGAGCAAACTGAGCTCCAAAGACGGAGGAGCCAGAAGACAGCCCCTGAGAACACAGCCGTACAGCACAGAAATAAAACCCCTTACAGGCATCCATCCCACCCACACTCCACCACTTGGTCTCGTGCTCCCCTGGCTTTGCCAAGGCTGTCTTCACTCCCGGGAGTCCAGCCCTCCTTCCAGCACTTTTGCATGGCCAACTGCTACCCCTCCTTCGACGTGGCGCCTGAAAATGGGCATGAGGAATCTTTTTGAAGTGACAGAAACAGCCTAGATTTGGATTGTGGTGATGGTTACACACACTGGTTAATTTGCTAAAAAAATCACTGAATTATACACTTAGAGTAGATGGATCTGATGTGTATGTAAATCACACCTAAATAAAGCTGTTTAAAAAAAAAAAAGGTCAATTACCAGCAACTCTTCTCCAGGAATCCTCCCTCATCACTCCTTTTCTGTGCCCCCCAAATCTCTGGAACACACCTCCAACACCTCCAGCACTGCATGCACCGTGCTGTGTTTTCACTGCCTACACACCCATGGGAAGTACTCAAACATTTACTTAATGAACTACTTAGTTTTTTCCATGTTCTCAACATATTGTGTCTGCTGATGAGACGAAGACTAGAAGGAATGAACCTGACCTTTAGCCGTACATTTTAGTTAAGGAAACAAAGCAATGGAGCCCGAATTTTATTTGAGCTCCTGTGGTTTCAGCCATGTTCATATACATTAACTAACCTTAGTACATAGTGTTAGAAAAGAAGTACTTTTTCGTGTTCACAAACAGGGGAACCAAGGCTCAGAGGGCCGCAGTAACTTACATTAGTCACACAGCAAGGAAGAAGTAAAACTGGGCAGTTATGCTGCCCTTTGCATGTAACACCCAGAAGAGAGGACATTCATGCCAGAACAGCACAGTTAAAGGCACAAGCAGAAAACACGGGGATTGTTTGCAGGATGGCTGCAAGCCTGGTCTGACGGGAGCAGTTCCTGGGAAGGAGGCTAGGGAAGGCTCGGAAGGACAAGGTGGACTCTGAACTGAAAACCAACCGGATGCCAAGCTGAGAACTTCAGCCTTGATGTGGGAGCTGACTCATCACCAATTCCAAAGCCAGTAGTGACAAAACTGACGCTGAAAGGAGTCGGAGCAGGAACATGCACAATCAAATGCCACACAGGCATGTGGTCATTCTCTCCCGTGTTCCTGCGGCGTTTTGTAACTTACGCCTATGTGCACACTCACACACATTCTCCCAGCTCCTTTACTATCATTACTCAGTTTCCATACTAGACTGATGAAGAAGACACGTTTGTTCATAAAGTGCTTAATAGATTATCTTGCAAAAACTACTTTAGAGAAATATTTGTTGACTTGCTTCCCTATAGTTGGGAATGAGTGAAAGGAAGGGCAGCAAGTAGCAGCATATGAAGGGGTGAAGGCCTGAAAACAGGATGATTAAAGGCAACAACAACTGGTGTTTCCATTAGGGCACACTGTTTTGAGAACTGGAGAGCCGCAGCAAGCCTAAACTTCACCAAATAAAAGGGCAGAACAGGCCTCAAATGGTCCAATTTGTTTAAGTATAAATAGCCAAAGATAAGAAAACAAAAATTAGAAATTCCTACTTCTAAATTTGTAAACATTTGAATAAAGAATACCTATCACTATTCCTCCTGGTAAGCACAACTAGAAATCCTGGATAATAGAGTTAAAAATAAACAAAAAACAGACAAAAGACAAAAGGCAGAGAAGAAGGCTGGTGGGTTAGGGACTTCAGGATTCTAACAACAACAGAGCTGTGAGTTCCCTGGATTTTCTTTTTGCCTCTACATCTCAGATGTGCTTCTCAAGAAGCCCGAAACCCAGAATCCCAGACAGGCACAGATAAAACAACAAAAACCTGCTCTCTCTAGCCAAAGGACCAGGAAAGGGGCTGCCTTGCAAGATGAAAACTTCCAGATAATAATGGTCTACCCTAGGCAAACACCAAAAAACCTGAAGTTCTGCCCCTATCTGCACCAGTAAGAGGGAGATTAGATTTGTGCCCTCAGGTGGTGGCCCAGCACCCCCGCTGGGGGTTGTCAAAAAAGGACAAGTAGGGAACTGGGGCCTTTCACACCTGCCAGCTGGTTAAGAGTGCTCTGCTCCTGCAGGGGTGTCTATGGAGACCAGGTGAAGAATCTGGACCTCCACCCCACACCCCCAAACTGTAAGTAACTAAGCACCCTGCTCCACTGCTGCTGGGTAGTCTCACAGGACACCTAGTGAAGAGTCAGAATTTTTCATCATCACCCAGTGGTAGTGACGCCACCCCACCTGAGTGTCAATGGAGACCACATGGGAAAATAAAAGCAAAAGAGAAAAAAATTAACTCTCCAAAGAAAAGGTTAATTGTACAGAAAGCAAATCACAACACGTAGAATTAAAACCAGTAATTACATCACATGCAATGGACTAAGCATTCCAATAAAAAGGCAGGGATGGGGCGCATGGGTGCCTCAGTAGGTTAAGTGTTTGACTCTTGATTTTGGCTCAGGTCATCTCACGGTTCATGAGTTTGAGCCCCACATCGAGCTTGGGATTCTCTCTCCCCCTCTCTCTGCCCCTCCCCCATCCACACACACCTCTCTCTCTCTCAAAATAAATAAACATTTTTTAAAAAGACAGAGATAATCAGACTGCACAAAAAGCAGATCCAACTGTATGCTTTTTACAAAAGGTCCACTTTAAAAATAATTATTACACACGGGGCGCCTGGGTGGCTCAGTAGGTTAAGCGTCGGACTCTTGATTTCGGCTCAGGTCATGACCTCACGGTTCGTGAGTTCAAGCCCCACACTGGGCTCTGTGCTGACAGCTAAAAACCTGAAGCCTGCTTCAGATTCTGTGTCTCCCTCTCTCTCTGCCCCTCCCTTAGTCGCACTCTCTCTCTCTCAAAAATAAAAATAAAACATTAAAAAAAAATTAAAACTGTAAAGGAGGGGAGCCTGGGTGGCTCAGTCAGTTAAGCATCTTTCTCTCAGGTCATGATCTCATCATTTGCGAGTTCAACCCCTGATTGGGATCTGCACCGACCCTGTGGAGTCTGCTTGGGACTCAATCTCCTTCTCTCTCTGCCCCTTCCCCACTCACGCTTTTTCTCTCTCTCAAAATAAATAAACTTTAAAATAAGATAAAATTGTAAAGGAAAAAATGGGAATGGGATGGCAAAATCTTAGCAGCAAAATCACTAAACAAATTGAAAATATTAATGCACAAACATTAAAATACTAAAGATTATATGTTGCATATAAAATACAGTACAGAACCAGGAGTTGCACTATACTAAAGGTAAAAAGTGTTACCTCTGCAGTATCTGACAAAAAGTACTAAAAGTATAAAGCACTTTTATGACAGTTACCGCTGAGGTAAAGCAAAGAAAAAGTTTCATAAAACTAGACTCAAAAACATTCACTTTTCCTAAAAAATAAAATAAAAAATAAAATAAAATAAAGCAGAATAGAATAGAAAAATAAAATAAAATAAAATAAAATAAAATAAAATAAAATAAAAGGGGCACCTGGGTGACTCAGTTGGTTGAGTGTCTAACTCTTGATTTTAGCTCAAGTCACGATCCCAGGTCATGGGATCAAGCCCCATAGGGCTCTGCGCTCAGCATGGAGCCTGCTTGGGATTTTCTCTCCCTCCCTCCCTCTCTCTCTCTTTTTCTCTCTCTCCCCACCCCATTCCTCTACCCTGCTCTCTCCAAAATTTAAAAAATAATAATAAAAATAAAAACATATACCTTTTCTCCAAAGAACTAAGAGAATAAAATTATTCTTTTTTTTTTAACATTCATTTATTTTTGAAGGTGAGAGAGACAGAGTATGAGTGGGGGAGGGGCAGAGAGAGAGGGAGACACAGAATCCAGAAGCAGGCTCCAGGCCCTGAACTGTCAGCATACAGCCTGATACGAAGCTCGAACTCACAAGCCATGATATCATGACCTAAGCCAAGTCAGACACTCAACCGACTGAACCACCTAGGTGCCCCGATACACATTATTCTTAAAACAGTCTTTTCTGCTCTGGTACCAGTATTAATCAGCTCATGTAATAAGAATCATCCATGCAAAAGGACAAAGTAATATAAGTAGGGAAGAAAGAAAGATTACTAAATTAAAGTCTCCCAAAATGAGCTTCTGAGAATAACTCTAATGTTTTATTATACTTGATAATATCTACACAGAAAAAGACCTATGCCAGAAAACCAAGAACTTGCTTAACTAGTTTATAAGTCAAACAAATTCAGCATTTTATAAACGTTCTTTATTAATAAATACCAGGCTAAAACTCAGTAGAAGCAGGTCTTCCTTGTTTTTATAGTTTTAAAAAATAAGCTGTAAACTAAGAGTCTCCAATCTAAATCTCCACAAGAGAATCCAAATACGGGCTCACTAATACATTACCTACTGAACCTCTAACTAGCATTAACCTACTATTTGGGAATGCCAAATCTGGACACACAACACATTCTTGTTCTTCAAATGATGTGGAAAGAAACTTTCTCAGAATTAAAGTTCAGATCACAAGAGACTCCTAAGCACCCCACATAGTAACTGAAGAGACCCGCACTGAAGCACATTACGAAGTTTCAGAGTGTAAGGGGACAGAATGAGATTACTAAGAGATTCCTCCAGGAAAAATACTTACAAAGATCAGGACCAATATGTCAACAGGAACACTGGAAATTTAAAGACAATGAAGAAATATCTTCAAAACTCTAAAAGAAAATTAGTTCCAACAACCACTCAAGTGTACAGGTAGAACATAGACATTTTCAGACACACAGCATCAAGGAATGTACTTCCCATACACTTTCTCTTGAGTTCCAAAGACCTGAGTGCAACCCTGGAAAGCAGCAAAGGAAGCCCCAGGAAAAGCAGGCCTGTGACCAACTACTGACGCAGTCCACAGTGACACAGGAGGAAGAGTTCCCAAGCACAGTGGGATGTACAGACCTCTGGCCATGTGGAAAAGAACAGTAAAATCTGGTGAAGAGCTGCTGGGGCTTTGGAATAAATTGGTCATAAGAACAGAATAGAAAAACAAATAAAAACAGAAGGTAACCAACCATTAACTATAAGGAAAAGAAAAAGGCAGATGAGAAAATGAAATTGTAGTCTATCGCCTAGCTCAGCATTACACATGTGTCCAGTCATCATAATGAAAACAATGAACACTGACTCAATCAAGCTCTGTGACAGGCAGGATTGCATCAGAGGGCTTAAGGGAGGGAATTCTGGAAAAGGTATGAGACCTAAATCCTCATCTACCACAACACCCAGTTATTTGACAACACCTACAACTGGTATCTTAAAAAAACAGCAGTGTAAATATATTATTTAGAAATAAGGAAATAAATAACAAAAGAAATAAGACTGAGGGGGGTGCAAGAATGAGGCAGGGAATAGCGTTTTCCATTGTAAGTCGTTCAGTACTATGTTGGGGGGGTCCCCAAGATCATCCCATGACCCACATAACTCCGCATATAGTCATACCCAAGGCTGAGATTTATTACTATGAAAGGTTGGCAAAAACAGCAAAAGAAAAGGCACATGGAGAGAAGTCCAGAGGAAACCAGGCTCAAGCTTCCAAGAGCCCTCCTGCAGTGGGCTCACAGAGACAGGCTGAATTCTTTCAACAGTAACGTGTGAAGTGCTGTCTGCCAGGCAGCTCCTTAAACTGAGCCCAAGGTCTTGGTGGAGCCTAGCACGTACAGGACTCCAGACTCCCAGAAAGAAAGCAGGTTATTCAGCAGAAACCGCACTGTTTTTACCAACAGTTGAGACACAGTAAGCCACTCTTCTCATCTAGGAAAGTTGAATGTACTGTGCAAAACATAACATCAAGTTTTCCTGTGTCAGCCAGGACTGACTTTGCAGGCAGGCCTTTCGATGGACGGCGGTCTCAGCCAGCTGTAGTAACTCTACACGAGCACTACTGGATACCTTAAACTATCTTAAGAATTATTCCGATACAATTTTAAAACTTAAAAAAATCATGTCTCACACACACAAAGAAGGATGCTGGCAATCTTATTTTAAAACCAAATAAAAGAGAAAAAGGGATTTCTCTTAAAATATGAATGTTACCGTCCAAGAAAAAAAATGTTTTAAGTTTATAAACAAAATGGGACCTATATAATCCTTCAGATGAAGCAGATAGGGTTTAGAGGGGTTCATAACATCAGCAGTGAGATTATCCCCATGATAGTATGCTTGAGGTTTATGACCTATGCCCAGTAAATGCACACGAGTATTCACATTTACAAGCTTGACGACAATTTCTCATGCACATCCCCACAGATCAATTGTCCTTGTTACATAATTAGTCCTTTCAAATCTACTAACAACTATTTAGGGCTGTACCTTAAAAGAGATTTTACTCTTTATGTGAAGTTATTGTTCCTTTTCTATACCCTTCTTATATATTCTAAGACTTCATCTTAAGTTTCTCCCCTACCCCCAGGTGTCTATCCAAACAAACAAACATTTAATTAGAGTCCCACATGCCACTCACAGAAATTCACTGAATGACATAGTGATTTCATGTCTTCTACTCAGCTTTCTAACATTATCAGTGTCACTGATTAAAACAATATGCCTAGGGGTGCCTGGGTGGCTCAGTGGGTTAAGTGTTGTCTGACTCTTGATTTCAGCTCAGGTCATGATCTCATGTGAGTTTGAGCCCCACACAGGGCTCCATGCTGACAGTTCAGAGCCTGCTTGTAAATCTCTCTCCCTTTCTCTCTCTGTCCCTCTCTCTCAAAATAAATAAACTAAAAACAAAACAAAACAAAACAATATGCCCAAGGTATTCATGTAAAAGAAAATTTAAAAATTTTAAATTCTGAAGTTCATTATAATGAAAATGAATGCATTTTCAATGCTGACAACTACTATACAATTAATGACAAGAAAACAGAAAAACTAACAAGTTAGTTCAGGAAATTAACATAATGCAATCTGTAAAATCAACCTCCAGATGAGAATGAAATCTGAAGAGCATAAGAAATAGACTCATAAATACAGAAAACAAAACTAATGGTTGCCAGAAGGGAGAGGGGAGGGCAGTTAAGCAAAATGGGTAAAGGGTAGTGGGAGGTACAGGCTTGCAGTTATGGAGTGAATAAATCACAGGGATGAAAGATAGCATGGGGAATATAGTCAATGGTATTGTAATAGGGTTGTGTAGTGACAGATGGTAGCTAGGCTTGTGATGAACAATGCATAATGTATAGACTTGTGGAATCATTACCTTGTACACCTGAAAGTAACGTAACAATGTGTGTCAACTCTGCTTCAAGGTAAAAAATAATATAAAAGAGCATAGCTCATGTCCTTTATTTAAAGTGAAAGTTCAGACTCTAAGGATTCGAATGTCAAGTGTTGGAAAATGAGCAGCCAAAACATACAGAAAATAATTCCACCTTCTGTCTACAAGGAGGCTGGAAAGGACACAGTTCAGTCCTATGTGCAGCTGCGTGAATCAAAAAGTAGAGACGTATATTAAGTATCAGGGGAAAACCCACAGTGGACTCTTGCCTTTAAACAAAATCAAAGTGGTATCACTAGCAGTCATTCTATACACAGGACAAAAAAAGTTTTCTTATTAAAAAAAATCATAATACATATCATTTGGTACTTATCAGTGAAACAGAACATTTTTAGAGGTCTGGTATACCCTTTTGAGGGGTGAGAAGACAGGCCTCCTTCCTGCCACATTTCATAATCAGATAATCTATTCTCAAGGAAATCTTACATGAGAATTTAACTGGAGAGTATAAGGACAAACAAACTTTATTTAACAATAACTTTTAAGACACACACCAAAGGAGGTACTTGGTTGGCTCAATAGGAAGAGCATGCCACTCTTGACCTTGGGGTTATGAGTTCAAGCCCTATGTTGGGTGTAGAGATTACTAACAAACAAACAAACAAACAAACAAACTGAAAATGCACACCACTGGTTGCAACAGAAACTGGGCAGAAATACCTAGTCGATGGTTCCCAAACAGTGCACTGAGGCACCCAGAGCATCATAAGCCAAGTCATAAAAGAGCCATGGGGCATCTTCGATTTGAGACAAAGAGCAGTGCTCAACATCTGTCAGACACTGTACAAACTACCAGCTAAAAGAAGTTCAATTTCAACATTAGGTTGAGCTACATTCCTGTCAATGGCATATTTTTGTGAAGTGAGATTTTGGGGATAGTAGCTATAATTTTTTTTTAAGTACCATGTGAAAATCAACATGGGATAAGAAATGACAGTGGTAATGTCCAATCTGATTACAAAGTTATTAATATGTACAGTATCCAGCAGGCACAGGCAAACCATTTAGTTATTTAAGAGTGAAATAAAAATATTATCTTCTCTTTCAATTTATGTGTATTTTTTTTCAAATATGAACTAAATTGTCATGACATAAATACACATTAAGTTGTGTGAACATAACAACATAACATGGAACTATTAGACATTTCCATTAGGCTGACACCAGATCCTAGAGCAGGATATGTACAAGACAAGACTGAAATATCATGTCATTAAAAAAAAATAAAGTTACAAAAGATGCTTGAAATCAAGTCCAAATGACTCAGAAGGCAACTAGAAGATGATCCCACTGGTCAAAAATTAATAAAATAATTGCAATGAACTAAAATGTATCAAGTACATTTAAATCCATGAGTTCATAATATACTCAAAATTCACTGGTCACTTTGCAGGATGCTAGAGAACCATCTCATTATTTGGAATAGCTGGTAAATAAAGGGGGGAAAAGGCATTTATCCTGAACTTCCATTACAAAGTGTTGATGCAGCAAATTTATTTTGATCAAAATCTTCCACCTAATAAACAAAGAAATGAAAGACTATCACCACTTAATAAGCGAGTTAAAAATGGGTACTGGTAATGATTATCAATGGCTGCTAATATCTTACACAGAAAAGAAACACCTTAATGTGCTCTCTGATGGACACACACATCAGCCTTGCAAAAATAAGCAAATAAAGTCTCAATCTGATTAAGCTTCAAAATCTATAGGGTATGGAATTTAGTTTCTTTAGTTAATATTTTGTAAGAAAAAGAGAGTGGGGAGGGTAAACATATAAAAATTAAGAGACTTAAGACCAAGAATGAGAAGACAAGCCACACTGGATAAAAATATTCATAAAAGACTATAATGTAACAAAGGACTGTTATCCAAAATGTACTAAGAACTCTCGAAACTTAACAATAAGAAAACAAATCCATTTAAAAATGGGAAAAAGAGCAGAACAGACACCAAAGAAAATATACAAATGACAAGTAAACATATGAAAAATGCTCCATATCATTAGGGAACATTTCTAATTAAAATGATGAACCTGATAAAAAAAAATCTAGATTTTAAAAAAATGATATATCTATTTTTAAAATTGTTGGGGCACCTGGGTGGCTCAGTCAGTTAAACGTCTGACTTGGCTCAGGTCATGATTTCACGGTTCATGAGTTTGAACCCCACATCTGGCTCTGTGCTAACAGCTCAGAGCTTGGAGCCTGCTTCAGATTCTGGGAGAGAGGGAGCTCTCTCTCTGACCCTCCCCCACTCACACTCTGTCTCTCTCAAAAATAAACATTAAAAACATTAAAAAAAATGTTTTTGTTAACTACGTATGGCAAAGGATGTTAACTAGACTTCTTGTGATCATTTTGCAATATATACAAATATGGAATCATAACATTGTACACCTAAAATAAATGTCAGTTATGCCTCAGTTAAAAAAAACAAAACAAGGAAATACTGTATACCTATTAGAATAGCCAAAATCCAAAATGCTGACAAAACCAAATGCTGATGAAGATATGGAACTATTACTCAGTGCTGGTGGAAATGCAAAATGGCAAAGTCACTTTGGAAAACAGGTTAGCAGTTTCTGATAAAACTAAACATCCTCATACAACATACAATGCAGCAATCACACTCCTTGGTGTTTTGGTATTTACCCAAATGAGTTGAGAGAACTTATGTACACACAAAAACCTGCACATAAGATGTTCATGGAGGCTTAGAGAATTACATTTATTCATAATTGCCAAAACTTAAAAGCAACCAAGATGCCCTTTCATAAGGGAACGGATAAATAAGCTGTGATATATTCAGACACCAGAATATTATTCAGTGATAAAAATAAATGAGTGGAATCTTAAATGGAGGAAGAATTTTAAGTGCCTGTTACTAAGTGAAAGAAGCCAATCTAAAAAGGCACATACTGGGGCGCATGGGTGGCTGAGTCAGTTAAGCAGAGTTCAAGCCCTGCGATGGGCTCTGTGCTCACAGCACAGAGCTTGCTTGGGATTCCATCTCTCTCCTTCTCTCTCTCAAAATAAATAAATATATAAACATTTTAACATAATAATAAATAAAAACAAAAAAATTTTAAAGGCTACATACTGTACTGACTCCCATTATATGACATTCTGGAAAAGGCAAAACTCTGGAGACTGCTAAAAGATCAATGGTTGCTGTGGTTGTGGAAGGAGGCGGGGAAGGAAGAACAGACAGAGCACAAAGGATTTTTAGTGCAGTGAAAACATTGTGTGATAACACAATGGTAGGTACATGTCACGTATTTGTCCAAACCCACAGAATGTACAACACCAAAGTGAACTTTAATGTGGACTGTGGACTCTGGGTGATTATGAAGTGTCACTGTAGGGTCATCAAGCATAACAAATGTACCACTCTGGCAAGGGGTGAAGGGGGTGCTGATAATGGGGTAGGCTATGCATATGTGGGGGCAGGGGGCATATGGGAAATCTCTATCTTCTGCTCAATTTTCCTGTGAACCTAAAACTGCTTTTAAAAAGTCTGTGAATTTAAAAAAAGAAAAAGTAACCTAAGGAAAACTTAAGGAAGCTAAATTTAATGTCATAATATGCTCATTTTCTTAAAACACTAAACTTAAGTTGAAAAACTTGGATGGTATCTGCTGCTTTCCAATTGTGTTACCACACTAGTAGGTTAACAATATAGACTTCAACGAGCCTCTTCTCCAGTTTTACATCCACACTTTTGTTTCCCATGATTTTCCTAAGCGGAACGTCAAAGGTCTTGATTTATTATTTTAACTTCCGAAGAAACTACTTAAAATTGCCAACATCTTAAAATTGCTACAATTTATAAATTTTCCTTACAAAGTCTTCTTTCTAGTATAGGAGAGGGGAGCTTTCTTCCTCATCTTCCCTCTCTTTTTTCTCTTCAGTATTTCTGTATCCAAACTGGGGGCACCTGGGTGGCTCTGAAAGCAATTCCAAATGTTTCACTAGTATTTTTGTTTTTAACAATTTTTTATGCAGAAGCTTCATATCTAAATATTTGTACAACTTTCTAAGGCAATCAGTTTTAAGGACTTCACTCAAAGAAATAGGCCTAGTTGGGGCACCTGGGTGGCTCGGTTAAGCGGCCCACTTCGGCTCGGGTCATGATCTCACGGTTTGTGAGTTCCAGCCCCGCGTCGGGCTCTGTGCTAACAGCTCGTTGGAGCCTGGAGCCTGCTTCGGATTCTGTGTCTCCCTCTCTCTACCCCTTCTCCACTCATGCTCTGTCTCTCTCTCTCTGTCTCTCAAAGATGAATAAACATTAAAAAAATTAAAAAAAAAAAAAAAAAGAAATAGGCCTAGTGCCTGGTACGCAACAAATATTGATTCCCTCACTCCATGTACTACAACTGTTTAGATGGAAGATATACATGTTTAAAGATATACATGTATCTTTGTATGTGTATAAAATATCTCTGCAAGAACATACAAGAAATTAAGTTGTTCTTCCTTTGGCAGCATCTTTAACGGCTGAGAAAAACACAATCATATTTGTCTCATGCAGACTCCCTTCCCTCTGTAAGGAAACTGGGAAATATCCCGACAGAGAGCTAATTTGGTAAATAGGAAGTATATCGGGCTCTGGACTCTGATGATCTGGGCTCGAATCTTAACTCTGTCTGGAACACAACTATGGGTTTTGACTAAGTACCATCACCTTTCAGAGACCAAATTTCCTTATCTGTACAAAAGAATACTGACATCTGGCAAGGCATTGGCAAGATTAAGTAGAATGGAATCCCTCATATATAGTAGGCACTCAGTAAGCAATAAGAAGATTAGCCAATATTTACTTGTGCTATTAACTATAAAAAAAAAGCAAGAGTATAAAGATGTCTGGACAGAGCACCTGGGTGGCTTAGTCGATTAAACGTCTGACTCTTAATTTCAGCTTAGGTCATGGTCTCACCCTCTGAGATCAAGCCCTGCATTAGGCTCTGTACAGGCCCAATGCCTACTTAGGATTTTCTCTTTTCCTCTCTCTCTGCCCCTCCCCTGCTCATGCTGGCGCTCGAGCTTTCACTAACTTTAAAAAAAAAAAAAAAAATGTCTGGACAAAACTTGAAATTTTCTAAACTATATTTCTCCCCCATCTAACACTCTGAAAAATGAGGTTTTTCCTGCCTTTTCTTTGTGATTGTCCCTTTGAAAACCCCTTAAAAATTTTTAAAAACATCGTAAACACATTTAAAAAGCCAAGATGAGGGGGGCCTGGGTGTTTCAGTCAGTTAAGCATCCAGCTCTTGGTTTCAGCTCAGGGCATGATCTCACGGTTCTTGAGTTAAACCCCCGTGTCAGGCTTAGCGCTGACAGTGTGCAGCCTGTTTGGAATTCTCCCTCTTTCCCTTTCTCTCTGCCCCTGCCCCCTGAGCGCCTGCATGCTCTCAAAAATAAATAAATGAACTTTAAAAAAACTTAAACTTAAAAAAAATAATAAGCCAAGAAGAAACGTGGAAAAAAATACTGACACTACATGTGGCAAATATTTTATAAAATTTTTTAAAAAGAAAAAAACGGGGCGCCTGGGTGGCTCAGTCGGTTGAGTGTCTGACTTTGGCTCAGGTCATGATCTCACAGTTTGTGGGTTCGAGCCCCACATTGGGCTCTGTGCTGACAGCTCAGAGCCTGGAGCCTCCTTCGGATTCTGTGTCTCCGTCTCTCTGCCCCCGCCCCCACTCACACTCTGTCTCTCCCTCCTTCAAAAATAAACATTAAAAAAAAAAAAAGTAAAAAAAAAGAAAAACAAGGGGTACCTGGGTGGCTCAGTTGGTTAAGCATCTGACTCTTGATTTTGGCTAAGGTCATGATCTCAGG
Source organism: Leopardus geoffroyi (assembly GCF_018350155.1). NCBI lineage: Eukaryota > Metazoa > Chordata > Mammalia > Carnivora > Felidae > Leopardus > Leopardus geoffroyi. The sequence goes on from NC_059339.1 coordinate 34,843,903, forward strand.
GTTTGTGGGATAGAGCCACACATCAGGCTCTGCACTGAAAGCATGGAGCCCGCTTGGGATTTTTCTCTCTCAAAAAAAATAAACATGCATACTTTACATACTGTATGTTAGCCAATTTGACAATAAATTATATTACAAAATAAAATCTAAAAAAAAAATTAAAAATTAAAAAAAATTGGTAGAGGGTATAAACACAAAACACACAAAAAAGAGATTTTAAAAATTAAGGAATAGGAAATTAAAGACATGTCCTTTTTTAACTGCAAATCTTCTGAAGATGAACAGGTCTGATACCCAATAATGGAAGGGTGTGTAGAAAGAGGCACCCTAATACATTAGTAGTAAAAGTGTAAACTGATACATTTAAAAGGGCAATTTAACAAAACCTATCAAAAATTAATATTCTCACCTAGCAATTCCACTATTAAAACCTTATCCTCAAACACACAAAAGTAAGCAAGAATATAAGTAAAAGGATACTTAACATCACATTTATAACAGCCAAGAAACCTTTATTTACATTGCATCTCTACACACATCTAAAATCCTTTAAAAATAAAGCACTGAGAAGAAGAATATGCTGGCTTACTGTATGCTACATGAAATTCACTTGAACTATACGAATACCAGGTAGCCTAAAAGTTAAGTGTAGTGAAATAGATGGAATGTTGGCAAAATGCTGGCATAAGAAACAGCAAAAGTCCACCGCTCCATAAAAGCAACTAAAAACTGTGAGAATCAACTTTTCCAGAACAGCAGAAACTAACCCAAAGCTTGCAGCAATCCCAGGATTACTTATTCAAGACACCGCTAAATCTTGGTAAAAACACAGAGCTTTGTGGCATTTAACTTACTCTCGTCCTACCCTGAGCTCCGCAGATCAGTGGCAGCCACGAAAACAGCAGCACACGTTCCCAGCACTGGCCGGCAGAACAAACCTCATTCACAAACAAACTGAAACTATTTGTTTTGACCTACCTAAGGGCTCCCTGGAAGACTTTCTGAAAAGTCAAGCTTTATCTCACCTAATACTGCTACCTCAGACTTTCCCCAAAGCTAAAGCCACTACAGGACACAAAGGGTATTTGCCAAAAACATTTACAGGCAGATGTTTTCAGCGCTGCTGCCTGATGCAATGAGTAAAAGCTGGGGCAAACAAACTGACCAAAAAACCTTGAGTGGTAAGGCTGGGCGATGAGATGTTTTGGGAAATAAAGACCTTGAACAGATTCCTGGGAATCTAGGACGCAATGTGTATGCCCAGGGCTGTGCACATGCTCAGGAATTTTGCCAGCTCTTGACTTTTTTTTTTTTCTTCCAGTACTTGGACTATGTCATCCCACCACTTCCTGGCCTCTATGGTTTCTGCTAAGAAGTCAGAGCAGTTGGCTGTTAAATGATATTGAGGATTCTTGTATGTGGGGAGTCACTTCTGTCTTGCTTCTTTCAAGATTCTCTCTTTGTTTTTCAACTGTTTGATTAAGAGTCTCAGTGTGAATCTCACTGAGTTTACTGTACCAAGAAGGCTCACTCTGGACGACCCTGATCTTTATACAAACAGGAAATTAAGACTAACCAGAGCTGTAAAGTGGCCGAGTGCTCAAGGAATACTTCAACAGTAGCACAACACCCCTCTGAACATACTGGGAGATGTTTTTGGTATGAAATGTTTTAAGGAAATACCTGTCCAATCATTAGCTGACCAATAAGCTAACAGAACACAGACTTCAATGGGCACACATAATAAAGAATATATATACTTTAGAAAATTAGTTCAGAAAAGTTTCTAAACAACTAACAACAGTTACAAGTAGCAACAACCCTGGGGAAAGAGGAGAACCTAATTTCCAGAACTGCCATTTTACAATACTCAAAATGTCCAATTTCAACAAAAAATCACGCACATGTAAAGAAACAAGAAGGAATGGCCCACACACACAGGAAAAAAAAAAAAAAGCCATCACCGGAAACTCCCTAAGGAATTCCAGATATCAGACTTACTAGACAAAGACTTTAAGATCTGATTTAAGTATGTTCAAAAGCTGAAGGAAATGATGCCTAAAAAACTAAAAGAAAGCATAAGAATTCTGTCTCACCAGGTAGAGAACATTAATAAAAAGACAGAAATTACTTTTAGGGGCACCTGGGTGGCTCAGTCAGTTAAGCATCCAACTCTTGATTTTGGCTCAGGTCATGATCTCATGGTTCACGGGTTCAAGCTCTGCATCGAACTCTGTGCTAATGGCGCAGAGTCTGCTTGGGATCCTCTCTCTCCCTCTCCCTCCACCCCTCCCCTGCTTACGTGTGCGCGTGCTCTCTCTCTCTCTCTCTCTCTCAAAGTCAATAAACACTAAAATAAATAAAAATTAAAAAGTTATTTTTTAAAGAATCAAATAGAAATTCTGGAATTGCAAAGTATAACAACTGACATGAAAAATTCACTATACAGACTCAACATCAGATTTGAGAAGGCAGGACAAAGACCGGTGATCTTAAAGACAGGTCAATTGATATATATCAGTCTGGGGATCAGAAAGAAAAAATAATGAAGAAAATATAACAAAACCTAAGAGATCTGTGGTACACCATCTGGCATACCAAGTATAGTGGCAGTCCCAAAAGAAGAGGAGAGAGAAAAGTGAAGAAATAATATCTGAAGAAACTGTGGCTAAAAACTTCTCAGATTTAATGAAATATTAATCTATATATCAAAGAAGCTCACTAAACTCCAAGCAGGAGAAATTCAATGAAATTCACACTGAGGCACATCTTCATCAAATAGTTATAAAAACAAAGAGAGAATCTTGAAAGAAGCCCACGGAAGTGACTCATCACATACAAGGCATCTTCATTCATTAACAGCTGACTTCTCATCAGAAACCATACAGGCCAGAAGGCAGTGGGATGACATAATCAAAGTACTGGAAGGAAAAAAAACTGTCAACCGAGAATCTTTATCTTGTATAATTATCCTTCAGAATTGAAAGAAAAAAATAATACATTCTCAGAAGAAAAAAATCTGAAAAAATTCATTGCTAATTGGCTTATCCTACAAGAAATGCTGAAGGGAGTCCTTCATGCTGAAATGAAAGGACACTAGACAGTAATTTGAATCCACACGAAGAAATAAAGAACGGCAGTAAAAGTAACTACATAGGTAAATATAAAAGATAGCATAAATGTATTTTTCATTTGTATCTATTTTCTCTGCATAAAGCAACAGTTTTAAATCAGATGGACATACAAGGTATAAAGATACAACTTGTGACAACAGCACTATAAAGGGGAGTGGAGCTATAGGAGTACACTGTTGAAATTAACCTGTTATTAATCTGAACTAGACTAATACAAATTAAAATGTTAATCATAACCCCAGGTTAACCACTAAGAACTAACTCAAAACTATGTAGTAAACAAAATATAGGAATTAAAATAGTACACTGCAAAGAAACAGAAAAGGCAATAATGGAAGAAATGAAGAATAAAAAGAATTTTAAATATATAGAAAACAAACAGCAATAGGACAGGAGTTCTTATTAATGAATAATTACTTCAAATATAAATTGGTTGAATTCCCAAAATTAAAAGGCAGACACTAGCAAAACAGATTTTTTTTTTTTTTTAAGATAAACTATCTATTGCCCATAAGACACTCACTTTAGGTTCTAAGACACAAGTTGAAAATAAAAAGATATTTCATACAACCAGTAGCCAAAAGAGTGCTGGGAGGACTGGCTATACTAGTAACAAAATAAATTTTAAAACAAAAATATATTCTAAAAGACAAAGAAAAATATTTAACGATAAAACGGTAAGATAACAATTACAAACATATATGCACCTAATAACAGAACCCTAAAAGATATGGAACAAAAAAAACTAAATTGAAAGGAAAAACAGTTCAACAATAGTTGAAGACTTCAAAATGTATAGACTAAGTAGACAAAACATCAATAAGAAAAAGAGAAGACTTGAACAATACTTTAAACTAAACCTAACAGAAATCCACAGAACACTCCACTCAACAATAGCAGAATACAGATTCATCCCAAGTGCACCTGGAACATTCTTAAAGAAAGATCATATGTTAGGCCATGAACAAATCTGAATAAATTTTATAAGACTGAAAGCACATAAAGTATATTCTCTGACCACAATGAAATAACAATGAAAATCAATAATCTGAAAAATAATTTTTAAATTAAAAAATATGTAGGAATCTTAACCAACATTTAACAGAACATCTGACAGACTAAGAACAGAAGGGAACTTTGTCAAACTGATCAAGGGCATCAGTGAAAAACCCATAGTTAACATTACAATTAATGGTGAAAGACTGGAAGCTTTCCTCCTAAGACCAGGAACAGGACAAGGAGATTTGTCCTTGCCACTTCTATTCAACATTGAACTGGAAGTTCTAGCCAGGACAACCAGGCAAAAAATAAAAAAATAAATAAATAAATAAAAAAAAAAGCATTCACATTGCAAAGGAAGAAGTAAAACTGTCTCCATTCACAGATGACAGAATCTTACATAGAAAACCCAAAAGAATATACTAGAAAATTATTAGAGCCAATAAATGAGTTTAACAAAGTTACAGGATACAAGATGAAGATAGAAAATTAACTGTGTATGATGATACAGTCCAAAAATGAAATTTTAAAAAAATTCCATTTGTGGAGGTAAAAGGTACAACATAGGGAATAGACTTTTCAGACCGGAGGACTCAACAATGTTAAGACAAAATAATAATGCCCTAACTCAAAGGGATATATAGATTCAATGCAAACTCTATCAAAATTTCAACAATCTCTTTTGCAGAAATGGAAAAGCTGATTTTCAGTTTAACATGGAATTACAATGGGCCCTGAATCAAGCCACAAAAAATAATGAAACAGAAGAAGGTGGAAGACTTACACTTCCCGATTTCAAAAGGTACTACAAAACTATAGAATAGCCAAAACAATGTAGTACTGGCATTAGTATAAACATACAGACCTACAGAATTGATTTGAGTCCAGAAATAAACCCAAACATCTATGGTCAACTGATTACCAACAAGGGTGCCAAGACTATTCAATGGGAAAAGAATGGTCTCTTCAACAGATGGGTATGAAACAACTGGATTTCCACATGCAAAAAAACAGACCCATATCTCAGACCACACATAAAAATTCACTCAAAATGAATCAACACCGAAACATAAAAACTAAAACCATAAAACTCTTAAAAGAGTACTAGCCTAAATTTTTACATCCTTGGATTTGACAATGGATTCTTAAATATGACAACAAAATCATGAGTAACAAAAAGGAAAAAATGGACAGACTGTACTTCATCAAAATTAAAAACTTTTACTATCAGAAGATGTTATCAAGAAAGTAAAAAGACAACCTAAAGAATGGAAGAAAATATTTGCACATCATCTATTTGATAAGGGTCTAGCATCCAGAATAAACAAAAAGAACTCTTACAACGCAAAAACATAGAGACAACCCAATTTAAAGTGGGCAAAGGACTTGAGTAGGTATTTTTCCAAAGATGACCTACAAAAGCCATTGAAAGGATAGTCAATATCATCAAGTCAAAACCACAATGAGATACCAATTCACACCCACAATGATAACTAAAATTTTAAAACCCAGAACATAACAAGTGTTGGTGAGGATATGGAGATACCAGAATCCCTACACTGCATGACGAAATGGTACAGCTGCTTTGGGAAACAGTTTGGTACTTCCTCAAAATGTTAAACGTAAGAGTCGCTATACGATCCAGCAATTCTGTTCCTAGGTATGTACCCAGGAGGAACATACATCCACACCAAAACCTGCACATGAATATTCACACCAACATTATTCACAATAGCCATAAAGTAGAAAAAACTCAGTCACCAACTGATCACTGGATAAACAAAACATGGTGCAACCAGGCAATGGAAGATTATTTGGCAATAAAAAGGAATTAAGTCCTGATATATGCTACAATATGATAAACGTCGAAAACATTATACTGAGTAAAGGAAGTCAGTCACAAATGATAATATATATGGTTCCATTTATACAAAATGTCCAGAGTAGGCAAATCCAGAGAGAGCAAGTAGGTTAGTGGTTGCTAATGGGTGGGAGTAGGGGGAATGGTGAGTGACTGACAATGAGTAAAAGGTTTCTTCCTCGGGATAATAAAAATGTTCTAGTTGACTGTGGAGATGGCCGCACAACTGTATGAATATACTAAAAACCACTAAATTGTACACTTGAAAAAAGCAGGCTTAAATCTTTGCCATGTTAAAAATCACTCCCTTAACCCTTTTTACCTTCTGCTAACACCTCTTTCCATTCTTCACAGCTAAGACTTATTTATTCTTGAAATAATCTACATTTATTTTCTTCACTCTCTGACCTTCTATTAACTCCTCAATTCAATAAAACCTAGTTCCTTCCCCAAAAGTTAATTGTATTAAGTAGAATTTAAGTTAAGCATTAAGTAGAATGTTACAACTGATCTTAGTTATTAAATTCAATAGACTCCTAACAATCCTTGTTTAACTCAAGTTCTCAAAGCAGTTAGAGCATAGCTTTTTTTTTTTTTTAATTTTTTTTTTTCCTGGAGAGTTGGTTTTGAAGTATAACTTCCTTTTGAAATGATTCCATTTTGGCTTCTATGACATTTTCTCATGATTTCTCTGCATCTCTAAACACAGGAATTTCCCTTTCCAGGTCTTCTTCCTCTATCTGGCTTTAAATGTTATTCTCCATTGTCTATTTCCAGGACTATTCTCCATTGGTAAATTCTTCCTACATGGTATTACCTAAATCAAAGGTTTCAGCTACCACCTAGAATACAGCCTGCTGACTTGCACAGTAAGACTTCTCGGAGACTCCAAATCCACACACCCGACTCTGCAGCCAATGTTTCCACTTGAATGTTTCATAGATTAACTCCCTATTCAGTATATCCAAAAGCTAAAATACTGTTCCTCCCCAAGTTTGCTCCTCTTCCTGAAGTCCCTGTCTCAGTACAGAGTTGACCCTTGAACAACATGAGTTTGAGCTGTGCAGGTCCACTCATATGTGGTCTTTTTCGATAAATACAGTACTGTACTGTAAACGTATTTTTCTTCCTTATAATTTTCTTAATAACACTTTTTTTTCCTCTAACTTTACCGTAAGAATACAGTATATAACACACATGACATATAAAATATGTGTTAATTGACTTTTTGTTATCAGTAGGGCTTCCAGTCAACAGCAGGCTATTAGTGGTTAAGTTCTGAGGGGGTGAAAAGTTACACATGAATTTTAGACTGTGAGGGGGGTCAGCACCCCTACCCCCTGCATTGTTCAAGGATCAACTGTACTTTACCATTGTCTATTCAATCACCCAAGTTAAAATCCAACTGTAACTGAATCCTATGAATTCTACTTTCTAAATGTTTGTGCTAGGAACTTACTCCTGTGTATCTCCACTGATGCTACCTTAAACGTAGGGTCTTACTTGTCACCTCAATTATTACAAAAACTCCTAACCAGTCTCGCTGCACCCTGCCTTAACCTCCCCTCCCTCCCTTCTGAAATCTGCATTCTGTAATACCAGAATGATCTTTCTAAAATGAAAACCTTCCAAGAATCTTTCCTGATTAAAATCCATGAACTCTATTATTATTTATAGGAAAAAAACCCTCTAGAATCCCTAGAATGGCATGCAATGCTCAAGGATCTATCTAGGCAGCCTCATCTTCTGCTACTTCCCACCATAAACCCAATGCTATAGTTGTAGAGAACGACTTCTAATTTTTAAAAGTGTTCTATGCTCTCTCTAATCATGTCCAGCTTTCCTTCTGCTTTAAGTTCCTTTCTCTCATTTTCTGCCTCAGTCATACCTAAACCTTCAAGTTTAAGAATGTAAAGCATGAGGTACTTAACACAACACCTAACACACAGCAGGGAGTTAATGGGTTGAGCTGGCCTAGGCTTCTCTTTTCTTTATCCTGTCTCAGTGACTCCTATTTGCTCACAAGATAAAAGTTGGAATTACTTCCACTGTGTATAAGACTATCCATAATTTCGCCTCTGCCAACTCACTATGGCAGCTTAGACCCCTGTGCTTTTGCTCACACTCCTTCTACCTAAATGCCCATCCTTACTCTTTTCATCCCCTCCTGTACATAACGTTTTCCTTACCGCTGCCACCTTTCTCAATCTCTTCTTCTCTTCCCTTAGGAAACTGGCCACTATCTCCTTTGTACACCCTGTATACGCCCACACTTTGTCCAGTCAAAATAATCTTAAAAACGTACTGTACTTGGTAACGGTTCAAGTCAGAGATAGAATCTGACCATTCTGAAAGCAGGGGCAGTGCCTTATCCATCTGGAAGTCTTCTTCACCTGGGACAGTACCCGCTGCTATGGAATTATTACTAGTAATTCTCCCATACTAAATGACCTGCATTCTTCCTTATTCCTCCCACATATACTAACTTAGGTTTCGATCAGGAATTTTCTTTCAAAAAGGACATATTTGGGGGTTACATTCAGGCCCAATCTCTCCTTGCCAAGCAAACAGCTGTGCAAACACAACGATACAAATTAAATATTCATTTTCTGACACTTCTGGTTTTCTAAATTAGAAAGACCTAAAATGAGAGATTATTTTGAAGAGAGAGCAAATTAAGTTATGGTACATGGCCTCAAGATTCTTTGTTCAAAGAATTACCGCCCTATGGTTACTGTTAAACTAGCCTACTCCACTTAAATCTATGGGTCACTTTGAAAAGTGGGAACCACTCTACTAACTTCCTTCCTACCTCTCCTACTGCCAATACAGTTTACAGCAATTACTCATTTTCGGGAAGACACTCAGAAAGGAACTATCAAATCACCAAGATAACTGGAAACGTGTCAAGTGAGGTTACCTTTCTTATTCGCAGTCCCATTTTTTCATTTGGAAGTGCTGCCTCCATAATCACCAAACCAAAAGCGAGCTTGCTCCTTATCACCACTTAAATATTTTATGAATAACTCCCAAGTATGATGGAATGCTACCTAAAGTTGCAGCAGCCTTCGAACATGCCCACTCCACTAAAAAAATTCAGCGAAAGCTTTTCTAATCAGGCTAGATGGTGTGTGAACTCCATGTCCAAACGACTGCACTTCTCTTACCATGCACATTCAAAGTATCTCGACTTCACATTTTAATTACTGTCAAGAACTCTACTAGGCCTTAGAAGTAACAAGCTGCTTAGGCAAGAGGGAGGCTCGGAAGTCATGAATCGCAAAACTCGAAAGAGCGTAATTATTTCAGGTTAAGACTGAGGTGTGGAATATTGTGTAAAACCTGTTCCACTCTGCTAAGGATAAATTTTAAAAGGGGGAGGGGGGTGCGACCTCAAGAAGAGCCTTTTGGCACAAGCATACTTGAGAATGAGTTGTAAGAAGGATTCTCAACTCCAGACCTGTCCCCATTCGCACTGAAACCTGAACGAAAGACCGAAGCACTCAAAGGAACTCCACTGCTTCCATGCCAGCGGTGGGAAACATCAAGAGCCTTTTCCTAGCCCACTGGGCAAGTCCCGGAGACGGGTCAATACTCCGGGTGCGATGAAAAAACAGTGATTATATAAAAGACAGAGTCCCCTCTCCTCCGTTCCGGTGCCCAAGAGCTGCCCTGAGGCCTGGAGACTCAAGGGGGGAGGGGCCCGGTTCCCGACCCTCCTCCTCCGGACCCCGAGAGCACCAAATCACAAACGCGGGTGCCACGAGGGAGGCCCGGCCGGCAAATGGGAAGAACGGCCGGTAAGGGGGCGAGAACTGGGGAGAAGCCTGCCCGGGATGAACCCGCACTCGGGGCAGCCACGCCCCCCACCCCCAACTCCAACCCCGCGCGCTGCGAGCTCCCAGCCCCGCACGCTGCCTGACAGACGCCGCTGCGAGGTGGGTGCGGAGAGCGCCCCGCGGGCAGGCGAGGGGCACCGCCACGACCCCCGCACGCCACCGGTGGCCGCCACTGACCTGTGCCTGACGCCGCGCGACCGCCCGCCCCGCCGCAGCCGCCGCCTCCTCGCGCTCACCGTGCCGCCGCAGCCACCGTAGGCGCCTCCTGCGCTGCGCCCCTGGCCGGCCTCGGGCGCCCCATTCCCACCCCGCCCCAGCCTCCGCCTGTTTACAATGATTGGGACAGAACGGGACGAGCCGGCCCAGCGCGCACGCGCATTCCCTCCTACCGCCGCTGCCGGCTTCCCGGGTCCTCCTCTCTGCGCTGACGTCTAAAGCCGTCAAGGGCAAACGCCCTGTGCCCTCGCGCGGGGCACGCTGGGAGGCGTAGTTCTCCGACGCCCAGCGCCCAGTTTACGTGAGGGCCCTTCGTCGAGGAAGCACACTACAACACCCTGGAAGCACCGCGCCTCCTTCGGCCCAGAGGCTCGCTAAGGAAGCTGAGGGAGCGCGCGAGAGAACGCGCCGCGCGGGTGCTCAGCGAGCGCCTGCGCAGTCCCCGGTCTTGGGGGACTGGGTGGGATGTAACACCTACCTCCAGCGAGTATCAGTGGAGGTTTTGGGGCACCGGCTGCGGTGGTCTTGAGAAAGGAAAGAGCTTTCCTCTCCACCCTCTGGCTGGCTGCTCCTCAGCTCCCGAAGTGCAGACCTTTTGTGCCAGCAGGCTTCGGTCGTCCCAACCAGTTAAACCAGCCTAGGAGGCCGGCCCAGCCTGCCGCTGGGTGGGGCATCTTCCCGGCCTTGGACTGGGTGGGGAATCTTTTGCTTGGGTGGGGACTCTTGCTGTGGGCTTTCTTTAAAGGAAGCGCCGTGGGCCTGTGAGGCGAAACTTGGCCTAAAGCTCTGTGTCGGGACCCCTCTAAGAATTCCTACAATAGGTGTTGACAAGGGCCAGCCCTTGGTGCGTGCCGGGCTGTGGGACTGCCGTCTTCCACCGCCCTCCTTGGTTCAACATTGGCAAAGGAAGACCTGAATTAGCACTGCCCAGCCGCATGCTTAGGTTGCGAGGAGAAATAACAATCCTGGGGAAGGCTGACAATAACTAAATTTCCCCCCAGGACTCTTAGGCTTGAAGAATTATTCTGCTAATGCGTGGCTGGAAATCGGGTCTTTTGAAGTGTTCTTGTTTTATAAAAGTTGGGTGGTTAATCAGGGGAAAGATATGCTTTGGGATAAATGGCCTTCCTGATCATTTACATACCTACGTGCAATACTGTCTTCAGAACTTCATTGTATTATGTAGATGAATCCGTGTGATCTGCCCTGCCCTATACCTCCCAGATAAACCGACAAGTTGACAATAGGTCTCTCCCTTGTACACGTGTTTTCTACTCAGTAAAGTTCAGCCCCCTCAGCCTGACTTTCGAGAGCCTCCCACAATTAGACCCCAGCAGGGTCTTTGGTACCCATTGTTTCCTGACTGCTGGAGAAGCTTTCTTTTTGCCCTTCTGGCAACAGAAGAGTGTCCTCTGACCACTGAGATGGGCATGTTACAACGTCAGTTACAATACTCTTTGCTTCTGGCAGCACTGTTTGGGCCAAGGGATAGGCACTGACCTGAGTTGGGCATTATTGAGCCCTTGCTTGAAATTGCTACATGGACAAAGAAAAGGGAGGGGGAAAAAGCCGCTTATTGGGGTAACTGCTGATGGCCATATTCTTCATAAGGTGAGCCTTTTCTGCAGTAGCCATGAATGAGGCCAAAACAGGAGGGGAGGGTGAGTTGGAAAGAGAAATCAATTGCTGACAGCATGAAGACTCTGGTTTTAGTTTCAAAGGCCAATTCTTCTTTAAGTGCTTTGAGCACATGAGCCTCGCTGGGGGAGCCGATACAGTTGTTTGTTTATTGTTATTTAGGACTAATTTGTGTGGTTGTATAACATTTGTTGGTTGCCTCCTGAGCATTCATTCCTCCCATTTAAGCCATGGAGCATAACCATTCCCTCTGGCAGCTTCTGAGATGGTCATGTTTCTGAGATGGTCATGGAACCCAGTCAGAACCAGTGAGTTCCACAGAGACCTAAGATGGATCTTCTAATAAACTGCAGCCTCCTTGCTCTTCTGGTATGGTGTTGAGTATATGAGGTCTGAAAGTGGGGCAAGTGTTTTGTTCCTTCAAGGCGAAAGCCTGAAGGGATAGCATCTAGGGAAAAGGCACCAATAAAGCCTGAAGATGAAGTCAGTACTGTCAAATGAGTGCTGGAAAGGAGAACTAGGCGTGTAGTGGCATCATTAGAGCTGCACTATCAAACCTCACCTGTCTGACTTAACTTATAAACTATCCTATAGACTGTTTAGAATTGTGAGCCATAGGGATGCCTGGGTGGCTCAGTCGGTTAAGCATCTGGCTCAGGTCATAATCCACTGGTGAGCTTGAGCCCCACCTCGGGTGTGTGGGATTCTCTCTCTCCCCTTCTCTCTCCGCCCCTCTTGAGCCTTCTCTTTCTCTCAAAAATAAAAATAAACAATAGTTTAAAAATATGTGAGCCATCAATTTCCTATATTATTTCAGCCAGTTTGGGAGAAGGGGAAGTTCTGTGACTCAAAATTCTTAAAGTCCTAACTAATTTAGTTGGATTTCTTTTACATGACTAATACAGGTCCCCACTTAAAAAGAAACTGTGGAACGGGGCACCTGGGTGGCTCAGTCAGTTAAGTGGCCAACTTTGGCTCAGGTCATGATCTCAAGGTTCATGGGTTCGAGCCCACATTGGGCTCTGTGCTGATAACTCAGAGCCTGGAGCCTGCTTCAGATTCCATGTCTCCCTCTCTCTCTGCTCCTCCCCAGCTCTTACTCTGTCTTTCTCTCTTAAAAAATAAATAAACATTAAAAAAAATTTTAAAGAAAAAAGAAACTGTGGAAGAATCTTTCAGCAGCGGCTATGTGACATGGTCAACACTTCCTCTGCACACAAAACAAGTACATAACTGGACAAAATTGTCAAAAACAACCATTTCAAGGCTCTTGAAACCACAGACAACAATTTGAGAAATATCGATTCTTGAAAAACTGCTAGAAATTCTAATAGAGATAGTAGATGTCTGTGACATCTACTCAGGCAAGACATGCCTGAGGCTGCTTCTGTCCTGCCCCACCTGTTGCCGCAGAACTCTAGTTTTTACTAGTGTGGACTGGGCAAGCTAAGAAAACTAGCTACTTTTCTGCCAGAGGGGATGGACTTCATTCCTGCTGGGAGGTAAAAAACCCATGACTTTGCCAGCTGGAGGAAATATAAAATGGTGCACCTGCTGTGGAAGACAGTATGGTGGCTTCTCAAAATATTAAACATACAATTACCATTTGACCCAGCAATTCCACTTCTTAGTATATACCCAAAAGAATCAAAATCAAGGACTCAAAGAGCTATTTGTACATCCATGTTTGTGGTAGTGGAAGCAACCCAAGTGTTTATTGATGGATGAATGGGTAAATAAAATGTGGCGCATACACACACACACACACACACACACACACACACACACACACATATATATACACACACAAACACAAAGGAACATTAACTAGCTTTCAAAAGGAAGGACATTCTAATACAGGTAAAACAAAAATCATGAGAACTGAAAGGATAAATTTACAATTCACTTGTGGTTATAGATTTCAAACTCTTCTCTCAGCAATGAAGACAGAAAGTCAACACGGACATAGAAGACCTGCATTACAATATCAACCAACTTGAAATATTTGACATGTAGAAAACTCCAACAGCAGAATACACATTCTTTTCAAACAAATGAAACACCATCCAGAATAGATTATATATAGCAAGTCACAAAACAAGCCTCTATAAATTTGAAAGGACTAAAGTATCCAAGATATGTTCTCTTTCTACAATGGAATTAAATTAGCAAAAACAAATATAAGAACCCCCCAAATATCTGGAAATTAACACATTTCTAGGGGTGCCTGGGCAGTTCAGTCAGTGAAGGGTCTGACTTCGGCTCAGGTCATGGTCTCATGGTTTTTGAGTTGAAGCCCCACGTCAGGCTCTGTGCTGACAGCTCAGAGCCTGGAGCCTGCTTCAGATTCTGTGTCTCTCCTTCTCTTGCTGCCTCTCCTCTCCTTGTGCTCTGTCTCTCTCTCAAAAATCAATATTAATTTTTTTTTAATAAATAAATAAATAAATAAATAACCCATGGGCCAAAGGAGAAATCACAAGGAAAATTAGAAAATATCTGGAACTGTATGGAAACAAAAATACAACATATCAAGTTTAAGGGAAGCAACCAAAGCTGTGCTTGGAGGGAAATTAATAGCATTAACTGCTTACATTAGAAGGAAGACCATAATTTAAGCTTCCGTCTCAAGAAGGTAGAAAAAAGAGAAGTGAATAAGCCTGAATTAAGTAGAAATAAGGAAATAGGATAAAAATAGAAATCGATGAATCAAAACCAAAAGGAAATAGAGAAAAAGACCCAAAAGCACATTCTTTGAAAAAATTAAATTGATAAACCTTTAGCTAGACTAAGAAGAAAAGAAGGGTATAAATTACCAAAATGAGAAATGAAAAGAGGGGCAACACTATAGACCTTACAAAAATGAAAAGTACTATAAGGGAATACTTATGAACATCATAATTCCAATAATTTTAAAAATAGTTGAAAACAGAGGCATTCCTAGAGGGAACAAATTACCAAAACTAAATAAAATAAAATAAAATAAAATAAAATAAAATAAAAAGAAGTAAAAAAATATGAATAGACATATATCAGGGTAAAAATCTTGAATTGGTAAATACAATTCTTCCCACAAGGAAAAGCCCATGCCAAATGTCTTCACTGGTGAAATATATCAAATATTTTAAGGGAATAAATAATACCAAATCTATTAATACCATTTTAGAAAATAGATGAGTAAGGAACACTCCTCAATTCATTTTATGAGGCCAGTATCACCCTGGTACCAAAACCGAACAGCAACACAAAAAAGTAGAATATCCTTCATAAGTTGTACACTTTAAAAGGGTCAAGGGGTATCTGGCTGGTTCAGTTATAAAAGCATGTGACTCTTGATCTTGGGGTTGACTTCAAGCCCTACATTGTGTGTAGAGATTACTAAAAAAAATAAATAAACTTAAAAAAAATAAAAGGGTTAGTTTTATGGTACATGAATTATATCTCAATAATGCTGTTATTTTTTTAAGATATGAGAATTGAATTAAATATTCTAAAGGCAACCCCACCCTTGGATGAACAAAGTAGAAAAATCCAATGCCGGGGTGCCTGGGTGGCTCAGTTGATTAAGTGTCCGACTTCAGCTCAGGTCATGATCTCACAGTTCGTGGGTTCAAGCCCTGCATCAGGCTCTGTGCTAACAGATCAGAACCTGGAGCCTGCTTCAGATTCTGTGTCTCCCTCTCTCTCTGCCCCTCCCCTGCTTGTACTCTGTCTCTTTCTCTCAAAAATAAATAAATATTTTTTAAAAAGAGAAAAAAGAAAAATCAACTCCTGTTGCCTGTATCCTTAGGACTGGCACCTAAACAGTTCATTGGGTCATAGCACTGTTATATGGTTGAAATTTCCTATTTTTATGTTATTAAATATAATGTATATATAATTATATATGTGTAAACAGATATTTAATAATACAATAAATGTTATATATACTTATATAATATATATATTTAATAATATAATAATAAATGTTATAGTTTTACATGTCATATAAAGATATAATATTTAGAACTCATGACAACAACAGGTGTCAGAACTGTATAAGCACTGAAAAGAATTTGTGGCCATTTATTTGCATTCTATGACAAGAAACTCTTGAATCTCCTTGGCTCCTGAAGGAATGATTTTATAACCTCCAAAGTCTGTAAATTAGTGTGAACTGACACCTTTTGGTTGAAACAATCATAAGTCAAATGTAGGTATAAACTGCATTCCGGTGTCCTCCCACCAGTCCTCTCTAATCCTAAAGATTTTCTAGGACTAAATAAACTACAAAGCTGATTCAGATAGAAAAATGTACCTCACAAGCTTCCATCCAATATAGCGAAACTATTTCCATTTCCATCATATGCTGTAAAGACAGTGCATTGTTTAACCATTTCTCGGGGAGAAAGGGTAAAATTTATGTCCTAAATTTAAAGTACAACATTTGCTTTTTACAGTTATCAGTGATAACACTGAGGTTATTTAGAATAATGCTAATTTGGATCAGGAGCTTATGGATCATAGTTTTGGTCTAGACAAATCTAAACATCTAAAAGTATCTTCTGCTTCCTAGTGAACTGGGACAGAGGACTGCCCCCCACTCATTGCACCCCCTACCTCCCCCCCACCCCCTGCTTCTGGGATCTGTCAGTAATAAATCTTGTGATGTTACTTCTTTTGTATGCATTAAAGCTGTGCTTTGTTCAATCAAAAGGACCCCAGGTTTTCTCTTTCCCAAAGTGGGAGCTCAAATGCTGAGGGAGTTCCCTGTCAACCCTATGTGGATGGCTTGTGCCTCTTCACCCAGCAGGTCATAATCTGCATATTCTTGATTTAATACACCAGCTATGGGCCCCTCCCCCAACACACCTTACATATTTTAAAGTATCTTTTTTTCTATGATGACAATTAACTGACTTGGTTTGACCAAGTACAGATTATAAACCATTCTTACCTCGGAATATTGAAGACTTGGCTACAATTCTCTTAGCTTCTAGTGTCACTGTGGACAAAATCCAATGCTATTTTGATTTTTGATCCTTTGTAAACAAACACCTTAAATTTTCCCCTTCTTGAAGAAAAATTACTTTCCAACTCTCTATTTTGCCCATAGCTTTATGAAACTTCAGAATGATATGTCTTGAGCTGGGATTAATATTATTCTTTTGTGGGTTAGGCACTTTGTGGAGCTTTTCACCGGAAACTCACGCACTTCAGTTGCAGGATCTTTTCATGAATTACCTCATGGGGACCATGCACTTCTCTATTCTGTATTTCCATAATTCCTACCATTTGCTGTTGAATCCTTACAATGGTCCCCTACTTCTATTGTCTTTTATCTCCTATTTTCTGTCTCTTTGTCTTTTTACTTAAACTTCTGGGAAAATTTCTTCCACTATATTTTCAACTTATTTTGAGGTTTTTCATTTTGGTTTCATACTTTTAATTTCTCTTAAATTTTTTTTTATATAGCATCCTATTCTGTTCTTGGATATAGTAACCTATCTTTTCTTCCCGAACCTAGCAGTGAAACATATATTAAAAGTTTTCTTCTCCTCAGGGCACCTGGGTGGCTCAGTCAGTTAAGCGTCTGACTTTGGCTCAGGTCATGATCTCACAGTTCAATTCGTGAGTCCAAGCCCCACATTGGGCCCTGTGCTGACAGCTCAGAGCCTGGAGCCTGCTTCATTTCTGTATCTCCCTCTCTCTGCCCCTCCCCCACTCGCACTCTGTCTCTCTCACTTAAACATTAAAAAAACAAGTTTTTTAAAAGTTTTCTTTGGACTTCAAGCTGTAGTACAAAGCTGTAATCATTAAGACAGTATGGCACTGGCACAAAAACAGACACTCAGATCAGTGGAACAGTATAGAGAACCCAGAAATGGACCCACAAACATATGGCCAACTAATCTTTGACAAAGCAGGAAAGAATATCCGATGGAATAAAGACAGTCTCTTCAGCAAGTGGTGCTGGGAAAACTGGACAGCGACATGCAGAAGAATGAACCTGGACCACTTTCTTTCTTACACCATACACAAAAATAAACTAAAAATGGATGAAAGACCTAAATGTAAGAGAGTAAACTATCAAAATCCTCGAAGAGAAAGCAGGTAAAAACCTCTTTGACCTTGGCCGCAGCAGCTTCTTACTCAACACGTCTCTGGAGGCAAGGGAAACAAAAGCAAAAATGAACTATTGGAACCTCATCAAAATAAAAAGCTTCTGCACAGCGAAGGAAACAATCAGCAAAACTAAATGGCAACCGACGGAATGGGAGAAGATATTTGCAAATGACATATCAGATAAAGGGTTAGTATCCAAAATCTATAAAGAACTTATCAAACTCAACACCCAAAAAAAACACAAATAATCCAGTGAAGAAATGGGCAAAAGACATAAATAGACACTTCTCCAAAGAAGACATCCAAATGGCTAATAGACACATGAAAAAATGCTCAACATCACTCATCATCCAGGAAATACAAATCAAAACCACAATGAGATACCACCTCACACCAGTCAGAATGGCCAAAATTAACAACTCAGGCAACAACAGATGTTGGTGAGGATGCAAAGAAAGAGGGTCTTTTTGCACTGCTGGTTGGAATGCAAACTGGTGCAGCCACTCTGGAAAACAGTATGGAGGTTCCTCAAAAAACTAAAAATAGAACTACCCTAAGACCCAGCAATTGCACTATTAGATATTTATCCAAGGGATACAGGTATGCTGTTTTGAAGGGGCACATGCACCCCCATGTTTATAGCAGCACTATCGACAATAGCCAAAGTATGGAAAGAGCCCAAATGTCCATCGCTGGATGAATGGATAAAGAAGATGTGGTTTATATACACAATGGAGTATTACTTGGCAATCAAAAAGAATGAAATCTTGCCGTTTGCAAGTACATGGATGGAACTAGAGGGTATTATGTTAAGCGAAATTAGTCAGAGAAAGATAAATATCATATGACTTCACTCATATGAGGACTTTAAGAGAAAAAACAGATGAACATAAGGGAAGGGAAGCAAAAATAATATAAAAACAGGGAGGGGGACAAAAACACAAGAGACTCTTAAATATGGAGAACAAACAGAGAGTTACTGGAGGGGTCGTGGGAGGGGGGATGGGCTAAATGGGTAAGGGGCATTAAGGATCTACTCCTGAAATCACTGTTGCACTATACGCTAACTACCTTGGATGTGACTTAAAAAAATAAATTGAATAAAAAAGAAAAAAATTTTAAAAAGCAATGGGAATACAAAGTAGAGTCTGAAAAGAAAAAAAAAAACAAAAAACAAAAGTTTTCTTCTCCTTGAATAATCTCTGATTCTTCTCATGTTGTGACTTTGATGGTTTTGTGACCATTGTTTGTGTTTGTTTTGGTCTCTGATTTCCAGATCAGAGATTTTCCTCAAGTGTTCAGTGACTCTTGGTAGTCGAGCTATATTTGAAAGTGTGAAACTAAGAAGCTTGTATATATAGGTGGGGCTTGGCACTTATGGACCTCATTCCCTGTTGCGTGGTCTGCTGGGCTGTTTTGTTGAATGTGTCATGCTGTTGGTTTCCCCTAAAAGAAGTTTCCCCAAGAAGGAGTTAACTAACCTTATCGTGACAATCATTTTGCCATATGTACATGTATGAAATCATCACATTGTACACCTTAAACTTACATATGTTACATGTCAATGATACTTAAGTAAAGGTGGAAATAATTAAATTCCTATTAAAAAAAAAAAAGGAGTTTCCCCCTTTTCCTTTGGCACCTGAGGTGCGACAGTGTAGGCATGTAGCTCTTAGATTTCTGGCTGTAGGGATCCTAATTGGCTGATGGTCCCAGATGATGTCCTCTGGATACATCACTGCATTCTTCCCAAGGCCACACTTCCCACATTGGCTGCGTCCCAGTCGGTGACTCAGAGTGGCAGGAATACTAAGGCAAGCCCATTCCTACAAGATGCAGGATTCCCCTCTGGGTGTATTTGACTTGAAGACACTCCCGGGCTTGCCAAAAGTTTCTTAGAACTGCACTGTAATCTATGGACATTTCTTCATTCTTCCCTCCTTCCTTCCTCCCTCCCTTCCTTTCTTCCTTCCCTCCTTCAGAGGGGTCATACATATGTCATGACTGAGAGCTCTTCCAGCTTCCTCATTCTCTCTCACAGTGTTTCCCCTAATAAATCTCTTGCACATCTTATCCCATGCTGGCATTTTGCCTCTCAGAGGACTCAGACTGTTGCAAATTGTACAGAAATTGGAGCCTGGGAAACCAGATGGAAGGATGAGATTTGGAACTTATTGACTTACCACTTGGCAGGTGTTCAAAATGCTATCCTGAGTGGTAGTTGGGCACAGACACGCCTGGCACGAGGTTGTGACCCGGTTGCTAAAGATTTTACCAACGGCGAGCTGGAAAAATTTCCAGGGAGAGAAGAACACTCCTGCCGATAAAATGATTCAGGAATTTGAGAAACATGAGGAGAACCATGTCCTCCAGGACAGTCGAATTAGATGGTTGCTGATAAATTGTATTAATACCCTGCAGAGGGATGATTAGAGACTCAGCACCATTAATAAGCAGTTAATGGCTAAGAGTCATAGGCCCTTTTGGTGGCATACAAAGAGGGCCCTATCTCCTGTAGCAGTCGAGCAGACATAGATGAGCTCCAGGGAGGTCTGAATTCTCAGCCAGAGGCCAGTCTGCTATGCTAAGGTCAAAGTTCTGGTTGGGCAAACCTGAGCTGCTCCCACCACGTGTCCTGGGTGCTAGGGCAATAACCTGGATGGGGACATGCTGGGCCTGATGATGGAGGAAAGAGATTCCACCAAAAGAGTTGCTTGAACCGACTGGCAAAGGAATAGGGCAAACCTGGGGCTCAGGCAGCAGCTCAATCAGCACTCCTTGCAAAAAGCAATGACCAACACTCAGGGAAGCAGAAATGTCTAAGTTTCCCTGGCAGGTGGGAGAGGGAAGAATAAAGAGGCTGAGGGAAGGGGCACCTGGGGGGCTCATTCGATTAAGCGACCAACTCTTGATTTTGGCTCAGGTCATGATCTCACAATTCGTGAGTTTGAGCCTCGCAGCCGGGTCTGCACGGACAGCACGGAGCCTGCATGGGATTCTGTCTCCCTCTCTCTCTACCCCTCCCCACTTGCTCTCTAGCTCTCTCTCAAAGTAAATAAAAATAAGCTTAAAAAAAAGGTTGAGGGAAGTGGGCATGTTGGAACAGATATATTAGGGGTGGCCAGAAGACCTGCCAGAGGATTACGTCCCACAGGAGGGTCCCAGGACACGCTACTCACCAAGGCCATTGGAATTGTGCTTGTTAGAGGGGCACCGGCAACACTAAGGGGTTCAGTGATCTTCTCTGCAAGTCAGGGATGATGGTAAGAAAGCACAGAGCCAGGTTTATCAATACTCAGGAGGAAGATGGGGCCCGAAGTAACAGAGGCCAGGTGGCTGTCATTACTATAGTGACCAGGAAGGTCAAAGGAGCTCAGCTGGGGTGACTGTGGGATGATATTTACCCACAGACACTGAATTAACAGGTAAATGTACTATCATCCAGACCACAGCACTCTGACACGTCTATAAGGATAAGAGAAACACTGTCAGGGGCGCCTGGGTGGCTCAGTCGGTTAAGCGTCCGACTTCGGCTCAGGTCACCATCTCACTGTCCGTGAGTTTGAGCCCCGCGTCGGGCTCTGTGCTGACAGCTCAGAGCCTGGAGCCTGTTTCAGATTCTGTGTCTCCCTCTCTCTGTGACCGCCCCCCCCCCCCCCCCCCGTTCATGCTCTGTCTCTCCCTGTCTCAAAAATAAATAAAACATTAAAAAAAAAAAAGAGAAACACTGTCAAAAACTTTGCAAAATTTGTACACACAAGGAGCAGGTATAATTAGACCAGGTAACTGGGCACTAATTATTTGGAATCCGACAGAACTGAATTTGAACGTTGACCCTAATTCCTACTGTATGTCTGCAAATTTTTCTTAAAGGGCCAGACAGTAAGTTTGCTGCATTTCCTCAGGCTATCTGTTGTTAGAACCACTCCATTTTGCTGGTGTAACAGAAAAGCAGCCATAGACAGTATGTAAACAAATGAGTGTGGCTATGGTCCAAAAATTCTTTATTTAGAAAAACAAATGAAGAACTGGATTTGGCCCTTTGGCTCTACTCTGCTGACCTCTGTGCTATGAACATATTTTCTTAACTCAATTAGGTCCTTTGCAAAAAAAGTTAGCCTCACACTACTCTGTAAGGTTGTTCTGGCACCTATATAAAATAATATAATAGTTTTTAACAGTTGTCATCCCAAGAAAAAAATGTGTAACTCTGTGTGGTGATGGGTGTTAACTAGACTTATTGTCCCGATCATTTTGCAAATAGCAAATCGTGTTGTACACCTGAAAGTAACGTAATGTTATATGTCAATTACATAAAAATAAAAGAAAATTCTTACTTTAATCTGGGGGAAAAAATGAACCAAGACAGTGAAATGTACCCCGAAGTCAAATAGATTTGGGGCTGAGTCTGGGGTTTGTCGCTTACAGATGTCCCTGGGCAAGTTTCTTTTTTTTTTTTTTTAATTTTTTTTTTTTTAACATTTATTTATTTTTGAGACAGAGAGAGACACAGCATGAACGGGGGAGGGGCAGAGAGAGAGGGAGACACAGAATCGGAAGCAGGCTCCAGGCTTTGAGCCATCAGCCCAGAGCCTGACGCGGGGCTCGAACTCACGGACCGCGAGATCGTGACCTGAGCTGAAGTCGGACGCTTAACCGACTGAGCCACCCAGGCACCCCCCTGGGCAAGTTTCTAAACCTGTCTAAGCTCTATGGTCAGGCTGGATTGGACCAAGCCTGAAAAGCGTAATTTGCACAGGGTTGTTTAATGGAGCATTAGAATTTCTGGTTCACTGTTGTATCTGTGGTTCTGGCTCTGGTTGTAACCACACAAATATGCCATTTGTGACTCAACCAAAAGCATTCATTTTTATTTCCTAGTCTTTCCAAAGCACTTAATCATTTTGTTTTGTCATTTGGTCAAACAGACCTTAGGTTCCTGAGCCTCCCACCCTCCCGCAACTTCCCCTGGTGCCTAGCACAGAGCTTTCCAAACAGGAGGAGAAAGGTCAAGCCTTGTTGAATGAATGCAGCATCTCAGTCCTGTGGGATTCAGCTCTGCTTGTGGAGACACGCTTTTAATGACCAAAAATCTAGTTTTCAAGTAAAGGAATCAGGTATTCCATCTTTTTATTGAAGTTGAAACAAAAAGAAAAGAGCTTTAACCAAAACAAGTCTTTGAAGTTTGCCATCAAAAGGATTTCCTTAGAGTGGCTGTTGAAAGCTTTTAAAACTAGACAGGCTTTTAAAAATAAAGTGGGTTACCATCTCCTGGGAAGTTTATGTGTGGGTCTAATTACAACAAAGGAGTATCAATTGAAATAACCTTTATAGAGTCTTTGAAATGGCTGGAAGTCTTTCTGGTAAATAAAGGATGAGAAATGTCCCTCTAGTGAATATTTAAGAGTTCCTTTGTTAAATATTTTACTTTGCAAGACAGGAGCTGCAGGTTTCTAGAAGCTGAAGGAGTAGCTAAAAAACTCTTACATCGTTGGTGGAATTGTAAATTGGTACAGCCTTCCAAGAGAGAAATTTAGGGTATCTAACAAAATTTAAAGTATGCATAAACTGTGATCCAAAAACTTATTCCAATGTTATAATAGGACAAGTGTGGAATGGTCAAGAATATTTATAATATTGTTATTTTTAGTCATTAAAACATTGAAACTTAAGGGTCCATGACAAGGAATTGATTAAATCAATTACGGTATATCCACTGTGGCAGAAGACAGTGTGTCTTTTGAAAATACTATGTATTTTTATTTTTTGGCATGAAAAATGTCCATGATATCCAGCAAACAGCAAACTTAGTTATCTGGACAGAATATGTATGAGAATGTGTTCACTGTCTCTGCTTTGTTTGAACTATTTATGAAAATGATGCATTATGAAGGAAGAAAATAATGATGCTTTCTGTTTGGAAAAAAAAAAAAAGCAGCTGTGATTTGTGTTTTCACTGCTCAGAAGACAGAGCAAAGAGCAGACCATTGGGCTAAGCAGATTTACGGTCATCCTATCCAACTTCCTTACATGGGATATAGATAGGAAGACAGTTATAAAACTCCTCTAATATAATTCTTTACTTAAAAATACAAGCAGTACAAAAAAAAAAAAAGTAGTACATCTTTTTTTCCAAAATGTGTTGCTGAGGACTGCGATACAAACTAAATGATATACTTTTCAAAGGATATAATACAATAATTTATTCCAGCATTAGAAGCATTACAGAGATGATCAAAATTATTCATAAATTTAAAAAGACACACATATAATATGTAAAGATAGAATAGTGTCATAAGTCTGAGCTATCTAAACTGAAACAATTAATATATAATAAATGTCAATTACTTAGTAAAATTTTGATTGGTGTATTAGAATTTTGGTGGAATTAGGGGATGACTTCTATAGATCATATTGCTAATAAACTTGTCCATGATCATTTTATTTTATTTATTTATTTTTTTAAACGTTTATTTATTTTTGAGACAGAGAGAGACAGAGCATGAATGGGGGAGGGTCAGAGAGAGAGGGAGACAGAATCTGAAACAGGCTCCAGGCTCCGAGCTGTCAGCACAGAGCCTGACGCGGGGCTTGAACTCACGGACTGCGAGATCATGACCTGAGCCGAAGTCAGCCGCTTAACCGACTGAGCCACCCAGGCGCCCCAGTCCATGATCATTTTAAAAGATACTTTCTTCTTTTTTTTTAATGTCTATTTATTTATTTTGAGAGATAAATAAATAATATTTTATGAGCAAGGAAGGGGCAGAGAGAGAGGGGAGAGAATCTGAGCACAGAACCCAGCATTGGACTCAATCTCATGAACTGTGAGATCATGACCAGAGCCAAAATCAAGAGTCAGACACTTAACCAACTGAGCCACCCAGGTGCTCCTCTCTTATTTATTAGTCAAGTGTATGCAGCTAATGGACACATCTGAAAATTCTATTGATGGAAACCTTGCCTTCATCTTTCCCTTTTCTCCCTTTCTCTCTCGTGTCTGAGAGACATCTCTGGGTTTATACTGGATTTATATGCAAGAATTGAAAAGATAGATGTATCTGGCATTGATTAATATTTCCCAATGTCATTTTCATTAACAAACTCCTCTAACAATAAACTATATCTCTAACCCCATTAGAATTTTTAATGTGTATTTTCCCCCAACTTTTTAAATGAAAAATGTTGCATATATAGAAAAGTTGGCAGAATTATACAGTGATATACCCACTGTTGGACTCTACAAGTATTAATATGTTGCTGTATTTGATCACAGATCTATCTATTCTCCATCTATGTTCTCTATCCACCCACCAATCCATCTTATTTCTTAGTGTATTTCTTTTTTTTTAAGATTTTATTTTATTTTTTATCATTTCTTTTGAGAGAGTGTGTGGGCAAGAGCAGGAAAGGGACAGAGAGAGAGAGAGAGAGAGAGAATCCCAAGCAGGCTCCGCACTGTCAGCTCAGAGCCTGACATGGGTCTCGAACTCACAAACCACAAGATCATAACCTGAGCTGAAATCAAGAGTTGGATGCTTAACCAACTGAGCCACCCAGATGCCCCTAAGATTTTATTTTTCCAAGTAACCGCTATACCCACTATAGGGCTCAAGCTTACAACCCCAAGATCAAGAGTTGTGTTCTCCACTGACTGAGCCAGCCAGGCGCCCCCCTTTTTTTTTATGTATTTCACACTAAACTGCAAACATGAGTATGCTTTATCTCTAAACACTTCAGCTTGCATATACTTAAGTAGATCTTAATATTTGCCTATAGTTCTTTATTCTCTTAAGAGAAGTCTGCATACGGTGAAATAGACAAATATTAAGTGTACCACCATTCTATGAGTTTTGAAAAATGCAACACTCAATCCAACCCTTATCTAGATCTGACCTCATTTTATACACCATAGATTAGGTGTGCATATCCTAGAACCGCCTATATGTGCAATCATTCAGTTAGTACTATTTTGTGAAAGGCTTCTTCCACTCAGTGTGTTTTTTGAGAGTCATTCATGTTGTGTTTCACTAGTTCATCCCTAGTTATCACCGAGGGATATTCTACACTGTAAGTGTATCACAATTCATTTCCTCCATTCTCCCCTTGATGGACATTTGGTTGTTTCCGCTTAGGGGGAAAAGCTGCTATGAACCAGCCAAGAACTGTGTGAGTCTGAGTCTTCCTCTCACTTACAGGATTCAGACTAGCCCAACACAGGTTCAGGGATGCTGGCAGAAGATGTGAGATCGCTAAATCAGACACAAAGGGTTTTGTTGCTCACATCAATGGCAGTAGCCAGAGTTATCAATATCTGCACCACTTCCCTAAGCCCATCTCCAGGGGGTGACATACAGGGCCAAGTGACAACAGCAAACAGGAGTTATGTCACAGGGGACAAACCTTGAGCTTAGAGAACCTGAATCTGATGGTCCTGGCGGGAGACTTTATCTTCCACCGCCGTTCTCTATACAAACATAGCGCTGAACAAAAGACAACCTGTGCTTCGCTCACAAGCCTCAAGCTGTGCAAAACACCAGAGAGCCACAGAGAAATGTCTCCTTACAAAGCATTCCTGCACAATCCTTTTGTGAACGTGTTTTCGATTTCCCTTGGGGAAAACCCTAAGAACTGAATTGCTGAATCATTAGATGTTTATGGAACTATCAGAACTTTTCCCAAAGTGATTGCACCATTTTATACGCCCACCAACAAACAATGTATGAGAGTTCCTGTCTTTTCAACTCTCCCCACGTTGGTGTTGCTAGTGTTTTCAATTTAGGCCATTCTGGCTAGTTGTAGTGGTAACTTAATTGTAATTTAATTTGCATTTTCCTGGTAACTAATGATGTTGACCCCTTTTTTATTTGCTATGGACCATTAGTACGTTTTCCTTTGGAAGGTGTCTGCTCAAATCATTTGCCTTTTCAAAAAAATAGTTTTTTTGTCTTTCTATTACTGACTCGTAGGAGTTCTCTCTATATTATGGATGCACATCATTTACTAAATATATATTTAGCAAATATTTTCTTTTTGCTTGTTTATTTATCTTTTTAACTGTGCATTTCAGGGAGTAGGATTTAAAAATTTTTGCTGATGTCTAATTTATCAACTTTTAATTTTATAGTTACTATTTTCTCGGTCTTGTCTAAGAAATCTTTGCTTACTTCATGGTCATGAAGATTCCTTTTAATGTTTTATTCTGGAAGCTTTATAGTTTTAAGTCTAGGTCATGATACATTTTAAATTATTAATTTTGTAAGGATTAGGTACAGGTGGTTCATTTTTTTCCCATATGAATATCCAGTTGTCCCAGCACCATTTTATGAAAAACTTTTCCTTTCCTCACTGAACTGCTTTGGTAAAAATCAAGTAATTGTGTAAATATGCATCAGTTTGGGGGTGCCTGGGTGGCTTAGTCAGTTAGGTGTCCAACACTTGATTTCCACTCAGATCATGATCTCACAGTTCATGGGTTCAAGTCCCACATTGGGCTCTATGCAAACAGTGCAGAACCTACTTGGGATTCTCTCTCTCTCCCTCTCTCTGCCCTTTTCCCTTGTGAGCACACTCTCTCCCTCCTTCTCTCAAAATGAATAAATAAATATATATTTTTAAATGTTTATTTATTTTTGAAGGAGAGAAAGAGCATGAGCGGGGGAAGAGCAGAGACAGGAGGAGACACAAAATCCGAAGCAGGCTCCAGGCTCTGAGCTATCAGCACAGAGCCTGACGTGGGGCTCAAACTCACAAACTGAAATCATGACCAAGCCAAAGTCGGATGCTTAACCGACTGAGCCACCCAGGCGCCCCAATAAATATTTTTTAATGTGGGTCAATTATAGGTTCTCTACTCAGTCCTACTGATTTGTCTATCATTACACCAGTACACTGATTACTGCAGCTTAATAGTATTCTTAAAGTCAGATGGTGTAAATTCTTAAATTTTGTTCTTTTTCAAGATTACTTTGGGTTAAAAAATTTTTTTTTAATGTTTATTTATTTTTGAGAAAAGACGGAAAGGCAGGGGACGGGCAGAGAGAGAGGGAGACACAGAATCCGAAGCAGGCTCTAGGCTCTGAGCTGTCAGCACAGACAACCCAAAAAACTTTGTTTTTTTAAAAAATGTTTATTGGGGCGCCTGGGTGGCGCAGTCGGTTAAGCGTCCGACTTCAGCCAGGTCACGATCTCGCGGTCCGTGAGTTCGAGCCCCACGTCAGGCTCTGGGCGGATGGCTCAGAGCCTGGAGCCTGTTTCCGATTCTGTGTTTCCCTCTCTCTCTGACCCTCCCCCGTTCATGCTCTGTCTCTCTCTGTCCCAAAAATAAATAAACGTTGAAAAAAAAAATTTAAAAAATGTTTATTTATTTATTTTGAGATTGAGAGAGAAAGAGAGAGGGAGGGAGAGAGAGAGAGAGGGAGAGAATGAGTGGGGGAGGGGCAGAGAAAGAGGGAGAGAGAGAATCCCAAGCAGGCTCTGCCCTGTCAGCACAGAGCCAGACACAGGGCTGGATCCCATGAACCATGAGATCATGACCTGAGCCGAAATCAAGAGCAGAACACTTATCTGATTGACCCACCCAGGTGCCCCTTTCAAGGTTACTTTGGATAAAAGCATAAGAGACTCTTAAAAACTGAGAGCAAACTGAGGGTTGATGGGGGTGGGAGGGAGGGGAGGGTGGGTGATGGGTATTGAGGAGGGCACCTTTTGGGATGAGCACTGGGTGCTGTATGGAAACCAATTTGACAATAAACTTCATATATTGAAAAAAAAAAGATTACTTTGGATAATCCAGATTGTGTGCATTTTCATAGAAATTCTAGAATTGGTCCTTGCAATATAGATCGATGATAGATAGATACATAGATACATAGATAACATAGATACACAGATAGACAGACAGGTATAGTATGCAATAGTATGTAATAGAAAAGTTTTGCATAGTATGTAATAGAAACGTTATTTTAAGTATAATAATAGGAAAAACATTTAAATAACTGCATTATTTTTTAAAATGTTTATTTATTTATTGAGAGAGAGAGAGAGGGAGTGCAAGTGTGAGCAGGGGAGGGACAGAAAGAGAAAGAGGGAGAAAATCCCAAGCAGGCTCCATGCTGTCAGCACAGAGCCCAACTGAAGCCTTGAACTCACAAACTGTGAGATCATGACCTGAGCCGAGATCAAGAGTCAAATACTTTACTAACAGGTGCCCCTAAATAGCTGCATTATTATATTTCTAAATCCATATACATAAGGCAACTTTTTTATTTGATAAGTTACAGATATCATGTAATTTGATGAACATTAATTAGGTAAGAAAAACCTGACAATATGTTGTGTTTGTTTTGACTTTCCAGAATAGGATATTCTGATTAGTCTTATTAGACTGATTAGATGTGCCCAATTAGAATAGTCATGCTCTGGAAAGAGTAAGCATGAGGGCGTCTGGGTGGCTCAGTTGGTTAAGTGTCCCACTTTGGCTCAGGTCATGATCTCATAGTTCGTGACTTCCAGCCCTGCATCAGGTTCTCTGCTGTCAGCGCAGAACCTGCTGCAGATCCTGTCTCCCTCTCATGCTGCCCATCCCCTGCTAGAATTCTTTCTCTCTTTCTCTCTCTCTCTCTCTCAGAAATAAGTAAACATTTAAAAAAAAGAGTAAGCATGAAAAAAATTAAAACAAATGAACTAGTCATTGTGTTGTTCACTTAATTATAATACATATTTGAATCTCCTATTAAAAAAAAAAATTTAATGTTTATTTATTTTTGAGAAAGAGAGAGACAGAGTGCAAGTGGAGAAGGGCAGAGAGAGAGGCAGACACAGAATCTGAAACAGGCTCCAGGCTCTGAGCTGTCAGCACAGAGCCTGATGCGGGGCTTGAACCCACAAACTGTGAGATCATGACCTGAGCCGAAGTCAGACACTTCAACAACTGAGCCACCAGGCACCCCTGAATCTCCTATTTAAAGTAGCATTTCTAAATAAAAAATTTGTACTAACTAAAGAATTACCAAACAAAATAGAAAAGTGAACTTATAGAAACCCTTGAAGAATTATCAGGAGTTAAACATGTACTTTTGAAAGTTTAACAGTATAAATATCTGAAAATGTTGAGAGATATAATAGGCTAATATTAAAAATCTATAATATATATCAAGCATACAGACAACAAAGTTGGCTTATCACAAAGCTGATATATATACAAAAATTAGGAATACAATGCCAATATAATTTTTTATTCACTTATACTGCTTAGTATTTATTACTTTACTAAAGTTGCTTAATGCATATTTTCTCCCTTGTCACCTTAAAACTTCCATCATGAAAACAACAACTCATTTGCCTAAGCTTTGAAATAGCAGACTTCTTAGTTATTATATTTATCTTATTATTCAATAACACTAATATGCTCATGAAATGCTTTTCGTTATCTTAAAATTTTCTGGGGACTTTGATACATCAACAATTCTGTCACTTTTACTACCTACAGAATGTTGTAAAATGTGGAGGTAAGAAATTGTGGCCTCGTGACTGCAAAGCTTTCAGTACAACAGGTTTAAGATGATCATTTCTGTCAGAGAAACATATTAATGGAAAATTGACTTGACTACTGAAAGGTCTCTTCTGCAATCTTGTAGTGCATGGCAACCCTTTGTGAAGAGTAGTCTCATGAAGTGTACTTGGCCAGAGAGTAAATATGAGCAATTAAGGATATATATATGTATACATATATGTGTACATATGTATATAGATATATATGTGTATATATGTATATATATCTCCTTATATATCTCTATATATCCATACATATCCTCAACATAATATACCCTTTATGTATATTTATATAAATATAAATAAATATATATATATGTATAAAGCAGTGAAAAGGAAAATGCAAAAATAAACAGACATATTTATTTTGGAGCAAATGGTAAGTCAAGGTGTCCTGACATTAATTTTAAATGATTTTCAATTTAAAATGCCATATATGGTCAACCTACAAATTGCATGAGAAAGTAAATTAAGCTATTTGCACACATACAGGTAGTTCTTGAGATGAGAGGAAAGCCAAGAAAAAGGAAGACGTGGGATATGTGGGGTATAAGAGAGTAAAGCTGACCCAAAAGCCTATTGAGAAGAGGCACATTTCCTTTCTTTCTTTCTTTCTTTTTTTTTTTTTTTTTTGACAAGAAAAAGAAAGGCACTTAGAATCTCCAGAAAAAACAGACAGTTGTACAGGATAGTCATGGTTCAAACAGGAAGCAACCTAGAAAGTAGCATAATTTTAAGCAACTGGTAGGGTATTAGAAAAGAGAATCTTTTTGGCCTTACAATCCTAAGATTGTCACCTAAGACAGTGACTCTGGAGTGCTGGCATTGACCACATACAGAAGGAACTAGGGTCCTAGCATTTTAAAAATCTCTGAAGTGAATAACACTACATAGCTACAATAATGTATAAACTGTTTAATGGTTTTCAACTTCTAAAAATAACCTTCAGACAATCCATAGAAGACTTACTAAGAAACTTAATTTGAGAGGTAAAATTTGGAGAAGAATTCTAATTTTACATCCTGAAGAGACAAGAAATATTGTATAAAATTAATGGAATAAGATATGGAGGTCTAAGTACATTATTTCAAGTTATAAAGGTTAAAAAAAAGAACTAAAAATAAAATAACTATCAAAAATTGAAACGAGAAGGCCAAATTGTGTAGGTTAAATCCTTATATTTGGGGGCTGGGAGCTGTTGGACAATATCTATTTAATCTAGAAGCAGTGATATGGACACAATATTTAGAATTATGAAAGTAACTACCAGAAGGATGAAAATTAAAAAAGTGATTGCCCAGGAGAATAGGCCTGGTGTAGGAAGAGACATGATGCTTTCCATCACAAATCCTGTGGTTTTTTTTTCGAAAAGCAATTTACATTTATTATGTTGATAAAATTTTGTTTAAATAAGAATAAAATTTAGATTGAAATGTATCAGCATTGTGGCATCAAAAATAGACCAGAGCAGCTGTCTTAAATGCTTGCAGTTTTTGGTTAGAAAATGCCAGTTGGTTTATTTTTATAAATTTTCCGCACAGCTTCAAACTGCTATTTGTTATTTTTTGTTCAGAAATCATACATTGTGAATAGAGGACTTTTTTTTTTTCTCTATAAGTGAAAAGCCGAATTGGGCTTTTTATTTTCATTAATTTGTTTTTTAATTTTTTTTAAGTGGGCTCTACATCTAATGTGGAGCTTGAACTCATGACCCTAAGATCAAGAGTCTCACGCTCTTCCCACTGAGCCAGCCAGGTACTTCAAGGGCTGTGATTAGATATATACATGTTATTGATTGGGGGAAATATTTGTATATATTCTTCGGTGAAATGTCTACTCGAGATGACTACTTTTAATGAGGTTGTTTGGTTTGTTAATGAGTTTTAGGAGTTCTTTATTTGTTCTGGATCTTGATTCCTTAATAAGGAATATCTAACAGATACAGGATTTTCAAATATTTTCTCCCATGCGGTGGATTTCCCTTTCACTCTGCTTCCTCACTTCACACCATAGTTTTATATAGACTAAATTAAACAGTGCAGAACTAAGGATAAAAGAATGAAAACTACATAATGGTCTACCCCACCCAATGAGCCAGCTGTGTCCACTGAGTGGTAAACCCCCAAACAACTCATATGTGAGCTGGTTCATCTGACCTGCCCATTGGGTCAGCATCTGATGGTGCTCAAACTTTCTGTTTGAAGGATAAATTTTGTTTTTAATTACCGAATTATTTTTAAAAATTGAAACAGAACAGTGACCATTCTAACTTGTAACAAAGTAAGCCTCTTTAACCTTCAGTTGAGAAATGCTGCCCTGCCACAATACATCTGATTTATGAAGTCACTGCGTTCAAACCATCCAGGCCTCATCAGGGGTCTCCCTCTCCAGGTGTGGAAAATGCTGTTCTAGAATTTTCAGGCCTCCCACTTCCCGGATGAGACTCCCTGTCAGACTCTATGGAATGGACCATTCAGGTGGGTCCTCTGCCATCCTGTGCTGGTGAAGAGAATTTGAAAATACAGTTATTTTTTTTTTTAATTTTTTTTCTTAATGTTTTTATTTGTTTTTGAGACAGAGAGAGACAAAGCATGAGCAGGGAAGGGGCAGAGAGAGAGGGAGACACAGAATCGGAAGCAGGCTCCAGGCTCTGAGCTATCAACACAGAGCCCGATATGGGGCTCGAACTCACAGACTGTGAGATCATGACCTGAGCCGAAGTCGGACGCTCAACCGACTGAGCCACCCAGGCGCCCCTGAAAATACAGTTCTACAATTGAAAAACGACATTGGCATTTTGCCAAGAGACACACATTTTGTGAAATCCCCTCTGCGCTGACTTGAGGAAGATTCAAATTTTGTCTCTCCATCTCTGACTCCTAGGTGTCCGCTGATGTCTTGGCAGTTAAAACAAGTGAATTCTAAGGCAAAAAGGCAGAACTGTCCTGGAGAAGCTCCAAGCTAGAGTGGGGACCACAAAAGGCACATCTGCTTGGCTCCCGGCCCTGAGCCCCGCCCGGTGTTCACGGCATTGTCCCGTTTTATTAACCTACATGGGCTAACTACTAAGGAGATCCAGTGCCATTCTTATGAAAAACAAATTATCAGCTAATAGTACACTCGACGTTCTTTGAAAGTTCGGTGAAATAAAAGCACAACTGTGATCTCGGGACAATTAATTTTAAGAAACATGACTTTCAAAGGCTATAATTCTATTTCAAGAATATTGTTCACCACTGACATTTGAAAATAAGCTTCCCCACCCACCCCCCTTTCGCAGAAATCATTTTGACATGTTTGCTTCTGGGAATTTCTTTCTCAGCAACACATATAAAAGCATTGAACTGATGAAGTTGACATTCTAAACATTCGAAGTTTGTCTTTGATTCTTTCCGGAAAAAAAAAAAAAAGAAGAAGAAGAAAAGAAAAGAAAAGAAAAAGAAATAAAAGGGAAGGGAAGGTCATTTAACATGAAAACATCTCTGAGAGTTTGATAGGCTTGTGCTATGGCGACCTAAAATGAAATGAAGACATTTTTCAAAAGGATGGAATTAGGAGATTTTCCTCAACTTTCCACACCTTCCTTTGCAGAGATGTAGAGGCTGAGGCCAAGTAATATTAGTGTTCCCCTGCTGCTGACATCACTTGCTCAGCAGCGAAGCTCCTTCCCACACGTCATCACGTGTCGAGCACATGGCCTCACCAGTCTCTTTTTGGCCCTCTCTAGGTCATTCTCATTGCCTGCCTCCTAATCCTAAATTAAAAACAACAACAAAAAACAAAACAAGAAAAGCACAAACAACCATCTTCTCATTTTGTCTTTTTAAGTTGACTTTTATTTATTTTGAGAGACAGAGAGCGAGAAAGCAAGAGCAAGGGTGGGGGCGGGGGCGAAGGACAGAGAGAGGGAGACAGAATCCCAAGCAGGCTCTGCACTGAACGGGAGCAGGAGGGCGCTCGAACTCATGAACTGTGAGGTCATGACCTGAGCCAAAGTCAAGAGTCGGACACTTAACCTACTAAGCCACCCAGGTGCCCCGACCATCTTCTAATTTTAAAAGATAGGTACTATGTGTTAAAAAGGAGAGATGGCTCTACATATACTGACATGGAATACTGTAGTATATATTAAATGAAAAAAGCAAGTCACAGGAAAATAAATTCAGTGATTCCATTCGTATTCTTTAAAAACGTGTCTACATGCATGGTTTAAAAAAATGGAATCACACTGGGTGTTGTATGGAAACCAATTTGACAATAAATTTCATATATGAAAAAAAAATGGAATCATACATACACACAACACACAGAGACATATACATGTTAAAAAAAAAAAAAAAAAAAAAGGTTAAAAGCAAACACTGGGCCCCAAATGGAGTCCCTTATGCTAAGCCCCACATCACCAAAATGAGACTTAATTACAGTTTTGGTTCTCCCAGAAATGGAATCCTAAAGCAGTCAACCAGGAATCACCTGATCAGCGCTAGTGAGGTAATCTGCCTGATAGACCCCTATCAGCCCCTAAAGGATGATCACCCCTAAAGGGGTGACCGTGTAATACCCAATCTGATTTTTTACTGGTGTAACTTCCTTGTTCCTACTCCCTTCTGCCTACAAGTCTTTCACTTTGTACAGCTACTCAGTGCTCCTTTCTATCTGCTAGATGGGATGCTGCCTGATTCGCGAGCTGTTGAATAGAGCCAATTAGATCATTAAAATTCACTTGGTTGAATTTTGTTTTTTCTTTTTTTTTTTTTTTTTTTTTTCCAACGTTTATTTATTTTTGGGACAGAGAGAGACAGAGCATGAATGGGGGAGGGGCAGAGAGAGAGGGAGACACAGAATCGGAAACAGGCTCCAGGCTCTGAGCCATCAGCCCAGAGCCCGACGCGGGGCTCGAACTCACGGACCGCGAGATCGTGACCTCGCTGAAGTCAGACGCTTAACCGACTGCGCCACCCAGGCGCCCCTGAATTTTGTTTTTTAACAAAGCCCACAAAGAGGGGAGCTTCCTCCCACCCTCAAGGAGAGCTGGGGTCTGCACACTGTCCTCTGAGCATGTCCTGCTTGGGAATGGTCTCAGTTGTGTCCCTAGTGTTGCCATAAGGCCACCTCCTGGAGCCTGCCGGAACGCCCAGTGACAGAGGGTCACCTTGGGTCTCCTCAAGCCTAGAAGGATGGATACAATTACAGGAAGGAAATTAAGGCATAGAAGAATTCGAGTACCTGCTAACTTGCACCTTCTCCTGGACCTGAAAAGATTGATTCTGATGAGGAGGGCTGTTGCTTGGGAAGGTGTGATCTGTGGGTGCCCTGAACTTCGTCTAAGCAGACTCCCCTCAGATTCTCATCACCTCAAACAGTTCCCTCTTCTAGTCCCTGTAATAGACTCCACCCCCAAACCCCACCATCTGCCTGCCCAAGTGCAAGGCAGTGTTTGGGATTTCCCCCTATACTTTGTGAAATTGTACCTCCTTTTCCAGTTGAGCAGGTACTCCAGAATAAAATTCTTTTTGGTTCTGTGATCTTAGTGAGTGAGGAGGAGAAGGAGGGACCAGTTTTTCTAGGGACTAGAGTGGGAGGTTATCTATCCAATTTATGAATCCTCTGAGAGAAGTCTGGAAGGATCTGTGGGAGGGGTAAGATGGGAGGAGAGTGTGTAAAGAAGCTTTCACTTTTCACTCCATATATTTCTGTACTGTTGCATTCTTTTGCAATGATCATGAATTCGTG
Organism: Leopardus geoffroyi; assembly: GCF_018350155.1. Taxonomy (NCBI): domain Eukaryota; kingdom Metazoa; phylum Chordata; class Mammalia; order Carnivora; family Felidae; genus Leopardus; species Leopardus geoffroyi. The sequence continues at coordinate 34,879,977 of NC_059339.1, forward strand.
TTTTACTCATGTAATTATAAAAATAAAAATAGGGGCTCAGTTGGTTAAATGAGTTGTGGGTTTATGCATAAATTTTTAATTTGCCTTCTTGCCATGGACCAGAAATACTCTCGAAAGTGAAGACATCATGCAAAATAATGAAAAACAATGTGAGGGAACTGTCACAGGCAGGGAGCTTTCTCATACTGGCTGGTATTTATGCCCTAAGTATTTAAGTTTAAAAAGATTTTTTTTTTACATTTATTTAGTTTTTGAGAGACAGAGCACAAATGGGGGAAGGGCAGAGAGAGAAGGAGACATAGAATCCAAAGCAGGCTCCAGGCTCCCAGCTGTCAGCACAGAGCCTGAGGTGGGGCTCGAACCCACAAACTGTGAGATCATGACCTGAGCTGAAGTCGGACGATTAACAGACTGAGCCACCCAGATGCCCCATAAATAATTAAATTTAGAGGCAGCTTGTGTTCAGAACCACTTCGATCATATAAATATATAAGGAAAGCACCTAGATCAGTTTTGTTTTACTGGCTGTGAAATTCTACAAAGCTTAGCAGTAATCAGAAGACTCTGCTCACAACCAAAATCCTGGCTAAAGGAGGCCAAGGTGGTTATAACGGATGTGAAACCAACGAATATCGCATATGAAGACATCTTTATAGTCCTCATTCGTATTTCAGAATGTGGAATCTTATCAAAATTTTTTCAAAAACAGCAAACAAAAGCACCTCAACCATAAGAGAGAAATGTTGAAAGATGATTCATTTTCTAGTTTACACTGATGGGTGACGAGGATTAAGGAAGAGAAACCTTACATAATAGCTGAAAAATTAGAAACTTTGGATGTAAAATGGGAAACCATTATTCTCGCTGCTGAAACCATTAGCCAAGTCAAGGTAGTCTGCACAGCATATTGTTATCACTACTCTTTGTTAATATAGCAACATTTGAATAAAAAAACGAAAAATATTACCTGAGAAGCATAAACCTAGAAAGTAAATACTGGAGTGCCTCAATCAGTTTAACATCCAACTCTTGATTTTTGCTTAAGTCATGATCCTAGGGTTGTGGGATCGAGCCCTGAGTAAGACTCTGTTCTGAGACTGCTTAAGATTCTCTCTCTCTCTCCCTCTGCTCCCTTCCCCTCCTTGCTCTCTCTCTCTTTCAATATTAAAAAAAAAAAAAAGTTAAAAAAAGAAAAAAAGAAAAGAAAGTAAATATAGAGCTTGCACCTGATAATTCAGTGAAATCAAACACAGAGGAAACAGCTAACTTCCTGGTAAACAAAATTAATTTAGTAAAACAAAACAAAAAGCCTGAAGCCGTGATTTGCAAATGTGGCCACTGTTAATATCGCCATGGATTGTATCAGACATTACAAAAAAAGCCCCACATAACTATGCCTATGTGCTATTTACATGAAGAGTTAAGACAAATGAGACTTGACACAATAAGCCATTTTAAAGATGTACTGGATGACACAGCTTTGCACCCTGGCATCAGGGACTTTGGTTTCTAACAATGGTCTGTGGCAGTTGGAATAGGGACAGCCGAATTCCCTGGGCTAAGAATGCAAAATGCACACAAGGTAGATAGAGGTGGAACTGTCTAAAAAAGGAAGATTCGCTTTCTTGGAATTGTTCACCATCTTGTCATTGGTCCCACTTGCTCTAAGTACCCACGTTGTTCTGCGTTCCTGGGTTTTCATCAAGTTCCAGGGACTGGTCCTTGTTTAGAGCAATGTTCCAATGTTCGTCATGCAAATGTGGTTTTGCTTTGAATAAGATTTCAATGCGTTTGCTGCTTCACAGATGCTTTGAAGCATCTGTGCATCATGCAAACCCAGTTTGGGGAACCTCGTGAATTCTGAAATGGGTCATGCTGTTAAACAAGGGAGCTTGTCAAAACCTCTTTTGTACTCCTACTTCCAACTTTTTTTTTTTTTTTTTTTTTTTTTTGCCATTTGCCAATATCCAAGTTTTCAGTAATTTTCCAGCTCCTGGAGTTTCTTTTTCGTGACCCACAAATATGCAACCTGAAAGGATGCTTGACTTGACCCAAGGGCTTCTCAAGGATAAGATAATAACAGCATCCCACCCCCCCCCCCCCAACCCTACCACATTTTGGTACTAGGTTTTGGAGAGCCTTGGCTACCTATCAAAACCAGAGTCACTGCTCTGTGTGTGCCTTTTATTTGGCACATAGAAAATCATAGGTCCTGCTGGGAGACATATGGAGTCTTTTTGAAGAAGTAAAATATTCCCAAAGTGCTAACCGTCAAAAGCTGACCGAATTCAAACAAAGCCCTGGCATTCCAAATCATTCAGTGGTGTGTGGGCAGCAAATTTAGCCTCGATCACCCGCCTGCATGGCAACGGCTCACCTCTGCTGCACATAGTTCACCAGGACACATAGTTCTCTGGCCTTCGTAACACACCCGTGCTGGTCATGTTGGATTCAAAGATAACTTGCCAACTACAAATACACACAGGCCATCATGCACCACGGGGAGTGCCCCACACTGGTGGAGGCTTGTATCCATTTGTGATTTATACTGTCCCAGCATGATCTGCAGTGTTACATATTTATCTTCTAAAGGAATCCGACAGATCTCATTCCAAAATGAGAATCTCACCCCCCGCCCCCCCAGTTGAGGATCACTGCTTTAGGGAGCAGCAAAGGAAATCTAGGGTATCTGGAGAGGAGAGGATAGGCGAGAGGAGGGGGAGGCCTAGAATATGGATTTCTTATTTTCTCAAGTGAGTCAAATCCTGAAGGACATGGTCTTCCAAAGGAACGCTGGTATCAGATACAAACCTAGTGTTTTAAAATAAGCATTACTAATTGTTTTTTTTTTTTTTCATATGAATGCCTGTAAACATTGTAAATATCTGCCCCATCAGAATCCTGATCACCTTAGTCGGATTGGACTATTGTAACAAAATACCACAGACTTGGCTTAAACAGCAAGCATTCATTTCTCACGGTTTTGAAGGCTGGAAGTTGAACACCAAGGTGCTGGAAGCTTCCCTGCATGGGGAAGGCCCTCTTCCTGGTTTGCAGATAGCCACCTTCCCGCTGTGTCACCACCTGGCAGAGGGATGGGTGGGGTGGCCCTCTGGTCCCTCCCACTTCTTATAAGGACACTAATCCCATCATGGGAGCTCTACCCTCACTACCCCATCTAAATCTGATCCCTTCCCAAAGCCCCATCTCCTAATACCATCCCTTTGGCAGTTAGAGTTTAAACAAATGAAATCTGGGGGACACTAACATTCAATCCATAACACTGCTGAACTTTTCTTCCAGGGAAACAATCAAGCATTTAGCAGGTGGGCACCTTATGCCCTAGATTCCTATTCATTTCCCCCTTGAGAATATCTGCCTTTCGGAGATCCCGTCACACCACCAGAGAGGTCTGAGGTGGGTGGGGCACGGGATGTACCAGCCCAGACAGCAAATGGAAGAAACTCCTTCAGCAGAGGAGACACTTCAGGAAGTCAGATCTGGCTGCTCTTTCCCACCCAGTTTTACGCACTCTGCCCTGCGAGCTGGGTTCTCCGGAGCAAACACTCAGCAAACTGCCAGGAGTCAGGGGAGCTGCATCCCAGCCCTTGCTCGGCCCCCATGTGCTTTTAAAAACTTGTTAGCTCGGGGAACCTGGGTGGCTCAGTTAAGCATCATGCTCTCATGGTTCGTGAGTTTGAGCCCCACGTCGGGCTCTGTGTTGACCAGAGCCTGGAGCCTACTTCAGATGCTGTGTCTCCCTCTCTCTCCACCCCTCCCCTGCTCACACTGTCTTTCTGTCAAAAATAAATAAATAAATATTAGGGGCATCTGGGTGGCTCAGTTGGTTAAGCGACCGACTTTGGCTCAGGTCATGATCTCGTGGTTTGTGGGTTTGAGCCCTGAATTGGGCTCTGTGCTGACAGCTCAGAGCCTGGAGCCTGCTTTGGATTCTGTGTCTCCTTTTCCCTCTGCCTGTCCCCCACTTGTGCTCTGTCTCTGTCTCTCAAGAATAAATGTTAAAAAAAAAAATTAAAAAAAAAGTTACCTTTTGGACCTGTGCTTCCTCACATGTAGAAGAGTTGGATCCAGCAGTGTCTCCAATGGTAGAGGAGAGTCAGCCAACCTAAGGGGCTTTGGGATGAAACCCAAAGAACCATGCTGCTAGCAGGTACATTTCTTTTTGAAGACTTACATTTTTATTTTTATTTGTTTTAATGTTTATTTATTTTTGAGAGAGAGAGAGAAACAGAACATGAGCAGGAGAGGGGCAGAGAGAGAGGGAAACACAGAATCTGAAGCAGGGTCCAGGCTCTGAGCTGTCAGCCCAGAGCCTGATGCGGAGCTTGAACTCACTAGCTGTGAGATCACGACCTGAGCCAAAGTCGGCCGCCTAACGAACTGAGCCACCCAGGCATCTCTACATTTTTATCTTTAAAACACGTGAGAGGGGTGCCTGCGTGGCTCAGTCGGTTAAGCGTCCAACTTCGGCTCAGGTCATGATCTTGCCCCGCGTCGGGCTCTGGGCTGATGGCTCAGAGCCTGGAGCCTGCTTCCGATTCTGTGTCTCCCTCTCTCTCTGCCCCTCCCCCGTTCATGCTCTGTCTCAAAAATAAATAAACATTAAAAAAAAATTTTTTTTTAAAAAAACACGTGAGAATTTTGCATTCTACTCTATAACATATCTATGTTTATTTAAATATTAATGTCTTAAATCACTTCTCATGAAATAAAGGTAATGTTCCACGTTTTTCCTATGGCTTTGAAGACAAAAGAGAGGCTGAAGCCAAGGAATTGGGGCAGCCACTGGAAAGTGAAAAAGGCAAGGAAAGGGGTTCTCCCCTGATAAATGAAAGCTCCCCAGAGCCTCCAGAAGGAACCTGCCCTGTTGATACTTTGATCTTAGCCCAATAAAATTAATTTTGAATTTCTGACCTCCAGGACTCTAGGAACGAATCTATGTTGTTTTAAGCCACTGATTCCATGGTGGTAATTTAAGAACAGCAGTAGAAGACTATTACCGTTGATATCAAAGCCCATGTTTATTTTGGCAGTTTTCCCCAATGGCAGAAATTCTTGTTTATACATTCATTCCTGTATGCATTGCTAAGTCAGTGAGAAAAACAACAGCAGCTTTCATTGGGGGTGCACTTATAAAAGCCCATTTTCCTGATTCACAAAGGAGAAGGCACTGCATGGGTACTCATCTGATTCCATTTTACTGGCCCTGTCTGGTTAATGGCCTGGCCTCTTCCATTTTTTCCCTAAAGGAGAATTAATGAGAAAAGAAGTGTCTGCAGAAGATGCATGTCTAGTCAGTAGCCCCAGGTGGCCCCGGCATGTCCGAGGACATGCTTGTCAATTGGCATGAGGGTCTCTGTTGATACACTTTGCAAAGAGGAGCAACAGATCATGACTGTCTTAGCTGGCTTTGCCACTCAGCAGGAGTTAAGGGGGCCACCTCAGTCATTCTCACTGCTGTAATTGTACCGCAGACTGGGCAGCTCGTAGATAACCGATATTTATTCTCACGGTTCTGGAGACTAGAAGTTCAAGAGCAGAGCACCAGTGTGGTCGAGTTTTGGTGATGACCCTCTTCTGGGTTGCAGATGTTAACTTCTCCCTGTGGCAGAAAAAGAGTTCTAAGATCTCTTCTATATGGGCTCTAATCCCATATTGATAAAGGCTCCATCATCATACGTAATCACCTCCCAAAGGTCCCATCTCCTAACATCAGCACATTGTGGGGGCGGGATCTCAACGTATAAATTTGGTGGGGGGACACAGACATTCCCTGGGGGGGAGGGGCAACCTCTGACTCCAGTGTCGTTCCTGGTTTCTCATTCTAATTCCTCCTGGAATAATTTAACTGATTCATCATATGGAACTTTCATTTTGTTTTCATTATAGTAACAACAATTTCAAGGAAAAGGTGAAATAGAGCAAAATTTTGTAGTGTCCGACTAATTTTAAGTGTATTTTCCAACGAATTGAAATGTTTATTATCTAAAATTTTTCATAATGGGACATATCAAACGTATCTAAAAGTAGAAAGAACAGTATAAGGAACCCCCAGGTGCCCATCACCCAGCTCTAATAATTACCAATACATGGCTGGACTTATTCATTCCCCCTGGCCACCAGTGGAGTATTTGAAAGCAAGTTCCAGACACCATATCATCAGTAAATACTTAAGTGATTATTTTAGAGTTTAGTTGATATAAACAGCACAAAATTCAAAAGATAGAAAGCAAAATTGAGAAGAAGTTAAGTCATGATGCTCCCCTGTCCTCCTCCTCCCGTTAAGCCCTGCTCCCAGACGCTGTGACTATAACTAGTTTTGAACCACAGCTGATGCTTGAATGCAGGGGTTGGGGGCTCTGGTCCCCCATGTAGTCAAAGATCTGCATATAACTTTAGACTCCCCCAAACTTAACTACTAATAGCTTACTGTTGACTGGAAGCCTTACTGAGAACATACAATTAATGCATATTATGTATATGTATTATACACTATATTCTTATGATAAAGTAAGCTAGAGAAGAAAAATGTTATTAAGAAAATCATAAGGAAAATACACGTACAGTCCTATAGGGTATTTATTGAAAAAATCTGGATATTTAAGTGGATCTGTGTACTTCAAATCCATGTTGTTCAAGGGTCAACTGTAGCTCTTTTATTTATGTATTTATTTATTTAAGATTTTATTTGTAAGTAATCTCTACACCCAACGTGGTGCTCAAACTTACAACCCCAAGGTCAAGAGTCACATGCTCCCCAACTAAGCCAGCCAGCCAGGTGCCCCAGTAGCTCTTTTAAATGGAGGCACCACGGGGCGCCTGGGTGGCTCAGTAGGTTGATCGTCCGACTTTGGCTCAGGTCATGATCTCACGGCCTGTGAGTTCAAGCCCCGCATCGGGCTCTGTGCTGACAGCTCAGAGCCTGGATCCTGCTTTGGATTCTGTGTCTCCCTCACACTCTGCCTCCCCCCTGCCCCCACCCCCAGCCACTCATGCTCTGCCTCTATCTCAAAAATAAATAAACATTAAAAAAATAATAATAAATGGAGGCACCACTTAGTCCCACAAAAAGGAGATTTCTCTTAGGAAATTGGCATCTTAATAGACAGACTGAGCTATCACTTAGTATATTTCATTGATGGCACTTCTGTTAAGACCAGTTACATTGGACTATGTACTGGACACATTATAGATCAATTAATATCTGTGGCTTGATGAATCCTGTAGCTAAAGATGGATGTTATTCAAAACCCAAATTTCCAGCACCCATTTTGCACCACTCTGTCTTGGCCATACACAGAACGTGAGAACCAGCAGGGTGCCTAGCAGTTTAATCAAGCCCTGGGAGATGGGAGAATGAAGCCCAGGGAAGTCAAGCTGGTGGCAGAGAAGTAGAACCTCATTCTCCTGCATCCAGTGCTCTGTCCACTGTGCCCTGAATTCCTCCCCAGCCCGTCCATGTTGGAGTATATTAGATGTGTTCCCGTTACCATCATCCATAATTAAGAGCAGATGGTGCATTCTTTTAAATTTGCCCTTGGAGAAGGAATCCTTATGGTGTTTGATGGAGCAGCCAGTAGTGGGTTTTACATGCCCAGAGCTGGCCACAGAAAATTCTTCCCAGGATTCAAGACACTCTCAAACAGAACCCATCCAGCAAAACATTGCTAAGGGCCCACAATGGGCTGCTTTCTGCTTACTGCACGCAGGTCGTCTGGAACTCACAACGCATCTGTGCAACACTGAAGAGTTTCTAAAGTTCCCTGACATCCAGCAGTTCACGTGTTTCTCCTCCTTTAAGGTGAATATTTATAACCCTAGTTTTACATAATAGAAAGTTAAGATTCAGCCATTCTAAGTGACCAGCCCAAGGACGGGTAGTCAGAAAGGGGCAAAGCTAGCACTTAAATGATGGCCTGTGGCCCCCAGCCTGGTTCTCCACCCTCACGCCTGCCTCAGATACAAAATGGAGTAAATGTCTATTTAAGGAGAATATATGAAACGTGACCACTGTTTTGGAAGCCCAGAGGCACAGTATGTGTTTGTCCTGGCACCAATTCTAATTTAGTAGTTTTGGAAAGGACGAGTCCGGCAGGGGGCAAACTGGGAGTGTGGGGAATTATAAGCAGTTTATATTTCTGGAGCATGAAATGGGAGTCGGGTAGCAGTGAGCACGGGAGCCGGGGAGGTGGGCAGGAGCCAGCTCATGGAGGAGGGCTTTGTATGTCATGAGGAACTTGGATTTTATCCTCTCGTTAGCAGATGAGAAGTCACTGAGGACTTTAAAGCAAGGAATAACACGGAAATATTTGCATTTTAAAAGTCATTTGGTGGCCCTGAGGAGGACAAACTGAGGACACCAGGACCAGGGGCAGAAGGATCAGCCGGCAGGCTACACACTGGCTAAATGCAACAGGGCGAGGGGCTGGGAGGGGAAGGAACACAAGGCCCCAAGGTCCGAGCCACAGAGCCCATGGGAAAAGCGAATTTATTCATATCCTCCCATTACAGTGCAGGATGTGACGCTGTTCTGGGGTTGAACTTTCATTGAAGAAAAGCTGAAGATGTAATGAACATACAACAAAATGCACAGGTGTGGAGTGTTCAGCCCGATGAGTTTTGACAGCTGTATAAGCCATGTGACCACAAGGATGTTGGCTGACAGGTAATTGCAGGTGCAGACACTGTGAGAAGTGAGCAACGTTTTTCTTTGCTTTCCTGTCGTACAACTAAGACACACTGTCATGGAATAATACCAGCATTACAGCCTTCCGATTCCTTTCTTTTCCCCAATCTTCTGTCTGAGCTAGGGAAAACAAAGGGAGAAGGGACAGGAACAAACACTGGTTGAGTACACTGCATGCCCGGTGGTGACAGGTATCATGGCATTAACCCTCTCAATGGCAGCCTGACAACCAAACCATGAAACAAGAAGGAAGCCGAATTGTCTGTTGTTAGACAAAGCAAACAGCTAGAAGTCAAATATAATGGACATTTCTTTTTTTTTTTTTTTTTAGAGAGAGAGAGCATAAGCGATAGAGGGAGAGAGAATTTCAAGGCAGGCTCCATGCCCAGTGTGGAGCCCAATGTGGGGCTCGATCCCATGACCCTGAGATGAAATCAGGAGTCGGCCACTCAACCAACTGAGCCACCCAGGCACCACAACAATGGGCATTCCTTAGAAACTCCCCGCTCACAGTGTTGACCCATGAGTGCTCCTGGCAAGGACCTCTGAAATAGTGACAGAGCGATGCTCATCGCATCCCATAAGCACAAGATCGGGGTGGAGGTTGGCCCAGGTCAACAATGGCCAGGGAGAGATGCAACCTCCATGTAGCTCAAGTGAGGAATGCCGCTGGGTCACAGAGGCCTCAAGAGACTGCTAGGGCCTCCACACAGAACCTGAAATGCCAGGGCTCCCCGTGGTAAGGTCCTTAGGTCCAAGGCCATAGTGTGGCTAATGTATATCCTGGCTGCAGCTGACATGGAAAAATGCTTCAGGAGCTGAAGTTTAAAGCCATGGGAGCACGATAGTTCTAGGCATAAGGTGGCTAAACGTTGTTTAAATGGCCCATATTTCCTACTGGACAGCGACATGCAGAAAAATGAACCAGGACCACTTTCTTACCCCATACACAAAAATAAACTCAAAATGGATGAAAGACCTAAACGTAAGACAGGAAGCCATCAAAATCCTAGAGGAGAAAGCAGGCAAAAACCTCTTTGATCGTGGCCACAGCAACTTCTTACTCACCGGGGGCCTGCTGGGAAGGCACTAACTACCCAAGCGCTGGGGCCGGAGGGGTTCCAAGGAAAGAAGACCTGGAAGGAGTTTCACTCAACTCCTCAGTGGGTTTCTGTGCAGACACTTTTTTCCAGCAGGATGGCAGCAAGTTGGACTTTGCTTTGTGATGACAGCTATTCAGGGGTTTGGGTACCTTGCAAGGAAATTCTATAAAGTTTCAGTGACATTTAGAAGAATTCTCACAACATATTGTCAAGTTAAAAATATCATTTCATTCTGATCCAGTTTTGTAAGAAAAAGTATATAGGTACTTTTGTGTCGAGAGAAAAAAAACCAAGAGAGCATTGTGTTAGGATCTGGGGCTGTGGAGAACAGAGGCTCACCAAGATTTCTCAAAAAAAAAAAAAAAAAAAAAAAGACAGGTTCATTGCAAGGGAACACCTGCACAGAGATACAGAAAAAGCTGGGAACCATTAGGAATGAGGCTTACTCTGGAATCAAGGCAGGTCCAGAGGCCTCAGCAGCAGGAGCAGGAGATACTGAGGCTTTGCTATTGTGACAGGCCAGCTTCCTCATACGCCCTTCTGGAACTTCTCTCTCCTTCTCACACCTCCTTCCATTTTCTGTTCCTTCACAATCTCCGCGTGCACAGGACCCATCAGGGCTGCGTAGGTCCTCCTATGTTATTCTATCAGACAGCTCCCCATCCCCACCCCTACCACACCCCTCATCCCTGGAGTCACCGTTCTCTTAGCAGCTCCTGGTTCTAATACCCAGGAGAGAATAGCTATGGCCCACCATGTTTGTGCCCAATCAACGGAAATTAATCTGCCTTGGGATGCCTGGGTTCCCTGGTCTGGTCCACTTACAAGGACCAAGATCACACGGGTTACTTTGATTTAGCCCCTCAGTGCTGTGGCCAGTGGGGCAACTTAGGGTGCAATCAGATCACACACACATAAGCCCGACTAAAATGTGAATGATAGGAAAAGATGCAGTTCCGCGCTGGTAACGCGGCACCCTTTGGTGCGCAGGCACCACTCATGGGCTCTGGACCCAGTGGATGCGCCTTCACGCGTCTGGCAGAAGGTTCCGGTGACCACATGCTGCTTGCCGCTGTCACGCTCCACGTCCAGTCCGGGCTTGAAGCCCCCAGATGAGAACCCCAAGCCTCGACGGCCAGGCCTATCTGCTTGGTTTTCTCTCTTTTCCAGCAGAAAGATCTGAGTTTGAGACTGGTTGAATTATGAGTTGTTTTATTTTTAATCTGTTTTATGAGCCCCTTATTAGCAGGAAAAGCAAGCATTAAACAGAAAAGTGGATGTTTGTTTTTCTTTTTACCTAGGCATGGAAAACGGCAAAAGTACGAGAGAAATGACAAAAAGCCACAGATGTTAGGTGATCCACGTGTGGGAGAGGAAGTGGGCACCCCCATTCCACCCATACAGACTTCCCTGCAGCCACAGGGGACGGCAGAGGCCCTGCTGCTCGAATTTCATCTCCAGAACTGCTGAACACCTGCACCTCTTGAATTTCATTCAAGATTCCTCCTCAGTAAGAGAATGTGTTCTTTCGAGAGGTCACATCCATTTCTGGAGCCTGGAGCATGAGCATGGCTGGCATTCTGCCACTGGCCCCAGGAATCACTTGAGAGACTGTGCTCTGGGCCCTTCTGGAAGGAGCTCTTTGTTCTGAGTTCTGTGCTTGTGTAAAAAGGTCCCTCGGAGGAAATCTGGTATGTCTATTCAGAACAGCTCACAAAAGGGAGAGTTGTAAACACTTGGATAGACAAGGTTTGCTTTAATAAATTAACAATTACCTTAAAATGATTACACTCTCGTGCTTCCTCCTCCCCACCCTGGGGGTTCTGGGTCCTGCCAAATGCACTGAGCTCTTTATAAAACTGGCAACAGCGAGGAAATTCCAAGTCAAGAATGTAATGGAGGCCCCATTATTGAGGCAGGAGGAACAGGGGACATAGAAAAGCCGCGAAAAGGCAGTAGTCCGACAGATAAATGAAGCAACAGATGTGAACTACTGGTTAGTATGTTTTATGTAATCACGAATATAGTCTTCCTAAAGATCCTTCTCATGGAATTTTAAAATTAAGGTTTGGAGTTTCTTGCTGGTATTTTTATTGGTTCCAATTAGTTTAAGGGAGTGGAATGCAGCTGTTTAAATGAATGTGATGGGGGCACCTGGGTGGCTCAGTCAGTGGAGCATCCGACTTGGGCTCAGGCCCTGATCTCATGGTTCGTGAGTTTGAGCCCCACATAGGGCTCTGTGCTGACAGCTCAGAGCCTGGAGCCTGCTTTGAATTCTGTCTCCCTCTCTCTTGGTCCCTCCCCTGCTTGCGCTCTGTTTCTCTGTCTCAAAAATAAATAAACATTTAAAAAACTTAATAAATGAATGCGATGGACTGAATTCCTCTATAAGGACAAAGAAGTAAATCCCATGATAGTAAAAGGCACAAGCCATATGACTACCTGTCCTACAATCTTCCTGCTCAAATCTTAGATCCTATTTGGAAACTATTAATTAGAATTTGAGAACAAAAATATGTCATTATCCATAGACTAGATCAACAGGTGGAGGTTATCAGTTATAATCAAGACTCCCAATGAGCATTTTGTCATGTTAACATTCTTATTAGAGACTGTGCGTATCTAGTTACTCATAGAAACACATTTTATTTTTTTTGCTACAAAACAGGATTTTTTTTGAAAAAATATGTTTGTGTCTTTTTAAAATTTAAACTGTATTTAAGGTAATGTATTCTCTTGGCTCACTATTCAAAGGGTATAAAATGAAAGTCTCCTTCCTACCCTGTCCCTCAGCCTCTCATTTCCTTTCCCCGGAGGCAGCCAATGTTTTCATTTTTCTTGTGAATCCTTCCAGATACTTCATTGTTTTTTGTTTTTCTTTTTGTTTTTAATTGTTTAAGTAGGCTCCATGCCCAACATGGATCTTGAACTCATGAGCCTGAGATCAAGAGTCTCATGCTCTACTGGCCTGAGCCAGCCAGGCACCCCCAGACACTTATTTGCATACAAGTAAATATGCACATAAAATTTTCTGTTTTACACAAACTGTAGAATATTACATATAGTTCTACAACTTGCTTTTTTCTGTTAACAGTGTATCTTAGAGAGAATCCACTATTCTTCACAGTTATTCCATTATATGAAAGTACCATCACTTACTCAATTACCACTGTTGGACATGTAGGTCCAATATTTTACATCGTAAACAATGTTTAGTGGATGCCCTTGTGAGCAATGTCTATAGGATATCAATGCCTATCTGCCAAATGTACCCCTCCCCCCAGAGAGATTGTGGAAAACGGCGTTCCCCCCCAATGACACATGACTGGTTTCCCACAGCCTCCTCAATGTTAGGTGCTATACGACTCTTTGAACGTTGCAAATTTCATAGCTGAAAAATGTGGATCATTGTCAATTTTGCTGGATGAAAATGGTATTTCTATGCTATCATTTTATGTGTGCATATTCTAATTTGCGTTTCTCAAATTTTGAGGGAGGTTAGGAATCTTTAATACTCATTGGCATTTCCTCTTTTTTCAATAATCCATTTATATATTTCAACTATTTTATTATCAGGTAGTTATTCTTTTTCTTCCTGACATCAAAAAACATTTTCCAATTTATCATGTCTTTTTCATTGTTTATGAATTTTTATTTTATTTCCCAAATTCAAGTTTTGGCTTTGTAGTAAATGTATCAATTTCTCTTTACTGGCTGTAAAACTTTTAAATTATAATTAAAATGGCCTTTCCTACCCTAAGATTAAAAAAGAATTCCCTTTTTAGGGGTAATTTTGTGGTTTAATTTTTTGTATTTATAGTAATTTTTTAATGTTTATTTGTTTATTTAGAGAGAGAGAGAGTGCAAGCATGGGAGGGGCAGACAGAGGGGGACAGAGGATCTGAAGCAGGCTCTGCCCTGAGAGCAGAGAGCCTGATGTGGGGCTAGAACTCACAGACTGTGAGATCATGGCCTGAGCTGAAGTTGGACATTAAACCTACTGAGCCACCCAGATGCCCCACTAAATATATGTTTTTATATTGAAAAGTAAATGTTCAGACTTCTATCTCGAGTAATTTAACATCCCGGAAAAAAGTTCTAGATAGAAAATAACAAGAAATGCTGATCCAACATAACCACTTAAAAAAAGTATAGCTTCACTTGTGAAAAATTAAGGAAAGTCCCTAGATTAGAAAAGAAAAACTTGATGTTAGAGCTAAAAGCCACACTGGCATTGATGTTACCTCTCCCCTGAGAGTATTAGCTGATCTCAAGTAAACAAGAAACTCAAGTTTTAATGAGGCCAGAAGACAAGACAAGGCATAGGGCTGCACAAAGTAGGGATTACAGGTTGGAGGCCCTTTCCTACCTCCCAAGATGCTGGGACTAGTCCAAAAAAGTGAGAACTGGAAAAAATTCTCTCTCTGACAATAAGAGAACAAAGGACAAAAGAAAAACTGTCTGTATTGGTCTGGGATCAAGATGGGGCAAATGTCTCCTTGAGAGTTCATGGCCATGAGCATGCTTGTTGCTGCTCCAGAGTTCAAATTCTACTCAAAATTTATGTTTACTCCTATAAATCTAAATTCATCTCAAGGATTTCTGGGCTGGTAACACCCTGGAGCAGCTGCAGAAGTGAAAAAAAATCTTCCCAGAAAGTATATATCCACAACCCAGCTCTCCTAGGAATGGCACAAAGCCTTTTTGAGCACAAGTTTACCCCCCAAAAGTACAAAATGCATGCAGAAAGAGGCCACCATGAGTGAAATAGACATAAAAAGTTTAACCACTAGAATCAAAAACATCAGAATACTACTCTGGCAAAATCTCTACCTGCAACAACTATCTACAGGTACCATTACTGTCTGATTAATCATCTACTTCCTTTGACAGTCCAACCCATAAACAAACACTCTACAGGCTGAGAGACCCTCCAAATAAAATTGACCCACCACTAAAAACACTCAGAAACTCCCACAGCTTCCTGTCAATAACTGACTGTGCTCTATAGCCAGTCTAGACATTGATTCTACCAATAGGTGCTTTATTTCCCAATACCAACAAGTATGCATTAAAAAAATTTTTTTCAACGTTTATTTATTTTTGGGACAGAGAGAGACAGAGCATGAACGGGGGGGGGGGGCAGACAGAGAGGGAGACACAGAATCGGAAACAGGCTCCAGGCTCTGAGCCATCAGCCCAGAGCCCGACACGGGGCTCGAACTCACGGACTGCGAGATGGTGACCTGGCTAAAGTCGGACACTTAACCGACTGCGCCACCCAGGCGCCCCAAGTATGCATTTTAAAAGCTTGATAATGAATACCTCAATTTATTCTCTTAAGAAAATAAAAAATTCCTCAACAAAGTAGGTTTAGAGGGAACATACCTCAACATAATGAAGGCCTTAAATGAAAAGCCCATAGCCAACAACATAGTCAATGGGGAAAAACTGAGAACTTTTCCCCTAAGGCAGAAACAAAAGAGGAATGTCCACTCTCACCACTTATTTAACATAGTACTGGACATCCTATCCACACTAATCAGACAAGAAAAAGAAATAAAAGGCATCCAAATTGGTAAGGAAGAAGCAAAACTCTCACTATTTGCAGATGACATGATATTATATATAGAAAACCCAAAAGATTCCACCAAAAAAAATTGCTAAAACTAATAAATGAATTCAGTAAGGGTGCAGAATACAAAATCAGTGTAGAGAAATCTGTTGCGGAAAGAGCAATTAAGACAACAATCCCATTTACAATTGCACCAAAAAGAATAAAATACCTAGAAATAAACTTAACTAGGTTTAGTTCACCAAGAGGTGGAAGACCTATACTATGAAAGTTATAAAACATTGATGAAAGAAATTGAAGAGAATAAAAACAAATAGAAAGACATTCCGTGTTCATGAATTGGAAGAACAAGTATCGTTAAAATATCTATACTGCTCAGTGGGGAAGATAGCAGCAGAGTAGGAGGACCCTAGGCTCACCTCATTACACAAATACAACTAGAGAACTATCAAATCAACCTAAGTGCCCCAGAAGCTGACCTGATGATGGCAGAACAAATTCCACAACTAAAGGTAAAGAAGAGGCCACATGGAAGAAGGTAGGAAGTGCAGAGATGCAGTTTGGGAGAGAAACAGATCATGGTTGCCGTGGTGGAGAGGAAGCCATGGTCACAGAGAAGGGTAAGAGACAGACTGACACACAGGGGAGCACACAGAGAAAATGAATTCCCAATAGCATTTGGCTTGGAAAGTGAGTGGGGCTTAAAGCCTGGAGTTTTAAAGGTCAGCAAAAGCATGACTATGATAGAAGCCGGAGGCAGGCAAACACCTGCAGACATACAGCATGGAAACAGCATTCTGAAGAGCACCTGGGGCACACAGTGAGGAGGTTATTTGCTCATCTCAGAGCATGTCCCAGAGAGGCAATGCTCCCAGAGAGATACCTCTGGGGACAAAGGAACTGGCAGGTACCATGTGCCTCCCCCACCCATCAACAAAAGCATAGGGCCACCTGCAGGAACCAGCACCAAGCCCTGCTTCCATGCTCCAGTGGAACCACCTCTCCCAGTCAGGTTTGCCTTGGTCCCAGTGCAGTCAACCCCAAAAGATGAGCCCAAACCCTCTTAACATCACATCTACTGATGTGAGCGTTTTGCAGAGCCTCAGTTCTGGTGGCAGTGGGCACAGGTCTCATTTCACAAACAGACCAGAGCACACCTGGTTAAAACACCCCACATTCAGACCAGGGACAAAATACTGTTCATGACAGGCAAAAGAGAGCCTCTGCAGACGACTGGCCTAAAGGATAAAGTGGCCAGGACAAAACAGCCAAGCATACACAGCACACCTTGGGTACCAGGCCCTGGGGAACAGGGGACATGACATGGCAGGACACTACAGGACCTCCTCTTCATAAGGCCATTACCCTCAATAACAGGAGATGTAGCTGACTTTGCTATCACACAGAAACGGGCACAGAGACTTAGACAAAATGACAAGATGAGAAATTTATCCCAAATGAAAGAACAGGACAAGACCATAGCCAGAGATCTAAGTGAAACAGATAAAATTAACATGTCTGATAGAGAATTTAAAGGAATGATCATAATGATACTCACTGGACTGGAGAAAAGAGGGAAGACATGAGTGAGATCCTTGACACAGAGATAAGCAATAACATAGCAGAGATAAAAGGCTCAATAAATGAAATGAGAAACATGCCTGATACTTGCAAATGAAATATCCAACAAAGATTTAGTAACCAAAATATATAAAAACTTATATAATATCAAAAAACAAATAATGCAATTAAAAAATAGAAGAAACAAACAGACGTTTCTCTAAAGGCAACCAGCTGGCCTACAAACACATGGGAAAGATGCTCAACATCACTTATCATCAGTGAAATGCAAATCAAAAACTACAGTGAGATATCACCTCATAACTGTCAAAATGGCCAAAATAAAAAACTCAAGAAACAACAGGTGCTGGCAAAGATGTGGAGAAAAAAGGAATGCTCATTCACTGTTTGTAGAAATGCAAAGTGGTGCAGCCACTGTGGAAGACAGTATAGAGGTTCCTCAAAAACTGGACCCTATGATCTAGTAATTCATACTATAGGGTATTTACCCTAAGAATACAAAAACACTAATTGAAAGGGATACATACACCTGATGTTTATTGCAGCATTATTTACAATAGCCAAATTATGGAAGCAGCCCACATGTCCATTGATAGATGAATGGATACAGATGTGGTACACACACACACACACACACACTCACACACACACACGGAAATATTATTTGACCATTAAAAAAAAATGAAATCTTGGCATTTGCAACAACATGGATGGATCTAGAGGGTACAATGCTGAGCAAAATAAGGCAATCAGAGAAAAACAAATACTATATGAGTTCATCATGTGGAATTTAAGAAACAAAACAAATGAACAAAGGTAAAAAATAAGGAGGCAAACCAAAAAACAGACTCTTAACTATAGAAAGCAAACTGATAGTTACCAGAGGGTGACTAAGTAGGTAAAGGGGATTAAAAGTACACTTATCATGATGAGCACTGAGTAATGTATAAAATTGTTGAATTACTATACTATATACCTGAAACATAGAACACTATGTTAAGTACACTGGAATTAAAATAAAAACTAAAATAAATTCCACTAGCAGTATTTGGAAGAAAATCTCAGCAATAATTCATGGGGAAAGGCTACTTAAACAGGATGCAAATCCAAAATAGTTAAGAAAATACAGAGCCTGGGGCACCTGGGTGGCTCAGTCGGTTGAACGACGAACTTTGGCTCAGGTCATCATCTCGTCGTTTGTGAGTTCAAGCCCCACGTTGGGTTTACTGCTGTCAGCCTGTCAGTTCAGAGCCTACTTCTGATCCTCTGTCCCCCCTCCTTCCGCTCCTCCCCCACTTGCACTTGCCCCAAAATAAATAAATATTAAAAAAGAAAGAAAATACAGAGCATGATCTTGGACTTTTGTCCCGAGGCAATGAGTACATGATTAGACCCATGTCAAATGGAAGCAATATTCAATACAGTTGCTTGTACGCTATCCTGAGGACCTAAAACTAAGTAACCTGTTTTTCTGTGTTCCTTGTATTAGATCTGATAACGTTCTTAAACCTTTTGACTGTCCAGTTTTAATGCCTACTATATATCTGGATAAAGGAAATAAAAATTATAACAAATAATTACTGTATTATCTCTTTATATATTATGGATAAGCTTAAAATAATAGATAGTACAACATGTAGCAACTGAAGAAAAGGTCATTGTTTATGGGTGTTTAAAATGTCCTTTATTAGAACTCAAAATATATGTTTTTATCCTCAGAAAATATATCACATACTTGAGATTCAAATTAGCCTTCACAGAAGTTCTTTTCATACTTTAGCTAAAGGAGTACTTCTTGATTGATTTGCTGGATTACATTAGTAAGAATTTCTAACATGTCAGGCAAGGGAAAAAACCTGCTAAGCCTTAAATTTTAAAAATTGCAGGTTGCTTGCTTTTTGTTTTTTGTTTTCTTGTTCAGTCATGACTTTATTTATTCAATAACCGTACATTGATAACCCAGTATCAGAGAGACTATACTGCTTACTGGGTATATTATGGTGAACAAGGTACATGTGTAACTTCAAGGAGCCAGCAATTACAACAGAGTATAAAGGCCATGAAGGAATGAAGAGAGAATTTTGAAGGAGTTGCAGTGAGGAAGCCTAAGCCAGCTTCCGAGACGATGAAGGCTTCCCAGAGGAGTTGAGGCAAATGGGGACAATTGTGACGAAGGACAATTCAGAATGCACCAGTTGTGCTGAGGGAGGAGAGTTAGGGAGTAAATTCCTGAAAGGATCAGCAGAATGCACCAAAATATGGAGTTGAGAAAGAGCTTGGAGCACTCTGGAAACCTCATGTCTGTCTGTCTGTCTGTCTGTCTGTCTTCCTTCCTTCCTTCTTTCCTCCTTTCCTCCCTTTTTCTATTTTCTTTTCTTTCTTTCTCTCTTTTTCTCTTTCCTTCCTTCCATCCTTTATTTTTAATTATTTTTTAATGCTTATTTATTTTTGAGAGACAAAGAGAGACAGAGCATGAGCAGGGGAGAGGTAGAGAGAGAAGGAGACACAGAATCCAAAGCAGGCTCCAGGCTCTGAGCTGTCAGCACAGAGCCTGACATGGGACTCGAACCCATGAGCTGAGATCACAACCTGAGCCGAAGTCGGACGCTCAGCTGACTGAGCCACCCAGGTGCCTCACATCCTTTATTTTTTAAATACAGTTATTTAAAATGGGATTTCTAAGTCTAAAGTCTGCCTTGTATAAAAGTGGTTTTTCTCAAGAGAACAACTTAATAAAGCTGACACATTTCCTAAAGTTAACTTGATGGAGATCTTTAGGTTTTTTTTTTAGTGGTTTTATTTATTCTTGAGAGAGAGAGACAGAGCATGAGCATGAGCAGGGAGGGGCAGAGCAAGAGAGGGACACAGAATCCGAAGCAGGCTCCAGGCTTTGAGCTGTCAGCACAGAGCCTGACATGGGGCTCAAAATCATGAGTCGTGAGATCATGACCTGAGCCGAAGTTGGACACTCAAACAAATGAGTCACCCAGGTGCCCTGAGACCTTTAGCTCTTATGTATACTTTACCCAAAGCCCCTTTCCCGGGTAATCTCTGTATTTCTTTGGAGACCCACTACTCCCCCACTCTGTCCATGTGATCTGGGAGGGCTCCCTTGGACCCGGGAGTGCTACCTGGGACCTCTTCTGGAGCTATCTACACAGTGAGGAGCAATTTCTGCTGACACTGCTAGCTGGTACTCAGCCAGCTCCTGGGGCGGCTCCCTCGGGGTGTGCCAGCCCAGCACAGAGCAGCAGACAAGACAGACCGTTTCCTGTATTCAGCCACTCCTGAAGCCATGGTGTGCCTGAGCTTTTGGGGTATGTGAACCTCCCAACATCCCCCCATCTTGGGCTGATTTGAATTGTTTTTTTGCTACTTGCAACCTAACCTGCCCCTATAGAAACACTAAAAGGCGTCCTTTAGGCTGAAATGAAAGGACACTAGACAGTAACTTGAATCCACATGAAGAAATAAAGAACACTGGTAAAGGTAACTAAAAAGGTAAATATGTATTTTAAAAAGCACAAGTATATTTTTTTGTTTATAAGTCTTTCCCCCCCAATCTGATTTAAAGACACCTGCATAAAGGAATAATTATAAATCTGTATTGATGGGCATACAAAATATAAAGATATAATTTGTATGATAATGATATCAAAAAAGAGGGATGTGATATTGTGATTTTTTGGTCTTAAAAACCTTGGAATTTCCTAAGTGA
Organism: Leopardus geoffroyi; assembly: GCF_018350155.1. Classification (NCBI taxonomy): domain Eukaryota; kingdom Metazoa; phylum Chordata; class Mammalia; order Carnivora; family Felidae; genus Leopardus; species Leopardus geoffroyi. The sequence goes on from NC_059339.1 coordinate 34,900,661, forward strand.
TAAGAGCCATAAAGGTGGCTTTTCTAATTCATAACCAGCTCCTTTCAACCACAGGTGAGTTCATGTTAATACCATGACATTACTTGCCCACCCTCCCACCCCTCCAGCCCTATCAGCTGAATTGACTGAACTCAGTGGTCACCAATGGTCAGTGACCCACTCAATCTTGCTTATATAATAAAGGCTCCATAAAGCCTCCAAAGGACTTGATTCAGAGAGTTTCTGGGCTGGTGAATAAGAATGGATCCATGTGTGGCCAGGGATGGTAGGAGGGGGGTGCTTTCCAGACTCCACGGGGATAGAAGCTCTTGTGCTTGGGATCCTTTTGGACTTCACCTGATGTATAGCTTCATCTAGCTGTTCACTCCTAACCTTTAACCTTTGTAATAAACCAGGAATTTAGTAAGTAAACTGTTTTTTTTTCTCCTGAGTTCTGTGAGCTGCTCTCGATAATTAGTCAAATCTGAGGAGAGTGTAGTAGAAATCCCTGATTTATAGCCAGTCAGAGGCACGAGTGACAGCCTGAACTTGAAGTGGGAGGCAGTCCTGCATGACTGAGCCCTCAACCTGTGTGGGATCTAACGCTATCTCTGTAGAGAGTGTCAGAATTGAGTTGAATTGTACAATACGTAGTTGGGGTCCACCACAGAGTTGGAAAATTGCTTGATGTGTGGGAAAACCCTCCTACATCTCAAGTCAGAAATGAAGCACTGAGAGTAGAATTCAGTAATGAGTAAAGGAATCAAGCGTTTTCTTTACAAGGGCAAGAAAAGCAGGGGAAGATATGGAGCTACACAGAAACAAAGTTCTTGTACACTATTGAAATTAAATTGACACTAATCTGAAGTAGATAAAGTACAAAGATTTTAATTGTAATTCCCAGTGCAACCATTAAGAAAATAATTCAGAAGAATATATAGTGAAAGAAATTACAAAAGAATTAAAATACAGACTAGAAAATACATAGCTAATGCCAAAAAGTTTTAAAGGGCAGTAATGAAGGAAACATAGGAAGAAAAAAAGACATAAGACATATAGAAAAGAAATAGTAAAATGGCAGACATACATCTTTCCTTATCAGCAATTACATTAAACATAAATAGATTAAAAATTCTGGCTAAAAGGTAGAGTTTTGTAGTATGGATTTAAAAAAAAAATATGCTCCAACCATATGGTGTCTACAAGAGACAGACTTTATTTAAGTTTATTTATTTATTCTGAGAGATAGAGAGAAAAACATAATCCCAAGCAGGCTCTGTGCTGTCAGTGCAGTGCCCAGCACAGGACTTGATCCCACAGACTGAGAGATCATGACCTGAGCAGAAACCAAGAGTTGGACACTCAACCAACTGAGCCACCGAGGCACCCCAAGAGACACACTTTAGATTCCAAGATGCAAATAGGTTGAAAGTAAAATGATGGAAAAAGATATCATGCAAACAGCAGCCAAAACAAATCTGAAGTGGCTATACTAAATTCAGATAAAATAATCCTTTAAAAAATTGCTACTAGATGCTTTCAACAATAGCCAAATCACAGAAAGAGCCTAAATGTCCATCAAATGATGAATGGAGAAGATGTGGTTTATATGTACAATGGAATACTACTAGGCAATGAGAAAGATTGAAATCCTTCCATTTGCAACAACGTGGATGGAACTGGAGGGTATTAGGCTAAGTGAAATAAGTCAGTCACAGAAAGACAGATATCATGTTTTCACTCATATGTGGAACTTGAGAAACTTAACAGAAGACCATGAGGGAAGGGAAGGGGAAAAAATAGTTTCAAACAGAGAGGGAGGCAAATCCATAAGAGACTCTTAAATACAGAGAACAAACTGAGGGTTGATGTGGCAGGCAGGGGAGAGGGGAAAATGGGTGATGGGCATTGAGGAGGGCACTTGTTGGGATGAGCACTGGGTGTTGTATGTAAGCTATGAATCACGGGAATCTACCCCTGAAACCAAGAGCACACTGTATACACTGTATGTTAGCCAACTTGACAATAAATTATATTTAGAAAAAAGAAAAGAAAAAAATAGTAAAGTGGTTGTTCCATTTTCATATGACCTACATAGTTTCTAATAAAAAGTCAGGAACTTTTCAAGCCAAAAAAAAAAAAAAAATTGCTACTAGAGACAAAGAAGGACATTTTATAATGATAAAGGAGTCAATCTATCAAGAAGACATAACAATTATATACATATATGCATCTGAAACTATAGCCCCAAAATACATTAAGCCAAAACTGACAGAATTGAAAGGAGAGATAGACAATGCAACAATAGTTGGAGACTTCAGTACCTAATTTTCAATAAGTCTAGAACAATTAGAAAGAAGATCAATAAGATAATAAGTGAGAGAATTAAAATGGTACAATGTTTGATTTATTTTTGAGAGAGAGACAGAGAGACAGAGCGCAAGCAGGGTAGAGGCAGAGAAGAAGACACAGAATATGAAGCAGGCTCCAGGCTCTGAGCTGTCAGCACAAAGCCCAATGTGGGGCTTGAACTCATGGACCTTGAGATCATGACCTGAACCAAAGTCGGACGCTTAACTGACTAAGCCACCCAGACACCCCTAAATGTTTATTTATTTTTAAAATAGAGTGAGTGTGCATAAGCAAGGGAGTGTCAGAGATAGAGGGAGGAGAGAGAGAATCCCAAGCAGGCTCCAAGCTGTCAGCACAGAGCCCAACGCAGGGTTCGAACCCACAAACTGTGAGATCATGACCTGAGCTGAAGTTGGAAGCTTAACCAACTAAGCTACCCAGGTGCCCCGAAGACACGGTTTTTAAGGGCACCTTTGGCTAAATCTTGGTTCAAGTCTTGTCCTCTAATCTGGCCTCTGTCAGCTATCAGGTTCTCTGGCATCCATTTTTACTGAGGTCATAGGAAACCTCAGTTAGCTGTCTTGTTTAATGGGGAACCTGTTTTTTAACTTTGGAATGCTTTAGTGGACCTAGGATACAAGAATCAAAACCATATTGTCAGTGTTTTTGTGTTAAGAATTGGCATATTTAATTGCATGTTGATGAGGATTTCACTTATTAGATAGAGCACAGTCTCATAAATCCAAAGTGTGTAATTGAGAAATTGAAGTGGGCTTCATTTTAAGTTGAAAATTAAGTTAATTAAATTTAAGTTGAAATCTTCCTAAATTTGTGTGTAGAATTGGAACGTTCAACAGGTTCCAGTTATTATAAATTTAAGTACTCAGCAAACACTGAAGGACAACCTTGAAAACTAGATTGTTAAATATATACCTACATGTTAAACTGTTAGAAATAATATTTGCTGTGTTTTTAAACTTTTGGAAGAACTGTTTTTTTTATGTTTATTATTATTATTATCATTATTAGTTTTTTGAGAGAGGGAGAGAGACAGCATGAGCAGGGGAGAGGCAGAGAGACAGGGGGACAGAGGATTCCATGCTGGCTCTGTGCTGACAGCAGAGAGCCTGATACAGGGCTTGAGCCCACAAATTGCGAGATGATGACCTGAGCTGAAGTCAGACGCTTAACCAACTGAGCCACCCAGGCACCCCAGAGGTAGTTTTTTTAATTTTGTAAATCAAATAAATTAACCATTAATTTTTAAAACGCATATTAATTTCTGATTAGGCCTTTCTGCAGCAAAAGTTGCCCTCAAGGATACTGAAAACTTTGCATCAACAACATGCATGACCTTCTTGCTAGGTTGCTAGAGAAGTCCCCTAGTCTCCAAGTCTCCTAGACTACCAGCAGTCCAGAAAGACCCTAAGCCACCCAGCAAAGATGCATTTGCAACACCTACACATGACCCAATGAAAACCTGGACACTGGCTGGCAAAGTGGCAATTCACAGTACCTGGTTACTTCCTGACTAGGGTTGGGATGCTGCTGAAGAATTCCCTGAGGTTCAAGGCTAAGCTGAGCCGTTCCTTAGTTGGCCAGTGAAAGGGATGAGGGGTAGGCACAAAGGGAAAAAGTGTCCACCCTGATAAAACATCCTTTACAAGGGGCCTGAAAGCAGTTCAGTAGGATCATGAAATTGATGAAGGACAGAAGCAGGACAATGTTTACCCTTAGCCAAGAAGGCTGGCCTAAAGCCTGCATAGTTTCAATAAACATCGAATATGTGCTGCTTGCTACATTCTTTAAGGGTCTCACAACTGCCCGTATATGTAACCTATAGTTAATATTGAATTGAATGACAAGCACCAGAGGAATCTTGCAGAAGTAGTTTTACAGGTAGAAATTCAAAGAAATGTAAAGAGGCTTCTGTAATCTGACACTTCCTGCCTGCCCCCTTCCCTTTGATCACTAAGTATGAAACCACCCACCAGCCTCACACAGCAAAACGTGCAATTCTTTCTGCCCACGAGTTCTGACCTTGTGCTACTTAAAATAAACTTACTAAGATGCATCTTACCATCTCAAGAATTCTTTCTTGATGGTTGTGTTCAATGACTTCACATCGTTTTTGGTGGCCTGTACCGGGATAGCGACAAAATGAATCCAAGAGCTTCAGTGCAACTTGGGAGTCTCCTTTACTACACCCCCTCTGCCACTCCCCCCCACCCCCCTTTTTTGTTTCTTACCTGTTCTTTTTCGGAGAGGTCCTGAATAGTCCAACCCTTCAGAATGTGCCATGTCTGAGTGCTCAGGAGAGAAGCTCTTGCCTGTGGCTACACTAGAGAAAGGGACAAACTCCTGCCACCTGGCTGGACACTAGTACCTTGGCCATAATGGCATTGGGCTCAGAAATCAAACTTTCCCTCTTTTATCTGTTCTTTGAATCCTTATATTCCTATCACTGGACAGCCATACAGGTCATTAGGATGGCTGTGAATTTTAAGAGTTCTGTGTAAGGTTCCCTCCTAAATAATCTGGTGTCATCCCTCGATGAGTACAAAATTCAAGATACATCTGACCGCATGCTTGTGGGAAGGGAGTGGTTGGAGCTATTACCTAGTTGGGGCATTCACCCAATGGGAGACTACTCTCTTGGGATTGGATCATGGATAAAGCTCATGAAAAAGTCACCTGGATTAAATAGGAGATCTATACTTACATTTTTTCATGTCTCCCATTTGTTCCTACCTGTGGGCTGTTTGGCATTCTCAGTCCTGCTCTCAGATTCGAGGTACTTCTAGCTTAGTCATAGGATGTTTAATACAGTATAAAATAGCTGCCCCTTCTCAACAAAGGCCAGGATCCCATCCATTAATACTACATCTACAGGCTAGGCTTACAACACCTATTGTTATTGGTCATCAAATATATCAACTCCCTCAAAATTGAAAGAGGCAGCCTCAATATTTGCAGCATTTCAGTCCATCTACCAGCACCTACTGTAGCCTAGGATGCAGTGGGGGAAGTAAAGGGAGGTCAACATCCCTTCTCAAGTAGTACAAGGGTGTCAGAACAATCAAGAAGAAGGTCAACTCCTGCCATTCAGCACCCCAGGAACCTACGGCAAAATTCCTGATGGGATGCCACTTGGAAGCCAAGGGGAATTTTGGTAATGGACTCGTAGTTAGTTAATACACTGTCCTCATTTTGTAGGATTTACCTATGGGATCGACTTCCTCAATCCCAAAGGATTTCCTCTTGGGCTGTCTCCTAACATATTAGAATCAATTTGGATTTAAAGAAAAAGTACAAATGGGGCACCTACATGGCTCAGTCAGTTGAGCACCCGACTCTTGGTTTCGGCTCAGGTCACAATTTCAGAGTTTTGTGGGTTTGAGCCCCACATTGGGGTCTGCGCTGGCAGTGAGGAGTCTGCTTGGGATTCTTTCTCTTTGCCCCTGCTCAACTTGCACTGTGTCTCTCTCAAAATAAATAAACTTAGAAAAGAAAAGAAAAGAAAAGAAAAGAAAAGAAAAGAAAAGAAAAGAAAAGAAAAGAAAAGGGAGGGAGTGCTAAACCATACTTCCCACTCCAAATAATAAACATTACGCCCCCTAGTTAACAACTGTCAATTAAAGATAGACATCCAACCCCCAGGGTGTGCAGCTCTTGAGCTTGTCCACTCTCAGATCTTGAGAGTGTACTTTTCACTTTAATAAATTGTCCCACTTCTGTTACTCATCTGCTATGCTCTTTATCTACCCTTGAATTCCTTCTTATGACAAGATCAAGAACCTTTGGCAACTCCTTTGGGTCAAGCTGGGTCAAGGTTCCAGCACCCAGGGTGTCTCCAGTTCACCTGGCAACATCTTTTTTGTGGTACCATGAAGGGACAAGGTAACAGGCTGAACAACCCTTAGGTTGAGTCTCCAACTCTCACCTTCCTTGTGCTGGAGAGTTGCTTAGTCACTGTTCTCCTCTGTTTTCTCCCTCTTTCTGATCTACTTGAGAAAAGACCTAAAAAGGAAACAGAAACCACTGGTTTGCCAGATTAAATGCAATCTCAGTGCAGGGGAGACCTCCTGTCTCCCAAGAAAACTTATGTTGATTGAAAGAAAAGATGGGCAGGGGCTCCCACTCCGGGAGGCGCACTAGGCTGAAGAGGTAGGCAGGTTGGGGATGCCCCTCTGCACCAGGGATGATAGTTTGGTGGTTTCTGGGAGATGTCCTTGAGGCCAAGACTATCCAAGGCAATGCTCTTGAGGTTCAGCAGGGATGCCTCTAGTCCAGGTGACTGTCACTGTCTTTCCTCTAAATTCTCAATTCCATCCAACACTCCCTTGAGATATATCTTGAGAAACTGGAACCAGTTTAACCCCGATACCTCATATGCTTTCTTCCTAAGTCTGTTCCTTTTGTAGCACTATTGGCCTCAATATAAACTAGAGGATGGAGAAGTCTGACCAGAAAAGTGGACTGAAGCCCAATATGGTCAGGCTTTTATGACCCTGTACCAAGACACTTATCTGTCCATTCTCCTTTAGGTGACCTGAGAACACCCATCTCCTCCCTGTCTACTCCTCAATCACCATCAGCTCAGCTATCTCAGGCCCATCTACTTCTGTTAATCCATCACATCACCTATGTTCTGTCATGTTCTCTGGTGGCCCCCACCCCATCTCTCTTATAAACAGGTTGCTGCCAAGATCTTGCACACACCTCTCTTTTCCCTGACTCACTCATCTCCTCTTTGCTTCTTCTTTTGTGTGTCAGGTCTGAAATATATCTTGAGGGGACCAGATGAATGCTGCCTGACTCTTCTTGTATGTGGGGGCTTCTCCCTCATTCATTTCCGGGTTAACGGCCATGATGTTGGAAGTCGGTGGCTAGTCTACTTTGGGATGCCAAAACTCCTTTTGTTTCAGAGCGGTTCCCTATCTTCCCCAGCCCGACATGGGCTGCCTATTTTCACTTTTTGTTGGTGGCAAGAAAGTGTGCATCTGTTCATCTGCCCAGGGCTGATGAGCTTTAGGATGAAAAGTCCTCTTTCTTCTGTCCCCTCCAGCCTCGCTGCTGGCACCTTACATCTTCTGCCTCCACCTCCTCTTCCTCCTGTTTCTGGGTATGGCTTACATAACTATGTCCTGTACCATCCTCAGTGCCTCTGGAGCCATTGGCTCCTGCCCCTCTTATCCTCACTGTCAAGGAGTGAAGAGCCCCAAGCTGGGGCCACCTCCTTTGGAGGTTCAAACTGAAGCACCTCCCAAATCAGCTTGAAGGAGCCCAAGGGTTCCCTTGGACTGAAACCAACCCTTCAGATTTCCCCTCAGTTGCCTCAAGTAAAATTGACAGTGAGGGGACAAATGGATTGACTTTTAGTGGGTACAAATGCAACATATTCTGTATTAAAGCTAATTTAAGTTTGTTCGTTTAAGATAGACGTGTCTTTAGAGTTACTTTTTACCACGGTTTACTAAGGGCTAAATAAGCTTATGTTATCTTTGTTGCCATTTGTCAGAAGATGGCTTCAAATGATGTTTAATTTTGTCTGTCTCGTGAGTTTTCTGGGGTAATTGTTAGGAATGAGTAGGTTGAATAAAAAGGTTTATAAGTAGAACTTTTAAATAGCCTCCAGAAGTTTTGGTAACCTGAAACTTAGAAGTTTTGTGAAGTCAAATGATAAACTGGATTGAATTCATTGGATATCTAAGTCTTCCAAACAAGATAAAGATTACTGACATAGGTTTTTGCCTTTGGCTTCTTATTGCAGAGAAACTGAGGGTAGTTGAGTCTGTTGGTAAACATGATTTTTATGCTTTATTGAATGGTTGTACTATGGGACAGCATGTTTTTAGAAATTTATGAAATGTATTCATAAATTTGCCAATCTAAAGAATTCTGGTATAACAGACAGTTTACAATTAATTTTCAGTGGCAACTAGTTTCCTTAAGTTAAAGTTCTCCTAAATGTAATTAAGACTGATGAAATGCTAAGGAACGCAACCCCGTATGGAGGAAAACAGGAAATGTACAAGGAAGGTATAAGAAATGAGAATACATTTTGTTGAGGGAAACGTGTTTGATTTGTGTCCTAAAATCAGACAGGTTATTTAGAGAGAAAAGGCTTAGGACAAAATCTGAATGAAAAAGAAAGTTCTAGAAGATTTGTGAAAGGAAATCGTTGGAAAATAATTTTATATGTGGTCAGGACTAAAACTGAGATAAATGGATTTTAAAGATACACTGGTATAAGATGGAAATTTTGATTTTCTCTCTGTTAAAAAGACAAAGTTTTCTTGGATTATTGGTCTGCTCTCAATAAAAAATTGTAAACAAAGTTTTTTTTTTTTCTTTATCTGCCCAGAAAGCCAAAGCTTCTGTGTTTTGTCTTTATCAGGCCTTTGATTACTTCAGAAAGTTAAAACTTCTCAATAAAAAAGGTAAGTTTTGTGAACAACTGTATAACCTTCTGTTGAATCTCTTATTGCCAGCTTGGTTAATGAAATATTGAGTTTTATACTGATCTGTGATTCTATTTAGCCATGTGCTTTGAAACTTCCCAAGATTCAAATTCTAAATGAAATCTTTTTTTTTAAAGTTTATTTTTGAGAGAGATGGGGCAGGGGATTGGGGCAGAGAGAGAGGAAGAGAGAGTATCAAACAGGCTCCTCATGGTGAGCGCAGAGCCTGACGTGGAGCTCAACTCATGAACCTGTGAGATCATGACCTGAGCTGAAATGCAGAGTCAGATGCCACCCAGGCACTCCCTAAATGAAGTCCCTAAACCAAGTCTTTTCAACTAAATAGGCTTGTTTATTTGGTATGTTAATTTACCTGGGAAGCATTGTCAAAGAAATGATGATAAACCTTAGGTTACGTTCTTTGGGTAAATGCTGTAACTGTTCTAGAAAATATATGAAATTCTGAACGTTTTAATATGTCCTAGTATAAGGTCATCACTTGACATTCTAATTATTAAAATACTATATGTCACAGAAATAACCAGATTTCCTTGCCAACTGCATTGTTACGAACTCTCTTCAGATCTTTAACCATGTCCATTTTTGAGTCTTTTGTATAGTTATCGTTCTGATGCTCTTGCAGAATGAGTTTTGTCTTCAAGATTGATGAAAAGGACTTTCTAACAAACAGGTTTCTGGTATCTTTAAGATCATAAAACTAAACTGGATAAGAATTTCCAGAACGAATGGGAGAGCTGCATCAAAACAGAAGAAGAATTAGTAACATGGGACTGAATGAATTGAGGAAGATGATTATAGTGTTTTTATGACTCCTGTTTGAAACATTGCTGGTTCTCCAATGTTTGCTCTTCTCCAATGTTTGCTTTTCTAGAGTTCTCCAATGTTTGCTCTTCTAGAGTTAATAGTTTTCTCTTAGGATATCTGTGACTTACAGAATTATGATAAAATATTCCTTTGTGAACAAGTTGCAACATTGGACCCTCTGAAATTCAGAAACTCTCAATGAGTATTCTTTCATGGGAATATAATTATTTGCATAAGTTCAATGAAACTCTGTTCTCCTTCTAACAGGACACCATTGGAAACATTGGTTATATTACCAAGGCTTTTGACTAGAATGTCACGAGGGCCATGCATAGACTCAGATATGCCCAGGCAGCTTAAAGGAACTAAGGTTGACTTAATGGAGCCAAAAAAGCCCCTTGGAAATATCAGCCTGTTATCTTGCTTACAGAGTTCCCAGCAGCCTTACCTGGTGAGTAAAAGAAGGTCACTTCCTGGCAGGTGCAGGAACCTCAGGATATGTTGATGACCTTGAGAAGAGAGAAATTCACCCAGATCTATAGCTATTGCAGGCAACTCTGATGGCAAGTATTTGGCTTGGCTTTGGCCTCAAGAGGCTATTGAAAGTTCAATCTGGAGATTCATTGTGAAAAGTTCTAGCAAAGCAGATTTTTTAAAAGATCTGTATGATTAATCACTATTCTTACTGAGTTTATGTAAATAATTAGGTCACATTTGTCAAAACTGGACTTGTTTTACAAAGAAATTCGTCTCGATGTGGCTATCTCTGATAAAAAACAAGGGTGATTATAGAAAGAAAATACGTTTCAGTAATACGTCTTTGTAGATATTTGATTTTAATACTATTTATTATAAGCTAGACTAGATCCTCAGTTCTTTTGGTTTCCTCAAGGATTTGGCTATGGCTCTCCAAACTAAGGTTTCCAAACTTCTTCCATTCTCTTGACTTAAAGTCATTAAAAACAAAAACTGCCCTTTTTTCCAAAAGCCCTAAAAACAAGTTGCCGGACAACTTGAGGTCAACTTCAGACAAAATGCCCAAAACTCATGTACAGTCTTTGTGCCTGTCAAAAGGATCACCAGAGACATCTGAATTACAAACCAGGAAAACCCATCTGATTCCCACTGCCTGTTCCCACTCCGCCTGAAGACATCTAAACATCTTTCTCACTGGCAGCATGCGAGACTCTGACACTGGGTTTGTAATTTGTTCTAACCATTAACCTATATTTTTCTTTTGTTTCCCTAAAAGTGCCTCTTATAAATTACCTGATTGCTTGCTAAACAAAACAATCTATATGATGGGTAACGCCACCTGCTACACAAGTAAGGCCTTAAATGACTCTCAAGATAACATTACGTTATTTATTAAGCACTATAGTAACTCATGAGTAAAGTAGTTCTATAAAATAGAATGGCATTAGATGCCTTCACAGCAGCACAAGGAAGGACATGTGCCGTTATTAAAATGGAATGTTGTGTCTCCAATACAGTTGGTGACAAAAGTGTAACAGGATTACTTACAGATATGAATAACCAGATTGGTGGTCTTAAAGACTCTCCATTGCCACTTGATGATTGGTTAAATTCTTGATCTAGAGGTGGACTATGGTCTACCCTAAAGGGTCTTATCACACTTCTTATTTTTATTATATTAATCCTAATGTGGTGTCTCTTTCCCTTTGTTCTTTCCTATTGTCGAGGTACACGTAAACAGTTCCTGATTCCTTTGCCCCGCTGACAGATGATCCCTACTACACGAAACAATCCTTCCTTGACATCCACTCTGGACTCTGAAGCAGTGGCCTTCTGTGATTATTATTCATAGGAACAGACAGTGACCAATTTTGGATCATAGGTAGGAATATCTCTACAACTCCCTGTCAGCTTGAAGAAGTTACAGACGATGAGCCCTTTGTCCTTCAACAACCTTAAAGATTTAAGGACTGAAAATTGGTTAGGGGGGAATATGATGAGGGACAGAAGCAGGAAAATGTTTACCCTTAGCCAAGAAGGCTGGCCTAAAGCCTGCATAGTTTCAATAAACATCAAATATGTGCTGCTTGCTACATTCTTTAAGGGTCTCACGACTGCCTGCAAATCTCACCTATAGTTAATATCGAACTGAATGACAAGCACCAGAGGAATCTTGCAAAAGTAGTTTTACAAGCAGAAATTCAAAGAAATGTAAAGAGGCTTCTGTAATCTGACACTTCCTGCCTGCCCCCTTCCCTTTGATCACTAAATATGAAACCACCAGCCTCACACAGCAAAATGTGCAGATCTTTCTGCCCACGAGTCCTGACCTCATGCTACTTAAATAAACTTACTAAGTTGCACCTTACCGTCTCAAGAATCTTTCCTGACCGTTGAGTTTAATGACCACACATCAAAATGGAAGAGGTCTGAGGTGGGCCTGGTTGGATGAGCGGGACCAGAATGGGGCCCTTAGGGACCTGCTAAGGAGTTGGGCCTTTATCTGAGGAGCCAGCATTTTAAGCAGAAGTATGAGAGGACCTGCTATCATTCATTCATCCCTAAAGCATCTGTGTCTGCCATGTGTCCCACACTTAAGGGTGCTGGACAACTGTGTTCAAGGCAGTGATAAAGAATCAAGTTCCCTACCCTCATGGGCCTCACATGCTAGTTAGAGGAGAATAGAAAAGTCACCGATAAATACTTTCGGGGAGTTATCTGATATTAAAAAAATAAAATGGTAATAGGAGGGGTGACTGGGGAGAGGCCATTCCTTGAGAGATGGTAGTAGAGATATTTGAGCTCAGACAGGAATAAGAACAAGCAAACAAAATCTGCATAAAAAGCAGAGGGCAGCAGAGGAAACAACTCATGCAAATCCCAAGGGTGGCATAAATGTGGTGTGCTGAGGGAGGGCAAGGCCAGCAGCAGAGAGAACAGGAGGATGAGGGAAGGGGGTGTGAGGCTGGAGGAGAGGACAGTGAGGCCGACGGTGGATAAGGCTGAGAGAAGAAGATGCCATTCCGCAAACCCAGGACTCCAACAAGTCTTCTCTCATCATTTTCTTCAAATCAAGTAAAATCTGACCCAGAGCCCTATCGCAGCCAACAGCTGCCAAGAGCAAGGCTCTGTTACCTACCCTGCATCTCACAGGATCCTAGAGGCAAGTCTGGGGGCCCTAGACACGGAGGGTGGGGCTGGGCTGCTAATAGCCGTAAGTTGAAACCTCTAGAAGAAGGCAGCTGTTGACTTTGGAACCAGGACACTTCAGGGCACATTGAGGCCTGGAGCACAGTCCCCATGGTCTGGGAGACCCAGGCCTCTTCCCATTTTCTGGCAAATGTGATTGATTGCTTACCCCCACCTCCCTACCCCCCCCCCCCCCCAGAAGCAAAATCCACTGAAGCAGAGGAGACTGCTGGAAAACAAAAAGCAGTTGTGTGCTTTGCTCCTACTAGGTAACTTGAGCCCCTGAGGCAAAGGGGCACAAAGGCCTTGCAGTTCGCTGGCATTTGGAACTGGGGTTGGGGAGCTATTACCTGCACATCTGTGTTAGAAGGATCACTCTGGCTGTGGCATCGTGTACATCAGGAGGGCTCACAATGCAATCATTATTGCCACAGAAGTATTTCGGTGGTGTCTGTGTCTAAATTCAGTGGCTAACTTCAATCAAATCAGGACATTTCGGTCCCCGCGATGGATGAGGGCTCTGTACTTTTCCAGGTTTCTTTCTGAGTCACAGCACCACGCTGGGAGGGCAGAAATTTTTCTCTCTGCTTTTGTACTGAGAATTCTCATCTCAAAAGCTGGGCCCTGGAGTTGCTGCTGACTCCATCCTTCAAGCACAGACTTCAAAACAAAAAGATGTAAAATGAATTTTTTTTCAAATGGTTAGGAAAAATCTAAGAGGCCTAAGAGTCGTGACTCTTAACACCTATAAGCCAATGGAGTGTCCGCCAGCTTAAGGAACTCAGAACATGCCTGGCGTGGGCCACTGGGTGGGCCTGCCATACTGCAGCCTGCCGGCCTGCTGGCTTCCCCGGCTGAGAGGATCTCGCTCCACTGGGCATCTTCAGATCAAGACCCTCTGCCTCTCAGGGTCACATGACTCACCGCCACTGGACAGCTTCAGCAAAAGAACAACTTTCCTCATCGAATGTATGGTCCTACTTGAAATGAATTCTACCCCCGAACTCCTTAGATTTCTCATTCCGTTAAATCACTCAGCTGGCAACCTGTCCTCTAGAATGTTCCCCTCTCTAGAAGCCCTGTCCACCAAGCTGTCAGAACGTAGATTCTGGGAAACAACGCTGAATCTATCATAAAGGTACCATTTATGGCTCTCAATTCTAATAACGTCATCCCATGAGGGTCACTGTGGGAGAGCAGGGAGTGATTTTCCTACCTTGACCTTCCGGTGACTCCTTCCAACCATCAGATAGATCTCCTGAGCCTTGTAGAACAAGGAGAATGTTAAGTATTTCATTTCAAAGTTTCCCCCGTATTGGAACAAAGCGCATGAAAAAGCAGAGAGCAAACTATTAAAGAGTCTTTGTTTCAACACAATGTGTAGGGACATCCAGAGTGAAGGGTACACGCTTCCCTCAAACTAGAACTTCACTAGACAGAAATGTCACACTTACTCTAGTGTTTGTTCTACACTGAAGTTAGCAAAAAAGCAGGACACACTCATTTCAATTTTTTATTAAAATACTCTTTTGCTTATAGGGACAACCAAAGAAAAAAAGCGTAATTCTACATGTTGTAGATCGTGTGAAATACAATTAACATAGACTCTGGGGAATGTAGAATAGATTTTAAAAATCTTCAAGGAAGCTTTCACAAAAACAAACTTTAAATATGTGGCTTATTCATATCTACCTCATTTTTCAGAAGTTTTAGTTTCTTTTCTCTATGTTGATGCTACTCTGTTTTATAAATAATTGTTCAAATATTCTAAAAGCTTACCAATTTTGTTTTCTGAAGCTTTAGAAATATTATTTCTAAATGAAAGCCTCTCTTTTATAGCATTCTATGTAAACAAAGACTTACTTTATTTGAATTATCATTTGATTTGGTGCCACTATTTTGAGTACAATTTCTGCAATAATTAGATGTTATGGGGACAAAGAGAGACAGGAAAACTAACTAGCAGGGGCATGTCTTACCCTAGGAAAGAAACTTTTATATATGGCTTTTATAATACCTACTGATTTAGGGGTTTTTTCATCTAGTTATAAAATAGTTAACCTAATTTTTGATTTAAAAAAAAAAAGAATTTTTACCAGAGCTTCAAGTTAGAAGTAAATCATATCTAGAATAGTAATAAAGGGTCTAAATTTTAGTGGGGTTACTGGCTTCTGAAATGTTATACTTTTATTTTGGAAAACATTATTATTAAAAACTTGAAATACATTATAAACTGGTAATGGAATCTTTTAGGTAAACTCTGTCTTTCAATCCCTTCATAAACCACAAAAACAAAGCAAAATTGAATATGAAATTAACCATTGCATTTAGGGATAATTTCTACCGGGAGAAATAGATGTAAGGAAAATCAGTTCAAATACAATATGGTTCAAGAAATTACCTTCCCAGTATAAGGGCAGAAGAGATATTACAGTTAAAAATTTAATAATGAAGTCCTAATAAAGATGACAAATGCAGTTAAAAAGAGTCCTAGTTAAGGCAACATTAAGCACTGTCAATAAACACAGAAGGATTTCTATATTCATAGATATGAAATTACTTTGAAGAATACCAAAGTGGAAATGAAGCCCCTGGATGTAGATTCCTTTAAAACTTTCTCTTTTTTAGTTTAAAAGGTTTTAAGAAAACCATCACCTTTGTAGGCATTAATGAAGAAGGAAAGCCAAAATGTTTTCAAGGCACTTTTAAACAGAGGCATTTTAGGTGGAAGTAACAAAAGGATATCCCAATGTTTTCCTATTAAAAAAAATACACGCAAGAGCTAAACTTTAACTTTTTTTTTTTTTTTAAGGCCAAACGTTTTTGCAAAGGCTAAAGTACCTTTAGTATTCATTAGAGTAGCCTGAAAGAACAGAAAGGTATTAAGGCTTTAGATTTTATGATAGTTAATTATGATATTACATATGATTTTGTAACTAACTATTGTTCATATAATGAATACAAACACAAAGTGTCTAAGAGCATTATCTATTTTTATGTACTAAAATATTTAGACATACAAAAAAGATATTCCTGCAAGTTACTTGTAACTCATAACGTACTGAAAAATTAATAATTTTGTATAGTCAAGAGTCTCTGTAATATAAATATTTATGTTTTAGATTCATGCTTGAAGACTGGGATTTTATTACGATGAAGGACACATAGTATTTAAGCTTATCATTATCGAAACATATAAAACAAAATAGTCTGTAGTGTATTTGGAGTTAACATCATCTTAAACAGAGATTTCTTTTTCATTGCATACCCTTCACCTCCCACTGTCTGATTATACTTTGTAGTGAGAACATTCTATCCAGATGGAAACCTAAAGGAAAGATTACACTACAACAAAATAGTTTAAGTTTGCTTCCCGTAAGAACTGCCAGCTTTTTCAACCTTCCCTGTTCACACCGGTGAGTTTCCTCTTTATCTCCTCCTGTCACTCAGCTTAGGAACAAGGCTCTGCCCACGCCGTCTGTACAACAGGACGAAGTGCTTCCCTGGTGCTCTAAGTGGAGTCTGATTTGGCAGGCACTTCCCATCCTGAGTGTTCCGTAAGCTGGTACCTTAAGTCTGAGAAATGCTTATCTTCCTAATTCTTTATACCCTAGCAGAATATTTAATGCAATGTCATAGGTGTGCCTTGCAATTCTTGGTCAGAATTCTTCATCACTACGTACATCGGCACTTTGGGCAGGGGCATGTAAGAGAAGGAGAAATTTTCCTCAAAGCTCTGTCAGCATGTGTATTACAGGATGGATTCTGCTATGTAAGAGTTTTAAACTGTAAAACGTAGTAAGCATTTACTTTCTAAAACCAACATTACAAGGTTTGAAATTAAGCCTTTAATGGTGAAATTTATGTGAGTTCTCATCGGAGTATCTACCCTATTTATAGAAGAGATAAATGAGACAAGGTACAGTGAGTAAAGACTGGTGTATGACTGGAAAAACTCAGTGTCCTAGGAGTAGTATATGAAGAAGTCATAACTTATGTTAATGTGCTCTAACACTTTCAAAACCAAAGGCTTTTGGAATGCTAGAAAAAAAATGGCATCGGGCTTTGTCAAAAAACCTCAGATCTTTCAAGAAATTCTGTGTACTTGCTTCTCATAGGATCAAAGTTGTGAATGTATTTAAGAGGAAAGGGCTTGTTGCCAGTGGGCTATACAATCAACCAGAGCAGTGATAATTATAATTTAACACATTACTGGAATTGTCATACTTTAACTCCATCCAAATTCTTTCTATCTTCTTAACCAGCTAGCATGCCGGTACAACCAGTAGAGCTCAATGAGTAGTTTTTCGTATCTTTCTTGTTGTCTAGATTGCTTTGGTTTGCATTCTTCTCCTTCTTTAGAACATGCAGTTCATACATTTGACAGTTTTACTACCATAGTCGATGCATTCTGGACCAATGCACTCGCAGCAGGCGTTATGGAACCAGCGATATTTGGACGCTCCCATGGATTCACAGGATATTTTACACTGATGTATGGACATGCAGTCATCAAAATAAACCACAGTACACATGTGTTCTGAAAAAGAAAAAAATTAAGAGCTCAGAGCAAGAAAGAGGAAAATCAGGAAATGCTTTAATACCTGTCTGATATTAACAGTTATTCTTGGTTCTCTTACTGCTAGTCTACACAGGACAATGGATGAGGTGTAGGAAAAAAGATCACATTTGTTAATTATATTGAGAAAGAAGCCAGAGTCCCCCACTCCAGTTGAAGAAGGTAAAGGACTTCCTTAGTCACTTTATCAGATTCTGGACTTTGATCTCAAAGTTAAGGTTACTAGGCTTAACATTTGCTATGCTTCAGAGTTGTGCCTTTTAAATTGGGCCTGCCTGCCTGCCTGCCTTCCTTCCTTCCTTCCTTCCTTCCTTCCTTCCTCCCTCCCTCCCTCCCTCCCTTCCTTCTGTTTATTTATATTTGAGAGAGAGGTGGGGGGAGCATGAGCAGGAGGGGCAGAGAGGGAGGAAGACAGAGGATCTGAAATGGGCTCTGCACTGACAGCAGAGAGCCTGATGAGGGGTTTGAACTCAAGAACCATGAGATCGTGACTTGAGCCAAAGTTGGACACTTAACTGACTGAGCCACCCAGGCACCTCAAATTGGGCATTTCTGATAAGATTTCCTTAGAGGAGGGAATTCTCTGGCTAAAAGAAGTTTGAAAAATACTGTTCTAAAGCTATACTGAGAATTTACAAAAAAACAAAACAAACTTAATTCAAATGATGCAAAATGGTTAGCAATACTTGGCACAATTCTGCATTAGCTATTTAAAAACGCTCATATTATCAGTAGCAATTTCTAGTCTTGCTTTCCAACACAACTATTTTTGATTGTTTCAATTTTTAGTTCTCCTGGTGGTTAATGTCATATAATGAGCTAGCTAAGAGGATAGGGTACATGAAATAAATAAAGACAATAAAAAATATTAATAGAGAGTGTATGATTAGAGTCTGTTATTTTACAGAGCCATTTATAGAACTGATAAATTACCAGGCGTCTGAATAGCAAGGAAAGGTTTAATGGAAAAAAGCGGGCTTGTATTAGGAAGAAGAATGAAATGCGAAGTTACCAGGTAACAAAATAAGGAAAGTCACAAGGAGACCAGTGCAGTGTGCATGGGGAACAGAGTGGAGGCCAGTCCCGCTGCAGTGAAAGGTTGGCAGCAGGAGACAGCAGAACCATCACTGGCTATAGAAGATGAGATCAGGTCAAGACAGAAAACACGAAGGCCAGTACAGCATGAGACCAGGCAGACTAGGGACTGAGCAGGACAGGGGAGCTTTGAATCTCCAGGTGATTAGTAACTTTTTTTCATTTATTAATTGAACAAGTATTTATGGATCACCTACTATGGAATGGCCATTATGGACTCAAAGAGTAATGAGAGAATCCAAGGAACTAAGTGCAAAATGGTAGACCTATAAGTTAAAAACAGACAACAAGTCAAAACACAAATATGGGGAGAAGGAATAGAGCTAATTTGCTCTAGAGGTAAGAGCAGGGGCACCTAGAGAAGGTGTCAAAGAGGAGAAACTTTGTCTCGGAAGATAGTTGGTGTTTCCAGGAAACTTGGCTTCCTGCTAATTATTTTATTAAATTAAATGATATTTGAACAAAATTTATGAATTATCATTGAATACCTATTATACTGATTACATTTTAGTGGAGAAAATGGTAGCAAAATACCTTAATAAGGCATATTCCATATATTTCTGATGTTTTCCAAAATCTGCAATTTGTCTCTTAAGGTAGTATAACCAAAAAGCAACAAGAATGCTTATTCTGAGTATCATTAACAAATGCTGTTTGGCTTTTACTACTGATATCCAAAGGTCATACTATTCCAGATAGGCAGGGTTATAAGGGAGGGCACAACAAAAAGCCAAATAAGAAATAGTACAAATTATACTATTTATGCATAATTCATTTCATTTTAAGAAATAAAAACTTCATCATTGCCATATTCTTCCACAGTAAAATGGTGCAGAGCCTTTTACTTGAAAATATCAAAGATTTTATAAAAGTTACATGCCCTTTACATTAAGGAATGACCTATCCTCACTAATAAGCGTTCTTTAATGTGGTTCTCAAAGTTATACAAGTCATTCTTTCATTTAGTTCCCCTTCTGACTGACAGCACTGGGGACAGTTTATACCTGGAGATTAGACGTCTGTAATACCAACCTGCTCATAAAGAAATTTAGCAGATGACCTCAGTAGCATTTTTGGTACCAATGCTATTACAAAAACATGACTTCCTAGGACACTCTGAATATTACCTGACAGTGTGCAATGCTATATGAAGTAAGCAGCACTGTTGCTATCTTATGGAAAGAACAATTTAAGCCTAACACAAATAAACATCAAAATTAGAACCAGATTATCTATCTTCCAACACAACCTCTATCGCTGTGACCATGAAGGAGTGGTGACTATATGCCTGACATGCCTCCTTATCTACTTAGGGATTAGGGTCATTAAAGTCCAGAATTTACTTACGATTAGACAAACTCAAAGATACTGTAGGTTTCACAGACCACCCAGAAAGTGAGGGGGCAAGATAGAAAGTCAGCTGTGGGCAGTTACCTTTGTCACTGGAGTAAGGTGCGTGAACATTATTGCTAGGAACAGATACATTTTGATGGTGTGGCTGGTTCACGGTTTCTAAAAAGGAAACCAGATTCTCATGATGCGAGAGTTCCTCTGCAACAGGGAAGGAAACAATGTTCCAGTTCAACTGAGTGTCTCCTTCTGTGAGTGCCCGGAAGAGAGAAGGGATTGGCTCGTGAAGCTCCTCCACCGTGCTCTTTGAGGTTGGAGGTGTGTCACTATAGTTTCTAGGATTACACATACCTGGAGGAGAAGGGACGAAGAAAATAAAAGTTAATTTTTCTCCCTGACTTACTGTCTTGCAATCAAAGCTCCAACATATGAAAATAAGGCTGCTTCTACATATATGTAGATATCTTCCTAGTTTTTTTGGCTGAGAGGGCCTAGAAGTGATAACACCCCTGTAGCATCGAGCACATCAAGTGCCCAGATGTTGTTTTCTAAATACCTAACCTCCACTAAGAGGGACCAGAGCTATTTTGAGAAAAGACTGATTCCAGAACTAGGTCAGGGAAAGTACAAAATGACCCTGGGATACTTTCTATCCCAAAAAGTAAGGAAATGCTCAGTGAATAATGGGACATATCAAAACACAGGATGTAACTTGAATGGGCTCCTACTGGCCAAATAGACAATTTTAATGTCAAAATAAATGATGATAGTAATGGATTACCACCTGACAAATAAAATAGGAATTAATGAGTCCTTATATTATCAATAAATGAATGGAGGAAAAGCTCCTCCTTCTAGTAGTGTGCCCAACTGATAAATGTAGAAGGAATGAAGGAAATAGAAAATCACCACTTGGCAATTATCATAGAGGTGTTTGATTCAGATGGGAGTCATCAATGGATGCTACAGCTTGTGGGTGGAGGTCAGATGAGGAACATATTAAAGTACTCCAGGATCATCCTACATAACATAAAGTCTCTACTCAATAAAACTCTCAAGGGAAAGACCGCAGTACTGTTTCAGACTGAATGAGTCTGAACAGACATGACAACTAAATGCATCACATATTCTGGATAGCAGCCTGGATCAGAAGAGGTATCACAAGGGATACTGCTGAGACATTTGGCAAAGTATGAATGAAGTTTGTGGACTGGATGGCAATGTTGTAACAATGTTGGCTTCCTTATTTGGAAGGTGTGTGCTAGTTATATAGGAGAATGTTCTAGTTAGAAAACACAGACTAGAATATTTAGTAGTGATGGGATATCATGTATAAAGCTTGTTTTCTAAAGGTTCAAAAAAGGATGAATGATCATGCGTGTTGGGTATGCGTATATGGAGAGGGAGTAGTACTGAACAATGGAGCAAATTCGATAAAATGTTAGTAACTGGGGAATCTAGGTGAGGGATACAGGGATCTTTACCCTTCTGGCAGATTTTCCCTATATTTGAAATTATTTCAAAATGAATTATTTTGGGGGCACCTGGGTGGCTCAGGTCATGATCTCCCAGTTCACGAGTTTGAGCCCCACGTCAGGCTCTGTGTTGATGGAGTGGAGCCTGCTTGGGATTCTGGCTCCCTTTCTCTCTGCCCCTCCCCTGATGGTTTTCTCTCTCTCTCTCTCTCAAAAATAATAAACATTTTAACACAAAAAAAGAATTATTTTTTTAAAAAATCTTAAAAAGGAAAACCGGTAGAGGGGAATTAGCGATAGTGACTATAGAAAATGTTTCCAAGGTGTTTTGTTATAAAGGGAAGAGCTGAGAAAATGCTTAATCAGCCCCAGTCTTTGGGCAATAATAGCCCAACATCCAGCTGATATTGTAGAGCAGAAGGGAGCTACCCAGAATGCGAGTTCTGAGCTAATTAAATGATTATTATTGTCTTAAGCCACTACATTTGGGGGTAGGTTGTTTAGCAGTACTAATAACTGGAACAGAGCCCTCCGGATTTTCTGTCATGAATACTGTACTTTAAAAACTAAATTATAGGGGCGCCTGGGTGGCGCAGTCAGTTAAGCATCCGACTTCAGCCAGGTCACGATCTCGCGGTCCGTGAGTTCGAGCCCCGCGTCGGGCTCTGGGCTGATGGCTCAGAGCCTGGAGCCTGTTTCCGATTCTGTGTCTCCCTCTCTCTCTGCCCCTCCCCCGTTCATGCTCTGTCTCTCTCTGTCCCAAAAATAAATAAACGTTGAAAAAAAAATTAAAAAAAAAAGCTAAATTATATTTCACTTTGGTTTAGTATCTATTAGGTCTAATATGGAGTTTTTCTTTTTCCTCAGATTAAAATTTTGAACTGTTAAACCAAATTTATAAATTCCTAGATTTTATAAATTTAGGCGGAAGGGAAAATCATCTCGTGTTTTCCACACGTTACTCGTTTAAGGGAGATGGCAAGAACTGAGGATAACGAGGTTGTTTATATTCTTCATAAAATCTTTTAATACACAGGAACTCTTAATGATTTAGATGATGACACAGAATGATGGATTAAAGGGTCAATCTGACTCCTTTATTCATAAAAGAGGAAATGGGCCCAGATAAATTAAATCATTCGTCCACTGTTATATAATCTAGGATTAACGCCAACATTATGATTCAGTCTGATTTCACATCCATTGCTGATTTCAATAACCACATTCTATAAATAACCGTTAAGTGGCACTGAAAAGCAAATCATACTTAGAATATGTGAATTATAAAATATACATAATTTATTCTTCTGCCGGATTTTATAATGAATGAAAATTAGTAATCTGAGATGAAAAGGTAAACAACAGAGCTCAATGGTTGGAAGAGCTAAACTCAACGTCTACTGGGACTTTAAACAAACTTCAGGGCTCATTTCCAGAGATTTCATTACGTTCAAAAAAGTTTTGAGGGGAGAGATTTGTGCATTTAACAAACTCAGGCCAAAAACATCTGTAATTTAAATCTGAATACATTGTGTTAAAACCAGTATGCATGAAGTAAATGCTTACTATCTAGATAATATTTTTCCATGGCATGATTTTAAAGCTTTCACATATCTTTCTCTTTACAGCTAGGATTACATTCAGAGAGATCATCACTAGAAACTCTTCTTAGGCAATGCAGATTTTGACCCTCCATTTCTTGCCTGAAGCACTCTTCAAATTCTGAATTCTTTCAAGCATGGGGAGTTATGAAATCTGATCTTCCAATGACATGTGCGATTTATCCTGCTCAGGAAAAGCAACCTTTTAAAATTTCTGGAAGTTCTTTTTTTTTTTTTTTTTTTTTTTTTAATATTTTACAAATTTATTTTAGAGAGAGAGGGGGTGTGAGGGGACCAGGGGCAGAAAGAGAGGGACACAGAGAATCCAAGGCAGGCTCTGCACTGTCAGCACAGAACCCGACACGGGGCTCAAACCCACGAACTGTGAGATCACAGTCTGAGCCTAAATCAAAAGTCAGACACTCAAATGACTGAGCCACCCAGGCAATTCTTTAGTTGCCTGGAAAGGCATTCTTTAGGAAATTCTTTAGTTGTCTATATTCATTATGTACAATGGACTAATTTCTGGGGAGAAAGTTACTAACCACTCACAGCTTAAAACAATTAGGAAAACTTCTCTGGAAAGCATCTATCATCCTCCTGAAGTTTATCATTGTTAGCTTTTCTTTAGTTGGCTACAGAGGTTATTTTCACTATCATTGTGTTGAGGCAGTTTGTTACTTTGTGCCATTCTATCACTACAGTGAAGTTTTTAAATTTTAAAGAAACCGGCTCTGCACAAGGCAGTCAGGAGAGGCTTCAAATCAGGAAACAAATGGCAACCACTGAAAAGGCAAGCATTTCAAATCCTTTAGGTGCATAGAACTTTGATACAATTTGTTTCGGCAAGCCAGAATTCACTACTATTGTGCTCTAGATCTACAACTACTAAGTACAAAGATTTTTTCTGATGTGTGCTTAATTCTTTTATATATCTGACCTGTGTCTTCATACATTTGAAAACTAAGGTTATATTAAAGTAGAGCTTACTTGATGAAACCACATTTTAGGGTAGTTATTAAGACTAAGGGGGAAAGTTATTACTTTCCTTAATGTGCATGGTTAAAAGCAACCACGGAGTCCAGAAAAATGTACAATAAAGAAGCAGCATTGCTTTCCACTCCTCCCACCCCCAATTCCACTCCCCAGACACACCCACTTTATTTTTTTATTTTATTTTATTTTTTTCAACGTTTATTCATTTTTGGGACAGAGAGAGACAGAGCATGAACGGGGGAGGGGCAGAGAGAGAGGG
Source organism: Leopardus geoffroyi (assembly GCF_018350155.1). NCBI lineage: Eukaryota > Metazoa > Chordata > Mammalia > Carnivora > Felidae > Leopardus > Leopardus geoffroyi. Next base: position 34,924,801 of record NC_059339.1, read on the forward strand.
AGACACAGAATCGGAAACAGGCTAGACACACCCACTTTAAAAGTGTTCTTGGGACACCTGGGTGGCTCAGTTGGTTGAGCGTCTGATTTCAGGTCATGATCCCACAGGTGGTTCCTGAGTTCAAGCCCCACATGTCAGGCTTTCTGCTGTCAGTGCAGAACCTGCTTTGGATCCTCTGTCTCCCTCTCTCTCTCACTCTCGCTTTCCTCTCTCTCTCTCTCTCTCTCTGTCTCTCAAAAAGAAAAAAGAAAAAGAAAAAAGTCTGTTCTTAAGTTTCTCTGGTAGTTACCTCTACGAGAATTTAAATAAAAATGGTTAATTTACCAGAAGCAGTAAAAAACATCTTAGACCTTATCTATTAATCCTCTTATATGAGAGATGAAGATTAAGTTCATTTATACTAGACTCTTTCTTGTGTTTCTAATAATTATATTATTCTAATACTATAGAATACTCCTTTGCAGTCTTAAATATACTTAAACTTCTGATTCTTATTCCACATCTCTTAATTCCCTCATTTACAGATAAGGATGCCAGTGTCTTCCCACTTTCCCCACCCAACTCCTCTTAACTTATGTTGACAAACTTAATAAAAACCTTCTGTTGCCTAAATACAATGAAATCTTCTTGTCTTAGTATACTTGATTTTGAAAGTTGAAAACCAGCAAACAGCAGTTTACCTTAACATGACCCCATGAACATTGTTCACTGAAAAGCAGACAGTATGATAGGATTTTCCTTGTCCAATGCTGTATTATCAGAAGAAAATATTTCTAATTTTAAGATAAAATGAATTTTTTTTCCATGAACTCCATACAATACTGAAAAACAGCTACATTTCACACAGCATTACCTATCAGGTCTTCTTGCCAAAAATTTTAACCTGAATCCAACCAAACTTTTAACAACTAGGTTCAAATTACTGGAAATACAGAGGGATAAAGGAACAAGCTAAATGACAACCTCAAGGAAATAAAGTTAGACCCTGAATGTGGGATATTCTACAGGCAAACTGATACTGTTTCTTCAATATGTCAAGTGGCATGAGAAAAAAAAAAACAACACACCAGATACCACATAAGCATCTTGTTTGGATCAATTTGAACATATCAACTATACAAACATGCTTTTGAGACAAATGGAGAAACTTGATTATGAATTGGAATGTTAGGTTATACCAAGAAATTATTGTTAATTTTGTAGGTTTCATAATGGCATTATGATTTAAAAAGTAAATGTATTTTCTTTTAGGGATTGAAACTGAAGAATGTAGGGGTAAAAATTATTTACTGTCCGTAGTTTGCTTTTAAATATTCTGTGCCAAGTAAGAAAAAAAAAAGGGAGGAAAGGATAGATGAAACGAATGTAGCTTATTTTTGATAATTGTTGAATCCAGTGATGGGTATATAGGAATTCATCATGCTACTCTCTCTACTTCTCTGGATGTGAAAATTTTCATAATGGCAAATCAACTGCCATATTTAATTCCTAGGACTAATATTTTCTTATTGAACTTTTGCATTTTCTTGTACTTTCTATGCTAGGAATTTTCTTGGAATGTGTGTGTGTGTGTGTGTGTGTGTGTGTGTGTGTGTTTGTACCACAGATAACAAGCTTATAACAAATCTTGAAGAATTATTCTGCTTCTCAAGTGTATGCTAGATATCCTATGGAACACATTTTCTTCTCAGAGATAGGCTTCTCAGGGCCCTCACTTATTGCTTCGGGCAGACTAGTTGTCTCTTAAGCCTCTGTATTATTTATGCTTTTAATTTTCTGTGTATTAGATGTTTCAACATCTTTCTGGCTGGGGAGAGACTGCTCCTTCCTGGGCTAGTCAATTCTTAAAGCCAGCAGTGGGCTCAGCCAGAAGGAGGCTTTTGATATGCAAATTGACCAAACCCTGAGCCACACCTCCTCTATCACCCAAGCACCCCAGGAGGCATGCGCTTAATGAAGCCAGACCTGGTGCTAAGCAACTAGCGAGTGTCTCTAGGGCCTAGAGCCCATGGGAATTATTCAAACTGGCCAGTTCTAAACTGTTTGCCCCGCCCTGCCTTTACTTTCCAGTGGAAACCCCACTGAAGATTCTGGCCCAGATTTTCCTCCTGTTCCTGTCTTTTGCCACTTGATAAAAAGCTGGTGCTTCCCCTATGACCCTGGATGGCATGCAGTGACCCCCTCTCTGAGACCTGTGATTTATAATGAACTTTGTTCCTCACTGAGCCTTTCTTGACTGACCACAGAACAGCCTCCTGTGTGGCTTTCATCTTATAACTGTCCTTAAATCACCTCCTGGTTAAAGCCAGTATTTCCTTCAACCCATGTTTTTCTCTTTCTTGGTCTTTTGCCTTATTTTCTCTGATACCACACCAAATGTGGTGTGTGCAAAGTACACTTAAGAGTTCTTGCTGTCCAAAAATGTTTTTAATTTTACATTCACATTCTTGATCAATAATTTGTCAGAACAAAATAATTTTCCTACTGTGTATTTAAGATATTGGTCCAGTGACAGTAATGAGAAGTCTGATGGTAGTGTGATTCTTCTTCTTTTCCTGACTCTGGTTTTCTACTCACATGATTTATTTTATTTTAAGTAGGCTCCATGCCCAAAGTGGGGCTTGAACTCACAACCTTGAGATCAAGAGTCGCATGCTTTACCAACTGAGCCAGCCAGGCACCCTTGCAGTGTAATTCTTATTCCTTGTATATACACTCTATTGTTATTTCTGAGATCTTTCAGAATATTATTTAACTTGGCAATTGGAAGACTTACAGGAGGCTGTGTTTAGATGTAGGTGTTTTCTCATTCATCTTGTTCTGCATTCTGTAGATTCTTTCAGTCTAACGCATGTTTTTTTCTCAGCCTTGGGAAGTTTTCTTCTATTATTTCTTTGACAGCTTTTTTCCTCCTATTTTTGATTCTTTTCTGGAGTATCTATTTTTCCCTGTCATATTTTCCATCTGTCTGTTTGCTCTATATTTCTATGACATTCCAATGTTATTTCCAACCCCTCTTAATTTACAATTTTTCTAATCAAATTTTAAATTTGCAAATGCTTTCTTGTTCTGTTTTTTATAATATAATAATAAAATATAGTATGTTTTCTCAAATTCCTCCAAAATTTAGCCATCAGTTTTCTTAAAGATTTATTTCCTAAAGATTTCCTCCATGGTCAGCTGGTCTGCTGCTGTGCCGTGTTCTTTCCTTCAAGGTACTTGCTCTACTTTGTTCACAGGTCTGGTTATTAGGCTGGAGACATTTCCCCTCCTGCAATGCCTGAATGAGGGGCTCTTGACTCTGGTGTGCCAACCACACACCAGTGCTTGTAGTCCTTTCAACTTAATTCCTTCATTTTCTCTAGAGAGAATCTCTCCATTTTTTTTTAAACCTGGGTTATTTTGAATGTTTTATAGGAAGAATGAGAGAGGGGGTAGGGTATCAAATCATACAGCTGTTCTTTAGACACATCTTTATTTTTTTTTTTTTTAATTTTTTTTTTTCAACATTTATTTATTTTCGGTACAGAGAGAGACAGAGCATGAATGGGGGAGGGGCAGAGAGAGAGGGAGACACAGAATCGGAAACCGGCTCCAGGCCCTGAGCCATCAGCCCAGAGCCCAACGCGGGGCTCGAACTCACGGACCACGAGATCGTGACCTGGCTGAAGTCGGACGCTCAACCGACTGCGCCACCCAGGTGCCCCTCTTTAGACACATCTTTAAATAACCTTTCTATTTCCACGTATATTTCTCATTCTTACACGCCACAAAAGTCAAAGCTGAGCCTGAAGATTCACTGGGGAGTTTAGTTAGGAAAGTCACTCCTCACCCTGCCATAACCCCCTTTTCTGCAAATTGTTTTGGTGTTGCTTCCAATCTGTTTACTAAACAGCAAGATTCTCCATCTTCCTTTTAGGTATTTCTCCAATTTCTCTTTCTCTTTGTTGTTAAAGTTCATTTCCAGTTGTATTCTTTTATTTCATTTTACTGGAGTTTAAAAAGTACAAGGGAGAGCATGTGTGAAAATAGACCACTGTGTTGAACCAGAAGTCACATTTGCTTTAAGGGTATGAAAATGTGATGACTCATATTTTCTTTTGCTTTTTCTTGCACTCTGGCTCTTGACCTCTCCCCCATTCCCTCTTCCATCTCGTTTTCCCCAGAATCTCTTGTATCCAACTTCCTATAAGGCATCTCCACTTGAAAACCTTATATGCTCCTCAAACTCAACTGTCCCAGGCATCTTCCCCAACATACCTGGGCATTATTATAGGCATTCTCTATCTTGGTCTCTGTCACAATTTATCCAGTCACACAAGCCAGAAACCCAGAGGCTACTTTGGCTCTCATTTCTCAATTCCCACTCCCAAGGTGTCACCAAGTATGGTCAAGTTAATCTAATTGTTGTTCCAGTTAGGCCACATTTGTTCATCTCTTCTGCTATCACTCTAGACCAAGTCCCCATCAAATTTTGACTAGGCCTAGAAGCACTGTATTTTGATGGATTTTAAACTCTATCTTCCATTCTCCCTCAGAAACTCTAGACCTTTAAAACGCATGTTACTGAATTTTGCTATCTGTTATCCCTCCTTTTGGCTATTAGCTTCTGAACACTCAGGCATACTTCTTCCTCACTAACCAGTAACTTCAACACCTGGATCACCACTTCATTTCCACCCCTAGACCCACTGTCATTGTTGACAACTTCAATATTCACACTGAAGATCCCCCTAATACCCTAGTCTTTTGTTGCCAGACCCCCTTAGTGATAGGGTTTGTAAATCCACCCCACCTCAGTCATACAACTCATAGGTCTAGCATTAATTCCCTTCTTTCCTTATATCTTACATCCAGTTCAAACCACACTCTGACAACTTACATGCAAAATATTTTCTGAATCTGAGCCTCACTATCTCCACTAATGTCAATAATCCTAGTCTACTCTACTATCATCTGTTACTTCAACTACCACAACCACCTCCTAACTGATCCCCCATCTCCTCTCTTCACACCCTAAAGTCTGTCTTTTGTGCAGAGGTATCCAGAATGGTCATTTAAAAAATGTAATTCGGATATCGCCAATGCATCCTCTCCAGTTGGTTTCCATTATACTAAAGGTACAATCCAAATTCCCTTCCTGGCCTCCAAGACCTAGTCCTTACCCACCTCTCCCATTCATCTCCCTCTACCCTTCCTCTTCATCACTAACATTGGGCCATACTGATCTGTTTTCAAACTTGGATCTTTAGCCACTGCACTTAAAACATATTTTGATATATTAAGTGGTACACATCAATCTTTTGTTAATGATGGTTAACTAAAGTTACTGATTTCTAAAGCTTGTTGGAGACAGACTCTTTTTAACTCTAAAAAATTAGAACTTTCCAGTACTGACAAAAGGAGGAAAAAAAGCTCTTTGAGACTTATCATTCACCTGTTTTCCCTAAATGAAAAAAAAATATTAAAAGATGCCTTCTACTCTAAGTAAAAGTAAAATTATTCTAAAGGTATCTTGGATTCAGGAGTACTTGGGTGGCACAGTTAGTTGGTTAAGTGTCTGACCTTGGCTCAGGTCATGATTTCACAGTTTGTGGGTTTGAGCCCCACATAGGGCTCTGTGCTGACAGCTCAGAGCCTGGAGCCTGCTTTGGATTCTCTCTCTCTCTCTCTCTCTCTCTCTCCCCTGCTTGTGCTCTCTCTCTCTCAAAAGTAAACAAATAAACATTACAAAAATTAAAGGTATCTTGGATTCTGTTTATTATACTTTTATAAAATAAAATGTCTTTATTGGAATTATGTATGAGGAATATTCAACTTTAGAGAGAGGTATGGGTGGTATAAAGAAGGGAGACATTTCATATATATACTTTCTTGTATTGTTTGAATTTACTGTATGTAAATAGTAATTTTAGTTTTTAAATTATATTTTAGAGGAAAATACATATGTGTTAATAGTAGTTGATATCAAAGGTCCTTCTTTTCTATATTTTCCTAAAATTCAACACAGTACTTTCACCTTAAATGACGTACTCAGATGTGCAAAATTGTTGCTTCCTTAGGAGTTTTCTTTAAAAAACTGAATATATTTCAGATTTTAAAAAAAGGATAGATTTGAATAGCAGTTCCCAAAGAATAGTCTAAGAACTTTGTGGAGTCTCCAGGATCCTTTCAGAGGAATCATACAGTCAAAGTAATTTTCACAAGACTTCGTTTGTTTGTTTCACAGGTCTGACGTCGGCACTGATGACAGAAAAGCAATGATGAGCAGAACATTTGGCAACCTAGCTTGAATCAAGGCAGTGGTACCAAACTGTTATCAGCAGTCATTGTGTTCTTCACCACCAAATACAGTTTTAGTTTGTTTTTAAAGGCTCATTTCACTTAAGACAATGCTTAATGGAGCAAATAAAAATTATTAGTTTCATTAAGTAGAGATCCTTGAATACATGACTTTTTAATATTCTGTGTGATGAACTGGGAAACATGCAAAAAATACTTGCTGCATACTTAAGTGCAATGCCCGTCTTGAGGAAATAGCTTATTTTTTAAATTTTAAAAAAATTTTTAAAAAATTTTATTTATTTTTGACAGAGAGAGACAGAGCATGAGCAGGGAAGGGGCGGAGAGAGAGAGGGAGACACAGAATCCGAAGCAGGCTCCAGGCTCTGAGCCATCAGCACAGAGCCTGACGCAGGGCTCGAACTCACGAGCTGTGAGATCATGACCTGAGCCGAAGTCGGACGCTCAACCGATTGAGCCACCCAGGCACCCCAATTTTTTTTAACTTTTATTTATTTTTGAGAGACAGAGAGCACGAGTGGGGAAGGGGCAGAGAGAGAGGGGGAGACACAGAATCCAAAACAGGCTCCAGGCTCTGAGCTGTCAGCACAGAGGCCAAAAAGGCCACTGGTGAGACAAATAGTAACTGAAACTGAGAAACAGGGACATGCATTGTCTAGAGCAGCTTTCCTTAATCTTTTAGAACTCATGCCCTGTTTTCATAAACATAAAAATCCCACCACCATCTGTCCTCTCACGAGTTGTCATAGCGATACGATGCCTTTCAACGCAGACTCAACACATATTGCCTAGTAGGGCAGAGACAACATTAGGAAGGGCCATAACAATGTAGTCTAAGTATGCAGTTCTCAGATGGTCTGGCTAAATCCAAGAGAAAATTTGGAGTTCACAGAATACAGCTTTGTGCCCAAGCCCAATTATCTACAGAGATCATGAAAAATTAATAGTTGTAAATAACTATTAAGTCCAACATATACTAGCTTAAAAGTGATAGTTATAATGGCTACAAATGAAAGCTACTGTGTTATACGATTTTAGAAGGACACCAGCTTTGCCTTCATCTTCACAAGAAGCCGAGTAACATATAATGTGTAACATACAAAAAGTAGTACAGCAGAACAGGTCACAGAGCACGGACTTGAAAGCCAGGCTTGAGTCCCAGCTTTCAGACTAGTTGTCTAACCTTAGGGAGGTCATTTAAACTCTCAGATGTTTCCTCAAGGAAACATCTGTCAAACAGATGAAGGATAATAACATTCTCATACTCCTTAGGTTTGTTGTAAGGACCAAATTAATATATGGAAAGTACTCGACATATACAGATGTTATATAAGCATTAGCTATTAGTTTTTTAGAAAGTATTCCTTGGCTGACTAGTAATCCAATTTGGACACTGCTACACTGACTTTTTAAAAAAGAATTAAGAAGTGTTCCACTAGACAAAACTCTTCAGGGAGTCATATAGTATATATGGAATGCATGGTCTAAGAATCAAGACATCTTGAACTAAAGATGCACTAATTAACTATAATTAATTCATTCAACAGCAGAATCTCATCTGATCTCTCCAAATTTTACAATATCAACAAAACTACTGTCGTTTGTTTAATTCACTGATAAATATTTTAAACTTAATTTTTTTTTGTTTTAACAATAAATCTTTATTGAAAGACATTAAAGACAGAAAGATATTAAGTAGAAAGCAATACCATTCTTACGGGTAGGAAGATTCAACATTAAAACTATATTAACACTCTGGGGCATCTGGGTGGCTCGGTCGGTTAAGCATCCAACTCTTGATTTTGGCTCAGGTCATGATCTCACGGTTCATGGGATTGAGCCCCGCATTGGGCTCTGCACTGACAGTGTGGAGCCTACTTGGAATTCTCTCTCTCCCTCTCTGTCTGCCCCTCTCCTGCATGCACTCTTTCTCTCTCTCTCAAAATAAATAAATAAACTTAAAAAAAAGCTATATCAACACTCCAAAATGTATCTGTAAATTTAGTGTATGTCCAACAAAAATCCTACGGTTTCTTTATGTTGACATGAGTAAAGTCTCTTTATTTTGAGAATTAGATGCATGAATAAAATTTACATAAGATCATATTGTCCATGCTATTCTCCTCTGTAACCCATTTTTTAACAGACTTTTTTTTTTTAATCTATGTTGATGCTTTATTTGAAATAGTTCTTCTGAGTTTCAGGGTTCTTTCCTGCATCAAATGAATGAAAGTCAAAGCAGGGAGGAAAAAAGAAAAAGGTACTTGTCAGTTTGAAAGTCACAGTTTATCTTTCTATAATTAGATTAGGAGGGAAAAAAATGAAGAACCCATTGGCAGCAGGAAGAAGCAAGAGTATTCTAGGGTCTGGCATTTGATGAAATAGATATTCAGTTACTGTTCATTTCCATTGTTTTTCCATGGCAGAACATACAGCAGAGACTTGGGAATACACATGCCTGAAGCCAGGTTACTGTTATATTCCATAACTATGTTGCCTGCAGGGCTGTTGCTGCCACAGTAGTTGGCTGTGCCCCAGACAAATGGGGTGCTGGTCTGTTCCCACAGATCTTTATCCCAGTCTTCATCGCAAGGAGGGGCACTGCCAGGTGCTCTCGGCCAGAGTCTCTTGTCCAAGGTTCCTGGTTTGGTTGACAACATCCTGCTCAATACAACTTTTATCGTCACAGCTGGAGATACAGTGGCTGATTTCGGCCCGAGGAACCGGTGGCGAGCATTGAAGGGATAAGTAGCCAATTTGTTTGCGACATCAGGATGATTATTTCTGCACTTGGTAAGATGACAAGGAAACCTGCAGGCCCTGATCTGGTGGTTTTTATCATAGGGGAATTATAATAGCTTTTCAGGGTCCAGGGAATTGATGTAAGTTTCTTCCATGTTGGAAATGAAGCAGCTGAATCCAAGTGCTGGTTGAGACACACTCTTCCCAGAGTCGCTTTCTCTTAATAGACTTTTTTAGAACAGTTTTATGGAAAAATTGAAAAGACAGTACAGAGTATAACTAATACCCCTACACTTAGTTTCCCCTATTATTGGCATCGTATATAGTATGGTACTTTTGTTAAAATTAATGAACCAATATTGATACCTTATTATTAAATAAAGTCCATACTTTTTTCAGATTTCTATAGTATTTACCTAATATCCTTTTCCTGTTCCAAGATCCCTTTTAGGATGTCACACTGTGTTTAGCCATTATGTCTATTTAGGCTCCTCTTGGCTGTGGTAGTTTCTCAATTTTACTAGTTCTTAATGACTTTGACAGTTTTGAGTAGTACTAGGCAGGTATTTTGTAGAACACCCCACTTTTAGAATTTGTCTAATGTTCTTCTCACAATAAGAGTCAGGCTATGGGCTATTGGGAGGAAGGCTACAGAGGTAAAGTGCTATTTTCGTCAAATTAAATCAAAGCTACACACTACCAACAAGATTTATGGCTTCTGATGCTGACCTTGACCACCTGGCTGAAATAGTGTAAGATTTCTCCACTGCAAAGTTACTCTCCCCCACCCTGCCACCACACCATTTAGAGGGAAGTGACTATGAGCAGTCGAAACCTACACAGGGTGCAGTTCTGCTCCGGCTTCTCGAGGGCAGACCGTCTACATAGTTATTTTGAAATCTGCCTTGGAGATCTGTCTCTTCTCTTCCACTAATTAACTTATTTAATCAAATATTTATATCAGTGTAGACTCATGAATACTTATTTTATACTGTTAGTTATGATCCAGTATTACTTTATTTTGTTGCTTATTTTTAGCCACCAGGACACTCACACATCAATCAATATGGGTATCTTTTTTTTTTTTTTTTTTTTTTTTTTTAGCACTTCCTTATCTTTTGGCACTATAGTATGTTCCAGGCTTATCTTCTTTATTTCCTGCCTCAGTGTTAGAACCAGCTGTTTCTCCAAGGAGTCTGGCTCCCTATTCTCTTATTGGAGAATGATATTAGAAACCAAAATCTGAGTGCAAAGTGTGCTCATTGTACTGGAGCAGGATACCCTTTTAAAACGTCTTTTTAGGGGCGCCTGGGGGGCTCAGTTGGTTAAGCGTCTGGCTCTTGATTTGGACTCAGATCACAATCTCATTGTTGGTGAGATCGAACCACATGCTGGGCTCTGCGCTGACAGTGTGGAGCCTGCTTGGGATTCTCTCTCTCTGCCCCTCCCCTGCTCATGTTCTCTCTCTTTCTCTCTCAGTGATGAGGGAACAAAAGGCGAGCTGACACTCCCACCCCTCCCCCACCCCCACCTAGATGAGATATGTGTGATATTCCTTGGGGACTCCTGGCTGCCCAAGAACACAGGAAAGGGAAAAAACAAATGGTTAACTGATAGAGATCATAGACCTGCAGGACGTAAGTCTCCATCACTCCTCCATAGTGATGTGGGAATCAAAGGCAGAAGGAAATGGCAGATAGAATTAAATTTCCTTGTAACCTGTAGCCCACTGACAAATACTTGAGGCTGGCAGAGTAAAACTTTTCTCCAGGAACTCCCTACTGTCTTAATGCTAATGCTTTGCTAGAGGGAAAACAACTATCACTTGACAATATCTAGGGCTCCACTATCCTGTGAGTCTTCTTTAGCATAAGAAAATCTCACTGGAAACTTCCCCTGGACTTTACCTCTCACCAACTCCATAGTATATAAGCAGTCTCTCCTCAAGGTCTGGGGCAGCTCTTCCTGCCCGTGGATCCTGTTCCCGTGCTTCAATAAAATCACCTTTTTGAACCAAAGATGTCTTCAAGAATTCTATCTTGGTCATCAGCTCTAGACCCCATGGACCCCACTAAACCTCATCATCAAAATAAATACGCTTAAAAATTTTTTGTAAAAGATATTTTTAAAAGGCAGAAGATATATAGGACATATACTGCAAACAAACTCAAAAGTTCTTTCTTGGATAAGGAAGGTGAACTATGCCCATGAGTGACTTTAAAAATCGTTTAAATGAAAGCAGGCCCCTTGCTTTGTCTGGGGCTCATATACAAATACAAAAGCAAAATAACTTCATAATGCAATTCCCAAACCTGCTTTTATGACAACTGAAGGGAATTTTAAATAATAAGCAATTTGGTCTAGAAATGTGAGACCAATTATCATTTCTAAAAATAATAGTCCAATGGGTATCACAAAAGAGAATCCTTTTTTTTCAAAGGTTAATTTAGAAAAAAAGGTATAGCTATGAAAAAAAAAAACTTAAATAAAAAACAATTACCTAACATAGCTTTATTTTGGAAAAAAAAGGTAATTGAACTTGTTCCTGAATATTATTCCATGACTCATATTTGATATATGTAACAGATTACAGTGCGTTGAAAGGAAAGACAAGGATATTTAATGACCATCTTTGATGAAAATTCACTCTAAATAAGCAGCTACTATTAGTAACAGAAAATTGTGACTGGAATCATTTTGGAATTAGCCCCTGGGCTATTTGTTACATGAATAAATTAAACTCAGTTTTGTTACTTATTACTTTCTAAATCAATAAATCAGCTTTAAAAGTGAACTCTGAATAGGCACATATGACTCTAGTCTTCAGTGTCCTTAAGTACTTGTTGGGTAACAATTATAAACGTCAGAGCCAATCAAACATCATTAAGCAAAATAAAACCAAGTAAAAAAAGCCTATGTTCCTTGACATATCAATTCTGGCATATGTATTAAATCAAATGCAACACTTAAAATGGTTGGATTTGATGGAAACCACGATGTATCTAAATAGTATGCATTGTTTTCTTAAATACTCTGAATATTTTAAAAGGAAATGGAAAACGGAAATTTTCCATAAAATGGAAAATCATATTTGTCAGTAAGGATTTAAAAATAAATGTTTACTGTAGGATACAAAATTAACGTATAGAAATCTGTTGCATTTCTATACACTAATAATGATAAAGCAGAAAGAGAAATTAAGAAAACAATTCCCTTTACAGTTGCATCAAAAAGAACAAAATACCAAGGAACTTAACCAGGAAGATTAAAGACCCATACTCTGAAAACTGTAAAACAGTGATGAAAGAAATTGAAGAAAACACAAATAAATGGAAAAATAAACCATGGTTGGAAGAATTAATATTGTTAAAATGTCCATACTACCCAAAGCAATATACAGATTCAATGCAATCCCTAACAAAATACCAATAGTATTTTTCACAAAACTAGAACAAACAGTCTTAAAATTTGTATGGAACCACAAAAGACTTCCAAGAGCCAAAACAATCTTGAGAAAGAAGAACAAAGCTGGAAGTATCACAATCCCAGATTTCAAAACATACTACAAAGCTGTAGTAATCAGAACAGTATGAAACTGACACAAAAATAGATGCATAGCTCAATGAAACAGAATAGAGAGCCCACATCTATATGTCAATTGATCTATAAGCAAAGGAGGCAAGAATATAAATGGAGAAAAGAAAGTTTCTTCAATAAACAGTGCTGGGAAAACTGAAGAGCTACATGCAAAAGAATGAAACTGGTCAGCTTCCTCACAAAATATACAAAAATAAACTCAAAATGGGTGAAAGATCTATGTGTGAGACCGGAAACCAGAAAGCTCCTAGAAGAAAACACAGACAATAATCTCCTGGACATGTTGCCCTTAGCAACATTTTTCTAGATACGTCTCCTGAGGCAAGGGGGACGAAAGCAAAAACAAACTAGTGGGACTACACCAAAATAAAAAGATCTTACCCAGCAAAGGAAGCCATCAACAAAAAGGCAACCTAGTGAATGGGAGAAGATATATAAATAATATAACTGATAAGGGGTTGATATCCAAAATATATAAAGAACTTATACAACTCAACACCTAAAAAACAAATAATCCAGTTTAAAAATGGGCAGAGGACATGAAGAGACATTTTTCCAAAGAAGACATACAAATGGCCAAGACACAAGAAAAGATGCTGAACATCACTAATCATGAGGGAAATGGAAATGAAAACCACAATGAGATATCACTTCCCACTAGTCAGAATGGCTACTATCAAAAAGACAAGGGGCACCTGAGTAGTTCAGTTGGTTAAGTGTCCGACTTCAGCTGAGATCATGATCTCATAGTTCGTGAGTTCGAGCCCCACGTCGGGCTGTGTGCTGACCGCTCAGAGCCTGGAGCCTGCTTCAGCTTCTGTGTCTCCCTCTCTCTCTGCCCCTCCCTTCCTCATGCTCTGTGTCTGTCTCTCAAAAATAAATAATAAACATTCAAAAAAAATTCAAAAAAAAAAAGAGCAAGGTGTTTAAAAAAAACAAAAGACAAAAGGGGCACCTGTGTGGCTCAGTCAGTTAAGCATTTGACTCTTGATTTCGGCTCAGGTTATGATCTCATGGTTCATGAGATTAAGCCCCACGTCACATTATGTCTCTCTTTCCCTCTCCCTCTGCCCCTCTCCTGCTTGCACGTGCATGCTCTCTCTCTCTCTCTCAAAATAAATAAATAAATAAAGACAATAAAGAAATTAAAAAAAAAGACAAGAAATAACAAGTATTGGCACTGTTGCTGGGAATGTAAATTGATGCAGCCACTGTTGGAAACAGTATGGAGGTTACTAAAAAAATTAAAATTAGAAATGCTATATGATCCAGTAATCCCACTTACCAGATCAAAGAAAATGAAAACACTAATTCAAAAAGACACGTGCACCCCTATGTTTATTGCAGCATTATTTACAATAGGCACAATATAGAAGCAACCCAAGTGTCTACTGGTAGGTGAATGGATGAAGAAGAGTATTACATATACACAACGGAATATTAGCCATAAAAATGAATTGCAACATGGTTGGACCTAGATGTTATTATGCTAAGTAAAATAAGTCAGAGAAAGACAAATACCACATGATTTCACTTATATGTGGAATCTAAAAATCAAACAAACAGACAAAAAAAAATCAACAACAGACTCATAAACACATAGAACAAACTGATGGTTACCAGAAGGGAGGAGGACAGAGGGATGGGCAAAAATGGGGGAAGGGGAGTGGTAGGTACAGGCTTCCAGTTATCGAATGAACACATCACAAAAGGACGAATGATACAGCATAGGAAATATAGTCAATGGTATTTTAATAGCACTGTATGGTGACAGATGGTAGCTACACTTGTGGGGAGCAGAGCTTAATGTACAGAGTTGTCAAATCACTATTTGTACACTTGAAACTAATGTAACACTGTGCATCAACTACGCCTCAATAAAAAGTAAGTAAATAAAAATTAAAACAAAAACACGATAACATAGGGTAGGGACCTAAAGTCATTTATTTTCAACCAAGGCACTTTGTGCTGTACTCTAACTTTATTCATGTCTTCCTGAACTAGGAATATAATTTGACCATACCTAAAAATAACTAAAGACGGGTTACCTAGGTAGCTCAGTAGGTTAAGCATCCGACTCTTGGTTTCAACTCAGGTCATGATCTCATGGTTTGTGAAATTGAGCATCAGACTCCATGCTAACGGCATGGAGCCTGCTTGGGATTCTCTCTCTCCCTCTCTTTCTCAGCCGCTCCTACACTCTGTCTCTCAAAATAAATGAACAAAAATAACTAAAAAACCCCAATTTCCTATACTAGTATTTTGGTTGAACTCTTAGCACATATATGTTCTTTAATATTAGAAAGTAACACGCTGGTATGATTAAAGAGAAATCTGTGTGGTAGCCAATGAGTACACCTAGATCTGATCTGAGCTACAAAAGTCACAGTTATGGATGCTGGGCTGGCTCACTTGGTTAAGTCTCCGACTTTGGCTCAGATCATGATCTTGCAGTCTGTGGGTTCAAGCCCCATGTTAAGCCCTGCACTCACAGCTCAGAGCCTGGAGCCTGCTTTGGTTTCTAGATCTTCTCTCTCTCTCTGCCCTCCCCCCACCTGCACTCTGTTTCTCTCTCCTTCCCTCTCTCAAAAATAAACATTAAAAAATTTTTTTAAATAAAAAAAGGCACAGTCATAACAAAAAGCGTGGATGCCCCAAAAGGGAGAGGCCAAGACCCAGTGAAGTTAGTACTAGAACTGTGGCCGTGAATTCAAAGTCAGAGTTCAAGGAATTCATAAGGCAAATAAAGGAGCAGAATTACAGAAGAAATATGTGATCTACAGAGTGGCAGAGTCTATCTTAAGGCTCAAGGTTGTGTTCCAAGTATCAAGTGCATAGCTGTCTAATCTTGTTTTCCTGGGTTTTGCAGGTGCTGCCTCTTACCTAACAGGTCCCACCTTCTTTTGCAGTTCTCTTAGGCTTTTCTCTCACCTGGGTGAGATGTGGTATCTCTGAAATAGCGTGGCATTTATCTTTCAACAAGTTTTTGTTGGTAAGCAGTTTTTCAGCAGGCTTCCCAGCCTCGTCTTGGAACATATATTTTTTTTGTTTTTGTTTTTGTTTTTTTTGAGAGAGAGAGAAAGATTGTGAGGAGAGGGGCAGAAGGAGAGAGAGAGAGGAGAGAGAGAATCCCAAGCAGGCTCTTTGTCCAGCATGGAGCCGTATCTCAAGACCTTGAGATCATGACCTGAGGTGAAATCAAGAGTTGGACGCTTAACTGACTGAGCCATGCAGGCATCCTTTTTTTTTTTTTTTTTGTTTTGTTTGTTTGTTTTGCATATAATACTTTCATTAAGTACTGAAAGTGGCCTCAGTATCAGAAAGAATCTAGTGTTTCCAAATCAACATTATCAAAACAGTGCATCATTGAATTCCAGTGTTTCATGAGACATATTTAGTATCTCACTTGTTTAAAGTGTTCAAAGAGGGGCACCTGGGTGGCTCGGTCAGTGAAGCATCCAACTTTTTTTTTTCTTTTTAATGTTTATTTTTGAGAGACAGACACACAGAGTGTGAACTGGGGAGGGACAGAGAGAGGAAGACACAGAATCCAAAGCAGGCTCCAGGCTCTGAGCTGTCAGCACAGAGCCAACTCAGGGCTCAAGCCCATGAACCATGACCTGAGACAAAGTCTGACACTTAACCAACTGAGCTACCCAGGTGCCCCTGTGTCCAACTTGATTTTGGCTGAGGTCATGATCTCACAATTTATGGGATTGGGCCCATGTGAGAGGCTTTGATAGCATGGAGCCTAATTGGGATTCTCTCTCTCTCTCCCTCTCTCTCTGCCCCTCCCCTACTTATGTGCTTTGTCTTTCTCTCTCAAAATAAATAAATAAACTTAAAAAAAAAGTGTTCGAAAATGAAAAAGCTGATGGTTGCTATGTTTTTTCTTCACTGGTGAAAGTTACTCATTTTTTCTTATAATTTAACATTGGCCATGAATTCAATTTTTAAATGCACATCAAACATGGCTCAAAGTTAAAATTTCTTAAAGGAGTGTGAAAATTAATAAAAGAAAACTTCACATTTTAGTCAGGAGGCCAGAAAGGAGAGCTCTCACACCAAACCAATCCTTACAGCCCATGGCAATCCCTATAAGAAGAAGCCTATACTTTGCTACCCCAGAAGGAGGAAGGTTTTCTTCTCCCCCAGCAACGGCCCAGATAATGAGAGACTGTCTCAACTCAGCCAGTGAGAAGCCACTGCACTTTCAACTCTTAGTTTACTCCAGCAGACTTTATGTTTACAAGAGTACCCCCAACTCCTCCCTGTCCTCCATACAAGAGTGTTCCTCTCCTTTGTTCTCCAGACTTGCCTATGGTTTTGCTGTAGCTTGCATGTCCCAAATTGCAGTTCTCTGCTATTCCCAAATAAACCTCTTTTTGCTTGCAAAAAAAAAAAAAAAAAGATAATTTTACTTTTAAGGTTTAAGTAAAGAGTCTATTATATTACACATCATTTAATAATTTTCTAAAATGCATTTTAAACCACTATGTGATACTGTATGATTCCATTTATGTGAAATTATAGAACAATAGTTAGGCCCGCTTGTTTTTGCTGCACATTATTCTAAAAGTACAGGCTAATGCCAAATCCAGAATATAAAATAGAGCATTTCATTTACACAAAACTGAATATTGTCAATGGTCTGTTTCTATACTTTAGGGCAAAAAAACCCAAAAAACAAAAAACAAAAAAAACTCAGGGAAAACAAAAAGTAGCCTAATTAACGAAGTCAGCATTCTTTGTGTTTAATATATTAATAACTTTTGGGAGAATCAGTTTTCTTTCTTTTTTTTTTTTAACGCTTATTTATTTTTGAAACAGAGAGAGACAGAGCATGAACAGGGGAGGGTCAGAGAGAGGGAGACACAGAACCTGAAACAGACTCCAGGCTCTGAGCCATCAGCACAGAGCCCGACGCAGGGCTCGAACTCACGGACTGCGAGATCATGATCTGAGCTGAAGTTGGCCGCTCAACCGACTGAGCCACCCAGGCACCCCAAGAATCAGTTTTCAAGAGCTAAGCCTGTTTGGGAAGTCTCTCGCACGTCGAAAGGGAAGAAAAGAATCCTCTTATCAACTGTAGTGTGTACACGTGTACACTTGAAATTAATTTACTCTGGGTAGAAGAATGACGGATGGATGCCGAGCCTTAATAGATATTAAGATATGTACAAGGCCTCTATAAATACAACAATGTGGTTTTCTCCAATTTTTTTAAAGATTTTATTTTTAAGTAATCTTTCCACCCAACATGAGGCTCAAACTCACAACAACAAGAGTCATATGCGCTACTGACTGGGCCAGCCAGGTGCCCCAAAACAGTGTGGTTTTGATGCACAGACACAGAGATGGATGGCATAGCAGAGAAAACCCAGAAATAAAGCAAAGTGCATATGATAAAGGTGGCATCTTAAATCAGTGGGAGAGAGCCTTTTAAATAGCTTTATGCCTTTATAAATAATATTTAAATAAATAGTGGTAGTTATTTGAAAAAGAAAAAACTGGATCCATAGTTCATACATAAACCAGGGTGAATTCCAAATGTATTAGACAGCTAGATGTAGATAAACAAATAAAACCATACAAGTATTATCTGGGAGTACAGGGAAATCCTGATTATGACTCAAAATCTAGAAACAAACACTGATAGAGTTGACAACATAAAATAAAAAACTTTTCAGGATAAAAAATAACAAAGAAAGTTAAAATACAAATGATCAGCTGTGAAACAAAATTATAATTTATAACACAGATTTTGGGGTTATATACCAAATATATTTTTAAGCTTCTAAATAATGAACAAAAATACCAATAATCTAGTAGCAAAATGGGCAAAAGATATGAACAATGCACAAAAAAATAAATATAAATCATCCCTAAGCATATGAATAGATGCTCAATCTCACTGGTAATACGAGATAGTGATTTTTTAAAAATATACCATTTCTTACCTATCAAATTAACAAAAATCCAAAACTTTGGTAACAATAGCAGCAAAAGTTTGACAACATAAACCTTTGGTAATGTTGTAAGGGAGCAGGTGTTCTGTTATATTGCCTTCACGAGAAACCAAATGTTACAGCTCTTTTGGAGGAGAATTTGACAATATCTAGCAATATTACATTGACTTGACTACACAAGATTATTCATTATAGTGTTGTTTGTAATGGTAAAAGATTAGAAATAACCCAATGTCCACCTATCAACAAATGAGTACATAAAATGTTGGGGCTCTATGTGGGTAGCCAAAACAATATTAATATGAAAGAAGTTCCAGGATATTCAATTAAATGAAAAAATAGGGGTGCCTGGATGGCTATTTGGCTAAGTGTCTGACTCTTGATTTTGGCTCAGGGCTTGATCTGTGGGTTCCTGAGTTCGAGCTCCACATAGGGCTCTGCCCTGACAGCAGGGATTCTCTCTCTAACTCCCTCTCTGCCCTTCCCACATGCTCTCTCATTCTCACTCTCTGTTTCAAAACAAACAAACAAACAAAAAAACAAACAAACAAACAAACTTTAAAAAAAATGAAAAAACAAGAGGGGCGCCAGGGTGGCTCAGTCGGTTAAACATCCGACTTCAGCTCAGGTCATGATCTCACAGTTTGTGAGTTCGAGCCCCGCATCAGGCTCTGTGTTGACAGCTCGGAGCCTGGAGCCTGCTTTGGATTCTGTGTCTCCTTCTCTCTCTGCCTCTCCCCAACTTGTGCTCTCTCAAAAAATAAATGTAAAAATAAATAAATAAATAAATAAAAAGAAAGAAAAAAGCATGAAGTATAATGTTTTATGTAACAAATGAATATTTTGTTTAACAAAATATGAATGCCTATGAAGGTTTTAAAAAATGGTTATAGATAGGATGAAACCATCCATCCCAATTTCCTTGCGCCAATTCGAGTCAATTCAAGTTTATCCTATTGCCCTAGTTTAATTCTCAAAAATGTCCTAGTTTCTAGGTTTTGATTGAAGGGTGCCTGGGTGGCTCAGTTGGTTAAGTGTCTGACTCTTGATTTCAGCTCAGGTCATAATCTTGGGATTGGTGAAATTGAGCCCCGCACGGGGTTGTGCACTGACAGGACCCTGCTTGGGATTCTTTCTTTCCCTCCCTCCCCCTCTCTCTCTCTCTCTCTCAAAATAAACTTTAAAAAATATTGTCCTAATTTGGATAAAAAATTACGTGGTCACCTTGTCTATAGTTGAGGGAAGGAATAGAGTGGAGGTGACAGAGATGGAAATGAGCCGTTTTGCCACTGTTATATACATTTGTCTTTCTAATTGTGTAAATATTTTACATAATCAAAGCACAAAAAAATTCAAAAAAGGAAATAAACAGAGGCACCTGGGTGGCTCAATCAGTTAAACCCCTGACTCAGGTCATGATCTCACAGTTCATGCATTCGAGTCCCACATCAAGGTCTGTGCTGACAGTGTGGAGCCTGCTCAGGATTCTCTGTCTCTCCCTCTCTCTGCTCTCTCTCTCTAAAATAAATAAATAGGGGCACCTGGGTGGCGCAGTCGGTTAAGCGTCCGACTTCAGCCAGGTCATGATCTCGCGGTCCATGAGTTCGAGCCCCGCGTCGGGCTCTGGGCTGATGGCTCGGAGCCTGGAGCCTGTTTCCGATTCTGTGTCTCCCTCTCTCTCTGCCCCTCCCCCGTTCATGCTCTGTCTTTCTCTGTCCCAAAAATAAATAAACGTTGAAAAAAAAATAAATAAAATAAAATAAAATAAATAAATAAACCTTAAAAAAAGAAAGTAAATAATCTCTAAAAACTGAAAACAAATTAACGCAAATGAACCTAACTTTATATCAAATTGGTCACATAACCACTCACAGAAAATTACTCTGACTTTGGAAGACAGTATTTGGGCTTACATCCTCAGTGTATATGCAAGGACAAAGTAATCTTAACTGCCACTTAATAGTCTTGTTGATGTATTATAAGTCATTCTATTAATGTTGTCAGAAACCAAAAATTTCAGCGTGGAAGAGTTACAGATGTAAAATCAAAAGAAGATCCTGTCACCTTAAATTTGAATTGGCAATATTACTACAAACTCAAAAAGGTTTTCCCTTGTAGCTATTTATTAGCTCTGCCCATGAAAAAGGACTAGTAAAAAGCTAGTAATAGCAACATGTAGTCCTATTGCCAAGACTGGGGTCTCTACCTACCATTTTCTTCCATTGGAAACCAAAGCCCCCCAGGGAAATGGCTAATTCCATAAGTGAGGCAGAGAATGTATAACATGAGCCTGGGACAGCCTGTCTGCAGCTAACAAAAAGGACAGAAACCATATCAGAAGGACACAAGAACCAAGTTAAAGAGGTTCCTACTAATCAAAGATGAGACAATTTGAGCAAAAAGAATAATGACAGCAACTGATTAAAACACTAAACATATTAGAAAAGTCATGAGTTTACAATGATACTTAAAACATCCCCATCCCTACAATACCTACCAAAAAGCAAAGCCAAAATGTATTAAATGCTATTGGAATTTGCTAGTGCATGAAGTCAATACTCTAAAAATGAACAAAGATGGAGAATTACATATTTATTTCACATTTCACTTATATATCTTTTATTTCAGGGTAACCAAAGGACTGTAGTAGATGTAAGAAAGTTCTATACAGAATAATTCCAGCTAATAAATGCAGAAGGAAAGATAATAATAGGTCATTATTTAATGAAACTGATAATGGCAAAGGTTATCAGTTTGAAGGGTGAAACTACAAAGTGAGAGCCTGATGGAAAACTTCTCACAAAAGGATCAGATTTTCACCATCTGAACCCACCAATCGTTTTGAACATCACTAAAAGCAGGACAACCAGATATTATGGAGCATAATTTACCACTGTATTCCATCCTCCCTAAAATTGAGCCTGAATCTAATCAGTCTTTAGATCTAATCTTCAATCTATAAGAAATAGGATAAGAAAACAAGTTAAATAAATATGAGAGGCAATCAGTCAAATCCAAAATGTGATATATTTTCCATCATAACTCACTAGTTTCTTCAACAAGTCAATGGAATTTTAAAAAATTTTGTTGTTCTTGTTGTTTTAGTTTATTTTGTAAGAGAGAGAGAGAGTGAGTGAGTAGGGGAGGAGCAGAGAGAGGGGGAGAGAGAGAATCCCAAGCAGCCTTCACACTGTCAGTTCAGAGCCCAGTGTGGGGCTCGAATTCATGAACCATGAGATCATGACCTGAGCTGAAATCAGGAGTTGGAGGTTTAACTGACTGAGCCACCTAGGCACTCCAGGCAATAGAATTTTGACAGGTGATGATGAGGGAAGGAAGAATTGTTTTACAATACATAAGAAACCTGTTTAGAAACATAAGAAACTCGACAGCTTACTACAGTAAGAGGACTATGGACCTTGAGTCGACTAAAACAACTATAAACAACATTTAGTCAATTAGGGCAATCTGAATATGGACTGGGTATTAGGTGTTAAGGAAGTATTTGCTGGTTATTGTAGATGTGGTAATGACATTGTATTGTGTAAGAAAAAAAATTTTTTTGCGATGAATAGCTAAGGTACTTTGGAGATGTAGTGAAATCACTTCATAATAGTCCAGCAAAAAAAAAGGTGGGGGGTGAGAGATACAGACAGATGAAGGAATGGATGAAACCAGTATGGCTGCCAAAGCTGGGGAGCAGGTACACAGAAGTTCATTGCACTCTCTATTTTTGTGTGTATTTGGAAAAGCAAAAAGAAAACAAACACTAAAACAAAACAAAACAAAACAAAAGCTGTAGGTAGGGATATATGATACTCAAACCACAAGATTTGAGGAATGTGTTGAACAGCAAGGATGAAAATGAGTTGTGGTGGTTACCCTTACGTCAACTTAAGAGAAAATCCAGAAAGAGAAACGAATTCTCTTATACACGGTTGCTGGAGAGAGCCTGCTAGACAAAGTATGTGCTAAAGGTCCAGAGAATGAGATTCTAAGGGAAGGCTGCACTCTAATTTGGGTCCTCTCAGAGGCCTGTGCCCCACCCATGAAAAGTATGGGGAGTGTTTCAGTTAAGAAGGGAGAAGCGGCCACAGGTTTACAGAGGACATCACAAGAGCCTAGTGCGGAAGAGAACTGCCTGTAAGGAAGAGAATACTGCTGTACAAAAAGAACTAGAATATGGAAATGTTCTCCTAGAGAGCAGAAAGATTAACTGATTTTTATTTTAAATTTTTTAAGTTTATTTATTTATTTGGGGGAGAGGGGCAGAGAGAGAGGGAGAAAGAATCTCAAGCAGGCTCTCTACCATCCTGTTGCAGGACTTGGACCCACGATCATGAGAACATGACCTGAGCTGAAATCAAGAGTCAGACGCCCAAATGACTGAGCCACCTAGGCACCCCAAGATTAACTGAATTTTAACGGAAAGGTTAAGTTATGTTATGAACTCAAGGCTCAAAACTAGTTATTAAATCCTTAGGGGTAAATATTACATGTTTTTAAATGGGAACTAGTCCAGAAGTATACCAGTTGCCTCTAGAATTGTAGAGATATGACTGTGTATAAGTACTCTTTCTCAGTAGAATTACAGAACTCTTTTCCTAGAAAAGAGGCTCTTCATATTAGCAGCTAAATGAATGGAGGTGCCTGGCTGGGTCAGTTGGTGGAGCATGAGACTTTTTTTTTAAGTGTCTATTTATTTATTTTTAAGAAAGAGAGAGAGAACAAGCAGGGAGGGGCAGAGAGAGGGAGCCACAGAATCTGAAGCAGGCTTCAGGCCCTGAACTGTCAAGCACTGAGCCTGATTTGGGATTCGAACTCACAAATTGTGAGATCATGACCTGAGCTGAAGCTGGACCCTTTACTGACTGAGCCACCCAGGTGCCCCAAAGCATGAGACTCTTGATCTCCAGGTTGGGTGTGAAAAAAATCTTTTAAAAAGAAGATTAATGGCACTGTTACCATTGTGTGATACGTAAAACACACACAACACACATATACACACACACATTATTTTAGGCAATGCTAAAAGTGTACTTGTGTATTTAGTATCCATGTTAAATTAAATGCTTATATATGTATTTAGGGGTTAAAGGACTTGTTTTCTCTTTTCTACTTTCATTGTACATTAAATAAACTTACATTTAACGTCCTAAAATAATTCAAAGCTTCTTTTTTCCCCTAACAAAATTTAAAAAATTATGACCATCAAGGACATAAACTTTCCATCTTGGGAGAATAATGCAGTAAGAACTCGTTTATCTGACAGTCGTAAAACACTGGAGTACCTTCTATGTACCAGACACTATACTAGCTGTTAGAGATACCAAGATGAATCTAAGATGACAGAAGAAAAGACACCTCTGCCCCAGTTCTCTCAGAATTCACTATAAAACAATAAGGAAAAACAAGAAAGTGAAACACTAACTCCATCTTGGAGGAACCTACAAGTTCAATGTAGGTTCAATGTAGGTTCCTTGGAGGAACCTATGAGTTCAATGTACAAGTTCAATGTGGCGGAGTAAGCAGTCTCCCTCACAGGCAGGTATGTGGACACCACAAAATTCTAGGAAGACTCAGGAATTGCAGACAAACAAGTAAGGCAGAAGCAAGCTTATTCTGAGGATAGTTATGCCTCCAAATTGGTCCCTGCCTCTCTTTTCCCACAACTGTAGAAGATGAGACAGTTTATTCCCTAGAGAAATTAAAGCAACGAGGCCTTGGACTGGGAATACCAAAAATTGTAGAGGGTGGAGATGAGGGTGGAAAGAAAGAAAGGAAGGAAGGAAGGAAGGAAGGAAGGAAGGAAGGAAGGAAGGAAGGAAGAAAGAAAGAAAGAAAGAAAGAAAGAAAGAAAGGAAGAAAGAAAGAAAGAAAGTAAGTAAGTAAATTATAGCATGCTTTCTGAATACTGACATCACCCCTCAGGACCCCAGAACATTTGAAGCCATATCACCCACTCCTACCCCAGACCAGACACTCAAAGATTCTTCCCTGAAAAGCTGTATGATCCCAAAGAGAAAAATCTATAGATCCTCAGGCAGAGGGTTCCTCAGTGAAAAAGACTGCAACCATCTGAGAGGGAGGCAAACTAGATTCCACGCCCTGTCTATGAGCACAAGGCTCCTGATTAGCATTATTAGAGTACCTAACTTATATGTATCAATAGATGGCCAAGGATCAGCAGGCATTTGAGGAAATGGAAACCATGCAAAGAGCAGAAGGGAAAACTTCAACAGCAACTGACCTCCATAATTAACAGTCCCAGAAAGATAAAAAAATATCTTATCTATAAAACAAGAAAAATATGCTCCCCAAAAAGGACAAGCAGAGAAGGGCTCTTGGAAATCAAAAATGAAAGCCAAAATTTCAAACACTAATATGAAGTTTAGAAGATTAAGAAATCATTTAGGAAGTATACTTCAATACAAAAAGACAGATAATAGGATTAGCCATTTAATAAATGAGTTTTCATACTATCATGCATCAAACTAGTATGTAACACTAATTTATTCAATGAATTGCTAAAGTAATTACTGATTTAACTAGAAGTAGTGATAAAACTATCCTGGGAAGATAGGAGATACGAGAGCTAAATTATCATCTACCATAATAAGAAGTCAACTAGTAGTTTCTAAATTCAAAGAATCAAGAGAACAGCATAAGGACATTATTTAAAATTATGGAAATAACATAATACCAAAGAGCCAGAAGTTGTTGTCTCTGATGCAGGAGATCAAAGGATTGGGAAGAAGACGCCAGGGGGTTGTTTAAGTACAATGTGCATGTACCTTAGGTATGTGCGTACATCCCACTTTGATAAAAACAGAATTTAATTTTAAAAGATCAGTATGACATCATCCTTGATCTGAAGGAGTTTATACTGTTGGAAGAGACATGCAAAACAATCATAGTAGCATGCAATACACAACTCAACAGAAGCAGACAATCTGAACAACATAGTGGATCTTATCTCAGTCAAAAAAAGGGTGCTTGTGAGACAAGGGGACACCTGAACTGTGGTTTCAGAGGATGGAAAGGGTTCACTGGTTGGAGAATGATGAATGTTTCCCCTGTCAACAGTCTACACATGTAAGTTTTCGTTCTAAAACACAAGTGATAACATTCCATAAACACACTTTCATACACCTTGCTTTTTTTTTTTTTTTTCACTTAATACCTCTTGGAGACCATTCCTCAGAAAGCCCTTAAAAAAAGCTTTCAGTTTCTCAAGGATCTTTTAGAAGTCTTACATAAAAGGAAGATAACCTATTTTTAATATACTAACTCCTAATTTTAATTTTAATTGCAACTACAACACATGCTTCTTATTAAAAATTCAACAGTATGAAAAATTAAAAATAAAAAGTAAAAACTTTTCCATTGTTCTTCCATTCCCACTTCCCCAAAATAAGCACTTTGAATTTCCTTCCAGACCTTTTTCTATAAAAATAAAAATGCACATACACGTAAATACTATTCAACTAATGTTCCATGCATCTACTACAGCTTATACTCACACTAGTCTATACACATAAAGTGTATACAGTGTAACGTAAGTGTATAAATACACTTACGTTATTTAAAGTCTCTTAAAGTCAAGGATTCTGTGATGAGAAACTTTAAACTTTACTGCATGTCAACTTACCAACGCAATCACAACACTCATCCCAAAGGGTCCCAAGACATAACATACACTCCTTACAGCAGGAACAATTCCCTTCTCCAGGTCGGCACTGGCAGAGCTCCTGGAAATAAGATAGATGTTCAAACTTAAAATTTCAAACAACCATATTTAAAACTGTTAGTTTTTTGCAACAACCCCCCCATATATGCATTTATAGTCATTTACTCTTCACACAATTTTTTATTCAAGATCATTAACTGTTTGTAAGAACATAAATATCTACAATGTCAAGTAGATTTATATTTTCTTTTGGATGCATTCAGTGATCTATTTTGGATGCTTTTATCTTATTGTGAAACCAAAGAAAACCTTGTACTTTATAACCCATTACTTTACCCCCTACACTACCGTGAAAAATAGTTCAGTACAAGCACAAAACCTGCTTTTCAGCTATTAGACTCATTGTATAAATTAAATGAATAGCCAGCTTGTAGCAGGAGCTGTGCTTTCTCAATACGTGGAGTCTTTCAAAAACTGCTATTTTTATTGACCTACAACATATTAAAAGAGTGTGCTTGGTGCAGCAGACTATTTAAAAGAAGGCAGCGATTATTTCCTCCCGATGTCCACCCACCCTCTTTGCAATGTAACTTTGCAGCTCTTCCTATCAAAGGACAGTGTCTATTTCCAGACTAGCTTTAATCAGCAGAATTTGGTGGAAATGACATCGTGTGAGTTCTGAGTCTGGGTCTCCATGGCACTGAGTGCTTATACTCCTCCTCTTAGAACTTCTCCCAGCTGCCATGTGTAGCCTGGAAGAAGGCCACATGGGCAAGTTGGTCCATTGGACGCCTTCCTCTCTCATCCAGCCTCCAACCAACCAGCAGCTGACAATGGACATAAGAATGAGACCAGAAAAACCATACAGTTGATATGGGCCCAAATGGCCAACCCACAAAAATAGGAGCTAAACAAATGGTTACTGTTTTAAGCCACTAAACTTTGGAGTCATTTGTCACTCCACAAAAGCGAATTAATACAGCTTGTTTCTCAAATGAAGCTCCCAGGTAATTCCTCTAGCCCCCTCGCCACCAGACAACCACTCCTAAACAAACCCAACGTAAAGAGAATTCTGTAGCCACCATTACCTGCTTAGCTTTCCCTGGCTTATGAGATACCACATACATTTTTATTTTTATTTATTTACTTATTTTTGAGAGAAAGACAGAATGTGAGCAGGGGAGGGGCAGAGAGAGAGGGAGACCCAGAATCCAAAGCAGGCTCCAGGCTCTGAGCTGTCAGCACAGAGCCCAACGTGGGGCTCAAACTCACAAACCATGAGATCATGACCTGAGCCAAAGTTGGAAGCTTAACTCACGGAGCTACCCAGGTGCCCCAAAGATACCATATACATTTTGAAAAAAATTTAACATAGCACATAATATTAATTCCTATTAAATTCGTCTTATTACATTTCTAGACTACTGGAGTCACTCCAATGTTCTAGTATGACATGATTTTTTGCACCCTTGATATTTAATTCCTTTTTTCTTCTTCTCTAAAAGTTCCCTAGCTATTTCACAGCATTTTCGGCAGTCGACACTTGTACTATTTTCTAACTAATTAGAAAATTAGATTAGTTTGATCCCGATGTATACCTGTGACCTGATGATACATGCAAGTAGTAGTATTTTAGTTCTTCAAAACTCTGTACAATCAAGCTGAATTCACTTACTGCAGACCTTCGGTAACTTTGCTAAGTCTATTAGAAAGAGAAGGACTAAAAGGGAAGGGTCTTCCTGAAAAGTACAGATGCTTCATCATAAAACTGGGATGCTTGATCCAGAAAAGCTCAAACATACTTGGAAATTTAGAAAATCAGAGTTGCCAAAGATCTATTTTGTGACTGGTTTCTCCATAAAAACCTGTCTGTCCTGTCTTTGGAACAAGAGAACATTTTCTGAGTACACATGGTGCTTTTAGGATACTTTTTGTTTTTTAGTTTTAGAAAGCTTGCCACTTAGTCACAAGAAATAAAGCTTCTTTCAAATATTAATTTACATTATACGTAGTGTCCCTTTATTCTCTAGTTGCTTGTATTTACATTATCTATCTAACTCAGGAGAAGCAAACTAGAAAGTAACAAATTTATTCACAGAATAAGTCTTTCCTTTTTCTATCTATCGAGGCTTCCAAATAGCTTATTAAATGAGTTACTGTATATCATGCTAAATAATGCAGAAATGAATGTCAATGCAATGGCATCCAGTCTGAGTCATTCGAGCGTTCATTATGCCTTTTTACCATCAGGTATCTGCAAGGTGTTTTAAATTGGAATGAAAGGGTGGTGATACTTTAAGATTACTGGGAAGTAATGGAAGGTTAAAACTAAGGCCATTTAAAAGTCGCTTCAACTTGCCTGGATTATGTAGCCCTCAAGATTAAATCTATTTCATGCCCTCTTAATAGATGCTTGTACTTTTACATGTCAGTGTAATGGAATAATGTACTCTAGCAATATGCTTAATAATTTATAATTTACTGATAGAAAATAAAGGGAGAGGCTATAGGAAGCTAAGACATGAGGGAAATAACTTGAAGATAAGCTTTATTTCTGCACTATTAAAATAACAAAAGTGCAGGCTAAGACTTTCATGGTAAAAATTACTGCTAAAACTGGTTGAATGCCAGGTAACAGTAGGCCAGCTAATATTTTCCTTTCTTTCCATTTTACTACAGAAACGACTGAAAAATCCTTGCCTTAATAAAACAAACTTACCCACATAAATTAAGACATTTTACAGAGCAAATAGGCCTCAAAATATATCAAAACATCTCTATTCTTCATAGCTCATGTCAGCATTCTTTTCAGGAGACTGAAAACTAAGGAAAATGAGATCACATCCTGAAACCAACCTTTTAGTCAGTATTTGCACCTTTTCAATTTTCAAACAGACAATTTCTTATTTTCCAGGAGAAAATTCCAGGCAAATTTAATATATGGCATTTAGGATCTCAAAAACCTCACTGAAGGTCAAGAGAGCAAACATATATGGAAACCGTTTGCTTTATGACTATTGTTAAGTCAAGAAAAAAATAGCAATGGATTTCCATGTGTAAATCATGATGAATAACAACCATGTGTGGCTCACCAAGCAATTTATTCCTTCCTAGTCACTTTACGTGTCTTCCAAAATCACATTATTGAATGTTTGGTCATAAACATCTTTGGAAATGTACACTGTAATTTTCTTTACAGCACAAGAAAACTATGGTTAGGATGAATGTTTCTTAAAAAAAAAAAAAATGCTTCTAACGTGCTTTGAACCCGAGTATTGGAAATACAAAAGAAAAAAAATCAACTCAGTATGTAACTCTGTGATGAATCAAGGATCACAGAAAACCATTAAAAATTCCTTTTAAATTAAGCAGTCTCACTCATTTAAAAAGAAACGTTTAGCTTTAACAGTTTTAGTTATGAAGACATAAATGAATCTTCAGTAACCAGAAAAGCTTTCCCAAAGAGGCTACAGTAAAGATAACAAAGATGCTTTAAGAAAATTTAAGTATTTTGGGGTCACCTGTGTGGCTCAGTTGGTTAAGCATCTGACTTCAGATCAGGGCATGATCTCACTGTTGGTGAGTTCGAGGCCAAGAGGCACATATCCTGCTTGGGATTCTCTGTCTCCTTCTCTTCCTGCCCCCCACCCCCTCAAAACAAATAAATAAACATTTGAAAAAAAGAATTTTTTTAAGTTTATTTACTTGTTTAGAGAGACAGAGTGTGAATGGGGGAGGGGCAGAGAGAAAGGGAGACACAGAATCCGAAGCAGGTTCCAGGCTCTGAGCTGTCAGCACAGAGCCCCACGCAGCTCCAACTCACCAACACTGAGATCATGACCTGAGCCTGAGCCAAAGTCTGACGCTTAACTGAGCCACCCAGGCGCCCCAAAAAATTCTTTAAAATATTTTAAGTATTTTTTTAAACTATAAAAGACTGAAAAATATATACTAGAGTAGAAGGAAAAACACCCAAGTTTCACCCACTTTGGCAAATTCCTACACATTTCTAGCAAAATAACGATTGTATGCTCTGCTGATCTAAAAAAATAAGCATTTCCCTCTCGTAAAAATCCGTCAACATAATTTAATAATTGCATAACAGTATATTCAAAATTCAGAAATAGACCTTAAATCCCGATCCCTTCCACATCTTGTTCACTTTTTTTTTTAATTTAAAATGTGTTGTTTTTAAATGCCTGCCAGGGGGTGCACTGGGGCTGCTCTGCGGCCTGTAGCACCTCCAGAGCCATGCGGCAGCTTGGCCTGGGCCTGGCTGGTCAGACCCAGACACCTTGAATGACCCCACGGGGTTGAGGAGGTTGAGAAGGTCCAGGTCTCGCTGTAAACAATGCTCCAGGTCTCGCTGTAAACAATGCTCCTAGGAGCCAGTGCACAGGCAGGTGCAGACGCAGATGTATGTGGTTGGGTACCGCCTCTCCGGGGGTCCCAGTTTCTTATTCTTTATCAAAAGCTTAATCACTATCTTCTATTTTTCTATTATTTTAAAGTCTCTGGTACTTAAGTAGAAAATATGGTTGATTTTTGAGATGTGGAATTTTTCTGTTTGGACTGGGTGTTTATATATTTTACTAACCTTACTTGACCAAACTTGAGTACCACTCAGTTGAATGGAACATGTGATCACAGCCTAACACAAAGTTCACAGAAGTTCAAAATAAAGACTGATTCAGTGCTTCCACTTGTTTACTGCTACTACCTACCCTAAAGTTCCTAAGCAGGTTTTATGTAACACTAACAGGCACTGTGCTAATAATCATTTTATATGCATTATCTCAACTCTCGTAAAGCCCCTTTCAAGGCAGTTATTATCCTCATTTTTTAAATAAGAGTATAAAATTCGTATATCGTTTCCTTAGTAAGAAGCTGAGATTTGACCCCAGTTTTGGTTATTGCTTTTTAGACATTGCAATGAGAAACACAAAGCTTATTTCTTATTAATTTAGCATTTCAATAATTATAGTTATTACTTTCTTAGAGAGAATGAACCCATAATTAAACTTAGATAATCCTGTAGGTTGTTTAATCAAAGGCATTATTATATCTTTCACTCTCTACCCGAATACAATTAGAAGTGCTATTGCCCAAGTTTAATCATTGTTTGTAAAGGTAAAGTAAGTATCACTGGCTAAGAGTTGCAAAACCAGTGAGTTGGAATTTAATACTTAATTCTTTTGTTGCTTCAGCTCGTTAATGACCATATCATCTGCTTGCCTACTCTGCAAGTCTTGGAGAAAGTGTGGATGTTGCTCATGGCACAGATGAGAAGGCTGAGAAGGAATAGGTTAGCAATTCGTCTGAGTTCCCACCACGGGGACACTGACATCAGGTCTTCTGACCAGGCTGTTCTACCGGCACTGCTGTTCCATGCTAGAGTGAGAGTAACGTGGGATAAGACCTCTTTTCTCTGCGTGAAGTACTGTGCTAGATGCTAAGTATAGTAATCACATTGTTCAATAAATTTATGATAGAAAAAAATCAAAACTTTATACTAAAGGGGAAACAGAGATGTATACATTTGGGCTATCCTATATTGACCAGCATGAGTGTTCAGCCAGAATTTGGTAAGCTGCTTGAAAACTTTATATGAAATGAAAATCTAGCAGGATGAAAAGTTTTGGGAAAGAGTCTAATAATTTAAAATGTATTTTATTACCTTTGTATTAGAAAAATCTTGGATATCTCAGAGAATTGCAAATCTTTGAATGCCAGAATTGAGATTTTTACACAAGTATTCAAGCAAGAGTCAATCAAGTCTACTGTCTATACCATAAAGGTTTTGGTGAGATCTTAAACTCTGTGCAAAATAAACAGGGAGAGAGGGTAGTATTCATCTAAGACTAGACTTGAAGAGTTAAGTTCATAATTTTATGAACTTCCAAATTTCCAGGCCAGCAGTGAAAGCTAATAACTTGAGGAAGAATCTTGTTTATATTCTGGTGTTGTTACTGATAAATATTTCCATTCTCTAACTGTTGCCAAGATCTAGAAATCTATTAGCACGTTGTTAAAACAGGGAAACATCATCACTGAAAACATGACAGGCATAGACAGGAAATGACCTGGATTTACAGGATCTAGATTTAAGTCCTAACCCACAAACTGTAGCGTGTAATAGTGAGTCTTAGTTTTTCAGTCATAAAAAGGGGATGAGATGGTGGACTTTCCCTTACAGGCTTTGGCATCCAAGTGAGATCTGAGGGCTTTGGTGACCCAGCAGTCCTGCTCCTAGGTATTTGCTCAAGAGAAATTAAAACATACGACCACACAAAGGCCTATAAGTGAAAGTAAATATCTTAGGAAGTCCTAGCCACAGCAATTAGAGAAGAAGAAATAGAAATAGAAGGCATTCAAATTGGTAAGGAAGAAATAAAATTTTCACTCTTTACAGATGGCATGCTACTATACATAGAAAACCCTAAAGATTCCACCAAAAACCTGCTACAACTGATAAATCAATCAGTTGGAAGTTGAAGATGGAAGGATACAAAATCAATATACAGAAATCTGTTACATTTTGATACACTAATAATGAAGTATAAGAAAGAGAAATTAAGAAAATCATTCCATTTATAAATGCACCAAAAAGAATAAAATACCTAGGAATAAACTTAACCAAGGAGGTGAAAGACCTATACTCTGAAAACTATAAAACAATGATGAAAGAAATTGAAGATGAGACAAACAAATGGAAAAATATCCCATGCTTATGGATTGGGAGAAGAAATATTGTTAAAGTATCCATACTACCCAAAGCAATCTACAAATTTCATGCAATCCCTAGCAAAATATCAACAGTATTTTTCACAGAACCAGAACAAATAATCTTAAAATTTGTATGGAACCACAAAAGACCCCAAATAGCCAAAGCAATCTTGAAAAAGAACAAAACTGGAGGTATCACAATCCCAGATTTCACGACACACTACAAAGCTGTAGTAATCAAAACAGTATGTTACTGGCACAAAAACAGACGCATAGATCAATAGAACAGAACAGAGAGCCCAGAAATAAGCCCATAATTATTTAGTCAATTAATTTTTGACAAAGAAAGCAAGAATATACAGTGGGAAAAAAACAATTCCTTCAATGAATGGTGCTGGGAAAACTGGACAGCTGCATGCAAAAGAATGAAAGTAGACCACTTTCTCACACCATATACAAAAATAAACTCAAAATGGATGAAAGACTTGAATGCAAAACCTAAAACTGTAAAACTCTTAGAAGAGAACATAGGTAGTAATTTCTCTGATATTGGCCAAAGCAACATTTTTCTAGATATGCCTCCTGAAGCAAGAGAAACAAAAGCAAAAACAAACTACCGAGAGTATATCAGAACAAAAAGCTTCTGCACAGCAAAGGAAATCATCAACAAAACAAAAAGGCAACATAGTGAATGGGAGAAGTTTTTTACAAATGACATATGTGATAAAGGGTTAATATCCAAAATATATAAAGAACTTACACAACTCAACACCAACAGAGAAATGCAAATCAAAGCCACAATGAGATATCACCTCATACTTGTCAGAATGGCTAAAATCAAAAACACAAGAAACAACACGTGTTGGCAAAGATGTGGAGAAA
Organism: Leopardus geoffroyi; assembly: GCF_018350155.1. Classification (NCBI taxonomy): domain Eukaryota; kingdom Metazoa; phylum Chordata; class Mammalia; order Carnivora; family Felidae; genus Leopardus; species Leopardus geoffroyi. The sequence continues at coordinate 34,958,710 of NC_059339.1, forward strand.
AAGGAACCCTTTTACCTGTTTGGTGGAAATGCAAACTGGTACAGCCACTGTGGAAAACATTATGGAGGTTACCAAAAAAAAAAAAAACCCTACAAGTAGAATTACTGCATGATTCAATAATTTCACTACTGGTTATTTACCCAAAGATTACAAAAACACTAATTTGAAAAGATATATGTACCCACTATGTTTACTGCAGCATTTAAAAATTTTTTTTTGTAACATTTACTTATTTTATTATTATTTTTTAATGCTTTATTTATTTTTGAGACAGAGAGAGACAGAGCATGAACGGGGGAGGGTTAGAGAGAGAGGGAGACACAGAATCTGAAACAGGCTCCAGGCTCCGAGCTGTCAGCATAGAGCCCGATGCGGGGCTCGAACTCACAAACTGCGAGATCATGACCTGAGCCGAAGTCGGTCGCTCAATCGACTGAGCCACCCAGACGCCCCTAACATTTACTTATTTTTAAGAGACAGAGTGTGAACAGGGGAAGGGCAGAGAGATAGGGAGACACAGAATCTGAAGCAGGCTCCAGGCTCCAAGCTTTCAGCACAGAACCTGACGCAGGGCTTGGACGCATGAACAATAAGATGAACCCATGAGCTGAAGTCAGACACTTAACTGACTGAGCCACCCAGGTGCCCCAATGCAGCATTATTTACAATAGCCAAGATATGGAAGCAACCCAGGTGTTCACTGATACATGAATTAATAAAGAAGATGCAGTACACACACACACACACACACACACACACACACACATACACACACACACATACACACACACACACAGTGGAATATTACTCAGGAATAAAAATGAATGAAATTTTGCCATTTGCAACAACATGGATGGTTCTAGAGGATATAATGCTAAGTGAAATACGTTAGTCAGAGAAAGACAAATACCATATGATTTCACTCCTACGTGGAATTTAAGAAACAAAACAAATGAACAAAGAAAAAAAGAGACAAATCAAAAAACAGACTCTTAACTATAGAGAACAAACTGATGGTTACCAGAGGGGAGGCAGGTGGGAGGGAATGTGTGATTTAGGTGAAGGGAATTAAGAGTACACTTACCATGATGAGCACTGAGTAATGTATAGAATTGTTGAATTACTATATTGTACACCTGAAACTAACACTGTATGTTAACTCTACTGGAATTAAAATTTAAAAATAAAAATAAAAAAATACCCCCCAGCAACATACAAAGCTAATTAAGTAAATGCATAACACTTAAGCATCAGTAATCAACAAAGCTTTTTATAAAATGTTTTAATGTTTATTTATTTTTGAGAGAAAGAGAGAGAGCATGAGTGAGGGAGGGGCAGAGAGAGAGGGACACACAGAAACCGAAGCAGGCTCCAGGCTCTAGCTGTCAGCACAGAGCCGATGTAGGACTCGAACTCATGAATCACAAGATCATTACCTGAGCCAAAGTAGGATGCTTAACCGACTTAGCCACCCAAGTGCCCCAGTAATAACAAAACATTGAATGGTACCTATGCTGATAGTACTTTTACAAACTTTACTTAGGACAAATGGATATTTAAACACAAACACATAAAATAAAACATCCTCAAAAATTAATCTGTATGCAAAAGCATAATTATTATTAGGTTACAATAAATCTGTTTTGATATATTAGCACTATTTAAGGAGGACATCAGACAAACTTTCAAACTTGGCACAGCAGCATCTAATCTGAATCCTGTTATCATGGTGCTCTTTATAATTTTGATTGGTACATCTTTCCCTGAAAATAATATAAACTTAAGTGAAACACTACTGAAAACAGAATTCATTCTTTTAGAGGCTAAATAAATCAGCAAACAAGTTCATGTATATACCTAAATATATCTAACGGTACCCATTTCTTATATAAATAAACATAGTCACAAAATTTTAATCCTACTTACTTTAAAAGTGCCCCAATGAACATCTTTAAAATAATCCAGATGGGGTGAAATGAGACTGGACTGGCTACATGTGGATCACTGTTGAAGCTGACTGATAAGCAAACTGGGTATGGGGGTATTTTACTATATTCCCTGTTTTGTGCATATTTGAAAATTTCCAAGGGTCTCAATGAAATCCTCATCTTTGTTTTAATATAATAATTCAACAGGTGAAAAAGCCAATGAAAATAAATTTTAGTTTACTTTTGCAGCTACTCTAACTGCATTAAACATTTGAAGGGAGAGAATGACTTATTCTTCACTTAAATTACATCAGGCCTAAGTCATTACTTTTGGACATTAACTTCAAAGATTTCCATAAAGTGTTAACTGAAGCAAAACAGTACAACCCAGCAATAGCACTACTAGGAATTTATCCAAAGGATACAGGAGTGCTGATTCATAGGGGCACATGTACCCAATGTTTATAGCAGCACTCTCAACAATAGGCAAATTATGGAAAGAGCCCAAATGTCCATCAACTGATGAATGGATAAAGAAGATGTGGTTTATATACACAATGGACTACTACTTGGCAAAGAGAAAGAATGAAATCTTGCCATTTGCCACAATGTGGATGGAACTGGAGAGTATTATGCTAAGTGAAATAAGTCCAAGAAAGACAAATATCAGATGTTTTCACTCAAATGTGGAATTTGAGAAACTTAACAGAAGTCAATGGGGGAAGGGAAGGGAAAAAATAGTTTCAAACAGAGAGGGAGGCAAACCATAAGAGGCTCTTAAATACAGAGAACAAACTGAGGATTGAAGAGGGGGTGGGGGGACGGGAAAATGGGTGATGGGCATTGAGGAGGGCACTTGTTGGGATGAGCACTGGCTGTTGTATGTAAGCAATGAATCATGGGAATCTACTCCTGACGCCAAGAGCACGCTGTATACACTGCACGTAAGCTAACTTGACAATAACAGTACAAAATGATTTGCAACCATAACTTTTAAGAGCAGTGAAGCGGAATGAAGAGGAAAAAACACTGTAGTAAAATAAGGTAATGTCTTTTTGAGGAAAGAAGAAACACTGTATATTATAAACCAAAATATTACTAGTATAGTAACAAATCAAGATAAGTATAGCAAGAGACTAATGTGGAATTTAGCACTGAATAAAAAAACAAGGAAGAGAAAGAGAATTTTTTACTTTACTGTGATTAAGAAGACCTGAAGTTACCTGAAGTACTTATACATATGTGTGTGGGTATACACACATATGCATATGTACATGTAAATTTATATATTTTTAAAAATAGGCTTCACACCCAGCACAGAGCTTGAATTCATGACCCTGAGATCGAGACCTGACCTGAGACCAAGAGTCAGACACTTAACTGACTGAGCCAGCCAGGTGCCTCTGAACTACTTATATTTTTAACTTAAGACAAAATACACTTGTAGAAACTAGATTAATAAAAAGTTTTTTAGGGGCACCTGGGTGGCTTAGTAGGTTAAGAGTCTGACTTTGGCTCAAGTCATGATCTCACGGTTTGTGGGTTCCAGCCCTGCGTCAGGCACTGTAGTGACAGCTCAGAGCCTGGAGCCTTCTGTGGATTCTGTGTCTTCCTCTCTCTCTGCCCCTCCCCAACTTGTACTCTGTCTCTCTCTGTCTTTCAAAAATAAATTAAAAACGCTAAAAATTTTTTTTAAAAATAAAAAGTTATTTAGAAATTATAACTTAGTTCAGAAAATCTAAGATTTGACAGTTAAATTAATTTTTAGAATAAAAAGCTGATTGTTGACTTAATACAAGAAAGTGCAAAATATTCAGATAACCAATAAAGTGTTAAAGTAATGGATCAATAATCTCTGAACATAAGTTTGAGTATTTTTATGAAATATAATGTTTATATCATCCCCAATATGACCATAAATATTAGCCAAAGAAGCACTCACATGTCAAAAGGGGTTTTTCTGTTCATAGTACAAAATAGGTCTTGAGATTTCTGGGGTAGAAGCATACTATGAATACAAATTTTAAATCTTCTTTTCACAGAAGAAGAAAAACTAGTAGAGATCTTGTTAAAAACAAAATCTTATATGACCACTTTTCCCCCTGAAATAGTACAGCTAAACCACTCATTATATGAGCAAGGAAATACACCACGATGACAATTTTACTTTCTTGACGTTTAAAGTTAGATTTCTTTCCTGCCAGAAGCAAAAAATAAATATTTATATAGGGACCACCCTTCTGCATAGCAACTTGTAGGAGTGGCAGAAATGACCACGCTGCCTTGCAACCATGCTGGTAAAAAATATTTACATGACCATGAACTTCCAGGGAAAGTGTTTTATACTTGGTCATTTCATGAGTTGCAGAAGGCTCAAACATAAACAAATGTTGTGACTTATCCTGATAGCACATCATCTCAACACTACAGATGACGTTCAAACCAAACCAAAATAACAAAAAGAGAATCTAAATTCCCTCGACAAGGGAAGTAATATCTTTCTTTGAACTTCTATAGCATTGCCTTTCTCAGAGTACTTATTTCCCGCCTTCATTTCTGTACCTGCTGTTCTTCCATAGTTTAAGGAGAAAAGTTATCCAACGTTGTCATCTAAAAACGTCAACATGCAGACTTTCAATGATAACTTAGCATGTGCAATGGAAAGCAAAATCCCAGTAATTCTTAACCTTTCTAGGACCATCAACCACTTTGAGAACCTCCTGACAGGTATGGACATTTTTTCCAAGAAACTGTACACATACAATTTTGAATATAATTTTGGGTACTGCCTGAAGCCTTTAAGGGATCCAATGACCCCAGTTAGCAATTCTTGGTACATGAAACACCAGTAGCAAATCTGTTCTTCAACTTAAGACAACAGAAATAAAAGAGGACATTAAAATTAAAGTTCATGTTTCTATCAGGCGAGTCAGGTTACCCCCCCCCCCCCCCACACACACACATAAAAGAGCAAAAGGAAATGAATACCCACCCATCACAACCACAGCAAGAAAACTGGCCAATCAAAACTAACTAACTAACTAACTAACTAACTAACTAACTAACTAACTAACAACATCTCTCCAGGAAAATGATCAGCTTTAGAGCAGAGAACACATTCCAGCACCAAGGGCTTCCCTGCCCCTGAAGTGATACCTTCCAGTCTGTGTATGTCAGCCCTGCCTATGCTATCTCCCAACCAGGCTTTTTTTTTTTTTTTTTGCCTCATTCTTAACTATAATAGAAAGCTAAGGAACACCATACATGTGAGGAAAGCGTGCCACATGAAAGAGATATAAACTAAAAGAAAAAACAGTCTTAGAGGAAAAAAGAAATCTAGGTAACAAAATGGGGAGGGAGGTGAGAAACATACACATTTCCACCTCTGCCAACAAAACTTGTAATAAGTATCCTCAGAGATATCTGAGAAAATACTGCATTCAAAAGCAAGTAAAAGTGTTAATATAAAAAACTGACAAGTCGAAAATAGGACATTCTTGGAATTTAAGAGTTATTACTAAAATTAAAAAATTCAATTAAAAGAGTTCAAAGGTAAAGTCAAGGAAATCTCACAGAATGCAGAATAGGAAGGTGAGAACAGATTTAAGATCTACAACAGTACATACATATATATATATATATATATATATATATATATATATATATACACACACACACATATATATAAAATAATGTAATTCTTATTACATATATATTTTTACCCCCCTTTTTCTCTTTCTTTCTTCTTTCTTCCTTTCTTTCTTTCTTTCTTTGTTATGTTTGTTTAATCAGGCATTTTTACTCTTTTCTTTTTATACCTTTTCTAAATCTCCTTCTTTTTATTTTCCTTTCTCTTCCTCTGGATTAAGCCTTATAGTTTCTTTGATTCTCTGCTTGGTTTTTTTTCCAGGGTTACTTCAATGAACAAATCAAAGCACACCTCGTGGAAGGTCCAAACAATCCACCACTACCAGCAAGTAGAAGCTTTACAGAGGACCGACCGGTGGGATTGAGCAGTCAAATACACAACAGCAGATTGCACGCAACACACTCCAAAAACATTTCCTGAAGTGGCAGGCCCTGGACAGTGTATGATCCCTTTTTAATACAGTAGTTTTTGCAGGTACAGGACACATAACAAGCTATTAAACCACGTAAAAGACAGAAACCTACCCAAACTGACAAAACTGAAGAATTCTCCTCAAAAGAAATTCCAGGAAGAAATGACAGCCAGAGAATTGCTCAAAATAAACAACATATCTGAACAAGAATTTAGAATAACAGTCATAAGACTAATAGCTGGGCTTGAAGAAAGCATAGGTGACAGCAGAGAATCTATTGCTGCAGGGATTAAAGACCTAAGAAATAGTCACAATGAATTGAGAAGTACTATAAATGAGATGCAAAACACACTAGATACAGTGACAGCAAGGATGGAAGAAGCAGAGGAGCAAATAGGTGAAATAGAAAATAAAATTATGGAAAATGATGAAGCTGAAAAAAAGAGGGAAAGGAAATTACTAGAACATGAGGGGAGAATTCGAGAGCTAAGTGATTCAATGTAATGAAATAATATCTGTATCATAGGAGTTCCAGAAGAAGAAGAAAGAGAGAAAGGGGCAGGAGGTTTATTTGAACGAATTATAGCTGAGAACTTCTCTAATCTGGGGAAGGAAACAGGCATCTGAGTCCAAGTGGCACAGAGAACTCCCTTCAAAATCAACAAAAACAGGTCAACACCATGACATATCATAGTGAACCTGGCATAATACAAAGATAAAGAGAGAATTCTGAAAGCATCTAGGGACAAATGGGCCTTAACCTACAAGGGTAAACACATAAGGGTTGTAGCAGACTTGTCCACTGAAACTTGGCAGGTCAGAAGGGAGGGGCAGGAAATATTCAATGTGCTGAATAGGAAAAATATGCAGCCAAGAATCCTTTATCCAGCAAGGCCGTCATCCAGAACAGAAGAGATAAAGGCTTTCCCAGGCAAATAAAAACTAAAGGAGTTCATGACCACTAAACCAGCCCTGTAAGAAAACCTACAGGGGACTCTGTGAGTAGAAAACAACAAAGGACCAGAGACATCACTACAAGCACAAAACTTACAGATAACACAATGACACTAAATCCATATCTTTCAAAAATCACTCTGAATGTAAATGGACTATATGCCTCAATCAAAAGACATAGGGTATCAGAATGGATGAAAAAACAAGATCCATCTATTCGCTGCCTACAAGAGGCTCATTTTAGACCTGAGGACACCTGCAGATTGAAAGTGAGGATGTGGAGAAGCTTCTATCATGCAACAGGATGTCAAAAGAAAGCCAGAGTAGCCATACTTTATCAGACAAACAAGATTTTAAAACACAGAATATAGCAAGAGATGAAGAAGGGCATCATATCGTAATTAAGGAGTCTATCCATCAAGCAGAGCTAACAATTGTAAATGTTTATGTCCCTAACAAGAAAGCACCCAAATATATGTCCATTAATCACAAACATAAATAAATGTATAGATAATAATACCATGATTATAGGGGACTTGAATACTCCACTTACAACAATGTACAGATCATCTAGGCAGGAAATCAATAAGGAAATAACAGCTCTGCATGACACATTGGACCAGATGGATTTAACAGATATATTCAGAATTTTTCATCCAAAAGCAGAATATACATTCTTCTTTTTTTTAATTTTTAAAAAATTGTTTTCAATGTTTATTTATTTTTGAGAGTCAGAGAGAGACAGAGTATGAGTAGGGAAGGGGCAGAGAGAGAGGGAGACACAGAATTCAAAGCAGGCTCCAGGCTCTGAGCTGTCACCACAGAGCCCGACACGGGGCTCAAACCCACGAACCATGAGATCATGACCTGGGCTGAAGTCAGACACCCAACCGACTGAGCCACCCAGGTGCTCCAGAATACACATTCTTCTTGAATACACACAGAACATTCTCCAAAATAGATCACATACTGGGTCACAAGACAGCCCTCAAAAAGGATTGAGATCACACCATGCGTATTTTCAGATCACAGCACTGTGAAACTTGAAATCAACCACAAGAAAAAATTTGGAAAGCGCCCAAATACATGGAGGTTAAAGAACATCCTACTAAAGAATGAATGGGTCAACCAGGAAATTAAAGAAGAAATTAAAAAACATATGGAAACAAATGAAAATAAAAACATGACAGTCTAAACCCTTTGGGATGCAGCAAAGACAGTCCTAGGAGGAAAATACTTTGCAATCCAGGCCTATCTCAAGAAGCAAAAGAGGTCCCAAATATACAACCTAACCTCACACCTAAAGGAACTAGAAACAGAGCAGCAAACAAACCCCAAAGCCAGCAGAAGAAGAGAAATAATAAAGATTAGAACAGAAATAAACAATATAGAATCAAAAAACAAAAACAAAAAACAAAAAAAACAATAGAACAGATCAATGAATCTAAGAACTGGGTTTTTGCAACAATGAACAAAATTGATAAACCCCTAGTCAGACTTCTCAAAAAGAGAGGACCCAAATAGATAAAATAGAAATACAAACAACTATTAGAGAATACCATGAAAAATTACATACCATCTGGACAATCTGGAAGAAATGGACAAATTTCTAGACACTTACACACTACCAAAACTCAAACAGAAGAAATAGAAAATCTGAACAGACCCATAACCAATGAAGAAATTGAATCAGTTATCAACAATCTCCCAAGAAATAAGAATCCTGAGCCAGATGGCTTCCCAGGGGGATTCTACCAGACATTTAGAGCAGAGTTAATATCTATTCTTCTCAAGCTGTTCCAAAAAAATAGAAATGGGAGGAAAGCTTCCAGATTCATTCTATGAATCCAGCATTATCTTGATTACCAAACCAGATGAAGACCCCACTAAAAAAAGAGAATTACAGGCCAATATGTCTGATGAACATGGATATGAAAATTCTCAACAAGATACTAGCAAATAGAATTCAACAGTATATTAAAAGAATCATTTGCCATGATCAAGTGGGATTAATTCCTGGGCTGTAAGGCTGGTTCAATATTTGCAAATAAGTCAACGTGATACATCACATTAATAGAAAAGAGGATAAGAACCATATGATCCTGTCAATAGATGCAGCAAAAGCATTTGACAAAATACAGCATCCTTTCTTAATAAAAACCTTCAAGAAAGTTGGGCTAGAAGGTACATACCTTAACATCATAAAAGCCATATATGAAAGGCCCACAGCTAATATCCTCAATGGGGAAAAACTGAGAGCTTTCCCCTTGAGATCAGGAACATGACAGGGATGTCCACTCTCGCCACTGTTGTTTAACATAGTGTTGGAAGTCCTAGCTTCAGCAATCAGACAATAAAACAAAATAAAAGGTATCCAAATTGGCAAAGAAGAAGTCGAACTTTCATTCTTCTCAGATGACATAATACTCTACATGGAAAACCTAAAAGACTCCACCAAAGTGCTGCTAGAGCAGACACATGAATTCAGCAAAGTTGCAGGATATAAAATCAATATACAGAGATCGGTTGAATTTCTATACACCAATAATGAAGCAACAAAAAGAGATCAAGGAATCAATCCCATTTACAATTGCACCAAGAACCATAAAATACCTAAGAATAAAACTAACCAAAGAGGTAAAATATTTGTATGCTGAACACTATAGAAAGCTTATGAAAGAAACTGAAGAAGACACAAAGAAATGGAAAAACATTCTATGCTCATGGATTGGAAGAACAAATATTGTTAAAATGTCAATACTACCCAAAGCAATTTACACATTCAATGCGATCCCAATCAAAACAGCACCACCTTTCTTCACAGAGCTATAACAATCCTAAAATTTGTATAGAACCACAAAAGACTCCAAATAGCCAAAGCAATGTTGAAAAAGAAAACCAAAGCTTGAGGCATCACAATCCTGGACTTTAGCCTGTATTACAAAGCTGTAATCATCAAGACAGTATGGTATTGGCACAAAGACAGACACATAGACTATTGGAACAGAATAGAGAACCCAGAAATGGACCCACAAATATATGGCCAACTAATCTTCGACAAAGCAGGAAAGAGTATCCAGTGGGAAAAAGTCTCTTTAGCAAATGTTTCTGGGAGAACTGGACAGCAACATGCAGAAGAATGAACCTGGACCATTTTCTTCCACCGTGCTCAAAAATAAACCCCAAATAGATGAAAGATCTAAATGTGAGACAGGAAGCAATCAAAATCCTAGAGGAGAAAACAGGCAGCAACCTCTTTGACCTCGGCCACAGCAACTTCTTACTTGACATGTCTCCAAAGGCAGGGGAAATAAAAGCAAAAATGACCTCATCTTGATAAAAAGCTTCTGCATAGCAAAGGAAACAATCAACAAAACTAAAAGGCAACTGACAGAATGGGAGAAGATATTTGCAAATGACATATCAGATAAAGGGTTAATGTCCAAAATCTATAAAGAACGTAACAACTCTTGAAAAACAAATAATGCAGTGAGGAAATGGGCAGAAGACATGAATAGACGCTTTTCCAAAGAAGACATTCAGACGACTACCAGACACATGAAAAAATGCTCAACATCACTCATCATCAAGGAAATACAAATCAAAACTACAATGAGATAGCACCTCACACCGATCAGAGTGGCTAAAATTAACAATTCAGGAAACAATAGATGTTGGTGAGAATGTGGAGAAAGGGGAACCCTCTTGCATTGTTTTTGGGAATGCAAACTCATACAGCCACTCTGGAAAAGTGTAGAGGTTCCTCAAAATATTAAAAATAGAATTACTCTATGACCCAGCAATACTAGGAATTTATCCAAAGGATACAGGAGTGCTTTTTGAAGGGGCACATGTATCCCAATATTTATAGCAGTGCTATCAATAATAGCCAAATATGGAAATAGCCCAAATGTCCATCAACTGATGAATGGATAAAGAAGCTGTTGTATACGTACACAATGGAATACTACTCAGCAATGAAAAAGAATGAAATCTTGCCATTTGCAACAATGTGGATGGAACTGGAGGGTATTCTTCTAAGCAAAATATGTCAGTCAGAGAAAGACAGATATCATATGATTTCATTCATATGTGGAATTTGAGAAAGTTAACCGAAGATGATAGGGGAAGGGAAGGAAAAAGTAAGAAACAGAGAGGGAGGTAAACCATAAGAGACTCTTAAAACAGAGAACTGAGGTTTAATGGGGTCAGGGATTGGGCGGGGGGAAATGTGTAATAAGCACTGAGGAGGGCATGAGCAATGGGTGTCGTATGTAAGTGATGAATCATGGGAATCTACTCCTAAAACAAGACTACAATGTATGTTAGCTAACTTGACAAGAAAGAAAGAAAGAAAGAAAGAAAGAAAGAAAGAAAGAAAGAAAGAAAGAAAGAAAGAAAGAAAGAAAGAAAAGCAAATGAGACACCAATATACTCCTTTCAGAATGGCTAAAATTTAAAACATTGACAATGTCAAATGTTGACAAGGATATAGAACCACTTTGGAAGATAGTTTGACAGTTCCCCCCCCCTTTTTTTTTAACGTTTAATTATTTTGAGAGAGAAAGAGTGAGAGCGAGAGAGCGAGAGAGCAGGAGAGGTGCAAAGAGAGAGAGGGAAAGAGAGAATCCCAAGCAGGCTCCACACTGTCAGCACAGAGCCCAACCCAGGGCTTGATCTCAGGAACCATGAGATTGTGACCTGAGACAAAATCAAGAGTCAGATGCGTAACCAACTGAGCCAGTCAGGTGCTCCATTGGCAGTTTCTTAGAAAAGTAAACACACTCTTAGAATATAATGTAACAATTGTGTTTCTTGGTATTTACCATGAGCTGAGAATTTATGGCCACACAAAAATCTGCACATGGATATTTGCAGCAGCTTTATTCTTAATTGACAAAACTTGGAAGCAGTGGACAAACTATGATATATCTATAAAATGCAATCTAAATCAGCAATAAAATGAAATTAGCTATCAAGCCACAAAAAGACATGGAAAAGCCCCAAATGTACATTGCTAAGTGAAAGAAAGCTGTCTGGAATGGCTATATACTGTATAATTCCAACCATATGACAAATTGGAAAGAGCAAACTATAGAGACAGTAAAAGAGATTACTGGTTGCCAAAGTCTAGGAAGGGGTCTCGGGGAGAGGTAGGAAGGATCGGGTGGGAAGCACAGGAGCTTTTCAGGACAATGAAACTATTCTGGGCCACACTGTAATCTCAGATATAGGACATTATTCATTTGTCAAAACTCATAGAACTATACAACACAGAGAGTGAACCCTAATGGACTTCAGTTAATAATAGCGTGTCGCTACTGGTTCATCACTTATAACAGATGTACCAACTAATGCAAGATGTTAATAATTGGGGAAAGAGTGGGTGTGTGTATGGGAAAGGAGTATGCTGGATCTTTCTGCACTTTCTGCTCAATTTTTTTGTAAATCTAAAACTACTCTAAAAAGTAAAGGCTATTATTAAAAAAAAAAAATCCAAGGCTGGCTTTATTGCAGAAATTGACAAACTGATTTTAAAATTCATATGGTAGGTGTGCCTGGGTGGCTCAGTTGGTTAAGCATCTGACTTTGGCTCGGGTCATGATCTGCGGTTTGTGGGTTCAGGTCCAGAGTTGGGCTCCGTGCTGAAAGCTCAGAGCCTGGAGCCTGCTCCAGATTCTGTGTTCCCTCTCTCTCCGCCTCTCCCCCACTCGTGCTCTGTCTCTCTCAAAAATAAACATTGAAAATTTTATTTTATTTTATTTTATTTTATTTTATTTTGTTCATTTAATTTTTTTTTCAATATATGAAGTCTATTGTCAAATTGGTTTCCATACAACACCCAGTGCTCATCCCAAAAGGTGCCCTCCTCAATACCCATAAAATTTTTTTTTTTAATTCATAGGGCAATACCAGGGACCAAAAATAGTCAAAACAATCTTTGAATAGAACAAAATTGGGGGGGGGCACCTGGTTGGCTCATTCAGTTAAGCATTGGACTCTTAGTTTTGGCTCAGGTCATGATCTCATGCTACATGAGATGGAGCCCCAATTTGGGCTCTGTGCTAAAAGCTTCCTGATTTCAGAATATACCACAATGCTACAGTAATCAAGAGAACATAAGATAAACATATAAATAAATGGGATAGAAGTGAAATTTCAGAAATAAACTCTTATCCTTTTGGTCAATTACTTTCAACAAACGTGCCAAGAAAATTCCACAGGGAAGAAACAGTATTCTCAACAAATGGTGCTGGAACAGAATAAAGTTGAATGCACAAATATCAACTCAAAATAAATCACAGACCTAAATATAAGAGCTAAAACTATAAAATTCTCAGAGGAAAATATACAAGTAGGTCATTGTGACTACTAGGTCATTGTGACAAGTAGATCATTAGACTATATCAAAACTTACAGTTTCTGTATTGCAAATGATATCATCGGGAAGGTAAAAAGACAACCCACAGAATGAGAAAATTACTTGCAACTCAGTTTTCTGATAAGTGATTTGTAGTCATAATATATAAAGAACTCTCATAACTCAACAATGAAAAAACAAATAAGCCAATTTAAAAAATGGGCATAGGTTCACTGGAATCCTCATACACTGGTGGTGGAAATGTATGCAGTCACTTTGGAAAATACTTCGGCAGTTCCTCAAAATGTTAAACACAGAAAATATGACCCAGAAATTCCACTCCTAGCTATATACCCAAAAGAAATGAAAATATATAGCCACATTAAAAACTTGTACATGAATACTCACGGCAGCATTATTCACCATAGCCAAAAAGTGAAAACAATTCAAATATTCATCAACTGATGAATGGATTAATTAAATATGGTATATCTATCTATACAGTAGAATACTATTCGACCATAAAATAATGAAGTACTGCTAGTTATTATAACATGTGTGAGTCATGAGAGAATTACGCTCAATAAAAGAAGCTAGACATAAAACATAACATATTATATAACTCCATTCATATTAAATGTCCTGAACAGGCATACAGAAAGATGGAAAGTAGAACAGTGGTTGCCTAGGGGTAGGGAGGAAGGAATGGGGAGTGACTGCTAATGAGTATGAGGTTTCTTTTTAGGGTGATCAAAATGTTCTAAAGGTAGATTGTGGTGATGATTGCATAACTCAATGAATGCACTAAAAACCAGTGAATCACACATTTAAATTGGTGAAATCTGTAGTATTAGAATTATATCTCAACAAAGCTGTTTTTAAAAACTAGGACTTAGAGCATCTATCTTAAATTGACAGTATCCAGAGTTGTAGAAAAAAAGGGAGAATATTGTTTAAAAATAATAATAAAAGGGAATATTCCAGTCTCAAGCTCAAAACAAAACCCCTGTTCCCTAAAAAAAATTCATAAGGTGTCCGTCACTATGCCCACACAAAAAGACCCACACCAAGGATAAGGAGATGAAAGCAAACATTTCCAGAGAGAAGAAACAAACAGACTAACAAAGTCACCTACAGAGAATAAAAACCAGACTGGTAACAGACTTCTTACTACCATTATAGAATGCCAGTAGCATAAAGACAGTTAGGAAATGTCTTCGAAGTTACTAGGGAAAATAAAGTAACACAGAATTCTATATTCAGACAAATCATCAATCAGGTATAAATAAGGTGAGAGAATAAATGCATTTTTTTTAAATTATTTATTTATTTTGAGAAAGCATGGGTGGAGAGGAGAGAGAGGAGAGAGAGGAGAGAATCCAAATCAGGCTCCATGATGCCAGAGCAGAGCCTGATACGGGGCTCGAACCCACAAAGCTGTGAGATCATGACCTGAGCTGAAACTGAGTCAGATGTTTAACCACCTGAGCCACCAGGCACCCCGAGAACAAATGCATTTTTTTTTTTGAGAGAGAGACTATGAGTGGGGGAAGGACAGAGAGAGAGAGGGAGACACAGAATCCAAAGCAGGGTTCAGGCTGTCAGCGCAGAGCCCGATGTGGGGTTCAAACTCATGAGACGTGAGATCATGACCTGAGCTGAAGTGGGATGTGCAACTGACTGAGCCGCCCAGGCACCCTGAGAACAAATGCATTTTTAAGAGATGTAGCACCCAGAACATTACCTCCCAATATTGCCTTTGTTAGAAAACACTCTAAGACATGTTACAACAAAATGAGAGTAAATTAAGAAAGAACAAGACACGAAATCAAAGAAATAGTGGAACCAGCTTAGGAAAGTAACAATGGGGATGCACTATAGGACAGCTTGAATCAGACCTAGACAGCCATCAGTTAAGTCTGGAAACAATAACACTGAAGGCTCCCTTGGGAGGAGAACAGACTAAGAATTTAAAACAACATAAGGTATTAACAACTAATGATGCAAATCAAGAAAGACAATTAGAAATTCAAGAACAATAAAGTCATTCAAGAAAAGAAATGTAGGGGCACCTGGATGGTTAAGCATCTAACTCTTGATTTTGGCTGAGGTCATGATCTCATGGTTCATGAGTTCAAGCCCCTTGTAGGGCTCTACACCGACAATGTGGAGCCTACTTGGGATTCTCTCTTTCTGTCTTTCCCCTGCTCATGCACACACACTCTTTTTCTCTCTAAATAAATAAATAAATAGATAAATAAATAAATAAATTTAATGTTTTATTTATTTTTGAGAGAGAGACAGAGTGCAAGCAGAGAAGGGGCAGAGAGAAGGAGACAGAATCTGAAGCAGGCTTCAGAGAACAGAGGCTCAAACCCACAAACCATGAGATCATGACCTGAGCAGAAGACAGATACTTAACCGACTGAGCCAGTCGGTTAAGTTCCAACTTCGGCTCAGTCTGTTAACTGTCCAACTTCGGCTCAGGTCATGATCTCAAGGTTGGTAGAGTCAAGCCCCATGTGGGGATCTGAGCTGACAGCACGGAGTGTGCTTGGGATTTTCTCTCTCTCCGTCTCCCTCTGCCCCTCCCCCCACTCAGGCACACACATGCACATGGTCTCTGTCTCTAAATAAATAAATAAATAAATAAGCATAAAAAAAAAAAAAGAAGTGATAATGGAAACTACCACTTGGAAGATTAAAAGTGGTTCAACCTGAATAACAAAATGGAGAGTAAAAAGAATTACTCGAGGGATTGTTTTTCATCATGTATCCTTCTAACAATTTGACTTTTTAAAAAGGGACCTTTAGGAACTACACAAACAGTCAGAAAGCAATGAACAAAATGGCAATAAGTACATATTTATCAATAATTACTTTAAAAGCTCCAATCGAGGGGTGCCTGGGTGGCCTAGTTAGTTAAGCATCCAACTCTTGATTTCGGCTCAGGGCATGATCTCATGGTTCGTGAGTTTGAGCCCAGCATGGGGCTCTCTGCTGTCAGTGCAGAGCCTGCTTCAGATCCTCTGTCCCCCTCCTCTCTGCCCCTCCCCTGCTCACATGTGTGCTCTCTCTCCTTCTTTCAAAAATAAAAAATAAAAACATTTTTTTAAAAAGCTCCAATCAAAAGACAAAGGGTGACTGAATGGACAAAAAAACAAGACCCATCTACATGCTGCTCATAAGAGACTCACATCAGACCTAAACATACATAAAGACTGAAAGGGAAGGGGTGGAAACATCCACCATGCACATGAAAATGAAAAAAAAGCTGGAGCAGCAATACTTGTATCAGACAAAACAGACTTTAAAACAAAGACTGTAGCAAGAGGCAAAGAAAGCACTACACAGTGACAATGGGATCAATCGAACAAGAAGATGTAACAATTATAAATATTTATGCATGCCACATAGGAGCATTTAAATGCACAAGGCAAATATTAACAAACATAAAGGGAGAAACTGAGAGCAATACAACAACCACAGGGGACTTTAACACGCCACTTACATCAGTGGGTAGATCATTCAGACAGAAAACCAACAAGGAAGTAGCGACTGTGAACAACACATTAGACTAGAAGGACCTAACAGACACACACAGGATATTCTATCCAAAAACAGCAAAATACACATTCTTTCCATGTACACATGGAACATTCTCCAGGACAGATCACATGTTAGACCACAAAACAAGTATCGGTAAATTTAAGAAGACTGAAATCATAGTAAACATCTTTTCCAACCACAATGAAAACTGGAAATCAATTACAAGGAATAATTCTGGAAAAACTGCAAACACACAGAAGCTAAACAAAATGCTACTAAACAACAGATGGGTCAACCATGAAATCAAAGAGGAAATCAAAAAATACATGAAGACAAATGGAAATGAAGACACAACAGTCCAAAACCTTTGGGATGCAGCAAAAGCAGTTCATAAAGGGAAGTTTATAGCAATATAGGTTTATCATAAGAATGAAAAAAAATCCCAAATAAACAACCTAACAACTAAAGGAGCTAAAACAAACAAACAAACAAACAAACAAACAACAAACAAAGCCCAAAGCTAGTAGAAGGAAGGAAATACTAAAGATTAGACCAGAAATAAATGAAATAGACACAAAAACACAATAGAAAACACCGATGAAACCAAGAAGTGATTCTTTGAAAAAATAAACAGAATAAATATTTATCCAGACTCATCAAGGAAAACAAGAGGGTGGGCTCAAATAAATAAAATCAGAAATGAAGGAGGATAAATCACCACACAGAAATACAAAGGATAACAGTATGAAAAGTTATATGCCAACAAATTGGACAACCTAAAAAGAAACAGATTAATTCCTAGAAACATACAATCTTCCAAAACTGAATCAGAAATAAATAGAAAATTTGAAGAGACCAATTACTAGTAAGGAAATTGAATTAGTAGTCAACGAACTCCCAACAAACAAAAGTCCAGGACCGGAGAGCTTCACAGGTGAATTTTAACAAACATTTAAAGAAGAGTTAATACCTATTCTTCTCAAACTATTCCAAAAAATAAAAGGGGAAGCCAGCATTACCCGGATACCAAAACCAGACAAAAATACCCCCCAAAAAGAAAACTAAAGGCCAATATCTGTGATGAACATAGATGTAAAATCCTGAACAAAATATTAGCAAACCAAATTCAACAATACATTAAAAAAAGAGTTTACCACAATTAAGTGGGATTTATTCCAAGGATGCAAGGGTGGTTCACTATTTGCAAATCAATCAACAAGATACATCATATCAACAAGAGGAAGGATAAAAACAATATGACTACCTCAGAAGATGCAGAAAAAACATTTGACAAAGTACATCCATGATGAAACTGTACAGAGTGGGTTTAGAGAGAAAATGTTTCAACACAAAAAGAGCCACATATCAAAATCCCGCAGCTAAAATCACATTTCAATGGTGACAAACTGAAAGCTTTTCTTCTAAGATCAGGAACAAGACAAGGATGTCCACTCTCACTACTTTTACTCAACATAGTACCGGAAGTCCTACCTGTGGCAATCAGACAAGAAAAAGAAATAATTGGCATCCAAATTGGTAAGGAAGAAGTAAAACTCACTCTTTGCAGATGGCATGACACTATATACAGAAAACCCTAAAGATTACACCAAAAAACTACTAGAACTGATAAATGAATTCTGTAAAGTTGAAGAATGCAAAATTAACATACAGAAATCTATTGCATTTCTGTACAGTAATAATGAAGTAGAAGAAAAATAAGAAAACAATCCCATTTACAATTGCATTAAAAGAATAAAATAACTAGGAATAGATTTAACCAAGGAGGTGAGAAACCTATACTCTGAAAATTATCAGAAACTGATGAAAGAAACTGAAGATGACACAAAGAAATGGAAAGACATTCCATGCTCCTGGATAGGAAGAACAAATATTGTTTAAATGTCTATACTACCCAAAGCAGTCTACACATTTAAAGCAATCCCTATCAAAATACCAACATCATTTTTCATTTTCTAGCTTTCAGAACTAGAATAATACTAAAATTTGTATTGAATCACAAAAGACCCCCAATAGCCAAAACAATCTTGAAAAAGAGAAGCAAAGGGTGAAGCATCACAAGTAATATCAAGTAATATCACAAAGCTGTAGTGACCCAAACAATATGGTACGGGCACAAAAACAGACACATAGATCAATGAAACAGGGTAGAGAGCACAGAAAGAAACCCACACCTATATGGTCAATTAATCTACAGCAAAGGAAGCAAGAATATACAATGGGGAAAAGGCAGTCTCTTCAATAAATGGCGCTAAGGAAACTCAACAGCTACATGTGAATGAAACTGGACCACTTTCTTACACCACACATAAAAGTAAACTCAAAATGGATGAAAGACCTAAATGTGAGACCTGAAACCATAAAACTCCTTAAAGAAAACATAGGCAATAATGTCTTGGACATCAGTCTTATCAACATTTTCTAGATACGTCTTCTGAGGCAGGGGAAACAAAAGCAAAAGCAAACTAGTGGGACTACACCAAAATAAAAAGCTTTTGCACAGCAAAAGAAAACACCAACAACAAAAAAAGGCAACCTAGTGAATGGGAGAAGATATTTGCAAATAATATATCTGATAAGGGGTTAATACCCAAAATATATAAAGAACTCATACAACTCAACACCAAAAAAACCACAAATAATCCAATTAAAAATGGGAAGAGGACCTGAAGAGACATTTTTCCAAAGACATACAGATGGCCAACAGACACATGAGATGTTTAAGGTCACTAATCATCAGGGAAATGCAAATCAAAACCACAATGAGATATCACTTCACACCAGTCAGAAAGGCTATCATCAAAAAGACAGTGAATAACAAGTGTTGGCACAGATGTGGAGTAAAAGGAACCCTCATGTACCATTGGTGGGAATGTAAGTTGGTGCAACCACTGTAGGAAACGGTAAGGACGCTACTCAAAAAGTTAAAAATAGAAATACAGAGAACAAACTAACGGCTGTGGTGGGAGGTGGGGGGTGGGGGGTAGCTGTGGGTAGGCAAAATAGATAAAGGGGATTAAGAGGTACAAACTTCCAGGTATAAAATAAATAAATCACAGAGATGAAAAGTACTGCATAGGGAATACAGTCAATAATATTGTAATAACATTGTATGGTGACAGATGGTAACGACACTCATCATAGTGAGCACTGAGTAACATAAAGAATTGTCAAATCAATATGTTGTACACTTGAAACTAATGCTACATTGTATGTCAATTAAACTTTGATTAAAGAAAGAGGGGAAAAGGACTTCTTACTCTGATTTTAAAAAAAAAGCAGGGGGGTGCTTGGGTGGCTCAGTCTGACTTCAGCTCAGGTCATGATCTCCCAGTTCAAGAGTTAAGCCCCTTGTCGGACTCTTTGCTGACAGCTCAGACCTGGAGCCTGCTTCACGTTCTGTGTCTCCCTTTCTCTCTGCCCCTCCCCCACTCACGCTCTGTTTCTGTCTCTCTCAAAAATAAATAAAATAAAATAAAATAAAATAAAATAAAATAAAATAAAAATAAAAAACACCGGGACACCTGGTTGCATCCGACTCTTGATCTTGGCTCAGGTCATGATCCCATAGTTCAAAAGTTAAGAGTCCTGAGTTGGGTTCTGTGTTGATGGCATGGAGCTTGCTTGGGATTCTGTCTCTCCTTCTCTCTACTCTCCCCCTGATTGTTCGTTCTCTTTTAAAACAAAAATAAGTAAATAAACCTAAAAAAAAAAAAAAAAAAAGAACTAGAAGGAAACTTTGAGATCTCCCAGCCAGCCAATTTATTTTACACTTAATACGTAGCATATTGTATTTCCCAAAGATGTCCATGCACTTTATGCCATCCACATGCTCTTCTTATGCTCCTCTATCAGAGGCAGGGCCTATGTTCCCTCCACTTACACCTAGGTGGACTTATGACCATTGTGGGAATAGTAGGTAACCTCTCGGGTGAGGCCATGAAAGGCAAGAAGATTCCTCCGGCTCTCTTTCATGACACACATATCTTGGGAGTCCAGAGCCAACATGGAGGTAACTGGCTAGTCTTAAACCAGCACACTAGAGAGGTCATATAGAGACAGAACTGAGAAAGTGAGTGAGAGTGAGGAAGAAAGAGAGAGAGAGGGACAGAGGGAGAATGAGCATGCTGAAGAATCTTTCTAGCCCCAGTGTTAGACTTATCAGTGAGCCTTCAGATTTGTGAGATGCAGCACAGCGACCGCCAGTCACATATAGCTACTTAAATATAAATTACTTAAAATTAAACAAAATTTCAAAAGCTATTCTTCAATCACACGAGTTATATTTCAAGTGCTCAATAGCCACACATAGCTGCTAGCTTCTACTTCACTGGACAGGGCAGGTGTAGACTGTTTCTATCATTGGAGAAAGTTCTAGGGAATAATGCTGCTTCCAATAACTCCAGCCCCCAGCCCTTCAAGCTGCCCTAGTGCTGTGTGGTGCAGACATGAGCTATCCCACCAAGCCCTGCAAATTGCAAATTCGTGGCCAAAATCAATGTTGTTTTCAGGCACTGATTTTTGGGGTGGTTTGTTACGTACCCAGATAGTAAGCAGAATACAAGGAAAATAAAGCTGAAGATGTGAAACAATCTGCCGGAGTTTTGGAGTCCCAAAAATCAGTCAAATATTGGGACTAATCACATTTTACTTCAATGTCCAATAAGTGCTGATGAATAAATGAACAAGAAAATCCCCGAGTCTTGAGCCTGCAATAGTTTTGTTTTTATTTATTTAAAAAAATGTGTATTTATTTCTGAGACAGAGAGAAGGAGCGCATGCACATAAGGGGCAGCGGGAGGGGGAGACAGAGAATCCCAACCAGGCACGTGGAGCCCGATGCGGTGTTCGAAGTCACGAATGATGAGATCACGACCTAAGCTGAAATCAAGAGTTGGACACTTAACCGATTGAGCCACCCTGGTGCCCCAAGCCCACAATATCTTTAATTTCAAATACTTTGCCACTATGCACCAGAAGCATTGTCTCTACTACTCCAGAGAAAGATTTGACGATTCCTGGCTCTGAAGGAACAAGATCCTGAGAAACGTTAGCATCACGGAATCCATGGTAAAGAAAACAAGTCCTAGCTTCTTTCTAGTGAATTTACCAGACTCACCATTTAACAGGTGAAGCTCACTCAATTTTCCAGTTTTTACACTCATATAGTACTCTTTACTTTTTTAAGTTTTTTATATTACATACTTTTAAATTTTTTAAAAATGTTTATTTATTTTTGAGAGAGACAGAGAGGGCATGAGTGGGGGAGGGGCAGAAAGAGGGAGACACAGAATCCAAAGCAGGCTCCAGGCTCTGAGCTGTCAGCACAGAGCCGGACACGGGGTTCGGACGCACGAACCATGAGATCATGACCCGAGCTGAAGTCAGACGCTCAACCGATTGAGCCCCCCAGGTGCCCCTATAGTACATATTCTTAATCTTAAAAGCAAAAGAAACAAACCAAAAACCTTTGATGGTTTTTATCAATATCAACCAAAAGCTATTTTTTTAATTGACTGATTGATTGAGACAGAGGGTACAAGCGAGTGACAGAGAGAGAGAGAGAGAGAGACAGAAAACAAGAAAACAAGAAAACCACAAGGGGCAAAGAGAAAGAATCTCCTAAGGGGCAAAGAGAGAAAAAGAGAGAGAGAGAGACAGAGAGAGAAAGAGAGAGAGACAGACACGTGGGGCTCACCCAGGGCTTGTGTTTCACCTGAAGTGGGGCTCGAGCTCACCCAGTGTGGGAGTCAAACTCATGAACTGTGAGATCATGACCTGAGCCAAAGGCAGATGCTTAACACCTGAGCCACCCAGGCACCCAAAAGCTATCTTTTAAAAATATTCCTTTACCAAGCAATTCATTTTAATAAAATCCAATTTTAAATTATTTGAACTAGGGGTGTCTGGGTGGCTCACTCGGTTAAGCGTCTGCCTTCGGCTCAGGTCACGAGCTCACAGTTCATGAGTTTGAGCCCTGTGTCAGACTCTGTGCTGACAGCTCGGAGCCTGGAGCCTGCTTCAGATTCTGTGTCTCCCTCTCTCTCTGCCCCTTCCCCACTCACATTCTGTCTCTGTCTCTCAAAAATAAATAAATGTTTTTTTTTTTTAAGTTTTTTAGAAGTAAATTATTTGAACTAATGGAAATTACAGATTTGGAGAGTCAAAAATAACTAGGGATGTAAGTGAATTTCCACCTAAACATGAATATAAAAATCACTGTGAGACTTTCTTCCTTCCTTCCTTCCTTCCTTCCTTCCTTCCTTCCTTCCTTCCTTCCTTCCTTTCCTTCCTTCCTTTCTCTCTCTCTCTCTCTCTCTCTCTCTCTCTCTCTCTTTCTTTCCTTATTTATTTTGAGAGAGAGAGAGACAGAGGGGCATAGATAGAGTGAGAGAGAGATTCCAAAGCAGTCTCCACACTGTCAGCACAAAGCCCAAATGGGGCTCGATTCCATGAACTGTGAGATCATGACCTGAGCCAAAACAAAGGGCTGGATGCTTAACCGACTGAGCCACCCAAACACCCCATGAGACTCTATTTCTAATAATGAATTATGAAGCTACATTGAAACAACCTGGGAAGTATCACAGCTTCCCCATCAGACCAGAGCAAAAACTAGACTTCACGTACAGACTACAAAATTTTCTGCTAGCATGAGCCTAAGCAGACATACCATATCAAAACTTCCATGTATGAAATTAGATGATACTCAAAATAACTGTTAATCTTTAACTTCATTTATTTTTTTCAAAGTAATCTCTACACCCAACGTAGGCCTTGAATCACAACCCTGAGATCAAGAGTCACATGCTCTTCCAGGGCACCCGAGTGGCTCAGTTGGTTGAGTGTCTGACTCTTTTTTTTTTTTTTTTTTTTTTTTTTTTTTTACGTTTATTTATTTTTGAGACAGAGAGAGACAGAGCATGAACGGGGGAGGGGCAGAGAGAGAGGGAGACACAGAATCGGAAACAGGCTCCAGGCTCTGAGCCATCAGCCCAGAGCCTGACGCGGGGCTCGAACTCACGGACTGTGAGATCGTGACCTGAGCTGAAGTCAGACGCTCAACCGACTGAGCCACCCAGGCGCCCCGAGTGTCTGACTCTTGATTTTGGCTCAGATCATGATCCCAGAATCATGGGATCGAGCCCTGCATTGGACTCCGTGCTGAGTATGGAGTCTGCTTAAGGTCCTCTATCTCTCTCAAAAGGAAAAAGAAAAAAAAGTCACATGCTTTTGCAACTCAGCCAGCCAGGCATCCCCTAAATTGTTAATAGCTACATGTTTTAAAGAGTTCTTATCTCTAAAATATAGAGATTAGAATTATGATAAAATGGTATCAGGAATTTGCCTGAAGTTAAGATGTAGCTGGGGTGGGCAGTATAGAGGAACACAGATGAAACAAAGTAGCCCTGAGTTAATGACTGCTGTCACTGCTGGGCTTTATACTCCTCTCTTCTACTTACGCTTGAAAAAGTCCACAGCCAAAGAATTAAAAACCAACCAACAAATATTTACATGTTTTGGTTTGAAATGCAAAGCAAGGGTGAAGAGAGTATGAGATGGTGGCAAACCACACTCAGATAAAGGCCAGGCTTCCTAGAAGTTCAACTATTAAAGAAAAGGACCAAAATGTCCAAAATAAATACAAAATGACTCAAATCTATAAAAACCCTTATCACTTCTATTTTTTTTAACATTTATTTATTTTTGAGAGACAGAGTGAGACAGAGTATGAGTGGGGGAGGAGCAGAGAGAAGGGGCTACACAGAATCCAAAGCAGGCTCCAGGCTCTGAGCTGTCAGCACAGAGCCTGATGCGGGGCTCGAAATCACGGACCGCAAGATCATGACCTGAGCTGAAGTCAGACACTTAACCGACTGAGCCACCCAGGCGCCCCAAAACCCTTACCACTTCTAGAACACACACCCAAGTGCTCCATGTTGGGATCACAGCCAGGATGTAGCTGACTCATACATTACACAGAATTCAAACATGTGTGGTTACTGGATTTCTTAGCCAACAGCCAATAACTAAAAGGGAGGCTAATAAATACAGACGCACAAAAGGCAGAAGACTGCTGATGGCCTAATGGGATGGGGAAAAAAAGAGAACAGCTATATAAGACGTGAAGTTCACCGCTAATTAACACAACTTTATGGGGTAGTAACTAGTACGTTTAGTTGGAAGGCCACAGGATTTGGAGTCAAAGACTGTTCCACAGCCACTTACTTGCTAGACGAACCTAACCAAATTATTTAACCTCGTTTTTTTCTTTAGAAAAATGAAAGTGGTAGCTATACCACTAGGCTTACCCTGAGGACTGAAAGAGAGGTAACTGTCAAGTACCTTAGAAGCAGATTCTCCAATCTCAGCTGACCATTTGCCTACAACCTTACGAGAGTCGCTGAGCCAGAACCAGCCAGCTAAGCGCTCCTAGACTCTGAAGCCTCGGACGCCGCATGAAATCATAAATGTTTGCTGCATTAAGTTGCTACATTTGGAATAACTTGTTGCACAGAATAGACAACTATTATATGAAGGAACAAGGTATCTATTATTTGACTAACTAAATTTTTTTTCTAAATATAGTCATTGAACTTCTTTGGTATACAAACTAGGTAACACAAGGAACCCTTTTCTTTATCTGAATGGCATACTCATCACTTTGTAATGGCATGTTTATGAAGCCGGGTATTATTTTGAAGACGAAACTTCTTGAATCTGACATGGCTCATATGCAAGAAAACTATGGGGGGTAAAAACCTAGACTCTGTGTCACGGTTCAGTACCTCAGGCCTTGACCTCATACTCAGGCCTTACTCTGTAATATACATATACTCTATATCTATATCTATGCACTGTATATCTACACTACATTTTATTTTTTTAATGTTTATTTATTTAGTTTGAGAGAGAAAGCACAAGCAGGGGAGGGGCAGAGAGAGAGGGAGAGAGAGAATCCCAAGTAGGTTCAACACTCAGCACTGAACCGGACACAGGGCTAAATCCCACAACTGTGAGATCTTGACCTGAGCCGAAATCAAGACTCAGATGTTCAACCCCATTGAGCCACCCAGGTGCCCCCACGTTTTAATATTAATAAAAAGTATGCTTAGTCCTACCTGAATGAGGCATTTGCTCACATCGCTAGCACAGAGTGCTTTGTTACAACTCAGTGACTCAGGGACCCAAGTCAGGAACACCAGAATGGCCAGAGTAAGCACAACAACAGAAAGTGACTTCATGGTTCTTCAAAGACAATCAACTCCCAGGAAGCTAAACCAACAAACAAAAAGAAACAAAAAAAAAAAAAAACCAAAACTTTAATTCAAAGGGAAGGACTAGGTTAAGAACAAATACAGAAATGGAAAGCAAAACAAATAAACCAAGACTCATTATTTGTATTAAACAACTTTTGAGTGATCATTTAAAGGACACTTTCAATGAGTGATTAAACAGTCAAAACCAACTACTTTATATAGTAATGTCTTGTCAGCAAACTGCAAATACATATGTGTGTGTGTGTGTGTGTGTGTGTGTGTGTGTGTGTAGTACCACCGGATTACTGAGGCAAATAACCAGTTTTAATACTGCACCACTTTAGCTTTAGGCCCATTATTCAACTTTAAACCTATATAAAAACTATTAATACAGTACCATAATATAAAACGTTTAACAAATTTTAAAACTGCAAATTATTCTAATGATTATTTATGACTATCTCATTTTATGTCCTCACATAATTAGCCAGAAGCCATGAGCTTGAAGCGGCTCAGAGAAAGAAGTTGAGGTGACAGTCATTTCTTAAATAACTTAGCAAATAACCAAGGGGGTAGTAAATTATCAACTGCACTAAGAACTCCGAGTAATTTCTTAAAATGTGAAGATGTTCTTTTAAGCCTATACCATAGGTACCATAGATTCTGCAACGTTATTAAGAAGACAGTGCATTTTAAAAAGGAAAAGGAAAACAAGACCAGCACAAATCCTGATAGTGGTTAAACAGTGATTAAGCTAACATGGTTAGTAAGCTTTTTAAAAAGATAGAACTTCTTCGCGTTCAAACACCCCCCCCCCAGAATCAATTAAAGTAAATGATTATTGATGTCAGATAGATAAAAGGTGAGTTTATGGAGCCTTTATGATTACTGTAAACTTTTACTCCAAGCATTACAAAATACAGTAAAACAAAAGCTCTAAGAAGGTGAAAAGAATAAAGGGCTTTGCACCAGGTATGACTCAATTTTGAAAGAGAAAGCCCTGGCGAGGCCCACAAAGTATTCCGAAAGACCGTTAGTAACCCAACTTTCTAATATATTTAACAGCACATACCAAGTCGGATGATTTCTGGTGCCACCAGCACATATTCGTGGAGGCCAAAGAAGGTATTTTGAAAAGTGATTTTTTTTCCAGAACTAGTTTTCACCCTACACTCACTAAAACTGGGACTTTCCCCCGCATCTCTTATGGTTGTCTCCATCCTACTCCCCAAAGCTTACTGGAAAAAGTATTCAAGTAAACAAGGGCAAGTACAAAGCAGGTAACAATTGTTTAAAGGGCCTCTCCTTTTTTCCTGAGGAGTCAGGAACGGTGCCGCATCGAAACTGTTTTCGTACGTGGGGACCAGTTTCTCAGGCTCTGGCGACCTGTGCGTGGTCCCCAAGGGGGATGGCACTGACAGCAGCCTTTGTGCCTCTGGACGGAGCCCCAGCTGCCGGTTGGCGAGGCAGAGGCCACCGCGGCTCTTCACCCCCGCTCACCGACGCGCCGCTGAAAGCGAGGCAGGGGAGGGGGCCGCAGGGGTGCCGCCGGCCTGCGCGCCCGCGCCCAGCACCCACCGGGCGGCGCCCCCACTTCGTCCAGCGCGTAGGCGGGGCCCAGGCCGCGCGGGAGCTGCTCCGCTCCTCCCGGCCCCGAGAGCCCGCCGCGGCCTCGGCCTCCAGAGACCGGAGCTCGGGGCCCGGACCCTCCCCGGCCGCAGACGCTGCCCCGACTGCTCCCGCTCACCGTGCGCCGTGGCGCCGCCAGGCCGCCTGGCCCTCGTTTCCCCGCAAGTCACCCGAGCCCTGGGCGCGCCGCCGGGCTGTGCGAGGGAGGCAGGCCGCGCCTCCGCGCCGTCCCTCAGCGCTGCGCCCGCGAGCCTCGGGCACCTTAAAGAGACAGGCCCGCCACCGCCCTCCCCCCAGCTCCCCCGGTCCCTCCGCCCGCCCTCGGCTCCCCGCCGCCGCCAGCTCCCGACAGGAGGCGTCTCTCACTCCCGGGGCGCTCCTGTCAGCGCACGCCCCGGCCCCGCCCCCGCCAGGCCCGGCGCCCAGTCCCCAGTCCGGCCCCGGCCCGGCCCGCGCGAAGGCCCCGCCCCCAGGCCCCGCCCCCCGCCAGGCCCACCGCCGCGGTCCCGCCCCCAGCCGCGGCCCCGCCCCGCTCACGCACGAAGGCCCCGTCCCGCCCTCGGGTCACGCCCAACAGTGGCCGCACTCCGGCCCCCAGGGACACCCACCCGGGCGCCCACGCGCACTTTCCCTCCGCCCTCTTCCCCGCCCCCATCTCAGGCTTCTTTGTCCGCCTACTTGGGGCAGACCCTCTGTGAGGCCCAGTCCCTGGACTTAGCAAGTGCATGTCGCTCAGCTGCCCATTTGACGTACCCGAGCTCGGTGACTGTCTACGGCAACCACTTGAGGCAGCAGTGATGGTCCCGTTATGGGGATGCAAGACAGAGGCACCTAGTGGTGGAGTAGCCCATCCCGCTACCTTGCAGAGCTGACACTTGAACTCTTGTTATCTCATGTTGGAGGCCAGATTTATTAAAAAGGCAGGTTTCTGGGCTCTGGCTCAGAGCTACTGAATAAGGATCTGCTAGGGCAGAGCCTTCGTTCAGCAGTTCACTAAAATTTGCTGCGTCCTTAGCCAGTGCCTGGCACTGTGCTTAGCACTGGAACTAGAAAAGAGGAGGCGACGTGGGTGCTGGCCGAGAAGGAGGCCACTGGCCTTCGGAGAGGATGGACAGACAGCTAGACAAATGGCTGCAGCGAACCACCTCAAGTAGGAGAAGGCTCCCGGAGCATGGATGACGCAGCACTCATTTCAGGCTGTATTTTAGAAAAAAGAATTCCTTCCATCAACAGTTGGCATGTACATAAAGGCATTTGAGAATTGCGCTCAGATCTTTACAACAACCCTGGGAATTTGCTTTTTAAAAAGATTCCAGAGTGATTAAGTTGGAGCCCATTGGGCTAGATGATCCACAAGGTACTTTCCCTTTGCAAATGGTGACATAGTAGTGATAGAGTTTTAAGCTAGTAGGAGTCTTAAATGCCTTATATTCCCCTTTGTTGCTTGGAAGAAAACAAAGAATGGATGGAAAGAGTTGATTGGCCAAGGGGGTGGATTACCTTAATGATGTTAGTTCATTTTTGTACAGTAAGTAAATAAACGTGCATTTTAAAAATCATCCCTGAAAGTTATATTTTTAAAATTTTTAAATGTTTTTATTCATTTTTGAAAGAGAGGGCATGAGTGGGAGAGGGGCAGAGAGAGGGGGACAGATGATCTGAAGCAGACTGTGCTGACAAAGGCAAGCCTGATGGGGGGCTCAAACTTACAAGCCAGGAGATCATGACCTGAGCCCAAGTCGGATGCTCAACTGACTGAGCCACCCAGGTGCCCCATCCCTGAAAATTATCTTAAAGAAATAATTGAGAGTATACAACTTTAAAGTCCCATCCTTTGGCATTACTTATTGGTTAAATGAATTATGGCACTCCAGTGCAATGGACTAAATCACCTATTAAAACGTAATATTGTAGGTCAGAAGTTCTCACAATTCCATGTCTCGGGACCCCTTTACACTCTTGAACGGTACTGAGGGCTCTGAAGAGGTTTTATATGTGCTACATCTATCAAAACTTTTGAAATTAAAACTGAGAAATTTAAGAACTATTTATTCATTTATTTCACTTAAAAATAATAGACTCTACTGTAAGGTAACACGAAAGACATATTTTATGAAAAATAAGCATATATTCCAAAACAAAAAAATAGAAAAGTGACATTATTTTACATGTCAAAGTTAATAGAAGGCAGCTGGATTTTCATATTTGCTTCTGCGTTCAAACTGCTGCAATATCATGTATTATGTAGCCTCTAGGAGACTACTCTAAGCTTGTAGAAGGAGAATGAAAAAGGCAAATAATATATTAGAATTAAAATAGAAATTCTGAGCTCATGAACCCCCTGAAACGGTCTTGGGACTCCTAGGGTCCCCAGATTACACTTTGAGTACTAGTATTGCAGATAAATATTGTTGGCATGGAAAGATATTCATTGTATATCAACATTTTAAAGTGGTGTACATACTTTTAGAATGATTAACATCAAAAATTGTGTATACAGGGGTGCCTGGGTAGCTCAGTCAGTTAAACGACCGACTCTTGGTTTCTGCTCAGATCATGATCTCATGGTTCGTGAGTTCAAGCCCTGAGTAGGGCTCAGAGCAGACAATGCGGAGCCTGCTTGGGATTCTCTTTCTCCCTCTCTCTCTGCCCCTCCCCTGCTCTCTCTCTTTCTCTCTCAAAATAAATAAACTTTAAAAAAATGTTATATAGGTATTTAAGAAGGGCTGGAAAAAGAACCATGGTGTTAGCAGTGGTTATTTCTTGGTGAAAATATGAGTGATTTTTGTTGATGTGTATTTTTTGTTGTTTTTTTTATCTGCATTTTCTGATGTCTTTGTTTCTGTTACTTCGGTAATAATTTTTAAAAATACAGCTTTTTAAACGTTTTTGATTTTTGAGAAAGAGAGTGTGTGAGCGGGGCAAGTGCAGAAATAGAGGGGGATAGAGGATCCAAATGGGGCTCCACACTGACAGCAGAGACCTGGAACCATGAGCCACGAACCCTGAGATCGTGACCTGAGCCAAAGTCAGAAGCTCAAACAATTGAGCCACCTAGGCGCCCCCAAAATACAATTATTTCTAATTTAACTTAAAGATCCTCCTTGTTACACCCTAGGAGGTCAAATGGTAGTTGAGCCCCCAGGTGAACATCGAGTGGTTCTGGATCTGTGGTTGGCAGTTTGAGAATCTGAGAGCTATACTTCAGTGGCTATTTTATTTTACCAGAAGCCTTTATAATCAATGCAATAAAAAAAAACTCTTAGTTGGGTTATGGGGAGCTTGGGTGGCTCAGTCAGTTAAGCGTCCAACTTCCTTTGGCTCAGGTCATGATCGCACCACAGCTCATGAGTTTGAGCCTGGCGTCGGGCTCTGTGCTGACAAGTTCAGAGCCTGGAGCCTGCTTCAGATTCTGTCTCCATCGCTCTCTGCCATTCCCCCACTCGCGCTCTGTCTCTCTCTGTCTCTCAAATGTAAATAAACATTAAACAACAACAACAACTCTTGGTTGGGTTTGATGAAAGGGTCAAATGTCACGGAATCACCTAACTTTCAATCAGACGTGGACCTGTCAGTGGTTGACTCTCAGCCAACTGTAGTAAGGGGATGTATTAGTTTCCTATTGCTGCCTTAACAAATTACTGCAAATTTACTGCTGTAGAACAATACAAATTTGTTATCTTACAGTTCTGGAAGACAGAAGTCCTAAAATCAAGGAATCAGAAGAGCTGTGTTTCTTCTGGAGGCTCTAGGAGACAATCCATTCCTTGCCTTTCTAGCTTCCAGAAGCCACTGGATTCCTTATTTTGTGGCCAGCAGTGTGGCATCTTCAAGTCAATATCCCTCCCTCCTCTCTCTCTCTTTTCCTCTCTCTGTGTCTCTCTCATCTCTTCTACCATATTCTCATCTCCCTCTCTAGCTCTGACCCCCCCGAATCCCTCATGTAAAGCCCCCTGTGGTTTGGTTACAGTGGGCCCACCCGGATAACCCAGGGTAATTTCCCGTCTCAAGATCCTTAATTTAATCACATCTGCAAAAAGTCCCTTTGTCCATGAAAGGTAATTAACATCCATAGATTTTAGTGAATAGGTTGTGGACATCTTTGTGGTCTAGGGTGGGGAGGTATAGTACACAAAGGTGGGTTTGGGGGGATTGGGGTGGGGGCATTATTCTGCCCAACACAGAGGTATAATAAGGAAAATTGTGATTTGTAAACTTCTGGTCTAGAACTCATCCTTGTAGGTAGTGGGTTATATACCCTCATCTGTGGTCATCGCCTCACCCTGCCCATCCACCCTAGAAGAAAGGAGCAAAGTGAGAGCCTGATGCACAGGTTTTTGGTGCCCTTGCCAATTTGATTTGGCTTCTCCACTTCTGAGTTTCACGTTGCTGATTCTCTAAAGGAGAGAGTGGGTGGGGCCCCCTGTCTTCATGGGCAGGAGGCAGGGCAAGGGCCCAGGAAGGGAAGCTCAGGCCTGGCTAAAGGAGGCTCCCGTCATGAGCACCTTCCAGCCCAGTGGGCACAGGAAAATTACTCTGTCTGCCAAAAGGCCAGCACTTCAGGGGCTGAGAATCCTGATTTGGAACCCACTATCCCATTCTTAATGTCTCTCGACTTGGGTAACTCAACTCAATTAGCTGATCTGGTTTTACATATTTGAATTAAAGTGAGCCACAGTTTATCCACCTCCCAGCTTGATCTTGGGAGGGAAGATCTACCGGGGATGGGAGGCCCATTTGAGGAGAAACCTCCTTTGTCCATCACTCTCTCTCCCCCTTCCATCCTTCCTCCCTGGTCTGTTATGGGTCTACTGCAAAGCTATCTAAAGAATGAAGAAAGGAAGTGGATTTCTTCTAAAGGCCTCTCAATTCTTCCTGTTGTAAAACAAGAGGGGCACCTCGATAGTTCAGTCGGTTGAGCATGGAGCCTACTTGGAATTCTCTCCCTCTCTCCCTCTGCCCCTGTCCCCACCATGTCCCCCCCACCCCACTCCATGCTTGAACACACACACTATTGAAAAGAACAGAAAAAAGAAGAGAAAAGAAAAGAAAAGAAAAAAAGAAAAGAAAAAGAAAGAAACATAGGAAATCTTGAGGATATATATATATATATATATATATATATATATATAGTTCTAAAGTTTCTTGTCATTCCCTCGCTATGAATGGTTGTTGATCTACCATGTAAAAGTAACATTCAGGCAGGTTATTCCCTACGTGGGGATAGGGGGTGAAGGGTAAGGTAGGGGTGGAGGGGTGCCCAGGGACTGCAGGAGGCCCAGTAGACCACTACTGGTCTGAAGCATGCAGACCCCACCTGCTAGAAGAGGGTGCTGTTTCAGCAGAGGAGATTTGCAAAGGACTATCAAGGACTATTGAGATACTTACAAAACGTGAGCCCTAAGACTTCCCAAAATTCAATTTTTACAAGTGTTAATAGTAGGCTCACTCTTGCCTAACAAATTAGGTCCAAACTCTGTAGCTTATTTACTTAAAATATCTATTAATTTATTTCCATTTACTTTCCCTGCCCCCATCACAGAAATAATACATACTTAGGTGGGGAAAATTTTTAAATTATGGGACCTCGTAAGGCCATTTTAGCCCCTAGCAATTGCTCTTAGCTTTGTGTGTACTTCTATCTTTTTCTTAAAGCTTATTTACTTTGAGAGAGAGAGAGAAGCAGGGGAGGAACAGAGAGAGAGGAAGAGAGCGAGGATCCCAAGCAAACTCCCAACTTCAGCGCAGAGCCCCATGCAGGGCTCGAACTCACAAACCATGAGATCGTGACCCGAGCTGAAATCGAGAGTTGGACGCTTAACCGACTGAGCCACCCAGACAGGTGCCCCTTCTGTCTTTTTGAAGTCACATACATTAGTGTATGTTTGTGAAAAATGAAATTATGCTAAGAATACTTCACTACAACTTGCTTTTTTCCACTTAGCATATCTAGACCATCTTTTCATGCCAGTATATGCATATCTTTTTTGATGTTCCACAAATCCTCTCCATAAGTCAAGCTGGTCTATTTTCACACTTCATACTTTTCCAATCTTGTATTTCGGCACATTCTTCTTTTTGCTAAGAACAGGATTCTTATTTTTTTCTAGCTACATAAATTTTACCCACGCTTTAAAACCTGTTCAAATATCACTCTATCAGATATCAAAAGTCATCTTCCATGTTTCAACCCAATGCCTGGCACATAGTAAGCCCTCAGTGAATGAATCGATTCAGTGAATGCGTTCCCTGGCTAACGTCCCCAATAGCTCTGAGCCCCTAAAGCATTTATTTGCACCGATATTTCACAATTAGTGCATATATGTTTTGTTTCCTCAACTAATGTTAGAAGCTTCTTTAGGGCAGGAATTATGTCATTAACGTATCATTTCACTGTGCGCAGGGGTTCTGAAGCCCTCGGAAGGACCATGAAAACTAGGACCCGTGGTCTCACCTGTATTAGCCAAAAATGACAGTAGTAACGAAGAGGTGAAAAACATTTAGTGAAGAAGATAAGGCTGCATAGAGTCAAGAGCTTGATGGTCACTTTAAGAAACAAGGAAAAGCAGAAATCAGTGGGGCTAGAATAATCACAAAGACTTCCTGGAGGCTTATGCTTGGTCAGAAGGGGAGGTCAGACCTGCAAGGGCGGAGAGGAAGACTTTGGGAGGTTAGTGACTGGAGGATGACGGGCTGGGAGGAGGAGTGTCCCAGCAGCAAACCACCCAAGACGACCTCAGAGCCGCACCACCTTACAAGAGAGGAGCTCCAAGGACCCAGGAAATCAATGCTCTGTGTGTGTGTTAAATGCATGTGACGTAAAATTTACCATCCTAATCACTTGAGAGTATACAACTTGGTGGCATTTAGTATAGCCACAATTTTAAGCAACCAGATAGTGGTGACCCTATCAAATTCCAGAACGTTTCTCTCACCCCCAAAAGGAAACCCAGTACACATTAAGCAATCACACTCCCCCCCACCCCACCCCACCCTTACCTCAGCGATCACTAGTCTAGTTTCTGTCTCTACGGGTTTGTCTATCCTGGACATTTCATTTAAATGGAGTCAGACAGGGGCGCCTGGGTGGCGCAGTCGGTTGAGCGTCCGACTTCAGCCAGGTCACGATCTCGCGGTCCGTGAGTTCGAGCCCCGCGTCAGACTCTGGGCTGATGGCTCAGAGCCTGGAGCCTGTTTCCGATTCTGTGTCTCCCTCTCTCTCTGCCCCTCCCCCGTTCATGCTCTGTCTCTCTCTGTCCCCAAAATAAATAAACGTTGAAAAAAAAAAAATTTAAATGGAGTCAGACAGAGGTGCCTGGGTGGCTCAGTCAGTTAAGTGTCTGACTTCGGTTCAGGTCACGATCTCGCTCACGGTTTGTGGGTTTGAGCCCCACGTCAGGCTCTGTGCTGACAGCTCAGAGCCTGGAGCCTGCTTCGGGTTCTGTGTCTCCCCCTTCCTCCGCCCCTCCCCCACTTGTGCTCCCTGCTCTCAAAAATAAATGAATAAACATTTAAAAAAATAAATAGGGGCGCCTGGGTGGCGCAGTCGGTTAAGCGTCCGACTTCAGCCAGGTCACGATCTCGCGGTCCGTGAGTTCGAGCCCCGCGTCAGGCTCTGGGCTGATGGCTCAGAGCCTGGAGCCTGTTTCCGATTCTGTGTCTCCCTCTCTCTCTGCCCCTCCCCCGTTCATGCTCTGTCTCTCTCTGTCCCAAAAATAAATAAACGATGAAAAAAAAATTTAAAAATAAATAAATGGAGTCAGACAATATGTGGCCTTTTGTATCTGGCTTCCTCACTTAGCATAATGTTCTCAAGGTTTATATGTTATAGCACTTATCAAAACTTCATTCCTTTTTGTGGCTTTCATTTCATCACTGTATGATATGCCAGATTTTTTTTTTTTTAGTGTTTTTAACGTTTATTTATTTTTGAGACAGAGAGAGCATGAATGGGGGAGGGTCAGAGAGAGAGGGAGACACAGGATCTGAAACAGGCTCCAGGCTCTGAGCTGTCAGCACAGAGCCCGACGTGGGGCTCGAACTCATGGACCGCGAGATAATAACCTGAGCCGAAGTCGGACGCTTAACTGACTGAGCCACCCAGGCACCCCTGTTTTTGAGTGTTTTTATTTTTATTTTTGAGACAGAGCCAGCACGAGATGGGGAGCGGCAGAGAGAGAGAGGGAGACAGAGAATCTGAAGCAGGCTCTGTGCTGACAGCAGAGAGCCCGACGCGGGGCTCGAATTTGCAAACTGTGAAATCATGACCTGAGCTGAAGTCGAATGCTTCCCTGACTGAGCCACCCTGGTGCCCCGATACACTACATTTTGTTTATTTAGTCATCAGCTGATGGACATTCGGGTTGTTTTTACTTCTGGCTCTTGTAAATAGTATTGCTAGGAGCATTCATGTACACATTTTTGTTTGAACACTTATTTTTGATTCCTTTGTGTATTTAAGTAGGGGTGGAATGGGTCATATGGTAACTGTGTCTTTAACTTGAGAAACTACCAAACTGCTTTCCACTGTGCCATTTTACATTCTCACCAGCAATGTATGAGAGCCCCAGTTTCCCCACATCCTTGCCAGCATTTGTATTTTCCATTTTTTTTTTTTTATTATAGGCATCCCGGTGGGCGCCAAGAGGTATCTCATCGTAGTGCCTATTTCTTTTTATTCATATATTTATGTCTTGCTTATGTCTTGCTAGGAAGGATTGGAAGAAGCTTACAAAAATGCAAATGATACGGCAAGGGTCAAATAAACAGGGACTTGGAAAGGAAGGAAAATAAGGTCAAGAGGGAAACACTGGGCACAGAGGGCCACAAAAATGACTCTCTGAGATGAAGGTAACAAATTGATTCTAAGCATTCTCTCAGCGAAGGCAATGGAAGACCACCCACGGTACTAGTAGCATAAAAATGAACTAGAGGTACTGCTTTTTCTAATATCCATGCTTGAGAGAAATTTCTCCCGTGGGTTCCCATGGGAAACCGCACTGAATGATTCAACAGAAGTATATATCGGGTGAATAGGTTGAGGATCTATTACGTGCGGAGCCCTGGGTTAGGCACTGGCTATTGCTAGACACGTGATTCTGGATAAGTAACTAACATCGCCATGCTTCAGTGTCCTCCTCTGTAAAATGGAGGTAAGATTAGCGCGCAGTTTATCAACAATACTGAACTATGGAAAGAGCCCACGTGTCCATCGACTGATAAATGCATAAAGAAGAAGTGGTATATATGTATATATATATACCATATATATGTTATATATATACATATATGTATATATATACACACACACATATGTGTATATACACACCATGGAATATTACTCAGCCATCAAAGGGAATGAAATCTTGCCATTTGCAACGATGTGGATGAGGCTAGAGGGTATTATGCTAAGCGAAATAAGTCAGGCAGAGAAAGACAAATACCCTATGATTTCGCTCATATGTGGAACTTAAGAAACAAAACGGATCATATGGGAAGGGGAGAAAAAAGAGAGAGAGGGAAGCTAACCATATGAGACTTTTTACGATAGAGAACAAACTGAGGGTTGCTGGAGGACAGTTTCGTGGGGAGATGGACTAAATGGGTGACGGGCATTAAGGAGGGCACTTGTGTTGAGCACTGGGTGTTGTATGTAAGTGATGAACCACTAAATTCTACTCCTGAAAACAGTATTACACTATAGGTTAACTATCCAGACTTTAAATAAAAATTTGGGAAAAAAAAGAAAAGAAAATAAATTGTTCCTGCTTTCTAACTAAAAAAACCCCATAGTATGTAGTTGATCTGATTGTTCTGAGGGTGAAATAAGGAAATAAGATAATATCAAGTGCCTGGGACAAAGTAGGCTTCAAGAAACGTCATCACGATGGTGATGAAGAAGATGCTACCTGCCCTTTGGGGCTTACAGTTTAGTGTGTGTGTCAGGGGAGGAAGGAGACAGACAATAAACAAATAGACAACTAAAGCTATAATTACAAAACATGATGAGCTCTTTGAAGGAACTTAAAAGCATGCTGGGAGAGAGAATAACAGGGAGACTGCCACTCAGACCAGGTGGTCTGGAGGGTTTCTCTGTGAAGACACATTTAAGCCAGAGTCAACCACTTGCAGCATAAGGGGCAGAATTCTAGACAGAGGGAACAGCACGTGTTCAGTCTCTAAGATGAGAAAGAGGACGTGTGATTAAAAAGTCATGCAGGAGGCGTCAGATCGTGCAGGCTTTGGGAACCCTGGCAAGGATTCTAAGTGTAGCGGGAAGCTACCGAAGATTTTAAAGCAGAGAGGGGCATGTATACATTGATGGGAACTGGGTTTGGAGTGGGCGAGGATGGAGCAGGGAAACCAGTCACGCTGTTGAGCTGAGGCTGAAGCGTTGGACTAAAGTGGTGGCAACTGAGATGGATGGACATAAGGTGTATGTTGGAGCAGAAATAACGAGACTCGGTGACAAACTGGAAATGGAAGAAGGTAGGGCGGAGGGAGAAGAAGATGAAGGCTGACTGTCGGGTTTCTGGCTCTACCTGTGGGTGGTGCCATTTGGTGAATGGTGGGGGGGGCGGGGGGGGGGGGGTGGGGGGTGGGGGGGAGAGCGAATTTGGGAGAGGAGGTCAAGGGTATGGGTCATGGCAAGTTTGAGGTGTCCATTCAGGATCCTTATATGAATTGCAGACTCTGTCCTTGGCACTGTGCCTAAAATGTGAAAGCATTTCTAACCAGAGGGGTACATTAGTCAGGCTTCTCCAGAGAAATAGAACCAACAGGAGACATAGAGGGCATATGGCTGACCCTTGAACAACGTGGGGGTTAGAGGTGCTGACTCCAGCACAAACACTGTTGATTCTCTGTGAGAAGTAAGTGAAATGATTCATTTTCAGAAATACCAAATAAAAGCTGTGCTGTCTAGTTAGCAATAGGTTTACAACCTATTGGAAATATGTACAAACCGCCCCCCACCCTCCGCCCACAATGGAGGACGAAACCCTTTCACACTTCACTTCCTGGTTCTTCTTCCCCTCTCCATCTTGCGGGCTTATTTTTTGTGGGCTTTGCAGTGAGCATGCACCCAAAGAACTGAAGTCTCTGTGACACCTCAGGGGATATATATTTGTTCCAATTAGACTACTTTTTGGCCTTACATGGGCATAGGCGACTTCCGGGTAAGGCTGTACCATCTGTAGTACTCAGCCAATGAGGAATCAGGGGAGGGACTTGCACGCTAGGAGGTAAATTGCCTGCTGTAACTGCCTGGAGTGTGCCTGTCCATCAGACTCCCGCTCTTCCCAGAATGTTGATTAAAGCCTTGC
The DNA here is from genome assembly GCF_018350155.1 of Leopardus geoffroyi. Taxonomy (NCBI): domain Eukaryota; kingdom Metazoa; phylum Chordata; class Mammalia; order Carnivora; family Felidae; genus Leopardus; species Leopardus geoffroyi. Next base: position 34,997,794 of record NC_059339.1, read on the forward strand.
TTCACTGTGCTCAGAGTCTCCTTGTCCCTCCTTTGACTGGGGTAGTGGGCTTATTTCTCACACTTCCCAAAAACTTTACTAATGGCCTACTGGTGACTAAAAGCCATACTGATAACATAAACTGTCGATGAATGCATATTTTGTATGCTGTGTATATTACCTACTGTATTCTTACAATAAAGTAAGTTGGAGAAAAGAAAAAAAAAATTTTTAATGTTTTATTTATTTTTGAGAGAGAGCAAGCTGGGAAGGAGCAGAGAGAGGGGGATAGAGGATCTGCATTGACAGTTCCTGAGCCTGATGTGGGGCTCAGGAACTGTGAGATTATAACTTGAGCTGAAGTTGGACAACCTAAGGAAAAGAAAACACATTTCCAGAACTTTACTATATTTACTGAAAAAAATTCCCACATAAGTGGGCCCACACAACTCAAACCTGTGTTGTTCAAGTTTCAATAAGAAAAGAATTTATTGGGGCGCCTGGGTGGCTCAGTTGGTTAAGCATCCAACTTCGGCGGAGGTCATGATCTTGCAGCTCATGAGTTCGAGCCCCGCATTGGGCTCTCTGCTGTCAGCACAGAGCCTGCTTCAGATCTTCTGTTTCCCCCTCTCTCTGCCCCTACCTTCTCCTCTCAAAAAATAAACATGAAAAAAAGGAAGGAAGGAAGGAAGGAAGGAAGGAAGGAAGGAAGGAAGGAAGAAAATAATGTATTGCAGGAACTGGCTCCCATGGTTAGGGACACTTGGAGTCCCACAGTCTGTTGTCTGCAGTCTGAAGAGCCAGGAAAGCTGGTGGAATAATTCAAGTCTGAAGACCAGACATCCAGGAAGAGGAGGTGGCTATTGGTTTCAGTCCCTAAATCTGAAGGCCCGAGAAGCAGTAGCCCCAGTGTCTGAGGCAGGACTAGATGGAGTTCCCAGCTCAAGAAGAGAGAGAATTTGCCCTTCCTTTACCTGTTTGTTCTCTCTGGACCCCCAGGGGTGAGGAGTCTGCCCACATGGATAAGATTAGGTCAACTCCAGCAGCTCAATCAAATGCTAATCTCATTCAGAAACCTGACACACACCCAGAAATGAAGTTTTACCAGCTCTCTGAGCATTCCTTAAAACAGTGATCAAAAATCTCCCAAACAACAAGAGTCCAGGACTGGATGGCTTTCCGGGGGAATTCTACCAGACGTTTAAAGAAGAGTTAACACCTATTCTTTTGAAGCTGTTCCCAAAAATAGATATGAAAGGAAAACTTCCAAACTCATTCTATGAGGCCAGCATTACATGGATTCCAAAACCAGACAGAGATGCCACTGCAAAGGAGAACTACAGACCAATTTCCGTGATGAACGTGGATGCAAAAATTCTCAACAAGATACTAGCCCGCTGGATCTTTATAAGAATTATTCACATGATCAAGTGGGATTTATTCCTGGGATGCAGGGCTGGTTCAATATCCACAAATCAATCAATGTGGTACATCACATTAATAAAAGAAATAATAAGAACCAATGATCCTCTCAATAGATGTTGAAAAAGCATTTGACAAAATATGGCATCGTTTCTTGATAAAAACCTTCAAGAAAGTAGGCATAGAAGGATATACCTCAAGAGCATAAAGGCCATGTATGAAAGACCCACCACTAATATCATCCTTAATGGGGAAAAACCGAGAGCTTTCCCCCTAAGGTCAGGAACATGACAAGGATGTCCTCTGTCACCATTATTATTCAACATAGTGTTGGAGGTCCTAGCCTCAGCAATCAGACACATAAAAGGCATCCAAGTTGGCAAGGAGGAAGTCAAACTTTCACTCTTTGCAGACGACATGATACCCTATGTGGAAAACCCAAAGGACTCCCCCCTTCCCAAACTGCTCGAACCGATAACATGAATTCAGCAATGTCACAGGACATAAAAATCAATGTACAGAAATTGGTTGCATTTCTATACACCAATAATGAAACAGCAGAAAGAGAAATCAAGGAATTTATCCCATTTACAGTTGCACCAAAAACAAAAAATACCTAGGACTAAACCTAACCACAAAGGTGAAAAATCTATATGCTGAAAACTATAGAAAGTTTATGAAAGAAATGGAAGAAGTCGCAAAAAAAAGGAAAAATATTCCATGCTCATGGATTGGAAGAGCAAATATGGTTAAAATGTCGATACTACCCAAAGCAATCTACATATTCAATACAATCCCTATCAAAGCCACACAAGCATTCTTCATAGAGCTAGAACAAACAATGCTAAAATTTGTATGGAACAAGAAAAGACCCCGAATGGCCAAAGCAATCCTGAAAAAGAAAACCAAAGCTGGATGCATCACATTTCTGGACTCCAAGCTGTATTACAAAGCTATAATCGTCAAGACAGTATGGTACTGGCACAAAAACAGACACATAGACCAATGGAACAGAATAGAGAACCCCGAGATGGACGCACAAACATATAGCAAACTGATCTTTGACAAAGCAGGAAAGAATATCCAGTGGAAAAAAGACAGTCTTTTCAGCAAATGGTGTTGGGAAAACTGGACAGCGACATGCGGAAGAATGAACCTGGACCACTTTCTTCCACCATACACAAAAATATGCTCAAAATGGATGAAAGACCTAAATGTAAGACAGGAAGCCATCAAAATCCTGGAGGAGAAAACAGGCAACAACCTCTTTGACCTCGGCCACAGCAACTTCTTATGAGACATATCTCCAGAGGCAAGGGAAACAAAAGCAAAAATGAACTATTGGGATCTCATCAAGATCAAAAGCTTCAGCACAGGCAAAGGAAACAATCAGCAAAACTAAAAGGCAACTGACAGAATAGGAGGTATTTGCAAATGACATATCAGATAAAGGGTTAGTATCCAAAATCTGTAAAGAACTTATCAAACTCAACACCCAAAAAACAAATAATCCAGTGAAGAAATGGGCAAAAGACATGAATAGGCACTTCTCCAAAGAAGACATCCAGATGGCCAACCGACACATGAAAAAATGTTCCACATCACTCATCATCAGGGAAATATAAATCAAAACCACAATGAGATACCACCTCACACCTGTCAGAATGGCTAACATGAACAACTCAGGCAAAAGAGATGTTGGTGAGGATGCGGAGAAAGAGGATCTCTTTTGCACTGCTGGTGGGAATGCAAGCTGGTGCAGCCGCTCTGGAAAACAGTATGGAGGTTCCTCAACGAGTTAAAAATAGAAGTACCCTACGACTCAGCAATTGCACTACTAGGCGTTTATCCAAAGGATACAGGTGTGCTGTTTCAAAGGGACACATGCACCGCCATGTTTATAGCAGCACTATCAACAATAGCCAAAGTATGGAAAGAGCCAAGGGTACATCGACTGATGAATGGATAAAGAAGATGTGATACACACACACACACACACACACACACACACACACACACACAATGGAATATTACTCAGCGATGGAAAAGAGTGAAATCTGCCATTTGCAGCAATGTGGATGGACTAGAGAGTATTATGTTAAGTAACATCAGTCAATCAGAGAAAGACAAATACCATATGATTTCACTCATATGTGGAACTTATGATACAAAACAGATGAATATAAGGGAAGGGAAGCAAAAATAATATAAAAACAGAGAGGGACAAGCCATAAAAGACTCTTAAATACCGAGAACAAATTGAGGGTTGCTGGAGGGGTGTCGGGTGGGGGGATGGGCTAAATAGGCAAGGGGCATTAAGGAGGACACTTGTTGGGATGAACACTGGGTGTTATATGAAAACGATGAATCACTAAATTCTATTCCTGAAATCGTTGTTACACTATATGGATCCACTATAAACCCACTAACTTGGATTTAAATTAGAAAAAAAATAAAACAAAAGGAGAGAATGTGCCCAAGGTCTGGACAAAAGTGTGAATGCTATGCTGTGGGAACCAAGAGGTTTCAGGCTCTAATTTCATTTCAAAGTCTCAATCAGAATATACTCTGGTTTCTCTTCAAATCGTATGAATCTTTCACCTCTTACTAAAGATTTCTGTGGAGAGGAACAACTCTGAGTCTTAAGCCAAGTTTTCGAGGCCTTCTTTTAACAGGGCCATATATATCATTTCAAGATAAGGCTTCTGAGGGGCGCCTGGGTGGCTCAGTCGGTTGAGCGCTGACTTCGGCTCAGGTCACGATCTCGCGGTCCGTGAGTTCGAGCCCCGCATCGGGCTCCTGTGCTGACAGCTCAGAGCCCGGAGCCTGTTTCAGATTCTGTGTCTCCCTCTCTCTGACCCTCCCCCGTTCATGCTCTGTCTCTCTCTGTCTCAAAAATAAATAAACGTTAAAAAAAAAAATTAAAAAAAGATAAGGCTTCTGAGGTGTGCCTGGCTGGCTAAGTCAGTGGAGCATGCAACTCTTGATCATGGGGTTGTGGGTTTGAGCCCCACATTGGGTGTACAGATTGCTTAAAAATAAAATCTTTAAAAAAATCTCAGAGTCATATTGGTACTTGGACTTTTTGACTTCAAACTGAAAATATCACATTACAATCATTCCCCTGGGCCGAGCCTGATGGCAGTTCCTGTCCTTCAAACTACATTGACTACCTTTTTGGTTTCTTTATATCTTTAAGCTGAATAAACCAGAATATAGGTACAAAAATGTGGAAATGTTACATCCTATACTGAGAACATTACTATTCAGCGATAACATAGCACAGAGCCTAATACAAGATGGTTACTCAAGTAAGTATTTTAATGAACTAATACCTCTACCAATACACACAGGAACCCTGCCCAAATCTGGAAAATAATTTAAGCCTGTGAACAAAGTCTGAAAACACACACACAAAAACCTTGGTACCAGTATAGAACTTTTAGCCCTTTAATTTTAGTTAGTAAATCAATCTCTGGTCAAGGACAATCCGGCCCCATCTTGCTGTGGTTTTCAGAAGCATCTCAGATTTCCTTGCTCGTATGTCCCATGTTTCAGTTACCATTGCTGCGTAACACACCATCTCAAAACTCAGCAACAATCATTCTCGGGGCAGGAATTCAGGAAGGCCTCTGCTGGGTGGTTCCCATCTCGGAGTCCCTCATGCTGGTACCACAGGTGGAGGCTGGGGTTAGGAGAAGGGAGGGGAGCTGGGGAGCTGGGGCCTCTGGACGTGGGCTCGGCATTATTCTTGCTTCCCGGAGTCTCAGATCCTCTCAGGTGGTGGCTAATGTGAGTTAGTTCCAGTTACCTCACAACATGGTGGCCTCAGGGCAGTTGCACTGCTCTCTTTACATGGCAGCTCAAGCTTCCAAACGAGTGTTTCAGGAGAACCAGACGGGAGTTGCATCCCCTTTTATGACCTGACCTTGGAAGTCACAGGGCTGTGCTGTGTCCCAAGCACTCCTAGATGAAACGTATGTCATCGTAAGAACGGCATGTAAGATGGGAGATGATGTCGTTGGCATTTTTGGAGAATACGGTCCACCAGATCCCACAAACCCAAGATTCTTTTAACAGTTTCTTTTGTGTTTGTTTTTGTTTTAACTCAGCTCAGAGGCAACTTAAAACTTACCTTTGGACTTGTCTGCTCTGGATTTGCTAGCTAGAATGCAATCATAAATCGTAAACATAGATCTAGGATTTTTCAAGTTATCTATTTCTTCCTAAGTGAGGTTTTGCAGATTGTGTCTTTCAAAGAATTTGTTTCATTTAAATTGTAGAATTATTGGCATAGAATTCATAATAGTCCATTATTAGCCTTTCAATGTCAGTGGATTCTGTAGTCATGTCTGGTCATTCATTTGTAATATTGATTAATTTGTATCTTTTCTTATTTTCCTGATCACTGGCTAGAGGCTTATCAATTTTATTAATCTTTCTGAAAAAATCAGGGTTTGATTTTATTGATTTTCTATTATTTTCCAGATTTCTACTTTCACTGGTTTGGGCTTTTATCATTATTTCTTTTCTTCTGTTTTTCTGGTTTCCTTTTTTTAAAAAAATATTTATTTATTGAGGGAGAGAGAGAGAGAGAGAGACATCCCAAGCAGAGACTTTGAGCTCAAACTCACAAACTGAACCATGAGATCATGACCTGAGCTGAAATCAAGAGTCAGATGCTTAACTCACTGAGCCACCCAGGTTCCCCTCTTCTGTTTTTCTAGTTTCTTACAGTGGAAATTTAGATCATTGGTTTGAGTACTTTTCTTTCTTTTTATTTTTTTCCTTCCTTTGTAACAGAATGTTTAATGATATAAATTTTCCTTAAATATTTAACTGCTCACAAATTTTGATATGTTGTGTTTTCATTTTCATTCAGTTCATAACACTTTCTAATTTCCCTTCATGATATCTTCTTTGACACAGGGATCATTTAGAAGTGTGTTGCTTAATTTTCAACTGTTAGGGTTTGAGGCTCTCGTTATTGATTTCTAATTAAATTCTCTCATGCTCATAGAATATACATTGTATGGTTTCCATCCTTTTAAATTTACTGAGACTTATTCTATGACCCAGAATATGGTCAAGTTTATCAGGTGTTCTGTGCATACTTAAAAAAAAAAAGTGTATTCTTTTATTGTTGGGTATGTTCTATCACTGTCATTAGGAAAAGTTGGTTGACCTTGTTCACGTCTTCTGTATCCTTCTGTATACAGTGCCGCCACCCCCACCTAGACTTCCCCATCATCATCAACCTGCTGCAGAGTGGTACATTTGTTACAATCCATGAACCAACATCAACACATTGATTGACGCATGACAAGATCACCCAAAGGCCATTATTTACCTCAGGGTTTACCCTGGGTGTTGTATGGGTTTTGACAAATGTATAATGGCATATGTCCACCATTATAGTATTATACACAATAGTTTCACTGCCTTAAAAATTCCCTGTGCTCCCCGATTCTTCCCCCCTCTTTCTCTAAGTCCCTGGAAACCACTTATCTACTGTCTCTATAGTTTGCCTTTTCCAGAATGTCATATAATTAGAATCATACAATCCATAGCTTTCCAGGCTGGCTTCCTTCTCGGTAATATGCATTTAAGATTTCTCCATGTCTTGATAGATTCCTCCATGGTTGATTCCTCCATGGTTGATAGCTTTTTTGTTGTCGTTCTGAATAATGTCCTATTGTCTAAATGTAACACAGCTTACTTATTCACTCACCTACTGAAGGACATCTTGGTTGCTTCTAAGTTTTGGCAATCATGAATAAAGCTACTCTAAACATCACATGTAGGTTTTCATGTGGACCTAAGTTTTCAACTCGTTTGGTAAATGCCAAGGAGAATGATTGTTGGATATGGTAAGAATATGCTTAGTTTTGTAAGAAACCACTAACCATCTTTCAAAGTGGCTGTACCCTTTTGAATCCCCACCAGCAATGAATGGGAATTATTTTTCCACATCGTCACCAGCATTTGTTGTCGTCAATGTTTTGGATTTTCACCATTCTAATAGGTGGAATAGGTGGGTAGTAACATCTCGTTTTCATCCTTTTAACTTGTCTGTCATTACACTTAAAGTGAGTTTCTTATACACAACACACATTTGGGACTTGCTTTTTTATTTACTCCGACAATCTCAGTTTTAAAGTACAAATTCACATTTAATGTGATCATCCATAGGGTTGAGTTTCAATCTACAGTCTTGCTATTTCTTTTCTATTTTCTCCTGTTTTTCATTTTCCTCCTTCTCTTCTTTTTGATGAAATACTTTGCGTGACTCCCTTTAATCTTAATTATTATCTTATTTGTTGTAGATCTTTTTTCCCTTTAGTGGCTGCTTTAGTGTTTACAGTGTACATCCTTTATTTTATTTTTTTTTTTAATTTATTTTGAGAGAGAAAGCGCAAGTCAGGAAGGAGGAGAGAGAGAGAGAGGAGAGAGAATCCCAAGCAAGCTCTGCACTGTCAGTGCAGAGCCTGATGCAGGGCTTGAACCCAAGAACTATGAGATCATGAACTGAGCCGAAGTCAGACACTTCACTGACTGAGCCACCCAGGTGCCCCTAGAGTGTACTTCTTAAAATGTATCACAATCTACCTTCAAATAACATCACACCACTTCATGCATTTTATGAGAACTTACAACCAATTTTGTACCATTGTCATGCATTTTACTTTTATAGAGGCTGTAATCCCCACAATACATTTTTACCATTTTGGATATTTTTTCTTTTTAACGTTTATTTATTTTTGAGACAGAGAGAGACAGAGCATGAACAGGGGAGGGGCAGAGAGAGACGGAGACACAGAACCTGAAACAGGCTCCAGGCTCTGAGCCATCAGCCCAGAGCCCGACGCGGGGCTCGAACTCACGGACCGCGAGATCGTGACCTGAGCCGAAGTCGGACGCTTAACCGACCAAGCCACCCAGGCGCCCCCCATTTTGGATATTTTAATTCCTCTGTGTGTATCAAAATTTGTCAGCTTTGGTAAAAAAAATTATTTTGCTCTTGTTCTTCAAAGATATTTTTGGCAAATACAAATTCTAGGTTGATAGGTTTTTGTTCCAGCCACTATTTCTCAAAATTCTTTCTCTGTTACCCCTCCCTCTCCTCTCTCTCTGGGTCTCCAGTTACATGTTGTTAGGTCACTTGATATGGTCTCTCAGCTTACGGAGGCTCTGTTCATTTCTCCCATCTTTCATTTGGGGTCATTTCTTACTGCTATGTTCTCAAATTTACTAGTCTTTACTTCTGCAGTGTCTCATCAGTTTATTGCACCTAGTATATTTTTCATTTCTCGAGAATCTTGATTTGGGGTTTTGAAACTTTATTTCCCATTCTTTCCTTATTATGGTTATGTTTTCCTCTACTTTTCTGTACATACACAGACTATAATAGTTTTATTAACAAACTTGTCTACTAGTTCCATCGTTTTTATTTCTAGTTCAGTTTCTATTTTTTTTTTTTTTTCTAGTGAAGGGTCATAATTTTCTGCTTCTTTACATGACTGATCATTTTTTGTTGGATGCTAGACATTGTAATTTTTCCATTGTTGGTTACTGGATTTTGTTGTATTCCTTTAGTGATAGATTAGGTTCAGTCATGCAATTGAGTTACCTGGAATCAGTCTGATTTTAAGATTTTATTATTTTTTTAAAAAGTTTTGAGACAGCACATACACAAATGGGGGGAGGGATGGAAAGAAAGGGAAAGAATCCCAAGCAGGCTCCGTGCTCAGCACAGAGCCCAATGGGGAGCTCAATCCCATGACCCTGGGTTCATGACCTGAGATGAAATTGAGTCAATCAACGGACTGAGCCACCCAGGTGCCCCACAGGACAAATGTATCTGACCAAAGGACTTAACATGCAGAATATATAAAGAATTCCTATAAAATGGTAATAAAGACAACCCAATAAAAAATGAGCAAAACACTTGAGGACATTTCACAAAATATGTATAGGTCAAAAGGCATATGAAAAGTAATGATGACCAGTGGGTCATCATTGAAATGCAAATTAAAGACACAAGGTACCACTACACATCCACCAAAATTGCTAAAACTGAAGACTGACAGCCAAATATTGATGAAGATTCAGAACAACTGGGTCTCTCATAGGTAGGGGTATAGAGTAGTACAACCACTTTTGAGAACTCTGTTTCTGATAAAATTAAACATACAACTATTCTCTATGACCCAGTAATCCAAGGTATGTAGCCAAGAATGAAAGAATATGTCTACAAAGAGATTTGCATGTTCACAGTTTTATTCACAACAGTCCCCATATTGGAAACAATCCAAATGTCTACCAACAAGAGAATGAATAAACAAGTTTGTACAATATACTACTACTCATTAAGAAAATGGAACAGATTACTGGCATATCCAACATGGATGAATTTCAAAACCTTATGTTGAAAGAAGGCAGACACAATAAAGTACTATATACTGTTTGATTCCATTTATAAAAAGTTCAAGAGCAGGTATAAGTAATATATGGTGATGGGAAGTACAGTGATTGCTTCTGGGGTAGGGAGCCACTGACTGAAAAGGGGCACAGGGGAACTTTCTGCGGTGATGGTTAAGAAGCTGGAAATAATCGCAATTTGGGTAAAGTTAACATATGTATACATTTGTCAGGACTTATCCCAACACACTGCCTATTTAAGATCTGGGTTTTAGTTTTGTTTTGTAACCTGGGTTTAGGTCAGTTTAAAAACAAAAACTGAGAAGAAACGTACTGATAATGATCTCTTAAACTAAGTGATGGGCGCACACAGGGATGCTCTTTAATCTGTAAACGTATGCTACATATGCCTAACTCTGTGTATTAACAACAGAATTGTCTTCACAAGTGGAGAAAAAGGTGGCCACCTAAAAGCCTTTTTTCTAGGTCTACTCAGAGATTTTGATATGGCATATAGTTTTTTTCTAAAGGCATTGAAAAAGTCATCAATAGAGTTAAATGTGTTTCATAAATAATCTTACATTCTGTGCAACTAATCCATCTAATAAAACGGAGTCTCTTGCAACGAAGACTGTGTTTACCTTTAGGTAAATAATCTTGTATGTTATTTTCTCTTCTGGAGATATGGACGTGTATAAAAAATTTACATTATTTGCAGATACCGTGTAGCATTTAACATTTAATCACTGGAAAAAGTCAGTCTCTCTAGATGTGCTTTTCAGTTTTTATGCTAATACTTACAATTCTAGGTACTTTTTTTTTCTCGCTATTTTAAGGGAATTATTTAAACTGTATTTGCCTCAGTTTGTCCTGTGAACTTTTACTGACTCTAAATTTTTGGGTAGCTACTACTGTGGAGGCGTTGTAACTCCATTCCAGGTACAATGGAGACTATAGTGTCAAGGGGCAACCATGGAAATGAGTTACAAGATATTTAATCAATTAAACTTCATACAAGCATTTCCAAAGATGACTATCACTTTTAACAATCTATTTGCTTTAAATATTTGAGGACTTTAAAAAAAATCATGAAAATATTCTCTTTAAAAATACTAAAAGATAAGACTGTCTCATGAGTTTTGAAGTCAATTTCCTCTATATAAAAAACTTTGGAGTTTTGTGTCAGAGAATAAAAAATATTGCTAACTTTGTGGATAACTAAGAATACAAATTTAGCACTGCACTCAATTTCTAGAATAAATGGATACTTCTTAAATCAATTAAAATGAGCCTCCTGGGGCTTTGCTTGAAATTTTTGTGGTTATGAAGTTTGCAGCATATCTAACATTTAAAATTCATCTTTGAGACATTACTACTGAATAGACACGAACTATTCTTCCAAGGCTGTTTCCCCAAGATGAGTATTTCTGCAATTTTGCTACTGCCCAGGTAACCACTGCTGTTTGGCTTTGAGTCACATGGAAGTGGAAAGTAAAAAAACATTTAGCACACATTTCACTCTTATTTTTTCTATAAAAATATAACTCTTTATTAAATAACATGCACAAATATCAACTAGTCATTTATTAAACAGATATGATTTAGAACAAGATTTAAAGAAATACAAATCCTTAGGTACAATTTAGTATCTTGTTCATGATATTTGAATAGTTAAAAAAAAAAAAAAAATCACTGATTAAACTAACCATCCTTTATTTCTCTTTCAGAATCCTAAATCTTTTTAGGTATATACCCCATTCCAAGTTTTTTCCTAGCATTTCAGAGCTTCAGAAAATCTTTAATATCAAAGCTCTTAACTACTTAAGTATAGATTCCCACCAAGAAGACATTCACTTTTCTTTTAAGCTATCCGATTAGCTTTGAGTCACTTTACAAAGGAAATCTGCAGAAGCAGAATCATGGCAGAGAGGCTCCAGCAACTTGAGGCACCACTGAAGTGGGTGAGAACTGGAGTTAGTACTTTAAAAGCTGGGACAACTAAAATATGCCAGATTCCTGCTTTCTTGCTTTTTTTCTTCTGCAGCTTGTTCTGTTTGGCCAAGCAGTGATTTTTCTCCCCCTTTTCCAGTTGGACCCTCAGAACAAAATGCTGTATACATTTATCCCTCTCATATTTTCTATGACTTCAATGCTCAATAATCTGGTTTTTTATTTTTCGGCAAAAGTATAAACAAAATTTGCATTAACTTTTTCATATTAAAAAGTATTGCTTTTATAAATTAGCTTTTCATGTTCCCAGCCTTAATAAACTTAACTTCAACAAAACCAGTGCTTCAAAATCTACCCTGCCTTTCTTGGCCCCATTTGTCCAATAAAAAAAGGCCCAAATCTTTCATCTAAATTTCTAAAGAACACTACATCCAACCTTTATAATAAAGTCCTTGCACTGTGTACTTTTTACACGTGCTGCTTTATTGCGCATGCCAAGTACAGTATGAATTAAAATATAAATTGACGTAAAAATTCAAAAACCCCTAAGCTTAATATATACCTTTGCACTCAAAAACTTCAATTTTTACATTCTCTCCCATTAGCTGGGATTTCCAACTTGCATGCTGAGTTTAAGTCACTTTATTCCTCATATATATGCTTTTTACTTTTCTCTACCAGAATAAAAAACATCCAGTATTAGTTTAAAATTCAAGAAAGTACTGTGGGAAGTTCTGTAGATTTTATCCCATATACTTATGTTCACTTTTACATATAACCTAATTTTCCTTTCAAAAATGTTTATGTACTTTAGATTTCAGATCTGAAATATTCCTGAATATTTAATCTACCTCACGGTGTAGGAGAAACTGGACTTTTTTCTAAGTATATTGCTAATTATTTTATTAAAAACATCATACCAAATCTTATTTTAATTATAAAATTCTGAAAATTACATTTTGCATCTTGATACAAGGAAAAAATACAACATATTAATCAATTTTTCATAAACACTGCAGAGATTGATTGGAATATGCCTGTTTCTTGTATTTATTTGGACTACCAAGTAGCTCTTTTTTTGATTTGAGTACTGTTTTTATTTTAAAAGTGCAAAGGTTATTAAGCTTAAAACATTATATTTAAGCAATGTAAAAAAGTTTTACAATGATTTAACATGACCAATAAAATTTATTAAACATATTTACATATATTCACAGATTCTTTCATACTTGAGTATTAAAATAGACATTTACAATTTCAGAATTTTCATTCAAAGGCATTTTGGGAGAGGGGAACAGGTTCTACCGTGAGATGAAAAAAGAGCTGTTTCTTTGTATGACTAATTCTAAATAATATGTCCAACATAGTGAGTCATAGGTACTATCCCAGGAGACTGGCATGAAAACACCCTACACTACTTTAGGCATCGCTTATGGAGAGAGTTAAATTATAGCAAGCATGCAGTACAACTAAGTCACAACCTTTACAGTTATGGTGATGAAAACAAGCTAACTCAAACACATGCATGCCTTATTTAAAAGTTTTGCTACATGAACACACTACCACTACACTCCATACAAACTACAACTTTGGTCCAAGAAAACATCAGACAAAACAGTTTTACAATTATTTCTTTGTACATGTTTTGACTACCAATCCCTTTGTATACATTCTGACCATTAATTACAAGATTTACATCTGCACAATATGTATAAAATAAGTTATTAAAAAGGAAGACAATATTAAAACTTTTGAAAAGAAAACTGTACAGTTAATTTACAGATATAATAAACTGAAGAAATTTTGTGCCACGTTTTTCTTCCACATTAGAAACTATTTGGTAGGAACTGAACCTTTTAGTTTACGGACAGATTTTAATAAAACTTGAAAGAGATCTGAAGACTAGTGGTTACCTTGTTACTTAGGAGTGCTAACAACTTTCGGTGCTGTTAGCAGATTCTCAACTTTTAAAGTATCTCCCTCAGTCGGCCAACATGCTCTAATGCAATAGTTACCTCTCACCAATATAAATAATAGATTTCAGTTAGAAACTGTTTGGATCTTGGATCCAAAATAATTCTCTTTTCGTTGTTTACAAAATGACAGTGTTTACTACATAACCAACTTCAGTCAAACTTTACTCAACAACTGTAAAGGCAGAATAGCAGTATTTTTCTCAAAGGCAGTGTTCCACAGTTTAAGACTCTTGAGCCGCATCAGTTTAAGACGATACCACTGGAAGTAACGGTTGCTATATAGGAGTCAATTCAAAATCATCATTAACATCAACGAGGGGAACATAAAACTCCTGGATCTCATAAATGCTGAGAGATTTATAGGTGGCAGGATCAAGTTCCTGGAGTTTGAGCTGCCATTCTAATCTCTGGACGGCATTTAAAGCTGCAGCTTCATGTTGTTGCCTCATTAAAAGACAGGTCTATTGAAAAGAAGAGTTAAGAGATTGCTCTATTAAATTTGCTTTGTTTAAAAATTAATCTCATCCACAGACTCTCTGAGGGGTAAGTGTCTGAATTACACATCCATTTCTGCTCTACCTGGTGTGTATCTATATGCTATTTCTGGGTCTGCAACTTTCCAAATGTCTAATCTCAGACTTTAACTTGAAACTGCTCTTTCAATGAAGGAGATTTCAAATTATCAAAGAATCATGAACACCCAGGAAGTGATTTTTGAAATGATTCAAAATCTCAAACCAAATAATTTTCTTTATGAATTTACTTTGCAGGATGTATCCTTTCTCTTATCGCTCTCCCATTCTTTCACGTTACAACTATAACCAGACTTGTATTTTGGACAGTAAGCATGAAGATGCCCCTTAGAAACTGCTTCTGTGACAGTTTCGTTTTTTACTACACTGGTCCTGAAAAGGGGACTTGTGGTCTTTATTTTCCTTTACCTTCTGACTGTAGCTGGCATGAGGATGCCTAATTGCTATCTCCTTTCCTAGTCACTCCTCTCTAACAGAGCTGCAATTTCCATATAAGGGGGAAGCATCCATTTAAACTGAATTTCTAAACATACGTACCTTTAATTTGTCAAATTTATCATCCACATCTTGCAACCAAGACATGAACTGTCTTGCGTTAAAGCGATCCCTCACAGAAGTTTTACTGTCATCAGACTGAAAAAGAATGTAAGTAGTTAATACTACCCAATAACCCACTTTAAAACCTATATGCCATCCTATCATTCTATGGTGTGATGGAAGGATGGAAACAGATTTTGAAAAAGGATAATAATATAATTTGGATATTTAAAAAGTTTGATAAAGCCTTTAGTTCCATATTGAATAGACAGATTATTACCAGAATTTCTAGGAAGCTGAGTTTAGTTGTTAAATAGAATTCTATTGCCTTGTGAGTCAAAGATGATTCTCAAAAAAGGCATCTTATATTAAGTACCACACCTATGACATTCTTATTCAAGTATACTTGATTTCCTATTTTCTTTTAATGCTAATGTTTACCATATGTAGGGAGAAAGAGTGCTAAGGTAGGAGACAGGACTTTGAGGCCAACATTTTTTCCAGGACCAATATTTTGGAGCGACCATAAAGAAATTCTGGATCAACTCTTAAGAACACTAGTTTTGGAATTAAGAGAGGCTGTATTCAAATGTCAGCTTTGTGTCTTACTGTGTGATCTTGAACTATTTACGTACTCTCAATTTTCTATTCTGTAAAACGGGAAGGAGTACCTTTTTTTAAACATTTTAAAAAATGTTTACTCATTTTGAAAGTGTACATGAATGGGGGAGGGGCAGAGAGAGAGAGAGAGAGAGAGAGAGAGAGAGAGGGAGTGGGGGGAGGGAGGGAGGGAGAAACCCAGGCAGGTTCTGCACTGTCAGCACAGAGCCCTGACATTGGGCTCAATTCCATGAACCTCGAGATCAGGACCTGAGCTGAAATCAAGAGTTGGATGCTTAACTGACTGAGCCAACCAGGTGCCCCTCTCATCTGTCATTTTATCAGAAATGTCATCGTGTTCTGATCCTGTGGCCTTCCATCTCGATTTCCAGTTGTGCTATGGATTAGTTTTTATTTTGACATGTCTTTTGTTATTTCAATAAGTTTTGGGAGAAATAAAAAATAAACAGGTATGTTTACTCAACCATTCTGAACTAGAAATCTTAAAGACTTTCCTTGTAGCTTGATTTACATTGTCCTAAAATTAATTTCATTACTCTATAATTGCACGCAACTTTAAAAGACTGCTTCGGATTCTGTGTCTCCCTCTCTCTCTACCCCTAACCCGCTCGCATTCTGTCTCTGTCTCTCTCAAAAATAAATAAACGTTAAAAAAAAAAAAAAAAGACCTCAAAATATTACATGGTCTAGTCCAGCCTTTAGTAACACAATTAAACTGTTCATTTCAGTTATTAAAAATCACTCATTCTTCTGTTTAAATTCTTTAAAGCTGTATTATGTAAAGTCCCTCAGTGGCATTTCCAGTGTTTATTTCCTTAGAGTCAAATAGTTCTTTCTTAAGATCCAATTATTCTTTTTTTTTTCTTTTTTTTTTTTTCAAAGTTTATTTATTTTTGGGACAGGGAGAGACAGAGCATGAACGGGGGAGGGGCAGAGAGAGAGGGAGACACAGAATCGGAAACAGGCTCCAGGCTCTGAGCCATCAGCCCAGAGCCTGACGCGGGGCTCGAACTCACGGACTGCGAGATCGTGACCTGGCTGAAGTCGGACGCTTAACCGACTGCGCCACCCAGGCGCCCCTTCTTAATTTTTTTTTAAGGTTTATTCATTTTTCAGAGACAGAGCATGAGCGGGGTAGGGGCAGAGAGAGGGGGACACAGAATCTGAAACAGGCTCCGGTCTCTGCGCTGTCCGCACACAGCCCGACGCAGGGCCAGAACTCACAGAGGGCGAGATCATGACCTGAGCCGAAGTCAAGATACTCAACCAAATGAGGCACCCAGGCGCCCCAAGATCCAATTAATTCTTAATAACTTTTTCAAATATCTGAATACTTTCATTTGGATAAAAATGGTTGGTGATTTTAAGAAAGTCTGAAATCTACTGATCTAGTTTTTTTTTTTTTTTTTTTTAAACAGATGAGAAAAAGCCCAGAGAGAACTAGGTAATTTTCTCTGGAATATACCCTGTATCATTTGTATTTCTAGACTGTCTGACCTAAAACAGCATTTCCTAGTATTTTTTATAATAATCTTTCACTGACTGTGCTTACACTCCCTATTTTCATCATTATATTCTCTCTTATGACCTATGAATTTCATTCTGGTTTGCGAGGCACAAAAATTCTGACCACTGAAATGTCTGGTTCTAAATTCGTATAATTTATATGTAGCATTAAACTTTATCCAAGACATAGCTACAGTTTTCTTCACAACTATATTTATTCCAGCAATATCCAAGATCAAGACAAAAAGCCTGGCCCTATTTTAGCCATCTAGAAATTTAATACGCCTGTAGTAGTTTTCCAGTTGCTTGAAGGTGTAAACATCCACTTTAGAAACAAATTACAGGGGCGCCTGGGTGGCTCAGTTGGTTGGGCGTCTGACTTCGGCTCAGGTCATGATCTCGCGGTCCGTGAGTTCGAGCCCTGCGTCGGGCTCTGTGCTGACAGCTCGGAGCCTGGGGCCTGTTTCGGATTCCGTGTCTCCCTCTTTTTCTGACCTTCCCCCATTCATGCTCTGTCTCAGTCTCAAAAATGAATAAACGTTAAAAAAAAAAAAAAAGGCTTTTTAGAAACAAATTACAAGTTATGTTCAAGGGACTATTCCAAACATGTATTGGTTTTATAAATATCTGCTTTTGTAAGATAACGCTAATGTTTAGAGGATTGTGGAAAAAAGAGGATCAGGTGATCTGGAAGTGCTTTATTCTCTAAGAGGTGTTTTTCTCCTTTGAGTTTTATTGATTGCTGAATTCAAGTTTCTTTTATGGAAACAGATGACAAAAACACACTGTACTTAGGAAAATTTTAACTGTATCATTGGCACTTTACCTGAGCGTCCAGTGGGACACTGTATACTTCTGCATCCAGTAAAACAGTGCACGCGCTAAATGGCAGTGTTTGATTTGCCAATGTTCTTGCAGCTCTGTAATGAACTCGCAGAACTTCCTGTTCATTGGATACAATAAGTTTTTCCTAGTTGAACCAAGAATGGAAAAAAAACAATTCTTCAATCACTTGCTTTTCAAATAAGATAAAATCACTTAAAACGTACCACAGAACCTGAATCTCAGAGTAGTTTTTTCTTACAGAAAGCTTGAGATTTGAGAATTCCAAGTGTTCTAAAAGTATTAAGTAAATGCTCTTACCAAATGTGGCAGTCTCTTCTTAAAAATTATCTTTTAAGATGTACAATGGTGGCTTTTTGTATATTCACCAAGATGTTCAACCATCACCACTAGTTTCAGAACATTTTCATCACACCCAAAAGAAACTTCATACCCATCACTAGTCGTGGCCCATTCCTCCTCTTCCCCTGGCAACCGCTACACTACTTTTTGTTGCTGTGGACTTACCTACTCTGAACATTTCTTACAAACGGATCCATATAATATGTGGTATTTTATGAATGGCTTCTTTCATGTCACATGTTTTCAAGGTTCATCTGTGTGCAGCATCAGTACTTCATCCCTTCTTATGGCCAAATAATATTCCCATACACAAACACACCACGTTTTATTTATCCGTTCATCAGCTGATGGTCTTTTGGGTTGTTCCTACTTTCGTGCTGTCATGAATAATGCTGCCATGAACATTCATCCTCCAAGTTTTTGTTTGGATGCATAGTTTCTGTTTCTTTAGGTAATTAACAAGTGGAGCTACTAGGTCATATGGCAGTTCTATGTTTAACCTGGACAGAAACTGCCGAATTGTTCTTACAGCAGCTGTATCATTTTACATTTCCACCAGCAGTGTGTGAGGGTTCCAATTTTTCACATCCTTGCCAACACTCGTTATTATCTTTTAATTATAGCCTTTCTGATGGGTGTGAAGTGGTGTGCCGTTGTGGTAGCAGCTTGTTTTATAATGAATATTTTCACAGAAACACTGTACTTTGATGCTAATTTTAAACCTCTAGCAATGACAATGCAATCCTGCCTTCAAATGTGTTAAGTGGGGTGCAAAACCTCCAATTATGTAATATGCAGAGTCACCCTATCATAAAGTTAATGAAATGATGTGGGCGATCTTCTGCATTTAGCAGACTGGGAATTCCTAGGGTGTAGCTACAGATCTCAACCCATCATGATACTGGTTTATAGAGTTGTGCCATCTGGTGGTAACGGTCTTTTTTGGCTTAAACATCAACGAGGACAACTCTGGGAACTGTGGACGGCTGGAACTTCAAAGACAGAGGTAATGAGTCCAGGAATTCTCCAGTTAGAAGATGTCTACCATTTTGTGGGTTTTGTCTGGCAGGCTAGGCTAAGAGAATATTCAGGGTGTGGCTGGTCTTGTTCCCGACCATGTTCCCCATTCTCCCTCAACTTGACAAGAACTTTATCCTTCCCCTACTGGAGCATGCAGGCCTTATATCCACATATGTATTGCTGTACAGTTTTGCTGTATTTATAATTTAGTGAAAAGACAAAGAAACACAGTCCTATTTAATCTCTTTTAAATTCTGATGTGACAAATGATACACAAAAGAGAAGAGGTAAGTCTAACACTTAGGATTAATTTAACTACAAGTTTAAGGTGGGACTTTAAGTGATAAAATATCCAAAAAAAAAAAAAAAACCAAAAAACCAGATACTAAGAAAAAATAGCTGGAAGAAAAGTTTTCTAAAAAACTGGTTGCAGTTGTACAGAGATTAAGAGCAATAACTAAAAATCCCTTAACACTGTCTGGAAATACATTATTATTTTTTTTAAGTTTATTTATTTTGAGAGAGAATGAGTGGGGGGGGGTGGGCAGAGAGAAAAGGGGACAGAGGATTCAAAGTTGGCTCTGTGCTGATACAGAGAGCCCAATGTGGGGCTCAAACTCACAAACCATGAGATCATCACCTGAGCCGAAGTCAGATGCTTAACCGACTGAGTCATCCAGGTGCCCCAAGAAATAGATTATTTGAAGTCAGACTCCTTCTGCTAAAATACTTCACAGAGATATACTGTGTGAATGACAGCCTAAATAGTCCACTTAATGTTGTGTCCTTGAACTTCTGCAACACAGCTTCTCAAACAATGTCTTTGGAGCATGGGTCATGTATGTCTCAAAGTGAACATGGAACGGGAAAAATCAGATCTTTGTTTTTACCAACTGCCAACTGGCATTTTTTTCAATTATGAACATGGGCCACAAACCACAGTAATATCAGAAGTATCTGCAACTTTGCCATCCACAGAAATCACAAGGATTTTCAATTCTTAACTGTTGCAGGTATTGCCCCCAAATGGTATCACTGTTTGCTGTCACGTTGGTCAGGCATTTTAAATTGCTTTCTAGTACTCTGCAATTCTAAATTGTTTGTTGGTCAACATATGAACAGATGGGAGTCATTTTTACTCTTTGTTAAAGTTTGGAAAATTGTACTGTTCAAATGAGAATTCGTAACTGTCTGTAAGGCAGCATGGCTTTCATAGCATGGATAGATGCACAGATAAAAATATGTTATCAACTGGCTTGAAACATGCCTGGTGGTTGAAATAGCTATTGACATGTTATACGACCTAACTTCTTATTGAGAACAAACCACTCATTGACATGCACAATGTTGTAAGATCTGTATCAGTGCTTCTTTCATTTACTGTTGCTTGTAATGCTGTAAGTTTATTAATTTAAAAACATAATTCTGAGAAAAGGTTTATATTTACCAGATTGTTACAGAGGTCCCAGGACACAAAAAAAGTTAAAAACCCGAGCCCTAGGGAATCAATGTATGAATTAAAGAAATTGCATGCTTTTGTTTGGATGAGTATGTATTTATCTCTTTGAAGGATCACAGCTCATATTAAGTTCCAGAATCCTTGACCCTCCCAAAAGATTAAGAAGGTATTATATTTTTGTCAATCTAAGTGAAATGACTTTCATGATTTCTCTAAATAAGCGGCCTTTTTCATGTCATTCCATGCCCAGACTAACCACCAGAAACTAGAATATGAAAGGAGACCTATAAGGAACACTAAGCACAGCTTTGTAAGTATTCTGCACTAAAGGAGCTGGTATCAAGCAACAATTCTAAAACTTGGAAATCCAACTGTCTAACTAGGAATTCACTGCTTTAGTTCAACAAATGATAACAAGAAATTATTAAGAGATTTTTATACATCAAAAATACACTCAACATGAACCATAACATAGGGGCAGCTACCCTAAAACAGGTTTAAAAATTCTCCATCTAACTGCACAGGAACAAGACAACAAAATCAAACCATTTCCCAAAATGGTTCTAAATAAGGAAAATCTAAGAAAATTGTGTGTGTGTGTTTCGTGTATGTGTATGTATGTATATATATAATATAGGTCGTTATAATCTATTGTTAAAATATTTAAAAAAAAAATTTTTTTTTTCAACATTTATTTTTGGGACAGAGAGAGACAGAGCATGAACAGGGGAGGGGCAGAGAGAGAGGGAGACACAGAATCGGAAACAGGCTCCAGGCTCTGAGCCATCAGCCCAGAGCCCGACGCGGGGCTCGAACTCATGGACCGCAAGATCGTGACCTGGCTGAAGTCGGACGCCTAACCGACTGCGCCACCCAGGCGCCCCAAAATATTTTTAATATAAATGTTATTTTTAGCATAAATGTAAACATTTCTTACCCTTTCAATACTGTGTTGCAAACGTAGTTTCATCCTTACAACTTCCTGTTGCCGAAAAAGCTCTTTAAGTGGATCTGACAGTGAAGGTGGTGGTGTAATCTAATTTTTAAAAAAATATATAGTTAAAAATATTAGGTTTGGTTTACAACAATGGGCTATTCTTATAAAATTAAACTTCTTAGTGTATCACTTAATGAAAACATAAGTTTTGATGTTCTCTGAATTAGATAATACAGTAACGATTATCCAACTGGTTGTTACTTCCCAATCAATGGTCTGAAACACAGCAGAACTTACTGGTTAATTCAGATGTTTTAATTCAGAGGCAATAGCAAATTTCAAAGAGCAAATTAGAAGGACTAAGGAAGTTCCTGACTACAGAGACACATTTTAGAGCATTAATAAGTGCCAGCTCACATATGGGGGGGGGGGGGGGGGGGGGATGCGCACGCGGATGGTCACAGAAACAGAAAAATACCAAGCAAATAGTCGTAAACATTACAGCAGTCTAAGTCTCAGTATGGTAAGTCTCTTTGTTGACATGTAAAAATCAAATGCTAAAGTGCTGCGCTTTACATTTACTGAATTAAGACTTTTTAAAAAAGAAGGAATTATCTTCTAATAGATAACTTCTTTATTTGCATGTGATAAACCCTCTTTGTCCATCCATACTCAAAAATCCTGCGGTTGGCTCATCTCTAATTTGACTATTAAAGTGGACTGCTTTCTGGTAGAAGCTGGCAGCTAAGGAAGCCAACTCCATCTACGCATGTGCAATACTGTTATGAGACATCTGTGATCCTTTTAATATTCTCCCTCTACCCTTTGGAATATCTATATTCCTCCTCCCACCCCTGACTAGCTTGTAACTACTGTCAGCATATTGGGGCAAAGCAAGGTATCTCAGTATGTTTTGGTAGCATGTGGGAACCTAGTTGACTCTTCTGACTCTTCAGAAGGTGGGACAAACAGATTCTATGTGCTTCCTGATGTGGTGCTTAAGGAATTATATAACACCATATACAGAAAGCTCTAGACAAAGAATCAAACTTGTATCTAACTGGGACTCTATCATCAGTGAACAATTTACAGGAATTATGGGGGTCCAAAAAAAAAAGTTAAATCCTATCACAAGGATTCACTCAGTTGAATCACTGTGGTGGAAAATTCTATAGGACAGATAACTTATTGCGGTGGATTATTTTTCATGCCTCTAACTGCAATGATACATCTGTTTGATTTCTGTGTCTTCTAACCATCTTTAAATTTAACAAGAGTAACAGTAAAGTTTAGTGCTATGGTTTTAAAGTTTTCCAAAACCATAAAGGCCTCCTTTATATCACCCAAAGGAAGAGTATCTACTCCTTTGAACCTGGGGTGTCAGAGAAAGCTTCTTGGAGAGGCTTAATGCCTGAGGCTGCATCTTAAAGGAAGAGCCAGAATCAAGAGTTAAGAGAAAGGAGTTGTGGGGGGAAAAAAGAAGAGAAAGAAGAGGGGAGGGTAATTCCCAGAAGAAAAGATAGCATAATCAAGTTCATGAAACAAAGAGATAGTAGGGTGTCAGGAGCCAACTACAAGTTGAATTCCTGGGATGCCAACTTTGAGGGAAGGAATGGTGGGACATGAGGATCAGCAGGGGCAAAGTCATTAGCGTTCTGTAAACCAGTTTTTTTTTTTTTTTTTTTTAACCAGCTATTCTTAAATAGCTATTCTTAAATAGCTGTTCTGTGGGTTCCACAGAACACGGAGCCCACAAACATGACTTGTGAGAAATGGTTCTAAGAACAAGTGGGTTTGAGAAATATTGTACATATATACTCACTCAGGTGTCTCACAATCAAGTTAAATTTAATGGTTCTGAGAAGTTCAGAAATGAAGAAACCTATTTTTAGACTAATGGTGCTTCATTTCCCAAACTTTTTTTAAATTTTATTAAAAAAATTTTTTTTAATGTTTATTTTTTGAGAGAGAGGTTGGCAGAGTGTGAGCAGGGGAGGGGCAGAAAGAGAGGAAGACCCAGAATCTGAAGCAGGCTCCGGGATCTGAACTGTCAGCACAGAGCATGACGCGGGGCTGGAACCCACGAACCGTGAGATCATGACCTGAGCTGAAGTCGGGCACTCAATCGACTGAGCAACCCAGGTGCCCCATTTCCCAAACTTATTTGACCATGAGCTCTCCCTACCTTGCCCCAGCCTGCCCCCCCCACCCACCCGCCATGTATTTAATTAACATGCTGTGGAACAGACAGTATGTATAACAGTGTAAATTTTGTATGTGGTGGGGAATCATTGAAAGATCTTACAGCTCACTGCTGTGTCTGCAGAATAGATATTAGGAGGACAAGAAATTAAGAAAACAAATCACTGTGACACTGGTATGAGAAGGAGGGAGTGGAAGGGATGGGGTCTAAAAATAATGATTAAGGATAAGAGAGGGAGCAGCTAATGACCACTTGTGGGTCCTCCAGCATGAGGGGGCCAGATTGCTGGTAGGAGATACCCCAGGAGGAGAAAAGAGGAAAGAGAAATAAGGGTTTTGGATAAATTCAGTGCTGACATGTTAAGTTTGTGGAGCTCACGGACATCCAAGTGGAGCTAGCCAGTTAGCAAAAAAGAAGCTGAGGAGAGAGGTTTGGGCAGAACACATAAATTTGGAAATTTCCAACATCTAGCAACGTACAGAGAAATGGTAAAATCACCAAAGGAATATATGGAGACTTTCTGAGGAAACTTTCCTTTTGCTGTTTCCCTCATCTATCTTTAAGTAAATCAAGCTTGGGGATTTTGTCTTTTAAGATCTGTGAGTCCCAGGAGTCTCTAGAATAAAAAAATCTCTTGATAGCTTCCCAGGGATGCTCTTCATGCCCCTGCTGTAGGGACTCTGTGTCGGTACTAGTGACCACAGTGGATACCATGATGTGACAAGTCTTTTTCTTTTATTCTCGCTCTGTTCATTTGCCTTTTGGGAACCTGACCTAAGGTTTCACTTTTCTTCGTTTCATTTCCTCTGGAGAAACAGCAACATTCCGGTTAGATTATGAGAAAAATACCTGATAGAAGAACAAACACTTAAATTGACTTTGGAGATGTTTCACTACATTTCTAACAGGTTCTATAAACAGATCACATAAATGTAGAGATTAATTCAATAAGATGGCAATTAGCTGACAGAGGAAACAAATGGATAAAATCATATTGGAAGGTACTAAAAATAACGTATGTAAAAGTGATCTTTGTTATTCTGGGATTTACTTTTTAGGACTAAGTTTTGAACAAATGAGTTTCAGTCCAATAAACTCAAAAGTAGCTTTTTATGAACAAGAGGTGGGGGGTTTGCATATTAACTCTAGTAAATATGAACCTTAAAGTTATTTTGAGATGGATAAAATAAAGGTAACCTCTTAAATCTGTATACTGTTTTAAAATTTTTAATGGGTTATGGCATATACTATTTCAACCTGCTTTGAGGTAGGGTAGGTATTATTGTTTTACAGATGTGAAAACTAAGAATCAGAGAAGTGAAGGAATTATTCAAGATCACACAGCTGGTTTGTAGCAAAACCCAGACAAACTTATGTACAGTACTTAGAAATCTCCTGCTCTTTCTACTATACCGTGCTGTGTTTCTTTAATAACTCTCATTAAAAACAAACAAAAATTACCTACTACACTCAGAAAAAATTTTCAGCTCTATTTATAGTACTTTTTGAAACATTTGCTATAACTAAATTTTGATTTAATCAAAGCTGTATCCCCAGTACTGCTACAAGAGAAACTTGTATTACATCATCTTTGAAGGAGTAAGAAAAGGTGATCATAATCAAATGCACACATAATATATATACAAATATACATATATATCTCTCAACAGGCAGCACTGAAAAGGCACCTTGACATGGATTAGAACTGTTTTTCGTGAAACAGTCTGTACAAAGTTTAATTTAAATAGGTTCTTTATGGGGCGCCTGGGTGGCGCAGTCGGTTAAGCGTCCGACTTCAGCCAGGTCACGATCTCGCGGTCCGTGAGTTCGAGCCCCGCGTCGGGCTCTGGGCTGATGGCTCAGAGCCTGGAGCCTGTTTCCGATTCTGTGTCTCCCTCTCTCTCTGCCCCTCCCCTGTTCATACTCTGTCTCTCTCTGTCCCAAAAATAAAATAAACTTTGAAAAAAAAAAAAATTTAAATAGGTTCTTTATGTTTTTACCTGTATTTCAAGCCTATGATACAACATACTTCAGTTAAAATTTTTTACTCTTTAAGGGGAAACAAAGGAAACAAAATGATTAGCTTTATATTGAGTTATTAACAAATTATCTTACTGAGAAAATTTGAAAGAATGACAAATTTACAATTCTATTTTTTTAAATCTACTATTACTGCTTATTAGTAGTAGAGTAATATAAAAATCTCTTGTCTTTCAAGATTTAAAGAGCACTAGCATCAGGTAAATTCTATGGATGTGGGACTAAAGAACCACCTTGTCTCTAACTTTTTGTTCTTCTCTGAACTGGGCTTTGAAAAGCCATGCAAAGGCATGCAAAGGCATGATGTGAAACAGTATAAAATAGCCTGGGGAAGCATCATGTACAGTAGGGTATAACTACCTAGAAAAGCCTAGAAAGGTATGGGAAGACCTGTAGACAATGATGGGGATTTTGGTTTACAGAACATTAAGAGTCTCTAAAGATGTTTATAGCCAGGTGGTCACATAATCAGATCTGAGTTATATATAAGGTACCTAGACAGTAAGAAAGCTAGATGGACAGAAGAGATTAGACTAGAATCCATGACAACTCTTCAGAATGCCTGTTTTGTTTTCTTTTTATTTCTTTAAAAAAAATTTTTTTTTTTTTTTATTTACTTTTGAGAGAGACAGAGCATGAGCAGCAGAGGGGCAGAGAGAGAGGGAGACACAGAATCCGAGGCAGGCTCCAGGCTCCAGCTGTCAGCACAGAGCCCAATGCAGGGCTCGAACCCACGAATGGTGAGATTGTGACCTGAGCTGAAGTTGGATGTTCAACTGACTGAGCCACCCAGGCACCCTTATGTTTTTTATTTTGAGAGAGAGAAAGAGAGAGAGAGCGCGAGTGGGGGAGAGGATCAAATGGGAGACAGAAAAGTAAGCAGGCTCCATGATGGAGCCCAATGTGGGACAACTCAGGGATCATGACTTGAGCTGAAATCAAGTCAGATGCTCAACCGACTGAGCCACCCAGGTGCCCATTTTGATTTCTGAGATCTAGTTAGCACAATGCTTAGCATTTGGTTATGAATTACTTGATTATGTAATATTCTGAATATTTAATTATGCAATATTCACGTATGTGAGTGAACAGTGTATGGAGCTAATGTGGTCCTCACACAGCAGTAGTAAGAAACAGAAGGGGAGAGGAAGTAAGATGAATCAACATGACTTAGTGATTGACGTGGAGGTTGAATTTTGGGTTGCCAGTCTGGGAAATGAGAGAGCAGGTAACGATAATAAGTAAATCGGAGAGGACAAAAAGAGCACTTCTGCGGTAAGATAAATGGGCTTAGTGTGGGACCTAATGATTTTATGGATATTGTGGTACAGTCAGGTGATGTTCACAAGCAGCTAGAAACACAGTTATGGACATCACTATGTATTCACAGCTGAAGATAAATTTGGGATCCATTCTACAAGATAAATAGTGTCCTAGCCCTTAATCAGATTACAGGCAGACATGTAAACAGTTAACTATGATATCATGTGGGAGGTATGAGAAAGATATAAACAGTTCTGCTTTGACAAGATTTTGCACAGAGGTGACAACACGGCCGGAACAAAGGCACGGAAGAAGATAGAAAAGGAGGCCTGGGGAGAACAATTATTTCAGGTAGAAGGAACAGTACTAAGCAGAAGTAATGAACAAGAGATTTCCATTCAAGAGTGAATTAAATATGGCTGAATTATTGGGTGAGTTTGGAAGCAGTGAGAAAATGAAGCTGGAGGGGTAGACTGGGGTCAGATTACAAAATGAATAAGGTTATGCCATGACTATATGTGGATTTTAAGCTGTAGGCAATGGGAAGCCAGCTAATCACAGCTAAGATATTTAAGTAGAGAAACGGTTTTTTATTGTTGTTGCTGTTTTTAAGTTTTACTTATTTAGGTCATCTTTACACCCAACGTAGGGCTCAAACTCAGGACCCTGATATCAAGAGTCGCATGCTCTTCCAACTGGGCCAGCCAGGCACCCCTTTATTGTTTTTAAAAGGATACAAGTTTAACAACAAAAGAGAATGCTTCTGCAGAAAGAGAGTAGGGGAAAAAAAGAAGTGAAAGAGTGGCTGTAATGTTCTAAGTGAGAGATAATGATGAGGGCCCTAAAGCAAGGCAGTGGTAGAGGAGACAGATTCTAGAGAGAGTTCTAAAGTAGAATGCTTAGAATTTGGTAACTGATAGGATACTACTCTGCTGTCATCACTAATAAAAAAAAAAAAAGTGGTTTCTGAGCACGTGAGAGAGAAATCATTTCTTTTGGTCTGGGGGAGTCTGAGTTTGGAACAGATGCTTGGCACACAGTTAGATTCCTCTTTCAGGAATGAGGCACTCAGCCTCCAGGTCCTAGGAATATCGGAGGCTGGCAGCTCTCACTGGAGTTCCTCTCTAGGAACTGGCAGCAGGAAAACTGGAAGGGAAGACAGTTGGCATGTGCTAGGCCTCGTGCCCTTGCTGGGTGCGAGCTACCTGTCAGAAGGGCCACCCCATTCCAGACCTTCTGTGGGCTCAGCTGAAATGAGCGCTGCAGCTACATTTCAGTTCAACTTCTCACTCTGCCGAATTCTGGTTCCTTCACACATGTACTCACATTTTTCCTGGCAGCACTCACCAATAAGCCTCTTGTGGATAGTTTAGGGTCTGCTTCCTGTGGAACTGAACCTATGACAGGTATGCTGCCTGGAGGCACCTACATCTGATTCTGGAGGTCAACAGAGAGGACATGACTAGGTAAGAATTTGGGGGCTAACTGGCACATGGAAGACTGCTGAAAACAACAGGAATAGGTAAGACCATAATGACAAAAAGTTGACTGAAGAATTGATTCCTAGAGAACTCTGATGCTTAAAGGATGGGTAGAAAAGTCATTAAAGGAGAGCATAAAAGATTGAAGCAAGGGAACCAGAAGAGAGCACCGTCATAAAAACAAGCAGAGGAAAATCTCATGAACAAGATGGTCACAATGTCAAATGTGACGAAGATCAAGTAGAAAGAAAAACAGGCCAACAAATCTGGCATTATAAGCTCACTGGTGATCTGTGACAGTACAGAAGGTTTAAGAGATGAACAGGAAGTGATACAGAGAAAATATCAGGTGGTGAAAGAGACAGGGACAGCTTGACAAACTGGCATAGTTATGGGATAACTCTTTTCTCCAACATGAAGGAGACCCAAATATGTTTGGAGTGGGCGGATAAAGGCCAGTGGAGAGAGGTAATTAAAATCACACCAGTAAATAGTGTCTCAATAGAGGAAAGTTCCAGAGAGGCCTGAAGAGAATGGGATCAAGAGCACATGGAAATGAATTACCCTTCAAAGACAGAGAAGCATACCTCCTTTGGGACAAAAGAAAAAGCAGGTAAGGAAAAAGAAAATACCGTAGACCAGTGCTGATCATGAAGGTAGTCAACAGCTACACACGGCTATTGAACACTTACTGAAATGTTAGCCCCATTTAGGTTGAACTGAGATGTACTAGAAGTACAGCAGATTTCAAATACCTAGTACAAAAAAAATACAGAATGTCTTGTTCATTAATAATTTTTCTACATTATATATTTTTGTTTGTTTTAAGGATTTATTTAAGTAATCTCTATACCCAACGTGGGGCTCAAACTCACCTGGCTCCACCAGGTGAGCCAGCCAGATGCTGATATATTTTGAAATAGTATTCTGAATATACTAGGTTAAGTAAAATGTTAAAATTAATTTTACCTGTTTCTTTTTCCCTTCTAAAATGTGGCTACTAGAAAAATTAAAACTACAGAAGTGACTTGCATTATATTTCTATTGACAGCACTGAAGATGCATATTTAGTGATGTTACTTACTGTGGGAATGCAAATCTTGCTTAAGGGGTTTCCATCCAGGAGGTATGAGCCATTAAATGTCACATATTCATCATAATACTGAGGTGCTTGAGGAATAACACTACACAACAATTTACGCTTTTCTTCAATTTTTTTCCTTATATGCAAGTATTCGAAATATGGATTTGCTCGCTCTGAACTGTATGGCTGAATCTCATCTAGTTTCAGAGAATCTACGATGGCTGCCAGAGACTGCTGAGTTTTCTCTTTTGCTTGTAGTAAAGAGGGACTCACTTGCACAGGCTGAGGTACACGGGATACTTTCCTTTTCCGTGGGTGGTGAATTTGAGGATCATCTTCTTCAGTTAATCTTATTCTTCCTCTAGGAGATGAAGAGTCGCTGTCTTTTTCTGATAGGAGCGTACAGCTAGCAAGAATCTGTTTGCTTTGATTTGCCACTGTATTCGCTTTGTTTCTAGTTATCCTTTGAGGGATTTGGTTTTCGGTCTTATCATCTTCAGCATTTTCTTCTAATTCTACTTTACCTAATTGACCATATTTATGCATCTCTGGTTGAGCTGACTGTTGCAAATGGTTTTCCAGACTTGATAAAGTGCTTTGTTGTGATTCTTCATCTTCAATGGAAAGCAAACACTTTTCACCTTCAGGACAATGTTTTGGATTATCTTGTTCATTTAGGTTCCCTTTTGGGATCGCGGCACTCATTTCACACAAATCAGAATCACATTTATCATTCAAATGAGTTAAGACCAAACTCTCCAGTTTGTTTTCTTTCTCATGTGAAATAACCTGAATATCAGAAGTGCTACTCTCAACCTCATGGCCACTGGAAGACTTATACATGAATTTGCCAAACGCATAATGTGTATTTAGCTGGGAAGAGGCATCGTTTCCACTAAAGTCTTTTTCTGATGGTAATACAGGTAAAGTATTAGCCTTTTCAAAATTTGGTGCTGCTTCTTGAACACTGCTTTCAGAGTACAATGGGACAAAGGCATCTGTCTTTTGAACATCTGTTAAAACAAAAGTATTCTCCACCTCTTTTGTAGATTCATTGTCAGTATCTAAAACAGAATTGATAATTTGAACTGCGTTTTTCTGTTGCAAAATACTCGGCTCTTGATTGGCAACATATGACATAGACATATGTTTAGAAATAGATTCAGCATCTGAAAGTGATTGGCTGTGGAAAGAGCAAGGTTGTTGTGAAGGCAGAAAGGACGCTGGATCCTGAGCACAAGAGTTTCCTGGCAGTTCAGTATGGTGCAGGGATAAAAAATCAGTGTTCTGTTCTTTCAATATTTTGTTTTCAGAATTACAAAAGCCTTGAACAGAAGAATCTTGATCAGGTGTACCAGAATTTGGGCAGATAAAGTCACTGGTGCTTAAGGATTCCAGTCTACTATCAACAGGTACCTCCCATGATTTATTTTGGATCACACCAACCTGATTAGATGGCTCTAAATGCACAGGACTGTCCATTAAAGTGCCCACTGGAACAGTACTCTTGATAACATTTATATCAGCTGAAATATATTTGCTGTTTACAGATCTAGTTGGAGACGCTGCAAAACTGGAATGTATGTTAGACATATTTGAAAGTTCTCTTTCAGGCACATTTAAGGACACCTCAGGTTTGGGAGAAGGACAAATATCTCTTGGCACAGCTAAGCCACCTTGATTGTTTTCTTCTGATACTGTTTGGAATTGTTTTGTATGTTCACAAATGACCGATGGCATGCTACACCTTCGAACTTCTACAGCTGGTCTCCCCTCATTTATCACTAGTTTGACATCTTCTACAGAAGATGATCGGAGATGGGATGTTGGAAGTCTGCTTGTAAATGGTGGCTTAATCCGCTCTGGCAGTTCAGCCAAGCTATCTAATTCCCTTTCATGAAGGGCAGGAGATTTGGCAATTGGCAAAAAAGGTGACTGGGAAAAGGACATTTGGGAATCAGAACCCTCCAACATAAAGTCAGAGTCATACTCAATTGGAGGCCTGGGGGTTGTCACTGTAGTATGGCAGGAATCTTCTGAGCTAGCAACCGAAATCATGGATACAGATCTAGAGCTGAGACCTGGTTTTTCACTTTCTGATCTAGGAGATCTGTTTAAGATATTATCTGAAACAAAAGATGACTTCCCTAAATTCATGATATTTTTGGCATCAACAGATTGTGATCTGTTACTTACAGCATCTTTAGACTGTTTCTCCTTGGTATAAGCATCAGTCAACTCTGAACTCTTTGACCTAGTAAGTTCTTTATTTTTAGACTCAGCTAGTACATGCTTTGTTTTTTCTTTATCTTTTACTTTAAGTTCTAAACAATTCCGATTTCTCAACCGCTCCTTTTCTTTCTGCTTAATTTTTTCCTTATGTTTTTTGTGCCACTGCTCTATTTCTAGGTCTTTAAGGCTTAGCATTCGTTCAAAACTTGTCTGCATTAAATCATCATTCACTAACCTCTTTTCTTTAGGTCGAGTATCTTTTGATGCTGGTGATGACTTAAGTTTAGGTTTATCTGCTTCAGATTTTAGTTTGAATAAACTATTTAGTTGAATTTTATCTTTGTGCTTATCTCGTTCTTTGTATCTGTCTATATCTTTGTCTTTTTTATCTTTTTCTTTTCCATCAGGGGTTTTCAAAGGCTCATCTTTTGTTTTTTCTTTAAGGGATAAAGTTTTCTCATGTTGTGCTTTACTACTGTCTGCCATACTTGACTTCTTCTCTTCCTGGAAGTGTTTGGAGTTAGTTGTATTTACACTTTCTTTATCTCTAGATTTTTCCTTTTTATCTACCTCCCTGTCTTTTTCTTTATTTTTGCTTTTTTCTGATTTAGTATAGTCACTGTTGTCTGATTGTTTGTTTTTTTTTTCCATCAAGTGCTTTTCTTTGCTTTCTGCTAAATGCCTCTCTTTTTCAGGTTTTTCTTTGTCATGTTTTCTGTCCATCTTTTCTCTACTTTTCTCTCTATCGTCAGCTTTTTTAATAGTGGTAATATTTTTCATCTTTTCACCTTCCTTATGGCATTTCTCTATGTGATGTGAATATAGCTTGTCTTTTTCTTTTATTCTGTCAACACAGTCACTAAGATCTAATTTATCTTTCTCTGACTTATGCTCATGCTTGATCTTCTTCTCTTTTTCAGAATTTTTTCTTTCAACATCCTTTTCTTTAGTTTGAAACCGCTTTTCTGATTTTTCCTTTTCTTTTACATGCTTTTCTTGTTTTTCAATCTCTATTTCCTTTTCCATTGAATGTAACCCTATAGATTCTTCAATGGCATTTGTTCCTAAAGAACTGAATTCTGTTTCTTTATCTATGGGTACAGTCTCTCTTTCTTCTTTTAAGTCTTTTATTTTTTCCTCCCTAAAAGATTTTTCATTTTCCTTTTTAATCTTCTCTCGTTCTTCTTTAAAATTCTTCTCTTTTGAAACATGCTTTTCCTTGGTTGATTTATCATCTTTTATGTTTTTTTCCAACTTTGATTTTTTTTCCAATGTTAGGGACTCATGTTCCATATTTAAAAACAGATCTTCAGTTTCATCACTTTTAAAAAAATTCTCTTTCCAAAATTCTCTATCAAATTCTACACTCCGCTGCAGCTCTTTAGCACTATCTCTATTTTTGTATTTTTCCTTTTCACTTTCAATTTCTTTTTTATGCTTTTCTTTTTCCCTTTCTTTGTGTTTCAATTTATGCTTTTTTAATGTTTTACCCTCTTTATCCATTTTTTTCAGTGTGCAGTCTGAATTTTCAAATGTTGGACTATGATCTTCATCTTTTACTTTGGCATTTGACTTTTCACCAAATTCTAAGTGGAAATCTTTCTGATGTTTATTTTTTTCCTTATGCTTACAAGATTTTACACTTGAACTTTCTGGCAAGAATTCAGATTCTGTGTTATCATACCGGATAAGATCAGGCTGTAATGACATTTCAGAACTTCCTGGTGATAAACATGTTTTAGTATGTTCTTGTTTTAGTGGTGTTGACTGCTTTTCACTTAGTCCACAAGAATGTTTAGGAGATTTACCAGTGGAAATATGAAATAAATGTAACGAAGTATCATCTTTTGGGCTAAAAGATTTCCTAAAATTCCCCTCTTCTCTGGTCTTTTCTGAACAATCGAGTGCAGTATTAACTGTCAAGTTTGTTACTCTGGTATTTTCTTTTCCCTCTTTTTCTTGCTTCAGCTCTTGGTTCTCTTTATTTTTGTTCTGATTCTTTAATTTTCTTTTAACTTTGCCTTTCTGTTTGTGTTCATTTGAAACTCCATATTCCTTTTTGGTTTGTGTATCAGAATTTGATGTTTCAGGGACAGAAGATGGAGCAGAAACCTTTTTATTCTGAAGAATTTCTTCATCTGAACTTTCAGAACTTGAATACAAAACTCTAGATGGCTTTTGTTTTTTACTTTTAAATGATTTAGGATAGAAAGCTTTCTCCTGTTTTGCAAATAAGCTATTCTTTTCTACTTCACCTTCATTCTCTTTCCGTAGCTCTTTTCTAAGAATATGCCTGTCATCAATCATTTTATTTATTTCTTCATCATCATCATCTTTGAACTCATATTCATCAAGAGCAGATGGAAGAGGTGCTTTGCTGGGAATTATCTGTTTACTTTCACAGATGAGAGAGTCTTTCTCTGTCTCAGAGTCAATGTTTTCATCAACACTGGAAGGATTTACAGACCGAGCCTCTTCAGAATCTAGAATAAGAAAAGAAAATCTATTGTTGGTCAAGAGACAATTGTCAGAAAAATAAAGCTGTGAGAAAAATATAGCATATATAGTAACTATTTCAATTCAGAAAGAAAATTTCAGAATCATATGAGAATGATGCAATAAAAATATGTAGTAACTCTGCTACAGTACTGTAGAAAACCTTTATAGATAATATGCTTCATAATGAGATCTCCTGATTCTTTTAAAAGCAAACAATACGATTAACTCACAATTCATATATCAAAGGTACATAATATAAAAACGTGTAATACAAAGCAGAGATTTATAATCCAGGGGACTGAATTCAGAGGAAACATTGGCTACTAATGTTATGTAAAATTTTAATTATGTGTACTTTTTTTTTTTTCAGAGAAAGAAGATCTAAGTAAGATTCTCTGATGCAAAAAAGATTAAGAACCACTAACTTAAAGGGTTTAGTTAAGTAAATATCACACCTGTTTTATGTTTCAGAATTTTTATGAGTAAAGTCATAAGGGATCAAGTGATTTTCATAAAGTATAGTAACCTAAAGATGAATGGTTTTGTCTATACAAGATACAGGACTATCTGGTTTAAAGAAAATCTTAAAAGGAAACATATTCCACAGTTACATAATCAATATTATAACAAATAGAATACATATGTAATTTGAAAAAAGATACCATGTCCCTTAGTTTTCTTATCTGTAACTTAGACTTACTACTTATACTCTAGTACAACGGGGGTAATAATGGGCTCAATTTCTACATATTTTTTAAGTAGGCCTCACACCCAGCAGAGCCCAAATGCACAACCCTGAGATCAAAACCCGAGCTGAGATCAACAGGTGGATGGGTGCTGAACTGACTGAGCCACCCAGGCGCCCCAATTTCTACATTATTTTTAACGTTACAATTATTTTTAAGTACATGAAAGTTTAGTTGAATCTAAGCTGTATAAATAGAGCCAAAACATTGCCAAATTCTATTTCATTGTATCATTTGTAAGAAAAAGATTTTTTCTTCTTCCTAGGTGGGCATCTTTTCTTAGCTGAAATGTATGTTGTATACAATAGGCCTTTATCTGAAAAGAAAACCCAGGCTCCTAACTAAAAGTAAAGAAAACTGTGGCCTCTAACCAAGGGGGAAAACCAAACTTACTAAAAAATGACAGATAACACTTAGGCACCTGGCTGACTCAGTCAGTTAAGAGTCAGATGACTCTTCATTTCAGCTCAGGTCATGATCTCACAGTTCATTTGAGTCTGCTTGCTCTTTTCTCTCCCTCTCTCTGCCCCTCTCTCACATGCATTCCCTCAAAATAAACTTAAAAAAAAAAAAAGATTAAAAATTGTAAACACTTCCTTTGCTAAATATTTATTAAAGTTGTGAATTTAATACATTAAGCTTCCTATATAAAGTGATCTAGTTCCCAAATGTCCTTCTCATAAAAATTCAAATTCCAGAAGCACTGTATAGGAGCTCTGGAGAGATCATAATCTTAGTTTTGGAGATGAGGTGAGAATATTCTAAATGAAATGGTTATACTGACACATGGTATAAAAAAGAACATTTTTAGAATTCTAACTAGCTGTATAGATGTTGAAAATGCTCTCCATTTCCAGCCACCAATATTGCAATACATAGTACCAAACTACAGAACTGTTTCAAGGAACATCTATTTTGGGAGCAGTGTTTATTTTGGTCTTAAGGTACTATAAGAATATGTACTTATACAACAGGTGTTATTTTCTATTGTTAATGCTTTATAATTTGTTCTTGAGGGCTTAAGTCTGTGTAGTTTTCGTGGATTTAATTCGTTATGGTTTGTATGTAACAATCCTTTTTTTAAACCAACATAAAAACATTATTTTTATGTGAGAAAAATCAGAACATAAAATAATCTATTAACTACAGAATTATTTCAAATATATCTAAGAACTAATATTGGGGGCGCCTGGGTGGCTCAGTTAGCCAAGCATCTTGATTTCAGCCCAGGTCTCAATCTCACGGCTTAGTGAGTTCCGGCCCCGTGTCGGGTATATATAACTATCTTATTTATATTTCTCATCAGATGATTAGCTTTATTGGAAATTAGGATTTTTTCCTTTGTAAATCCCACAAACCCTCAGTTTCACACCAAGAATCAGTCTCTAATAAATGTTTATTCTGTTCTACCAGGCACATAGTGTTCAAGGTGCTAGGGGGTGACAAGATGAAAAAGATAGTCCTGCCTCTTTAACAGTTACACAACTTCATGACTGCTAAAAAGGCAAAGGATACTAGAGTGAAAGGGTGCACTTGGAAGAACTAAAGAAGGAAGAAAGCAGGATTCTCAAACAAGTGGCCCCAAAGCTGAGGCATGAAAGATGTACAGGGATTTTAGGTAGGACTTCAGGGCATGGAAAGTACTGACATAAACAACATAAACAAGCAGATCCAATCACAGCGTGTATACCATTTTATATATGGCTTTTTTCCACTGAACAGATCACATTTTCTTCTGAAACTTAATTTTCTTCATTACTACTTTTAAAGACTGCATATTGCACTGAATTAATTTGTAACCATTTAAACTGATTCTTCTGAGGGGACATTTGGGTTGTTTCCAATTATTTGATATTACAGATATCTAATATCATAGAAAAAAATTTTTTGTATACGTTGTTACTTGAAAACAGCAATGTATCAATTTGTGTGTATGAAAAAACAAGAGATATCCATCAAAAAAGTTATCTCTACTAAACTTGTGCTAGAAGAATTATGATTTTTATTTTCTTCTTCAAGCTTTTGTTTTCCCAATTCCTAGCATTACAGGTATTACTTTTCTCTTTGGAAAAAAATTTTTTTAGAAGTTCACTAAGGGGCGCCTGGGTGGCGCAGTCGGTTAAGCGTCCGACTTCAGCCAGGTCACGATCTCGCGGTCCGTGAGTTCGAGCCCCGCGTCGGGCTCTGGGCTGATGGCTCAGAGCCTGGAGCCTGTTTCCGATTCTGTGTCTCCCTCTCTCTCTGCCCCTCCCCCATTCATGCTCTGTCTCTCTCTGTCCCAAAAATAAATAAACGTTGAAAAAAAAAATTTAAAAAAAAAAAAAAAAGTTCACTAAGATATAAAATAGTATCACTATTTTTAAGATTACTGATGTGGCTCATTTTGCCATGTGTTTGCATTTCCTCCTGTGCAATGTCACTTTATAATTTCTTCAGCCTATTTTTTCCCGATTTTTTAATGCATATTAATACCTGACTTAAATTGCACTATACATAATAATCTCATAGTGCTTACCATTTGCATTTTACCAAGGTTAAATGCAAATTCTTTAAGGGAATTACACATACATGTGTACCTTGGGTTTATCATTTGTGCTTCTGATTCATCAACTAAAGGTAATTAAGCAACGTTCCTCAATGCAGCTACTTTTCTCCTATGGTTCTTTTTCAAAGATGACTACTTTTTAAAAAAAGGAAATGCTGTAAACTTTAAAGTGAGTCAGTTATCTTAACACTAATTAATGCCCATGATGAGAGAGTGGAATTACTCCAGTGAAGGATCGTAACCTGGCTCTGGTTGCTGAGTTGCATGTGGCCGTTGGGCTTGCTCCACTATATGGTGGTTGGTTCTCAGCAGCCGGTGGCAGTAACACTGTGCCGCTCTCATGAAGCTGGTGAGTCTGATCTCAGCAAAGGTACTTGTACCTCCATGACATCATTTCACTTGCAGACTAGGCTGAAATCTCTTCTCTTCCCTAAGCAATCCCAAACCTTCTGCTTTACATAGAGCAAGCTGGTCTTGTGATTATAGTGCGGTAGTAACTTAAAAAAAAAAAAAAAAAAGTTTTGCCTTTCTTAGGAGATGAACGCTTACAGTGAAGATAATCATCTGGACTCCAAATCTTCAAATTCTTGTAGTCAAAATGGCCATAGCTATCATTGTACTGTTATTTTCCATTTTGTTCCAATCTTTCAGTCTTCAATTATCTATTTAATCAGTAATTTGATTTGTATTTAAAACATTTACCAAATTATTTCTGACAAAAGTTCCTTTAAAAAAATGTAATGTTTATCAACTCAAACAATTTTATTGGGGTAACTAGGAAGGCAAATGAGAAATACAAAGGTTAAGCAATTATTCAAATATTAAGCTTTTCACTATAGCATTTTTCTTCTTCATAAAAAAAGGCTAAATAAAGTTTAATTGATTAAAAACACTTAAATACATTTGAAATTTGCTCTTATACTTCTCAAGGTACTTTTAGATATTTGTAACAAATACTAGTGACATTTACAGAAATAGCTAAATGTTATTTGAGGTCACTATTATCCTTAGGCTTGACTTTTTCCCTACTGAGACTATCATATTATTTCCATTTCTTCTTGTATGGTATCCAAAAGGGGCAGCAAACAGAGCACATGTGACCAATGCAGGGAGATGATAATATTACCAAGTAAACCCCTCTTTCAAAATCGCTGCAAAACCACCCGTGTGCATTTCACAAACCAATTACAGCTCACAAGCCTAAAAGGGCATTCAGTAGAGGCTGGGCTTTTAAAATGGTTTTAATTATGATTAAATTAACTTTTAGGAAATATAACTATTCTAATGTCACATATATTCTGGGAGTGGATGATGATGACATAAAGCTAAATGCACCATGAGCCTAAACTTGAACTTACAGTCAAGTCCAGATCTCTACTTTTCTTGAGCTTCAGCTGCCTAACTTGGACCTTCTTGGACACCTTTCAATCATCCTAACTCAAAATTGAAGATATTCAACTCATTACCTCTTTCACAGCTGTTTCCTCTTGCTGCTTTAAGCCACTATTTCCCACTTCTGGAGCATACCAATCAACCCACTTACTCCAACTGGAAACCTCAGAGGTTTTTTTTTTTAACACTCTCAATTCCCTCAACTTCCAAAATAACTGTTTAAAGTTTCTATCTCTAGACATCTCTTAAATCTATCTTCTATTCCTACTACCACCGTCCCAGCTTAGATTCTCATCATTTTTTGCCTAGATCAGTTCTCACCTTAAACCACAATGTGGCCAACATTATAGAACATACTAGGTCTCGTATCATCTGAGGGTTCTCTACTCTAGGATAAAACAAATTCCAGAGATGATGGTATGAAACTTTTCAAAATGTAAAACACTACTATTTATCTCTAACAGGATTTACTATTCCTATTTCAGAGACGTGTGAACAGAGCATGAGCCAGGAAGTAGCTTGTCCAAAGTTACCTCACTCTTAGGAATATAGCCCAGGATACTTTTGTCTGAGTTCACCGTATTTCTACATTGTCTCCCATCTCTTTTTTCTTCTTGCTATTCACATTAGCCACATCAGTATACTATTCACTCTTCCCCAAATTTACATGCATATTTATGTGGAT
Organism: Leopardus geoffroyi; assembly: GCF_018350155.1. Lineage (NCBI taxonomy): Eukaryota > Metazoa > Chordata > Mammalia > Carnivora > Felidae > Leopardus > Leopardus geoffroyi. The sequence goes on from NC_059339.1 coordinate 35,037,510, forward strand.
TCTAATCAGCTGCTCTTTATTATTTCCCAGCTACTTAACTAGAAGATATTCTAGATTAGTGGTCAGGGGGAGGAGCACTTTGAGAATTTATAAACAGGAAGGGATTAGGGTAGTCATGTGTTACGGGGAGGGTACCGGGTAGGGGACTTGTTTTGAGGCTGTTTGAGTTGGTATTTATGGAGATTACATGTTTACTTGAAGGGGTTTGGAAGCAGATAAATTTAACTTCTCATGTATCCTTTGAGAACTCACTTCCAAAGGTGTGATTTTTTTTTTTTAATTTTTTTTTTTTCAACGTTTATTTATTTTTGGGACAGAGAGAGACAGCATGAACGGGGGAGGGGCAGAGAGAGAGGGAGACACAGAATCGGAAACAGGCTCCAGGCTCTGAGCCATCAGCCCAGAGCCCGACGCGGGGCTCGAACTCACGGGCTGTGAGATCGTGACCTGGCTGAAGTCGGACGCTTAACCGACTGCACCACCCAGGCGCCCCCAAAGGTGTGATTTTTAATCTGTTTCCCACAATATCTTCAGTGCAGTCCACCTATTCTAGATGAGTAAGTGCTTAAATACATGCATGCACACACACGACTCAGCTTCCTGTAAACCTTCAAAATATATGATTTTATTAACAGCACCTGCCTAAAAATCTATAGCACCCAGAGAATGAAAAATTTTTGTATTTTAAATTTGTGGGATGGAGTACAGTAGGGAAGGTAGTGTGCTTACTGAAGGAAAAAAAAAAGGCCAATTTATGGGATTTGAGAGTCATCTGTGGGAAGGTAACCTTAAGCGAGGGAGCTGTAATTTTCTGCTGGTTTTCCAGATTATTCAACAGATACTTCAAATATAAGTCCATGACTTATACTCAGGGACTTACGTAATAACTGGCAGATAGTAGGTGCTTAGTTAATGTAGAATAAATACAAACAGGATGTTTTAGAACCATATTAAGACATCAAGAAATCAAGTGGGGGTGTGTATGGTAGAACAGGAGGACTGTAGAAAGGGATGTAAACATGCAATACAAATTTATCCACTCTACAAGTTTGTACAGTATCCAGGTGGCAAATGATGTTGCCACTGACTACCATGTGGGTAATTCACTGCTGATGTCCCCTTTAAATTCAGCTATTTGAAGAGGTGGCAAAGAGCTCATCCACATGCCATTTAGTTCCCACATCACCTGCCATGTGGAGCACAGCTCTGTTATTTGATTTGCTTCAAGCCACCTTGAACTTTGACAAAGCCTGCACTTTCACACATTATGTGCTAACATGCCTATCTTCGTATATTGAGCTCATGCTCTTGTACATCAGTTGCTGAACTTTTTTAGTCAACCAGAAATTTATTTTTTATAAATTTTTTTTTCAATGTTTATTTATTTTTGGGACAGAGAGAGACAGAGCATGAACGGGGGGCGGGGGGGGGGCAGAGAGAGAGGGAGACACAGAATCGGAAACAGGCTCCAGGCTCTGAGCCATCAGCCCAGAGCCCGACGCGGGGCTCGAACTCACGGACCGCGAGATCGTGACCTGGCTGAAGTCGGACGCTTAACCGACTGCGCCACCCAGGCGCCCCAACCAGAAATTTATTTTTAAGCAATGGCACCATTTTTATATAGAATTTATATAGCTACGTATTGTTTGTATTTTATGCAAACTGAAAAATTGCTGATACTGGGAATAACACAGTTAAGATGGAAACTGAACAGATGTAATAAAGTAGAAAATCTTTAGCCTCCTTCAGAAGCTCAATGAAATGAAGACTGTTCAACTGTGAAGAAAAAGAAAATTAGAGAACCCATATGAAGTACTACATACATGTACAGTGTATTGACATCTTGAAAAGTAATGATGAAAATAAGATTTTAAAATTACAGGCAAAATCAGCATGTAAAATATTTTAATAATTATTTATATAAAGAGTTTATGCCAATACTTCTAGAAATTAGTTTCAAAAGAAACCTAATGTTCACTTCAGTTTTGACAAAAATTAAGAAAATTGACCAGAAACATTAAAATAATCTGCTCAACCTTCAGCAAAATTTCTTTGTAATACCCACAAGCAACTTTTCCTTCTCAACATTAAAGTCAGTTTACCATTATACTCACTGAAGGTAAACTAAGAAAATTTGAAGATGACAACTTGGAAAAATAATTCCTTAAGTGAGATCATGGAGATGCAATGAGCAAAATCCAGACTATGGTAAAATTTACCAGCAAATCATCAGGTTATTTCAACCAAAAATTGTAAGAACATAAGAATGAAAGAGAGGGGCGGCGGGGTGGCTCAGTCAGGTAAGCATTCCACTTGAGCTCAGGTCATGATCTCGCAGTTCGTGGATTCCAGCCCTGCATCGGGCTCTGTGCTGACAGCTCAGAGCCTGGAGCCTGTTTCAGATTCTGTGTCTCCCTTCTCTCTCTGCCCCTCCACCACTGGCGGTCTCTCTCTCAAAAATAAACAAACATTAAAAAAAAAAAAAAGATATTTATAAAATTAAAAGATACTTGGACATATCACCCAATTAGCAATATGTGGACTCTGTTTGCAATATATATAGACTCTGGATTCTGACTGAAAAAATTAAAGAAAAAATCTTTTGATTTTATGAGGCAATCACAACTTAGGACAGTAGCTGTATATTTACTAGTAAAAACATTTAGTTAGCTTAGGTATGTCAATGATATTATGGTTATGTATAAAGTAAAAAAAAAAAATTCCTACCCTTTTATAGATACCTACTAAAACACTTGCCAGTGAATTGACTTCAAAATGATGGAGTATGGAAGAATGGAGAGAGAAAAACAAGATTAGCCTGAAGGTGGTCATTAGTAAAACTGGGTAATAAATATCTATGGGCTCATAATAGTATTCTTTCTACTCTTGCATATATATGAAAAGTTTGATGATAAAGGTAAAATCACTAATTTGCTTATAATTATATTACAATCTATTTAAAAATGTTTTTTAAAACAAAAATGTTATGCAATATATAGGACAAAAAAACTCTAAACACATATACTAAAGAATTAAAAAAAATAATTTTCTTACTTTTTTGAGTACAAAATCAGGTTAACACGTAAGCAAATTTTCAGGAAAATGTTATATATGAAAATGTAAACTTTCATTAAAGATTTTTAATTAGTGAATGGTAGACTCTATAGCAAGACCCAAAAAACACCAGCTATTTTCATTTTCAGAACCCTTTTTGGCAAGAGAAGGTGCCACACTCAAACATAACGAACGTTGAGTCTGGCCACAGCACATACTGTAACACTTACCATTAAGTCAAATAAACATACACTAAATTCATATTGTGATTTTATGCTACAGCATATAATACATTAGGATCATCAGACTCTGAAGTTTTCACACCCAATGACAATCGGCATGACAGAATGGAAAAGTACATGAGGTCTGTGTTTAGCTCTAGGTTTGGACCTTTGCTCTGCCACCTAATGGGTCAGTAATCTATTATCAGGGATCAACTCACAGGGCTACTGTATTAAATTTACATATGTGCCTGGTATATCCTGGCACACACCATACATGTGATAAATATTAACTCACTGCTTAAAGAGAGAAAAATGTATCATTAAATTAAAAAGCAATTAAGTAATAATGTACACTTAACATGCCAAATTCAATAAACTGCACGTTAACTTGAAAAGCCGAAATTAAATCCCATAGCTTTTCATATTTGTTTAACTTAGTATCAGAAAACTGAAGACAGAAAGATTCAAGCTGACTCCAGGCACTTACTGCACTTATTACAGGGTTACAGCAGAGGTATGTGGTCCGTTAGAATGAGGGCAATGGAAACCACCAGTTTTTCAGGTAAAAAATGGACATATGCAGACACAGACTTCTGGGGAAAAGAGGAGGGGCAGGTGGAAGCAGTGAGGGGAAAGAAGAAAAACAGAGGGTACCAAGAAACAACTTTCTTGTATTAGCGTCTGGTGGTATTTATATTTTTAAACATAAAAGTACTAGTCATAATTGACAACCCCTTATGTAAAATATTTTTTGGTATTCCCCGAAGAAGGGGAAAATGGAACAAGGATGGAGGGGTGGACACAATTGTATAAACTGTTTCATTTGCTAATCCAATTTAATGCCCTTACAGGTTGATTAAAAAAAAAAGTTTCTCCTACAACTTAATAAGTAGATGAGAACTTTTTGTTGAAAATAATCCATGGAGAAAGCTTAAAATGAATACCATATTTATGCAAGTCTATAAAATGTCTCATTTCTGTATCCACCTTATGGGTCTAGGATACTACATAATAATGTTAATAACAAATTTATCCCTGACCCTACAGCTAATAAGTGGCAGAGCTAGGTCTTCAAACCCAAGTTTCTCTGACTTTAATACTGGTACTCACAACCACCATGCTGTCACTTCTGAGTATATAAAAAACTTTAAATATAGTCAAGATGAACTATACAAACAACCCAGTATAATCATGCCATAATCTCTAAGAATTCATATGAATACCTTCTACTTCTAGATTTCGCGATTAAGTACACCAAGAAAACAACTCTGCTACAAAACCCTAGGCTCTACAATAAAACATTATATTAAATGAGATTTATTGTTAATTTATATGGAAAATGATTTGAATTAAAACATAATGCTGTTAAACATACCCACCTGAGGTTAAAGTTGAATTTCAAACATGAACTTGCTATCTATTCTTTGCCTGAGTTTGAAATATTCCCATCTTAGATATGCAGTATCTGGATTTATATATTCCATAAATACATGAAATAAGAGATTAAAAATACCTCATTCATGACTATTAATCCAATTTATAAAGGAAAAAAAGTCAGGGAATAGGGAAAATGGGTGAAGATAGTCAAAGGGTACAAACTTCAGTTATCAGATGAGTAAGTTCTGAGGACATAATTCATAGCATGGTGAATACAGTTAATACTGTATTGTGTATTTCAAAGTTGCTGAAAGTAGATTTTAGAAGTTCTCACCACACACACAGAATTGTAACTAGGTGAGGCCATGGATGTGTCATCTAACCTTATTGTGGTAATTATTCTGCAATATACATATATATCAAATCACTAAATGGTACACCGTAAACTTACACAATGTTATACATCTATTTCATCTCAACAAAGCTAGACATAAAAAATAAAGGAAAAGCAGCCATGCTGTGACTACCTTAAATGACTAAATCTGTGAACTTGATTAGATTTCCCATCTTTATAATGGTAAATACAAATGACATTTTATTTGTTTAAATGTTCTTTTGTATTTTTCCTGAAGATTTTATTTTTAAGTGATCTCTACATCAAACATGGGGCTCGAACTTACAACCCTGAGATCAAGAGTTGCATGCTGTACTGACTGAACCAACTGGGCACCTCACAAATGACATTTTCAATTTGAAGATTACAAGGCTGCAATATTATATAAATATGGTTCTCAATACTTAATTTTAAACAATTGGACATGTGTAATGTGATAACCTTATTTTAGATTTTCACTAGTTTCAAAGCTAGTATTTATCAAGTGCTTAACTCTGTGCCAGTTGATATTCTATGCGCACTCATATATTCATTTATTTAACTTTTATTTACCACATCTTCATACCGTTTGTGCTGTAGTCTTTATTTTACAGATGTGAAACTTAGTACATCCAGGTTAACTAAACTTGCTGACAATTAGAGATTCAAGGATCAAACCTAGATAGTATGGAGTAGTAAATCTGAGCTTTTATTATTGAACAGCCATTTCAAAAAGAGTGGAAAAAAATGTTTTATGACTTGACTTCCATTACCAAAATCTCTACAGTGTTGAAAGCTGCATGTGTGTAATATATTTAACTAGAACTAAGTATTCTTTAGACATAGGAATACTTTCTTTAAAAAAAAAACCAACAAAAACAAACAAAAAAACCCTTTACATTTAGAATGGTGTTTGCTTATACACGTTATTTTTTATTCAGAGATGGGTTAGTGCAGAAAAGTCCTAAGCTGTACTTTTTTTTTTTTTTTTTTAAGGTTATTTATTTTGAGAGAGACAGAGACAGAATATCCCAAATAGGCTCAGCGCTATCAGCACGGAGTCCAATGCAGGACTTGATCCCACAACAACCATGAGATCATGATCGGAGCTGAAATCAAGAGTTGGAGGCTTAACGGACGGAGTCACCCAGGCGCGCCCCCTAAGCTATACTACTTCGGTAATCTTTTTTATAAAAATTGTTTTCATTTATTTTCAAGTAGCATTTTATTGTTCTTTTATTATAAAAGGAAAACAGTTCATGACAGAAAGCCAGAGAAATAGAGAGTTGGGTAAAGAAAAACTACCAATAAAACAATCCCACCACCCAAGAGAATCATTCTTCATAACTTCTTTAAAGTATTACATATGACTTATTTGAATTTAACTAACTTAGAAATAATAAAGTGACAGAATTTCTGAACTTCGGGTCTTTTCTCTTGGCTCTTCTAAATTATCTAACCAAGAGAGACCTTCTACTGTCATTTCAGAAAGCATGCATTTGCTCCATGAGCAACCCAAAAATCATGTCACATTTTAGCTTGCTTTTTAATTAGGCCATGAATTATTCATATGTTTTATTTTTCCTGGAGTTTTCACCTTTTTTCTTGTTCATCAGCTCAGACAATATGCCTTCACATCAATACCAGACACAGCAAGCTCTCCATCTAATTTAGACATTATGTGTATTGTTACCTACTTTCTCTTTTCTTAATAACATTCCTCATAAAGCTGACATTTTGTTAAAACATATGCCAACTGCTCATTGTTGTCACTCTGGAATTTTTCACCAAAATCCTGAGTTAGTTTTTATATCTTCCTTTTAGACTTGTGTTTTTTGTCACTGAAGAGTAATATATATATACATGTGAGGAACTTTTCCAGAGAAAGAAAGCCCTGACACTTGAGTGATAGTTGGTTGGGAATGGAATTCTAGGTTCAAAATAATATTTCACAGAATGCTGTAACTACAGCTCCACCTGTCTTCTAAAACATATTTGAGAAGTCTGATGCCAGTCTCTCCTTTGTAGGTAACATGTTTCCCTGTGATACTGGGAGCTTATAGAATTAAAAAGAATTTTATCCTTGAAGTTATTTTCTTCTCAACATTTGCTCTTTTTTGTAAGATGACTACTGTATTATCCTGGGTATGTTTTTGTCTGTTTTTACCATTTTTCGCGTATTTCCAATGTCTTTTGTTTAATGTTTTATATGTTGCTCTTCTCTTTGATCTCAAGATCTTCAGCAAGGTCCAGTCTGTTCTTTAGAGTGTATAGAATATTTACTTTCAGTTATGATAAATATTTTGAATTCCGAGGACTTTCCAGGTCTACTTTTTCACAGCAGTCTTTTAGCAGACTGCCTTCCAAGGATCTCCAAGAATACTGAGAACAACTTATCCTTCTGTTTTCTATATTATTTATATTCTCCAAGGTCAATAGTCCTGCTTGTTCATCTTGGCCCTTCTTGTCTTTCATTCACTGGATTTTCCTTTTCCTTAAATCTCTGGAGTTCTTGTACTGATAAAAGGAAAAACTCATTTCTTCAGCAGTTTTGTGGTAAATCACTACAACAGGCCTCTCCTCTGAGAGGCCTTGGCATTGATCTGTGGCTCTCTCTAATCTCAGTCTTCCGCTGAGACTGTTTCCTGAATAAACTAATTGTAGTTTCAGAGACTCTCTGGGGCTTGAGAGGAAGAGTACTTCACAAATGCTGCAGGCCTCTCGTATGTATATTCTGAGTTGTTCCTTTGCTCACAACTAATATATTTAAGGACTCACAACTAATATATTTAAGGACTAATTATAGAACTTACTTATATTACCTAGCCAAAGAAGTAACACTAAAAAAATTTACTTGCATTTTAGGAAACAAATCATTACAGCTTTCATATCCTTAAATTGACTGAGAAATGTAGCTCAGAGACAGGGGGGAGAAAAACACATCAGGTAATTTTATATAGACTCTTCTAAATCTCCACTTCTAAGCCACAGTTCTCCTAAGTTTAGGTATTTAAATTCTGCTTTCTGGAAGAAAAGCAGTCATACATCTATTTGGAAGTAAGTATGCCATACAAGGACATATTTTCACTGTATTTCTATAATAATAGATGCAGGTAAGAGAACTATAGTCAAGAGTTTAGGGGTGAGCTGGGGAAGGAAGAGAATATAATCAACAGTTGAAAATACTAAGTCTAAAAGCAAAATCTACATAAGAAGTAAAATCAAGTACCACAATATTCTGTATACTCCCTCAATTAGTCATAGTTACACAATGCCTTTCTACTAAAATGTCAGTAAAACAGATAAACTAATTCTATAAAGTATAAATAAATAAAATAATTTCCCCTCTGAAAATAGGACTAGTATCACTACAAAAATTTTGATGTCACTAAAGGAAACTGACAAAATCACCCAGTCTCCACTAATTCCATAACAAATATATATATACACATATATATATATTACATGGAGGTCCTTTTAATCATGACTAGATAAAACATTTTTCTGCAGACAGAATGATATAGCTAAGGCTGAACTCATTCAATGTATGCATATATAATAATTTTTTATATATAATAAATAATTTTTAAAAGTCAAAGGTTTTTAAGGGTTCTGCCCAAATGTACCCTTCAGAGAGTTTTAGTCTTGCATATTCAGCAATATCTCAACTATTATAATTATGTGACAGACTCACTTTAAGTTGCTAGGTACTGGTAGAAATTCAGTTTGTGATAAAAACCATTAAACTAACGTTATTAACAAAGAAACCTACTATTTTGGTATTTATAAAAAATAATCTTACATATTTTGGGCATATACAATTAAAATTTCTTGGTTATATAAACTTCAAAGAGAGATATTTAATAGGCTATTTTATGTAACATAAAATTTAAAGACTTATAATGTATTCATTTGCAGACATCCAAAGAATGTCTCAACTGCAACCACAATTTTCCATTTATTTTTCTGATATATGAACAAGCAAAAAATATAGAAGTGTGTAATTCGTATAGACACTGCTAAAAATGAACACCTACAGTAAATGGTAATTTAGTAATTTTGTTTCCTTTTTCTCCACTTAACAAACTTTAACATACATATTTTCCTTTAAAAAACACTCCATGTAGAATTAAATATTCTTAAGCTTTGGTATTAGGTTGATATAATTAACCCATAAAAAAACACATGGTAAAATCTGTATTGATTTTCAACTAAGAGAACTGTAGTGGTTTTGTTTGAGATTCAGATAGAAGCAGCTGGTGATATTTAGAAGAAGGTCTGAAAAATTACAATTCAGAATTCTGTGTGTCAAGTGTACCATATATGTCACAAAGCAGAGGAGAAAAAGCAGAGCATGCAAAAACACTATGCAAAACACTATGGAATTTTGTCTGGTTGGTCATGAAATCAAAGAATATCTCACTGCCTATCATGCTGTATTCTCAATCCTCTGTACATAACGGTTACCTAACTGGACTTTTCATTTCTGCCAAGCACTGGTACTACAGGGATAGGTGAGACAGAAAGGGTGCTGAACACCCACCACTGTGCTTGCTGCCACTCCACCAGTTCAGAAGTGGATTTAATGTGAGAGTTTGTTAACAGTCCTAATTAAACGAAATAAGGTTCTTGGGTTATAAATGGATTATAATTTTCCACACCTGGCCTAACTCACTTCCTAACATATATTCTGGAAGTGATTTAAAAATGCCATTTGGAAAGCAAGAAGATAAAATACTCTTTATGTCTTAAACGGGAGAGTCTTTAATTTTAGGTATATAACATGCAAATTCCTTTATCCTACAAAATGCTTGATCAAGTCTAAACTCCTATAATGATCAAGTATGCTGATAATATATTTTAACACTCTAAAAACATCTTATGTAATTTCTTCCTATGGATATCTTCATACTTCTAAGGTTAAAAGGTTTGCTTTAAAACTTCCTAAGGTGATGCTTCTTCCTACTTATGGTTAAACTGTTAACATCACATGATCCATTTAATAAAAATTTCTGGTATATCTGGACTTAAATAATTGTTTTTTTGATCTATTGATTTATTAACTGTTATAATTCCATATGTGCATGTATCAACCAGTCATATTTTCATAGCTCCTGAAATATAAAACTGAGGAAATGAGTTTCACAAAGTATGACAATATACTTAGAATAGTTACAATTTAATATTTTAACATTAAGAAAATAAGGCTCTTTAAAAATACTGGTCATTTTGTGTATTTTATGACACAGAAATGTACTCAGTAAACACCAGTGGGTAACAATATATCACTGTCTTTTTAAAAGTTTCCTGATCTGTTTTTACAGCAGATGCTAAGAGTAGCTCATTTATTTATTATGATGGAGTATCTCCTTGCTTAAGGTGAAGTACGCAAGTGAGGAAAGTTTATAGCAGCTGCTCGATAAACAAGGCCAGATTTCTGGTGGTTGAAGTAACATAAGAAAAAGGTGAATGCCTTTTTTGACAATGACTGGCATTTTCAACTTTGTTCACTGGTCACTCTGTTTAAGTAATAAAATTAGTATCTGTAAATCTGTAACAGAATTTCTACTTTGGTAATTAATGAATGCCAGAAAGTATGGGGGGGGCACTGTGTGACACAGAGTTACCCACTTCTCCATTACCATAATTATGTTTCATGAGTGTGACATGACTCTGAATAATATGACTGAGTCTTCAGCAGAGCAGCAAGAAGCAATTACTTGTAGCAAACACCATTATTAGATAGAATTTCTGTGCAGGAAGGTAATGTGGAATAAGACTGTGGGGAAAGGGCAGAAATTAGGGGGGAAAAGACTAAAGAATTATGCAAATTTAAAAGTGCCACACATTTGTAAACAAATAAGCTATACTAACCAAGACATGTATTCCTGCAATATTATAAATGTTTGATATGCATGACTTAGGAGAGCTACTCAATGTAGTCTCTGGACTGAGGCTAGTCTGCAAATTATTACTAATCTGTGGAGAAATAAGGAGCCTGCACCAAAACTGGAAATCAATTTTATGTCACTAGCACACTGTTTAGTTCAGCTGATATTTACTCATAGCCTTTCATCCTTCCCGATAACGGGAAGCAATGTGTTGATTTACATTCTGGCACAAGCTCCTTATCTTGAGGACCAGTAACAATTTGTGGAACAGCAACCTTGACTTGAGTAGCACTGGCATAAAGCACAATGCCTAATGGAATAAGCCATATTTTAAATGTTACATATTTAACACTATTTCCTCCAAATTTATTAAGTTCTAAAATCCAGCGTCTTGGTTATATTATCTAACTTTGCAACTCTTAAAGTGTATCTGTCACATGGATGATGTGATATACCAGATGGGTAATGATGCTATCAGGCTATATACATACAAACATCTATGGGCAGTTATTCTTGATTAGATAGTAATACATTCTAAATTTAGATTGGATGAAGTTTGATAAAGTTAAGTCTAACAAGGACCTCATGTAAAATAAACAAAGTGGGTATTTTCATCAGTCTTTTTCAGCAACTCCAAAATTTTTGTATGATACTTACTGATGATTTTTGCATCATTCCTTGAGGGACTTTGATCAAGCAATAATTCAGGCACATTCACCATGTGGAAAATAAATATTCTGAAAAATCAATACATAGTTGATGAACACATGAAACAATATCAGTGAAAATCAAAAAAGGCTCTTGAAGATGTGTTTCACTCTAATTAAACATTTAAGTTCAGATATGATCCCTCCCCTCTTCCACAGGCAATCTGTTTTCTAATGGCAAGTTTTATAATAAAAGCTGCTCTTCACAGCCACTGGTTTCTGAAGAGACCAGAGTTACAGAGTTCATAGCCATAATAAATGGGAAAATTAACATACCATATACAAATTTTCTCTTTTTCAAATCTTATTTTCTTACTTTCTTATGAAAGCCAAGGTAATTTTAACTGTTATAGCCCTGATCTCACACAGCACAAATGACTTGCAGCTTATAACTGGTGATGGATTTACAAATATTTTAGAAGTAGAAACTGACAGAGGTTAGTGGATGATTACGTTAGCATCTTCATTTTCTTAATCAGCTGTATCCCTAGTACTTAAATAATACCTGACACATAATCAATGTTCAACAGGTGCTGAAAAACTGAAGGAAAAGGAGACAGAGGAGTTTATTAGGATGACCACCAAGTGACATATATACAGATAAATGATGCTATCATCAATCGAGACACGAAAAACAAGAAAAGGAGTCTAAATGGAAGAGAAAGAACTTCTATTTAGGTCTACTGATTTCTGTGGGAATTCTAAGTGGTAATATCCAGAGAGCAATTAAATATACAAGTTTGAGGTTTAAGAGAAAAGTATGGAATACATATCTGGAAGACCTCACCATATTGATGGTAGTTAAAACTGAGTGTGGGTGAAATTTATCTATGAGAATATGTGTCATGAGAAGACAGTCCAGAAAGTAAAATCTTTGGAAAAACCAACACAGGAATGTATGGGAAGGGAATGAGGAAGAAATGAAGATGAGATTCTAGAAGGAAACTGAGTAGAAACAGTCCAGGAAGCTAGATGAAAGCTGGGAGAGAATCACATTCCAACAACCAACACAGGAGAATTTTAAAAAGAACGTCAACATTGTCAAATTCTGCCAGGAGAGTAAAAAGATAGCTAAGGGCAGTTAGAGTAAAAAGATAGCTAAGGGATCTGGCAGTTAGATCATGTGTGATGTTAGTAAACAGATTCAACAAAATACATTTCGCTAGGTATATATCCTTTCAAATTCTGTTCCATACTTTAAGATTTTACACAAATGTATGTACATACACAAACTTAGAGGTTTAACAAATATTATTCATTTTAAAACTGAGATATTATGATTATCTTGATTTTTCTAACTCAAAAATATCTTAATGAAAATCTCTCCAAGTAATAGCATTAGGACCTACTTTCTCACGGCTGTACAATAAATAGTCCATTGTGTGACTATCTACCACAATTTATGCAACCAATCCCTTGTATCACCATACAGTTTTTCTTTTGCCACTAAAAACAGCGCTATAAAGAACATGAGATATTATCAGAAGTTTAATTGCTAGATCAAGGAGCATATCTATTTTAAAAAAATGTTTACAATGATAAATTTTGAACTTACACAAAAGTAGGCAATGTTATACTATACCACCAGGAAACCACTAGCCCATCATGTACTCATCACTCAGCTCCAATAGCCATCAATCCTTGGCCAATTCATACCTCCATTTATCCTATCCCTGTATCACTTTGAGGCACATCCTGTTCATATCATTTCATCTAGAAATATTTTAGTATATATCTCTACAAGATAAGTGCTCTTGTATTGTTAGCTGTTGCCAGACTGTTTTTCAAAGACTGTTGTAACAATTCACGTACTTCCTTTTATATCCCTTCCTCTACTAAATAACCACTTTTGTAAGTTGTTGGTTTATTTTTCCAAAATTTCTTTTTTTAAATATAAGAAAATATACTTATTAGTACATCTTTTAAATGTTTAAATGTCTGTTATTATCTTTCTTTTACCCTGACATATGAATAATACCTTGGTCAGGTACAGAATTTTTATAGTGCAGTTTTCTCTGAACAGTTTACCTTCCACTGTTAGAAGTTCTACATCCAGGAGAGCCTGGGTGGCTCAGTCAGTTAAGCATCTGACTTCTGCTTAGGTCATCATCTCACTGTTCATGAGTTTGAGCCCTGTATGGGGCTTTCTGCTGCCACGGTTAGCACAGAGCCTGCTCCAGATCCTCTGTCTCCCTTGCTCTCTGCCCCTCCTCCACATATAACATGCTCTCTCACTCTCAAAAATGAACATTAAAAAAAAAAGTTTTAAGTCCAATGCCAATGTGACAGTATTCCCTGGTAGATAACTTGTTACATTCAGAACTAAGGAAACTGACAAATACATGTCTGGTGGATGTGGGGGGATGTGTGTGTGTGTGTGTGTGTGCATGCGCACACATGTTTTCATTAAACCATCTGGGGGCGCCTGGGTGGCTCAGTTGGTTGAGCGTCTGATTTCGGTTCAGGTCATGATCTCATGGCTTGTGGGTTCAAGCCCCGCTCCGTGTTGACAGCTGAGAGCCTGGAGCCTGCTATGGATTCTGGGTCTCCCTCTCTCTCTACCCCTCCCCACTCACACTCTCTCTCTCTTTCAAAAACAAATAAATGTTAAAAAAAAAATCTTAAACCATCTGGAACTCACTCACCTTTATAAGTGATAGACTCAGGCTATCAGAAAATTTTTCAGCTCAGGACAATTTTTTTCTATTTGTTTAATTATGGACTATCTTTCACCTGCTTCTTTTTTTCCCTTTCAAATTCCTGTAGATATTACTCACATGTTTGACCTTTTACATTTCCTAGATCTATTCTCTAAGTCTTTTTTCTTTTAGGATTCTTTCTCTTTGTATTTTTGCTGTGTTGTAAGGATTTATTTTACATGATTTTCCAGTCTGACAACTTAAAGCCCTAACAATGATCATTCCTCACTGGAGTTCTGCTTGTATAATCATGTTTTTTATTAGTTCCAAAAAGTCATTTTGTGCTGTACGTGAATTTTCTTCAGTGCTCATTTTTGTTGTCGAAGTTAATCTGCTTCCTCTAGTAGTTTTATTTAGCTGGGTTAACATTTTGTTTGTTTAAAATGATCATTCTCTCAGATTTCTAGACAACCTTGAAGGGCTGCCTTTGTTAGCACACTGTAACCCAATGGTGGGAGTAGATCGAGGTAGCGGTGGAAGGTAAAGTGGCCTTCACCCCTGTGCCTGCCAGTTAGCAGCTAAAGTACCAGGAGAAGGCTCTCTGTTGTATGATTCCAGATCTCCTCAAACTTTTCTAGTCTCTGTAATGGACAAACTCAGCCTACAGATTTAGCTATTCCTGGGATTTGTGGAGGCTGAAAAGTCCTGAATAATCCCTCAGGGCCAGTAAACCCTCCCCAGCAATTCAACAAATATTTACTAAGCAGTGTCTATGTACCACTTAAGGAACTTAGATCTACTGGATGGTTAAGAGGTGAAAACAGATGCTGGAAAGAACGTTGCCCCCTTTACAATTTTGCCTATAATTTTAGTTTCATTCATTAACATTACCACTACTACACCAAATACTGCTATCAACACGTTACCCAATATTGTATTTTTCTTTCCTTCTTTACAGCCCCCACCCTTGGTCTCCTCTTCTTATAATTAATCCTACTTTTGGATAGGTGATAGTGCTGATCACTTCCTAAGTGAAGTAAAAACGCTGATCATTTCCTGAGTGAAATAAAGGAACTATTACTATTGCTGGTCCCCCTCAAAACTACTGAAAGCTTATCAGGCTTTCCCCAACATATCATCTTAATAATTTTTTATTATCTTTTAAATGGAGAGAGAGAGAGAGAGAGAGAGAGGTAAGAATTTCTTAGCATCTTTAAATGTAGACAGAGAGAGAGGGAGGGAGGATAAGGGAGAGTAAGGGAGGGAGAGGGGGAGGGAGAGGCAGACAGAGAATCCCCAGCAGGCTCCATGCTCTCAGCACAGAGCCCGATGTGGAGCTCATTCCCACAAACCATGAGATCGTGACCTGAGCTGAAATCAAGAGTCAGATGCTCAACCAACTGAGCCACCCAGGCACCCCAAGAATTTCTTAGTATTAAAAAAAAAATCTAATATCCCAGGGATTCCTGGGTGGCTCAGTCGGTTAAACGTGCAACTCTTGGTTTTGGCTCACGTCATGTTCTTGAGGTTTTGTGAGTTCAAGCCCTGCATTAGGTTCTGTGCTGAAACCATGGAGCCTGTTTGGGATTCTCTCTCTCTCCATGTCCCTCCCCAACTTGTGCTTGCTCTCTCAAAATAAATAAATAAACTTAAACAAACAAACAAACCCTAATATCCTGGAACTTACAAGTGTCATCTATCTCGACTGAGTTTTATGCAAAAATACCCAGAAAAGTATAACTCACCTATTAAACACATGCTTCGTTTTTTTAGTCTTTCTCCTTTTTAAACATTTTAACTTTTTCCTACAGGTTACCCTTTTTCATTTTCATGCAATCTATGTTGAAGAACCAAAGCTGTCTGGGTCTCCCACAGTCTAGATTTTGGTTAATGAAGTTCAGCATATCCCTCAAACCCTGATATTTCCTCCAAGTTGCAGCTGGAACCTGAGGACTGAGAATTGTATTCTTTCATTGGGGGCATTGCAGTATTTTTTTTTTTTTTAATTTAATGTTAGCAATGCTTAGATATATTAACTAACTGGGAATTGCAAAACAGTTAATCCTTTTCCCCCATTCTTTTGGCTGAATTAATCTTAAAAGAAAATACTTCTCACCTATAAAGTTACCCAGTGATTAAGTTCATATAGGAAAGGCAAAATAAATGATTACTTTCCATTTCTGCCTAATTTTTAAGATAACAAATTAGTTCTCTGATGATGAATTAATTTAAAAATTTATCACTATGGAATCATGGATTTAAACATTGATGCAACTAATACTGTTACTGAAGCACAAACTTTCCCATCTTTGGCCAGTGGGTATTCCTCCAACTTGTTTCCTAAGGCTTTTTGACAAGGCTTTGATAGTTTCCTTAGAGTCTGTAATGACAAAATGTCCCAAGTTTATCTTCTAGATTTCCTCAAAGAATCACCTATTTTTTCCCAGTTTTCATTTTTTTTTCTTTTTTAATTTGAGAGAGTGTGAGTGGGGGAGGAGCCAAGAGAGAAGGGGTCAGAAGATCTGAAGTGGGATCCATGCTGACATCAGTGAACCCAATACAGGGCTTGAATTCACGAACCATGAGATCATGACCAGAGCTGAAGTTGGATGCTCAACTGACTAAGCCACCCAGGTGCCCCATCCTGCTTTTCTTTTACTTTTAGTAGAATATTTTTCAAGATTATAATCTGGGCACTAGGAATGACTGATTATTGCACACTGTCTTAATGTCACTGCTTTTATATCTTTTCAACACATAAAGCAAGGAAAGCTTATATACTGATATGTTTACATATATATATATGTATTTTTTTTTAAGTTTATTTATTTTGAGAGAGACAACAAGTAAGGGAAGGGTAGAAAGAGAGAAGGAGAAAGACAGAATCCTAAGCAGGCTCCACACTGGCAGCGTGGAGCCCAATGCAGGGCTCGAACTCATGAACTGCAAGATATGACCTGACCCGAAGTCAGATGCTTAACCAACTGAGCCACGCGGTACCCCAGTATTTATTTCGAATTTCATCTGGAAATAATTTCAGACTCACAAAAAGCTAGAAAAAATACTAAATACTATATATCCTTTATCCAGATATGCCTATTATTGTTATACTCTCTTGCTTTATAACTTGTATTCTCTCTATATATACATGTGTGTATATATACATTTTTTCCTTTGAACTGCACGAAGGTAAATTATATACATCATGGCTCTTTACCTCTACCTACTTCAGTGAATATTTCCTAAAACATAAGGATATTATCTATCACCACAGTATAGTTATCAACTTCATAAATTTACACTGATAAAACGCTAATCTTCTGTCCATATTCCTTGTATGGTATAATGTTCTTTATATATAGTCATTCTCCCCCTCCAGGATAGGATCCAGACAAGGAACAGGTATAGCCCTTAACTGTTATCTCTTTACATAATATGGAACATTTCTATCACTTTATGACATTGACATTTCTTAATCTTTCATGGTGCTGGCTCTTAAAAAGAAAAAAACCAGAACATTCCTCATGATTATGCATTCACAGCCAGAATGCTAGAAGAGTAACATTATATCCTTCTCATGGTATCACATCTGAAGGCACATGATGTGCATCCATCCCTCCCTTGATGATGTTAATTTTGACCACAAAGTTCAGTGCTGCTAAATTTCTCTTCTCTATCATTACTGTTTTCCTTCTCCTCTGTTGTGGTATTGGTGAAAAGGCCATGTAAATATTGTGCTCATCATCAAAAAGTCCCCTGTAGATTATCAGCCATTAGTGATTCTTGCCTAATCATTTTTACCATAAAAGATATAAATGATCAGGTAGGGGTGGGAACTGACTAGGAAAGGGTGTAAGGAACTTTCTGGAATGACAGAGACAGTCTGTATCTTGAGAAGATTAGATTATACAGGTCTATGCAGTTCTCAAAATTCAGACTGCTTCATTAAAGATTAATTTCACAAATGTAAATATTATCTTAAATAATCATACGCGAAAACAGAACTCTAGTTAATGAAATGCCTGCTAAAGGATTTAGAAATGTCTGCAATTTATTTTGAAAGGCATCAAAAAAATAAGAAGATTGGATATGTGATAATGTAATAAAAAAAAATCTAGTAAAAAGTTAACAGCTAAGAAACTGTATTTGGTGGGTACAGAGTGTACACTACATAATTCTTTGAGCTTTGCTGTATGTTTGAATTTTTTTTTTTAACTTTTAAAAACCTTTATTTATGTTCGAGAGAGAAAGTGTGCAATGTAGAAGAGGAAGAGAGAAAGAGAGAGAGGGAAGGAATGAATGAATATGAATCCAAAGCAGGCTCCAGGCTCTGAGCTGTCAACACAGAGCCCTGCACGGGGCTCGAACTCATGAACCATGAGTTCATGACCTGAGCTGAAGTCGGACACTTAAGCAACTGAGCCACTCAGGCACCGCTGAACATGTTCATAATAAAACACTGAGATTCTAACTTCTGCACAGCAAAGGAAATCATCAACAACATGAAAAGGCAACCTAGTGAATGGGAGAAAATATCTGAAAATCATGTATCTCATAAAAACATCTAAAATATATAGAGAACTCATACAACTCAAAAGCAAACAATCCAATTTAAAAATGGGGAGAGGATTTGAATAGACATTTTTCCAAAGAAGATGTAAAGATGGCCAACAATATATGAAAAGATGCTCAACATCACTAATTATCAGGGAATTGCAAACCGCAGTGAGATATCTCCTCACATTTGTGAGAATGGCTAGTTCCAAAAAGACAAGAAACAAAAAGTGTTAGCAAAGACGTGGAGAAAACAGACTTTTGCACTGCTGGTGGGAATGTAAATTAGTGCGGCCACTATGGAAAATAGTATGGAAGCTCCTCAAAAAATTAAAGATGGAATTACCATAATTCCCAGCAATTCCACTTCTGGGTATTTATCTGAAGAAACAAAAATACTAACTCAAAAAGATATATGCACCCCATGTTCACTGCAGCATTATTTACAATAGCCAAGATATGGAGGCAACCCAAGTGTCCATCTATGGATGAATGGTTAAAAAAGATGTGGCATATGCATTAATAAATTACCCAACCATAAGAAAGAATGAAATCTTGCCATCTACAAAGAACCCTGAGGTCATCATGCCAAGTGAAGTAAGTCAGAGAAAGACAAATACTGTATGATCTCACTTACATGTGTAATCTAAAAACAAAACAAAAAAACCCCAAGCTCACTGATACAGAGAACAGATTATAGGCTGCCAGAGGTGGGCACTAGATGAAATGGATGAAAGGGGTCAAAATGTACAAACTTTTAGTATAAAATAAGTAAGTCATGGGGACAGAAGGTACAGCATGGTGATAATACTGTACTATGTATTTGAAAGCTGCTAAGACAGATCTTAAAATTCCTTATCACGAGAAAAAAAAGAAAAAATATTTTAACTATGTAGGATGACGGATGTTAACTAGCCTTACTGTAGTGATCATTTTGCAATATATACAAACACCAAATCATTACGTTGAACACTTGGAACATAATGTTATAGGTCACTTCTACCTAAAAAAAAAAAAAAAAAAAAGCACAGGGTAGACCTTTCTGCCTCAAAAGTATAAATGTTGCTTTACTGCTTTCTGGAAATGGCTGAGATTATTAAATGAGTATGGTTTGATTTTTATTCCTTTATTTTATTTTTATTTTTTTTTAACTTATTTTTTTTTTTTAACGTTTATTTATTTTTGAGACAGAGAGAGACAGAGCATGAACAGGGGAGGGTCAGAGAGAGGGAGACACAGAA
Organism: Leopardus geoffroyi; assembly: GCF_018350155.1. Classification (NCBI taxonomy): domain Eukaryota; kingdom Metazoa; phylum Chordata; class Mammalia; order Carnivora; family Felidae; genus Leopardus; species Leopardus geoffroyi. Next base: position 35,057,570 of record NC_059339.1, read on the forward strand.
TCTGAAACGGGCCCCAGGCTCTGAGCTGTCAGCACAGAGCCCGACGCGGGGCTCGAACTCACGGACCGCGAGATCATGACCTGAACCGAAGTCGGCCGCCCAACCGACTGAGCCACCCAGGCGCCCCTTTATTCCCTTATTTATAAGAAGTAGTATTACCTAATTTCTTGTAGAAATTCTTTAAAATTTTGTGAGGATATGGCCATTATGATTCTTAATAAATTCTTGAAGAATAAATTCAATGAGGATTTTTGCCTGAAACATGAATCCTTTCAAACTATATGTAAAAGACTTTCTTCAATGCAGGAAAGTTTTCTTCTGTTACATCTTTAATTGTTTATGTTTAAAAGGAAACCAAGTACGTCAAAATTTTTCTGAAATATTCTTTTAGATCTTTCCTTTTTAATACGATGTTTATAAACTGTGCCCCTACCTTACAACAATGAGCAGAGTTCAACCACCTAAATCACAGAAGTCAAAATGCAAAGATGACTCACTAATGCCAGGAAAAACAGGAAGGGTTTGGTTAGTAGCTCTCTAATTCATAACAGAATGAAAGAAGTCAGAGTAGCGTGCTAACAGCTGTTAATGGGGAAAGGTTCTGCAGTAGACTTTAATGTGATAGCAGTTTGTGGGGGGAGCGGGGAGGGAATCATGAAAATAGGGCAATGGCATTATGTCTCCACTTACACAGAAGACATGTAGTAAATACCTAGGTTACTAAATTCATCATTCTTAATAGCTGGCTAACATTATTCTAAGGAACTCAAACATTTTCTGTATTGTAAAGCAGAATCAGAATGTTTTACTAAACACCACGTCAAACAAACAGTTGAATGTAGATTATCTGAAACGAACCTGTGTAACTTTCATCATCATCAGACAAAGGCACCTCTCTTTTTAGCAGCAATTCCAACTCCTCTGTCTCTGCTACATCCACTGGGCGCTCCCCGTGCTTATTAGCTTGAAATGGATTTCCACCATGACGAAGTAACAGTTTGACTATCTGCAATATTAAACAGTAGGAAGATTTAGTCTCTTCAGTGTTCGTGTCATTTCAACCATTCTCTTGAAAACACATATCCTTCTGCCTCATCTACTCTGCCTCTGTTCCTCAGTGTCTATTCTAAATCATGATTACTTTCTTCAAGTTCCGTTTTCATTGCCATCTACCCTCAATCTGATCTTATCTACTACAAAGATGTTTCCTCCCTAAAATTTAAGCTGGGTTATTTGAGCACTAAATCAGATCATTTTTCTTCCTGCTCCATCATCTATTCAACAAATATTTACTGAGTATCTATTAATGAGCACTGCTCCAACTTTTGTAGATAAATCCACGAAGAAGAATAACAAGCTTCTTGGCCTCTTAGAATGTATATTCAAAAGGGAGTCTCAAAAGAAGTATTATCCTTTTGTTTAAGGCTAATATCACTACTAATGCTCTTAATCATCTTCTTTCCCAACTTCTAGGAATTTAAACTGTTAGGAACAGACATGGATTTATTCAGAACTAATGAATCTTTTTTTTAAAGTAGGCTTCAGGGTGCCTGGGTGGCTCACTCGGTTATGTGTCTGACTCTTGGTTTCGGCTCAGGTCACGATCTTGAGGTTCTGTGAGTTCAAGCCCCATGTTGGGCTCTGCACTGGCAGGGCGGAGCCTGCTTGGGATTCTCTCTCCTTCTCTCTGCCCCTGCCCCACTCACATGGTCTTGGTCTTTCTCAAAATAAATAAACTTAATTAAAAAAAATAATAAAATAGCCTCATGCCTAAACACAGAGCCTAATATGGGGCTTGTAACTCATGACCATGAGATGAAGACCTGAGCTAAGATGCTTAACCAACTGAACCACCCAAGTGCCCTAGTTCTAATGAATCTTAGACTTTAAGGCCCTGACTTTCATGGTCCCATTACAGTGTCCTGTATCTAATTTTGTATTCATTACTTTGACACAGTTCTTAAGCTCTCTTGTCTCCTACCACATACAGTAAACTTTGGGCTCCACAAAACCAGGATGTGCCTGGCTAGTTATTTCATTTCTTTTGTTTGTTGCTTATCTTCTTCCATGTTTTTAAACCTCTTTTTGATTGGCTTTCTTAGAAGTCAGTCTCTTTCATCTTAAAAAAAAAAAATGGCAATAAAGAAATGAAACACAGATGAAACAAGAAATTGTTTAAACCTATATTCCCCTCCTCTAGTCAAATCTTTTTTCCTTCATAGTCAAGCTTCTGAAAAGATGTTCACCCTTACGACCTTGACTTTTATGGCTCTTCATTCTTCTACCTGCAATGTCCCATCATTCCCATGTTCATCAGTCCCATGAAATGGGATCTGTAAAGATCTAAGCCAATGATTGTTTCCCTAGGGCTCTGTCCTTGATTCACAGTCCCATGCTCTGGTCTACACCATCTATTTGGAGATCTCACCCACTCTGTTCGAATGTGATTGACAATTGCAATCCATTCATTTATTTTCATTCTCTTGTTTGCTCTTTCTTAGCCCTCTCTCTTGAGCTCCAAACACAAATATCCTGGATATATCGATGAATATATTTGTATTTCAATGCAAATACAATAACTATGTATTGTATGTAATAAATATAATGCAACTACAATGCAATAGTTGAAACCAATAGATCCCAAATAAAGCTCATTAAAACATCTACTTTATCTTTTATCTATTTCTATTCTTAGTGACTAGCACCTATATATACCCAGTCACTGCAGCCAGAAAGCTGGGAGTCAGCACTCGCCCTTGTTTTTCACTGTAGTCTACATCAAATATTATTAATCCTGCTTGCTTACAGTCTCTTGTTTTCACCTTCTATTTCCATTGTGTGTTCTATATATACAAATCTATACTATAATTAACTAACACATTTCTCTACCCTTATTCTAGACCACAAACTTCATGTGAGATCAAGTATTTATTCCCAACACACAACAATGGTATTTTCTTGTATTTAGGAAATAAATGTCTTTTTAAAGAAACCTTATGAAACAAGATGTTGTAAATTAGGAATTCCTAACAAATGAAAAATAGGTAAGAAAAATTAAGACTCATAGTGAATAATGGAAAATTTTTTTCTGGACTATGAAAGAATAAACTATCAAGTTAGAAAATGTGAAAGATAAGAATGTATCAAAAAAACAAATAACTCATGATTCCAACTGTTAATATTTTATCCCTTTTGTTTGCTAATTTTTATCAAATTACACATGCTTACGATTTTAAAAGATCAACTAGCTTTTCAAGGCCACTGGTGAAGAACGACTATCTCCAAAACGTATCTCCACATATTTAAGTAACACACTTAAGTTCGCTTCTTCCATATTTTTCAGTTTTAGGCACTGCCTATTGTCTTACAATGTAAGATGTGGATTCAGCCGTCTGTCACCAACTCTCATCCTCTCCCCTGCCATACACATACATTTCCCTTCCTCCTAGCATTGTAACATAATTACATATGTATTTCTTGTGCATCATTATTAGGCCTAATAAAAATGTTGAGCCAAGTAGTGCTCTATGACTAAATTTCCGTTCTTACACAACTTTATTTTTCCCCTGTGGAGTTAACTGCCTTGATTTTTCATTTGCTTAGTTTTCTACATAGCCATCTTTAATTCATCCCCCATTCTGCTACAAATACAGTCCTCTTCGATTCAGTATACTATCATTTTTTGTTACAGACTCCTTTCTCCAAGCCTTCTAATGTGCTCTAAAATGGACTGGTTGCTCTCTAAGATTTGCTTCCCAGCTGTCAGCTCCCTTCATCCTATAACCCCAGAAATACCCTTTCCTCAATCTTGTGTTGTGTTCTTTACAGACTCTTTTTTTTAATGTTTATTTTTAGAGAGAGAGAGAGAGTGTGTGCACGTGCAAGTGTGAGTGGGGGAGGGGCAGAGAAAGGGAGAGAATCTCAAGCAGGCTCCATGCTCAGCGAGAAGCCTGACTCTGGGCTCAATCTCATGACCATGAGATCATGACCCAAACTGAAATCAAGTCAGACACCTGACTAACTGAGCCACCCAGGTGCCCTAATCCTATCTTCTTTTTTGATTTACTCCCTTTATTTTGTTGAATCACCAACTCCAGAAAATTCCTGAAGAAGTAAATATTTTGAGATTTTTTTACATGTCAGAAAATACCTTTATCTACATTAAAAAACAATTTTCCCTCCAATTCTGAAGGTATCACTCCATTATCTTCTAGCTTCTAGGGTTGTTAATGAAAAGTCTGATGCCATTCTGATTTTTTTTTTTTTTTACCTTATATAATGATTTGTTTCTTCTCTCTGTAAATTTCAGGACATTCTTTGCCCCAGTTGTTCCGAAATTCCAGGATAATGTATCTTTTTTTTTTTTTTTTTTTTAAGTTTATTTATTTTGAGAGAGTGAGCACACAAGGGGGTAGGAACAGAGAAAGAGAGGGAGAGAGAATCTGAAGCAGGCTTCGCACTCATGAACCGCAAGATCATGACCCAAGCTGAAACCAAGAATTGGATGCGAGGATAATGTATCTTGATCTTGGTCTTTTTACATCCATTGTGCTGAGCATCCAACTGAATGCTTATAATTTGAAGACCCATGTTCCTTCAGTTCTCGGAAAATTTCTGGTTTTATTTAATATCCTTTCTGTTTTCAATGTTCTGCCTTCGAAGAACTCTTAAGATACTAGGTTTCTTAAAGTAATCTTTTTTCTCATTTCTGTGTCTTCACTTTTGTCTTTTTGCTTCCTAGTTTCTGGGAGATTTCTTCAACTTTATCTTTAATCCTCAAACAACTGACCCTTGAGCAACATGGGAGTTAGGGGTGCAGATTCCTGTGTAGTTGAGAATCCACATATTAATTTTTGACTCCCAAGAGCTTAATTAATAATAGCCTACTACTGACTGTAAGCCTTAGCAATTACATAGACTGTCAATTAACACGTATTTTGTGGGTTTTTATGTATCACATGCTTTATTCTTACAATAAAGTAAGCTAGAGAAAAGTCAATGTTATTAAGAAACATTGCCTGGGTGGCTCAGTTGGTTGAGCATCTGACTCTTGATTTTGGCTCACAGTTAGTGAGATCAAGCCCCGTGTCAAGGCTCTGTGCTGATGGTGTGGAGCCTGCTTGGGATTCTCTCTCTCTGTGCCCTCCCTCCCTGTCAAAATAAATAAATAAACATTAAAAAAAAAAAACACACACAAGGAAAAGAAAATACATGTATAGTACTATACCATATTTATCGAAAAAAATCTGCAAGGGGACCCATGCAGTTGAAACCTGTATTGGTCAAGGGTCAACTGTGCTCCATTTTTCATTTTTTACCATATTATTAATTTCTAGGAGGTTTTTTCCTTCACTCACTGTTCCTTGTTTAATGCATTCAGCTCTTAATTCATAGCTACAATAAATTCTTAACTCTTTGGGGAAGTTGATGGCTTTGGGGGAACTTCCTCATGGCATTATTTCGTCCTCCAAGTTCCTACATTTTTGTCTGCTTGTTTTGATCTTTATCATCTATATTAGAGACTTTTCTCAAATGCAGGTGGATCACCGGCTGTCCACACTTAAGAGTAAGCCACTAAAAAGACTTACTGAAAGTTTTGTTGGCATGGTTAGGACTTGTTGACAGATGGACTTCATGTTAGTGTGATGTAACAGGACCATTTCATCAGACTCCTCTCTCAGCTAGTTCAATTTCCTGTGGAGAAATCTTTCAACTCATGCTTAAAACTCTAAGCCTTACTGTCAACATTTTGGTTGTTGAAAGGAGGCTGGGTTCTTAACACTCGATATGTTTCACTTAGTTAACTTACACTTTATCCTTACTCTCAACTATTCTTGTGGTATGTCAGTCCAGAATATATGGTTTATACTTGCCAGGAAATCAACCTCCCATCATCTGCTGGGGTGCGAGAGGTGTAATCATATGGCCATGTAGGGTTAGGAAGGGGATAGAAGGGTCAAAAAGACTTTGATACAATTATCTTGTTTTCAGTCCTATCTTAATAGGCACTTCCAGAAGTACCAAGCACCACCAATTCCTGAGGTCTAGTCTTTCTGGGATTCTGCATTTGAATGGCTTTCGTTTCAATTTTCTTTGATTTCTATAAATCAGGAGTTAGCCAATGAAAAGTAATTTTTTATATTTTTTTAAAATACTTTAAAAAGGATTTATATAGAATTAGTTCAAAGGAAGAGAGAGGGAAAAAAGAGGGTAGACAGAGAAAGGATGGTGGAGGCGGCACATGGCCAGCAAAATCTAAAATATTTACTATCTGGCCCTTTAGAGAAAAGTCTGCCAAATCCTGTTCTAGATCAGTAACCACTCATTCTTCTAATTCTCTTCTCCCAAAATGTTGGTTTTCTTGTTTCTTCTTTTTTTGTCCTTGTGCATCTGTCATCTAGAATCTCCTCTTACTGTCATTTTAGGGGTTTGAGAAGGTAACTGAAGTAAAAACTTGTAGTTAATATGAATAATACTGTACGGTACATCTTTATAAGTTGAAAATTTTCCATTTTTAAGCTTATTTCCTTAGGCTAGAGCCACAGGATAAAAAAAAATAAAATAAAATGTAGGATCTTGATACCGCTGAAAACTTTCTACACCCATTAGGAAATAACCAGCAAATACATATTGCATGACTGTGATGAATCAGGGACAGGTGGTTAATTTAAACATGTTACAAAAACCCCAACCCAAATAATCTTCTACAGAACTTCCACATATGCAAATCATTATTTATTCCAGAAGGATTTAAAGGGGGTCCTGGGGTGACTCAGTTGGTTAGGCCTCCGACTTCAGCTTAGGTCATGATCTCACAGTTCATGGGTTTGAGCCCTGTGTGGGGCTCTGTGCTGACAGCTCAGAACCTGGAGTCTTCTTTGGATTCTGTGTCTCCCTCTCTTTCTATCCCTCCCCCATTCATGCTCTCTCACAAAAATAAAACAAAGCTGCTTAAAGCACAAGAGCCAACAAATTTGAAATAAGTAAAAACGATGAAGTAAGAATGGACAGGTATCTAAAATATAACTAGAAATAAGGCAATCACAAAAGTATGTATCATGAAATACTATATACACTTGCAAAAGGTAAGCTAAAGATTAGATTCTTAATAAGCTATGTTAGTCTAAATAATTTACAACAGGACAGAAAACTGCTATCTTTCAGCTTCTCCCACCCTGGAAATGTTTTATGGATGGCTGCAGTTGTCAGAGGTATTATTGAGTTAAAGAAATTTAATTCTTAGGTAGAGATTCATAATAAATGGTACAAATATACACAAATGAGAGTTTGGTGGCTCTCATTTCCCTCTTCCTTCTTAGGCACAAGTAAAAGAACAAGGAGAAAATAGCTCTCAATAGCTCTGAATTGTGACTCCTACTATCCTAGGCATGTTGGTAGGAGGAAAAGCAAAGGTCTCTTGAAAGTAGCATGCCAGTCTCCCTCTGGAAAGAGACTGGAAATAGTGTTTGAGTCCCTGTAAGTATAGGAGCTCAAAGGTCAGCCTCTGGAAATATTTGCAGCTATGTGCACATTTAGAAACTTGTATTCACAGAAACATGTCTAACAAGGCATAATTCTTTAACATTATAGTTAGAAATTAGGAAATCTTATCACTTTAAAGAAAAACAATTCATCCTTGATAAGCTATCAAGAAGAATATCGTTTAAAAAAAAGAGCAAAAAGTACAATATTTAAATAGAGCCAGAAAATAAGTCACTTTCTGATAAATGCAGTGAGAAAGAAATGTACCCTATATATTGTCAGGTCTTATAAATTAAGTCTTTTTCTTTCTGCTTTATTCTCAGTTATGTATTCATCCATCCATGTACCATACATGCATGCATGCAGAACTCAGTAAGTGTTATGTGTTAAATCTTATGTAACAAGAAGCTCCAGGGGTCACTAACACAAATCCATACAAAAAGGCTATATGCAGGGGCGCCTGGGTGGCTCAGTCGGTTGAGCTTCCGACTTCGGCCCAGGTCATGATCTCGCGGTCCGTGGGTTCGAGCCCCGCATCGGGCTCTGTGCTGACAGCTCGGAGCCCGGAGCCTGTTTCAGATTCTGTGTCTCCCTCTCTCTCTGACCCTCCCTCCCTGTTCATGCTCTGTCTCTCTCTGTCTCAAAAATAAACATTAAAAAAAATTTTTTTTTTTAAAAAGGCCGTATGCATGCTACTCACAGTGCAGTACAGGAAACACACACGTACATCAGTTAAAAAAAAAAATGCTGGAACTGCTAAATAGGTATATACAGGTGTATACAATGGCCAAGAGAGCAGAAAAGACTAGTCCAATGGTAAACAAAAACCAGTTCAGGAAAAACAATGTTTATACACTGCATTTTTTCTTTAAAATTAGAACTTCTTTGAGAATCATAAAAAATACCTTAGAGAAAAAAGTTAATGTGAAAAATAGCATTTTTAGGTTCCAAATTCTAGTTTCTAAAATATTTGAGTATTTTTGAAAAATAGTAACATAAAGGTAGCCTTTTAATCTTCTACCTCTGACATTTCTATACCATTTTAGATTTCAAGGTGTGTTTACATGCATAGTGTCTTTTTTCCTTCAAAATATCCCCTTTAGATAGGTATTATTTGTTATATAATTTAAAGACGAGGAAATGGAGATTCAGAGGAGAAAAGCCACTTGTTCAAAATCACACAGATAGTAAATTGGCCAGGCCACAAGTGAATTCGTATCTATCTTCACTCCAAATTCCACTTTTTCGTCAAATAGAGTAAAATGTGCCTTTTAAGACAGGCAGCTTGACACTGAAATTTTTATTGCATGTCAAAAAAGAAAATAGGGCAGAGAATGTTTGCTGCTTAAGAGAACAAAAGGGGATTTTCTAGCAGAAAGGTATGAGAGGATATCAAAATGCAATCTAGGACATTATAAAGCATGTCCTATCTTTCTTACTAGAGTGGAGACTCATTAAGTAGCAACTCTCCTAGATCACTGAATCATCATATCGTTTTTGTCTTAAAAAGGCATGGAGATTCCTCTCTTTTGGTCCCTTAATTTGGAGTCACATCAATTTAATAAACTTGGGAAGAGCAGGAGTTCTTATGTCAATGCCCTGCCACGCTCATGGAGAGGCTGAGGGTATTGAAATGGAACAGGATACACAGTCTTAACAAGACACATCAGAAGCTTGTTTGCTTATTGTGAAGATTAAAAGAACCAATACGTATAAAGCATTTAGAACATTTCTTGTCCCATAGTGAAAATACAAATACTACCACGAGACATTAATGTAATGTAGTTCACAAAATAACACCACAAAATAAGAGATCAAAACAGACCAGTTATTCATATTTAGCTTCATACCCCAGTCATTTTATCATGTGAATACCGAGGATTTTTCTTACTGAGGAATTAGTAAAATCTGATTTCCATTTTTGTCACCAAGTTGATTTTTCCTATTATTTGACTTTGGGAAATATTCACTGAAGCCTATTGACTCAAAGAAGACAAATAAATGCAACTACCTAAAAATGCAGTTACAAGAACCTCAGATAAATAATTTATGTGACACTCCATTACCAAGTCTCCCTTAATATGAAAAATTTCAGTAGTTACAAATGTTTTTCAGATCAATAAGCAATTACATCTTCATTTGTAATGAAACGGTGCCACTTCTATGCACACTGTTCAAGTATTCCTCAAAGTAAATGTTACTCATGGCACAGTTTCAAGCAAAAGAAACTGCTGACTTCATGAAATTCAAAGTACAACAAGGTATTAAACGTGATGGTAGTGAAGACTAAGTGTTCATCCAGCTTGAAAAGAAATGCTCACTATAATCCCAGACTTGCTAAAGATAACCAAATCCTTTCCTTCTCTTCTTCAATCACCATCATTGGTCTACTCAATAGGAAAACCATGTGTGAGGCCATTTTTTAAAAGGGAATTTCCTGACTTTATAGGTTCACTTGGGATTAGGTCACCATGAAAAGGAAGTTTTACCCAAGTGTCCGGAGTCTGGGGTTCACACAGTGTTTGACTCTTGCCTGGAGAAACCTGAGAATGAATGGTTGACTGGATTTGCTGCTGATAAGCAGGGAGGGAAGGCAGTCATGGAAACAGATCTGCAGGCTCACTAGTGGTAGGGAATGGTATGTCTCCCTGAGTCCCACCTGTACTGTGCATTGGAGTGGAGAGGCAGCTGCAAATGGATCCACAGAGCCAGGTAGCAGTGCCAGGCAGAAGCTTCCGTCTGAAGGTTCTAGTGGATGGTGTGCACTGCTCAGATACCTTCTAAATGGACCAAGATGCTTATACCCCCAACTGCTGGGAGTGGCACCACTTAAGGGGTATGCCTCCTTGCCATCAGCAGCTTGCATTCACTGACTGATCCACGTGCACGCACACAGACCTAGCCCCTACCTCAAATCAGAGCAAACTCCGAAGTGCATCTTCGTATCAATGACTCCCTGTGACACTGGCTGAAGCTTTTGTTGCAGCTGCACAACTTCTTCCTTTGTTCTATCAGCTTCTTCCTTTGTTCTATCCTGCTGCTGTCATATCCTAACAGGTGTTGCTCCTGAGATCACATCCCTCTTTCCTCCTATCTCTGCAAGCACCTGCAAATTTCTGTCTCAGAATCCCAGCACCCAACCTATGGTACATAGAGTGGTCCTACGAAGCAAACTCTAAAAACTCTAAAACAGGATTTTTGAACTGAATTACACGTTGGCTGCCATGACATCCTGGCATATGGTGGCCATTGTTCAAACTTTCAGGCCTTTGAGATGTACCAGGGAAGTACTAATTTTAATGATGGTGCTTCTATTCTCAAGCCTTCACAGTCAGGTGAATGCACCTTTTCCATTCCTGAAGAAGAGAAGTTTTTCTCAAAATGAAAGTAAGATTCTGGGTTTAGATAGCACAGTGGAAGACAGTTTAATGGTATCTTACTGTAAGTCAGGAGAATTAAATGTAAGTTTCTCTAAGACAGAATGAGTTCAGAGTCTCTTCTTAACCACTGTCGAACAAAAACTCCTCCTCTGCTTGGCTTCTAGGAAGCTAGAAAAACATTCTTCTGTCATCCAGACAGGAAAGTAGAATATTGCTTTCTGGAGAAACTATCTATACCAAGAGAAGAACCTATGAATACTGACATTTAGGAGACTTTGACAAAACAGCCATCTTGTTCCACCAGACACACTACAGAAAAGCTCACCAGCCAACAGACTCCGTACATTACACATCTTGTCAGTCAGGCTTTTTTGAGCTTCAGTCAAATATGAATGAACAGAAGTTAACAGAAGATCTCTAATGTGAGAAATACACCACATCAGAGCAATGAGGATCTTGGGGAAATCCATGACCATGCAGGAAATAGAACAAACCATTTAATTAATGAAAGTTAAGATGGGCACCCGGAAACTAGAAATCTCGTGGGAAGACTGAAAATCCCACATGGGATTAATGGTTAAGTGATATTCCAGGACGGCACCTATGCCTCAGATCTAGAGAGCAACTAGTTCCAAAGAGATCAGGATACGAGGTATCTTATATACAGGGATATGAAAAATCCCACAGGTATTTCTCAAAAATAATAAACTGATCAATGTGCTTTACCTTATTTACAGGCTAAATGAGTTTTATCAGAGAGAACAGAGAAGAACAAATACAGATGCACAGAAAACTAAATTAACAAAAGAAGAAAAGGCAATATATTAACCCAGATAATAAAACAAACAAACAAAAATCCAAAAAAAAAAAAATACAATTATAATAAAGGCTAGTAAAGACTACATAATATAGATTCTGTGAATATCTGAACAGCAATAAAATCTTCTGCAGGAGGTCAAAAAATAAAAACTAAAAATTAAAAAGTAAGACAGCTTCATCTTGCTAGAAATACAGAAGAAACACCTATGTTAGTTGTTTTGGCAGGGTGCCTAGGTAGTTCAGCCGATTTAGTGGCCGACTCTTGATTTCAGCTCAGGTTATGATCTCGTAGTTTGTGGGAGTGAGCCCTGAGTTGGGCTCAGTGCTGACAGCGTGGAGCCTGCTTGGGATTCTCTCTCCCCCCTCTCTGTCTCTCTCTCTCACTCTCAAAGTAAATAAATAAACATTTAAAAAATAAATAAACAGTAGTTGCTTTTGGCTAAAAATACTGAGAAGTGGGGAGGAAGGGGAGGGAGCCTGCAGTTATCTTTAGAAGCTATAAGGTACTTTTCAACTTTCTAAACTATATCCAAATATTCTTTAATAGGTTTTCTCTTTACATAGTTTTTACTTTTATTTGAAACACAAAATCCTGCTTTTGAACCATTCCTAATAGTGTCCCAGACTGATTTGCTCTCACTGTAAGCAGACTACCACAATGCAAATAAGCATTAAAGACACTTAAAACATGAACTTCATTACAATAGAGATGGGCTTAAGCTTGGATATCAGCATGACAAAGATTGAAAATGCAAATGGATTTAAAACCTACAATGGTTCATAAAATTACATCAAAACAAATTAAACATGATGTTCAAAGGTGCCATTAATTTGTAAGCATATATAATCATGTTTGATTATGTTTTTATTACTATACATATAAACCATCTGAATATATTAAATAAATAATATCAGCTAACATTCAGGAATGAAGGTTGCAGAGAGAGAGACCATTAAATATTAGTAAGTCTGAAAAATATAGATAGGGCAAGACGGTAAAATTTTCACTATAAGTAAAACCTGTTTTAACTGCTGCATCTAGCTATCTGACAGGAGAATGGCCTTGCAATAAAATTTTGCCGACCTGTTTAATTAACTATCAAGTTGAATAAATCTTATGTTTTAGATAAAACACTAAATTTGACTACAATATGAATTAGCAATTAGAAGGCAGGAAAAAGGAAAATAAAACACAGATGAGCTCACCAAGCAACGGGTGAAATATGAGATGGTATGACGAAGAAGTGAACTAAATTACTCTGGGCTGAGTTAATATTTTGAAAATGTATATTGATTTTTCTATCATACTTACATCTCTGTGCCCACTACTAGCAGAATCATGGAGTGGAGTGTCATCATCTAATCCTTGTGTGTTAACATCTGCTCCAGCTGCTATAAGTATCTTAGCAACATCATAATATCCAACGTTGCAAGCTTCATGCAATGGTGTCCAACCTAAAGTTAGCATATTAATTTAACATATGGTTAATTTACACTAATTAAAAAAATATGTTTTATATACATAGCTTCATGAGTGAGATATATGGATTCTAATACACATAGTACTGAAGGAAAAAGGAATGATTAACAAGCTACTGGAAATAAACACCTAAGAATACCACCAATTTTACAGAAGATTTATTTATGTTAATATTATTTCCACTGGGGCTAAATATTTTACCAAAATATTAAATTTTTAAGCTTATCCAATAAATATAAACTTGCTGTAATGTATAATAATCATCTGAACTATGGAAAAAGAATAGAAAAAGGAAAAAATTAATAAGCTTGTTAGGGGATTTCAGCAAACAAAAGCCTCTATGTTTTAAGAGTTTTCATTTTTCCAAGACTTAATACCTACTTTAACTAAAATAAATTTATCATTACAATAACTTTGGTGATAGAAAAAAAAAAAGTTGTGTTAATGAAAGAAATTAGAAAACAAAAAATACAACACAGAAAATAAGCATCACCCATAATTCCACCACTCAGATATAAAAATTTGAATAATCTAGCCTAATTCTAACCTCTTTCTTTCTTAGATCTGTAATTTTTTTCTTTCTATTTTTACTATTACTTAATTTTTAAAGTTCATTTTGAGAGAGAGAGCGAGCAGCACAAGTGGGGAGGGGCACAGAGAGAGGGAGAAAGAGAATCCTAAGCAGGCTCTGTGCTAGCACACAGCTAGCTGACTTGGGGCTCAATCCCATGAATCATGAGACCCATGACCTGAGCTGAAATCAAGAGTCAGGCACTCAACTGAGCTACCCAGGTGCCTCTCTTTTTTTTTAATTTATTTTTTATTTTAGAGAGAAAGAGCGTGAGCAGGAAGAGGCACAGAGGGAGAGAGAGAATCTTAAGTAGGTTCCATGCTTAGCGTCCAGCCTAATGTGGGGCTCGACCCCAGGATCCTGGGATCATGAGCTGAGCCAAAATCAAGAGTTGGACACTCAACTGACTGGGCCACCCAGGCACCTCTCTCAGGCATATAATTTTAAAGTAAAGCTGGGAAGGTTGTTTAACCCTCTTCTATTTACTGAAGTGAAAATAATCTCCCATGGCATTACACTTTTATACAACATAGTATAGGACTAGTTGGTACACTGTAATTTATTTAAATAACCTCTTATTCCTGGGCATTTAGATTATTCTTATTTTTTTTTATTTTTTAATGTTTATTTATTTTTGAGAGAGAGAGAGAGAGCGAGAGAGAGAGAGAGAGAGCGCACGCACACAAGCAGGGGAGGGGCAAAGAAGAAGACACAGAATATGAAGCTGGCTCCAGGCTCTGAGCTGTCAGCACAGAGTCCGACACGGGGCTTGAACTCACCAACCGTGAGATTATGACCTGAACCAAAGTCAGACACTTACCTGACTGAGCCACCCCGGTGCCTCCTGGTTTTTAAAATATTAAAAACAATGCTGTAACAAATATTCTTACAACTAAATTTTCATGCATATCCATATCTAAATATTTAAGTTAAGTCTTTAGAAGTGGAATTGTTAGATCAAAGTGCATTTTGTGTCTCATTCTTTAAAGGAGACCCTATACATTGCCCTCTTCCCCACTCACACCAGAGAAATAAATTCCACGTGTATTCTAATAGGGCTACATTTAAAAACAGAACAAAAACAAAATATGGGAATGAGAAAACAGAGGGGTATGTAGGAGCAGAGAAGCCCTTATTACAACAAACAAAAAACAGAAAGAACCCATAAATAAAAAGATTAACTGATACGATTACATAAAAAATAAAAACTTTAAATACAATAAACAACACTGAAGTAAAAATTCAAACACAGCCACAGTGAAAACTTATACATATTTGACAGAGAATTAAAACCTATACTCAAGACAAGAGGCTCTTACATATTAGTAATACTGCCAAACCATTAGACAAATGGGCAAAAAGCTAGATCTGGCAATTTTTTCCATTTGTCAGATTGCTAATAATTAAATTGATAGTATCTAACTTTTGTGAAGAGGAAAAGGGCTCTTCTATGTATTCTTGATGGTAGTATAAATTGAGAAACTTTTTTTGGATGGCCATTTGCATATGTAGCCCCTTCAACAGTTTCCATTCTGAAATTCTGAAATCCTTGTATAACTATACACCAAGTAATTTCTATAGGAGTGTTCACTAAACTATTGTCCATGGAATCTACACTATGCAATATTAATGCAGCTGTTGAATAAAATAGAACCACCTATCTATACTGGCAGAAATATCTGTAACACATTAAGGAAAAAAGGCAGTTTGTAGAACTACAGACCAATAGATATAGATGGGATGATTTAATTTTTTTAAAAGCCTATAAATGCTCATTTTATGCAGATGGTAATAAAAATGTACAGAAAGGATAACCTTCAAATTGTTAACAATAGTTTTGTGGCAAAGAAAGAATGTGTGTTGTAGTATGTGAAGTATGGGAATCTCTGTATTGTTCCCTGCATGCTTTTACTGTTTGAATTCTTTACAGTAAGAATGTACTGGTATGGTATTTGAGTAATTAAAATACCATACCACCAGTGCTCTCTTAAAGTTCTCATGTTCAAGTTAATAAACATTCTTGAAAGACTTATGAAAGAATTAACACTTGGAAAACATTATGTAAATCTAATTTATCTACAATAGAACCTAAATTAGATAAAGAATTTTGTGGTAATATATCAACTAAAATACTCATTTAATATTTAAAAATTTGAGTAGTTCTTGACATGGAATTATAGCAGAGGATCAGGGTTTATGTGCATACTCCAAAAGAACTTTGTAATATACTACACTTTTAGAACTCTTTTGTATTAGCAAGAGGAAGACAGAATACAGACTAAAATGTAATCAGAATCTGTTTCAATGATCAATTTTAGGTCCTGAGAATTAGTTTTTAATTACTAGTCTTACCTGCAAAATCTTTCACATTCACATTTGCCCCTAAACTTATTAATTCTTTGACTTGTTTCACATCTCCTCGAATAGCTGCCATGTGTAAAGGAGTTTCACCACGTTCATTTCTTTTATTAACTTTGTCTTTTTGTCGAGATGAGGAACTGGGAGTTTTCTTCTGGGCTGGTGTCGTTTGTGATGGATGATTTGGTGTGGAATCTGTAAGAAAAAAGAAAGTTAACGAAAGTTCTAGACTGAATATTTTGAATGTTCATGGAAAGCTTTGTAATGTGCAATTTCCTGGAATGGGGGGGTATCTTCTCACCCTAACAATCCAAAACTTGGCCTGGATGATATATTAATAATTTAACCCAAAATACACTGAGTAGATCTTCCTTTAGGGTTATCAAATATTGCATGAACAAATACAGAAAAAATGTTTTATCAATTCATTAAATTGCCTTAAATTGGTAACAAAGTATCCAGTATGTACTGTAAAAGTGTTTGCTAAATGAATAATTTGATAACTGCAAAAAATATGTATTTCTCGGGGCACCAGGGTGGCTCAGTTGGTTGGGCATCCGAAATTGGCTCAGGTCATGATCTCACAGTTTGTGAGTTCAAGCCCCATGTCAGGCTCTGTGCTGATAGCTCAGAGCCTGGATCCTGCTTAGGATTCTGTGTCTCCCCCTCTCTCTGCCTTCCTCTGCTCGTGCTCTCTCTCAAAAATAAACAAACATTAAAAAATTTTTTTGAAAAAAAAAATGTATTTTTTATGGCATGTTACTCTTATTCTAACACCTAGATGAAATGACATTGAAGGCTAGAGTTCACACTTTGGAACTCAAAGTGTTAGAGTTCTATTCGGATATTAAGTTCAAATTGAGGTCATGGATGATTTTAGCGTTAAAATGAAGCTTAAGATTTACAAGAAATAAGGACGTCTGGGAAGGCCTTTAAAAAGTGGGCTAATCAGAAAAAAAATTGCTTTGAGTCCCATCTTTTGATTTTTGTTCCAGTCTCTACACCGAAAATAAGAATGTTAAACAAGATAATACCCAAAGTTCTCCCTCTTGTCTCCATTTTAGAACTACTGGGACAAAAACAAAACAAAAGGTTTCTTAATCAGTTAAGGATTCCAGACATATGTACAGTGCTAATAATTAATTCTGAAAATTTACAACTATTTAAAAGAAACAAATGTTCTAAGAGGAAAGTCTATGGAAAATAATTTTCTAGCATCATATAGGAATTTTCTTGCAAACTGACATGATTAGGGCACTCAAGTAACATCATTCTGTCCCCAATAAGAAAAAAAGCTTAAAATTTACATTTTGGATTTTATTTTATTTTATTTAAAAAAAATTTTTTTAACGTTTATTTATTTTTGAGACAGAGAGACACAGAGCATGAAGGGGGGAGGGGCAGAGAGAGAAGTAGACACAGAATCGGAAGCAGGCTCCAGGCTCTGAGCCATAAGCCCAGAGCCTGATGCGGGGCTCGAACTCACGGACCGCAAGATCGTGACCTGAGCTGAAGTCGGACGCCTAACCGACTGCGCCACCCAGGCACCCCTACATTTTGGATTTTATAGTGCATTGTGTCAGTAACAGTTTCTTATCTGGACTTCTGGAAGTACACTCCATAAGAGCACAGACACAGTCTTAGTGTCTATCTTATTC
Organism: Leopardus geoffroyi; assembly: GCF_018350155.1. Lineage (NCBI taxonomy): Eukaryota > Metazoa > Chordata > Mammalia > Carnivora > Felidae > Leopardus > Leopardus geoffroyi. Next base: position 35,075,318 of record NC_059339.1, read on the forward strand.
GTTACTGTATCTCAACTGTTTAGAAGATTTCTTGGCACACGGTGGTACTCATGCAATACTTGTTGAATGAATAAATGAATTTTACTATAATCTTTATAGTCAAATTATTTATTAAAATTAGCTGTTCAGTTTCTTAAAAACAAAAGAACCTATTTTTTAATCCAAGCAACTTGCAAGGAATTAATTCATATAAAATTTTGTTAGCCATTTCAAAATAATATTCATATATATAAAATAAAAACAGTACTATCCATAATGGCAACCAGGGTAAACATAACAGAAACAGGGGAAATTAATTACATAATGGATAAAATAATGAATCCTAAACTACGCGTATGCTAATATGCTGGCAAACAGCTTCGTATTTCGAAAGTTTTCCACTCTAGTTCTACATATATTAATAAAGTTGACTAAAAATCCTTATATGAAAAGAATCAACTGCATTATAGTATGATCTTATTTAAATTTTAAAACACAAATTACATAGAGAGCCTGGCTGGCTCAGACAGTGGAGCATGTGACTCTTGATCTCGGGGTTGTGAATTCAAGTCCCACGTCAGGGACAGAATTTGCTTTAAAAAAAAACAAAAACCCTACAATGAAACATGTATCTGTATGTTTATACCTAGAAAACTTCTAGAAGGAACACTGGAGATGTGGCAAGATTAACTTTTTGCCTCCTAATTAATTCTAAGGATAGAAATTCATGGTGTAACAAAATGAGTTCTTAAAAATAAAAGTCTTCTCATGTAACTATTATATCTGACACAAGGTCAACATTTTACAGAAACATTTGAAGTTTTAACAATGCATAGCATCTTTAAAAAAAAAAAATTTTTTTAACATTTATTTATTTTTGAGACAGAGAGAGCGAGAGAGCATGAACGGGGGAGGGTCAGAGAAAGAGGGAGACACAGAATCTGAAACAGGCTCCAGGCTCTGAGCTGTCAGCACAGAGTCCGACGCGGGGCTCGAACCCACGGACCGTGAGATCATGACCTGAGCCGAAGTCGGACACTTAACCGACTGAGCCACCCAGGCACCCCAACAATGCATAGGATCTTTAATTTGGCTACAGTCATGCAAAAACTGGGGTGGGGGGGTGGGGGGTGGAAGGCAGGAGAATAACCAAAAACAACACGTTCTACTTAAAAAAGCAGGAAGCCCTAACGTGTTCATTAGTGAAAGATTAGATTACCAATGATTTGATGGAAACTACAGTACATAGAAGCTCTTAAAAATTTTACCATGTTGTCAGTTTTTTTAAAAAGCCAATACGGGAAAGCTTCACCAGAGAAAACTATCCTTTTCAATGCATTTCAACAGTGTCTGTTAAGTTACCCAAAATCTTATATAAAGATGCCTTGAATTCAGAGCCCAAAGAAATTTTTCTCTAGACAAAACTGATTTACTTTATTAGTCAATAAGAACTATACAACTTAAAATTTTGTATTGTTGGTTGCCAGAATGCATTCAATGGTCAATAGTAATTATCATCTCTGCCCAGCTATCTGGATTTTACCTAGCTTTTTATAGCTTTTAAAAAATTAGTGAGTTGGGTAGTTCCCTTGTTCTGGTTCTGTTGGTAACCCATCCTAATTATTTTTGGAGGGCACAATATAGAAATAACTCTTCCCCACCCACACACATACACGTAGTACAACACATTAATCAGAAGTGTGAAATGAAATACGAAATAAATTTACATAGCATATCACAAATATTTTTCCTTTTAAAATAATTTAGATCTCAAACAATAAAGCATGGATTACATTATGGCTTCTAAAAGTACTGGTGCTGGGTACTGAGGAGGGCACCTGTTGGGATGAGCACTGGGTGTTGTATGGAAACCAATTTGACAATAAATTTCATATTAAAAAAATAACTAAATAAATAAAAGTACTAATGTGATAAGATTACCAGTTTATCGGCAGGGTGCTAGCAACTGAAAAGTAAACTATAAACCTAGAAGCAGCTTTACAGAAGCTAGAGTAAAGATGCTTCAGTAAGGTGAAAGCACACAGTGCAGCAATGGACTCTTTTTTTTTTTTTTGAATGACCATTTCTAAATTACCCAATTTAGCTGACAAATATTTACTGAATATCCACTAAATGCAAAGATCCCCTGCTCCTGTATAGATTCTCATCTGGTGGAGGATACAGACAATAAACAATTATCACCCAAATAAACGTAAAATTACACTTACAACAAGTTTTTAAATTTTTAAAAATATTTTTGAAAGTAAGCGCGTGCACATGTGCGAGGGGGAGGGGAGGAGAGAGAGGGAGACACAGAATCTGAAGCAGGCTCCAGGCTCTGAGTTGTCAGCATGGAGCCCGACGCAGAGCTCAAACTCCCAAACCGGGAGATCATGACCCAAGCTGGAGTCAGACGCTTAACCAACGGAGCCACCTAGGTGCCCCCAAACTTGTAAGAAATTTTTATTAAATACAAGAAAAATAAAAATTTAAAGTAATTGTTAAGACAAGGGTGGAATCTGAGGCAAACTAAGAATACACATGTACTCAATGATGGTGTCACCTGGACTGTTGTCTCTTGCTGTCATCTGCATAAGGAGTGCCATCTGCTTCCGCTCAGAGAGTGGATAACCAAAAAGAATGCTAACTGGCGTGGACTTCTTATTTCCAGCTTCCTTTTTTGTTTTCTTCTTTTCTGGACCTTCTTTCTCTGGAATTATTAACAAATATGTAAGAATCTGAAACAAATGCAAGTACTGAAAAGCAAAACATAAGAAAACTTTTAAAAAACAGATGCTATACATGTATTTGAGAAACATAAACTAGTAATAGGCTAACAAAAGAACACTAGACTTTTATTGTATTATATGAGCAATTTTCCTCCTGAATGCTTTGAAAAAACATATATTAATTCTGTTTTCTGAAAATTAAGAATTATTTGGAAATTTATTCCTAGTATAATTTGTATTTTAACAATTTGTTCTTTTAAAATTAAACTTCCTCAACAACACTTCAAACATTCCTTAGTATCACATCTTTGAAGCTTCTCTTCATTCATTATAGTTTTATTCTTCTTAATTACTGCTGTCCTTATTAGCAATGTTCCTTCAAATTACTTCCCTAATTCCACTGATGATTTGTATAATCTAACGAGATAAGTATTTAAGACAAGTCTCATCACACGAAGTAATTACTGAAAAACAGCATCAGATCACCTTATCCCAGACACAGGATAGCTGAACATGGAATGATCCTGATCAAAGTTAAAAATGAGCAAATTAAAGATTCTGCATGTGTGTGGGTATGTGGGGGTGGTTAACAGAGATTGTGCAAAGATCCAAAATGTCTAAGAATTTTTTTCAAAGAGATTTGATCCATCATAAAGCCAGTTCTCAGGTTGAGCTATTTGGGAAATCCTTTGGCAATGCAGCCAGCATTCCCCATCAAGTGCCAGGAACTTCAGGTGGAACTGGATTCTGTAAGTCAGAGAGATACAGATAGCTGTTCTAGGACTTCTCTGGGAGATAATTCAGGTGTGAGTTAATGTCTGCTTATTAAGTGTCTAGGCATCTTATTTCTTGGGAAATCCTATACAAATTATCTGAGAATTATTGATCGGGGATTGAGGGTCCCTGCAAAGGTGGACTAACAAAGATAAATAAGTAAATTTCAAAAATAAACATAGAACACAGCAAAAATGGAAGAAGGGAAGGTTTAGTAGTAAATATTGCATTTTTTTTTTCCTAGGCAGATGTGGCCAACAGATAGACTATTCCAGGTGATAAGCATTTATTAATCTAGCAAGTTCAAGAAACTAGTTATAATTTGATATTATTTAAATATTGTTAAATATATAATCATTTAAGGCATAAGAACTTAAAAGTAGTAATTCTTGCAGCGAGCCACTTATTTAATTAGGATACAATGGTTGGCATCCTAATGGCCTAGAAAAATTAAGAGATCAGAATATTTAAACTCTGCTGCCCAGAAATCACTCAAAATTCAATAGCTCCTAAAATGTCCATCGTGTTGATACTTAATTTTACATAACAAAAACAAAAAACTTCAAGATTTACTTAAGTCAGCCTTTATTAATAGTTCTAAATATTGTTTATTTTCTTGTTTCTTATTTTATTATCATTAATGGTCCACTTTAGTATAAATCCAGTTTCAGCACAGTGTCTCATCTAACTTACTAAATTTATTATAAAGCCCTTACAGGTTTTTAAGAGAAGCCCATTTTTTTTCCAAAACATATACTTTCTTCTAATAATATTCTGTATGCTTCTGTTCTCTCATATTTAATGAGGAACTATAATTATTGTTTTAATGATTTTCTGCCTAAATAACAAATCTTTAAATATAACGAATGTACTTTTCTAAAATTAAAATATTTAACACTGTAAAAATTTTATAAAAAGGAGAAAAATTTTTTTTAAAAAGAAGTGACATCTAGTAATTGGAGGAAACAAAATGAAGAAAATGTACAGAGAATCTTTCTTTAAAATATTTTCTTAAATTTTGGGGAAATTTTCATATTTTCTCACTTGCAAAACAATGAATTTTCTGCTTCTCATTACATTTCATGCAATGTTTTAAAAAGAATATGCTCTCAAGCGATACATTAAGCAAAAATTCAAATTAAATACTAGCATCCAATTTGAACTCTGTTTTTCTTTAATTGAGTTTACCTTAGTCATTTGTCTGAGTTCATGCTTTACATAAGATAGGAAAAGAAGGTAAGTAAACAGATGCTGGGTGTAAGATAGCTAGATTAATACCATTCTTCAAAATTGTGTTAGATTAGTATGTCCCAAAGTGTGCTTTTTCAAGTGTAAAGCATTCAACAAAACTTTTGACTATGTGGGATCTATACTGTGAAGAACTTATTTCCTGAGCAGTCATAAGTAAAAAATGATCACGTGTACTTGAGAAAGTTAGGTACTTCTCAAGTTTGACAACTGAACTATTTGTCCAAAAAATGGGTCAGAATTTTAAAATTTACACAGAGGAATACTGACACGTGCTCATTTAGCACAGTCTCCTCTAGAACTGAAATTCCACTCGACCACTCTAGATATTTTTAAAGAAAAATCCAAGTGATTTACTTAAGACTAAAGAAAAACAGAGAAATGGATTATCCACAATCCAACATTCTTTATTTCAAGGTTCAGAAGATCTTTAGAAATACAGAGAAGTCTCAGTCTTATAATCTCAAAAATGAATGCTTTCTTTTCAGGACTTGTCAGAATAAACAAAAAGCTCAATACAGTCACATCCCAATTAAGTGTAGGGTATATTAAGAAGAAGAAACAAATTTCTTTCTTGGGGAACTGGCTCATAAACTTACCAGCCTCTCAAAAACTAAAGAATATGATACTTCCCCACAAAGCAGTCACTGTGGAAGGAATGGAGCAATGGAGCTGTAACTCCATTAATTCAGATGAATATAACTAAATCAATCACATTTGGAATGCACTTCAAGTCTGAGAAAAAAATGTTGCCATTGCTCTCTGGTTCTAAAGCATCTACAAGAATTTCTAAAATGTAGGTGCTTATTATCTTTTGATTTCCAGCAATACTACTCAGATCATGGATAGTTTCATCCCATATACCTCTTTCAGGTATACCCAGGCCCTGAGGAGTCCTGTTATAGAAATGTATACCCAACTCCACAGTAAGCGTGGGCCTTTTAAATTTAATGCTGATTGTAAACATGTCCTTTACCCCCAAATTTTGATAATCAGGTACTGACTTATCAGCTCAGTTAGTACCTTTCAGGATAATTTTAAGAGTAATATTTGGCTCTACACCTCTCTCACAAATTTATAAAATATAAAATATACCAGAAACAGAAGGTTTATTTCAGCTTTTATTAGCTAAATGTCATATGCTGAAAACTGGACACTTGGACACCCAGGGACTAAACAATATTTTATATTATAAAAAAATTAAAAGATAAAAATATAAGCCCATTAAAAAAAAAAAAAAAGGACAATCAAAACACTTAACTAGTTAGTTTTCACATAAGATAGCACTTATACATTCTCCTCTATTCTTCTATCTGGAGCAATTATGAAGCCTAACCTGGTGCCATAGCCAAATAAAGCAGTTCCAACACAGTTCATGGTAATGGCATTTCTCCAGGAAAGCTGTTGTTTTAATCCACTGTTAAATTCAACATGGGCAGCAAAGTCAACAGGCTAAAGACAATTCAACCAAAAACTAAAAAAACATTTTTTTTAAAAAACAATGCATGATTAAATAGTAAGATGACACTATCAAAACCAGTACATGTGGTGTATATCTTGTAAAGAGTATAGAGCAAAAGAGACCAAGGACCTTGAGTATCTTCCCATAGGAACTGCTGCACTGCACAACTCCAAGGGGCTGAATTTTATACTGGTTTCTATGTGAACGGTAGCCCCATGTTGTGCTGTGCAACTACTGAGTAGTGGTACATAGTAGTCCTGCTTAAAATGTTCATAAATAGCACATGTTGGATATGATGCACCAGACACCTCAAACAAAAACTGGAAAATTCAGTGTCACTCATGTAGTTCACTTATTCAACCAACGATACTTATATACTGGTTTGAAAGGAAGTTATTTATAGTACAACAATTACTTGTAAATGTGACAGAAACCACTGGCTAAACAGGTGCCCCTGATAATCTAATTACCTGAGTATGTCCTGTAAGAAGATATAAGTCTCTCCCCCCAATTTTCACTTGTATGTCCTGGATCTGAATCTACAGAATAAGAAGAGACAGAAGAAAAGAAAAAAAGCACACGAAGGGAAATGCAGAATTCAACAAACCAACATTTTTCAAAAGACCACTAGTTTAGTCAATGATCTATCACTGTTTTTCAAAAAGATTATTTTTAAGGTAAAGCCAAAAGCACATTTAAAACACAGGTTTGGCTGAAGATTTCAATTTGGCCAAGACTTCAGTTTTTTCAATTGGACTCTTAAAGCTGAGAAAGACAACCATGCAGTTTGCAGTAATAGATACTACTGATGCTATTTATTAAAAGAGATCTCCTTTGAAGCTTTATTTTTTCCAATCTCTGAATAATGATAAAAGAGGCAGTCCTCTATCACTGTCTTTCTGTTTAGAATTTGTCTTTAGAAAACTTGAATAAAGGACCTCAATAATCCTTTTTGTTCTATGAATGCCAAACTACTCAGAAAACAATGGAACACTTTGGACTGCAGTATCATTCTAGACCACAGACCTTTCTATAAATTATACGCATTTCAAACGGTATGAATTACTACACTGCCCACTATATAAGACGTCTTAGAAAGAAAGCAGCCTAAAATCAAAACAAAGTTTATCAGCTAAGATAAGAATATGGAATTCGGCCTAGCAATTCATGACAAGTAAAAATATCACCAACTGACTTTTGGCAATATGGCCAGAGCAGATATTTTTACTTATAAACAACATGCCATTTTAACTCACAATATTATTTTGATCTTCATATACTCAATTTATTGACATACACTTTTCTTTCCAGAATCATTATTATTATTCATGAGTTCAGTTAGGTATAAAGAAGCAAGTGTTGGGATAAAAAAAAAAAAAAAAAAAAAAAAAGAAACCAATTTAGAGAACAAGTAAAACATAGTATTTGAAACTTTTAAAGATAAGCCAAAAAGTTTAGTGTTGAGGAAGGCTCACTCAACTGAAAGGAAAATAACTGATAACATAACATTTAGACCAATTCTAAACCAAGTGGGTAAATGGATCCAATGACAAGTTTTTAATGAAGACTTATATTTCTAAACTGAACATATAAAGTTAGCAACTAGAAAAATTCCATGAAGAATATCTGACATTCCATTTAAAGACAAGCAAAAATGGACTCCATATACTGCAAAGAAAAGAAAAAGCAGGAACCGATAAGTTGTGCCAACAAGTTGAATTAAATGAATTACTAAAAGCAGATCATATTTTTGCAACAGATTAAAGCATAGTGAATAAACTAAATTTTCAATTATATTCATTAATATAAGGAAGTGGCAGAAGTTTACTGAAATCTACCTTTGGCAATAAATTAATCCACCCTGACTCCACACACCCTTTGGCTTTTACTCAAATAAGTATGTTTATATTTGGTGCATCTGAATGTGTATTCTATAAGGATTTAATTCAGGAGCTGAATTTTTAAGAGCTTCCATATCTTGTCCCTTGACTCACCCACCTCTGTGCTATACTGAGACTAGGGTTACCTAGGAGGTTTCTGTAAAACACTGAGTGCCAAGCAGAGTAATTATCCCTCCCTGATATGTTCTCTGTAGCGAGGTAAGACAAACAATAGTTGTATTTTAAAAGCCATCTTTTTAGTTAATATTCTGTTTCGGGTTGCAAGAGAATAAGAGGAAAAAATCAAGAATGACTAAAAAGGTTTGCACTATACGTTTGAAAATTTTTAAAGTAAAAGTTTCAAAGATGGGGGAGGGACAAAAGAAAATCTGTAATAAATAATATCCATGAAAATCATCAAAAGGTGATCATCCTTATTAGGCAAAGCACTGATTTTATTAGCTACTCTAACGTTGTTACCAGAAAAATTCTTTTTGTTTTCTTTTTTAAAAGGTTCCTCTCTCCAAATTTGCTTGAGTCATATTAAACAGGGTAAATCCTTCAACAGCATCAGGAAAATAGAACTTCTAAGGCTGGCTGGCAGAGAAGATTTAGTTTAAAACATCTGAACATGCTTCACAACTGCCACCATGGACTTTGGGAACAGGTCATACTGTGTCTCTTTGGATTTTCTCATGCTGCATTATCTACATATGCCAAAAGAAAAAAATTAGTAAATAAATGAAAACAAAGATTTTTAAAAAGTGAAGGACACTGTATCTTTCTATTTATTTAAACATACAAACTAAATATAATGAAGTACCACTGATTTACTTCTATAGGACATTAGATCTATCAAACCTAAAGAAAAACGTACCCCAATGTTATTTGAGGTTAAAGAACATTCATATACTGCTGGTGGCTTTGTAACTAGGTATAATTATTTCAGAGAAACATCACAGAAATATTTAATCCTTAATCCTGTAACCCTACTCCTGGGAATGTGTAAGAAAGAATTCAGGGTATAATAAAAATACAATATGCAAAGATGCTCATGGTGACATTAATCATAACAAAATAACTGCATGTTTAGTTTGAAGGCCAACAAGAGACCTCTCATGTGTACCCTCAAGACAGCTGTTTATTAGTATTTTCATGTCAAGGGATTGTGGCTTTCCCTTGGATGCCATTAGACTAGGAAAACAAAGAAGTATGATTTTTTGACTGATAGTGTAGGAATAAAGTTCACTTAGGTACAAACAATAACTATTTGAGATAACAGCAGTTTTTAGTTATTAATTACTATACTAAAACCTATATACAGTGTCAGTGTTGAAAGATGCCTACCCAATATTCATTTTCCCCTTCTTAACAAAAGGACACCAGTTTTGATTAGGGTGACAATACAGCCAACTGAAAGTAGTTAACTTTCCAGACTCCCTTGTAACTAAGGTAGACTAACCAATGAGATGCAGGCAGAAGTTTCTAGGGAGATTGTTTCATCAATAAAAAGGCAAAGACTCACTGGAAAAAAGATACTTTGCCGTTGAGTCCTCCCTCTCGTACTTTCTGCCAGGAGGAGGCAGAAGATATTCTGTGAGTTTACAACAAAATGCTTAAGGACAAAGCCCACGTATGAGTTAAGGGTGAGCACAGAATGATGAAAACATCCCAGTCCCTGATGGCGTTACTGAACTACTGTAACAACCCTAGACTACTGATACCTCCTGGCCTTATTACAGTAGATGAAAAAAAATCTCAATCTATTTTAAGCCAGTGTTTGTCGGTTTTGTTTCAATTAACATATCATAAACTGATTTTACACACTATGTCAATGAAAGATTACAATTCTCGGAAGCTGGTATTACATGTACTTTTTTACAGATGAGAAAATTGGGAGTTATAAAGGCCTCAAATTTTTTTTGGCCAGGACAAGTAGGGAGCTGAGTAGGGACACAACACTGATCTGTCAGACTCCAAAGCCTCTGATAATAAACACTATGCTATGATTTACCTCTACTGTAACTACAATTAACTTATCCTGCCAGGATTCTAGACAAGGAGAGACTGAAAATAAAAGCTAAAAATAAGTGACAAAGCAAGCTATAGGTATAAGGAATAATTTGTCTTCTTGTCACTCTATATATTCATCTCCTAACATTTCATGAGACAAAATTTATGGGAATTCTCTAATAGGATAGCACAATGTGGGATACTGAAATGATATAAGCAGATATACTGGAAATTTGCTGAAATAAATAGTATTATGACACATCTGTAAGGACCCACTGGCATGACTTCAAATTATGCTGTAACGTTCCCCCAAATTTTGTCTAGTTAAGCAATTACTTTTTAAAAGTGTTATCTTTTAAAAAATTAATAAATATTAAATAATTCAGAGTTATAAAGCTTAAGACACACTAGGGTATCTCAAAATGAAGACTAAGAATGATTCATCCAGTTGATAGCAGTATCTCTGATTTGGCAGATCATTGAGTCTTCCTTGAAAAGTATGAATATCTATTTAAAAAAGTAACTGGGGTGCCTGGGTGGCTTATTTCGTTAAGCCTGACTTTGGGTCAGGTCATGATCTCATGGTTCATGAGCTCGAGCCCCACTTTGAGCTCTGCACTGACCTGCAGAGCCTGCTTGGAATTCTCTCTCCCTTCTTCCACTCGCTCGCATGTGCATACATGCACAGAAGTCTCAAAATAAATAAACTTAAAAAAAAAATTTTAAGAAACTGTTTTACAGAAATAATTATGCTCATTATTTTAAAAATTCAAGTCCTACAAAAAACAAAGAAAGTAAAAAGTCATTCAAAATCTTGGAAACAGAATGTTAACATTTAGTAGCCATCATTCCAAGCATCTCTCTAAATATATATAAAGAGAAAGGAACTGGGGTGTATGTGTGTGTGTTAATTTACATACAAACAAAAATATCATATATACGTTACTATTTTAAAATAAAAAGCTGAAAGATTTTATTTTAATCCAACATAAAAAGAAGAGGAACTAGGGTTCCTGGCTGGCTACTCTTGACCTCAGGGTCATGAGTTCAAGCGCCACACTGGGTTCAGAGCTTAAAGAAAAAAAAAAAAAAAAAAAAAAAAAAAAGAAGAAAAGGAGGAAAAACTCAAGGAATTGCTTCTTTTCTACAAGAGAGATCATACACTAAAATATAAATACATTATATGTGAACGTACATGAAAGAATTTTAAATAAAGATTAAAAAGTTGAAGTAAATATTTTTAAAAACTATGTGTTTCAGTTGTAGACAATATCAGTTATTCCTTTGCTATAAGAGATGAGCTAAGTAACATTATTAACATTCTGTCCTTATTCCCAATCTTTTATTATTATCCCCACTCTTTTATTTAACCTAAGTCAGGGTTAAAATATTTACATTTCTGTTCTGGGTCCATAATACAGTAGCTAGGTTTGGCTTAGTTCTACCACTAAATAGTCTTTTATATTTAAACAATGTTATCTTTCAAAACGTGTGTTAATATATGCCCTGTGTGCACATACATACAAATATAAATATACACAATGTGGCTTTTAATGCAAACAGTACTATTATTTCATAACCTATTTTTAAAATTTGAATGCTATGAGCATCTTTTTACTTCACGTATTCTTCCACAATGTTATTTTTAAGAGTAAAAATCATATTGCTTCATTGGATTTACCAAAATTGAACAAATTCTCTACAACTTAAGATTTTCCTGGGGTTATTTTTGCTCTTCTAAGTTAAGTAGAGATACACATACCTTAAGATAATTTTCACTATCATCAATAATTACTTATATAAATTCCAAATTAAAGAATAAGTCAAATGTTAACAACCTTTTAGTTTTGGATAAATGTTTTCATATTTACCTCCAACAATATATTCTTTTAATTTAGACCAACTAAAGCAAGTTCCTATTTCTGGCCAGTGACTACCTGGTACAATTTAGGCCAACGATTTTGTCAATTGTTCTATATTGTATTTCTTTGATTACTACTGATATTTTTTATTAAAAATTTTTTTTAATGTTTATTTATTTTGAGAGAGAGGCAGAGGCTCCATTAGTGCGGGGCTTGCTTGGGATTTGCGCTCTCCCTTTCTCTCTGCCCTTCCCCTGCTCATGCACTTGCTCTCTCTCTAAAATAAATAAATATTTTTTAAAAATTTAAAAACATGAACAAAGCACAAAATTTCATCACTGCAAAAAAAAAAAAAAAAACCCATAATTTTCAAGGCTTAAAAATGTCATGTTTAAGAACAATTTCTAATTCAAGCTAAGACAGACAGCAAAATAAATACACAAAACGAGACCTACCTACTAAAAACATATGAAAAAATTTAAGTACTTTCTAAAGCTATGTTAGCACAGGGCATTTCAAGTATGTTCAGATTCCACAGTCACGATTATTTCTAAAGTGATGATTAAGATGGCCAGAAAGATATTACATAAACTCAGAATGGGACAGTAACTCTGTGAGTGAAGCTGAAATGTTAAGAACAGTTCATTATTAATATTTCATGCAAGGGATAAAATAATCATGATAAACACATAACAGTCAAGTTTATATTAGTTTCAAGAAATGATCAGTTCAGAGCTAACAAAATCTAGTAGTTTATTAGATTGTGGTAACAAGTTACTTCTGATCTATTATGAACAACCGGGATTGACAGATGTCAAGGACCATTTCTGACGTATAAGAGTTTTGAAGAAAAAAAGTACCATGAATGGGCTTAGGCAATAAGCCTCAATCTTTTTTTTCTTTTTTTTTTCAGGGTGGGGGAGGGCATATTTCTGATTCATTTCTGAATCTAAAATGCCTAAATGTTTTCTTTGTTGGGTTCACTATTGTGTCCACAAAAACTTACATTTTTCTCAACTCTAACATATCCTATGCTGTATATCAGAGTAAATTTTCATCACTGAAATGCTATCCAAGAAATTAAGTTCTGAAAATGGTAAGATATTTGTAATAAACCTGAGAGTAAGGAAAGAAGCAAATTGTTTTTATCTGATTAGAAATCGTGTTTGAGTGAGAAACAATGAATTTCTGCCCCAAAATGATATATCTGAAATACCAAAATACAAATATTTCTCTATAAAAATGGGGTGCAAGAGGAATGATATGAAGCAAATCATAGTAAAAGAATGATTAAGATTTTATCAGAGAACAAATTATTCTACCTGTGTCTGAATCTCGTTCTTCATTTCTTGATGGGCTAATGGTAAAAGGAAGTTTACGTTTCATGGACGATTTCTCTTTCATCTCCTTGCCCACATCACTTCGGTCAATTTTTGGAGTTTTACTGTATGATGCAATCTTGTCTTTACTCTATTAAAAATCAAATATGAATACAGTTATAACAATATTAGCTAAGCAAGACAGTATTTAAGAAATTTATGAAGAAAATTTTCAAATATATTCAAAAGTAGACAGATATTACAAACCACTATCTTTAATGTATTCAAGAGCCAGTTTCAACAACTGTATCATTTTTTCTAACTTGTCTCATATTCTACTACTTTTACTTAACAATATAATTTTAAAGTAACAGTAAAACAAAAAATCTTGAATAAAACTCTGTAAGCATAATATACATGTCACCATCAATGAACAAATATATAAATCAGAAAAAAGTGATTCTGGATACAATAAAATATATTGTGTTTTGTTAATATCCCATACCCACTCCAGGTGAATATCCTACCTTCATGGTCTACAGCCATTATCAAGTTCACACTTATTATAATTTTAATATCTGAATTGGTACTGTACATCTAAACTGGGCTATAAGAACTCCTTTGTGAAAAACATGGCAGACACTAAGAACTAATAAGCCACATCACCTTAAAAGAACAGTTCCCAAACTATCTATGATAATAAATGAGAGATGATACTTGTAGAGATTCTCAGAAGCAAGTTAGAAGTAGACTCAGATTGCAGAAGATACCAGCTTTCAACCCAAGAAAAGAAAATAAAGGAAGGAAAAGGGGAAAGAAGATAGTAAACAAAATAGTGTTTTTAGAGTGGAATTTATCAATAAAATCAAAAGGTGATTTTAAATGAGCAATAGAATAAGACTTCAGTGAGTCCAATCATGAAAATGAAAAAGAGAAATAATAAAGATTGGGATTGAGACCTACATACAATTCCAAAGGGGTTATGGAAAAGTTACAAAAAAAAAAAAATACAAAAAATACTGTATTCATTTTTATATCACTAAAATTTTAAGATTATTTTCTTAGAAAACACACATTACTAAAAGTTGACTCATGAAAGAAACAAAAAACCTGAATAGACCAATGATCATAGAAGACAATAAATCCATACCCAAAGATTTTAAGTTTACAAAAAGGTACTAGAGCCCAGAAGATTTTACAAGAGATTTAAAACAAGTTCAAGGAACAGATATTTCCCATTTCATGTAAATAATACTACAGCATAAAGGTATGATTAGAAGCTACCAATCCATCTTTAAGTCTAAAACATACCAAAAGATAGAAGTTATAAGCTAAATTCCTTATGAAATAAATGCAAAAGTAAATTATCTTAAACTGTCAAATCAAATTTAGTGTCTTAAAACTTAGAATCAAGCAGGCTCACCCAAAGAAAACAATAATAATAATTATTAGAAATCTCTTTAAGACAACTCACCATATCAAAAAATTAAAGAAAAACCATATGATGATCTTAACAGGTGACAAAAGTAACATCTCAACAGAGTCTACAGTCATTTTTGATAAATATATTAACAAATCAGGAAGAGAATGTGATTTCCTTATATCTTAACTGATAAAGATAGCGGAAGAATAACAGCCTTATATTATTTACTTCTCAGTTGTAAAGTTAAATTCTCTTGAGCTGTTTTTCCACTTCTGCCAATGAAATCAAGCTTCACAGGCATGTATTTTGTTTATGAGGTTGTTTTAAAAACGTAGTTTTATTATTATTAAGGTATGGTGAAGCCAACAGATCAGGTGACTACTGTCACTGAAAAGGCAGTTTGTTACTCACAGTTTCCAAGGGAGGGCATGCTATACACCACATAGGGCCACAAAGGGTAGCACCACGGTGGGTCAGGAGGCATAGGGAGAGAAGGGAAATGTGGGCAAAAGCTTTTATTGTGGTTTCCTCAGGAAAGAAAAGGCAAGGCCTGGCTTGCAGCAGTTTCTGGGGTATGGGCACTGTTTCTCTTATTGTCTGGTACATGGCTCTCATGTAATTTATTAGGGCAGGGACAGTGGCCCAGAATGTGAGAGTTGGATACAGTTGGTGGTTGGGTTTGGACTCTGGATTGGTTTGCATGTGAAATATATGGTCACAAGTGAGTTAAGATCTCTGGGAATTGGCCAGCCATGGGAACGTCAGTCTCCCCAGTATCAGCAGGCCCCAATGTCAAAGCATCAGAAATAAAAAGGCATGATTGATTAATACAAAGTTAACCAACAAAATTCTAGAGACTTGCCTTAGAAATTTTAAGTCTTTATTATTAATAAAAGAATCTAAGAAAAACACGAAGATGTCCCTTTTCCCTTGCACCTGTGTAAGTAAAGATACTGTACTGTGCCATAAAACAAGTTAAAAAAAAAATAATTTGATACCACGTTGAGTGGAAAATGTTCCCTAGAACATATTGATCATACTCTCCTCTGCAACAGGGTGATCAGGGTGCACATTTGCAACTGCTACCAACTAGTTCTGTTCGTTGTAAAATAAAATTGTCCTTGGAAGTGTTACCTGAACAAAGCGTTTTTGTGAGATTCTTCAACACTTTAAAAATTATTTTCAGATCTAGGGAAAGTAACTTTCAAAATAGTTATATCCAATTGTCCTGAAATTTCTGTATTACCAAATGATATAAATACAGTATCAATCCAGGAACAAATCACTGGCACATTCTTCTCCCATATCCATGACATAGAAAAGTCTAGGACTCTGTTAGATTATTTCAAAATATTTTAAATCTTTTTCATTTATATTACTGTTATTCTTTCAATAACCTACAACAGCTACCATACACAGTAATAAAAATATCAATGTATCATTTGGGGTCTACTATACATCAATAAATCAGTAACAGCAAAACATCAATGGCAAAACAAGAATGACTTTCTATCACTGCTACTGCTAGACAATGTACTGGTAGCCTTTACCAAATCAGTTAAGATAGAAAAAAGAAAAGGTAAAAATTTACTCAGAAAAAAATATGTACATAGAAAATTCTTGAAGGATATAACCCAAAATGTTGATAGCTATCTGTGGGTAACAGCACTACTAATGTGTGGGGAGACAGTTCCCCATGGGTCTCTTGCATATCTGCACCTCTTACAAACAGAAGCACTAACTCCCTTTTTCGGGACTATCTTTTCAAGAATATCTATATGGAGAACAGCATTGGAAGATATGATCTCCTCCTGGAGCAAAGAGCAGATCCGTTTACTATTCCATATAATAAACAGTTTCTCCCTTTGGGGCAAAGTTCTGATAGACTTACTGTCCATTACAAAATATTTGGGGTTCTTCTCCCGTACTGCAATCCCCTTTTATGTGTAGCTGTCACCTGGCTCTCTTTGTATCCCCTTGTGAGAAACAGGGCTCAGGTTACAGGCACAAATGCTGATAGATCACTACTACTATTGCCTATGAGAAATAAACTTTCCTTTCTATTCCACTCAAGAGTTTCACATCTGCTGCCAGCAGCCATGAAACAGATTAGCTTGCAAGTAGGGTAGGGTACAATCTCAGATTGTTGATGGTTTTTTATAAGGCAATTTGTTTTCATTAGTCTTCTATGTATTTTCTAATTTTTCTATAACCAACATGTATTACATTACTTGAATGGTAAAATAAAAATTTCTCTATATCACTAGGCTATGGAATAATGAAAGTCTGAATTATATTGATGGAAAGGATAAGACAGCTACTTAGAAAGTTAAATGATTCACACCTACTCCCACACACTTCATGAATTTAACCTAGATTTTAGATTTTCATAGAAGATTTTATCAAAGATTTTGATCTACAAATCGTAAATACTAATTTATAGCTGAAACAGAAAAATTTCTAAAAACTAAAATCAATGGGAAAAAATCCCACATATTAGTGAAAGGATAAACTATATGAAGAATTATGAGTAGACATTTTTGATGAACCCCTATTATGATATTTAATGAAATAATGAAAGCATTTTATATTAAAAGTATATTGCTAGAGAATGTTATTATTTAAAATTATGCTCTATTTAATACATTTAAGAAATTAAATTTTGGTTCAGGTTATTTTATTTAGGATCTCATAATGGCAATATAGTTTGTGTCCTATTAAACTGTAAACAAGGTCTCTATCAGAACAGCTGTATACTCATTTCTAAATTATATGGAAGAAAAAACTCAGAAGAAGCTTGAGGCTGGCTTTAGGGCGACTCACTCACTAAAGAAAAGACAAACAAAAGAATATGCTTTGCAAATATACAGTTGACTAATATGATTGTGCTTCCTCTCCTGCCCTCCCTTCTAACTTCATTTTGTTGTAAGCAGCAGCAGTTAACATGGCCTATAAGCAGGAAATTATAGCCCTTCCTCTTCTTAAGGTACAAATAAGCAGTCAAATATCTATTTAAAACTGAGTAAAATTACTTTAAAAATTTTAATGTTTATTTATTTTTGAGAGAGAGAGAGAGAGTGAGAGGGGGAGGGGTAGACAGAGAGGGAGACACAGAATCTGAAGCAGGCTCCAGGCTCTGAGCTGTCAGCACAGAGCCCCATGAGGGGCTCCAACCCACACAAGATCATGACCTGTGCTGAAGTCGGATGCTTAACTGACTGAGGCACTTAGGCACCCCAGAAAATTACTTTTAACAACAGCTTTCAATGTCAAGTTGCTCAGAAATCCTGTAAAACATGGCAATAAGCACCATGTGCATTGCCTCAGAAGAGTTTCTGACCCTTACCCAAACAAAATAAGTATGTGATCTTGAAAAAGTACTGAATGATTGAACAGAGACTGAGAACAGTTAAATACATCACTCTGGGTAAGCCAAAAGTTCATAAAAGAAATATATAATATTCTGTATTTATTCTTCCTATGATATAAATCTAATGATTTTTTAAAAATGTTTATCTAGCTTTGAGAGAGAGTGCGAGGGGCAGAAAGAGAGGGAGAGAGAGAGAGAGAATCCCAAGCAGGCTTGGAGCTATCAGCACAGAGCCCAATGTGGGGCTCGAACCCATGAATGTGAGATCATGACCTGAGCTGAAATCAAGAGTCAGACACTTAACCGAATGAACCACCCAGACTCCCCTGTATAAATCTAATGATTAATAAGTATTCTTAACTTACCGAAGCAATGTTTTTAATAGAAATGTTAGTGAAAAATGTCTGCTTTTTGCTGTTGTTTCTACATTTTTATGAGGCCAATGCTCTGCCACTACTGTATATTTACTGGCAGCTTTCAAAAGATACATACAAAGTATCCAGGAAGAAAGAAGTTTCAACAAGCTGACATCAAGCAGCCCAAATATAATTTCACAAATGCAACCTTCACTATATTCAAACATTTAGAAATGAAAGTTCTAATTCTCTCCTCAAATCTAGCACTGTATTCTGTCCCTACAATTCTACTGAAATTACTTTTACCACACAAAGACATTTTAAGGTATCCCAGCTGACAAAATCCAGTGGCCTCATTCTTCCTGTTCATCTCTGTGGCACTTGGCATATAGACCCCCTTAGCTACTCTTCTCTGTTTAATCTCTCCTGGTTCTCTCTGTCCTTGTTTCCCATCTCTCGATGATTCTGAAAGTATTTGAATTTCCCTAGGCATATTCTCCTTCCTTCTTGCTCTACTCTCTTTGGGTTCTATCTCCATAATGATAAGGTTAACCTTTTCAACGAATCCTCATTTCCAATGAGCTGTTTTGAGTTCTGGACTTTGATCTATCTAACTGCCTACCAATACTTCTTGTTGGATGTTCTGATGGCCAACTCAACAAGTACAAACCAAACATGCTTCTGAAAACAACAATTCTTCTATTTCCTAAATTCCTTCTCAAGGAATAGTTCAATCAAACTCAGGGTGGATCCAGATTACTTTTTCTACATACACAAGTTTAATTCATTCAACATCTTTTATGTCTGCCAAACTCCTTCCATCCCCATAGCCACTGCCCACACTGCCTTTTGCTTGGATTTTTTAAAAAACACTCTAACTGGTCTCTACTATGACCCTTTTGGCCCAATGGCTACAGGATAAATTCCAAGTTCCTTAGCAACACATCAGGCCATAATGAACTGGCCGCTGTCTAATGCTTACCTCCCACCCTCCATCCTCCACAGGCCACATCCTAACTTTATATGTATCTATTATTGTAACAGATTTAGGTCTTTTTTACATCTTGGACCGTCCTCTGTTCCTACTTTCCTGCTGGCTGAATACTTAGTCATCCTTGAGAATCCAGACTAAGTAACTTTTCTACTGTGACACCATTACTGACCCCTCTAGAATTGTTTGTTTCTCTCCTTTTTGTCCCATCATTAGACACTCAATACTCTCATTAATGTGCTTCTTACAGTGGTCTTAAATTATGGTATCTGAGACCATCTCAGAAGATCTGCAAGGCCAGAAATATGCTCACAGTAACACTAAGGTGCCACCTGCACCTTTCTCATACTCTCAAGAATATATACTGCAGCTCTCTAGACACTACATGACAAGTGATATCCAAATACACCGCATGTAGATGCAGATGAGAATTTGGTGGTCTTCTGTTAAGTCACACACTAAAGATACGTGCAAAACCAATGACACTCTTCTCACTAATAGTTTTTGTCTTGGAACATATAGTTATTTTCCATAAAAATATACTATGTGGGTAAACATACACATATGTATTTTTTAAACCAGTTAAAAAAAATCTAAAGTTTTTCTCAGTTTCAATTTCTGATATTGTAAATATCAACAGATATACCCACATATAAAAAAGCTCTTTGGGATCTTTAGTTACACTGAAGGGGTCCTGAGAGCAAAACATTCAGACAAACAGGAAGAGTGTTCAAGTTTAGAGTCTTCATGAAGACTTAAATCACTCACTTAACCGCTCACTATTTTATTCCAAGTGTCATAAAAGAATATATAACACAATAGGAATCCAATGTAAGATTTGTTAAATAAAAGGAATAGTAAAAATACTTTGCTTATGATTTGTCACATTTGGCAAATTAAAATATCATTTGGGGAAAGTCGTCTATGGAGGAATAAAGGTATTAGCAACTTACCTCCCCAAGAAACAACTATAAATCTAGACAAAATTGTCAAAAACAACCACCTTAAGGCTCCCAAAACTGAAAAAAAGCAAACAACAAATTGAGAAGCATTTTTTTTTTCCCCTCAAGAAAAACTGCTGAACTATGGACAAGAACAGTGAGTGTCTTTGGCATTTTTGCCTGGGGAATGCTCTCACATTCCCTGGCTGATGCTTAGTTTGCATGAAGTGCTACCAGGGTGGGGCTGGCAAGAAAAGCAGCATCTCTGCTGCCAGAGTGTGTCAACTCGAATTGGCAAAGAAGGTGTAAAAAGCCTATCCAGATGCACTGTTTCTAAAAATAGCAAAGAGGGTAGGAAATGATTGGAGGGGGCAAAAAACATACATCTTATTAGCCTAAGGTTGTGATCCTGCTGCAGAAGAGCATCAAGCCGGTGAATAAGCAAGAAATTTAACAGGGAGATTACAGAAATGAGAGAGCCACAGGGTGTGCCAGATAAGACTGACACACATCCCTGGCTGAGAGGAGAAGATCAATGGGAAAGATCGGAGAAGGGCTAAGCTCTCCATGCATCTCTCACTGACAGGGAGATTATGTGTACATGCAGAGGAAATCTGAGAGGATCCATATCCTCTACATATCATTAGTTGACTGCACACAAGCACAGCAAGACCCAGGTGAGCCCAACAAAAAGTAAATGCCAGGACAGATTTCAAAAATGCCCTAACATTGAATGCACTCCCCAACACAGGCAAGTGTGCCTGTAGAAGGTGGAAATCTGACTGGCTCATGGTGTTTGAGTACAACTCCTGACCAATCAATGGCTGCTGACTAATTTATACAGACACAGGGGTACCTCTGTGGAAGCAAGACTAAAATATAAAAAGAAAAAAATGGATACCAGTGGTTGTGACAAATACTGCAAACTCCTAACATTTTACTCAAAAAAAAAACCAAAAAACAAAAAACAAAACAAAACCCAAAAAACAAAACAAACCAAACAAACAAAAAACCAACTTAGCAACAATTACAAGGTTCAGGTGGGAAATAATGAGCACCCAAAACTGTAGAACTGCTACAGTATATGACCTAAATTGTCCAGTTTTCAATAAAAAAAAAAGCAAGGAAAAAAGTATTCAAGAGAAATTTCTCTGAGTAAGCCCATATACTAGATTTGAAAGTTATTATAAAGAAATAAAACAATGTTTAAAAACTTTAAGTATGACAATAATGACTTATCAAATAATACCAGTAAGGAAAAATCACAGAAAGAGCCAAATGGAAATAATGGATTTGAAAAGCAAAGTAACAGGGCGCCTAGGTGGCTCAGTCAGTTAAGTGTCCCCGACGTCAGCTCAGGTCATGATCTCTCGGTTTGGAGTTCACACCCTGCTTCGGGCTCTGTGCTGACAGCACGGAGCCTGGAGCCTGCTTCAGATTCTCTGTCTTGTTCTCTCTCTCTCCCCCTCCCCCACTCACATGCTCACAAAAAAAAATGAAAGGCAAAATAACTACAAATATATTAGATATGTTCAACAGCAGATGTGAGATGGCAAAAATACACACACACACACATACACACACACATATACATATAGAAAATCAGTAAATTAAATATTACAAATTTCATGAAAACCTTCAATCTACAGATCCAAAAAACTCAACAAACTTCAAAAAGGATAAACACAAGGGAGAATCCTAAGCACATGACAAAGAGAGAGAAGCAGTGAAAAAAATTCATCGTGACAAAGGTACAAAACAATTAATAGCTGACTTCTTATCAGAAACAGTTAAAGCAAGAAAGTAGTAGAGTGACATTCAATCTACTAAAAGAAAAGAAGGCAAGAAATCTATATCCAACAACACTGCCCTTTGAAAATAAAGCAAGCAAACAGTCAACAAAAACCACATATTATATAATTCCATTTGTATGAAACATCCAGAATAGGCAATTCTATACAGACAGAAAGGACTGGTGGCTGCCTAGGGCTGTGGGAGTTGGGGACAGAATGAGAAATGATTACTGATGGGTACATAATGTTTCTCTTTTGAATGAAAATAAAATCAATAGTGGAGATGACTGCACAACTCTGTAAATATACTAAAAACTACTGAATTATATACACTTTAAATACGGTATGTGAATTATATTTCAACAATATTGTTTTTAAAATATGGAGAATCAAGATATTCCTAGATCAATGAAGACTTAAAGAATCATGGCTGAAGATCTTACAGTAAATGCTAAAATTCTTATGACAACCAAACAATAACTTGAGTCTATAAAAAGAAGAAATTAAGACTGACAAAACTGGCAAATTTATAGGTAAAAAAGAATTGTATGAATATGTATTTCTCCTCTTATTTTTTTCAAAGATAAAATTGTATAAAATTATAATAGTCTGTTATTGGATTGGTAACAAATGTTGATGAATCCATGTATAGATACATAGATACACGAAAAAAGTGGAGGAAATGGAGCTATACAGGAACTAAGTTGCTATATTTTACTGAATTAAGTCACTATTAATTTATAATACTTAGATGCACAGTATAAACGACAGATCAACATCTTAAGATTACAATTTACAAAACACAGTTTAAAAAATAATAAATTTAAATAGTATATTAAAAAATACTTAACATTAGGGGTGCCTGGGTGGCTCAGTTGGTTGTGTCCAACTTCCGCTGAGATTATGATCTCATGGTTCGTGGGTTTGAGCCCCACGTCGGGCTCTGTGCTGATAGCTTGGAGCCTAAAGCCTGCTTCGGATTCTGTGTCTCCCTCTCTTGCTCTCTGCCCCTCCCCCACTTGAGTTCTGTCTCCTTCTCTCTCAAAAGTAAATATTAAAAAAAACTTAAAAAGGGAGCACAGAAGGAAGAAAAACAAATAAAATATGAAACATAAGAACACAGAACAAAATGGAAGGTATAAGTCTAACCCTATAAATAATTATGTTAAATGTAAATGGAGTAATCACTTTAATCAAAAGGCAAAGATTGCCAGGGCAATCAGGTACGAAAAAAAAATCAAAGTACCCATACTGGAAAAGAAGTAAAATTATCTTCATATGGAGTTGACATGATTCCATATGTAGAAAATCTTAAGGAATCCATAAACTTTTAGAACCAATAAATGAGTTCAGTAAGATCATGGAATAGAAAATCCCTACATACAAATCATTTATATTTATATATACTAGCAATGAAAAATCCAAAATGAAATTAACTACAATAGCATCCCAAAGAATAAAACACTAATAATTTAGCAAGAATAGCTCAAGATTTGTACACTAAAAACTACAAAGTATTGCTGATGGAAACTGAAGGTTTAAATAAACAGAGAGATATTCTCTAGTGATAAACTGGAAGACATACTGTTAGGATGTCAATACTATCCAAATGGATCTACTCAATAAAATCCCTATAAAAATCCCAGCAGGCTTTTTTGTAGAAAATTTCATAAAATTTAGATGGAAATGCAAAGTACCTTAAATAGGCAAAATGGTTTTAGAAAAGAACAAAGTCTGGAAACTTAAAATTCCTGATTTTGAAAGCAGATTTGGGGTTGCCTGGGGTTGGTGTGGGAATAGGGACTGGATGCAATGGGCATGAGGCTCTTTTCGCAATGATGTAAATGGTGTAAACTGGATTGTGATGATGGCTGCACAACTCTATAAATTTACTAAAAATCACTGGATCATACACTAAATGAGTGAAATTTAGGGTATATAAATTACACCTCAATAAAGCTATTAAAAACAGTATTTGTATACAATGTTCATCACAGCTCTATTCTTGTTTGCCAAAAACTGGAACCATTTCAGATGTTCTTCAACAACAACAAAAAAGACTAAGGGGGAAGAAAAGACATAAAAAGGAAAAACAAAACAAAACACAACACCTAAAAGAAAAATTAAAAAATAATGTGTAATGGGGCACCTGGGTAGCTCAGTCGGTTAAGCATCCGACTCTTGATTTCAGCTCAGGTCATGATCTCACGGTTTGTCAGATCAAGCCCCATATCAGGCTCTGCAATACAGTGCAGAGCCGGCTTGGGATTCTCTCTCTGCTCCACTCTTACTGATGCATGTGCACACGTGGTCTCTCTTAAAAATTAATAAATAAGCTTAAAAAAAGAGATACTGTGTAAAATTAACTACAGAAGAGACTAAGAACAGTGAGACCAGTTAGGAGACAATTGCAGAAGTCTAAATGAAGGTTCTGAGAGCCTAAATTAAATAGGAGTGAAGAAGGATAGATGTTAAAAGACAATCACAGGTCGTTGCCAATCACTAACAATAAACAACAAAAACTGTTAACATTTACTGAGCATTTATTATGTAACAAGCATTGCATTAGGCACCATACTGATGCCATTTCATTGTCACAGCAATTCTATAAAGCAGTCTTGTCTTCCAATACAGAGAGATACACTGAGGCTAGAAAAGTCATATAAATTTATCCAAGGCTAAAGACAAGGAAAATGGAACTGCTACCGTGTATGTGTTTTGATACTGGGGGTCAGGAAGTGGAGAAAGAAATGCCAAATGACTGTGATGTCTTGGATTTTTTTTCACCCCCTCTCAATGATTATTTCGTAAGTAAATATGCCATATTAGTAAATGTGTTATCTCAGGGAATGAAAAACAATCTTATCCCAGGAATCCAATTTAATTTTAAAGGAATTAGATAAATGGTTTGGATTTAACTGGCATCCAACTGTTTTTATTTTATGGGTAATTACTAAAATTACCAATGGGGAGTTTTTCCCAGTTCCAAAAGAGTCAACCCATCTTTAAGATAATCATATACCTTTCTTCCATATGGTTTTTCTACCATATTGCTGTCACTGTCAGAATTTTCACTCTGAACTGGTTTTGTGAACCCAGATTTGGGCATCTTATAGCTGTTCAGCTAGCTTCTTCTTTTGTCAGTCTTCTCATCCTGGATCTGTAAAGAATGGACATAGGAGGGTTATTTGTATACATCTGCAGCAAAAACCTACTTAAAGGTATACACCACAGTTAATGTAACTTGTTATTCTCTGTCTTTGTAAGTCCTAAAGTAAGGTTTCATTTAAGAATTTGACCTTCTAAAGTTCTCTTGTTTAAGTCCATTCAATTTGTCACTGAAAAGAAGAAAAGAGAACTACTTTTATATTTTTTTCCACCTTCTCTAGACTAATACCTAATCTCCAGTTTTCCAGGAAACCACAAGCAGCAGAAGTGAAAGCAGTGGCAAAGGGTTTGTCATTTCAGCCTGTCTCTAAAGGTAGAAAGTTCTAACAGATTCTCTGGTAGTTCAGTACTGGTCTGGAATTTACTTCTGAAGACCCAACCAAGAATTGGATAGGTCTGGTTGGCAATTTTACCATCTTAGATTATATTTATGAAACCGTTCCAAGTTAAAATTCTTGGAAGTGTTTATTTTCCTTCACAGAACTCCCAGACATCTCTATACAGTCACTTTATCAATCTATTCATTGACTGAATTCCTACCATACTGTAATTATGTCATATATCACTTTCTTTCTAACTTGTTCAGTTTTCTGTCTCCTGCTCTGCAATAGGTCAAGGACCCTGATAGAAGCCTAAGCTTACATTTTAGACC
Source organism: Leopardus geoffroyi (assembly GCF_018350155.1). Lineage (NCBI taxonomy): Eukaryota > Metazoa > Chordata > Mammalia > Carnivora > Felidae > Leopardus > Leopardus geoffroyi. The sequence goes on from NC_059339.1 coordinate 35,101,278, forward strand.
CCCCAAAAAAATTCCAAGCAGGGAGTTTTAAATATAAAAAGGGAAGTGACGGCACCTGAGTGGCTCAGTTGATTAAGCGTTCGACTCCGGCTCAGGTCATGATCTCACAGTTCATGAGTTCGAGCCCCGCATCAGGCTCTGTGCTGACAGCTCAGAGCCTAGAGCCTGCTTCGGATTCTGTGTCTCCCTCTCTCTCTGCCCCTCCCCTGCTCATACTCTGACTCTGTCTCTGTCTCTCAAAAATAAAGATTAGAAAAAATTAAAAAAAAAAAAAAAGGGAAGTCATGAGACTAGACCAATACTGCCATCTGATGACCTACGAGCTACATGTGGCTGCTGAAAGTTAAATTAACTAAAATTAAAGTAACTACTGTACAATACAGATACATTCCTATTATCACAGAGAGCTCTACTGTATACTACTGAGCTAAACTGAGGTTGCTGGCCAACAGAAGCAAGACTTGGACCACAACAATAAACAGAACAGACCAGCATAATTTTTAGTTTTCATGCTATAAATTTCCTATAGATGAATATTATAGGTCTAAGTAAAGCTACATTCTAGCATCTAAGTGAATTATTAAACAGAGGATTAGTAAGATCTTCTGTGTTCTTCGAATTGTTCTATTGGTGATTTAAAATATTTGATTTCAATAGAAACAAAACCCAAAGTCACCTAAATGAACTGAGTTAGCTTGTAAATTATCAAAATTAGATTAAATTAATCCAAATATAGCCAAATCAGACTACATTCCAACAGAAAAAAACTGCCAGAGTTCAAATAGTTCAAATCTTTTATAGAGGAGGAAATAAACTTGAATAAGGAAACTTTTTTGATACTACACACCAGGCAGAGTTTACCTTGGGATCATGCAGCAACTGTTTCAACTGATACCATATAAACAGAATCTCTTAAACATAGCACTGTCCTCAAAACTAGCCCTGTGTAAAGCTTACAGTTAAAATTAGGAGTCATATATAAACAGAAGAATTCTGACTCAAAAGCAAAATGGATCTACATAATATCACCAGGCATTAGTCTAGGTGAGATTTATAAAGATAAAGCACTTTGTAGATCAAGCAAAGCACATTATTGGTGAATGAAGGAGTGTCATGAATATTTTTTTAAGAATATTTCAGATACAGGGGCACCTGAGTGGCTCAGCTGGTTAATAAGCATCTGACTCTTTATTTTGGCTTAAGTCATGATCTCACAGTTCATGGGATCAGGCCCTGTGTCGGGCTCTGCGCTGACAGCATGGAGTCTGCTTGGGATTGTCTCTTTCACTCTCTGCCCATCTCCTGCTCTCTTTCTTGCTCTTCAAAATAAACAAATATTTTAAAAAACCATACACAGCAATATAATATATTAATAGACTATATGTTAGGAAAAGCTTACATTATCTTTCAATCACCTTATTTGGAAAACTTCAGAATAAAAACCAAAATTAGATTCTAAAAATATTACTTCAATCAACTTATATTAAGCATTTAATACATAGTTCTGTGACCTCAATATATAATGTAAAGCCAGATCAACCAATACAATTATACACAGGATAATCAAAATCACACTAGGTAAATTAAAATGGAATATTTTAAAATATAAAAATAACCCAATAGAAGCAGTAAAAGAAAAACTGAAGAATGAAAAACAGAAGGAACAAACAAAACAATGACAGACCTAATCCAAACATACCAATAATGATATGGAATGCAGATGGACTAAACACACCAATTTAAAAAAACTGTCAGATTGTATACCTGAAACTACTGTAACACTGCATGCGTTAACTATGCTGGAAATAAAGATACAAACAAACAAATAGGAAAACTGAAAAAGAAAAAAACAGACCATCAAACAGGGGGAAAATGACCATACTATGAGCTATTAACAAGAAATTCATTCATATGTAATTCTATAGGTAGGTTAAAAAGTAAAAGAATGGAAAAAGATATGCCATGCAAACACTAATCAAAGGAACATTGGGAGTAACTACATTAATATCAGACAAACGGTTCTCAAAGAACTTTACTTATTACACACTGATAAAAGGATCAGCTCACTAAATGTATATGCAATTACAACAGAGCTTCAAACTACAGGTAGCAAAAATTGATAAAACTGACAGGAGAAATAGACAAATTCATAATTATAGTTGTAGGCTTCAACTACTCTCAGTAAGACAGAAAATCAACAAGCATATATAAAAGAACTGAAAAACGCCATCAATTCAAATCAACTGGATCTAACTGACATTTGTATAAAAATGTATCCAACAAAAGAATATACATTCTTTTCAAGGGCACACAGAATTTTACTGAGATCGGCCATGTCATGAGTCAAAAACAAACATTAATAAATTTAAAGTAATTAAAATTATATAAATTTTGTTTTCACATTATGAAGAAATTAAACCAGAATCAAATATAGAAAGATAACAGGAATATATCCAAATTTAAAAATAAAGAAGAATCAGTAAGACTGAAAACTGGTTCTTTAAAAATAAATAAATACATAAAAAAATTTTAAAAATTTGCCATCTCTGGTAAGACAAATTAGATATGAGAGAGAAGACCTACCAAAATCAGCAATAAAAGGAGAGCATCCCTACAGATCCTACAAACACATGAAGGGGTAATAAGGGAATATTATCAACAACTTTACACAAATAAATTCAACAAATTAAGTGAAACAAATTTCTTGAAAGGCACAAACTACCACAGCTCACTGAAGGAAGCAATCTCAGTGGCTCAATATTTATTAAAGAAATTGATTTCATATTTAAAAACAAAGAAGACTCTAAGCCCAGGTGGCTTCAGCGGTGAATTTCACAGAACATGTAAAGAAGAAATAATGCTAATTCTACATACCCTCTCCTGAAAGATGAAAGAAGCAGGAACATATTTTATAAGGCAGGCCATCAATATCCTGGTACAAAAGTCAGAGTAAGTCTTTTATAAGAAAACTACAGATCCATATAATATCTCATGATCATATGCCAAAAAAAATCCTCAATAAAAATACTAGCAAATTAAACCCAACTATATATAAAAAGGACAATCCATCATGACCAACTGGGATTTATCCTAGTAATTCAAAGTCAGCTTAATGTGTGAAAATCAATCTGTGCAATTCACTGTATTAACAGACTAAAAGCCAACTGATAGTCTCAACAGATACAGAAAAAGCATTTGATAAAACTTCATACTCATCAATGGCAAACAACTCCCAGTAATAGAACAGAACTCAAATGCTTTGTCTCCTAAGATCAACAGGGAGGAAAGAATGTGCACTCTCATCACACCTCATTATCTTTCCCCCACTGGCTTTACTGAGATATAACTGACAAAAACTATTTATATTTAAGGTGTACAATGTGGTAATTTGATATATATACTGTGAAATGATTACCACAACCAAGCTAATTAAAACATCTATCACGACACCTAATTTTATCTGTGTATATGTTGTAAGAACACTTAAGATCTATATTCTTGGCAAATTTCAAGTATACATTATTATGAACTAGTCACCATGCTATATACATCTCCCCATTTCCCCCAGTCCTCAGCTCCTAGCAACCACCATTCTACTCTCTGTTTCCATGAGTTCATTTTTAGATTACACATATAAGTGAGATCATACAATATTTATCCGTGTCTGGCTTATGTCACTTAGCATAATGTCCTTTAAGTTTATCCATGTTGACACAAATGGGAGGATTTCCTTTTTTTTAATGATTGAATAATATTCCATTGTAAATATGAAGATTGCATCTTCTTTATCCATTTATCCATCAACAGACACTAAGGTTGATTCTATACTTGGCTATCGTGACTAATGCTGCAACACACACATCGGACTACAGATACCACTTTGAGACACTGATTTCATTTCCTTTAGATATATACCTAAAAGTGGGATTGCTGGATCAGACAGCAGTTCTATTTTTAATTTTCTGAGGAACCTCCATGCTGTTTTCCATAGTGGCTGCACCAATTTACATTCCCAAGAGTGTACAAGGGACCTTTTCCACCATACTGTCTCCAATACTTGCTATCGCTTGCTTTTTTGTTAACAGCCATCCTAACAGGTGTGAGGTGAGATCTCATCATGGCTTTGATGTGCAGTTCCCTAATGATTAGTGATGTTGAGCACCTTTACATATACTTGGCCATTCGTAGGTCTTCTTTGGAAAAATGTTCAGGTCCTTTGGCCATTTTTAAATTGAGTTTGTTTGCTACTGAGTTGTAGGAGTTCCTTATATATTTTGGATATTATTCCCTTACCAGATGTATGGCTTGCATGTATTTTCTCCCATTCTACAGGCTGCCTTTTCATTGCTACCTTTGCTGTGCAAAAGGCTTTTAGTTTGATGTAGTCCTACTTGATGATTAAAAAAAAAAAAAACAAAAAAACTCCTGGAGTGCTTATCAAAATACAGACTTAGTAGGTTTGAAATGGAGCCAGGAATTTGTACTTTTAACAAGTATCCCAGTGGTTCTTCATCATTAGGAAAGTTAAAAAACCAACTTAAGTTAGTATTTGAGGGGCGCCTGGGTGGCGCAATCGGTTAAGCGTCCGACTTCAGCCAGGTCACGATCTCGCGGTCCGTGAGTTCGAGCCCCGCGTCGGGCTCTGGGCTGACGGCTCAGAGCCTGGAGCCTGTTTCCGATTCTGTGTCTCCCTCTCTCTCTGCCCCTCCCCCGTTCATGCTCTGTCTCTCTCTGTCCCAAAAATAAATAAACGTTGAAAAAAAAGTTAAAAAAAAATTAGTATTTGAACTGATATTATAAAAAAATCTCATTAGAAAATGATTCGCTCCATTTATTTAAGACAGGAGATTTCTCAATCATATTAAACCATATATATATATACATAACATGCATGCATATGCAGATGTGTGAAGTACCATCTTCATTTAAAAATTCACTACATCAGGCAGCCTGAGAGTCTCATTAAAAAATTTTAACTGTCATTTCCTTTTTTCACAGGATAACTCTTCATGAGAGTATTTTAACTTACAAGACTGATCCTAAAGAGCATTCAAACACTGGTATCATATGTATTTTGTTCTACTGATTATTACTTATGCCATAAATGCTCCATAGCTTTCTTTTCTTTGATCTGTTTCCATTTTTCTGGGAAGTATGTGCAGCAACTATTAGTTTCTTCTCATCTTTAACAATGTCTTCTCTGGAATTTTATTTTTCTCTCCCATTCTAGATAGAAAATTTATTGCTTCATCAGTTACTGCCCTCTGTAGATTTTTTTTTTTTTTTTTTTTTTTTTTTAAAGAGAGCAACTATGTGTACACATGAATGGGGGAGAGGGGCAGAGGGAGAACCTTAAGTAGGTTCCACATGCAGCACAACCCTGGAATCATGACCTAAACCAAAATCAAGAGTCAGAAGCTTAACCGACTGAGCCACCCAAGTGCCCCTAGATTTTTCAGTTTAAAATAGTCGTAATGGAAGCTTGCAAACCACAGTTTATATTCTTTTAGATTATAAGTAGGAAATTACCTAAGTTTTACATAATCCTTTACATTTAAGTAGAACTTTAAACAGTATTTTCCAAACTGGATTTTTCAAAGCCTCCTTCACTGGGATCTCTAAAACCTGCTTTTGAGGGTGGGAGTAGGGATCACATAACTGGAAGAAAACTACTGTATTTTAAATCTCTTGACATATGTAAGGTGATAAAAAAAGATCCTACCATCCATCCACCTTACCTAATCCTTCTTCCTAGTAGAAAAAGTATTCTATAAGCAAACTTTCTTGGATTATATGTGCATTTGCTTTAGCAAAAGGAATCTGACCAACTCATTTTTGGGGACACAATGCACAATTCATTTTGGGGGGGACACATGCATACATATCTAAAACATCCAGTTATTGGAAATTTTCAAAACTTGCTGACAAAAATGAGTATCACTACCCAAAATGTAAAGTTTAACCAAGCAACTATAACTAATTTAATAAGTAGCAACATGAGTAAACTAATGCTAAGTTATAATTTAATAACAAGAATAGCAGATTGAAACAACACAGCTAACTCCAGACAAGAACAGTGATACATATGAGCATTCTCCTTCTTTTTTTTTTTTTTTTTTAATTTAAATCCAAGCTAGTTAACATATAGTGTAACAATGGTTTCAGAAGAATATAGTGATTCATCACTTACATGTAACACCCAACAAAAGCCCATTACCCATTTAGTCTATCCCCCCACCCAATGACCCCTCCAGCAACTTTCAGTTTGTTCTCTGTATTTAAGACAGATAACCACCCTTCTTGAAAGTGGAGGTAACTGCAGTGATGCCAAGTCTTGCTTGACAGATGTCTTAGTATAACAAAACTGATTCTTCAGGAAATATTAGTAAGTTGCTCTTTTTTATGACGTACTCTTCATCCTAAGGCTAATAATTTGGAGAACTTTATCTTCCTATCACAGGATACAAAATCGCTTATAGGAAGAGGCCAATCTTTGTGGAGAAAATGCTCTGAAAAAGTAATCAAGAAGGAAATAAACCTTGGGACCAATCTGTAGGGAAAAGCTATTCAACATGACAACAGAAGGGAGGGTTAAGGAAAAAATTCAAGAAGACAAGACTCTGGTAGACTATATGCAAGAAAGGGACAAGAGGAAAAAACACCTCCAGTTGGCAGTATGGCTAGAAGAGAACTTTGGAGACAGGAGTAGATAACAGAATTTGTAAAGTTGTTATGCTATGGACATAAAGATTACATAAAGTGCGAGTGTAGCTGCTCTGGAAAACAGTGTGGAGGTTCCTCAAAGAATTAAAAATAGATCTACCCTATGACCCAGCAATAGCACTGCTAGGAATTTACCCAAAGGATACAGGAGTGCTGATGCATAGGGGAACTTGTACCCCAATGTTTATAGCAGCACTCTCAACAACAGCCAAATTATGGAAAGAGCCTAAATGTCCATCAACTGATGAATGGATAAAGAAATTGTGGTTTATATATATAATGGAATACTACTTGGCAATGAGAAAGACTGAAATCTGGCCTTTTGTAGCAACGTGGATGGAACTGGAGAGTGTGATGCTAAGTGAAATAAGCCATACAGAGAAAGACAGATACCATATGTTTTCACTCTTCTGTGGATCCTGAGAAACTTAACAGAAGACCATGGGGGAGGGGAAGGAAAAAAAAAAAAAAAAAAGGTTAGAGAGGGAGGGAGCCAAAACATAAGAGACTCTTAAAAACTGAGAACAAACTGAGGGTTGATGGGGGGTGGGAGGGAGGGGGGGTGGGTGATGGGTATTGAAGAGGGCAACGGTTGGGATGAGCACTGGGTGCTGTATGGAAACCAATGTGACAATAAATTTCATATTTAAAAAATAAATAAAATGCAAAAAAAAAAAAAAAAAAAAGAAAATCTCCAGAAGTGTTCCTCCAAAGAAACCAAAGAACTCAAGAATCAAAGAAAACTCTGTACTTTGAGATCAATTCATAGTTTTTTAGCATTCAGTGAGCACTGGACCCTTGAAATCAATGGTTTAAACATTTTTTTTTTTCTGCTAGTAACTATCTTCCAACTAGAAGTCTGACTTAAAAATCTTTCATAGGGGTTTCATAAAACACCAGAGGGTATCAAAGTCTGTCAGCAAATCTTTCCCAATTATCAGATATGCTTAACTCTACTACTACAGCTCCATTACCTACTTGGCAATTAGTTTTCATCCTTAAAGAGTACACTTTTACCAAGGTATGGGTGGCAGGAAGAAGGGAAGCATTCCTCTAAGTGGGGTAAGATAAGCAGAAGTATTAAAAAGAAAAAAAAAAAAAGTCAGGGGGAAAAAACACTCAAGAGAAAATAAACAGAACAAAGTACTGAAACCAAAACTTAGTAATGGATGAACACAAACTACACAGATTAAAGGTTAACTGAAATCTAAACACAGATGCAACAAGCTGACATTTTATAAAATGGTTTCTTTCCCTCATTTCAACCCTGCCTAAAATGACTTTTAAATTAAAGACAATCAAATGTGTTGGCATTTGTTTTTAGCTTTGATGAGATGCTCTTTGATTCACATTACTGCTTCTAGAACATTTCAATTTACTCAAAATATGCTGTTCTTTTAGGCTCATGCCACCCGGTAATTCAAACTTGCCTGACTACCAGAATGCTTTTTTTTTTTTTTTTTTTTTTTTTAAGATACAGATGCCTAGCTTTATCTTTAGAACTACTGAATCAGAATATCTTAGACGGGAGATAAATACCGCTTTATAAAAAGATTCCTTTAGTGGCTGCAAGGGGCTAGGGAAAGAGGGAAACAGGGAGTGACTGCTTAATTGGTATATGGTTTCTTTTTGGGTAATTAAAAATGCTCTAGAGTTAGATAATGGTGATGGTTGCACAACATTGTGAATATACCTAAAACTATTGAATTGTACACTTTAAAATGGTTAACATGGTGAATTATATGTGGTCCCTGGTGGTATAAGTTAACAATTCTGAAGCCACCATACAGTTGAGCCTTGAACAACATGGGTTTGAACTGCGCAGGTCCACTTATACGCAGATGTTTTCAATAGATATATAGTATATATATAGTACATATGGCATTAGGTATCTCCTGTATGCATAAAATATGTAGATACTAATATATTTTACCATTTACTACCATAAATGGTAGTAACTGTGCATGGTTTGAACTGTGCAGGTCCACTAATATGCAGATTTAAAAAAATATATGTGTATATACACACACACTATATATAGTATTAGATATCTCCTATATGCATAAAATATGCAGATACTAGTAAATTTTACCATTTACTACCATTTGCAGTCAAGAAAAATGAAAACAAATGTAAAGATAGTATTTAATACCTACATAAAATTAACTGTAGCACATATATCTTTTACGAGTGTAATAATTTCACAGCCACATCCTGTTGCTACCACAGTGGGCTCATGCTGCAACTATCCACTTAAAATGCTGTGTCACACTAACCATCTATATATGAATTGCACATTGCAGTAAAAAATGATCTCTCACGGTTCTCCCTATTAGTTGTTACATTTTTAAGCAGTTAAAAGTGATGTGTGGATTTTCAACTGTGCATGGAGTCAGCACCCTTAGCCTCTGCGTGTTGTTCAAGGGCCAACTGATGATGTATTCTGGAAATGAACACTTGAGTAAATGCAGAGTGAATGGTAGGAGCCATGGTTCTCACTGCTGGAGTGGGAGATTGCAGAAAGGCAAGTAAGGAGAAGAATGGAATGTGGTAATGAATTATTGTTTGAGAGAATGTGAACTCATGTTTAGTTTAGTGTAGACACAGATGGTTTCCTACAGTAGTATTTATAGATATGCATATGGAGAATTAGTTTACACACACAGATTTCCTTCTCATGTCAGCTAGCAATCCCAGAAGCAACAACAAATACTCCAGTAGCAATGAGAACACCTAACACTAAGAGCTTGGTTACTAGTACCTTACTCCAATAAAAGAAACCAGGGCTTAGAAAAAAGGCTGACTCTGGGGCTGAGATAGTAAATATACAAGATGAGTTTGGAGACTCTTACATTGCTATGAAAAAGTGCTCACAATTGCAAAAAGTGTACATAAATACATAAACTGAACAATGGGAATGTGTCAAAAGGATACAGGTGTCAACTGAAAGAGGTCCCAACTGGCAAAGTCAGAACACTTTCAGCAACAGAAAAAATAAGTCAAGTAGTACTGGGTTATAACCCAAGGTATAAACATCTGTGTCCATCCTGATATAAGTGACTGAACAAATTAAAAAATGGGAGAGAACACACAAATTTGCCACAAAGAATTCCAGGTAGTTTATATAGATATTCTGTTCTCAAGTGTGGGCTGCACAGAGTGACTTCCTACCAAAGAATATGGTACAAAAAGAGGGAAAAAAGAGTAACTTGAAAAACAAAATACTATCTCAGCAAAGTGATCAAAGTTAGCATCTACAGTGAGAAGTCATGTTGATAGTATGTATCCTTGATGAGATAGAATGAAAATGGCATTTTACCTCTGTGATCTTCCTTCCAAAAACACATAACCCTAGTCTAATCACAAGAAAAACATAAGACAAATTCTAATAGTGGGGCACCCTACAAAAATGCCTGACCAGTACTCCTTAAAATGGCCAAGACCATGAACACAAGGGAAGTCTGAGACCACCACAGCCAAGAGGAGCTTACGACAACATGATGTTTATTTATTTATTTTTTTTTTATTAAATTTTTTTTTTCAACGTTTATTTATTTTTGGGACAGAGAGAGACAGAGCATGAACGGGGGAGGGGCAGAGAGAGAGGGAGACACAGAATCGGAAACAGGCTCCAGGCTCTGAGCCATCAGCCCAGAGCCTGACACGGGGCTCGAACTCACGGGCCGCGAGATCGTGACCTGGCTGAAGTCGGACGCTTAACCGACTGCGCCACCCAGGCGCCCCAAGACAACATGATGTTTAAATGTAATGTGGCATCCTGGATGGGATTCTTGGAACAGAAAAATGACATGAGGTAAAAAAAATATATATATAGAAATGTGAATAAAGTATGGATTTTAGTTAATAATAATGTCAATAATAGCATTATTGGTGTATCAATTATGACAACTCTACCATGGTAGGTAATGTAAAACACTAATAGAGAAAAATGGTGTGAGGTATATACACAAGATTATATAGGAACCCTGTGCTGTCTTTGTAATTTTACTGTAATTCTAAAACTATTCTGAAGTATTTAAAAAAAAAAAAAAAGTTCCCCAGGTATTTTAATGGTGAGGGAGTCATTAAACAATATTGTCTCTACCCTTTTTACTGCAAGCACCTACATACCTCCCAGTCACTTTACCTCATATTGAGTTTTATCACTTACAGCCTTAATCTTTACCTCATATCCCTCCGCCATCATGGTTTTCTTCAAAGTTCATGTCTATACCCCATCTCCTACTCTGATCCCTTAGATCTTGGACTCCTATCAAAAACTTTTTTCACCCCACTTTAGCCACTATTTCTCCATTTTTTTCTCTTCAGAATTTTGTTAGTATCCTTCGCAATTTTTCTACTGTGGTATTTATCATTTTTCTATTGTTTTGTAAAAGAAGAAAAATGATGCTGTCATTTTTGTTGCGCGCGTGCGCACACACACACACATACGCACGTATCTCAGAGATGTTATGGGTTTGGTTCCAGACTACTGCAATAAAGTGAAAATCATAATGAAATGAGTTTTTGGTTTTCCAGTGCACGTGAAAGTTATGTTTACACTATACTGTGGCCTATTAAGTTTAAAAAAATGGATATACCTTAACTAAAAAATACTTTATTGCTAAAAACTGCTAACCATATTCTGAGCTTTGTGTTGTAATCAGTGATCACAGATCACTATGACAAATATAATAATGCAAATGGCTGATACATGGCAAGAATTACCAGAATGTGACACAAAGTGAACAAATGCTGTTGAAAAAATGGCAATGCCAGTCTTGCTTGATGCAGGATTGCCACAACATTTAATTTGTAAAAAAAAAAAAAAAAAAAATCAGTGTCTGTAAAGCGCAATAAAGCAAAGTACAAATAAAATGAAGTAGGGGCGCCTGGGTGGCGCAGTCGGTTAAGCGTCCGACTTCAGCCAGGTCACGATCTCTCGGTCCGGGAGTTCGAGCCCCGCGTCAGGCTCTGGGCTGATGGCTCAGAGCCTGGAGCCTGTTTCTGATTCTGTGTCTCCCTCTCTCTCTGCCCCTCCCCCGTTCATGCTCTGTCTCTCTCTGTCCCAAAAATAAATAAACGTTGAAAAAAAAAAAATTCAAATAAAATGAAGTACACCTATGTATATATATATTCAATTATATGTAATTTAAATTGTAGTTTAATTATAATAATTATAGTTATGTATATATAATTACACATAATTTAAATTATACATAAAATTTAGCCTGTAGTTAAATATACCTAATATAGAATTTACCACTTTAACCATTCTTTTATTGAGGTATAATTGACATGTAACACTACATTAGTTTCAAGTGTAAAATGTAATGATTTGAGATTTGTAAATATTGTGAAATGATCACAATAAGTCTAGTTAACATCTGTCACTGCACATTACAAATTTTTTACCTCATAATGAGAACTTAAAAACAATTTTTTTTAATGCTTTTATTTTATTTTTGAGAGAGAGGGGGAGAGAGACAGAGGGCGAGTGGGGGAGAGGCAGGCAGAGAGGGAGACACAGAATCCAAACAGGCCTCAGACTCTGAGCTGTCAGCATAGAGCTGGATGCCGGGCTCAAACCACGAACCATGAGATAATGACCTGAGCCAAAACCGGACGCTTAACTGACTGAGCCATCCAGGCGCCCCTTATGAGAACTTTTAAGATTTACTTAGTGACTTTCAAATATGCAATACAGTATTAACTATGCCGTACATTACATCTTTATGACTTTTATTTCCTGGGTGCTTTTTTTTAATCTTTTGACCCTCTTCACCTCTCTCTCCCACTGATTACCCTCCACCTCTAGCAACCACTAATCTGTTCTCTGTATCTATGAACTTGGTTTTGTTGCTGCTGCTGCTGTTGTTTTTTAGATCTCAAATAAAAGAGATCATATGGTACTTTTTGTCTGACTTATTTCACTTAACACAACTGCCCTCATGGGGTACCTATGTTGTCGCAAATGACAAGATTTCATTCTTTTTTATTGCTGAATGATACTGTGTGTGCACATGTGCACACATGTGTGTGTACTGTAGGGGCTTAGGTAAGGCCACCCAAAATCTACCACAATGGCATATCAATTATTTTGAATTGAAGCTACCTGGAAAACAGCCAATGCAAGGGCATTTCGACACTCTTTTCTCCCCCTGAGCACAGGAAATTTATCTCTCACACAAAAAGCACCTTCCGTGTACTAAGAAGCAAAACGGCATCCTTATCACCAGAGACAGGGAATTTAATGCTGAGACAGCTGTAGAAACAAACCTTGTTCCTTTTTACTAATGTCCTACCTCAGCCCAAATTTCTCTTGGAACTCCTAATTAAAACTCCCAAATGTATTTTCTCCACCCTCTCAATTCCTCACAAATTTATTGTCTTTGTCTAAAAAGTATAAAAACTACCTGACTTGGTCATTTCTTATATCTCATTTCATTTTGGGGCCCCCATGAGCACATAATAAAACTTTAGTTTTTTTCTTCTGTTAATCTGTTTCACGTATATTTCTTAGTTCAGCTACAAGACCTTAAGGTGTAAAGGAAGAATTTTTCCTTTTCTACAGTATATACCATAATTTCTTTATCCATTCATCAATGAACATTCCATATATTGGCTATTATAAATAATGCTACAGCAAACATGAAGGTGCATATATCTTTCTGAGTGTTTTGTTTTCTTTGCATAGATAAAAAGTAGAACTGTTTGATCATGTAATAGTTCTTTTAATTTCCTGAGGAACCTTCATACTATTTTCCACAGCAATTGTACCAATTTATAGTCCCACCAACAGTGCATGAAAAAGGTTCCCTGTTCTCCACATCCGCACCAATACTTATTTCTCATCTTTCTGGTAACAGCCATCTTAACAGGTGTGAACAGGTATCTCATTATGGATTTCATTTGTATTTCCCTAATGATTAATGATGTTGAACATCCTTTCATGTACTGCTGACAACCTGTAAGTCTTCTTTGGAAAAATGTGTATACAGATCTTCTTCTCATTTTTCAATTTTTTTATGTTTATCTATTTTCAAGATAGCATCAGCGGGGGGAGGGGCAGAGAGAGAGGGGGACAGAGGATCTGAAGTGGGCTCTGCACTGACAGCAGTGCTCGATGTAGGGCTCAAGCTCATGAACCATGAGATCATGACCTGAGCTGAAGTCAGATGCTCAACCAACTAAGCCACCCATGCACCCCAAGATGTTCTTCCCATTATTTTTTTATTTTAGAGAAAGAGCACATGTGCAAGCAGGGTGAGGGGCAGAGGGCAAGAGAGAATCTTAAGCAGGGCTCAATCCCACAATCCTGGGATCATGACCTGAGATGAAATCAACAGTTGGTTGCTCAACAGATTGAGCCACCCAGGTGCCCCTCTTCTTACCATTTTTAAATTGGATGCCTTTCTTTTTTGCTAGAGTTGTAGGAGTTCTTTAGATTTTTTAGGTATCAGCCCCATCAGATAAATGATTTACAAATATTTTCTCCAATTCAGTAGGTTGCCTCTTCACTTTGTTGATGGTTTCCTTTGCTGTGCAGAAGCTTTTTAATTTGATGTAGTCTCAATTATTTCTTTGCTTTTGTTGCTTTCATTTTTGGTGTCAGATTGAAAAAAATCATTGCCAAGACCTATGTCAAGGAACTTAACACCTATATTTTCTTCTAGTTTTATGGTTTCACGACTAATTTTGATTGGATTTTTGTGTATGAGATAGTCCAGTTTTCCCATTACCATTTATTGAAGACACTATCCTTTCTCCATGTATATTGTTGCTTCCTCTGTTGTAGATTAACTGACCATGTAAGTATGGGTTTATTTCTGGGTTCTCTATTCTGCTACAGTAACCTCTCTGCCTCTTTGTATGCCAACAATATACTGTTTTTAATTACTACAGCTTTATAATATAGTTTGAAATCAGGGAGCATAATGCCTCCAGCTTTGTTCCTCCCGAAGACTACTTTGGCTATTAAGGTCTTTTGTGGTTCCGTAGAAATTTCATAATTTGTTCTATTTCTGTGAAAAATGGCATTGGAATTTTGATAGGATTGCACTGGATCTGTAGCCTGCTTTGGATAATATGGACATTTTAACAATACTGATTCCTCTAATCTATCAGCACAAAATCTCTCTCCATTTGTGTTATCTTCAACTGCTTTCATTAATGTCTTCTGGTTTTCAATATACAGGGCCTTCACTTCTTTGGTAAATTCCTTTCGGTTATTATTTCTTGATGCAATTGTAAATGAGACTGTTTTCCCAATTTCTCTTATACCTCCTTATTACAGAAATGCAACAGATTTTGTATATTGACTTTATATCCCACTACTTTACTGAATTTATTTACTAGTTCTAACAGTTTTTTGGTGGAGTTTCCAATATACAATATTATGTCATCTACAATGACCACTTTTCTTCCTCCTTCCCAATTTGGATGTCTTTTCTTTTTCTTGCCTAACTGCTCTGGCTAGGACTACCAATACTGTGTTGAATAAAAGAAGTTAAAACGGGCAATCCCTGTCTTGCTTCTGATGGTAATGGAAACGCTTTCAACTTTCCACTCTTGAATCTGATGTTAGCTGTGGCCTTGTCACGTATGGCTTTATTATGTTGAAGTACGTTTCATTTACACCTGGTTAAGTGTTTTTATTTATTTATTTTTATAACAAATGGATGAGCTTTATCAAATGTTTTTTCTGCATGTATTGAGATGATCATATGATTTTTATTCTTCATTTTTCAATGTGCTATATCACACTGATAAGAAGGTGCTGAGCCATTCCCATATCCCCGGAACAACTCCCATCTGATCATCCTATATATGATCCTTTCAATGTACTGCTAATCTGGTTTGCTAACATTTGTTGAGAATTTTTGCATTTACATTCATCAGGGATACTGGCAATTTTCTTATGGTCTGGTTTTGGAATCAGGAAATGCTGGCCCCATGATATTATTTTGGAAGCGTTTCCTCCTGTTCTATTTTGTGGAAGAGTTTGAGAAGGACTGGTAGTAATTTTCTCTGAATGTTTGATAAAATTCACCAGTGAAGCCATCTGTTTATAAGCCAACTTACCCTTTGACCCCCTTCACATTTCGCCTAGACCCCACTCACCACCTCTGACAACCAGCAATCTGTTCTCTGTATCTAATGAGCTTCATGTTTTTGTTTTAGATTCCATATGTAAGTGAGATCATATGGTATTTGTCTTTGACCTATTTCACTTAGCCTACTGCCCTCAAGGGCCATCCATGTTGTTGCAAATGGCAAGATTTCATTCTTTTTATGGCTGAATAATATTTTATTGTACGTGTAATATACCACATCTTTGTTTATCAATGGACACGTAAGCTGTTTCCATATCTTGGCTGTTGTAAATAATGCTGCAATGAACAGGGCTGTCTCTGGGCTTTCTAGTCTGTTTCAATACTCTGTCTTTCCATTCTTCTAGCAATACACTACTGTTTTATTTTAGTTTTTGGCTTTGGAGGATTTTATTTTCTATACTTTTTTTGTATAGCTTTGTAATAAATTTTAGTCCCTCATCATTTTTTTCTAAATTATCTTGCCAATTCTCACCAAACAAATTTTAGAATAATTTTGATAAATTAAAAATGTTGACATCTGGGTCAAGGTAATAAACATAAAAATTAAACCACAGAAATACTAGAAAAAAAATCTTTTAAGATGGAGGTCTTTCTAAAATGGGATACAGAAGCTGAAAATCATTACAGACATTTGAAGAATTTTTTAAAGCATTCAAAATCCTTGAAGAGAGAAGACTATGCAGTAAGACTAAACATAACCAAGAAGTAGTACAGAGTAGAAAAGTATAATAGTTGAAGTAAACATTCATACATATTTATAAAAATTAGATAAATGTTAGAATGGATAAGCCAAAGAATGAATTAATGAACTAGAAGATCAGGTAGAGGACAGCTGCAGAAAGCATTAAGAAGACATTTGAAAAACAAACAAAAAAGGAAATTATTAAAGTTAAGAGATATGGAAGTTAGAAGTGGCAGAATCCATATAATAAAATTATCTGACAGAAAAAAATGCAGGGGTGCCTGGGTGGCTCAGTCGGTTGAATGTCCTACTTTGGCTCAGGACATGACCTCACAGTTCATGAGTTCAAGCCCCACACAGGACTTGCTGCTGTCAGCCTGTCAGGGCAGAGCCTGCTTCAGATTCTCTGTCCCCCTCTCTCTGCCCCTCCCCTGCTTGCATTCTCACAAAAACAAATACTTTAAAAAAAAAAAAAAAAATCAGACTGACCTATTTAAAAGAAATACAAAAATGGAGAAAATATTTGAAAAAATGACCAATAATTTTCCAGAATTGAAGAAAAGATGAAATACCTCAGATTAAAAATTTTGGAATACATTCTGGCATACAGATTTCCAATAAATAAGTATTTGTTGCATGAATGAATCAATATGAATCCAAGTGCCAAATAAGACAGAAAAGCAACTACACCCAGACACATTATAAACTGGAAAAGACACACAAAAAATTTCAAAATCTTCTAGAGAGGAACTACAGGTCATGTAGACAGCAGAAGAAATCAGATTGATATCAGGTCTTCCAAAAAGCAACATCAGAGGCAAAAAAAAAATAATGTAGTATTACTTTCAAAATGTTAAAGGAAAAGAATTTTGAACCAAAAATCAGTAATCAAATTAATCTATCATTTAAAAGTGAGAGTTAACTAAAGATATTTTTAGGCAAAAAAAGACCTTAGAATGTTTACATACAAACACCCTGTTGAAACTACTTTTACATAGGCACTCAAATAAGAACTGAAATAAATCTATGAGGAGGCTATGTGATATGTGGGAGTAAGAGTAACTAAATAACCTAATAAAGTACCTCTTATATAAAAAGTAAGAAAAAGGACAGTTGGATGCTTAAAGAATACCCCTAACGGGGCGCCTGGGTGGCGCAGTCGGTTAAGCGTCCGACTTCAGCCAGGTCACGATCTCGCGGTCCGTGAGTTCGAGCCCCGCGTCAGGCTCTGGGCTGATGCCTCAGAGCCTGGAGCCTGTTTCCGATTCTGTGTCTCCCTCTCTCTCTGCCCCTCCCCCGTTCATGCTCTGTCTCTCTCTGTC
Organism: Leopardus geoffroyi; assembly: GCF_018350155.1. Lineage (NCBI taxonomy): Eukaryota > Metazoa > Chordata > Mammalia > Carnivora > Felidae > Leopardus > Leopardus geoffroyi. The sequence continues at coordinate 35,119,121 of NC_059339.1, forward strand.
CCAAAAATAAATAAACGCTGAAAAAAAAAAAAATTAAAAAAAAAAAAAAAAAAAAAAAAAAGAATACCCCTAACAATCCAGAACTAAAATTCAACAGAACATCAACATGGCTACTGGAAAACTGAGGGTGGTAGATGAAGTGGAGGGGGAGACCAGAGGAAAGTGAGAAAGCAACTGAAGTGCTCGTCTTGTTTGGAGGAAGATATATATGTTATATATACGTTATATATACTTCATATATGTGTGTGTGAGAGAGACATTTAAAAACTGTGGAAAATAACTAGCAGTTTAGTGAACAGAATGTAAATAATTTTCAATGTGTTATTACAATAAATGAAAATGGATTAAACTCATTAATTAAAAGATACAGAGTCTCTTGAAGCTAGATAAAAATAAGATTCAGCAATATGCTTTGTAAAAGAAACCACAAAAGATACTAAAAAGATTGAAAATAAAAGGACAGTTAGAAAATATATCAGGAAATATAAACCGAGGCAAGTAGTCAAACTTTGTTTGATTACCCCATTCATGAATAATTCAGACCTTTCCTGGTCTGGGCTCAGTTCCGTGACATTCCTGGGCCTGTTGACTCCACCACCGCATTAAAACTCACAGGCTAAGGAGTATCTGTTTCCTTTATAGGAAAGGTCTTCACTTTGTTTCCTATTTTGACTTGGAGTCCTTTTTCCGTATCGGGCACCTGCAAATTCTCCTTTCTACCTTTCAAACTCAGCTGTGTATTTTTTATGTTTTATTTTTATTAGCATTTCCATATAGTTAAAAGGAAGAGAGCTTTTCCAGTCTAGCAATTTGTCCAGAAGTCCCCAGAACATCCACTTTAGATTAAAAACAACTGAAAACAAAATCCAAGTTACCTAAATTCTTCATCTATATTATAAAATGATAAAGCTCAATTGATAAAGTTACGAAAAGTAATAAAACGGTATCTTAGCAGTCCTTGGTATATATAAAATATCGAAATACTGCCCTCTATACTTACCACTAATTTTACATTCTACCTGAAGAAAGACAGAATCATAAGCATGGAATGAAAATTCCATTTTTCCTGTTCCAGCTTTCACTGGATTGCAACTGCTCTGGGGGTAAAAATGCTTCCTCCAAAATTGTTGTGAGGGGGAAAAAAAAAGGTAACTAGTAAAGGACCAAATTACAGCAATGATCCTTAAGAGTCATTCAGTTAGAAAAGTGATTTCTCTATGATTTCATCTTGAAACCTAAAATCCAAAACACTATTCTGAGACCTACCACTGACTTTTTAGTTGACCTTCATCATGTCTCAATATTTGTCTCTTCTTGAAAGTAAAACTAAGCTACGTGACAATGAAGACCTCCTATCCTTCCAAAATTCTGATTCCAGAGTATAAGAGAGTAAGAGAATTAGAATAATTTCTAATATATAGAATATAATTTCTAATAATAGAATAACTCCAAATTCTATTTTTCTATGAATGCAAAAATGACAGCTTAAGTTATTAAAACATTATGACATCCTTATTTGCTGTTTTCCCTCATGCAAAAAACTGTAATCCATTATACATAAATACCAAGTACTTCCTACTTAAAAACCATGCCGCTTAATTCTCACATTTTAAAAGTGGTTCTAGAGGCACCTGGGTGGCTCAGTCAATTAAGTGTCTGACTTCAGCTCAATTCATGATCTCACGGCTTGTGAGTTCGAGGCCCACATCGGGCTCTGTGCTGACCGCTCAGGGCCTGGAGCCTGCTTCAGATTCTGTCTCCCTCCCTCTCTGCCCCTCCCCCGCTTGTGCGCTTTCTCACTCTTAAAAATAAACATCAAAAATTTTTTTTTAAATAAGTAAAAGTGATTCTAAAAAAATAATGAAAAAGGCCTCAAAATAAATGGTCATGTTTCTGGGATAGTAACTGGACTTTCCTTTCCTTAACTACTTAAACTGTTCAAGTGAGAATTCAGTCTGTGAAAGTGGACTGTGCTCACAATATTTTCTGGCATCCATTCCGTAACATTTTCCCAAAGAATATGACAGTTGTATTCTAGACCAAGAAATTAGTATCATAAACATGACAAATTTAACCAACAGCATGTAAAATAGGAAGACAAACACCCTTTAAAAATAAACTATCCTCAACAATGTCCTTAAAACAATGCTTTTAAAAGTCCTTAAGGTAAGGGTTATCAGGTGGCTCAGTCGGCTGGGCAGCTTGATTTCATCTCAGGTCATGATCCCAGTGTCGTGGGACCTAGCCCGTGTCGGATCCACGCTGAGCATGAAGCCTGCTTAAGATTCTCTTTCTCTCTGTCACTCTGCCTCTTTCTCCTGCTTGGGTGCTCTCTCACTCTCAAAAATAAATAAACATTTAAAAAATTTTTTACTTATTTATTTTTGACAGAGAGAAAGAATGCATGCATGCCGGGGGAAGGGGCAGAGAGAGGGAAGGACAGAGAATCCATAGTGGCCTCTGTGCTGACAGCACAGAGCCCCATTTGGGGCTTGAACTCAGGAACCTTGAGATCCTGACCTGAGCTGAAGTTGGACGCTTAACCGACTGAGCTACCCAGGTGTCCCTAAAAAGTTTTAAAAACTCCTTAAGGATCAGGTGCCTGAGTGGCTCAGTCGGTTAAGCATCCGACTCTTGGTTTCAGCTCAGGTCATGATCTCATGGTTCCTGAGCTCGAGCCCCACATTGGGCTCTGTACTGGAAATGCAGGGCCTGCTTGGGATCTTCTCTCTCCCCCCTCTCTCGGCCCCTCTCCCACTCGTGCTGTCTCTCTCTCTCAAAATAAATAAACTTAAAAAAAAAAAAAAACTTCTTAAGGAAATTTGTAGTCTATTTTATACAGGTCTATATTGCCTTTTTTTTTATTTTTATTTTTTTCAACGTTTATCTATTTTTGGGACAGAGAGAGACAGAGCATGAACGGGGGAGGGGCAGAGAGAGAGGGAGACACAGAATCGGAAACAGGCTCCAGGCTCTGAGCCATCAGCCCAGAGCCTGACGCGGGGCTCAAACCCACGGACCGCGAGATCGTGACCTGGCTGAAGTCGGACGCTTAATCGACTGCGCCACCCAGGCGCCCCTATATTGCCTTTTATAGTGATCATGTACTACTTGTATAATCTGCAAATGAAAATTAAAAAAATAATAAAGTAGGTCAACATCCACTTGGTTTGCCCTGGAGAACTACAGTGTGGTGGTGGAAAGAATAATGACATGATGGGTGAGAGACTGCTTCAAACAAGAAGTAGAGGAAAAGAAATAAAAGGTACCTTTATGTATTCTATATTTTCTAACCCACCCACCAGAATAGGAAAGGAAGCAAAAGATTCGGACAGAAGCTCAATCCAGTAAATATAGGCTGCACTTTTGGGTTGGTGCTGCTAAATATTTTATCTTTCAGAAATCTGAGCATGGCAGGTAATTCAGAAGAATATTCAAAGTAAATACAAGATAAATGGTCAATATGGTTTAGCTATATATTTGTATTACCTTCAAAATCCCACAAAAGTAAACTTATGGTATAAAACAGAGTAGTATGTAGAGAGCCCAATGCTTGAAATATAAACAACCAATATCCACTAATCCCAGCCAAGTCAAGCAAAACATACTAGGAGAAATTTAACAAAACAAGAAAAGTACTAGAAGACCTGAGTTCTCACTGCAACTGTAAACAAACTCTTTGGGGGTTTCAGTTTTCTCTATTTATTTTTTATTTCATTTAAAAATTTTTTAAGGTTTTATGTTCACTTTAAAAAAATTTTTTAACATTTATTTATTTTAGAGAGAGACAGAGAGCAAGCAAGCAAGGGTTGGGCAGAGAGAGGGAGAAACAGAACTTGAAGCAGGTTTCAGACTCTGAGCTGTCGCACAGAGCCCAACACGGAGCTCAAACTCGCAAACTGTGAGATCATGACTTGAGCTGAAGTTGGATGTTTAACCAACTAAGCCAACCCAGGTACCCCATATTTTTAATTTTTTTAACGTTTTTCATTTTTTGAGAGACAGCAAGACAGAGCATGAGTGGGGCGTGGTGGTGCAGACAGACAGGGAGACACAGAATCTGAAGCAGGCTCCGAGATGTCAGCACAGAGCCCAACATGGGGCTCGAACTCACAAAGTGAGAGATCATGACCTGAGCCGAAGTCGGACACTTATCAGATGGAGCCACCCAGATGCTCCATCAGTTTTCTCATATTATTATTTATTTAATTTTTTTTAATGTTTACTTATTTTTGAGAGCGCAAGACAGAGCGTAAGCTGGGGAAGGGGCAGAGAGGGAGACACAGAATCCAAAGCAGGCTCCAGGTTCTGAGCTGTCAGCACAGAGCCTGACAAGGGCTCGAACTCACAAGCCATGAGATCATGACCTGAGCCCAAGTCGAAGCTTAACAGACTGAGCCACCCAGGTGCGCCAGTTTTCTCATTTTAAAGTGAGGTCCATTCCAACTCTAAAATTCTACTATTCTTTGTCTCTTCTGACTCTTTCCTCGATATAGATACATGGTGTAAAGTATATCCAACAAGCATTGGTCTAGAACTGATTCTCCTAACTTCAAAAAATGAATTAGTATGCGATGTCAAACTATGGCTATTTCCTTTAGCTATCCTACTCCAGTTTGCTCATGCAATTTTCTTTTTTTTTTTTTTTTTTAATTTTTTTTTTCAACGTTTATTTATTTTTGGGACAGAGAGAGACAGAGCATGAACGGGGGAGGGTCAGAGAGAGAGAGAGAGACACAGAATCGGAAACAGGCTCCAGGCTCTGAGCCATCATGAGCCATCAGCCCAGAGCCTGACGCGGGGCTCGAACTCACGGACCGTGAGATCATGACCTGGCTGAAGTCGGACGCTTAACTGACTGCGCCACCCAGGCGCCCCAGCTCATGCAATTTTCAATCACTTAGCATTTACTAAGCATCTATATGCTAAGTAATGGAACTGAACATAAACAAGACACAATTCTAGCCTAAAGGAAATTTATGGTTTTTAAGTGGCAAAAAGACAGGTTAATTACCACTTGGAAGAATATACCTTACAGAAATATGAGAGCACTAGCACAAAGAGATCACCCAACCCAGGTGCATGTATATAGAGGTATGGATAGGGAATTTCAAGAAGAGGTAACACTAAGATAGAATCCTGAGGATGATCAGCAGGCAGGTAGATACGGACAGGGCTGCAGAGGGAGGATAAGCATGTGCACAGGTATGGACACCCATTCCCACCCAACAAAGCAGGCTACATTGAAAGGATAGCAAAAACCGAAGCACAGTGGGTAGAAAATGAAGCTAAACAAGTGGGAGGAATCACATCACAAAGTACCTTGTGATTGTGTTGTTTGATCTTAATGATGGCAAAAAGCAATTTAAGATTTTTAAAAAGGCATTGACGGGGGCGCCTGGGTGGCGCAGTCGGTTAAGCGTCCGACTTCAGCCAGGTCACGATCTCGCGGTCCGTGAGTTCAAGCCCCGCGTCGGGCTCTGGGCTGATGGCTCAGAGCCTGGAGCCTGTTTCCGATTCTGTGTCTCCCTCTCTCTCTGCCCCTCCCCCGTTCATGCTCTGTCTCTCTCTGTCCCAAAAATAAATAAACGTTAAAAAAAAAAAAAAAAAAAGGCATTGACAACTCAAGTAATTTAGAAAGGTGTTGCTGGTGAAACAATGGAAAACAAACTAAACAGAAATTAGATGAGAGACAAAGAGACCACTTAAAGTATAATCACCAGACTGTGAAGTAGGGAAGAACAGCAAATAAGAACAAAGAGGTTAGAATGACACCCACGTTTCTGGCTCTAGCAGTAGGAAGTTGCTGAAAGTAATTTAATTTAAAAGAAGCAATTAGCATTTTCTGTTGTATTTACTCTAATAATAGCAACTAAACAATATCACAAATTTTTAAAAAGCAAAATTCTCATTACTTTATTAGACAATAATTACAAAACCAGATTAGCGATAAAAAGAGGCTTTTTGACACTGCCAACCATGAGACCATAACAGACCACGTTCTAACAATATATTTAGACTTTTTAAAGAAAATAATACAGGCAGTTGTGTTTACAACGATCTATTTGCCCTAGGTATCTCATATATCTATATATACATTTATTTCCAAAATTGTTAAGATGTATATATAAGATACTCATCTGCACTTGAGAGAGTTGGCATAAATAACTTTTAAAGGTCAAGGATGCTAAAAATGAGCTGTGGAGTTACCGACCTCTTTCTAGCCCTATAGGGTTCTAAATTGTGCAACTTCCACAGACCAGTAGAGGGCTGCAACAGCTCAGAGAAAATGGTTAGGCAGCCTCCCTTGCATCTCTGGCACTGGGAACTGAAAAAATTACCAATGCCTAACACAGGAATCTAATAGGCGCTATGTACTCTCTTCACTGTCAACAGATTCTAAAAGGGGTCAGGAGTAATTCCCCAAATCCTGAAAGCTTTCTAGAAACCTTTGTAATTAAACATTTTGTCACCAGCTCCTTTCTCTTCTGTCAAAATGGTCAAGTGTTGGAGGCCAAGTAAAATCTCACTGACATACAATAATTAGGAAAAAGATTCAGTCAAAGGAGTTAGCAAATCACCACTTCCTTCCAGACTAACCTTCCTAAATCATTTTTGTTGTTAGGTTACTCTTACATCTACTTTATCAATTTTGTTCTGCAAAATAGTACAGTGTTGAAATCTAACTTTCCTTTGCCTAGATTTTAAGGCAGATTTTTACCTCACATATACAATCTTATTTTCATCTCCCCTTGTCAGACCACTCTCAATATACAATATGCAATAAACATGGAAAGGGACCCTGAAGTGAACTTTGAAGAAAAAAACAAAATTACATAGGTCTAGAAAAAAGGGAAAAGTCACTGTTAGGAAGTTCGTGCCAAGAACAAAAAAGGGAGATAAGAATTCCCCCGAGGGAGTGAGGAACTAGATCCAGGAAAAGTGTATTAGGGGGCTTCCACCGAATTTGTAATGTTTAATTCTTAAGCTGGTGATAGGTACCCAGGAGTTCATTATGCTGTTTTCTGTACTTTTTTATTATCTAGTATTTCAAAAGAAAAAAGTTTTGGTATTTTAACTTTGCACCCTCTCCTGCCCCTCAAAAGACATGAGCTGATCTTTGCAACATAAATCTGGTGCCATTCTTTTTTAAAATGTTGGTTTTTTTTATTTTATTTTAATTTTATTATTTTTTTTTTTTTTACTTTTGAGAGAGAGAGAGAGAGAGAGAGGGAGGGGCAGAGAGAGAGGGAGACACAGGATCCAAAACAGGCTCCAGGCTCTGAGCTGTCAGCACAGAGCCCGATGTGGGGCTCAAACCCATGAACCGTGGGATCATGACCTGAGCCGAAGTTGGATGCTTAACCGACTGAGCCACCCAGGTGCCCCAAATCTGGTACCATTCTAAATACTACTCACAGTTTAATTCCAAGTAATGGCCTAACTCACTTTTACTGCTTTCTTTAAAAATGACAGGGCACATACTTTACCTTTAAATGGTAGGACTTTTGTTTAGATAATTCAGTGCGGTTTTAACAGCAGTACATAAATATATGAGAGATTCAGGATAAAGGTCATGGTAATAAAAAAAAACAAAAACAAAAAACAAACCAGAATAGTTTACGAGAATCATTGCTTCTATAATATATGCCTCTGATCCTGAAACGCATCTTTATGTATGCCCACCTTATGCAGTTAAAGGTAGCTAGAATTGGTACGAGAGCAACGCTAATGGAAGAATTAAATTATTTCTAATTTGCATATCACACTTTTCCCACCCTGACCCAACTACAGTGAGTTGTAACACTGCTTCAGGCTAGAGCCAAAATTTATAGCTTCCATATGATTTCACACCAGGGTTGAACTGTTTGGGCTTTATTTCAGTCCTGATCTACTACCTCACTTTTTCTATATCCTGCACACTCTCCAACATTAACCGACTTACTATACCACACACAAGAATTCAAGTAACTACATATTTCAGGGCATTTAAAAGAAAACATGCTCTAAACCTGCTTAGGGTAGTAGTGTGTCTTACTGGTAGCTTTTTTAGCCAGAGAAACTTAGAAATATAAACTGGTTCTCTACCAAGGTATACTGAAAAGAATGATAAGGAGAGAGATAATGGGGGGACCAAAGCAAATCCAATGTATTCTAGTAACTGTAAGACAGTAAGAAAAGCATGGTACTATGAAAACTCCAACCCCAATGGGAAAGAATACATGCATATTTTGCTTTACTTTTAAAAGAAAACATTACTGGGGACACCTGGGTGGCTCAGTTGGTTGAGTGTTTGACTTCAGCTCAGGCTATGATTTCATGGTTCAAGGGGTTCGAGCCCCACGTTGGGCTTTGCACTGACAGCACAGGGCCTGCTTAGGATCTGCTGTCTCCCACTCTCTCCCGGCCCCTCCCCCACTCCTGTTCGTCTCCCTCTCTCCCTCTCTCTCCCTCAAAAATAAACATTAGGGGCGCCTCAGTGTCTCAGTCGGTTAAGCATCCAACTTCATCTCAGGTCATGATCTCATGGTTGGTGGGTTTGGGCCCCGCATCAGGTTCTGTGCTGACAGCTCACAGAGCTTGGAGCCTGCTTCGGATTCTGGGTCTCTCTCTACCCCTCCCTCACTCGCACTCTCTCTCAAAAATAAATAAACATTAAAAAATTTTTAAAAAAACATTATAAAAACTCCTAGATACATAATCACACAAATGTTATAAAGTGGAAAAAAAAGAGGCAAATTCCACTGACTGTATCAATATTAAACAGTTTTATCACAAAGAAATATACTATAAAAATAATGCCAAAATACACAAGTTTAGGACTATTTAAGAATATAATAATTCTACCTCAAACCTGAACTTAATTCCCAAGTCACAGTATTCATAGTATTTTCTGGACAGACCTATTTCAGACCCTGAAAGCATATTCACTAGAATTTAAAATAGGGGCACCCAGGTGGCTTAGTCGGTTAAGTATCTGCCTTCAGCTCAGGTCATGATCTCATGGTTCGTGAGTTCGCACCCTGCATCCGACCCTATGCTGCCAGCTCAAAGCCTGGAACCTGTTTGGATTCTGTGTCTCCATCTCTCTCTGCCCCTCCCCCCTTTGCGTGTGTGTGTGTGTGTGTGTGTGTGTGTGCATGTGCGCTCATGCTTTCTCTCTCAAAAAGAAAATAAACATAAAAAAAAAAGGATTCACAATATAATTTCAAAATGTTTACAGGACCTCTCCCTACTTATGGATCCTTGCTTTAAAAGAACTATCTCTTCAAGCTAAATTTTAAGTTCCACACAGCAGATAAGAGAATGTCTTCTTCGGGTATGTGCTTAGAGCACAAGGACCTAAAACCTTAAAACTTAACAACCTTATCAATGATCTTCTTGTCTCTTACTGAATTTCATGTAATTTTGCTATAATTGTTTTCTAAGAAAATTTGCATTACATTGTTTCCCATCTTGCAAATTCATTTTTCTAAGTTTATTTCCTTTTAGAGAAGAGAACACCCATGGGGGAGGGGCAGAGAGAGAAAGAGAGAGAATCCCAAGCAGGCTCCTGCTGTCAATGTAGAGCCCAATTTGGTGCTCAATTTCTTTAACCGTGAGACCATGACCAGAGCCAAAACCAAGAGTTGGACGCTTAACTGACTGAGCTACCCGGGTGTCCCGCAAATTCATTTTTATTAAGCCCCTCATCCTAGTAAACTCCTGCACTACCCTTCTCCCTGAGTCCTCTTATACTAATCAGACCATTCTCCTGTCACTGGCTTTGGGGTGATTCTTGGTCATTCCATAAGTATGTGATGACTCTACAGTGTGATGAAATTTGGGTGTACAACACTGAACAAGACAGACACGATATACGTCCTTGCAGAGTTTGGTATATTCCTTTTCATAACAACCAGAAAGCAATCTGGATGTTTAAGAATAACGTCTTCCTATTTCACACATTTATGTTCTGCTCATTCAGTGTAAACCCTTAAAAAACACAAAGACTATAATACTGTCTTTGCTTACATTTTCCCAAACATCTGCCTCAACAATGACAAATGCAATGCTGTTCACAGAAACATTTATTTAAAATGTATTAACTGTGGGCGCCTGGGTGGCTCAGTCGGTTGAGCGTCCAACTTCAGCTCAGATCATGATCTCACACTCTGCGAGTTTGAGCCCCGCGTCGGGCTCTATGCTGACAGCTCAGAGCCTGGTGCCTGCTTCAGATTCTGGGTCTCCCCCTGTCTCTGCCCCTCCCCTGCTCATGCTCTGTCTCAAAAATAAATAAAAACATTAAAAAAAAACCTTTTAATAAAAAAAATAAAACGTATTAACTATGAAAAGTTTAAAACCTTCTTTGCTCAACTTGAAAATTGAGAAGTAAAAAGATAAAAATTCCAGTTATTTTCAAATTCAATATCCAGAGATAAACTATCACACTTCAGACTGGATCACTCAAGACCTTTCATTCCTCGTAAAAATCCATAGTCTGTAATGCAAAATAATTATTTTTTACCAAAAGGCTAAAAATTTACTTATTATTTTATCCTTTTTTCTCTTAACATCACCAAATTGTTTGAAGGTGTAGTTCTGTGAGGAAGCAACACAATCACAGATTTAAATCAAATCTCATCTCTAAAACAGGAGTAAGATATGGGGCACCTAGCTGGCTTAGTCTGTAGAGCATGAGTCCCATGTTGGGTGTAAAGATTACTTGAAAATAAAAAAATGAGGGGCACCTGGGTGGCTCAGTCAGTTGAGCGTCCTCGGCTCAGGTCATGATCTCACAATCACAACTCGTGGGTTCGAGCCCTGCATCTGGCTCTGTGCTGACAGCTCATAGCCTGGAACCTGCTTCAGATACTGTGTCTCCTTCTCTGTCCCTCCCTCGCTCATGCTCTGGCTCTGGCTCTCTCTCTCAAAAATAAACATTAAAAAAAAATTTTTTTAAATAAAAATCAGAATGTGATAAACTTCCCAAGGTCACTGTAAGGAGTGCATGAAAAGTTAAGTGGAGGGGCGCCTGGGTGGCGCAGTCGGTTAAGCGTCCGACTTCAGCCAGGTCACGATCTCGCGGTCCGTGGGTTCGAGCCCCGCGTCAGGCTCTGGGCTGATGGCTCAGAGCCTGGAACCTGTTTCCGATTCTGTGTCTCCCTCTCTCTCTGCCCCTCCCCCGTTCATGCTCTGTCTCTCTCTGTCCCAAAAAAATAAATAAATGTTGAAAAAAAAAATTAAAAAAAAAAAAAAAAGTTAAGTGGAGAGCCTGTTATCAACTGTAAAACACTTGTAATTATGCCTGTATCAGTCAAATGGTACTTCATAATGAATTAGGAGTTAAATGTGAGACTCTAGTTTTCCCCTATGCTCCAAGAATTCTCACTGTTTTCTGGTGCTTCCTCCCTAACTACTGAGTTCACAAAAGCTATAGGCAGAAGAAATTCTTGGATTAGAAATAATTAAAGAGCCCAGAGAGTTATCATCTCAATAAGTTATCATCTCAATAACTTTCAAATACCAAACTTAAAATTAATAGTATGGAGAGAGTCGGTTTCTTCTGGGGTTTGCCAAAAGGATGTAAAATGCAAGTTTTCATTCAAATGATAAATTAGAAAAAATATTTGTAACATAGATTAACAATCTCTAACATACAAATATCCATAAAGAGAGATTAGAGAATCGTTAACTCTTTTATTGTAGGTTTTTTACTTTAATAATAAGCATATGTTAATTCTGTAATTTAAAAACACTAATGAAAGTGTTTTAAAAATTGTTTAAATGGGGTGCCTGTATGGCTCAGTTGGTTGAGCATCCGACTTCGGCCCAGGTCATGATCTCACGGTTTGTGAGTTCGAGCCCCATGTCGGGCTCTGTGCTGACAGCTCAGAGCTTGGAGCCTGCTTCAGATTCTGTGTCCCCCTCTCTCTCTCTGCCCCTTCCCCACTCATGCTCTGTCTCTCTTTCTCTGTCAAAAATAAACATTAAAAAAAAATTGTTTAAAAAAAATAAAAAATAAATAAAATAAATAAAAATTGTTTAAATTCTTGATTGCCATTTCTAGAAGTTTTCAGTAAGAAGGAACAAAGAGAAAAATGGCCAAGGATATGAAGTGTTAATTCACACAAGGGAAAATGCAAATGATGTATTAGCTAATGATCCAAATTCCTGTAGCTAAAATCAGTATTCATACCATAATTAAAGACAAAAGCCTTGAAATTGAAGTGGTATACTTAAATCAACTAACACAAATTTAAATTGTCAACCAACAATAGATAGGTAATGTTTTCTTCACTGGGTGTTTGCAAAAGCAGGGGAACATCAGTGTATGAAGGGGAAGGAGGAGCCATGAAGGAGGAAAAAGGACAAAAGAAAGGAAGAATGAGTAAGCCAATCTGCTGTCAAACATTCCTGTTTACTTTCAATGATAAGAGGACAAACAGAAACTCAGTAAAAAGGTATTTTTTGTTCTGTTCAAATTCAGCTTAAAGAGAACACTCATCATCATTCTTGGGATGTTTTAATGAAATCTGGAAGACAGGGTTAACTTCTGAAGGTTGAATAACCACCACAGGACGATCCGCCTCATTATAAATCTATGAATTAGGTTGATCATAAGAAAATTCTTCTCTAAGTAACAAACTTACATTTATACAGCACTTATAAATTTCAAGTTAGTTCTTGAGTCTAGTACTCAAGATATCTAAATATCTAAAGTTAGAGATACTCTAATGACAACTTTTTGAAGTATTTTCATAAGTAGATAGTATCTCCTCTCATCATTGATTAAAATAACATATGCAAGTATCTAACAGTGCCTCAAGTACAGAAGCTCAATAAAAGTTCTTTTCCTTCATCACCAAATAACTTTCAAATACTCAAACTCTGATAAAAAAGGACTTTAACTCAGAGGTTGCACGACTTAGTATTTAGAACAATTTAGCATTTAGAACAAGAGAATGTAACAAGGCTTTCTTCCTAATTGTAATACTTTTGTTCAAATTAAGGTAGGAAACATTTTGTAAAATTTTAATGTTCTCATTTGTCTTCAACATCATTAACTATCACCACAAGTTAGTAAAGTGGTATAAAGAATGTTTTAGTATTTACTTCTACCCTGCTTAAGTTTCAGAAGAGGTATAACAAAACAGAAAGAAAGCTGTATACGATGTGCCTTTGGTGGAAAAGAAAATAAAAAGTACGGTAGGTGTGCTTCTCCTCTCTTCCTTTAGATGTACTAATGCTTCTCTTTAGTGAGTGAATTTCAAAAGTCTAGCATTTTGCCAGGGAATTTTAATCTGGATCCTATCCATGGTTCAACATCATCAGCTTACCTAATGTTTTGCTGATCTCAGAGTAGTTGTGAAATTCAAAGGATCTCACATAAAAAGTATTTCATGAACTACAAAGCATCGTAATTCTTACGTACTACTGTATCCTGAGTCAAAATAGATTACTTCTAGGGAGAGAGAACCACACATACGTGGTTTCTGTTCTCCATTAGAATTCAGGAGGCAGACAAAACTCCCATGTAGGAGAAGAACAATCTGAAATCTGAGAAGCTACAAGATTCTCTCACACACCTCTTTCAAGCAACAAAGTAGTTTAAAAATATGATATTCAGGGAGTCTGGCTGGCTCAGTTGGTACAGCATGCGACTCTTGATCTCAGGGTTCTAAATTCCAGCCCCACACTGGGTTCAGATATTACTTAAAAATAAAAATAAAGCTTTAAAAATGAAGAAAATATGATATCACTAATATTTCTGGTATTTCCCCCAATTATGGCCCAAATACAAACCGAAAACCAGAAGAGTAGACTATTACATATTTGAAACAATTTTAGTGCAATAGCAAACATAAAGTCAACGGCCAAAGAGACAATTTTTTAAATGCCAAAGAAAAAGAAATTACTTCCACTCTCTAACTTGCAGCTCCATAATTTGTCTCTTCTACTTATCTCAATTTGGAAGCATTTCTGTGTTTAACTTAATTTTCTAAGAACTTAAGAGTCTGAACTTCTTAGAATTTTGGAGTCTCTCACTAATAGGAAAACCTATTGGGTGCTATTTTCTAACCTGCACAAATTTTCTATTGCTGGATCTATTCCTTTACAAAAGTCCTAAATGAGTTTGGTTGGTGATCTTTTTCCTATAGTAACTATGATTAAAATGTTTCTTTAGAAAAATGGCATCGATATCAAGGTGGAGTTTGTTAGAATCACCTCTTAGAACATTAAAAACTGTAGTCCTTCTGTAGCTAGGGAGATTAATTTGCTTCTGACAACATAAAAAAAACCCAACAGTTACCTCAGCATCTCACAAAAAGGCTTTCTGCCTACCTTCCAAGAATCTCATAAGGCATTTACTTTCTTCTTGTTTTTTTTGACCAACACAGTAGAAGGTAGAATAGCTGGCCTCCAGATATTTTCACAAAATCTGAAATTAAAGAAACTCTGCCTCAAAACTTTTCAAAATCAGTTAAACACTCTTAATTAGAGGCAGAGCACAAACAAATGATTAAGAATGGGAACAATACGGTCTGTCACTTTTTTCAGGTCTATGAATATATACACATCGCATAATAGTTCAAAGCCTTATTATCCTGGCCATATGTTAGAATAATAGTAGTATCTGTTTAACAAGATTATTTTGAAAATTATCTTAAATATTTCACTTAGAACTTTGAACATTCTAAGTGCTTAAGAAGTATTTATCATAATCTTCAAACTCAAGATCACAGGTAAAATATGTAATACTACAATAAACAATATTACTATATTGGTTTCCAGTATTATCAATTCAAAGCACTAGAAGCAAGATCTTTAAACAGCAAAAGCCAACAAACAAAAACTCACTTTTACATATTTAACATTAACATTTCTACATATTTAGATCTACAAGATAACCTTAACACCAACCATTCAAAGCTGAGTTTACAAAGGAAATTATCTCCTGTTATTGCCATATGTGGAAACTAGCAACAGACAAATTAACATTGCAACTAAGACACTTTCACTATTACTTTTAAAAAGCCACTGTTAAAGAAACAGATTATGCATGCATGAGTGTAAATGAGAATATTTTCAAATGCTATATGGAGAAACTTCATATTCTCCAGAGGAAGTCAGGCTCTAACAACTGCAATATTTAAAATGTTCATAAGAGGCTTTACTAAGATTAGATCTAAGTGGGGATCAGAAAATGTATCTACAGGGAGTTATAATCTGTAAAACAGCAGGTGCTGGAAACAATAAAGCTAAGGCTAAGCAAAAACCTAGGGATCTAGACACCTTGTTACACAGATATTTGAAAATATCACCACTTTTTATATGTATAAAAGTTTACAATATACCATGTGCTTTTCATATGTAACCACATTTATTCCATCCCTGTAAATTATGTAGGAAAATGACTTTTTGTAGATTAAGAAGGTCCTGAAAGTTAATGCAATTTGTCAAAAACCACAGTTAGGAAGTGATAAATCAAGAATTTTTACTTTTAAATCAAAAATTTTAACTGAGGCTTTCTTGCTTATATTTCAATATTCTTTCCAGTACTCCAAAAAACTACTTCTTAAAGGAGCAAATTAGCATTTTCACAGAAAGGAATCTCTAGGCCCAAACCACAGACTTTTTGGACTAGGTTGTACTGACTTATGTAAGTTAGTTCACTTTAGTAGGACTTTATTTTCTCATCCGTAAAATGAGAAAATCTGAAGTCCCTTCCAGTTCTAAGGACAAATTACCATGACTCTACCCTTTACACAATACATTTTACAAATACATTTTGATGTTAATTTTAGAAACTCCAAGTAACAAAGTAGTGTGTGAACAGCTCTTAAACAAACTATTGCAATTATTAAACAAATTCTTCATGCCTTTCTGATAAATGTTGCTTCAGTATCAAGTTTATATACAGAAAACAGTCTAAACCTCTTATGGACTATGATGGAAGCAATCTCATAAATCATTCTCTTTTTAGACTGAAATAATGCTCTTAAAACAGGAGAATGAAAAAATTTACCAGTCAATACCAACAAATTGAACATTTTTACTATTATTCTTATTCCTTAGAATAAAAACCTCTTTTCCAACAAAGTGTTTTTCAAATAGCCCACTGACTACCATTTTCTACAATCTACCTCAAAAGAATATCACACTTTCCAAAAACTTCTATAGGATTATATATATATATATACACACATACACATATATACACACACACACATATACACACACACATATATATAAACACCTTGATAAAAACATCTTCCTTTTAAATTCATTCTACTGAGTAGGCACTTGTCTCCAAACAAAATTCAACTGTTTTCCCCTTCCCTTGATATTCAAGAACTAAAACCAGAGACTGAACATATTTTTTCACCTACCTAAGTTCTTTCCTCATCAGAATATTTTAGTTCTCTCTATTCTATCTCAAATACTCCTCATGGAATACACACCCCAAGATTTTCACTTTCCCAGCTCTGCTTGCTCGTTAAACCATACTAAACAACTATGGAAATCACAGAGACAAAAAACATTAAAGGTACCCTGTTTCTTTTTTTTTTTTTAACTCTTTACCTTCCATGAATACCCCTTAATACTCAGATTTTAGTTCCCTTTAACACCTTGCATGCCCCTAAAATAGAACACATCCCTGAATAGCTTGACTTTAGTCAAGGTGGCTGCATACCTTCCTTTAAAAGACTAAATTTAACTGGTACTTGTGTTAACTATAAAAGATCTTTAAGAAGTAAAACCTTTTCCTCTTGCCTATCATCTCCTGGAGAGACATGAATCTTTATTTTTTGCGTTTAGCTCAAATATAATGACTTGATCTTATACAGTCAACACTATCTCATTTTGTTTTTAAGCCACTTGGCACCAATAGAGCATATGTTCTGCCAGTTCTGAGCTAATCTCCAGGAAAGCCTTTGTACAATGATTGAAGAAACTGAAACAGATCAGTGCCCGAGATTCTGAACAGCCTACTTGAGCATATGTTTTTAATAAACAGTCAATTTATTTTAGAATAGCTATTTTACCAGTTCACCTTCCTTCATAATTTACGTAAACCAATTTTAAAATTAAAAAGGAGCACATGACTAAGAACACAGGTTCATTTCAACTTCGGGATTACAGATAATTCCAAGGCTTTACACATCACTGAATCTGCAACCCATTTCACCCGCGGGTGTCCGGTGGAAATTACAATGTCAAAGAGTACACAGCTTAAAATGTTTCCTACGGTTTCAACTGGTGCAATAGTGTTAACTTCCCATCCCAAACTGTTTCTTACTGTTATTATTAAAACAGCTGTCAGCTGGGCTTCGGTAACCTCTTTGTACAACCGTTTATTCAACGCTTTGGGATCCTTGAGGATGCGTCACACCATATTACCCCTCAAAATGAGATCTAAGAATCTGACGTGCTCCAAGGGTCTACGAACACCATTCGAATGGGCACTTGCAGAACGATGAAGAGAACCCATTGCCCAATGCGGCAAGGACAGAGTACACTGGCATTTAAGACAGAACTGCAGCGTGCCGCTCTCCTTTCCCTTGAGACTATCAAAGCGGCAATTTCCCTTCTCCCTTTCATCTTCCTCTCCCCCTGACCCCGGTACCTCCGATGCTCTCTCCAGGAGGGGCCGCAGCGGTCTCCCGCGGCCGCGCCCGCACCCTGGCTCACGGCGGGCCGGCGGGCGCGCGCGACGGGCCGGGCGCGCCCCCACCCCCGCCCAGCCCCGCCCCGCCGGGTCCGGCCGCAGCACGCCGGCGGCGCCCTCTCGGGCCGCGCACACTCGCACACTCGCACGCACACGCTCCTCCCGGCCCCGCCATGTTCCGGGAGGCGGCGGCAGCCCAGCCCCGGGCGCGGCGGCGGCGGGGAGGGGGGGGGGGGTGCCCCGCCGAATTCCCCCGCACCACCGCCCTGCTGGCGGCTCCCGGCCGCGCCGCAGCTTCTCAGGACTCCTGGAGGGGCGGCGGCGGGCGGAGCGGACCCGCGCCGGGGCCACTAACGGCCTGTCACTGTCAGGCCGGCGGCACCTTGGGCTGGGCCTGGCCTGGCGGCACGAGACAGGGTGGGCAGGGCGCGTCCCCTACCTTGCTCTGATGAGGGGAGACGGGAGCAGCGCAGAACTGAGGGGTCTCCTCCCAGGCGCCGGGTACGGGGCTCGAAACCGCGCCCCTCCTTCCTCCTCGCCTGTCGCCACGCCCCCCTCACCCTCACGGACCCAAGGCACTAACGGCGCAGGAGGGTTTACCCCCTGAACGAGTGCCTCGGTGTTGCCGTCGCTGTCGTTGTCTTCGTCGCCGCTGCAACCGCCACGAACGCCGCGGAGGCCGGGCTTGAAAACATCTCCGGTCTCCGTCCGTCTCTCACCACAGCCTCCTCGCTCCCAGGACAGCGCCGCCCGGCGATTGGCTGCGACATAGGCACGTGACTCCACGGGCACGGGACGGGCGGCGTGACCGCCCCGCCCCCGGCGCCCGCCCGCCCCTTCCGCCAGCCCCTCCCCGCTACCCCGCCGCTCTTTCAGTTCTACGGAGAAGCTTCCCGAGCCGCGGGGCGGGTGCAGTCGGAAGGTACCAAGTGGGAGGCGGCGGGGGTGTAGGCCGGAACTCCTCTACGTGCTCGTACCTCCCGCCACCTCACCCAGGTGTTACCGTCTTCCTCCGCCGTCACCGGCCCGAAAAGAGAGGGGAAAATCTGGGGGTGAGCTAGAAAGCAGAATAGGCTCCGCTGACGCTGCCAGGACGACGGGTTCTGCGGTCGCTTTTTGTGGCGACCATGGCAGTGGATGTGACTGGAAACTTCTGGAAATGGCGGCGGCGGCGAAGAGGCTGGACATGGAGTATTCACATACTCTGTTATTTTTGCAGATCGGGTGGGAGAGTTTGTGAGGTCGAACCCGGGAAGATAGGTCTAAAGGCAGAGGCGGGGAGTCAGCCCCCTAAACTCCTAGCTGCGAACGGCCAGCCCCAACGTGTTCGGAGACGCGGGGCGCGGCTGGGCGCCCACGTCCACGCCGCAGTGCGCTTGCGCGCCGGCTGGGCAGCACCTGCGTCGGAACCCGCGGGACGGGGACGCTAGCCGGAGTTCGGCCGGGCAGCGACGCGCCCGCCCTCACCTGCGCCAGCTGGGGCCCCAGTGCCAGTTTTGAAAGCACCTTAATGTACACCTGCAGCGGGGATATGGCGAACCCCAGGATATACTCTCTCCCATTCACACTTTCGAGTAACCATTTTAGAGAAACAAGTACCTTTCTCCATATCCGAGATAGTATTTGAGGGGGAACTAGTCAGATACTGGAGTAGAGTGCGTGAGGAAAATTTACGGTCTTGGCTTACCAGCAGCGGGAACTTACTTCGGATGCTTTTTATTTACATCGAGGTTAGTCTGCGACGGTTCGTACACGCCTCTGTTTAACCACCAAGGGGGTTACATAATCAGAGGGAAACCATTTTATTGACTAAACTTCTGGACGCTTTTTATTTACATCGAGGCTAATCTGCGACAGTTTAGGAATGCCTTTAACCACTAAAGGGGGTTTACGCATTGGACGGAAACCACCTTCCTCATTGTTAATATTGGCCTTGCCATATTAAGCTGTCATTTACAACTACAGCACGTATTTGTGACTTAATGGAGTTACAGGTTTATGTCACTAATCACAGTTTTGACACTTTAGACTTGACACAACATTAAATCTCAACAAATTATATAAAGCATAAACTTGCACTTTTCCCTTCCTAGGTTCCTGATTTCTCCCACCTATAAAACATTAGGTTCAATATGAATAGTAAATGAGCACTTTATGGCTATAGGTGGAATACTGTTACCTTTAATATGCGTTATTTACGGCATGAAATACAGAGATCCACTAAAAATTTCACCAACTCTGCCATCTCTTCAAGTCATTGAGTTCTCATTTTACTGTCAAAGAAAGTCCATTAGTATTGATGGTAATGGCAATTGCTATTTCTATAGCAGTTTCTATAGTGCCTCACTTCAGAATTGAAACGTAGCTAATCTTTAATTTGCTCAAGCAAATTAACCATAATTTGTGGCAACTACACGTACAACCTTATTAAAATCACTGAATATATGAAAGATTCATAAGGCATTGGCTACACTCGATGGGACACTACCTGTAGAAGAGCTCATTGTAGAATTCAGCTGCAAAAACATTTCCTAATGAAGCCCCTATTTATACGTGGTAAATGACATATTAGCTATAATTTATTTTCCTTTTCAATGTGAAACTAGAAATGTAAATCAAGACATAATCATTATAGATATTACGGATAATGGTCTCAAGAAAAGTCTGAAGAAAACCATATCTACAAGCTAGTAGGTTAGTAAGCTGCTAATTAAGACTTTTAATTGTATATCCCTGCCTTTTGTTGGCTCAAGTCCTGGAATCCATCTTCAGCAAATGGGTAAAATACCTATTTTCAGAATAGGACCAAACAATCAAGGACTACAAGCATTAAACCTCAGTCTTAGCCAAAGTTAAGCAGGCACTTAAAGTGTGCATACAATTGACTTTTTTTTTTTTTTTTTTAAGTTTATTTGACAGGGAGAGAGACACACCACGCGTGGGGAAGGGGCAGAGGGACTGTCAAAACGGAGCCTGCTGGGGGGCCCAACCCACCAAACCAAATCGTGAGATCATGAACCAAGAGTCAGATGCTTAACCCACTGAGCCACCCAGGCTCTCCACAGCTGACTCTCGAACAACATGGGTTTGAACTGCATGGGTCTACTCATATAGAACTTTTTTTGAGAAGTTCCGTATTAAAATGTATTTTATTTTTAACCTTTTCTGTAACTTTATTATAATACAGTATATATAATACATATAACATAGAAAATATGTGTTAACCAACTATGTTACCACTCAACAGTAGGCTATTAAGTTTTGGGGGAGTCAAAAGTTACATGAGGATTTTCAATTTGGAGAGAGGTGGGTTGGTGCTCCAACTTCCTTCCACTCCCTCGCACTGTTCAAGAGTCAACTGTATTTGGTATCTGTATCAGAAGCCATTCTGCAAAATTTACCTTCCCACCAACTTACTTAGTTCTTCACAACTTTAGAATCAACTATCTTTATGTTTTGCTACATTACATCCAGATATATCAGATCATTCAAAAACTCCTGCCGTATTTCAGGAAGATGAATGTAATAAAAGTATAATCTCAGATCATAGCTTATCATATGACTTAGTCTATATGTAATACCTTTGCAGTGAAAACTCTTACATAACTGTTATTATGTGCTGTAGGATTTTCTGGAGCAGTGACCCCATCCAGTTACAGCAAGTAATTCTGAGCAATCAGTAGCTTTCACTACCAACTTTCAGTAGTTGCTACAAAAAAACTGGTATTAGATCCTTTGTCATTAGGGAGAATGATACATTGATTTATTTTTATTATTAAACAATAGTAAGATTTCCTCCTCAAATACCCTTTTTAAAAAAAAGCAGAGCTAGGAACTGAGAAGAGGAAATGAGGGAGCAAGTGATGGTAAACACACAAATGATGCCTAACTCTCCCTACAGGTTTGAGAAATAGGCCAGGATACAGCAGTCATCTCTGAAAACTGGCAAGGAAATTTTAATCAGTGTGTTCACATACATTTTGAAACCATGTTGGATTACTGTAATAAAATTTTACCTGGCGTTTTTAAAAGCTAATCAGGAAACTATCATTTAAACCGGTATTCTTATATTAAAATTGATACAATTTTTAAGAGAAATAGGCAAAAAGATTAAGCAAGACTCAAAATCCTAATATATACTGATACAATACAATGTAACTGATGATGTAAGAACTACAGAATATGTTTTGATAATGGTATAATATTATGTCTGTAATTATAATGACTGAAAGTTAATTTTCTAGTTCTAAAATATTACATAAAAATTGATAATCAGTGCATATCCTTAATATGTCTTTGTTTTTTCACCCAGTATCTGAAGCTTCCCCACTCCTAACTTTTTTCCGAGTAAAAACACAACAAAACAAAAAATGTCAACATAGAAGGCATTTTTACAAAAGTCAGTAGAAAATCAAGAGGATAGAAGAGAGGTATTTTCATTGTGTTACCTTTCTATGCCACTTGTGTAACTACTGTTATTGTTTACCCTCTCAGGTAAAAATAAAAACAAATTTTTAAAGATCTTCTTGAAAATGATATTTTTAAGCATCATAATTACTATTACTGACTGATTAATCTGTCATAAGAGCAGCCAAACAATGACTTTGAGAAATTCTGAAACAAGCTATAAACATTTTTTTTCAACTTGCAACTAATGTACAATAGCTAGTTTCTTGAACTGGATATAATAATACACAAAAGGTTTTATCCTTCGTTCTACGTTGAAATATGCATTCAACCAGAATCTATTTTGTTTATTGACTGCTCTTTCCAACTCAGACTGTATGTGCAGTATACAATAATATCAAAGTATTTTCTACCGTCCTTTTATAAAAATGATAAACAGTACTTCTAGAGACAACTACTTTATCCTCCTTACACCTACAGTCTGCTTGAGGTGTCACTTACCAGTTGGAAATACAGTAAAAACTGTATGCTGTAAATATAAAAATGTTTTCTGTAGAAAATCATTTTAAAACTTGGCTATAGCTAAAGATGGAAAAGCAAAATATATGTGAAATTCACAATAACCTAATATTATTGATAAAAGTGACCTGACATTTGAAAATGGAAATACTGGAATGACTGTTAACTAGATTATGAGATACTGTCTTCAGAGTTAGCCATAGATAGCAAAAGACTTTAAAATGGTACTAAGTATTAACATGACACTCATAGCAGCAAGTTGCTAGGTATACACCATGAAATGAACAAATAATATAAAAAGTTTATGTAGATAGAAGATTCATGTTTTATTCCTCCTGGAACATATTTACAGTTGAATATAAATTAAAGTCCTGCTTGCACACCAAAGCCAGGTCCTTTGGGTGGTTCAGTCAAAGAGGTAAGACCTCCAGCTGGCTCACAAGAGAAGCGTCCACTCCTGAAAAGAAAAGTAACATTAAGTTGACTATTAATAACTACCATTTATAAATCTTTACTTAAGAAAATAACTGTTACCTTACAAAGTAGGTAACTATTTTTCACCCAAGAATTAGCATGGATTATTTAACTCAAACATTTCAACTGCTGCAAGATTTTCTAAACTTAAGTATGAAAATGGACGTATCCAAAACTCACCATAAATATGAAAGATATAAAAGTAACACGTTACTAGTAGTTCCCATTTATTCAAGAGCGTACATATATTATTAGCTCATTTAATCTTTACAACAATGCCATGAGTCAAATGATACTGGCCTTATTTTACAGATATAGAAACCAAGGCTTAGAGGAGATCAGCATCTGCCCAAGGATCAGAGCTAAGAACTGCAACATAACAAACCCAGAGGACATTTTATTCTTTTTATATTTGAATTTTATTTAAACTGAATTTTATTTTAAATTGAGATCTACCATAGTGAACAGAAGGGAAAACAAATTTATACATATGTTTGGAAGTCAACAGAGGAATTGGAAGGAAATGGGAATCTGAAGATTTAGGAGGGTATCCTTGAGGGGCAGTGAAAAGTAAGTCTATTTCTATTCATGTTTTTAAAAGCTCTATCAGTAGTAGTAACTTTTCAAAAACAGGTTC
The DNA here is from genome assembly GCF_018350155.1 of Leopardus geoffroyi. NCBI lineage: Eukaryota > Metazoa > Chordata > Mammalia > Carnivora > Felidae > Leopardus > Leopardus geoffroyi. The sequence continues at coordinate 35,142,811 of NC_059339.1, forward strand.
CAGACTAGGGTGGCTACCACAGCCACAAAGAAAACAAGAACAGGTCCTTAATGCAGCACAGAGGTAGAAGAACCTGTCTTTTTTTCACCCCCACACATACTTTCCCAAGTAATCACTCAACTCTGCCCCTGTCTGACCTCCATTGCTAGAGCCCAGCTCAGCACCTCCTCCTATTTCACCCTTCCTATTCCCTACTTTGTTAATTTACCTTGTTCCTGCCATATATTTTAGCTAAAGAACTGTTCAATTTATATCTTTTTACTCCTTGCTTTGCCCTTTAAATTCTGTCATCAATCTTACAAGGGTCTTTTTACAGCCACAGGAAATTATTTTTTGTTCAGGGGACAGAACAATGATACCACGTTAATAATGTTATGATCTTTTAAGATATTACATTACACAGTGCAAGTAACTAAGTAGTATATTGTAATGAAGAGTGCCTACAAAGTCAGAAATTAAGTATTATTTGCATTACAAGTTCACTGTGAAAATGAGATAAAAAAACAGTCACTATTAGGTCGTGTGAGTGGCTCAGTCAGTTAAGTGTTCAATTCTTGATTTAGGCTCAGGTCATAATCTCACAGTTCATGAGATCGGGCCCCATGTTGGTCTCTCTGCTGACAGTGCACAGAACCAGCTTGGGTTCTCTCTCTCCCTCTCCCTCTGCCCTTCCCCCACTCGTGCCTCTCTCACAAAATAAATAAATAAACATAAAAACAAAACGTCACTGTGAACTGACAGAACCTAAAACTAATGTAGGGTAAGTGGCAAAATGAGATCAAACTTTAATAAAAAACAGTATTTGGCTTTGTAAATTTTTTACGTTAACTAGTAACACAGGTATACCTGCTGCTCTTTAACTGCCAATGAAATAATTATTCTGGAAAACTTTCTTCCCTTTACTAAGTCCCCTCTACGGTTTAAGCTCATCTACCTTCTTTACCAACACAAAGGACCAATTAGGAAGATTATAAAAACTGAGGTTTTTGAGAACAATAAATGAGAGAATTAATCATGCACACTGAACTCTTCAAGAAATTATGGATTTTTATATAAGAAAGTAATTTCAAGAGTAATCTGGTCCATTTTCCTAGTTGTTCCGTAAATTACAGTCCTATGACATACTTAAGGGGGAGAAAAGGTTTCAATGGTCTGTTATACCTGCCAACTTTCTCCTTCCCTCACCCTTCACAAAATGCACAAAAAAAAACAAAAAAAAAAAAACACACACAAAAAAAACAAAACGCTATAAAGGCTGTTACAACCTCTGGTAAAGCCCACAAATTGTCTTTAATCTACTAATCTCATCTCTCTCCCCATTTTATCTGTAAATATGCCTCAGAACACCAGACAGGCAGCAATCTAGCCCTCCCATTCACGATTTACACTAGGGCTTTCACTTCATAAAAAACATCTGCTTTATGCATTATACTTAAAATGCCATCTATTAATTACTTTGTTCTCATTACAACTTAAAAGGTAAATCTGGTTTTTCAGCCATCCCAACACGATTTGTAATTCATCATTTTAAACTCATTTATCTTCTAGAAAACTTGACCTTTCTGTACATTGTTTATGGCTTAAAAGTACTTTTTAGGGGCTCCTGGATGGCTCAGCTGCTTCAGTGTCCGACTTCACCTCAAGTTGTGGGTTTGAGCCCCACACCAGGCTCTCTGCTGTCAGCCTGGGACCTGCTTTGGATCCTCTGTCTCCCTTTCTTTCTGCCCCTCCCCCACTTGTGCTCTCTCTCTCTCTCAAAAATAAACATTTTTTTTAAAAAGGTACTTTTTAAAGAAAAGGTACTTAATGAAAGTTTAATGCTTATCTTTTTAATAATGCTGAGATATATCCACTAATGCCCACTACTTTTGATATAAAACAACAAAAATGGGGGCGCCTGGGTGGCTCAGTCAGTTAAGCGTCCAACTTCAGCTCAGGTCATGATCTCACAGTCCGTGAGTTCGGGCCCCAAGTCAGGTTCTGTGCTGACAGCTCAGAACCTGGAGCCTGCTTCGGATTCTGTGTCTCCCTCTCTCTCTGCCCCTCCCCACTCATGCTCTGTCTCTTTCTGTCTCAAAAATAAATAAAAACATTAAAAAAATTTTTTTAAAACAACAAAAATGACTTTACATTCTAGACTTATCCGTCAGCAATGACCTATGTTTATATATGCATTGTAGCCTACCTATATATTTTTACATCTCATAATATCTGCATCCCATAGAATTCTGCAAATTTTAAGATATCTTTAGAAAACTATGAAGAATTCAAATTGGACTTAAAATTAATTTTATTAAAATTTTTTTTTAATGTTTGTTTATTTTTGAGAGAGAGAGAGAGACAGACAGACAGAGTTCAAGAGGGGAAGGGCCAGAGAAAGAGGGAGAAACAGAATCTGAAGTAGGCTCCAGGCTCCAAGCTGTCAGCACAGAGCCCGATTGATGCGGGGTTCGAACTCACAAACTGCGAGATCATAACCTGAGCTGAAGTCGGATGCTTAACCGACTGAGCCACCCAGGCGCCCTGGATTTAAAATTAATTTTAGCTAACCCATACCAAAAAACAACTTCTATCTCTTAATTAGTATTTTTTTTTCTATTTTTTAAAATTTTTTATTTATTTTTGATAGAGAGAGAAACAGAGTGCAAGTGGAGGAGGGGCAGAGAGAGTGGGGGAGACACAGGATGTGGAGCAGGCTCGTCTCTTGAGCTGTCTGCACAGAGCCCAACGCAGGACTCGAACTCAGACTGTGAAACCATGACCTGAACCGAAGTCGAATGCTTAATCAATTGAGCCACCTGGCACCCCATCTTAATTAGTAATTAATAATTGAGAGCAGGTTTAGAAGTTATTTTCAGTACTTAAAGAAAAATGAAAATAACAGAGCGCGTGGGTGGCATCCAACCTCATCTCAGGTCATGATCTCGCAGTTTGTGGGTGCAAGCCCTGCGTTGGGCTCTATGCTGACAGCTCAGAGCCTGGAGCCTGCTTCAGATCCTATGTCTCCCTTTCTCTCTCTGCCCCTCCCTGACTCTCACACTCTCTTTCTCTCAAAAATGAATAAACATTAAAAAAATTTTTTAAAAAATTAAAATAACAATCTTAGCACAAAAATTTAACTAATGTCAAAATAAAGTATTGTCTTACCATCAGTTTAATATTTCCTTTCTAGCGATCATTTACTAAAAATATAAAAAAGCAGTTCCAAACCACTTATAGACCTGAATCTTTTATTGATTTTGGCTAGGGCAGACCTGGTAATGGTACTCCAAAATCAGGTACTGTTGAACCAGTTTAATTGTTCTGGTTACTCAATGACTCACAATGAGCACCTGTTTTATGTATCTGAGCAGAGAGCTTTGTTATAAAAATACTAATAAAAAAAGAACTAGCCAGCTTTGGTCAATTTAAAGAATAACTATACTTTGGTTATTACTATCACTGCAGTCTCTTTCATTATACTATATATGCAAGAAATTAACTTGAGGAAGGAAAAGAAAAGTTTGTTTTCTGATACAATGGAATAGATTTCTATTTGTTAGTAAATTTCCCTTCTCTCTAAATATTCAAGTAGGTACCAGAGGATTATCTGATAGGGTTTTAGAGGGGGGGGAAAAAAAAACAAAACTTGTTTTAGATGACAAGTTGGTTTTGATACTATCCAAAGCACCTGACAACTCCTATGAACACATGGAATAAAATTTTAAAATGAAGTTTACATTAGGTTAAGCCATTAAAATTTATTTTATAGAAATAAAAGCATACCTTGGCCCAGGTTTTGGAATTTTGCCAGCTTTGAGCTCGTCAATAATTTCTTCAATATCCTTAGGTGTCAGATCCTCCTAAAAAAATAAATAAATAAAAGTCATATTAAAATTATTTCCTACTACTGAAATCTGTGTAAATTTTAAATAATAAAATAACAAATACAATTAAAACACATAGACACATATGCCCATGTGCCTAGCTATACCCTAGGTTTAACCAAAAGACGCTCAAAACAGAATGGGAAAGATTAAAGAGAAATGCCTAAACTATACTCCCATTCCCACCACCCCCCCCACCCCCTCCGGAAAACTGTTTAATTACTTAGGAAAATGTTTTATAGGACTCTGACACTGTGCTGGAGAAATCATGATTCAGTACTGCATCTCTAGTGCCCAGCCACATCGAAGTTCTTTAATATTTGTTCAATGATTAAACTTTTATAAAAATAAAACACTGCTTTCAAATTGCTTAGGGTTCAACAAATGTTCAAAACTTCAAAGCCAGGGGCGACTGGGTGGCGCAGTCGGTTAAGCGTCCGACTTCAGCCAGGTCACGATCTCGCGGTCCGTGGGTTCGAGCCCCGCGTCAGGCTCTGGGCTGATGGCTCAGAGCCTGGAGCCTGTTTCCGATTCTGTGTCTCCCTCTCTCTCTGCCCCTCCCCCGTTCATGCTCTGTCTCTCTCTGTCCCAAAAATAAATAAACGTTGAAAAAAAAAAAAACTTCAAAGCCAGAAGGAATCTTTAACTCATCTAATGATTTTATGTCCCCCAACTATTTATTATGAAAATTTGAAAACTATACATGAATACCCATATTCTTACCACCTATATTCAACAATTTTTAATTTGTCATATTTTCATTTTAATGCACATAACCTGCCCCCCCCCCCCCCGCCTGCTGTGGGTTGCACCATTTTGAGGTGTTTGGTTTTTTTTAAAGATGGCATTAAAAAAAATTTTTTTTAATGTTTATTTTGAGAGAAAGAGAGCTTGCAAGTGTGAGCAAGTGGGGGGGAGAGGCAGAAAGAGAGAGAAAGAGAGAGAAAGAAAGAAGAGAGAAAGAGAGAGAGAGAGAGAGAGGGAAAAACAGAATCCCAAGCAGACTCCAGGCTCCAAGCTGTCAGCATAGAGCCTGAAGGGGGGCTCAAACCTACAAACTGTGAGATAATGACCTAAGCCAACACCAAGAGTCTGATGCTTAACTGACTGAGCCACCCAGGCACCCTTGCGCTGCACCATTTTGAAAGCAATTGCACACATGATGGCATTTCACTCTTGATACTTCAGCAGACATCTAAGAATAAGAACATCTTCTAAATAACACAATGTCACCACACCTAACTGACAATAATTCTTTAATCAAATGTCAAGTCCATATTGAAAATCTACCCAACTATCCTCAATATGTACTTCACAGCTGTTTTTTTTCCTAAGCAGGAGCCAATGAAAGTTTATGTGACTATTTCATTTTATCCACCAGTCAAATGAGTTCCAGAAAAGTTAACTGCCCTGGGGGCACCTGGCTGGCTCAGTTGGTAGAGCCTACAGTTATTTTTTTGTTTTGTTTTGTTTATTTATTTTTGAGAGAAAGAGAGAAAGAGTGGGGGAGGGGCAGAAAGAGAGGGAGAGAGAGAATACCAAGCAGTCTCCATGCTATCAGCTTGAACCCACCAATGGTAAGATCATAACCTTAGCCAAAACCAAGAGTCAGACACTTAACCAACATAGCTACCCAAAGCATGCAGCTCTTGATCTCAGGGTCATGACTTCAAGCCCCATGTCAGGTATGCAGTCTACTTAAAATTAAAAAAAAAAAAAATAATTTATCTTGCCAAAGACCATACCACTACTAAGTGAAAGAATCTTTACCTTTTGGATAAACCCACAGGCTATTATATTTAAACTTAGAGTGCTTCACACAAAGCCTTGACTGATTCCTGCAAATCAAGATCCTCTTTATTTTAAGTAAATTACAGAAATGTGGGAGAAGGAAAAACTGTTGCCATATTTTTAAAGGACTTTAAGTTTTATTTATTTAAATAATCTATCTCCACACCCAATGTGGGGCTCAAACTCACGACTTTGAGAGCCGGAGTCACACACTCTTCTGACTGAGCCAGCCAGGCACTCCAATGACTTTTTTTTAAGTATAGGGGATAAAGAAGGTAAGAAATTTGAATCTCTGATCATTAAAATGAAGAAAATCACAATAGAGAATGAGACCACTCTAGAAATCTAAACAAATTTTATCTCCATTAAAAAATAAAATTGTAGATTTCTATTGCAGGGACTATAGCAGATTAGCTATCCTGAATGACCCACCCCCCAACTGTAACAACTAAAAATGCTAGATAAAATTAAAAAAACAAAAATTGTAAATGTCATCAATATGCTGACAAGAAAGAAATACCCAGAGCCAAAAACTCAGTGAAAACCCAGGCAGCCAAGTGGAACACTTGGCTTCAGGGTTTCACAGTCCAGAGGGGCAAGAGACAAAGCCCCAAGCCACAAGAGACATGTCAACCACACAAAGTTAAGACCCTAAAAAGCTATTCCCTCCAGGGTAAACTAGAAATTAAACTGTCTCTCAAGAAGAACTCCTAGTCTAGAACCTTACACTTTGGGTAATAGTGGAGGGTATACAGAGGAGCTTTCTTTTGCAATAGTAGAATTTCTAGGAGCAAGAGAAAACCAAGGCAAATACCTTCTTGAAGAATCCATACTCACTCAGTGCAGGACTAAAAGAATTCCCATTAAGTTTCTAAGAAGTAGGAACTAACAAAATATTATGTATGAAAACCATTAAATATAATTAGATAGCAAGCAATCTTTTAAAAAGGTAACTAGAAAATTCCACATGGAGATTAATACGGTACTTCTAAAAGACACAGGCCAAAGAAGAAATCAGAACATGTATTTTAAAATATTTAGAACTAAATAATAAAAATATTACTTATCAAAACTTGTGAGATACCATTTCTGTAAAATTTTTAAAAAGCAATATAGTATTGAACCGCCTGGGTGGCTCAGTCGGTTAAGTGTCCAACTTCGGCTCAGGTCATGATCTCACAGTTTGTGAGCTTGAGCCCCACGCTGGGCTTTGTGCTGACAGCTCAGAGCCTGGAGCCTGCTTCGGATTCCGTGTCTCCCTCTCTCTCTGCCCCTCACCTGCTTGCTCGCTCACTCTTTCTCTTTCAAAAATAAATAAAACATTTTTAAAAATTAAAAAAAAAAATAAGCAATATAGTATTACACATTAGTATGGCTGGATACATTACTCGAACAGTTTAAAAACATGTACAGGAAAAATATACACAATTTATGATACTGGTTACCTCAGAATGAAAGGGAATATAGGATTTGGGGGGCTTAGGAGTGGCTTATCTGCATCTGGAACTTATTTCTACAAATAATAATGATGAGGATAAAAATAATAGTACCTAATATTAGTGGTAAAAGGTTATGTTTTGGTGGTTATTTTCTGTATTTCTATGTAAATTATTTTTCATAATTTATAATTTTTTAAAATTTGGCATTCTCTCCTAGAGTTAAATGAAAAAATGTTTAAAAATAATATTTTTTAAGAACCTTCTAGTAGACAACAATGTGGAAGTTAAAACGGACATATTTTGTGCAAAGTTTTTCTAGTCTTTGCTTTTTTTTTAAGATGTGTTTTTTTTCATGTTTATTTATTTTGAGAAAGAGAGAGTGTGTGAGCGGGTGAGGGGCAGAAAGAAAGGGAAAGAGAGAATCCCAAGCTCTGCCTGGTGTGAGACTCATTACCTGAGCCAAAATCGAGTTGGACGCTTAACTGACTGAGCCACCCAGGCGCCTCCTCTATTCTTTGCTTTTTAATAAACTTGGAAAAAAAGAAAAAAAAAAACCCTTCTGGATAATTATGCCACCAGTTTCTTCTAAATGAATAATTCAGAAAATAATATCCACAGGATAGGAAATCAAATACTTAAAATTTAAAATATGGTATCATACAACGTTAATTTATATTAAATGGAATACTTACATAGTAGTTGTCATTTATTTGAACCATTGGTGCATTTACACAGGCCCCTAAACATTCCACCTCTATAAGAGTGAAAAGTTTATCAGGTGTCGTCTCCCCAACCTTTATTCCTAAAAATATAAATGACTGCTGTTAAGGACCAGGTTACACTTTAATAGCAATATAGCTTAATAAAACAACAACAACAAATTACAGCGGCATACAAAAAGTATTTAAGAACATTAAGTTTCTTAAAACAACTCTATATAATTATACTAGAATATGCAAGGATTTCTTTTTTTTTTTTTTATCTTTTTTATAATGTCTATTTTTGAGACAGACAGAGTATGACTGGGGGAGGTGAAGAAAGAGAGGGAGACAGAATCTGAAGCAGGAAGCGGGCTACAGGCTTCCAGCGAGCTGTTACCACAGAGCCTGATACAAGAGGGCTCAAACTCATGAACCAGGAGATCATGACCTGAGCAGATATTGGATGCTTAATTGACGGGGCCATGCAGGCGCCCCAGAACATTCAAGGATTTAAATGGACTTGTTCCTTTAAAAACAATCAAATTTCAGGGGACTCATCTCTACTGTCTGTTGTTGTTATACAGCAGAGTATCAGAATATATTATTTTCATTTTGTTTTTTTTTTTTTTTTTTTTTTTTAATTTTTTTTTTTTTTCAACATTTATTTATTTTTGGGACAGAGAGAGACAGAGTATGAACGGGGGAGGGGCAGAGAGAGAGGGAGACACAGAATCGGAAACAGGCTCCAGGCTCTGAGCCATCAGCCCAGAGCCCGACGCGGGGCTCGAACTCACGGACCGCGAGATCGTGACCTGGCTGAAGTCGGACGCTTAAACGACTGCGCCACCCAGGCGCCCCTATTATTTTCATTTTGATTGTGATAATTAACCTACCAAAATCAGTCACACTGTCAGACTGGCAAAGACTCAGAAAATTGCTAATGTCAAAGACCATTAAAACTAAAAGGAGGGGCACCTGGGTGGCTCAGTTGGTTGAGCATCCGACTTCGGCTCAAGTCATGATCTCACAGTTCCTGAGTTCGAGCCCTGCGTCGGGCTTTGTGCTGACAGCTCAGAGCCTGGAGCCTGCTTCAGATTCTGTCTCCCTCTCTCTCTGCCCCTCCCCACTCATGCTCTGTCTCTCTCTGTCTCAAAAAAAAAAACAAAAACAAAAACAAAAAAAATCTAAAAGGAAAACAGGCACTCTCATATCCTTAGGGAAGGCATTTTGGCAAAATATAGTAAAATCTGACCCAGCAATTCTACTTCTTGTAAACAACCTCAGTATATAGAATAGGACAAGTATGCAAAGATATGTATGCATGAAAGTAATTGCAGAATAACTTATAATAGAGAAATGAGGCAGACATACATATGTTATAGCCAAAATAAAGTACAAAAGACAAAGACATATTTATGTTTTTAATAATGAAAATAAGTAAAACAAAATCTAAAACTAATATACACAACTATTATCAGAATTTGTACATTAGAGGGGGCGCCTGGGTGGCTTGGTCGGTTAAGTGTCCGACTTCGGCTCAGGTCATGATCTCACGGTCCGTGAGTTCGAGCCCTGCGTCGGGCTCTGTGCTGACAGCTCAGAGCCTGGAGCCTGTTTCAGATTCTGTGTCTCCCTCTCTCTCTGCCCCTCCCCGGTCCATGCTCTGTCTCTCTCTGTCTCAAAAAAATAAATAAACGTTAAAAAAAAAGAATTTGTACGGTAGAATTTGTACATTAGAGGGTGGGATTTTGAGCAGACTTCAGCTTTCTGTGTTACATACTTCAATACAACCCAACTAAAGTAACTAAACTATTACTTTATATTCAGTAACAAGATAAAAGTATACCTCCTTTTACTTCCTTTGATTTTCAGTTATTAATGCAGCAATGGCAGTTTTGTATGGAAAAATGCCCTTTTAATTTTGTAAATGCTATCATAATAATACTTCAAGTACTTCCAAGCAGAAAATACTTCAAATTTCCCTTCCCAACACATTCTTACTATTTTCTTATCTTATTTGTTCCAAGACTCATTTGGAAGAATACAAGGACAATGCAGTCACTTTTTTATGTACCACATGCTATTATTACACAATGAGTGAAATTTAATTTTTAACAATGAAAACTTTAAACCCCCCACAAGCTTTTCCAACATGCTTAATGATTACAGGAAAAGAAGAAAACTCAACTTTGAGGCCGAGAACTAAGGAAAAATATAAAATAAGAATAAATAAAGGTGGGCAACCACAGTAAGACAAAAATTTACTGATGAAAAGTACACATCCAGTACGATGGCAAACACTGGAAAACTTAAGTAGAAATGGGTCAAATCTAGAAAGACAATTCTATTTTTCATTAAAGTTATGTGTCCCATACCAAGCTTATTCTGGATGGCCTCCAGTATGCTGTCAGAGTTTCGAAGCATGCAAGGTGTAGTAGTGCAGACCTGAATGTGATACTTTCCAACTGGCTTTCGATTATACATCGTATAAAAAGTTGCTACTTCATATACTCTCATTGGAGGTACCTGTAAAACTTCCGCAACCTAAAATATTAGGAAATTTTAAGATGGTATAATTACAATGTTTATTAATTGAACCTTAGGTATGTTGTAAAGCACATAAAGTCAATATTGCTTCAATTTGCTAAAAACACGAAAGTTCTTCTGAGGCAGAAAATACACTTGTATTTGATATTTGTGAGGTGCAAGTCCCTCAGTTGTTGCAGCCTTTACACTTAAACCACACAAAGCCCAGAAGCTAATGGTTACAGCACCTCCTCCACTTACCCCATGCCCCATCTCTGCCAAAGGATCTTCTTTTCTCTAAATGTTTCTAAGTTTTTCACTATCAAGAATTTCTACTTTGGTCATTTCAACCCTCATATTTTATAATTTTAAATTTCTAAATGTCAAAAAATTTGTTGGTCAAATCCCAATAAATTAATTATATTTTTTCAACCCTTCACCAATTTTTTCAAAAAGTCTTGATGTTACTGGTGATGTACAATGCATGCAAATGGTATGGCAACACAAAAAAGGGCAAGAATCAAAGCTCACCTATTAGCCTATCTTGATTTATATATCTACACGCTTATATACACACAAAGCTCACATACATACACATACGTTAAGTCTCCAGAAAATCTAAAACACAACTTCTACTTCTAATCAAGACACTCTTTACAAAAATCTTATGGACTAGTACTTCCCAACTCTTCACATCAAGGTATTTAGCAAATATGTATTGACACAGTGAGGTTCAGGACCAAGGGATTCATTGTCTAAGCACAACTCTCTTGGTCAGAGCAAGTCTGTTAATGAAAACAAGGTTGTTTTAGTTGTTTGCTAGGGATAGTCTACATACAGTCTGTCATGACTACCATCCTGGTTACAACTTTCCAGGTGATCTAATATCATTTAATCTATCAGGTCTTAAGATTTGCTATCTGGCATTCTTAAAAAAAAATATGCATATATCCATGTTTTGATATGAAAGAGGAGTTTGTTAAATAGCATTTCAGATGACAAATATGTTGAACTTTCTCATATTAGAAAATCTAAAGGATATGTATTCTCAAAAGACATATAATCATGGCTCACTGGTGAAAGATAAGTAGCTGTGCTAAATTTAATTTGGGGATCCTAAACCAGGTATGTACCTCTGAAACTGGGAGCTCTCTCAAAACACACATGCTAGAGCCTGAAAATACACAGTGTTCCTGGAACCCTACCACTGATGCTAACTTGAAAGAGCTCCCCTGGGAAGACTGCTGTGCATCTCCCTACACTCTAGTGATGGTTAAAGACTAACATGTGAGCTTCTGGATTTTGTTTTGGTTGTAAGATTGGGCTTTTTCTTTGGGGGCTAGGGGGTAAGAGAGTAAAGAAACAACAATATTAAAAGTCTCAAATGTAAAATGGAATTTGATTCTATCCTCTGTACACTTTCCTGCCTCTCACACATACACATTCAATTCTAAATAGAACAGGACAATATTTGTGACATGTTCTCACATTAGTTCTCATTTATTTTACTCTGCTAAGCTTGCCATTCAGCAAGACTTCCAACACAACTCCTATTATTAAAAATGTGAATTTTGGGGGTGCCTGGAAGGCTCAGTTGGTAGAACATGCAAGTCTTGATCTCAGGGTGGTTAAGTTTGAGCCCCACAGTGATGTAGAGATTACTTGAAAAAACATAATCTTTAACAATGTGAATTTTTGCAAAAAAAAAAAGCATCATCTATGGTTAGAAACACACCTAAATCATTATTTAGAATGTTGGCTATAATACAAAACAGTGCTAAGTAATTTAAAAAATACCCAAAGAGGCATGTGATTTATTGGGGAAAAAACCCACCTGACTATATTTTACCAAGTACAGTACCAACCAAACTTGCTTTGTAACATTTTTCATAGTCAAAAAAACCAAAAAAATATAAAACTAAAGGCCCATAACCATGTTAGAGTACTGTACAAAGCAAATAAGCGATATGAACTGAATCTAAAATTTGTATATGGGATTCCAACAAATCACTGAAGACATTCCTGTTCTCTAAGAAAGATGATAATGGTCTATTCTAATAGACCAAATAAAATTTAGAAGGTGAAAAGAGGAATGAAATATAGCAGAATCTCTGCCAATACTCAGTCAAGCAGAAAATGCAATGAACTGGAAATGTTCAGTCCCAACTCTATCACTTAGGAATCATAACATAATAATTTAAAGAGATCTACCCTAGTTCAAAATCTTCACTGTACATAAGGAAGTAAGTCTACAGAAAAGTCAGATCTCTTAGCTCGAAGTCAAATATACTTTCCATTATATTACACTGGCTTATTATTTGTGAGATTCTCGTAAGAATCAAATAATATATGATTTTGTATGGTACTTCATAAACTATACACTGTAGCATAATACCACAAAAATTTAATTAATACAATGTAAGTGTAAAATGTGGATAACTGTTGAAACAATTCCTCAGAAAAAAATTAATCTTAAAATATGTATGAACAGATTAACTTCCTTTAAATGGGTCACCCATAGCATTTTTGTAAGTTGCTGGTTATTAAGCATAGGGTGCCATCAAGTGTCATAAATACGATGTCATAAACACTGATATAAATCTTTATTAAAGCCTACAGCCAAAGATAAAAACTAATAAAAAGATTCATATTAGGTATGAAAGATCAGATCTTTTTCTCTATAATTTTAGTGTTTAATACATTAATTTTCAGAATACCTTAAGAGCAAATTATACACATGTGGGATCTTTTTATCTTTATTATGGTCATTTAAGAGAAAAAAGAGAAAGCTACTGTGACTATAATGCCTCTACTATTTCTTACAAGGATATAAAGCTCTCCATGTTATTAAGAGAACCAACAAAACCACAAATTTGAGGAAACAAATTATTAAAAAGGCTTCAAACTCCTAGATTCTGACACTAATAATCATCAGAGGAATTTCTACATAAGGAAGAAATTCTTACACAGTCTCTTCTCTTTTCAAACTAAGGCAAAAATGAATTCGGTACCTTGTTCATGGCAGAGATGGGCAGCCATCCATTCTGTCTTTGGGCTAAATCCAGGACTGGAAGCACAGCTGCTGCTTTATGTCCTTCTGGATAGTTTCCTACAATTGCCTCTATCCTCTGTATCAAAGAAAAAGCACCTGTTTTCATACATTTGGAAGATACTAAATATTTTGTAAATTAATCGTAATGTTAATTTTGTCATACCTTATAGTTTTCTGGTGTGAAATCAAATGGAGTATCTGGGTTATTCTCAGGAGTATCTCTGTGCTATACAAAGGGAAAAAAAGTTTTTCAAAATTATCAAAATTACCTCAAAAGTGTTAACAGCTTTATTACTATACTACTACTGATCATTTAATCTCTTCACTTTAGTGGCATCTGGGTTGGTCAGTCAGTTAAGTGACTCTTGATTTCGGCTCAGGTCATGATCTCACAGCTCATGCGTTCAAGCCCCGCATTGGGCTTTGCACTGACTGTGCAGAGCCTGCTTGGGATTCTCTCTCTCTGCCCCTCCCTGATGCTCCCTCTCTCAAAAACAACAACAAAAAAACCAAAACAAAACAAAAAAACAACAACAAAAAAACCTTTAATCTCTTTGCTTTAATTCCACTATAACATATATCAATCTATCCTTGCATCAAAAAGAATGGCTAATTATTAAATACACATTTGAGGAGTATGATTAACAAAAGTAATGTTAACAGAATTTAAGAGAACTAGCTTTAGAACCAAAATCAAAAAAAAAAAAAAAAATAACAAAAAACAAGTGTTATCCAACTTGATTAGAGAATATACTCTTTTTAAGTTGACTTATTTATTTTGAGAAAGAGAGAGAGAATGAATCCCACGCAGGCTCCACACTGTCAGTGCAGAGCCCAATGTGGGGCTTGAACTCACAAACTATGAGATCATGACCAGAGCTGAAACCAAGAGTTGTGCATTCAACTGACTGAGCCACCTAGGCAACCCGAGAATAGAATCTTCTAATATAATTACCAAAACAAACAAAGTGCTGGAACGCTTATAAAATTAAGACACAAAATTCTTAGTGTGAACATAACTTGCATTGTTCCAAAAGAATTTATCAGATTATCAAAAGGACCCACTACTTCAGGGAAGGTACAAAAGCACCATCTCTTCCCCACATAACAGAAACTAGCCAATGGCAAGCAGCTTTATTTCTTCTCCGTAAAAAGAGCAGGCCCTCTTCAAAAACTGACAAGAAACGGCATGTCAACAGGAAATCAAATGAGTCACACTGAGATTAACACTTACATCAATTAATGTTTAGTATGTACAGTGAACAAAGAACTGTATCCCTTATGCTAACTCTCAAAGTTCTGCTTTTTTAAGGATATAAAAGAAGAAAGAAAATGGAAACTTTGGACAATGATCTCAAATATGTGGCAAATTTTATGTTTCTAGACAAACAAAATATAAAGCAGGAATCAACTCAATGGTATGGCTAACTCACTTACTAGGATTCAACCTGGAAATAACTCAGTTAATAAAACTGTACCACTAACTCAAAATCATCCTATAAATCCACCAAATTGCCTTTAAACAACACAAAATTAATCCCTGAAAATCATGCCTTGTCACAGAAAGGAGAAACGTCTCTCTTTTACTTGTACAACTAAGCTGGGGAGTTCACTGGCCTCTACCTGGAGTTAAACCCTGTAAAGCAAAAATATAAAGGCAACCACTAATGTATTCACTGTATTACTAAAGTCCGTGAGTTTCAAACTAGAACCACTTTGAGATTCCCCAAGTTGCAGCCATACAATCTTTATTCAGCCACTATGACTGATTTTTAAGAACCCAAAGTGAGACTAGAAATCTTGTTAGGGCTCATAGTAATTTCATCAAAAAATAATCTACATTCTTATTCCCAGAGTTGCCCTGGTGTCAATTTAAACTTGAGAGGTTCAACTGCAATCACACAACTTTTGAGATGTAATGAATTCAATTAGCTATATTTAAATCACCACCTTGGCCAGCATATACCAAAGACACTGGTGTTTAAGATACTTCTGATTATCACAATAGATTTACCCAAATTTCCAAAAGTCTTTCCATTCTGAAGAAATCAGAGTAATTACTTACAACAAATAAGGCTCCTCCAGCTCCATTTTGCACAGCTGTCTTATGTAAATTCCTTATATGTCTTCCCTAAAATTTCAAGAAAGTTTCGTAAGTCATAAGCCTTAATAAATTTTCAGGAGTAAATACTTAAGATCCATAATTAAAAATAGAATCAACTTATATAAGTAAAAGATCTTAGGAGATATGGCCTACTGTGCTACACCCTGCCTATCTCTATCTCAGAAGTACAAGGAAACAGAGATCCAAGGAAAGGTTATTAACTTGCCTAAGGTCACACATGCGTCCATGGAAGAACTAGGTCCACAACCCGTATCTCTTGGAGTCATGTATCCTTTCTACTGGACTCTTTTTGGCATGCATTGAGAAAGTTAGTGTTCCATTAACTTACAGCCTTTCACTTTTGTCTGAATCAAGTTGGGTGCCAGCTTTCATTTACTGTGGGCTTTCATAAACATGTTTTCATTCTGTACAAATGAGTCATATACTATGCACAAATGAGTCAAGTGTGTCCCCCTTTTTCGATTCTTTGCTGAATTAGTTTACAAACTCTAGCCATAAAGTTTCAGAGAGCTGCTTATGATGCTATGCAGTGACCACAGTCAATTGTTTTAGAAGAAATCCATTTGATTACTTTCTGTTGCATTTCATTTCTCTTTGCCCAATTGCTCCCCACAACACCCCTACCCTCCCCACAGCCACCAAAAGCAATTCAACAACTATTCAGGAATCCTCTGATTTCTGAGTTCTACTTATCACAAAGATGGTAGAACACTGGATTAAATCAAGCATGGAACTAGCGAAGAGTTGAACAATTCAAAGAAAGCAAATACAAAAGAAGTAAAAGCAGTGATGTATAACACAATCATGTATTTAAACTATCCTAGGTCCAAATACTGAAGATGAAGAAATGTTTATGTAAATACTTGTTTAATTAACAAAAGATCCAAGTACAGAATGTGAGACATAGGTATAAAATATAGGGGTAAATACCAGTTTCAGGGTAATGGGAGAAGGGGAGAATTTGATTGGCTAAATGGTATACAAGGGGGCTTCAACTCTTGTTTTTGTTTTCTTTCTTAGACAGTAAATGGATACACAGTGTTTATTCTTTTTTGTGTCTTAAACACATACAACTTGAAAAAAAAAAATCAAGGAGATAGTTTAGGTTCTTATACTTTTATTCAAATTCTCCTCAACTGCTCCAGGGTCAACCTGTAAATTACACACAAGGTTATGCTTATATCCCTAATTTGCCTGTCCATAAAACTGAGATAGACAGATAAACATAAAACCAAGGTCACATTCCCAAGCAATACTATTAAAAACAACATCAACATAAGGCTTTAAAAAATTAACTGAAACTAAAGTTTAGGAAATAGAACCTGCCGTCACTTTAGCTGAGATTTTTTTAAATCAAAGAACAATTTTTACAGAGTAACATTAGTGAATTACTTAACTAAATTTGGAGGGAAAACAAAGGATTTCATAATAAAGTAAGGAAGGATTAAGAGAATGGAGGGGCACCTGGGTGGCTCAGTTAGTTAAGCCACCAACCCTCGACTCTTGATTTCAGCTCAGGTCATGATCTCACAGTCCTGAGGGTTCTGAAATGGAGTAGGCTCTGAGCTGGGTGTGCAGCCTGCTTAAGATTCTCTCCCTCTCTCCCCCTGTCCTTCCCCCACTTGTGTTCTCTCTCAAAAAAAAATAAATAAATTTAAAAAAATTTTAAAAATGCTTAAGAGAATGGAAAGCATCCAGTCCCCTCTTTTCCTAACTTCCGAACTATTTTACTGTCTCTTTACCCACTCCCTCAGGGTAGGTTGTCCTCAGGGCTCAGCTCTGTCCTAGGTTCTGTTCTCCATAGATCTTTTGCCCCTGAAGAGCTTATTTATTCTCATCTATGAACTCCATGCTGATGATTCTTGAATCATTCTTGGCAAAAAATTAACAGCCTGAAGAGATCATAAACACACATAAACCAATGAGAAAAATGAGTATACATGAACAGAAATGTCAACATAATTTTAATGAACTAGTAATCTAAAACATGCATTTTTAAATGAGAGAATATTTGCAGCTATCAAGTTAGCAATGATTTTTTTTCAAAGATAACAATTCTGTTGAGCACATGGAGGAATGGGCATGCTTATACATTAGGTAAAAATTGGTAACAGTCTTTTAGGAGAACAAATTGACATAGTATATGGACAGACTAAAGAAAGTTTCCATCTTTTAACTTAGTAATTCTACTTTTAGAATTTTATCCTAAAAAATAGTATAAAATGAGGATAAAAGTTTATAGAGAAATATATTCTCTGTATTGTTACAGGAAAATACAAACGCCAAAAAGGCCAACATAGAGATCTTTTAAATAAATATTAATAATTCCAACAAAAATATTATTTAAAAAAATTTGTTTCCTATTTGAGAGAATGCACACGTGAGCATGAGCAGGGGAGAGGGTCAGAGAGAGAGAGAGAGAGAGAGAGAGAGAGACAGACACAGAGAGACAGAGAGAGACTATCCCAAGCAGGCTCCATGCTCAGCACAGAGGCCAACGCTGGGGGGCGGGGGGAGGAGGGGGTATCATGACCTGAGCCAAATCAAGACACTCAACCTACTAAGCCACCCAGGTGCCCCCCCAAAATCATATTATGTTGCTACCAAAAATCATATTTCCTAAAAATAATGACACTGAAAGATGTATTTGTGCCACAATCGTAACTAGAAAACATCAGAGTTAAATGAAATAAAAAAGCATAAACTACCATCCCAATTATATTCAATATAGACACTAAAAGACTGGAAGGCCATAACAATTTAAAGTGCTTATCTGTCATTATTATAACAAGATTATAAGAAACTCTTACTTTCATATTCTATTTTTTATATTTTTCTCCATTTTCCATGCTTCCTATTCAGTATGGATTGACAAACAAAATATCTTACTAAAAACATTCATCAAGTATAAAATGAAACTTAACACCTCTACCGTTAATCCTATTTATCTTTCCAACTTCCCTATATATTACCAAATTAAACACCACCAATCTCTAAGTTAAAATAGCTTCAGTTTGGGGTCAATATTTGATCCCTTCCTCATTATTCCAGGATCTGCCACACAACTTTACTTAAAATGAATAATACAGGGGAAAAAAAAGAAAAGAAAAATGCAGAGATAATCTTGAAAATCAGTCTGGTCTCTGGGGCTATGTAGCTACATACTGGAAAATCTGGGGCTATGTAGCTATATATTGGAAAATCTATTTTGAGGCACTGTCTGGCTGACCTGTAATTCTGGATTTGCACATGAGTTTATACACAAACACACACACAGACACTTCTACCCAAAATTACGTGTTTTAAAGTCCAAATCATTGAAAGCAGACTACTGATTGAGGTCCGGAAAAAAGGAGCTACTTTAAAGAAAAAAACCACTGGAGTTTCAGATTAAAAAGAAATTTTTTTTTAGGGGCGCCTGGGTGGCTCAGTTGGTTAAGCGTCTGACTTTGGCTCAGGTCATGATCTCACGGTTCATGAGTTCAAGCCCCGTGTCGGGCTCTGTGCTGACAGCTTGGAGCCTGGAGCCTGCTTCAGATTCTGTGTCTCCCTCTCTCTCTGTTCCTCTCCCACTTGCACTCTCTCTCTCTCTCAAAAATAAATAAAGATTAAAAAACATTTTTTTAAATTTTTTTAAATTTGGGTTTAAATCACCACTCTGCCACTTACTAACATGTGACTTTACACAAATCGCTTAATATTTTTAAGCCTCAATTTCTGCACCTATATAAAACAGGAATGTTTTGAGGTTCAAATAATAGTTTCTCTGAAAGCACTATATGACCTCTTAAAGCATTATCACATCTGCTTAGCTGATATGGGGATAAAACATTTAATAAGTGAGGAATGGAAGATTTAAATACAACTGCATTTTAAGAACTAAACAGATTTTAAAATTGCACTTGGTTAGCTGACTCTAACTCAAGAGGCACTGTCACAAAAGGACAGATTACTGAGAGCTTCCTGAATATCCACATAATTATTTTTATTATCTATAGCCACATAAGACTACCAATTTTTCTAGTGAAAATATAAATGCTTAAAAAATACTATCTCCTCCCTCATGACTGAAATTAATATAAAAATCTTTTTTTTTTCCTAAGTGGAAGGAGGAAGAAGCAGTAGTACTGGTAGACAATTTTTCATGGGTGTGGGTTTCTGCACATCTCTGCACATGAGCAGAGGCACTAGCCATTAACAGCTTTCGTTCCACGCTATCTTTTCAAGGATTTTTGTAGAGAATATCTCCCTCTTGGGCAAAGGTTGGGCAAGTGCTCTTGTAACTGCGGTTGGGTTCCTCAGTTGTGAGGTACAGCATTCGCCCAGGCTGCTCCATGTCACTCCCATGGGATGTGAGGGTGAAGGAAAACCAATTCTAACACGAAGCTTCTGCTGGCTGCTATGCCGAGGATTAAAGTCCTCTGTCTCTGACCCAAGAGTCTCAGTCAGATCCATTAAACTGAGGCAGGTTAACTTGTTAGCTAGCAAATACGGTAAAATCTCAAGAGCCTTCACAGTTCTTGACAAGAAAAATCAAAATATACAAATATGCCAGTCTGCATGTCCCACTAATTTTTCAAAATATAGAAAATATTATAAAAGAGAGAATGAATACAGTGGTATTACAAAAGAAACCAGTAACAGTGGCTGTCTCTGAAGAGGGGGATCAAGGATGTGGAGTAGGGAAGGAAATTTACTCTTTAATATACACAATGTATTTTATACATTCACTATATCCTTGTACCTCTATTCTTTAATATACATTTTATACTATAATATATATATCCTTGCATACCATTTGAATTTTTTGCCATGTATATATTTCATATTTTTCATATTTTCATATACATTTCAACTTTTAAAAATGAATAAAGTCTTTAGTCCTTTTTTCTCTCTTACTTTCACCACTCTATTTCAGACATTATTTCAGGTCTGTGCATTACTCTAAGAGCTTTCTAGCTGACTCTTCCCCTAATCAACCTGCTTAATGTCATCAAACTGATCGTTAAAATACCACTTCCTTATGGTGGTCAGGATATGAAAAAAGGACAAATACAAACAGGAAGTATCAATTCCATTGTTTCTAAAAGCCACATTTTCCACATTCTAACATCTCAGGAATTGGGATCATCACTGGTACTTAATATTCTATAAATATACCACATACAGAGAGACAATAGCCAACTGGTTAAAAGCCCAACTCCACCGCCACTTTCCTCTTCTGTAAAAAGGGAATAACAGTACATACTTCATAGGATTATTGTAATGATTAAAAGAGATAATCCATGCCAAGTGCTTAATATGCTGCCTACATATAGTAAGTACTATATTAGTGTTACCTATCGTTAGCTATTTTTATAGTAGTACTATATGTCAGGCACTAAGCTTTTTTACACATTTAATTCTTACAACTTTCATGCAAGATGGGTATTATTTCAAGAAAATACAGATTTAAATGAGTTATGAAAACTTCTCATAACTAATTATTGGTAGAACAAGCATTAAATCTTAGGTCTAATGCCTACAAGGTTATGGCCTTATTATCAGCCACTTGAATGGAACTATTTGATGAAATCAGAGCTCTAGAAGAACAGAGTAAATCTAGGAAATCAAAGAGTTTAAGAAAACCAGGAATGCATCCATACACAGGGAGACAGATTAGAAATGAAAAGACCTGCCTCCTCCATTGGCTCACCACGTTCCCATTTAGAGACTGAGGGATATATGTATGTCCTTTATTTAAAACAAGCTATTTACTGTTTTTTTAAAAGCCTTTTTTGAAAAAAACAGTTCTGTTCCTATAAAAAACCTAAATATGTGTGTGTGTGTGCATTAGCATAGCATTTGAGCAACTTAATTTCGATGTCTGAAGCCAACTTCAAGGTAGTAGAAAAAAGGCTCAGATAATTTGTTTATAAAACAATAAACCAAGTGAAATAGGGTAAATTGATAAATATTAGCCCTTATCAAGTTAGCAAGTGGCCATTTTCAAAGCTACCCTGTTTTTTGAGATGTTTAAAAGCTTCATCTATTTTATATTCATTATAACATCCACATCAGACACTTGGCAATAAAGGAATAAATAAGATATGAAAAGTCTGAATTAACATCTTTGCACTAGTTAATAAACCATTTGATTTTAGTTTCACCTTGGAATGAAGAGGTATTCCAGGACCCATTATCGGTCTTAAAACTAGACTTAGCTAGGCTGGACTGATTTGAAGAGTAAGCAGAGATTCCCCCCTTAGAGTCTACTCTTTTCACCAGACTAGAGTCTGGCTTCTCATTGAACTCTGAAGTATCTATGCTTCAATGAATTCCATTTGAATACAGTGAACACCAGTTGAAAATTTAAGTAACTTTTTTTAAAATAGACAAGAACATAATTTGACATATAGCTCAGAATTAATAGTGGGCTTCGATTCTAGCTTATTCTTTTTTCAGAGTGTTGAAACACTTCTGAAGAAGGAACAGAGAGGATTTACAGCAAATAGTGGCAGTGTTTTCTTTGAATTCAACTCAAGTGGCTTTGTGTTAAGTATACTTCAACACACCTTTTTTCACTGACTCCTCAAAAATCTATGGTTAGTTATTATTATTTCCATTTTACTTTTAAAGAAACTTAGGCTCAGAAACCGTAACCTGCCTTATACTACACAATTAGTGACAGAGACGGAGTTTGAGCCCAAGCCTTTTGGATTTAAGTCCTCAGCTTGATTAGCCCTTCCCTTTTTAATCACTATTTGTATTACCAATACCAGTAGCTCAAAATGACGATAATTTAAATTTGACACTCTTCCACCCACTCCCCAAGAACAGAATCTTTCATGGGCCCTACATTTGTCTTTTTAGTTTCTCCTGTTGCTCAAACATTAACAGTATCCACTCTGTTCACTTTTCAGTTCTATCAGACATTTGCACTTTAAAAGGCCACATCCAGCCAGAGGAACTTAATAAAGGACAAGGAAGCTGCAAGACAAAACTGACAGAATCAGTAACCTAATTAGTTAGAAAGACAGGACTAAGGTCAGGCAATAGAAAAAATGTTTTCCTTTATTAGCAACCAATTCAGGCAAGGAATATACGTTTCACACTACCCTGAATATTTAGATTAAATCCACAATATATGTGTGCACCAGCAAGGCGGGGGGGGGGGGGGGGGGGGGGGAGGGTCACAACTCACATGTGAAACATCTGGTAAAGGGAAAGTGATATTGGCTCCCAATGTACTTTCTTCCCATTGTTCACCGATTATCTACTCACCTATTACCTACAGCCTCCCTCACTGCCAGCTTAAGCAAAAGCCATTTCTTTCAGCTGTCTAGAGCAAAGACATGCAGAGAAAACAAAAAGCTCCCAAGAGCTTTATGTATAATATACTCAGAATAGGTATTCCCTACATTTTAAAGTTTTCAATCCATTTGGGTTTAATAAAGTAGATGATGGATGAGCTAATAGTAACTGTGAAATCTATTTCAAGGATAGTGATAATAAATACAAGTGCTAACTCTGCATCAAATACGTGCTACAAACTTTACAAATGCTGTAACTCATTTACTTCTCCCAGCAACCCCTACCATATAGGTATTATTATCATCCCCAGTTTTACAGATGTGGAAACTAAGGTGCAAAGAACAAAAGAAAAAACTTTTCCTAGATCACACAGCTAAATAAATGAAAAGCCAAACATAAGTTTTCCTGACTACTAAAATTAAGTTTTGTTAATATTTTCAACTATACACGGGAGGGCTCTTACAAATGTCTTCCAAATAAAATTCCATCAATAATTTAAAAATGTTAATTCAGATTAAAGAAATCGGATTTTTCTAGCACTGTATAAGAGAATTAACAAGCAAAATTTGGCCAAATTATGTAACAGAAAAGCTACCCAAAAAGCCCAGGTATTACAGGAGCATTACAGATTAAGATAACCATATCAACAGCAACAATACTGTCTATCCTGACCATAAATTAAACAAAGCACTCTTTAAACATGTAAAATCCAATGTGGATATAAGCAACACTCAAATATTCTAACAATAGGGATACTTCCTAGAAATGAAATGTCCAAGTATCATTTTAGCCAGCAGACCTAGGTTCAGTCACACCTTTGCCAATTCTAGTATGGTAACCTTGGGCAAGTCACTCTACCTCTCCATAACTAAGTGTGCTTACCTATAAAATCACAGCAATACCTATCTTAAACTGTTAAAGATGAAATGAGATGAAATATTTAGCAAAGTATCATTGTAAGTACTCGTGTACTGGCCACTATCATTATTATCATTATTATTATTACTGGAACTTTAATTAAACAGTAACACTCCCAATTTCCCATTATCTTTTCCTCTTGTGCTCCATTAAAATGAAGGAAATAAAATGGCCAAGCTATAGGCCTCAATAATTACAAAAACAAATAAGACCCTAAATAATTACAAGTTGACTGTAGGAGCAAACATTCATTTTCAAAAGGTTAAGTGATTTGAAGAGCTTTTGGCCTAAAGAATTAACTGATAAGGGGTGCCTAGGTGGCTCAGTCGGTTAAGCGTACAACTCTTGATTTCGGCTCAGGTCATGATCTCAATGGTTTGCAAGTTAGGGGCCCCTGTCCAGCTTTGTGCGGACAGCTCAGACCTGCTTGGGATTCTCTCTCTCCCCCTCTCTCTGCCCTCTCTCCTTCTCTCTCTCAAAATAAATAAATAAACATTAAAAAAAAAGAATTGGTAAAACCTAAGCATAATTTTTTTGTTGTTGTTTAATTTGAAAAACAAACATGAACAAATGCTCTGTAAATATAAGTTGTCTTATTTTCTAGTCTTAGGGACTAATACTCAGACAAGCATATATTGTTTAAAATTTAGTAAACCTGGGGCGCCTGGGTGGCGCAGTCGGTTAAGCGTCCGACTTCAGCCAGGTCACGATCTCGCGGTCCGTGAGTTCGAGCCCTGCGTCAGGCTCTGGGCTGATGGCTCAGAGCCTGGAGCCTGTTTCCGATTCTGTGCCTCCCTCTCTCTCTGCCCCTCCCCCGTTCATGCTCTGTCTCTCTCTGTCCCACAAATAAATAAAAAAAACGTTGAAAAAAAAATTAAAAAAAAAAAATTTAGTAAACCTATGACCGGGTGGAGCTCAAGGATGTGTTTTTTTTTTTTTTTTAACTTTTATTTATTTTGAGAGAGCAAGTGCATGCATGAGAACAGTGGAGGGGCAGAGAGAGGGGCAGACAGAGTCCCAAGCAGACTCCACACAGGGCTCCATCTCATGACCATGAGATCTTGACCTGAACCAATGATGGATACTCAACCAACTGAGCTACCCAGGTGCCCCCAAAGTAGGTGTATTTATTTATTTTAGAGAAAGAGATTGAGAGCAAGCAGAAGAGCAGAGAGAGACAGAGAGGGAGACAGAATCTCAAGCAGGCTCCACACTGTCAGCACAGAGCCCAATATGGGGCTCCAATTCTTGAACCTTGAGATCATGACCTGAGCCGAAATCAAGTTGGACGCTTAACTGACTGAGCATGCAGGTGCCACAAGTATGTGTATTTTTAAAGCATCATAGACGATTCTTTTTTTTTTTTAATTTTTTTAACGTTTATTTATTTTTGAGACAGAGACAGAGCATAGAGACGATTCTTTTAATCAAGTTTGGGATTTACTGCTTTAGAGTATATGGCATCTATATCCTAACATGCAGATGATGGATTTTCTGAATGGTCTTCAAAATTTAAGGATGCCAAGAACAAGAAATGCTAGGCTATCTTTTCCAACCCAGAATCTCTGGAAGTACTGAGGGATATTAAGGAATATTTTAGTCAGTGATGATAAGGAACTATCATGGTATCTCCTTAGGAACAAAATTGCACCCATCATGACCAAAGTTAACCTCTTCTTCTTATCCCCTCCGCTCTCTTCCTTTAAATACAGTGAAATCACTTCCCTGGTTTCTGATCACACTGACAAACTATTCTACTATTATAGCATCTATAAAACTTAAATCTTCACCAAACACGCCAATTTCCCTTGGTAAATTTGAGCAACTTAAGAAAAATAAATTTAAAAGAAGAAACAAAAAATAGGACTTGCAAACAAACCCAGTTCAGGCTCCTACTACTGTGTAATTTGGGGCATATTTGTCTGGGAATCATCAGCTGTCTCATGTACAAAATGGGATAACACCCAGAAAAGTATCCCACGTATAAGGCATTTTCCCTCTCCACCAACAAGGCAAAGAAAAAAGTGTGTTTAAATGTTAAATCTTTAGTGCTTGTTGAATGAAAAAAATCTCCTGCAACCAATTTATAACAGGTTTCCTGATGTGACTCAAAAAGTAGTGGGTGAGTCAAGGTTTCTCAATGGAAAACCAGACTGACATGGTCAATGAACCTATTATTTATTACCCAATGTACTGAGCTGTTATTAAACAGTATGCAAAGAGAAGGGAAGTACAGCTATTTATATCTTTGAAATGGAGACTGAGTTTACATCTCCAATATAAAAGATCTGAATTTGTAGTATGCAGTAGCGGTCTATTAAACCTCACTGAATAAACAAAAATTTTGCCTATTTTCTCTTTCCCCTGAAGTGTTTAAGGCCATGGCAGGCAGAGTAATAGTGCCCCCCAAATACCCAGTTCCTAATCCTGGAAAGCTGTGAATGTATTAGTATGCATAGCAAGAGAGAAATATGGTTGCAGATGGAATTAAGATTACTAATTAGTTGACCTTAAAATAGGGAGATTCCTATTCTGGATTATCAGGGCCCTTTAAATGTGAAAGAGGGAACAAAGTTAGAGAAGGATATGTCACAAATGATGGAAGCAGGGTCAGTGATGCAACAGCTTAACCTGCCTTTGCTGGCTTTGAAGATGGAAGAAAGGAGCCATGAGCCAACAAATAAGGGCAGCTTTTTCTAGGAGCTAGAAAAGTCAAAATAATGGCTTGTCCCCTACAGTATTCCAATAGCTCTGCCAACACCTTGATTTTAGCCCAGTGAGATCCATGTCAAACTTTTAATTTACACAATCATAAGACAATAAATCTGTGTTATGTCACTAAGTTTATGGTAATTTGTAATAGTAGCAATAAAAACACTAATACAAATGCCTTTTTTGTTGTTGTTAAAGAACTCCTTTAGAGTCCTTGAGTCAAAATGGAGATACCCTGGGACACTGCAAAATCAGGTTTAATCATCTCTAATGAAATGAGAAAACAGTCCATTCTACAAAACTTAAAGTTTAGAAAGAAAAATGCCACTAGTAGAAGGAGGTTCTACTTCTAGAGTGGCTGAGTAGATATTATCAGGCCAAACCACTAACAACTATAAACACTGGGCAAATAATTTTTAAAAAACCAAAACACTTTCTGAAGGCACTGGAAAACAACCAAATGCAGGAAGACACCAAAGGGAGTCTATACTTAGAAGAAGCCAATGAAGGTTTTTTTGCTTTACACTCTATATCTTTTAGCCTAAAAGCAGGCCCACAGGCCTGTGCTGGGCAACTAAAACCAAAAGAGAAAACCTGCAGTCTTAATGACTTGAAGAACCACGGAACAGTATGGGACAACAGGCATGGGAAAGTGCGAAATCCCAGAAAAGTAAGCCAGAGAGAAGCCCCAAATTCCGTTGGCTGACCCCAAGGCCTGCATGCACATGGGGCCAACTCCAGGCAGCCCAGCTAAAAGAACTGAACCAGTATTTGAGGTGCTGCCTACAAGGGAGCTGGATTATAGTTCAAGTTCAATTGAGTTAACAGCCTGCACAACAAACACTTATGGAGAAATTAGAAAAATTGAGAGTCTCTATGATTTATTGTTCACAATGTCCAGGATACAATTCAAAATTACTCAACAGCCCATTTTTAAAAGAGAAGGCAGTAAATGGAGATTACCACACAACAATTTCAAAACTGCTACACCCATGTTTGAAAAAAAAACACTTCAATGAACAAAAAAATCGAATAGACACTATAAAAAAGAACCAAATGAAAATTCTGAAATTGAAAAAAAATTTCTAAAACTGAAAATACAATCCTTCAAAATGCCACTCACTCCTACTGAAGTGGTGGCTTGGAAATGAAGCAGCAATGAGCTGCAAAGTGGTGTCAACAACTCAAAAGCCATGGAAAATTACTGAAGAGAATAAGCCTATTCTATTTACTCCATAATTCACACTTTTTAAGGAATTCTTGATAATCAAAGTGTTACTGTACTTTTCACAGAAGACTTCAAGAGATTAAGAAATATGGTTCATGGTCACACAACTATGGTCTTGTAGGCACTTCTAGACAGTACTAAGTTATGGGTATTTTTAAATCAATGATGAACTCAAGTCTGTGGCTGAAAAAATTAATGCAGCAGAAATTGTAACAGAATAAGCAATTTCTTTGAAAATGTAAAGGGTTCCCTTAATGGTTTCTTATTTAAGAAACAAACTTTATTAAAAGGCACCTCTTTACTCACACACATTTCCTAGGTCATTCTGATATTACACTATTTGGAAAAGGACCTGGTTATGTAAGTTATAGAACATCCTCACAATGGAATGCTATGCAGCATTAAAAATGACAGTATAGGGGTGCCTGGGTGGCTTGGTCGGTTAAGCGTCCGACTTCGGCTCAGGTCAGGATCTCACGGGCGTGAGTTCGAGCCCCGCGTTGGGCTGTGTGCTGACAGCTCGGAGCCTGGAGCCTGTTTCGGATTCTGTGTCTCCCTCTCTCTCTGCTCCTCCCCTGTTCATGCTCTGTCTCTCTCTGTCTCAAAAATAAACAAACATTAAAAAAAAAATGACAGTATAGAAATGTCTACTGGTAAGGAAAGTGGATCAACAATGTTTTTATGGGAAAAAAACAGGCTACATAACAATGTGAACAATACCATCAATTTTTACTGTAAGGTCTCTCAATTCTAGACACAAAAATGTTCACGTTTTGGTTATTTCCAGGTTGATGAGACTATGGGTAATTTTTATTTTTTGAGCTTATTCTGTTTGCTGTTCCCAAAATCATGTTTTCCCTACAATGTATTACTTGTGTAATGAAATCAAACATAAATCAAATCATCAGGCTATACACCTTAAACTTACACAGAGATGTGTCAATTATTGCTCAGTAAAACTGGGGAAAAAAAGAAAAACTTACTGATTCATCAAGTCAACAAATATTTATTGTGCACATACTACATGCCGGGTAATATTTGTACAAATAAAAAAACTGTTGCAGAAACATAAAATTTGATTGAAATTTCTTCCACTACCTGAAGATATTCTTCAATTTTCACCTATAGCCCTTTCCCTCAAAACCTGGAGAAAATCTGGGGCGCCTGGGTGGCGCAGTCGGTTAAGCGTCCGACTTCAGCCAGGTCACGATCTCGCGGTCCGTGAGTTCGAGCCCCGCGTCAGGCTCCGGGCTGATGGCTCAGAGCCTGGAGCCTGTTTCCGATTCTGTGTCTCCCTCTCTCTCTGCCCCTCCCCCGTTCATGCTCTGTCTCTCTCTGTCCCAAAAATAAATAAACGTTGAAAAAAAAAAAAAAATTTAAAACCTGGAGAAAATCTATCTGTACTCTTAATTCTAGCCTTTCTACTAGTAGACAAGGTCTACTTCATCACCTCTCGCCTGGGGTTCTGCAAGAGCCTGTTTATCTATTTCATCTCCCTGCCTCTGGCTCCTGGCAAATGTATTCCCTCACTCCATCCAGTCATCTATCCAATACGGGGAAACCTGGCCATGACCCTCTGCTTCTCTAAAATCCTTCACTGACTCCACACTGCTTCTAACATAAAGCCAAATTCTACGGCACGGCATGCAAGGAGCTCCAACACCTGGGCCCTATCCACCTCTTTTATTTCATCTCTGGATTCACCTTACTTCCAACAATGGAGTCCAGCAACACTGCTTGAGGCTTCCTATAGGCACCAAGTTTTTTCTTGCCAACTATCAATAGTTTTTTCTCATGTTGTCCTTTCCATCTAGAATATCTCCTCACCAATGTTGGTATTGCCTCTAGAAAAAATCTTATACCACCTTCAAACCAAATTGACTTTATTCATATCTCTTAACACTGTATGATATTTACCTTAAAGTTTCAACTCCGCAAGAACAGGGACTAAGTCTGTTTATCTGTAATATAGCGAAATAGTACCAACTATGAGATTTAGAATGTGAACATTTAACAATGCTTGGCACATGAAAAGTAATCACCAAATGTTACTTATCACTATTATCCACGTTGTTACCTGCAGCCCAGCAGTGAAGTCGAACCTCAAATGTTTACTGAACGACTAAACTCTGCAAATTGGAATATTCCTCCCGTTTTACGACCAAGAAAACTAAGTGCCAGAAATTACAGCCCCATGTCACAAAGCTAGAAAAGGCGGTGAAGCCACTATCTAAACTCAGGTCCAATTCTAAAGCCCTATTCAATTCTACTACGCACTATCTCCCACTCTTCTGCTAAAAACTGACTCAACCTCTCTATTTTACTGCTAGGGGAAAAAAAGGCTTCCTTCCAGTAAATGCTGTAAAAATCGCCATTCCTGGAATCACCATTATTAAGTTAACTTGAATGCGTGTTTCGATTCAACGTCCTTGCCTAAAATAAGAGCATGTACTTGGATGTCAGAAGCCCATTCAAGTTCTAAATCCTTCTGGGTGCAGTTTTTCTGATGGTGTTCTTTCATAGGGTTAATGTGACACGATTATTTATCGAACTTTTCCGATATGCAAAACACAACTGCAGTAAATCAAACACCTTGCCCTAAGGAAACGCTCTTTAAGCTTTCAACCAGCAAGCCAGAGCCTACAATTTCGGAATCCTTTCCAGTGCGCTACTACAGGCCGGCAACAAGGTCACCAGGCTTCATAGGCAAGGTAAGGTGCCTCCTTCGTGGGCGGGGGATCTTAGAAACCTATCTGGCCGACGAGGCCAGGCCTACGTTCCGCGCTGGGGCGAAACAGCAACAGACCACCGGCGGCCCCTCCTTCTTCCTCTCCTTGACCACACTAGGCGTAAACTTCCCAGTCCTGTGGGGGAGGCCACGCACCCGCAGCAGCTACGTCTGCGACCCTCCCTCGGAGCTCCTCGCCGGCGGTGGAGCTGCAGCGGCCTCCCTGAGAGAGGACGAAGGCCGCAGTGTCCTTGCCGCCGCCTGCAGGTCGTCCAGAGCCCAGGGTTCTCGTGTGCCCACCACAAAAGGAGACACCGAAAAATAGGGGAGAGTGGCGGCAGTGCCGGGGCTCATTCCGAACCTCCTTACCCACTGGGCGATGAGGCCTGCCGCCTTGGCCCGGAGCGCCGCGGAGAAGAACATGGCGGACCAAACAGTTGGCCTTTCCCTGCGGCACCAGGCGAGAATCCCGAGCGAGCCTGGGACGCACGGCGTGCGCGCTCCCGAGCCGAGGCCTAGCGAGTCCGGGGCGGCGCGCCCCTCCCTGCTAGGAGGCGGCGGGGGCGCGCGGAGGTGCGCGGGGGCTGCTGGGGCCCAGTGGGCGGAGACTTCCTCGCGGCGGGGCCCGGCGAAGACCAGCCAGGCCCGTAAAAGGCTGGGTGTTGCAGGCCGCCGGTGGGGTCCCGACCTTGAAAGGAAGCGCCAGTGAGCTGTACCTTGGGCCTCTAGGGAATGAAACGCCGATCTGGATTTATGGGGTGAGCTTACCTCCTGGAGAGCTTTATGGGAATTACCACCTCCTTTTTTTTATTGTAGTTACTTAAAAAAAAAAAAAAAATTCCGTTGCACCTCCCCCCCCCCATAAATCATATTTTACAAGTTAAAGGATTGAAGATGGAAAAGACTGCTCCCCAGTGAGCTAGACACCAAATGCCCTGTTTCCCATTCTTTTGATTTAGAGATGTGTGCCGACATATTTAAGGGTGAAATGATAAATCCGGAATTTGCTTCAGAACAAAGGAGATTCAGAATAATGGACATAGAAATGAAACAGTATTGGCCATGAATAGTGACTGTCGAAGCTGTGGTAGTTCTCATGGCTATTCTCGGTACTTTTGTACATGTTAGAAATCTTCCATAATAATAAAACTTAAAAAAAAAAAAGGCCACTTCCTTTTTGATGTTTGTTTGGTCATCTTTGGAAATTCCAGGTATTTTAATTCAGCAACAGCCGTAATATGCACAGCGCAATTTCCTGCTGTGTAGCGTTTACCAGGCACTTTACTGCCTCTTGATTTTTCCCTTCACTGCCTTCTTTTCTTGCGTGTCATGTCCTGTAGACCCCTTCATTTTGCCCATTTTCCCTGCTAAACTTGTGAATGGTTTCTGGAACTTTCACAGCAGTATAAGGATTTTAAATATTTATTCTTCATGTGGAAACTCTAGGGGCGCCTGCGTGGCTCAGTTGGTTAAGCCCCTGACTTTGACTCAGGTCAAGATCTCTGGGTTCCCAGTTTGAGCACCAGGAGGAACTCTGTGCTGACAGGTCAGAGCCTGGAGCCTGCTTCGGATTCTGTGTCCCCCTCTCTCTCTGCCCCTTTCCTGCTCACACTCCTCTCTCTCTCTCTCCAAATAAATAAACATTAAAAAAAAATTTTAATAAAATATTGCATTATAACCACTTATGAGTCATATTGTACAAATTATGAAATGTAAGTCACAAGAAGGCTGACAGCCAGTGAGCTAGAAGTGCTTTGGGTCCCATTTCATTGCTTACCTTTTATATTAGCTTGCTTCTCCTAAACTGGTTCAGTATTTACCTCTCAAAAGGAAAAATATTCTGGATCTCCATGTTGATTTAAATTATTGTATCACAGGGGCACTTTGCTGGTTCAATCAGGGGAGCACGTGACTCTTGATCATGAGTTTGGGCCCCATAGTGGATGTAGGGATTACTAAAAAATAAACTTAAAAATAAAAAATTTGTTTAAAAAATTAAATTATGGTATTATAAATTTACCTATATATATGTACGTAACACTACTATGCACATAAGCTGTTCTTGTAGGCCTCATACAACTAAAACCAAAATACATCACAAATTAAATATATAACAAACTTACTATAAATGGATGATACTAGTAAGACATGGAGTCTGAATCTGGTATACATGCTTTCTCTTGATTCCATTAGGGCCTTCTCTGACCCTAGTTAAGTCTCCATGATACCTTCCTTATAAATGCCTGCCTCCATTTTCATTATCACATTTACCACCAGATTATAACCTCCATAGATGTAGAAACCTGCCCTGCCCAACTTGTTCGATTCGACAGCTTTCACTGATATATGGAAGGCATTCAATACTTGGAAACTGAATGAAAATGTTGCACATAGTACAAATATTTGGACTCTGAAGGGGTTGTATGTCTCTGGTTGGATTATGCTTTTATAAACATGTGTATTTGTGAGAGCGCTTTTGGATACTAGTAACAGGAAACCTAACTGAAGGAAATTAAACAGTAATGAGTTCATTATGTCACATGAAAATAATTCCAAAGGTAGAACAGTTCCAAGATTAGGTAATTCAGTTACTCAAGGATGTCCTTAAAAACTTGAGAGCCTTCCCATCTTTCTACTCAACCATACAGGAGCTGTGACTCCTGTTATGGTCACAAGGTGGCTGTAGCAGTTCCAAGTATCATGTGCAGATTACAACCTTCCCAGGAAGAAAAAGAACTCTTTCCTTTCAGGGGTCTCAGATGTTCCTCCAGCAGACTTCTTTATCTCATTGGCATACCCATCATGGTAGTTAAGAGAACAGGCTCTAGAATGAGACTGCTGGTTCAGACCCTATCTCTACTGCTTTCTAGCTGTGTGACTTTGGGCAAGTTAGTCTCTCCAGTGTTCTGTTTAGTAATAGTACCGTCCTCATTGCTTTATGATGGGAATAAAATGAGTTAATAACTATGAAATTCTTTTTAAAGTACTGAGCATGGAGTAAGTGCTCAGTAAATGTTAGCTTGGATGTCTTCCGTAATGGAATAACATCTGTGGAGTTCACAGTTCACAGAGAAGGTATATATCTCATTGGCGTCTAATAGTCCCAGCAAGGACTTAGCAGATATCCCTAATTTCTGTTACCTACGGGCCAAGAGTGCAAAGAGTAATGTTTAAAACATTAGGGATCAGAGCTAAAGGAGTTAGTCTAGCCTGTTAACACTTCCTTGAAGATGATACAGAAAGTAAATGCTTTCAACAGTCATTCCACTGCCAGTAAGTGTAATACCGCTTTGTTTAACCGTCCAAAAGGTCTGTTAATGTCCAGCATGATTTTGGCTTATCCTTAACCCAAATAATTCTCAAGTGAAAACATTAGGATTAATCTTCACACCTGGTAATGTGAGTTCATTTCTAGAGCCACCCCACTCATAAAGTAATCTAATGCACAACTATTCTTCCCAGAGTCTTTAGGATAGAATTGTGGGGGCTCTTTGAAAAATCGCTACTCTCAAAGCCATCGTTTCTAGGCACAGACCAACGTGGATGCCAGTGATGTTAAATGTTAGTTACCTAACCCCATTGGCTTGATTGAAATTGGCTTGATTACATACTGTAATGAATATTATGGCTGCCTGGTTAGACATATCCCATGATTCTAAGTTAGTGCTACTACCTTAAGCCCAGGGAAGTTGGCCCTAACTATAGTGATCAACCATTTGAGTAAAGAATGTGTGTGGGTTTGGAGTGGGGAGGTGGTGGGTAAGGGGAAATGAGGGACTGGGAGCTAGGAGAACTGGGATAAAGTTGAGGGGAATGACCAAAAGTGGGAACTTGTGCTCTGCCATTTCTATGATTTCTTCTCCATTTAAACCAACATAAACAGGCTCTAGTGAGGACATAGTATGATGAGAACCATGAGCTTTGGGGCGCCTGGGTGGCGCAGTCGGTTAAGCGTCCGACTTCAGCCAGGTCACGATCTCGCGGTCCCTGAGTTCGAGCCCCGCGTCAGGCTCTGGGCTGATGGCTCAGAGCCTGGAGCCTGTTTCCGATTCTGTGTCTCCCTCTCTCTCTGCCCCTCCCCCGTTCATGCTCTGTCTCTCTCTGTCCCAAAAATAAATAAACATTGAAAAAAAAAATTAAAAAAAAACAAAACCATGAGCTTTGTAGTCAGAGGGACTTAGGATTGCAATTCTGACTTCATCTCTTACTAGATTCTGCGAAGCTTTGGTCCTCAATTTCTTCAAGTATAATTAGAACATTAAATCATTCTCTTAGGTCACATCATACTTATTAAAGCAGCCTCAGGCACTTTATAGTATGTTCTGCCTCCCACATGGCCTACTCTAACCATATTGACTGGCCTCAGGTTTTCTAACATAACATGAAGCGTAGGTCCAGTCTTGTTTTGAGGGAAGAAGAGGGACTGAGTCAAAACTCAAAGGAAGGAGGAAAAAGAGATAAGGCTATTGCTGGATGAATAAGAAAGAGTTTTCAAGAGAGAAAGGAATAAAGGTCCTTCAAGTAGGAAATTTGAGGGTGCAAAAAGTGTGATATAGTCACATTCGTACACTGAAGTGTTAGACCTGCTTCATGCTGTTGCAGTCTGAGGTGAGGGGGGATATTAGAATAATGAACAACTTCTTCATGATCTCTCCAAATTCTTCTCAAGTTAATCTGGGATATGTGGGACCAAAAGGGAAAATGAAAATCAAAACAGCCACTAACTTAGCTATACAAACCTCAAGAATAGACTGTCTAAAAAATAATAAGCAGAATGTCACCTAAGCCATTACCAGATTCAAGTCGCTTGTTACTAAGGAAATTTATCCTAAGGAAATAACTGGGAAAGTCTACAAAGTTGTACAAACAGATATGTTCATCACAGCGTTATTCATAATACTGAAATCTTGGAAGCCATGTAAATGATCATCATCAACAGAGAATTGATTAAACAAATTACAGTACAACCATACAATGGGATGTCGCTCTACAAATTTAAAAGTAATAACAAAGATCAGTATTTATTTTAAAGGAAAGATGCCTATGATGTGTTAAGTTTAATTTTTTAAATTTTTTAAATTTTACAAAACATCATGTGTAACATGACCACACTTTTTGTATGTGCATAGAAAAAAATATGGGAAAGTTACATATCAAAATGGTAACAAGAGGGGGCACCTGGGTGGCTCAGTCAGTTAAGTGTCCAACTCTTAATCTTAGCTCAGATCTGGATCTTGGTGTCATGAGTTCAAGCCCCGCGCTGGGCTCTGTACTTGGCGTGAAGCCTGCTTAAAAAAAAAAAAAAAAAGTTAATAGGGGCTCCTGGGTGGCTCAGTTGCTTGACCATCCAACTTTGGCTCAGGTCAAGATCTCACAGTTCGAGGGTTGGAGCCCCCTGTCAGGCTTTCTGCTGAGCCTCCTTAGAATCCTCTATCCCCCGCCCTTCTCAGCCCCTCCCCCCACTTGTCCTCTCTCTCTCTCTCCTCTCAAAAATAAATAAACAAAAAAAATGTTAATAAGAGTTCTCTCTGGGTGTTGAAATATAAGGTAATTTTAATTTTTTAGACCTTTTGTATTACCAATTTATTTCAATTAACATGTGTTATTTTTATTGCAAGAAAATAAAGCCGTGTTCATTTTTAGAAACAGGGTAATAAAGGAAATATAAAAGTGAAAAAATTGATAACTCTCTTTTATACTCACTTCTTTTTAGTGAGTTGGTCTACTCTTCAGAGTAGAATTCCTTATACTGCTATTAATTCAAGTTTTTTTTTTTTTTAACATTTATTTATTTTTGAGACAGAGAGAGACAGAGCATGAACAGGGGAGGGGCAGAGAGAGAGGGAGACACAGAATCGGAAACAGGCTCCAGGCTCTGAGCCATCAGCACAAAGCCCGATGTGGGGCTCGAACTCACGGACCGTGAGATCATGACCTGAGCCGAAGTCGGATGCTTAACCGACCGAGCCACCCAGGCGCCCCTATTAATTCAAGTTTTAATTTAGGGCATCAGTGAGTGTGGACCGGGAAGAGGGAAATGAGCCAGTTCTTAGGATCTTTGGGCAGTTTTAATTTTAGGCAGAAGAAACAGCTCTGGACTCTTTCCCACAAAGCTGTTCCTTAAAATTCCTGTGCAAATCTGAACTCATTTCTTCCTTGACCAGTCACAAAAAGATTCATATAAAATTTCTTTAAATAGCCAATTCTCCTTGCTCATATAAAATATTCCTTGACTAAGAAATATTATATTGCAGCTAAGTAGTTCATTTGCTTCATGTACTTGTGTGGTATGGTATTAACAGCCTGAGCTGTGTAATGAAAGAGTAATCCGAGCAGGGTGAAATTGGTTAGAAAAGTCTTTCATTCATTCATGTGCTGTACAGATATATTTTCAGCCCCAATTATCTTCAGCACTGAAGATACATGGATGGAAGACCGTAGTCCCTTCTTGGGAAGACCTAACACACTGCGAGGAAATGGTTATAATACAGAGTATGTGTGCAAGATGAAATGGGAACTTGGAGGAAGGAGTGCCAAAGTCTTCCTGGGGCAGTTCATGCCAGGCAGAGACTGGAAGGCTACATAGGAATTGCCATAAATAGTTTCTTGGGGATAAGTTTTCACCTGAAGGAAGTGAAAGATATGTATTGTTAGAAAGAAGCTGAAAGATCAAAGTGGCAAATAACTAAACTTGTAAACTGATCCTGCTAATAAAAAAGCTTAGAGGAGACATTTCCCTGCTTCTTCGGGAGCCCACTTCCTACCAGGTAATTTCAGTTCATAGTAACAAAGACACTTGATGTTGGTGCTGGGGTCTTCACTGTCCTTTCTAGAAGCGAGATGCTTTTGGCAGGGACTTGCACGCTACTGTGTGTTAATGGTTGTGTGTTAATGTCAAGATGCCATGTGATAGGGGCACCAGGGTGGCACAGCCAGTTAAGCGCCTGACTTCGGCTCAGGTCATGATCTCACGGCTCATGGGTTCGGTTCGAGCCCCACATTGGGCTCTGTGCTGACAGCTCAGAGTCTGGAGTCTGCTTCTGATTCCGTGTCTCCCTCTCTCTACACCTCCCCTGCTCATGCCCAATCTCTCTCTCTCTCTCTCTCTCTCTCTCTCTCTCTCTCTCTCTGTCTCTCAAAAATAAATATTAGAAGATGGCAGGTGATAGAATTAGAAGAGGTTGTGGTATTAAGGTGGTAGAAGGACAGGAATTAATGCATGGATTCTGAGATAGCGTGATTCAGTGGGTCCTTGTATTAGCATTTTAGAGCAGGAAAGGCTGGAAAAGATCTGGTCCAATCACCTCACTGTACAGATTTTTAAAAAGTTACTGAGATTGCCAAAGATCTTAATTGCCTTCTTTAAAAAATAAATTATTAAATGTAATGTTCAGTGTAATAGTGCTGGAGTATATCTCTGTAAAACTTAATGGGAAGACTCATTCCATCCATCTGAATAGCAGAGAAATAATGGTCTGTTTTCCGAGCTTTAGCTCAAGTGTGTCTTGTGTTTATATAGTCAAAGGTCAAAAGCTGACTAGGAACAGATGAGCCCTTTCCTTTTACATCATTTTTCAACTTTTCAAAGGGCTTAAAATAAACTATCATTTTCCATTATTTACTTAAGGGATTTGTTTTGCAGAATTTGTAGCTCTTGGGAACCCCCCCGTCGTTCTTATGAAGTACACAATCTGATTCTTACTCATCTATCAACATCCAAGGAATGTTAGTATTAATATGTATGGTTTAAATCACCCAAAACAGAATAAGAAGGCTGAATTGGCTAGTAATGTTTGTGACTTTCCATAAATATCTTATGTGTATAGACTCAGGAAATCACTCTTCCTTGAGATAGAGGAAATGATAGAGATAGAGATATAGACATGGCGGGGGTGGGGGTGGCAGGGAGGAGGAAGAGGGGAGAGACAGAGAGAGAGAGAGAGAGAGACAGAGTGAGAGAGAGAGAGAGGAAAGAATGAGAGCATGTACGTCAGTTCTGAGACCAAGGATTAATTTCTCTGAATAAAAGCACTTCCTTTTGTAACCAGCATTTCATCTGACACATTCTTAAAAACCATTGCAATCCTAGACTTCTAAGGGCGTACAAAAAATTTGTAGCTGACCTTGTGTAGAGAAAGGTTTGCACTAATTTTTACATGGATTCACTCTTCTGCTGAACTCCAACTTGAAATCTCTGTGAGACGCTACTCCCCAGAATACATCCAGCACTCAAATCCTTGCTAGTCAACCTCTAAATGAAACTAAATTCTAAATTCTACCTTTACAATGCCTGTGCTACAGAGATTCAGTCTGACGTATTAGCAAGTGGAGCTTTTACTGGAGACAGTCTCTATTTGTCCACATTATAGGTTTTCCCAGATTAGTATTTTGAAAGGTATCATTAAAAAAAAGATAATCAGAGCCAACATAGGGGAATGCCTTGTTGACATTCATTTAATCAAATATTTGTTTAATATTTCTGCAATAGTAAACTTCCCCATGGCCCCATGACTGCTTGCTAAATTGGCATAACATTTTGTTAAATGTGTAACCTGGGGGGAAAAATACTAAGAGGAACAAAACTTGTCGTTCACTAAACCATTCCTCGATCCATTCAATGTTTGCCAAGTTCCTTTCATGGGTCAGGGAAAGGGCAGTGAGTGTTGAAGATGTCAAGATAAAGGACCCAGTCCGACCCACTCCAAGGAGCTCACAGTCTTGATATGAGTACATGATTGAGTTCTTAGGTGGATTTGTCCACTGAAGAAAATGTACAACTCCAAACTCTCTCTGCTCCCTCGGAAATCTAATGTGCTTTTGCTGTGATGCAGTTTTGCAACTTGTCCTGTTGTTTTAGGAACAATAAACATTCAAAATAATAAACATCATGGGGGGCGCCTGGGTGGCACAGTCGGTTAAGCGTCCGACTTCAGCCAGGTCACGATCTTGCGGTCTGTGAGTTCGAGCCCCGCGTCAGGCTCTGGGCTGATGGCTCAGAGCCTGGAGCCTGTTTCCGACTCTGTGTCTCCCTCTCTCTCTGCCCCTCCCCCATTCATGCTCTGTCTCTCTCTGTCCCAAAAATAAATAAACATTGAAAAAAAAAATTTAAAAAATAAAAATAAAAATAAACATCATGGGGCACCTACTATACCAAGTGGTAAGGCAGGCAGACTCATAAGATGGCCCCAGTGGTCCCTGCTTCCTTGTATTCATGATCTTATGTAATCTCCTTCTGTTAAGTATGGGCTGGACTGAATGACCTGCTTCTCACCAATAGAATATGGCAAAAGTGATGGGATGTCACTTCTATAATTAGGTTAGAAAAGACTGTGACTTCAGTCACTATTGCTTTCTTGGTTTGCACATTTTGGTGAAACAAACTGCCAGATTGGAGAGGCCTACCTGTGAAGGAACTGAGAGCGGCCTCCAAGCAAGGTCCCTAGTTTACCAGTCTGTGAAGAACTTAATCCTGCCAACAACCACATGAGCTTGGAAGCAGATCCTTCCCCATTTGGGCCTTCAAATGAGACATGAGCCTTGTTGAAAGACCCTGAGAAAGAAGACCCAGGTAAACTGTGCCCAGATTCTTGATCACAGAAACTGTAAGATAATAAATCCATCTTGTTTTAAGTTTAGGGATAATTTGCTATGCAGTAGGAGATAACTAACATGGAAATTATCCTCATGCTTGAGGAGTTGACAGTATAGCTGAAGTCAGACAAAACACTATAGCCCAATTTTTAAAGTAGTGCCATCTTCAGTAACTTGGCAGAGGTTTAAATCAAGGACTGAATGCTGTGATTCTGGCATTTCAGTTCTAATCTCAAGTTGACTTGATTTCTGTTTTTATAGGTTTTCCAGCTGGAAAAGCTCTCGAGCAATTCTGTCCCTTTAGTTTTTACCCTGTATTCCACCTGAAAAGAATAATGATACACACTGTAATTGACCAACTGAACTACACAGCCCTTGAGGGTAGGGAGAGTATTTTATACTTCGTGCTTTTTCACATGCCCTTTCATATAAGGGGAGGGTTCACCAAATATGAATGATGAACTATATTCTCACAATTAGGAAAAGACCAAAAAACACGTGGAAGACTTATGCATTCATTTCCTGAAAGACCTGAGAATTCTGGCACATGTACTGGAAATAGGATGGGGTGGGGAGCTGCCAAAGCAGTGGTATACAGGGCTCTGATGCACAGTTCATGAGCCAAACAGAAGAAGCCTTAGGAGACTTCCACAGGTGATATTCACCATGACAGTATATACTTCCTCCAGAAGCTTTCCAGAATCACTAAAACAAGAGCCCTGAAGGTTATTTTTATTGACAACAGCAGATGCTGCCTGTGCTCTGCCTATAACCCCTAGGTACTGGCCATCACAGTGTATTCCAGAGCACCCTCCTGCAACTTTCCATTTGCAGGCTTCAGCCAGAAGTGCAGATGCAACCTTCAGCTGCTGACATTTGAATGGGAGGAAAAATCCCCAATCTTCCTTGCCCTGTTTTGATGGGACGACTCTGAGGTGTGTTCTATGCTGTCATCCATAGCCCCCCAGTGGCACTGACTCCCAGGCATTCACAGGGGTAAAGTACTCAATAGCACTTTCTTGGGTCACTCCAAAATAAACTGCTCGGACTCAAATCTTTGTCTCAAAGTTGGTTTCTGAGGAAACGTGATGAACAGATAAACTAAAATAGGATGCTTAAGTTTGAATCTTGTTGAATTAATCCTGCTGAAGCTGTCTTGCTCAAACATCTCAGGAAAGAACTAGACCTAACTTTAGTGAAGTGTGATCCAACGGGAAGCCTGGGTGGGGAGGGCAGTACTTGGAAGCTGACTTGCTCATGGGGTTGGAGTGAACACTGGGGACTGAGTTGAGAGATAATTTTTTTTTTTTTAATGATACAGACTTTCAATAAATTTTAGAATATTGACAAATGAAATAGTCACTAAGAGGGGTGCCTGGGTGGCTCAGTCGGTTAAGCGTCTGACTCTTGCTCTCAGCTCAGGTGTTGATCTCAGGGTTGTACAAGTTCAAGCCTTTGTTGGACTCCATGCTGGGCATGAAGCCTACTTAAAAAAATAAAAATAAAAAAATAAAAAAGTCACTAATAGCTATCAATCAGCCCAGAGCTTGGTTTCTTTCAGCAAAGCTGGGAGAATGTCTAAGTCAACTCATCAAGCCCCAGCTCTGCCCCAAGCAAGGTCCAGAAAGGTCCCAGAACTGGTTATGCTCTTGCTTTGGCCTCTTGACATCCTAAGCCCTTCCAGCTGTTGAATGGCAAAAGCCAAAAATAGGGTCACTTCCATTGCTGCACCTGGCTCCAGTTATAATCACCCAAACCAAGTCCTGAAGGTCCCCGGTAGCACTGGAGAAGTATGGATGTTTATTTTTAAATAAATTCCTTTTCTTCTGGTTTAATCAAAAGCTTTTATAAAGTTTGGTTTTAAACCATCCGCAAACACACTAATCTCTGAAGGATTTGGCAAAGATGTATGTGTTTTTTTATTTCCTGTTTTTTATTGTACACACAGATTAACACGGATTCAAAGAGCCCCCCCCCCAAAAAAAAAAAAAAAAGTTCAGCACAAAGGATACGGTTAAATACAACAACTACAGTGAGGAAAGGTCTGAAACAGATTGGACAGTTGCCTCAGACAGAAAACTAACAAATAACTGTTACTTAAGTGAGTCACAATTGGAAGTTT
This sequence comes from Leopardus geoffroyi, assembly GCF_018350155.1. Classification (NCBI taxonomy): domain Eukaryota; kingdom Metazoa; phylum Chordata; class Mammalia; order Carnivora; family Felidae; genus Leopardus; species Leopardus geoffroyi. The sequence goes on from NC_059339.1 coordinate 35,184,903, forward strand.
CAGTCATTATATGTGGAAGCAAACACATTTTAGTGTATGAACCTCTACCGTGGAGTTTGCATTTGCCGCTTGGTGTTCGAGTTCCTGCTTCTCCAAGAATAAATAGCCTGGTTAAGTACAGTCTTTAACAGACAACCTCCACTTTATGAGCAAAGTCAGATCCCAAGTGTTCATCAAAAGGTGCTGACAGAGGTTATCGGACATCTTCTGACAAAGGTCCGCATCCAATGGCCAGCACATGTGAGAGAGTATCAGAGACGGAAGAAAAACCTTTAGAAATTTTGCTGAGAAAATGCCGCCCTTTCTTCAAAACATGTGTGTTCCTTCCTCATGCTGAGAGAAGCTGTGTGCTTTCCATGTTTAGAGACGGTCTTTTGGAGGGGAGGGGGATTTTTCAGACCAACTTGACAGCCCCATGTCTGATCTGAGTTTTTCTTCAAAATGCTTTCGATTTCCTCTTTCAATGTAATCTTCAGGCTGAGAGCTGTTTTGCCCTCCCCACCCAATGGTATTGGTGTGTATTTCAGAAACTCTATGAGTATCTTGTGGTATCTGTGAGTGAGATGGCTCTTCACAGTGGGTCTTCTTTGAGTGGCATCATCTAGATTCATGCTGGGCATTCAGTAATAGCACTACTGAATGTAAACAGAAGTCATGATTGTAAACAGAAATTGAGGCTGAACACTGCTCAGGGCCCTTACTGCTATAGCGTGGCTCCACACAAGGACCCTAAAGTTTGTCTTCCTACAGCCCAGACACTGCGATTCTGCTCATCTGGTCGGGGTCTGTGACAAGCAGCGAGAGTCTAAGCTCATTGCTTTTATGTCTTGCAGTATGCTTTATAAATATTTTAGTAAAAGTAATATGGTATTCAGATAAAATTCAGATCCATTTTGCCCCCCTCCTCAATTACCTTTCTTCATTTTCCTCCCCAGATCCTCCCCTGGTAGTGTCTCCAGTGCATGTATGTGTGTGTGTCCATCATCAATCTATACAGTGTTGTTTTTTTAATTTTAAAATAATTTGTATCATATGTTTAGATATTTTTGCAACCTGGTTTATTCCCTCTCAGTGGTATATTTTTGTGATCTACTTACAACATGAATACATGGACACCTAGTTCACTTTTTAATCTGCTATTCCAATGTTTTGGGGAATACAAACTTTATTTTTCATTTCAAACCCCTCTGATGGGTTTCAGATTCTTCCCAGCTTCTTATAGCTGTTTCCTATGCACATATTTGCAAGTTTCTCTACAGGAGGACTTTTCTAGGGCACAAGGAATATAATTTTTAGCTTTGCTGTATGTTGGAGGTTTTTCAATTTGTGTGTGTGTGTTTTTTTAACAATGACATTTTAGTTTATTTTTTATTTTTTAAATAAGCTCTATGCCCAACTCGGGGATTGAACTCATGACCCTGTGAGTTGTACCTCAGGAGTCACGCATTCCACTGACTGAGCTAGCCAGGCACCCTTTTACTGGATGTTGTTAATCTGATGTCAAAATAGTTGTATTTATTTTCACTTCCACTAGTAGATTTTGTAAGTTCCTATTTTTCATCTTTCCAACATCTCATATCGTCAGATCAAACAATTTGTAGACAATCAGAAGGATATGAAGTGGGATCTAATTTAATTTGTATTTCTCTCAGTATAGTGAGGAGGACCATATTTTTGTAAATTTTGCTGGTTTTGTTTTCCTTTTCTGTTTCCTGTGCATATTTTTTGCCCATTTTCAAAAATTGGGGTTTTGTTTTCTTATTAATCTTAATTCCTTGTATATCTTAAATACTTTGTAATACATAGTATGAATATCTTCTCCAAGTCTATGGCTTGTTTTTAACCAGATTTTAAAAATTAAGCTTTAATTTTGGCATCATTTAAAAATTACAAGCAAATTTATAATTTTTTTTTAATTTTTTTTTATGATTCATGTGTTTTCTACCTTGTTTTAAGAAATTCTGCTTAGGGTCACCTGGGTGGCTCAGTGGGTTAAGCATCTGACTTCGGCTCGCTCAGGTCATGATCTTGCAGTTTGTGAGCTCAAGCCCCACATTGGGCTCTGTGCTGACAGCTCGGAGTCTGGAGCCTACTTCAGATTTTGTGTCTCCCTCTCTCTCTCTGCCCCCCCCCCCCCCCGCTCACACTCTGTCTCCCTATATCAAAAAATAAGCATTAAAAAAACTTTAAATTAAAAAAAAGAGAAATTCTGCTTAACTCAAGGTCATAGCAATTATCTATATATTTCATTCTAATAGTATAAAAGTTGTGCTCCACATATTTTGATCTTTATTCTTTCTATAACTTATCTGTGCATAGGGTGTTAGGTAATAAAAATCTAATTTTACTTATTTATATCTAGAAGCCAATTTTTCCAATACTGTCTTTTTTTACAATGGAAATGGCTTTCTGATTACCTAAACAACTCATGATCACTGTGAAAATTCAAATAATTATTTGACATATGAAGAAATACATTAAAAGTCACCTGAGAGCCTGTTGCCCTAAGATAGTCATCATTGATATTTTCAACATCTTTAATCAACAGTCTGTCCTCTCCTCCACTTGTTTATGGTACCACCTCAGTCATACAGAAAGAGGTCTTTTCTAGGATTCAGGCAAACTTAGAGAATTAACACTAGATCTGGATATAATTTGTAGAATTTGAAGTATCCGTGTAAAGGGTTTTCAAGTTAGAGTATATCACATGATTGCCTGATTTCATTAAGCAGCGTAAATAAGTAAACAGAATAAGTAGGAGCAGCACATGAAAAGTAAGAATTTTCCAGTGACAACCAGCTCTTCTATGGTTTGAGGACGTATGAGAACAAAGACTACAAATTTATGAAGAAAAAGCATAATTTTTCTTAGTATCATGCCCAGTATGCAAGGTTCATCTTGCTAAATATTTTCAAATTAAGACCATTAGTACTTCTTCTAATAAATTATTTATCTTAAATGTTGTCACAGAAGTAGACAAGGAAAAACAGAGCCAGTTCCTAGAAAAGCACTGTCTAACTTGGATAGAATGTGAAAATCTGCATCAGTCCATCCTGGAAGCTCTAGGGTGTAAAAGGTGAAATGAAATGGAGTACCTTGTGTCAAAGGGTTTACAATGGAGCCAGGAAGCCATAAAGGAGGCGGGCCTTGTGCACGTCTTCATCCTCACCGGTGGAGCCGTGAACTTTTGAGCTGGGCCAAACTGCAAATATTCTGAGGACCCCCCTGGAAAACCTACAACCTGCTGCAGTAACAGACTTTTGCTTAGTGGTAGTCTTAGCAACCAATTCTGTTCAGCCTCGATTCATGTTCTACAACCGACGCCAATCAAAATTCTTTGTAAACAACTTATACAAACATTCCCTTTCCTCTTTATTTATTTATTTTTTCAACGTTTATTTATTTTTGGGACAGAGAGAGACAGAGCATGAACGGGGGAGGGGCAGAGAGAGAGGGAGACACAGAATCGGAAACAGGCTCCAGGCTCTGAGCCATCAGCCCCGAGCCCGACGCGGGGCTCGAACTCACGGACCGCGAGATCGTGACCTGGCTGAAGTCGGACGCTTAACCGACTGCGCCACCCAGGCGCCCCTCCCTTTCCTCTTTAAAAACACTTGACTTTTGTTCTCCGACAGGATGCTATTTGGCTTGCTGCCCAAATCTGTGTTCCCCAAATTGCAATTGTGAGACCCCAAAGAAATGTTTTGTTCTATTTTAGCTCTGCCTCTTTTTTTTTTTTGGTTGACAATGAAAAGTTATTTATCATATTTCAGTACCACCAAGAAATAGAAGACCGTATCCTTCCTTTGCATACACAAATATCACCCTTCAGTATCTTAATATTTTCTATTCTTCACAAAATTTGTAAGTAAATTCTTTGAGGCACACATTAAAAATACATTTGATGTTTTAATTAAAAATAATCAGAACCACATATAGGCCATGTCTATCAGCATGTAGGATGAGAGTCTGTTTTTTGACCTTGTGCCCACATTGATGTCTAATGAACACTGATGAAGTTATTCAGTTTTTATGTAGGCATCCTCTGGTATATATGGCATGGGTTTTTGAAAACATATTCAGACATTACTCATTTCTGTTCCAAAGGGATTTGAAATGTTTTAAGTGATAAGAATATGCAGTGTAGAGTTCAGTTATAAATTGCAGTACTATATGAAGAGATTTGGAAGAGCTACATAAGGATTAAGTCCCTCTTCCCAAATATAGCCATGTAGATACATCTGTTCTAACTTTACCTCGTCTCCATTCTACAGCTTTCTCTTTTGCCACATTCTAAAACCAAATTGTCAGAAAAGAAAGCAAGAAGCCAAAGTATAGCTAGTGTGCTAGCCCAGGACTGGATTCCCGGTACTTGTGATTTCTGAGTGTGTGCAGACCTGGGTGAATCAGAACGACTTCTTTCCAAGCATGTGTGATTTATCCAGACACTGACCAGCTCCAAGTTCTTCCTGCCCACGTGCTTCCTGCTCCATCAAAATTAACCCAGGCTGCCAAACTGCTCTACTGCTCCAACGCTTTGAATTTCGAAAGCTGTTTTCCTTGAGGACACTCCTAAGAAGAAAAGAGGAAATTGCCTATGTGCGTGTTTCTGAGACAACTTCAAGGGGTTTTTAGCACGCAAAAAAATTTCCAGTGTGCAGGTTTTTTTTTTCTTCTTTTTTTCTTCTTCTGATCTCATCTGAAAGACACTGTGGTTTTCAGCTAGCTTGGTGCTGTTACTACAGTCATTTTACCTGACCTCTTTTTTTTCAACAGGCGTAAGACAAGGCTGAGCTCATACTTTCATGAAAGCCACTCTGCCATCTAAGCAGAACTAACACTGTTAGAAGAGCATGCAAATTGTAATTAAAAAAAAAAATCCATAAGCCAGCAGTTTCTTTTGACCACAGTGGTTTTTTTCCTCCTGCTCATTCTGCTGAAACAGCAGCGTTGGGGTACATTGCAAGGCTTCAGCTTTCTGCTCTAATTTGCTGTTCTTCTGATGAGAATTGTGCGTTTGAGGATGTTTTGTTTCATGTGTGCGACGTGTTGCACACCCAGCTGGATTTTAAGTTTCTGAAGGCGTGGACCCCTCCTTTCTTTGCTCATCTCATCTCTTCTAGAGGATCCCATATGGTATTCTATTGTAGGTGCTCAATCATCATACGTGGAGTGAATGTGTGATTGAACAAATGAGTGACTGAACAGATACTTCCTGTCTCTCATTTTCTCAACTAAACTGGGCAAACTGGATAGGATCCATTTCAGTCCTAGAGGAGGATCTGTGGCAAGGCAGAAATGAGATGAGAATCCAAGGGCATGTGGCAGGAGCTGAAGTGTTCAACAATTCCACAGTGAAGGTGGTTTAGACCTACGTGGATGGATGTCATAGGGTATAATCAGGTGTTTGCATGGATGTACATGTGATAGGTATTATGTTTTTAGTTTCACGCATTCATGTAATTATGTATTTCTATCGGTTGTATGTTATCTACGTGCGTATGACTTACATATAAACATATATGAGACAAGTATGTGTGTGTGTGTTTGTGTGCATGTATACAGTTGCCCCTTGAACACCACCAGTGTGAACCACGAGTCCACTTATACACAGATCTTTTCTGATAAAGACAGTACAGTACTGTAAATGTATTTTCTCTTGCTGATGATTTTTCAAAAGAAGAAACACTTTCTTTTCCCTAGCTTGCTTCATTGTATGAATACAGTACATACAATATACAGCACACAAAATATGTGTTAATCAACTGTTTATGTATCTGGTAAGGCTTCTGGTCAGCAGTAGACTACTGGTAGTTAAGTTCTAGGGGAGTCAAAAGTTATACAGACTTTTGACTGTGCCAGGGAGTGGGCGCACCTATCCCCTGTGTTGTACCAGGGTCAGCTGTATGTCCATTAAAGAATTTGCACTGAGATCCTCTTAGAGAACCACCTTTGTTTGGAAAAATACCGTGATTATCCACTTATGGTTGGAAAGTAAGGCCCTGGGGCTACAGATAGAAGAATATATGGAAATAAAGTCACAGCTAAACCAATCTGAATCTAATCATCAAGAGGAATTTGGGAGTTGAGAGAGTACAAGGGAGAGATTGAAGAGAGATGGGACTCCACAGGGCTTTGCTTAGGAAGGTCCTCAGAGGGTAAATTAAAGAAAAGAGGCTGAATTCCTTGTCGGGGTTGGCCCAGAGCAGGAAAAAAGAAGTGGACCCCTAGAGAGATGTGAGTTCAGCTGAAACAGGACTTTGGAACTAGAAGTCAACACAAGCCTGTGCAATCTCAATAATTAATGAGTAAATCTGAGGTGATCATTAGACTTTTCATAGAGCTTGGGAGGAAAGCTCAAGCAAAAAAATTTTAAGTTTGTTTATTTTCAGAGAGAGAGAGAGAGAGAGAGAGAGGAAGAAAGAGAATGAGTGGGGGAGGGGCAGAGAGGGAGGGAGAGATAGATTCCCAAGCAGGCTCTGTGCCATGCACGCAGACCCCAATGCACGGGTTCAAACCCATGAACCCATGAGATCATGACCTGAGCTGAGATCAAGAGTTGGATGCTTGACCGACTGAGCCACCCAGGAGTCCCTAGAAAATTTTGGTTAAACCTTAAAAACTGTTGGGGCGCCTAGGTGGCTCAGTTGGTTAAGTGTTGGACTTGAGTTGGTCATGATCTCACGGCTTGTGGCTTGAGCCCTGCATTGGGCTCTTTGCTGACAGCTCAGAGCCTAGAGCCTACTTCAGATTCTGTGTCTCCATCTCTCTCTCTGCCCCTCTCCTGTTCATGCCCTGTCTCTCTCTTTCTCTCAAAAACATTAAAAAAGTTTTTTAAAAATCTTAAAAACTGTTGTCACCTCAACTTCTATCTCTGGGTTCCTTAAAACCAGCATAGGGTGAGCGATTGAGAAACCCTCTACTCATTCCAACAAATCAGTCTCATGCATGACCTTCCTGAAGCCCAGAGTTATAAAGAAGATCAACAAATAAAGTCACCCCATGGTCTCTTTCAGGGGCTGTTAACAACAGGTATTTGAACTGGTAAGACAAAGTTAGCAACTCCAATCCTGGTTCGCAACTCCAGTCCTGATTCTGGTCCCAACTCTAAGCAGAGGTAACCCTGCACCCAGAACGTCCCTGATTCAGCCTATTCTCACTCTAGCCATGCAGTGAGGACAGGACACCAATGGGGCAAACTGTGAAAATGTGGCAGGTTAGTCATAATATTTACAACCTGGCTTTACAGTCTTTTGACCTGTTTTCCCAGGGCTATATTAGCCACTGTATTAAAATACCAAGGTAATTTTCATGGATGATTGTTCCTGTTTTACAAATAGGAGGACTGTGACATAAGCTTGCTCAGCACCAGCCGAGCAGGCTTCTGAGTGAGGAATTATGATTTCCAGGGTTGGACTTGGTTCACTGGACACCATTGTCCTTCTCTACAAAAGGTTTATTGTGAAATGTTTACAAAAGCACTTTTAGGAAGAGTTCAGTGTCTATTTCTGTCTTGGTGAAAATGTGGGTGAATGTATAGGAGTGCTACAGAACCCCCTCGCAAAGGGAGAAGGGCATTCACTCTTGCTGTGTTCTTACCATGAGCCCCGCATTAGGATTCCTTACCTATATTGTCTGCACTTTTCTGAAAGATAAGGCAGCAGGGACAAACTTTCTGGAGTGATGTAACGTTCTATAACTTAACAGCATGGATACACAAGGGAATGCATTTGTCAAAAGGCATCCACTGGCACATTTAAGATTTAAACCTTTCAAGGGCCCCTAGGTGGCTCAGTCCGTTGAGTGTCCAACTCTTGATCTTGGCTCACATCTTGATCTCAGGGTCTTGATCAGTGTCATGAGTCTGTACCCTGCGCTGGGCATGAAGCCTACTTAAAAAAAAAAAAAAAAAAAAAAAAAAAAAGGTTTAAACCTTTCATTCTTTTAACACATCAAAAGAAATAGAACCCTAAACAGATATCGAACTCTTATTAATGACATACAGGCTAGACTGTTTGGCCATGACATGTTCTGATGTCTAAAACTCACTTTGAGATGCATCCAAAAAATAAGATGGGTTGGTGGGTGGATAGAGGGATGATTCAGTGGACAGATATGTGGTAAAGCAGGTAGAACACAATGTTGACTGTAGAATCTAGCTGATAGATACACGAGTGTTCATTGTATAATTCTTTCAACTTCTCTGTATGGTTGTAATTTTTCATAATTAAATGTTAGGGGAAAAAAAGTGGAGCTGACAGTTTATACCAATTTTGGATGCTACAAAAAAGTCCAGAAATATGGATGCTCAGAAATAAAATATTCCGGTTAGGCTAGTTTTAGAGCTATGTGGGGGAAAGGCCCTCCTTGAAAATATAGAAGGATACCAGCTCCTTGTAGTTGAAATTGCATTTCTACTATGCACTGCTCTTCTCTGTGAACTGCCATTGGGTGCGTTCTCAAGACACAGGTTATGGTCCTTACCTTGATGGCCTCTCCACGGCATTTGGCATCACTGGCCACTTCCTCCTCAAAACACCCTCCTGGTTTCTCTCCCACTTCTCTGCTGGCTCCTTCACAGGCTCCTTTAACTACTTTTTAACATAGTAGTGTTTCTTTGGGGTGAGTTCTGGGCCTTCCTTTCTTTTCCTTGCAGTCTTTCTCCCAAGAGGGTCTCTCTGGGTTTTGGTACCATCTCAGAGATGACATCTACCAAAGCCATAACTCCAGACTAATCTTCTTTTTTCAACAAGGGACTCTTAAAGCCAGTTGCCTCCTTGATATCTCCACTTGAATGTCCCCATGAACTCATCTCTAAAAAATGCACACCCTTGGGGTGACTGAGTGGCTCAGTCGGTTAAGCATCCGACTTCAGCTCAGGCTGTGATCTCACAGTTCGTGGGTTCAGGCCCCATGTTGGGCTCTGCGCTGACAGCTCAGAGCCTGGAGCCTGCTTTGGATTCTGTATCTCCCCCTCTCTCTGCCCCTCCCGGCTTGCATGCTGTCTCTCTCAAAAATGAATAAACATTAAAAAAAATGTTTTTTAAAATGCACATCCTTTCCACACTATTCGATCCTCAGCTACAGTGTTTCTCTTTCTCTTGACCTTCCTGCGCATCCCCCTTCCGCCCTGCCCACTGCAGTGACCGTCATCTGCCCTGCCAGCTGGTCCAAGACCCTCACTCCATTCTCATTGGATCAAAGCCACCAATGTCATCTCTTAAAAACACAAATCTGATTATGTCTCTTCTCTACTTAAAAAACCTCATTAATGGCTTACCACTGCTGTTAGGCTAAAATACACAATTCCTCATATGGACAACAAGGTCCCAATGTTGGGGCCTCTGCCTGCCTCTCTGTCCTGTCTCCCATCACCTCCCCTTGGCTCAGTCAACTGGGGTCACATGAGCTTTGGGTCCTCTAGCAAGCTGAGTATCTTCCTACCCCATGGCCTTTGTAGAGGGCACTCCCTCTTCTTGGAATGTTTCCTACAATCTTTCCTGGTAAATCCCTACTCATTGTTTAGGTCTTAGCTGAGATAATGCTCTTTGAGAGAAACTTCCTGACACATCCCCCCCCCCATCTAAATTATGCCTTATTCTCTTGTTGTCTGTCATAAAGCTTTCACTTTTTGTCTCACAGTAGAATTAGTGATTATATGTTTGTGTGTGTACTTATTTGCTGATGTCTGTCTCCCCTGCTAGACTTCAAACTCTGTGTGGGCAGGGACCGTGTCTGCTGTGCTCATCTCTGTGTCCCCGGCCCTATCATGAGTCCTGGGCACTGGGGAGGTGAGCAACACCCACTTATCAGTTCAGTGAACACACAGGTGCGCCTCACAGAGTTACAGTGAACAGTCGTGTATAATGGCATAAATCAACGGGCATCAGGATTCGGCATCGTTAGGATGTGTGCAGCCCTCCCCACAGGCGTCACCAAGAAGCCATCCAACGCGGGGCGTGAGGATGACTGGAACACACAGTCTGTTCTGAGTCATTCCTGTCTTGCCTCCCGACTCACTCCCTGCATGCAGGTAAAGGAAAAGCAAGAAAGAGCAATGCTTTAAGTGCCTGCTAAAAAGACTTCCTCTTCCTCTTCCTCATGTGGGAAGCGTTTGTGGGCATTGTCTTCAAGCCCACAAAAATGAAAGGCAAGTAACTTGAACTCAGAAGCACATGGTTGGCTGTTCCTGGCTCCGTCGCTTATTAGATATAGGACCTCGTGTGGAGAATTTATATCTTAGAGACTTGATATGCCCCACCTATGTCATACAGCTATTAGTTAATGGGTTAATGTAAATGAAAGTGTTTCTCCCATCTCTGCCTGTAGACTATCACAAGCATAGGGCTTACTCTGCAGCTTGAAAGACAATAAAATAGTAGAGACACTGATTTTGCTGTTTTTAACAACTGACCGCTCTGCTACCGGTTTCTTACTAAATGTTTTACAATTAGAATAATGAACAACTGGGGCGCCTGGGTGGCTCAGTCGGTTGAGCGTCCGACTTCGGCTCAGGTCACGATCTCATAGCTTGTGAGTTCGAGCCCCGCGTCGGGCTCTGGGCTGACGGCTCAGAGCCTGGAGCCTGCTTCAGATTCTGTGTCTCCCTCTCTCTCTGCCCCTCCCCCGTTCATGCTCTGTCTCTCTCTGTCTCAAAAATAAATAAACATTAAAAAAAATTAAAAAAAAAAAAAAAAAAAAAAAAGAATAATGAACAACTTGATATTCTTTCCGCTTTCCATACTTAATTGTAGGTGGGAACATGGTGGACATGACCTAAATTCAGAAATATCATTTCCTAAATCAGCAATCCACGGTCGGGATTAACTTATGAAGCGCTTACATTGTGCGAGCATCCAACCCATCTATTGGTAATAGCTTTCTGGGTGATGCTGTACTAAAATCTATGTTTTTCCTCATAGTTGCCCATTATTTTAATGACAAAAACATCTTTATTTCCCCAGTTGTACAAATAAAATGCATTCATAAAAATGCAAATGATATATAACTATAATAAGTAGCAGGAGAAAATCATTTATAAATATCTTCTCTTTACTTACATCAAAAAGACTATAAAAATAAGTAAGACCACCAAGTAAATATAAACAAGTCATATACACAGGCAGCACTTGATGAGAATTTTAAAAATCTCTCATACATGGGATTATTTCAAAAGACTACTTCTACCTTGCAAAAAGCACACATTTTTGTTTATGATACATTTTTCAACTTACTGGCTACTCTCGGGGAAAATGGCTTGCCGATGTATATTTGAGAAGACCATCCTTTTCAGTTGGACAGTAAGAACGAAAATATCCATTAAATATTTCCAATGACTTTACCATATGTAGAACAACTAAGAGATATAGAAATTGTCAGCAAAGAAAGTGATGTGAGGACCCACGGTATTTCTTAAATGTCACATGGAAGAGGCAAAGAATGCAAGCTTAATGGCATATGCTACCTTTGCAGATCATTAATAAGTACAGACATTATGATGGCTTTGACTTCATACAGCAGCAGTTCATCTGTACAGCCACAAGGAAGTAGCCACGGATATTACTAATTTAATTTTATTTAATTAATTAATTTGGATATTGCTAATTGTAAATGCTAGCCTGTCATCATCAAGAAGGATGCTAAAATCTGGGAGGTTCCAAGAAAAGGCAGAAACACAACAGGAGCACTGCGTAAACTTTCAGGCTGAATTCAAGTGAATTGCTGGGCGACCGTGGGTTTCTAAATTCTTTTGCAGCATACATCAACCCACAGGTCAGCGTAAACAAGGCTAAGGTAGGGGCTACGCCTGTTCTATATCGCCATCTAGCGGATAGTGATACCCATGCTCTTTCGGTGCGTTTGCTTCTGAGGTAGACTTGCCCTAGTTTTAGCAAGCGAGCTGATGAATATCATTTGAGACACAGAAGATGAACTAACCTTTGAGTTTTGGTTTCCTTTGGACTTTAAAATGTCTGTTTCGGGGCGCCTGGGTGGCTCAGTCGGTTGAGCGTCCGACTTCGGCTCAGGTCATGATCTCCCGGCTCGTGAAAGCTTCAGTTACACAAGAGGAATGCATTCTAGACATCTGAACAACACTGTGTCTAGAGTTAACACTGTATTGTGCACTTAATTGGTTTAGAGGGTAGATCTCATGTTAAATGTTTTTACCACATTGTTTTGAAAAAAGAATCATGAGGAAGACCGTGAACAAAAGAAAACAGTAAGAGAGAGACTAGAATCGAAAATGTCAGAATGCTTCTCACATGTATAAGTATTATTCTGTGAACCTTCTGTCACACACACGTGTGTTTGTGGGTACTAGGGTGTAACGTAAAGGGCTTTTCATTCTGTGGGTCGAGTTCAAAGAAGTTCAAAAGCCACTGTTGTACTCTCAGAAAAAAAAAAAATTCAGACTAAAGCTAAAACTGATATTGTGTTTCGAGGGAATTTGGTTTCCTTGTATGTAGACGTGCTTCTCTATCCCTAAACAAGGCAGTTTAAGATCCTTGAGGCAGTACATGGGGTAACTTAGAGACACATGAATTGTGGACTCAGTCTATGCTTTCTCTTCTATGTAAAAATAAGGTAGGACTGATCTGGGAGCTTCATTATACTGAGCACAGCCTTTGAAGCAGGACAAACCTGGTGTCGAATTCTGATAACAGAAACTTCTAGCTATATGTTAGACTTTGTGAATGTCAGCATCCTGGTCTGAAAATGAAGCTGATAATTCTTCCTTCGTAAAGCTGTTGTGAGAAACTGATGGTAATGTAGACAATGAGTCACCAATTTGCTGATAGCATTTAAAATACTTCTTGTCTTCCTTTATTGCCCTAGATTTCTATATCTTAGAATTGCAAATTTCTCTAAATCAATTTGATTTATTTATTTATTTATTTATTTATTTATTTATTTATATTTATTTTTAATTTTTTTAAACGTTTATTTATTTTTGAGACAGAGAGAGACAGAGCATGAACAGGGGAGGGTCAGAGAGAGAGGGAGACACAGAATCCGAAACAGGCTCCAGGCTCTGAGCTGTCAGCACAGAGCCCGACGCGAGGCTCGAACTCACAGACCGTGAGATCATGACCTGAGCCGAAGTCGGATGCTTAACCGACTGAGCCACCCAGGCGGCCCTATTTATTATTTTCAATCTTTATTTTTGAGAGAGAGAGAGAGAGAGAGAGAGAGGGACAGAGCGTGAGCAGGGGAGGGGCAGAGAGGGAGACACAGAATCGGAAGCAGGCTTCAGGCTCTGAGCTGTCAACACAGGCTCTGAGCCCACGTGGGGCTCAAATTCACGGACTGCGAGATCATGACCTGACCTGAAGTTGGACACCCAACTGACTGAGCCAGCTAGGCACCCCAGTATTTGTTTATTTTTAAATGTTTATTTATTTTTGAGAGAGATGGAGACAGAGACAGAATCTGAAGCAGAGCCCAATGTGGGGCTTGATCTCACAAATCGTGATATCATGAACCAAGCCGAAGTTGGACACTGCTTAACTGCTCAACTGGTGGAGCCACCCAGATGCCCCATCCCTTAATCAACTTAAAACCTACAATTGAGCCGGAACTCCAGTAAGAGTTTTTTCTTCCTCTTCAGGGAGGTCCAGTGAAAGCCTTAACACTACACTCTCTTATTCTGCTTATGATTATGTTTAATTCATTGTGAATCTCAGTGGGAGTGTATTTCTCGTTTCTGCAGTGGCTTTTTATTTTACCGATTTCCTTCTCAAAGTGGCACACCATCCTCGGGGACTTGTTACCCAAACATAACGACAGTGTTTTGTGTGAGCAGAGCAGGTGCTGGAGGAAGAGAGAGGACCCAGCTCCATTCCTTTTACTGAGAAATCAACATATAACATTATATTAGTTTCAGTGTATAACGTGATTCAATAGTTGTATGTACTGCAAGGTGATCACCACAACAATTCTAGTCAATATCCATCCCCATAGATAGTTACATTTTTTCCTTGTGATGAGAATTTTTAAGATTTATTCTCTTAGCAACTTTCAAACCTACAATCCAGTATTGTCAGCCACAGTCACCATGCTGTACATTACATTACTGGGACTTACTGACTTACTTCATAACTGGGATTTTGTACCTTTTGAACTCCTTCACTCATTTTGTCTACCCCCACCTCCTGCCCCTGGCAACCACCAATCTGTTCTCTGTATCTATGAGTTCAGCTCTATTTAAAAAATTTTTTTTTAATTTAAATTTTAGTTAACATATAGTGCAATATTGGTTTCAGGAGTAGAATTCAGTGGTTCATCACTTACATACAACACCCCGTACTCATCACAACAGGTGCCCTCCTTAATATCTATCACCCATCTAGCCCATCTCCCGCCCACTTCCCTCCATCAACCCTCAGTTTGTTCTCTATCCTTAAGAGTCTCTTGTGGTTTGTTTCCCTCTCGTCTCTTCCTCGCTCCTCCCATATGTTCATCTATTTTGTTTCTTAGATTCCACATATGAGTGAATTCATATGGTATTTGTCTCTCTCTGATAGATTTATTTCACTTAGCATAATACATTCTAACTCCAACCATGTCATTGCAAATGGCAAGATTTCATTCTTTTTGATGGCTGAGTAATATTCCATTGTATGTATGTACCACTTCTTCTTTATCCGTTCATCAGTCGATGGACATTTGGGCTTTCTCCATAGTTTGCCTATTGTTGACAATGAATTCAGCTCTATTTTGTGCCCTTTCCCTTCAGCTCAGTCTCTCCCCAGTCTCTTTCTGCTCCTTCCTTTCTTCCCTAACCTGCTGCAGCAAGTTTCCTTATCCCAGAGGAAACGGAATTCACAAACTATGGCTAACAATAGAACCTATCATGCCTCCTCAAGTGGGTGTCCTGGTGAGGAAATAAGAAAATGAATATGCAAGCTGTAAGAACAATGAGGGTTATACCAACATCAGATGTTTTTGCATTATGACGAATGAATGGATATTCTTGGTAATGTTGGCGAAGCATTAACCCAGAGGGTGCCTGGGTCTGCCATTTGCCAGCTGAGTGGCCTTGGTCAAGTCGTCAAACCTTTTGAAGCCTCAGTTTTCTCATCTCTAAATTGTGGAAAACAGTCCCTCCCATCCACAGGGCTCTTTAAGAATCAGAACATATAGAGCACTTAGACACATGGGAAAAGATCTTAGCCATAGTAAATGATTGTTATGGACTGAATGTTTATGTTCCCTGAAATTCATACATTGAAGTCTAATCCCCAGTGTGATGGAATTGGGAGGTGGGGCTTTGGGGAGGTGATTAAGTCATAATGGTGGAGCACTTATGAATGGGGTTAGTGCCCTTACGAGAAGAGACATGAGATTGCCCTCTCTCTCTCCTCACCAGGTGAGGACACCCAGAGAAGGCGGCCATCTGCAAATCAAGAAGAGAGTCCCCACCAGACACAGATCTGTAGAACCTTGATCTTGGACTTCTGGTCTCCAGAATTGTCAGGACCAATGGTTGTTGTTGAAGCCCCCAGCCTATGGTACTCTTGTTATAGCAGCTGGAACTGACTAAGACAATGATCAATAAATATCAGTGGTTGTTATTGTCATATCTCCCCAGATATTTTTGTCCTTGATGGACCAGAAAGGTAGTCCTTAAAGTTAAAAAGTTAAAGTTTCATAACATCTATGAGTTGTGGGGAAAATGGGGGGAAAAGGCAAGACATTTGGGGCAGAGGAGCCTTCCTGAAACTCTGAAATCATCCCATGTGGGCAACCACCTGGGCGTGATACTGCTCTGTGTTGGAGTGGAGACTGTCCAATTTACTTGAAATTTTGCTACAGTGCAGAGAGGCCCATGTGATAACTGACTCCATGAATGGCAGATTATTGTGTTTTAAGTTAACACTCTTTTCAAACCACAGAGGCTGCTTATTACTTCGTATCTCTCACTACTAGATGATCTGCTCATCTGTGGGTCACCGCCTTTGCCCCTCGTTTGTGTCCTGCCTTCAGAGACATAGAAGGCAGGGAGCTGAGGCACATAAAGGGCCTTGGTGGTGAGGATCAGGTAAGGGGGTGGAAATAAGGAGGGGAAGAGAAGAGAAGGGACTGGCTGAGCACAAATTGCTAGAGGAACCACTCTCTTACTATTGTTTTTAAGGTGTTTTTTTTTTTTTTAAGTTTATTTATTTATTTTGAGAGAGCGACAGAGAGAATGAGCAGAAAGGGGCAGAGAGAGAGAGAGGGAGAGAGAATCCCCAGCAGGCTCCACACTGTCAGCACAGAGCCCAATGCGAGGCTTGAACTCACAAACTGTGAGATCATGACCGGAGCCAAATTCAAGAGTCAGAGGCTTAACCAACTGAGCCCCCTATTATCATTTTTAGATGGAATCTTGGTCAATTCATACGATGTGCACCCTTCATAGTGAATGAGATGATTTTAGGTGGTGTACAGGTGAACGTTTTGTTTTTTTTTTTTTTAAACATTTTTTTTTAATTTTTTTTTCAACGTTTATTTATTTTTGGGACAGAGAGAGACAGAGCATGAACGGGGGAGGGGCAGAGAGAGAGGGAGACACAGAATCGGAAACAGGCTCCAGGCTCTGAGCCATCAGCCCAGAGCCCGACGTGGGGCTCGAACTCACGGACCGCGAGATCGTGACCTGGCTGAAGTCGGACGCTTAACCGACTGCGCCACCCAGGCGCCCCTGAACGTTTTTTTAAAGTTTCATTCTTGCTATTGAAAAGATCATCAGAATAAGCCTGAGCAAGCAAAGCTGTTTACTAGACTTATTCCAAAAGAGGAGAGCACTCCTCTGACAGTTTTAGTTATGTGCCAGGGGGCAGAGCTCAAAGAAGAAAACTTACAGGTTTTGAGGTCTGGGCTCAAGTGGCTGAAGGTCGGTCTCTCAAGGCAGAGAATGGACGGGGGGCCGGGTTTGGGATGGGAGGACACAGCAAGGCGAGGATCTGCAGGAGTAAACTGCTATCTGATGTTTTCTCAGGTGGGCACACTGTTTTCCTGAATAAAGTCATTTGCAGAAATTTCCTGAAACAAACAGCAAAGGTATTTATTGGTGTACGATCTTATTTTCCTGGGCAAGGATTTCTTGGAACAAACGGTTGTGTTCTGTTGACACAGATGGACTCAGTTCTCATAATTATGTGTTTCGTTAATGTGTTTTTGATAAGATATAATTGGTGCTTCAAACTGCTAATCGTGAAAATAATATTATTTAGGGCAACAGGGAAGTAAATTAAATTTAAAGATAAAAGCTGAGTTCATCAGAGAAAACTAATAGTATAGGTGATACTAAACCATGACAAAAATTCTGAGTACAGTATATGAACAACTGAGGTGTGAAAAACACTATTCGATACGGGAGAATGTCCTGGTGGAGTCTAGAGTGGAGGAAAATCCTCTTACGGGGAAGGAGTGTAGCCCACAGTTGAATCATCGGGGAAAGCCAGGGTAGACGAGCGGGATTGGCAGAGTTGGTCGCCTGGGCTGGGAGGAGCCCTGGTGCCCCCTGGGTTTAGTGTCATCTCCCTTGTGCAAATGAGCTGAGCACTAGAAAAGTCCCTCTGTCTGGAAACTCTGACTTACTTGTGGGTCTACTTGGGGTTTGAGCTTTCAAACAGGAAGTAGCAGCTGCTGTTGGAAGATCCTATGCAAGACAGATGGATTCCCCATTAGTGGCACCTGCCATTGTGGTCACCCAGATGCCAACTGCATAATGTAGCAAAAAGGCACTGAGACTCAATGAAGGGCAAACCAACCAGAATGCCTCGGTGATGGATATTTTGAACAAACTGAAAAGGATAGAAGGAGGAGGCAAGGGCAGCTTCTGGTTTTCTAGAAACCAGAGCCGAAGCAACTTCAGTGGTGGGGTTGGTGTAGGAGAAGGAGGATAAATCCCGGGCAATTCAGGTCAAAGTTAGCTTGACTTTGAGGAGACGAACCTTTGGGACCAGATAGAGAACAGCCTTTCTTAGGTAGAAAGCCCAGGACCAGGGGAGAATCCTGTAGTATCTGCTATGTTCAGGTGCCTGCTGAGACAAAATAAAGCAGTCCGAGTCAGGGAGATGATGGGGGTGGGAAGAGAGCAGGCAGAAGGAGGCAGTTACTTTATGTTGCCAAGAATCTCACTGCAGTGCTCATCAGTGACTTGAATCATCCTGAGACCTAACTCTAAGGAACTTCATCCAGCATGCTACTCAAACCAGAGTAGGTGGGGCTCACCCTATAGCAAAACCAAGGGAACTGGAAAAGGAGCCATTCTGAAAGCAACCCTATTCCCTTCCTCAAAGACAAGGATCAGATATCGCCAGTATTCTGCAAATCAACCATTCCTAATGATTGTGTGTGTGTGTGTGTGTGTGTGTGTGTGACAGCTGCAATTTTGCTCACCACTTTGTTACGCCCCTGTCAGCTTCCCTGACCAGCATTGCATGGTGGTTGGAATTTGGTTTTATTTCCTGTCTTCTGCTGGTTTTGGGTTTTATTTGCTGTTCTTTTTCCAGCTCTTTAAGGCATAAGGTTAGGTTGTGTGTCTGAGATCTTTCTTCCTTCTTTAGAAAGGCTTGGATTGCTGTATACTTTCCTCTTATGACTGCCTCTTATGACCGTCCTAGAGGTTTTGGGTTGTGGTGTTAGAATTTGGTTTTAGTAATTAACATCAGACTTCCAGGCACCTTCACCATCAACTGGTAACCTAAAAAATTAAGCATTCAAAAAATGCAACAAAGTAAACAGCAGGCAATGGCCTTACCAGCACCAAAGAAACATCCAGGTGATAAAGTGGAAGACTAACCAAGATGTGGGCATTTGAATGTTTACTATTATTCCTTAGGAAACAAACAACTAGAGAAGGAAAATGTCAGCAGAGGTTTTTTTTTCAGCAAGCCGAGATCCTGAGAATGACTGTACAGAGACATGAGAGCAGCTTCCCTGAGCAGCCACGAGGCTTTTGTGTTTTGTTTTTTGTTTTTTTACTGTTTGGGTAATATGAGTTGAAAGAAGAAATATCAATAACACATGGGGAGAATCCCAACTAAAGAAATCTGAAACGTATAATAAAAGTTTCCCCCCCCCCCCCCATTTCTGTTATTTTGGATGCTGGTGTTAAACTTCCAAGTGTTAGGATTTAAAAGGAAGTTTTATGCCCTTCTTATTTATTTCTAGGATGAAATAGGATAGCATTTTTGTTTTTTTACATGGCTTTCTTTGAAAACGTGCAATATATTGGTGGCTCAGTCAGTCGAGCCTCAGATTCTTGATCTCTGTTCGGGTCCTGATCTCAGGGTTGTGAGTTCCACCCGGCGTTGGGCTCCACACTGGGCATGAGGCCTACTTAAAAAAAAGAGTGGGGCACCTGGGTGGCTCAGTCGGTAAGCGACCAACTTCAGCTCAGGTCATGATCTCACGGTTCGTGAGTTGGAGCCCCGCATCAGGCTCTGTGCTGACAGCTCAGAGCCTGGCGCCTGCTTCCAATTCTGTGTCTCCCTCTCTCTCTGTTCTTCCCCTGCTCACACTCTGTCTGTCTCTCAAAAATAAATAAACATTAAAAAGAAAACAGAAAGAAAGAAAACGTGCATTATAAAGTTCCTCAAAAATAAAATGTTTACCCTTGAAAGGAAAAAAAAAATTGCTCCACCACTCAATACCCAAGTCACCATACACATGATGCTTATTCTCCCTGAGTCTGGTGTTTTCCCACTTGTGCCTGTGATGTTATGAAGACCACGTGACAGAGTATATGCAGAATGTTTGGCACATTGTCAGGACTTAATACGTATTTGCTGTTAGCTAATGTTTTTTATGAATCTGACGGGGGGAGTGGGGCGTGGGTGTGGGGCGTGGAGGTTGTTTTTGGATTCCTGCTTCCTGTGGGTCTGACCAGAGAGAGAAGTGAATCAAAGCGTGAGTGAGGCCAGGGCAAGAGGCACACAGGCAAAGGTCCACGATCTTTGGGAAACTTACAGTTTGCTCGTGTCATTTATATTCCTGGTCAAAAAAAAAAAAAAAAAAAAAAAAAGGCTACAAAACCCCCGCAAACAACAAAAACACACAAACCTCTAGGAACGGAATACAAGAGAAGAAAGAAGGAGGAGGAGGAAGATACCCAGGGAAAATGATGAGAAATGCTGATTTGCTACCCTGAGCCTATAGGGAAAGCTTCCATGTGATGGCTTATTTGGACTAATGCTGCTTGAAGAAAGAAAACTCAGCAGAGAAAAACAAAACAAAAAAAAAAAATAGGGTGAATAAAGGCTTGTGAGAAACCCACACAGCCCATGTGATGGAGAGATATGCTCATGAAGGGATAGTCCATGAAAAGGGGCAGATTTTAAAAAGTTTGTAGGTACACCCAGTCACAATTTTGTGAAACATTATACTCACGTTGACAATAATTAGAAGACAATTTGCCATAATTTGAATATATTGTCTGGTAAAGCTCTAAAGATACTTAAATTCAGTATGAAAAGTTAACGAAGCACTATAAGATAATTTAAAATTACTTTCAAGTTTTGATTAATTTGGCATTGTTTCAGTTGATTCCTAGGCTATCACTTTTGATAACTAAGTGCTCCCTCATTTTGCTGTTACCTTTCAAGACAGTGCCAGACACATCTCTATATAATCACTATTAAATCAAAAACACAAGAACTCCTTGGATAGGATAGGGCGCTGGGGATACCACCATGAGACATGCGTCACAGGGTCCTTATTTATTTATTTAAACATTTTTTTTTAATGTTTATTCATTTTTGAGAGACAGAGAGAGACAGAGTACAAGTAGGGGAGAGGCAGAGGGAGAGGGAGACACAGAATCTGAAGCAGGCCCCAGGCTCCCAGCTGTCAGGCTCTGTGCTTGAACTTGAGACCATGACCTGAACCGAAGTTGGCCGCTTAACCGACTGAGCCACCCAGGCACCCCACAGGGTCCTTATTTTTAAAAGATTCCCATCTGGCTCTCCCCAGTCTAGTCCTCCTTTAAGACCCTGTAGTGCCCCATGATTCTTCAGATGTGGCATGAAACCCACTGTATTTTAAGCACCTGTTGATTTGTTTCTCTCCCCCTTGGATGGCAAACCGAAAAGGCCCCTTGGGGGTTGAGGGTTGGGAGTGGGGAGCGGGGTGCAGAATGACTGGAGTGAGGCAGTTCGAACAGAAGAGCCCTCAGAGAGGTAAACAGGACTTGTAGATTGGGTGGAAGCTGGTAGTGACTGTAAGAAGTTGGGAGTCCGTGGGGGATTTTGACCAGACGAGTGAAATGAATGATCTGGCTTTTCAAGTTGAAAGGATCCCTCTGGCTGCCAGACTGAGAATCAGCATGAGAAAGCAAAGACAGTGAGCCGGCACTGTAGTGCCTCCAGGCAAGAAAGTGTGGTGGCTTCACTTTGGAGG
The DNA here is from genome assembly GCF_018350155.1 of Leopardus geoffroyi. Lineage (NCBI taxonomy): Eukaryota > Metazoa > Chordata > Mammalia > Carnivora > Felidae > Leopardus > Leopardus geoffroyi. The sequence goes on from NC_059339.1 coordinate 35,206,290, forward strand.
GAGTATGCAGGTCTGGCTCTGGATTCACTGAGCAGGTTGTGAAATGAGAGAGTCAGAGAAGGTGAGCATGACCCCAAGGCCTTTGGCCTGCCTGCCTGGAGCATGGAGTTGCTTTCTCGAGTGCATAAGGGGAACAGGTGCCCTGTGCAGAGAAGCCCAAGAGTTTGGTTTTGGACATATGAAATTTGAGTTCCTTATTAGATACATCTTTTTTTTTTTTTTTTTAATGTTGAATTCTTCATCCAAATTGGAGAGTTAGTGGTGTTTCTTTTTCAGTATTACAGTCTATCAGGAACTGAAAGCTTTTGTAACAGTCTGGCAGGAACTGAAACCATGGCGGGGGGGGGGGGGGGGGGGGGGAGGGGAAGGCTTGAGTGTTTTTGTTTAACCATAAGGAGATAGGGGCGCCTGGCTAGTCCAGTCAGAAGAGCATGCAACTCTTGATCCTGAAGTGGTGAGTTCAAGTCCCATGTGTGGCATAGAGTTTACTTAAAACAACACAAAGCAAAACAAACAAAAAAGCCTACAAAGAGACAGATTTATACCCACAAACCCATGGTTCTTCAGCAAGGAATATGACATTTGAGGCACTCTTCAATAGCCAGCCCAAGGCTATGAGTGCTCAGTGTTGTGGGTTTTTGGATTAAGGTAATTCTGAAGGGAAGTTTGAAATTCTAAAATGTATGTGGGGCTCTCTTTGGAGAGGCAGTCTGCCATGGGCCCTGAACGTCCCTGTGTGCTCTTGCTGAGTGCGCCTGATTGTTAGGTCCGTGCATCTCCTGATACAGAGCAGTTTCTCTAGTTAGTCACATTAAGTAGGTCACAGCAGAGGGAGAATGGCTTGTCTCTTGCCTGCTCAAGGGCTGGGGCCTTGACCCTGTGTTCCTCTCCTGCATGGCAATCCACTGTGTATGCAGGTGTCATTTGGGACCATGGCACAATCCCTGTGTTACAATGGAACTTTTGAAGCAAAGGTGCTCATGTTGTTTGCTCTGTTGTTAGTAATCAAGTCCTTTGTCTCTGACCCAGGAGTCTCGTGCCTTCTGCCAGCGTCCATGAAACAGGAACACAGTAACTTGTTAGTGTGCAAGGGGGTTAAAATTTCAGACCTTTTACATTTCTTGACCAGTCTCATCTTCCTCAAAGGAGTTGTCTGAAGCTCATGCCTGGGTGGAGAGGTAGTTTGGGTAAAATAGAAAGAGGATCAGGGCAGATGTCCCAGGCCCAGCAGAGAAGGACTCTATTTCCTCTTGTGGACTGTGTTTCTGGATAAATTACTTGATGGGGCAAAAATAAAGAAAACTGATTACATGGAGCTGAAGGGCATAAAAGGGAGAGAGAGAGAGAGAGAGAGAGAGAGAGAGAGAGAGAGAGAGAGAGAATCCCAAGCAGGCTCTGCACTGTCAGCACGGAGCCCAACGCAGGGCTTGGACTCATGAACCATGAGATCATGACCTGAGCCAAAATCAAGAGTCAGACACTTAACCAACTGAGCAACCTAGGCATCCTAGGAAGCTCTGACTTTTATACACATATGGTACTTTTGTTTTACTTAGTGTGTTGGCTAAATGGAAAAAAAACAAAAAAAACAAAAAACAAAAAACCTTTATCTTCTCCCGAGCAAAATAGTCTACTTCATCTCAATTTGCAAAATTTCTTGTTTACTTCCTTTACTCAGTATTCCAGGTCTTCATATAAAAGGACAGGCATTATGTCTCATGCTGAAATCCAGATCGCTGATGTCCAGATTAGATTCTAGTCATTTCTATTCTCTTTTGCCATCATGTCATATAACAAAAAAAATGCATTAATTGCGAACAGTCTCTGAATCAGGTCTCCTGCAATAGAATTGGTGAATTAATGGAAGTTTCCGCATCATTTAAAAAACGAGGAACACTAATACAAATGCTTATTGTGTCTACAGCAGGGATTTTGTGGGTAATCACTATCTGCTTGAATCCAAAGACAGAGAGATAATTACTTGCTTCCCGGGGGAACGGTCTGTTAAGAAAAACACTTTCAGTTTTGTTGTGGAGAAGCAGCACTAGGGTAAGAAAGGAAAGACATAGCATTTCAAGTATTCTGGGAAGGACGGACTGATGACCTTGAGGAAGGAAGCATTTGTACTGGGGCGTTTTGGGGTAGAAAAGCGTTCTTTCAGATTCTGAGACTTTTCTGTGAATTCTAAACTTTCTCCAGGTTCAGGGGTTGGGTAAGCCAACAGGGCTATTTTTCAGAAAACGTGGACAGTGGATTATTAGCTTTCCATCAAGAGGGCTCTATTCACATGCTGTCCACTCCTAGAACATAAACATAGGATCTTCCAAAATCAGCCACACGTGACTATTGAGCACTCTCAATGTGGCCAGTTTGAATTGAGATGTGTTATAAATGTAAAATACACATCAGATTCTGTTTGAAAAAAGACTGAACCATCTTATTAAGTTTTACAACGCTGAGATGTCAAAGTGATAATATTTTGGATATAATGGATTAGATAAACTATAATATTAACATTAACATCACCTGTTTCTTTTTACTTTTAAAGATGTGACCACCATAAAATTTGAAGTTACATGTATTTCTTTTGGAAGGCACTGCTCTAGAAATTCAGAAGAATAGAATAACTGTAAGAAAGGGAGAAGGAACACAGAGGGAAAAAAAAAACCAAAACAAGTTGACTTTTCTTCCCCCTTTAGGTCCTGAGGAATTTAGTGAAGGAAAAAAATTTTTTTCTCTTAGAATTTTAGAGCTAAGTCCATTAGAAATGATCTAGTCTGATATATCTTAAACTAAAGAACCTTGGGAAATTTGGAAGTAATCTGTAACTGCAGACCCCAGCTTGAGAAGCAATGATAGATTCCAAGAAACTTATTTTATAGATTCAGGAAAGTAAGGCTCAGGAGACTAAGCGACTTCAGGGTGCTTAGTGGAGACGTAAGACTGGAAACCTGGTGTCCCCTACCCCTGGGTTCTCTGGTACCCTATGGAAATGTTTTGTTTTGTTTTGTTTTGTTTTGTTAACAAGAAGAGGTGAATTATTCCCACAAATGTGTCAGTATACATGGAAAAGTGATATGTCTCTACAGCAAAAGGAGAGTATATCAGGATAGACTTGAGGCTATCTTAAAAAAAAGGTCAAATTCAGTTCGCTTCCTTTCATTCAACGGGTATGACATTTCCATATTTCCCTTTTTACCCCAGATAGTCCTAAAATCCTCGTTTGGATTTTATATTCTATATTCTGGCACCGTGATGAGGCTTTTTTTTTCTTTAATGTTTATTTATTTTTGAGAGGGGGGCAGAGAGAGAGAACATGCATGGAAGGGACAGAGAGAGAAAGGAAGACAGAGGACTCAAAGCAGACTCAGCACAGTCAGCACAGAGCCCGGTGTGTGGCTCGAAGCCACCAACCATGAGATTACGACCTGAGCCACTTAGGTGTCCCACCCTGATGAACCTTTTAAAAAACTTATTTTGATATCTTCCTCCCTGGATCCATACGTGGTATGAGGGGGTTATATTTCCTTTTTAGATTCCTCTCTTTCTTCAAATTCAGAAGTTTCCTCTTCAAAATATACACCCTTTGTCTGCTCCAAGTCTTTTCTCCAGGACTGCTGTTAGTAAAACATATGTCATGCCATCAGTCGTGTCTTATGGATTCTCTGTTGCCAAGGCAGCGAACTGAGAGGCTGGCCTCAGATAGCACCTTCTGGTAAACTCCTCAGAGCTTTCCTCAGGTAGGAGCACAGTGTTTCCTTACAACATGAAAAGTTCCTGGAGTTCTTAAAAAAAGTTTCTGGAATGTGCCCGTGCCTGTCCAGACTTCCTATACCTTTTCTCTTGCTTGGGGTCAATGACCCAGCAGCGGTATCTGGTGGCCTCTGCCATGGCATTTTCTCATCTAAGGAAGTCCAACCTTTTGTTTAAGTTCTTGGCCCCTGGGACAGTTGCGAGATTGGCCTTAATGATTACACAAAAACAGTTCTCTACTTCTCTTTGTCCGCTCCGAATGCTTTAGAACTATCATATATAATTAGCACCGTCCACCGTCTTCCAGGGAATCTAGACAACCCACCAGCATGTTCTCTCTGCGTCTACTGTTAAAAGAAAATTTAGATTTTGGAAACTTTGTGATTACTTTCCAGAAGAAAGATGTTATGAGGAACTAGTCTAAAGAACTGACTCATGCTTGGTAACTAAGTGTTCCTGTTCATTCCGCGATGACTAACAGCATTCTTCTGGCTGTTAAGTGTGATGATTTCAATTATTATATTGTGTAACCAAAAGATGGCAGTGCTCACTCTTCCTGTTTTCTACGGTAGGACAAAATGGAAAGGTCATCTTGTTCTTCCATTTTTTCCTTTACTCATCACAAAGTGAGAATAGTGAGTAAAAGTTACATAAGCAAATAAGTAAAATATATCTGGAGCCTCTTCAGTATAACACTGATAATTTGCTAAGGGCAATTCCGTGGCAAAAAGAATATAAGACATTTTCTTTTATTTGCTTGATTTACTTTTCTGGTTGCTTCTATTTCTGAACATTTAAAACACGGCCTCCAGAAAACCTCCATGATACTTGACTGGTGGCTGTTAGTTCATGTCTGTATGTGCCAAGAGAATACTGACTGAAATAAAATTCGGCAATTTGTTGGTTATTATATTTCCCCAAATTACTGCCCCATTAACCCCATCCCATCTTTTCTTAGGCATCAATTTATCCTTTGAATCCAAGTGATTTTTTTTTCTTTTATAACTTTACTTTCTTGTAAGTTATGTCACTTAACAATTAGACCAAAGATTTGATCATCTAGAGTAGTATACCTAGACCCATACCCTGCTTAAATAGGAAGCCATACAGTCTGGCAGAGTCAGTAAGTAATTTAACTCTTACTGGAGCTGAATGCCTCCAAAAAGAATGATTTCAGTTCATCCTATTCATTGATGAAGTCAGTTGGCTACATACAAAAAAGATTTGGGGATATCTGTGTGGATAGATTGCGTGTGGTAGTCAGACCTGAATTCACATCCAGACCTTGCTCGGCACTGTGATTGGGAATAAGTTACTCAACTTTGGGCAAGTTTCATCCTAAGGAAAAATGATGATAAAATACCCAGTGTGCAGGCCGGTTGTGAGAATAAGGTGAAACAATCAGTATACGCGGAAATACTGGTCAGTAAAAGAGAATAAATAACAGAACTATACGTGTGCAAGTGTTCTGTTCCTTTGGGAACAAATACTTAATTGATTTCCATATTCCATAGGAGTTATTGTTTAAATCATTCATTCAGCAACTCCTTCAGTTGTAACATGTATTGAGGGCCGGGGCTCTGCTAAATGTCTACATAGATTGACTCCTTTAACTCATAGCACTCCTACAACAAGATACTATCATCCCCATCTTACAGCTGGAGAAATGGAGTTACAGAGCTGTTGAATAACTCGTCCAAGGCCATGCAGCTAACAAGGTGGAAAGCTTAGAATTTAAAAAGTGTCTCTAGAGTCTATGCGACTCCACATCTCTATTTACCCTGATAAAAAAGAAGAGGGTAAGTGCCTTGTAAGGGAGTCTTCTCTTTCCCTTTCTCTTTCTCCTCCTCCTCCTCCTCCTCCTCCTCCTTTTCTTCTGTTCTTTAAGAAAAGTTTTATTTTAGCCTGCCCAGTGCCACCCTTCCTGTGCAAGTCTGTAGCCCTAGGGCCAGCCCCCTTCACTGATGTGCATCACTCTGTGCAGAAGCACTGCCAGCATGTCAGACAAACTACCCTACAAAGTCGCCGATATCAGCCTGGCCTCCTGGGGACACAAGGCCCTGGATGTTGCAGAGAATGAGATGCTGGGCCTCATGCCTACGAGGGAGATGTACTCAGCCTCCGAGCTGCTAAAGGGCACCCGCATCGGTGGCTGCCTACACATGACCATGGAGACTGCCGTCCTCATTGAGACCCTCGTAGCCATGGGTGCTGAGGTGCGATGGTCCAGCTGCAACATCTTCTCTACCCAGGACCATGCAGCGGCTGTCACTGCCAAGGCTGGCATTCCAGTGTACGGCTGGAAGGGTGACATGGATGAGGAGTATCTCTGGTACACTGAGCAGACCCTGTACTTCAAGGATGAGCCCCTCAACATGATTCTGGATGATGGAAGTGACCTCACAAACCTCATTCATACAAGGTACCCATAGCTCCTTTCAGGCATCCAAGGCATTTCTGAACAGACCACAATGGGATGACAACCAATGGGAAGCTGAAGGTGCTTGCCATCAACGTCAATGACTGTCACCAAGGGCAAGTTTTACAACCCGTGTGGCTGCCAGGAGCCTCTTATAGACGGCATCAAGTGGGCCACAGATGTGATGATTGCAGGTAAGGCGGCAGCGGTAGCAGGTTGTGGCAATGTGGGCAAAGGTTGTGCCCAGGCCCTGCGGGGTTTCGGGGCCTGCATCATCATCACAGAGATCAACCCCATTAATGCCCCTCAGGCTGCCATGGAGGCCTGTCAGGAAGGCAACATACTTGTCACCACCACGGGCTGTACTGACATCATCCTCGGCCAGCACTTTGAACAGACGAAAGATGATGCCATTGTGTGTAACATTGGACACTTCGACGTAGAGATTGATGTCAAGTGGCTGGATGAAAATGCTGTGGAGAAAGCGAATGTCCACCTCCAGGTGTACTGAGAATGGACTGAAAAATGGGCTCTGTAACATCCTGTTGACTGAGGGCCAGCTGGCCAACCTGGGCTGCACCATGGGCAACCCCAGCTTTGTGATGAGCACCTCATTCCCCAACCAGGTGCTGGCACAGATAGAGTTGTGGAGCCACCCAGACAAGCACCCTGTTGGGGTCCACTTCCTGCCCAAGAAGTGGAATGAAGCAGTGTCTGAAGCTCATCTGGGTAAGCTGAATGTGAAGCTGACCAAGCTGACTGATAAGCAGGTCCCGTACCGGGGCTTGTCCCGTGATGGCCCCTTCAAGGCTGATCATTACTGCCACTGAGAACCAGGCCTGTTGTTTGCCTTATAGCTGCTGGCCTCACTGGGGTCCCACTTCACTTCCCCAAAAGCAAATGGCACCAACTTTTTTTTTTAATTTTTTAAAAATGTTTTTATTTATTTTTGAAGGAGAGAGAGAGACAGAGCATGAGCAGGGGAGGAACAGAGAGAGAGGGAACAGAGAGAATCTGAAGCAGGCTCCAGGCTCTGAGCTGTCAGTACAGAGCCCGATGCGGGGCTCGAACCCACCAACTGTGAGATCATGACCTGAGCCGAAGTCGGACGCTTAACCGACTGAGCCACCCAGGCGCCCCAAATGGCACCAACTTTGAGATAGGTTTGTGAATGTCCCCCATGGACTCTCTGGGGCTGGTCACTCAGTCTTTAGCCTCTGCTACATCCCTCATGCTGCTCCAAGTGTGGCAGGAGGAATTGAGAAGCCCTTCCTCAAGCCCTGGTCATGACAGAGGTACACAGGAAATACCCATGGGGAGCCATGAGCTCAGGGGGTTTGGAACCGCTCACTCAGTCCGTCCTTACTTAGGCTGGAAGTCGGCAATGGTGGTCACAAAGCCCACGCACTTTACCATCTAGGCCCTCCCTTGGCCTATGGACTTTATACCCATGTTCTTAGTTTACTGGTTCACTAGTTCCTCAGCCATGACAGATGAGAATGAACTGTATCAAGGGGCAGGGAGGAACTATTGGGAGTTTGTTCCTGAGAGCCTGGCTTAGTGCTGGGCATTTTGTTGTTTAAGAGGTTTCTCAGAATAGTTAGGTCAGTACTTTCAGTTCCCATTTTACAGAGCTTCGAATCTACTATTAAGGGACAACCAAAAAAGGACAAGAGAAGTGACAGCCAGAGGTTGAGAGGGGCTTAGATCTGTCACCTCTTTGTAACTTGATGGTTCCTACCACAATCCTGGATCAAAAAGATTCATTTGGCTTATAATGCTTAATTAATGTTTACGATGTTAAAGCGAGCAGGAAGGTGGGTAAATAAAAAATTTGGCGCCTAAAAAAAATTGTTTTATTGTGGCAAGAACACTTAACACAAGACCTACCCTCTTAACAAAATTGTAATTGTACGATACAATATTGATAAGTACAGTGTTGTATGGCAAATCTCTAGAACTTACTCATCTTGGTTAATTAAAACTTTGTGGGGGTGCCTGGGTGGCCCAGTTGGTTAAGCAGCCAACTCGGTTTTGGCTCAGATCATGACCTCACAATTCATGAATTCAAGCCCTGGATTGGGTTCTGCACTGGCAGTACAGAGCCTGCTTGGGATTCTCCCTCTCCCTCTCTCTCTGCCCCTTTCCCCACTCATGCTGTCTCTGTCTCCCTCAATATAAACAAACAAACAAACAAACAAACAAACAAACAAAAAAACCTTTATGCCCATTGATTAACAGCTCCCCATTTCTCCTTTCCCCTAGCCCCTGGAAACCACCATTTTACTCTTTGAATGATTCTATGAATTTGACAATTTTAGGTCCCTCATATAAGTGGAATCATGCAGTATTTGTCCTTCTGTGACTGGCTTATTGCACTCAGCATACTGTCCTCAAGGTTCATTGAATTGTCACATACTACAGAATTTTTTTATTAAAAAAATTTTTTTTTAATGTTTATTTATTTTTGAGAGAGAGAAAGAAAGACAGACAGAGTGTGAGTTGGGGAGGGGCAGAGAGAGAGGGAGACAGAATCCGAAACAGTCTCCAGGCTCTGAGCTGTCAGCACAGAGCCCGATGTGGAGCTCAAACCCCTGAACTGTGAGATAATGACCTGAGCTGAAGTCAGACGCTTAACCGACTGAGCCACCCAGGCACCCTAGAATTTTTTTCTTTTTTAAGGCTGAATAATGCTCCATTGTATGAATATACTGCATTTTTTGTGTCCAGTCATCTGTGGTTGGATATTTAAGTTGTTTATACATCTTGACTGTTGTGAATAGTGCTTCAGTGAACATAGGAGTGTTAATGTCTCTTCAGGATCCTGATGTTGATTCCTGTAAACACATATCCAGAAATAGGATCGCTAGATCAGATGGTACTTCTACATTTCTACATCGAGGAACTCCCTATTATTTTCCATAGGAGCGTTGCCACCAACAGCACACAAGGCTCTCAGTTTCTCTCCATCCTCACCAAAACCTATTGTCTCTTTTGTCTTTTGGTAATAGCCACCCTAACAGGTGTAAGGTTGGGGAATGGAGAGTATCATATCCTGTAATCCCAGCCCAAAGGCAATGTGGCTTGGCTGCTGAGTCAAAGGATCCCCAGCACTAAAATAAATGGTGTCAGCGATGAGGATATAGAATTTTGGGTGGGCCAAAATCAAGAGTTGTTTAGGTGAACTTGAGCAGGCAGCCACTGAAAAATGAAAAGAAAGGTGCCTTGCTTACTAGCCAGAGCAGCTCTCTCCCCTTGAATCCTCTCATCTCTTTATCTTCCTCTCCCTGGCTTTCAGGTGCTTTAAGGAAAAAAGGGATTACAGGCAGGGCCAGGTCTCCCTGTGCCCAAGGAGAACACAGCCATCTAAGTATTTGGGGGAAGTTCGGTGTTGGGGTGAAGAAGACCTTCAACTCTCTAATGGCTCTGTTGAATACAGGCAGCCACGTGACCATCACATCGTCAGGGAGAAGCTCGGGTTGAGCTGATGGGATCTGGGGAGGGATCTCACCAGGAAAAAGAGGCTAACATGAACTTGTGGGTGGGGCCTTTGGTGCCCACCTTGTCAGCACATGGTTCTTGCATGTCCATCCGAATATATAGGAGGAACTGGTGTGCTATATACTTGTACTTCCCTATCCCATAAATGCCGTAGGGGGCCCTCTTGATCTGGATGAGCCATTGGGGAAGAAGTGCTGGTGAGGCAAAATTCCCTGCCACTTGGCATCAATGAGTGAGTCAGGATTCAGTACAAGGGCCTCTACCCTCTGATGTTCACTAAGGAGAGCTATCTCGTTGTGACAAGTCAGAGGTCTCAGGCTCAGTGACCCAGACTTCTGGGTTATCACCCCTCTGTCTGCAGGGGTGTCTGATAAACCTCAACAACGTTCTGCTCACCAGAAAAAGGAGGCCAGTGTGTTGCAGACAGTACATGCCAGTACCTTGGCAGTCTGTTTGGTCCTTTACATGGCCGTGGCAGGCAGAGTTCTAAGATGGCCCATGACCTTCTTCTGGTTTTATTCCCACGCTTATGTTATGTTACCTGGCAAAGATTTTGCAGATGTAATTAAGGTTAATAACCACTTGAACTTAGCCTAGGGAGATTATCTGGGTGGATCTAACCTCCCATGAGCCCTTTAAAACCCTGAGTTTTCGTCAGTTAATAACAGAAGAGGAAGTTAGAAAGAGAAGAGGCAGGGGAAGATTTGACGCCATTGGTTGGCCTTTAAGATGGAGAGGGCAATGTACGAGGGTTGAAGATTGGCTCCTAGGATTGAGAGTGACCTTCTGGCCAACAGCCAGGAAATGAGGATCTCTGTCCTCCAAGTGAACAAACTCCAGATAAGAGCCTAGCCTGATTGTCCTCTTGAATTCAGCCATGTGAGACACCAAGCAGAGGACTTAGCCAAGCTCACCCAACCTTCTGATCTACAGAATGGTGAGCTAATGAATGGGTGTTGTTTTAAGCCACTGAGTTGGTAGTAATTTGTTTCACAGCAGTGGAAAATGAACCCAAAATCAGCATCTCTCAAGGGGCCCCAGAGCAACTAGCTGCATTAGAAGCTATCCAGCAACTTAAAAAAAAAAAAAAATTCCTTATCTAAAATCAATTCTTGAAATAAAAACATTGGCACTTACTTTTAAGTTAATTAATTTGTGAAACTATTTTCTTTTGTAGAATACACACTGGCATTAAAACAGAGTAAAGAAGTACAATGGGTATCTGCAAAAATCAGCTCTGATTATTGTATTCACCCAAATTTTGTGTCTGCACATGTGAAATAAAATTAAATTTCTCAAACATTTTATATGCCGCACATTTTTAATGCAGCATTTTTTAGAAAGTGCACTGTTTTTCACTGCTATGGTCTTCATAAAGGATTTGGCTTAAAGTTTAATAAAAAGACTAGGATAACTTCGCTGTATTTTTCAACAGTATTTGTATACAGAACAATTTGAGTCAGCATGCAAGCAACATCCTTTCTTTTCGCATACCTGTTATTTAGGGAAAATTATACCCGTTTTGGCAAAAATAAAATCCCAACACAAGGAAGCAGCATTAAAAAGACCAATGTGAGCAGCACATAAAAATCACATCTTTATTGATTATTAATTAAAATTCTCAATCATGTAGTAGGCACAGAGAGATCCAGGCTATGGGGGTTCACTCTGTGGAAGAATACCTTTAAGTCATTTTTTACAGCTTTAGCGTCAAGCTCTGAAGAGTTTGACAAAAGTCTGGAATTACTTCTGGAGCTACTTTCAGGGAGTGAAGATGTCCTTGTTGAGAAACGGAACACTTGGACAGTGTCTGAGATTGATGATTTTCAGTGTTACTGCACATTCACCTAAGTCAGCAACACCTGCATCCACCAGGTAGAGTTCGTTTTATAGGTGCTAGGAAACCTGGGGACCTCTGAGGTCCTACAATCCAAATGACCTCCTTTGAGCTCCAAGTCTCTGTTCTTGCCAATTCAAATTTCTGGCAAAGAGAGGCAAAGGGAGGTGGGCCTTCAAGGGCCATAACGGCTCCATTGCTCCCTGCAGGGTCAGTCGAGGCTTCTATTGCAAATGAATTGCAATTGAACTTCTCCCTCTGTCCCATCCCACTTCCCCTGTCCTCTTACACATGGTATTTCCCAGTAAAAACCTGCATAAAAATCTCTTCCCCTGTTTTTCATTGGAGGGTAGGCATGAGAAGTGGGGCAGGAGACACTTGACCTTTGGCATCAAGTATAAATAACTGCAGTGTCTAAGTCCCTAACTACTATATTCTTCACTACTTCCATTCTCCAAGAGCAGGCTTTAGTTTCAATAATTGGGAAAACTGCCTCAAAACTACAATCTTGAATGGGTCTCAGCCCAGGATTGTATTTTAAGGTACAAAGGTCTGCCTTCTGGCCTCAGTGGTTCAGTTGGTTAAGTGTCTGACTCTTGGTTTCTGCTCAGGTCATGATCAAATGGCAACTCTTGGTTTTGGCTCACACCATGATCTCATGGTTTGTGGGCTCCATGCTGACAATGGGAAGCCTGTTTGGGATTCTCCTTCTCTCTGTCCCCACCTCTCTCTCTCAAAATAAATACATAAACTTGGGGCGCCTGCGTGGTTCAGTCAGTTAGGTGCCTGACTCTTGATTTCGGCTCGAATCATCGTCTTGTGGTGCGTGAGTTCGAGCCCCATCTTGGGCTCTGGGCTGACAGTGTGGAGCCTGCTTGGGATTCTCTCTCTGTCTCTCCCTCTGCCCCTCTCTCTCTGACTCAAAATAAATAAATAAATAAATAAATAAATAAATAAATAAATAAATAAAATTTAAAGAAAGGGCTCCATGTGCAATGGCAGACGTTGGTTTATCACATGATCAATCACTACCTTCTACAGGGCAGGGTGGGGAGGGGAAGAACTGAGCTAAGTTTTGAATTTTGTTGAGGAAGGGAGTTGGCTGTGGGATAGAGAGGAACAGGGAGGGGGTCCTGACACAGTTTCCAAGAAATTGAAATCAGTGTTCTAGAAACTTTAGTGGGGAGGATGCAAAGAGAACAGAGGAACGGCGCACTTGCTATCCGTCGCAGAGGCAGCTGGTCTGGGGAGACACTTCCTTTGCAAAACCATCTAGTGAGCTGGTTGCTATGACAGCAATAGTAATCCTCTCCTGCAGACTCCACGGGAAAAATACTCCTCTGACTTTCATTCTTTCTTTTTTCCCCAATATTTTGAAATATGCTTTTGAAGCGAAATATTCAGGGCTGGTGACCTTCCTTTGGTGTGCAGTAAGGCAAAGCTCTTTCTCTCTTGGATCCTTTCTACACATATAAAACCAACACTTTAATACTTGCGATTTGTGTTGAATTTTTAAAAGAGGGTTTTATGTAGCTGTGGCCACACAATGAGGTGAACATGACCATGTCACAAATACTGAACAGCTCCTTAGCTGTCCAGATACATTGTAGAATTGGATTTCTCTTTGCACTTCAATTCAAGGAAAGTCATTTGTTTATTAAAGTGGTACATGTCTTACGTCTCCCTTTATCATTAGCCAGTTTTAAGTAAGTGACTTTTTTGTTAACTACTTTGCTGAAATAAATCACTTCCAGTCAGGAAGTGGAAGAAATTGAAATGATTATAAATTAGTACAATTCGATACCTGGTTCTTATTTGGATACGCAGATTCATAAGTAAGGATGGTTTTTAAGAGTTTTCTTGTACGGGGTAATAATAGTTCTCACTGCCGCTTACTGAGGATTTATGCCGCTTCACGTACTTTGCTAAGCACTTTCATATGTAATTTTATTTAATTCTCAAGTTAACTTTATGAGATAGGTGTTAAGTCCTCACTTTATAGATGCAAATCTGGCATATATCCTGTCTTTGCTGGGGTGACGTAAAATGTTTATGTGATACAATACCTACCTACTTTGCTATTAAAGCTGCAAGTTTTGGTTCAGATTCTCTGGTGAGGAGGTAACCTACCGAGGCATGACATTTTAAGCAACAGATTTTTGACGACAAAGAATGTGTTTCACAGGATTCGCGTTAATGCTTTTTCTTTGAACATAGGTATGCCAGATGCTCATTTGAAGTTAATGCGATTCAGCATTTATGCAGCACCCGCAATGCATGAGGCATTGGTGATACTACCAAATCTTGAGGTGGAGCTCTGGGTGTCTTGCTCTGAATCTTCAAGGCCCTCTTTATGCCTTTTTAAAATTTTTAACAGTTTTATTGAACTATTATTCACACACCATACAATTCGTCCATTTAAAGGGTACAATTGAGTGATTTTTAGCATATTCACAGATGCGGCAGCCATCCCCACCGTCCATGTTGAGCACTTTTATCACCTTAAAAAGAAATCTCATACCGCTTAGCTCTCACCTTCCTTTTGACCCATCGACCCCCAGCTGGCAAGCAACCATAAATCTACTTTGTGTCTCCATAGATTTGCCTGACCTGGACATTCCATGTCAATGGAATTATATAGTAAGTGGTCTTTTCTGACTGGCTTCCTTCAGTCAGCATGATGTTTTCGAGGTTTGTCCATGTTGTACACATATCAGTGCTTCATTCCTTTTTATAACTTTATTTATTTTATATAAATAGTATGCATATACCACCTTTGTTTAGTCCATACTTTCAGGTTTTTTTGGATTGTTTGCATCTTTTTTTTTGAAAGATTTATTTTTAGAGAGAGAGAGAGAGAGAGAGAGTGTGTGTGTGTGTGTGTGTGTGTGTGATCAGGGGAAAGAGGCAGAGGGAGGGAGAGAGAGAGAGAAAGAGAGAGAATTTTTAAGCCAGCGCCACGCTGAGTGTGGCTTGATCCTATGACCCTGGGATCATGACCTGAGCTGAAATCAAGAGTCAGACACTCCACTGACTGAGCCAACCAGGCGCCCTTGTTATATAATGAATAATGCTGTTATAAACACTCATGTAACAGATATTTATTCTAATTTTTCTTGGTTGTGTAACTAGTGGTAGAAGTGTTGGGCCCTCCATTGCTCCCAGCCATGTGTCAAAAGCTCGGAGGAAAAGACCCAAGACTTACTTGGTCCCGCCTACAGTGTTGCCTAGGACTTGATCTGGAGTCTTGGCTGCTTTTGGATTTCCTGATTTACCAAATCCCAAAAGGCAAGGTGTAAAGACAGTTGGGCAGATGGAGTGAGCAGTTTTATAGATTGAAATTTCATAGCTCCAGTGAGCAGACCCATGTTCACACCCAAGTGTGTTTGGATCCTGGTGAAATTGATATTTATGTTGAGGTCTGTACTAAAACAAAGATTTTGGAAATCATGGGGGAAATATCAGATCGGGGGGCAGCCATGGGGGGAAAAGGACTATTGCTGCATGAGAATCCAAACTCCCTGTTGTGTTCTGGGTCTTGTTTTCTCTCTGCATGGTCACTTGACAGAGATGTGTGAGTCTTACTTTTCTCCCCTGCTGTTGTTTCTCTGCTATAACTGCCTTAATAGAAAAACAAAATGTATTTTAGCTCATACGTAAGCTTTATAGTTCTTGTTATTCACATACAAAGCAGATGAGTAGGAGATTTTATATCTTTCTTAAAAATAAAATTACTTTAAAAAAGTCAGAAAAGCAAAACTAGGTGGCTTATCACTGATTTTCTTTTCTTTTCTTGTGGATTAGTAGCATTTGGTTAAAAAAAAGTTCTCTAGTCCTATTTTCAGAGACAATTAAGCCTGAATTGTTTTCCTCTTGAAACTTGTAGCTGGAAGAACTCAGAAGGGCTGTGGAGAGGTTGTTAGAATCTGTTCATTAAGCCTGATCTTTAGAATAATTCTTATTTATTTATTTATTTATTTTAGAGAGAGACAGAGAGACAGAGTGTGAGCGGGGTAGGGGAAGAGAGAGATGGAGACACAGAATCTGAAGCTGGTTCCAGGCTTTGAACTATCAGCACGGAGCATGATGTGGGGCTTGAATTCGTGAACCAGGAGATCATGACCTGAGCTGAAGTCGGCCGCTTAACCGACTGAGCCACCCAGGCACCCCTAGAGTAATTCTTAAATTAAACAGAATATCTGAACACAAAGCCTCCAGACAGTGAAACAATTACCCAGTATCCAAACTTCGGAGTCCAAAATCTAACGTAGTTGGTGGCATAGAGGAGGAAAAATATCTTTCCTCTTCCCAGCTTAAGTTTTCAGCTGGGTCTCTGTAGCAAAAGACAGATTAATAAGTGAAAAGCCTGCAGATTTATTTACTATATGTTTATGTGACCCAGAAGTCTTCAAAAGGAAATGAGGACTTCAAGGAAACCGTTTACACTTGAATGTTTTTATGGTAGGTTTGATGAAGTGGGGGAAGTCATTGGAAAATATGATAGGGCAAAGGATCTGAGCTAAAGGTAGTAAACTGGGGGAAACCTAGCAAGGTCTTCCTTCATATTCTTCTGAGTCCCTCTGTCTTTGGAGGTAAGAATGCTCCTTTCCTCCGGGAACAGGAAAGGCACGTCTCACATGAGGGTGATTTTAGGAGTCTTAGACCATTTTCAGGGGAAAATCAGAAAGTCCTTCCTGTACCTGCTGTTTCTCAAATCCCTTCAGCTTGAGATATTCAATATGCCAAGATGTCATATTTTAGGATAATGTGTCCTCAATTCTGCCAAGATTAAAAGGGAAAAAATACCTATTGGAAAAAATATTTATGAAAATGCACTACCCAGTTTTATTACTCTCACCAGTAGCTGTCCTATCAGATTTAGCTCCTGAGTGGAATTATACATATTTTATTCCGAATGTTTTCCTACTCAAAATTTGGTACTGGGGTTTTTCCCATGTAGTTTGGAACAAAAAGCCAAGAACACTTGGATGGATGTAAATTTTGCTTCTGAGTGCTTTGAAGCGTATGCTACTCTGTTTTCTGTCTATAACATTTTGTTGTTAACCTTTCTAATTTTGTATAAACAACAATAGCAACAATGCAAAAATTATATTAATGCTGAAATTTACGAAGTAAAAAACTGCAAAAATGGCACCTGAGTACTGTTGCCATGGGGACAGGATGTTAAGAGAGGAATGAACGTAGCTCGCAATACTAGAAAGACTAGAAGTAAATTGCTCTTCAGAAAACTTGTGATTAAAGTATCTTAAATTTGTGCATTTGGTTGCTATTTTTTTTTTAATTTTTTTTTCAACGTTTATTTATTTTTGGGACAGAGAGAGACAGAGCATGAACAGGGGAGGGGCAGAGAGAGAGGGAGACACAGAATCGGAAACAGGCTCCAGGCTCTGAGCCATCAGCCCAGAGCCCGACGCGGGGCTCGAACTCACGGACCGCGAGATCGTGACCTGGCTGAAGTCGGATGCTTAACCGACTGCGCCACCCAGGCGCCCCTGCTATTTTTTTAACAAAACAAAAGAGCAGCAGTGACAACAAACAACATCACAGAGCTTGGTGGGACAGAGGTGCGTGTCTTCGAATTGGGAGAGATAAAACCAGCAGTGTAGGCTTGGAGGAGGTGGGGAAACCCCTTTGGTGGAGAAACAAAATGAAGAGTAAGAGAAGCTGTGGAAGTGTGGGATTGTATTTGGAGAAGAGAAAAACCTCTCCAGACCACAGTCCAGAAAATGAAGAATAGGAAGAGAGCCAGTTTCTACTTTACAAACAGCCTTACGAGTGAAGATCAGAGATTTCAGGGTTGCGTGCCTATCTCTGGACTGGAACGATGCTGGTGCGTGTGGCTGGTGGGGAGGAGAGCCAACCCCAGGCTTGGTAGGATCTCGGGGTGCACTGAGAGAAGGCTGTCCCCTCCCTGGAGTACTGTGGGAAGAGGGTTTATTGCCCCCCACCCAAGGACAAAAGGCCCTGCAGGAGCCAGCCAAACGCCCTTTGTAGACTGGGCAGAGTGGCGCTATTCCAGAGCTAGTCAGCGCAGAGTGGGATCCTTTAAGACATGGGGTTTTGAATCTGATTTGAAAACCTGGGAAGCGAGGGAGTCTGTGGGGTAGGGAAAGCCGGCCGGCCTGCGCCTGTGCAGCTCTTTCAGGGCTCCCTGAACAGTGTGGTTTGAGACACCTGACCGAGGAGGAGAGATTGAGGTGTTGCCATTTTCCTCCCCATCACCAACATGGTGAGGCTTCAGGGAACCCAACAGCAGCCCCCAGTGGACGCAGCCCCGCTTACACCAAACCTCATCCCTCCATGCGTGGTAACTACTTATCTAGTGGAGCGTGATTGACAATGACTGAACCAGATGGCCTCTCCTCCAGACCAGCACAGTCACCGGTTCCAAGGCACCAACAGGCAACTGTCCTGCAGTTTTGTATGTTTGTCTGTTTTTTTATTTTTAAATTATTATTATTTATTACTATTATTATTTTTTTTACTATTATTTTTTTTCATTTTTATTTTCTTTCCTTCTCTTCTCTTTTCCCTACTTTATCTTTATACTCTCTTCTTTTTCTTCACCCTTTGAAATCAGCCCTATAGTTTCTGATTTGATTTTTGGTCAATGCTTATGTGTATATTTTTTCTTTTCTTTTCTTTTCTTTTCTTTTCTTTTCTTTTCTTTTCTTTTCTCTTCTCTTCTCTTCTCTCTTCTCTTTTCTTTATTCTGGTTGTTTAATCAGGCATTTTTACTCTATTCTTTTTACACATTTTCTGTATCTCCTTCTTTATTTTCCTCTCTTTCTGGATTAAGCCCTACAGTTTCTTTGATTCTTTGCCGGGTCTTTTTTCCCACCCCTGTCACTTCTCTCTTTGTTTGGGATAAGGTTTCTTTTCCCCCGCCTTCTTCTCCTCTTTTCCAGGGTTACTTCAGTGAGCAAATCAAGGCATGCCAGGTGGACAGTCCAATCCAGCACTACGTGTAGTGAGATAAAGCAGCCCAAGACACAACAACAGAGTGCACACAACACACTCCAAATACACTTCCTGAAGTGCCAGGTTCTGGACAGTGTATGACCCCTTTTTAATATAGTAGTACTTGCAGGTGCAGGACACATAAAAAGCTGTTAAGTCACATAAAGGATAGAAACCTAGCCAAAATGATGAAATGGAAGAATTCTCCTCAGAATAAATTCCAGGAAGAAATGACAGCCAGAGAATTGTTCAAAACAGATATAAACAACATATCTGATCAAGAATTTAAAATAATAGTCGTAAGACTAATAGGTGGGCTTGAAATAAAGCATAAAAGACAGCAGAGAATCTATTGCTGTAGAGACCAAGGACCTAAGAAATAGTCATGCTGAATTAAGAAATGTTGTAAATGAGATGCAAAGTAAACTAGATGCAGTAACAGCAAGGATGAGGAGAAGCAGAAGAGAGAATAAGTGAAATAGAAGATAAAATTATGGAAAATGATGAAGCTGAGAAAAGGAGAGAAAGGAAATTACTAGATGACAAGGGGAGAATTAGAGACCTAAGTGATTCAATGAAATGAAATAATATTCGTATCATAGGAGTTCCAGAAGAGGAAGAGAGACAGAAAGGTACAGAAGGTTTATTTGAACAAATTTTAGCTGAGAACTTCCCTAATCTGGGGAAGGAAACAGGCATTCAAATTCCGGAGGCACAGGGAACTCCCTTCAAAAAAAAAAAAAAAAAAAAAAGCAGGCCAACACCATGATATATCATAGTGAAACTGGTAAAACACAAAGATAAAAAGAATTCTGAAAGCAGCTAGCATCAAATGGGTCCTAACCTACAAGGGTAGACACATAAGGGTAGTAGCAGACCTGTCCACTGAAACTTGGCAGGCCAGAAGGGAGGGGCAGGAAATATTCAAAGCCCTGAATAGGAAAAAGATGCAGCCAAGAATTCTTTATCCAGCAAGGCTGTCATTTGGAACAGAAGGAGAGATAAAGTCTTTCGCAGACAAACAAAAACTGAAGCAGTTCAAGATCACTAAACCAGCCCTGCAGGAGATGCTAAGGAGAACTCTGTTAGTGGAAAACAGCAAAGACTACAAAGGCCAGAGACATCACCACAACCATGAAACCTACAGATAACACAATGGCATTAAATCCATAATCTTTCGATTATCTTAGAATCTTTCAATCTTTCAACAATCTTTTCAATCTTTCAATCTTTCAACAATCTTTCAATAATCACTTGGAATATAAATGAACTAAATGCCCCAATCAAAAGACATAGGTTATCAGAATGTATAAAAAAAATAAGATCCATCTATATGCTGCTTACAAGAGACCCATTTTAGACCTGAGGACACCTGTAGATTGAAAGTGAGGGTATGGAGAACCATCTATCATGCTACAGGATGTCAAAAGAAAGTCAGAGCAGCCATACTTATATCAGACAAACTAGATTTTAAAACAAAGATCGTAACAAGAGATGAAGAAGGGCATTATATCATAATTAAGGGGTTTGTCTATCAAGAAGAGCTAACAGTGTAAATGTTTATGCCCCTAACATAGAACACCGAAATATATGAATCAGTTTATCACTAACATAAATAAATGTATAGGTAATAATACCATGATTATAGGGGATTTTAATACTCCACTTATAGCAATGGACAGATCATCTGAGCAGAAAATCAGTAAGGAAACAACAGCTCTGAATGACACATTGGACCAGATGGAGTTAACAGCTATATTCAGAATTTTTCATCCAAAAGCAGCAAAATACACATTCTTCTCTAGTGCACATGGAACATTCTCCAAAATAGATCACATACTGGGTCACAAAACATCCCTCAACAAAAATAAAAGGATTGAGATCATACCATGTATATTTTCAGATCACAACATCATGAAACTTGAAATCAACCACAAGAAAAAATTTGGAAAGCCTCCAAATACTTGGAGGTCAAAGAACATCCTACTAAAGAATGAAGGGGTCAACCAGGAAATTAAAGAAGAAATTAAAAAACATATGGAAGCAAATGAAAATGAAAACATGACAGTCAAAACCCTTTGGGATGCAGCAAAGGCAGTCCTAAGAGGAAAATACTTTGCAATCCAGGCTTATCTCAAGAAGCAAGAAAAATCCTAAATACAGAGTCTAACCTCACACCTAAAGGAACTAGAAACAGAGCCGCAAAGAAACCCCAAAGCCAGCAGAAGAAGAGAAATAATAAAGATTAGAGCAGAAATAAAGAATATAGAATCCCCCAGTAAAACCAATCAATGAATCTAAGAGCTGTTTTTTTTAAAAGAATAAACAAAATTGATAACTCTCCAGCCAGACTTCTCAAAAAGAAAGAGAGGACCCAACTAGATAAATAACTAATGAACGAGGAGAGATCACAACCAACACCACAGAAATACAAACAATTATTAGAGAATACTATGAAAAATTATATGCCAACAAACTGGACAATCTGGAAGACACGGACAAATTTCTAGATACCCACACACTACCAAAACTCAATTGGGAAGAAATAGAAAATTTGAACAGACCCATAATCTGCAAAGAAATTGAATCCGTTATAAAAAATCTCCCAACAAAGATGGGAGTCCTGGGCCAGATGGCTTCCCAGGGGAATTCTACCAGACCTTTAAAGCAGAGTTAACACCTATTCTTCTCAAGCTGTTCCAAAAAATAGAAACAGAAGGAAAGCTTCCGACTCATTGTCTAAAGCCAGCATCACCTTGATTCCCAAGCCAAAGATGCCACTAAAAAGGAGAATTACAGGCCAATATCCCTGATGAACATGGATGTGAAAATTCTCAACAAGATACTAGGAAATCAAATTCAACAGTACATTAAAAGAATTGTTCACCATGAACAAGTGGGATTCATTCCTGGGCTGCAGGGTTGGTTCAATATTTGTAAATTAATCAACGTGATACATCACATTTATAGAAGAAACGATAAGAACCATATGATCCTGTCAATAGATGCAGCAAAAGCATTTGACAAAATACAACATCTTTCTTAATAAAAACCCTCATGAAAGTCAGGATAGAAGGTACATACCTTAACATCATAAAAGCTATATATGAAAGGCCCACAGCTAATATCATGCTCAATAGGGAAAAATTGAGAGCTTTCCCTCTGAGATCAGAAACACAACAGGGATGTCCACTCTTACCACTCTTGTTTAACATAGTGTTGGAAGTCCTAGCCTCAGCGATCAGAGAACAAAAGGAAATAAAAGGCATCCAAATTGGCAAAGAAGAAGTAAAACTTTCACTTTTCTCAGATGACATGATACTGTACATGGAAAACCCAAAAGACTCCACCAGAAAACTGCTAGAACTGATACATGAATTCAGCAAAGTTACAGGATACAAAATCAAAGTATAGAAATTCGTTGCAGTTCTATACACCAGTAATGAAGCAACAGAAACAGATATCAAGGAATTGATCTCATTTACAATTGCACCAAGAACCATAAAATACCTAGGAATAAACCTAACCAAAGAGGTAAAAGATCTGTACACTGAAAACTATAGAAAGCTTATGAGAGAGATTGAAGAAGACACAAAGAAATGGAAAACATTCCATGCTCACGGATTGGAAAGACAAATATTGTTAAAATGTCGATACCACCCAAAGCAATTTACACATTCAATGCAATCCCAATCAAAATAACACCAGCATTCTTCTCAGAGCTAGAACAAACAAATTAAATTTGTATGGAGCCACAAAAGACCCGAATAGACAAGGTAATGTTGAAAAAGCTGGAGGCATTACAATCCCAGATTTTAACCTGTATTACAAAGCTGTAATCATCAAGACAGTATGGTATTGGCACAAAAACAGACACATAGACCAATGGAATAGAATAGAGAACCCAGAATTGGACCCGCAAATTGTATGGCCAACTAATCTTTGATGAAGCAGGAAAGAGTATCCAATGGAAAAAAAGACAGCCTCTTTAGCAAATGGTGCTGGGAGAACTGTACAGCAACATGCAGAAGAATGAAACTGGAATACTTTCTTACACCATACACAAAAATAAATTCACAATGGGTGAAAGACATAAATGTGAGACAGGAAACGATCAAAATTCTTGAGGAGAAAACAGGCAACAACCTCTTTGGCCTTGGCTACAGCAGCTTCTTACTTGACATATCTCTGAAGGCAAGGGAAATAAAAGCAAAAATGAACCATTGGGACCTCATCAAGATAAAAAAAGCTTCTGCACAGAGAAGGAAACAATCAACAAAACTAAAAGGCAACCAACGGAATTGGAGAAGATATTTACAAATGACATATTAGATAAAGGATTAGTATCCAAAATCTATAAAGAACTTGCCAAACTCAACTCCCAAAAACAAATAATCCAGTGAAGCAATGGGCAGAAGACATGGATAGACATTTTTGCAAAGAAGACATCCAGATGGCCAACAGGCACATGAAAAGATGCTCAACGTCACTCCTCATCAGGGAAATACAGATCAAAACCACACTGAGGTACCACCTCACACCGGTCAGAGTGGCTAAAATTAACAACTCAAGAAACAACAGTTGTTGGTGAGGATGTGGAGAAAAGGGAACCCTCTTTCACTATTGGTGGAATGCAAACTGGTGCAGCCCTTCTGGAAAACAGTATGGAGGTTCCTCAAAAAATTAAAAATAAAATTACCCTATGACCCAGCAGTAACATTACTAGGAATTTATCCAAAGGATACAGGAGTGCTGATTCATAGGGGCACATGTGCCCCCAAATTTATAGCAGTGCCATCAACAATAGCCTAAGTATGCAAAGAGCCCAAATTTCCATCAACTGATGAATGGATAAAGCTGTGGTATATATATATATATATATATATATATATATATATATATATATATATACATGTACACACACACACACACACACACACACACACACACACTGGAATACTACTTGACAATGAAAAAGAATGAAATTTGCAACAGTGTGGATGGAACAGGAGCGTATTACGCTAAGTGAAATAAGTCATTCAGAGAAAGACAGATATCATATGTTTTCACTCATATGTGGAATTTGAGAAACTTAACAGAAGACCATGGGAGAAGGGAAGAAAATAGTTAACAAACAGAGAGGGAGGCAAACCATAAGAGACTCTTAAATATAGAGAACAAACTGAGGGTTGATGGGGGTGGAAGGGCACCGGGGAGTGGGGCACGGAAATTGGGTGATGGACATTGAGTAGGGTACTTGCTGGGATGAGCACTGGGTGTTGTATATAAGTGATGTATCACGGGAAGCTGCTCCGGAAGTCAAGAGCACACTCTAAACACTGTATGTCAGCTAACAACAAATTATGTATCAAAACAACAAACAAACAAGTGACATTACCAAATTCCTAAGTCAGATAACTTCAGCTCAAATGCTGTTTGATTTGTGGGCCCTCTGTCTGTGATAATTACCTATGTTTCTCTGCAAAGCAGTGTGCCTGGGTGACATGACATCTTCCATGATTACAAATACCATCCTCCAACCTCCCCATCGTCTACTGCTGGAGAAAACATGGGATTTACCTGATGTTTATTGGAACATCGTGAGTTCAACTAGAACACATGAAGGGGATTTTGCATGCTAAGCTGCAGCTGGCATAAGAAACATGTTTATTCTACCAGAAAATGCTCTTCTATTTTACCCTTGCAATTTCTCTGTTCTGCCATATTCCTTCTCTGGCAGCCATGTGATTTGTCTTGACTGAGGCAGTTCATATGTGCAGTGGAAGGACACTCATCTGGGTAAATATGGGAAATTTGGGTTGTAGTTTTGACTTTATCCCTGCCATTGGGCAACTTATTCTAATGTAGCTGACAAAAAATACCAACTTATAAATATCTAGTTTTCAGCCCTTCCGTTTTGGTTGCACAGATCAGAGGAAGGGTGGAGCTTGGAAAAGGTGGTGTTACTGAGGGCTGTCAAAATCAATTCATGTTGGAAGGGAACAAATGTAATATTCCTCAAAAAGGAGTGGGATATAAGGGGAGACAGGAGTAAGGGAGAAACTAAAGTAAATTGATTTGAGAAGAGACTTCTCTGTCTCTTTAATTTCTTTAAATAAACTTTATTGAAGTATTTTTTTGAGAGAGAGAGACACACACACACAGAGAGAGCAAGCGAGCAGGGGAAAGGGGCGGAGTGAGAGAGAGAGAGCTCGATCTTGGAGCTCTCGGGGCTCAATCTCGCAACTGTGACATCATGACCTGAGTCGAAATCAAGAGTTGGTTGCTTAACTGACTGTGACACTCAGGTACCCCTGGAAGTCTCCTTTAAATACACTAACTGCACCCACTATAAGTGTACCGTTCAATGTGTCTTGAAAATTGTATGTAGCCACATAACTGTCATGTGACCAAGCTAATACAACATTGCCATCACTCCAAAAAGTCCTCTTCTGCCCTATCTGCCTTCTGGCACTGAAGAATAGACTTGTCTCTTCTAGGGTTTTATGTGAAAAGAATTCTGCAGCATGTACTTTTTTGGTGGAATCTTTGGCATAGCATATTTTTAAGATTCATCTGTGCATCAGGAATTCGGATCTTTTTGTTACTGATTTATATTCTATTACACGGATAGACACAATTTGTTTGTCTATTCAGCTGTTGGTGAACATTTGATCTGGATTCCATTTGGGGCTATTATTGGTACAGTGGGTGTGAATATTACTGTACAGGTCTTTGGACATAAGTTTTCATTTCTCTTGGAGAAAATGCTTAGAAGTGGAAAAGCTGGGTAATATGGTAAGGGTATGTTTGACTGTATGAAGAGCTGCCAAGCTGTTTTCCAAAGATTATACTATTTTACATATTCACCAGCAATGTTTTAGCTGCCTCATACCCTCCCCAACACTTAGTGTTTCCAATCTTCTAATTAGGATGTACCCGTGGGTGTGCAGAGATATCCCCTGTGGTTTCAATTTGCATCCCTGAGGACTAAAGATGTTGAATACCACTTCCTGTGTTCACTCGACATCTGTGTGTCTTCTCTGATGAAGTGTTCATTTAAATCCCTTACCCATTTTATTTTATTTTGTTTTATTAAAGTTTATTTATTTTGAGAGAGACAGAGCATGAGCTGGGGAGGTGCAGAGAGAGAGGGTGAGAGAGAATCCTAAGCAGGCTCTGCGTGGGGCTCGGGCTCACAAAACTCTGAGATCATGACCTGAGCTGAGATCATAACCTGAGCCAAATCAAGAGTCAGATGCTCAACCGACTGAGCCACCCAGGTGCCCCTAAGTCCCTTACCCATTTTAAATTGGATTATTTATCTTATTATTGAGCTGTAAAAATTATTTATATATTCTGAGTATGAGTCCTTTGTCAGATTCTGTAAATATTTCTTCTTAGTCTGTTGTTTGTGTTTTCTTATTTGTGTTTTTTGAAGAGCAGAAATTTTCAGTTTTGTTAAAGGCCAATTTATCACCTTTTTCTTTAATAGCCTATGTTTTTGGTGTCTTAAGAAATCTCTTCCTACTCAAGATATTTTTTTTTCCAGAGGTTTTATAGTTTTAACTTTTAGATTTAAGTCTATAATCCATTTCAAGTTCACTTTAATGTATGGTATGAGGTGAGGGTCAAGGTTAAATTTTCTCTAAGTGGATATCCAGCAAAATTTGTTGAAAATTTATCCTTTGCCCCTTTGGATCGCCTTGATACCTTTTTTAAAAAACTGATTGATCACATATATGTGCATCCATTTCTGGACTGTATTCTCTTCCATTGATCTCTATGTCTGTTCATTGATTTCTATTTCTGTCCTGTGAAAATAATACCACACTGTCTTAATTACTATAGTTTCAAGTTTTGAAACTAGGGAAAGTAAGTCCTCTACCTTTGTATTTTATTTTTTAAATCTTCTGGTTATTATAGATAATATGCATTTCCTTATAAATTCTTTTTAATTAAAAACATTTTTTAATGTTTATTTTTGAGAGGGAGAGAGACAGAGCGTGAGTGGAGGAGGGGCAGAGAGAGAGAGAAACACAGAATCTGAAGCAGGCTCCAGGCTGCTGTCACCACAGAGCCCGATGTGGGCTCAAACTCATAAACCATGAGATCATGACCTGAGCTGAAGTTGGATGGTTAACCGACTGAGCCACCCAGGTGCCCAGCTCACAAATTCTAGAGTCAGCTTATCAATTTCATAACTACTGGGATTTTGATTGAACTTATATTGAATATGTAGACTAATTGAGGGGAGAATTGGCATCTTAATAATAGTGACTAATCTGTTCCATGAACATGGCAATATATGTTAGACTATATACTATGTACTGGAAGTTTCTACATTGGTATTTGTTCTGGAAAGTGGGCTTCAATCTTAAAATTAAAAAGGTGGGATTTTTTAAATATTTAAAAAATATTTAAAATGATATTTACTTATAGGATAAAGAAGAAATGTCCTCATTTGTGAAATGATAGATTTGAACTACACAATCTCTAATGTCTCTTTCAATATTTTAAAGTTATTAAACAGATCTTATTGCTTTTGTCAGATAAAGGTCAGGACTGTTAGAGACACTTCTTATCAAAAGAGTTAAGTTAAAGACAATTAAGTCTTTCTATTGCAGTTTTAAGAATCTGTGAGGGGGCGCCTGGGTGGCTCAGTGGGTTGAGCATCCAACTTCGGCTCCCATCGTGATCTCACAGCTCATGACTTTGAGCCCCACGTCGGGCTCTGTGCTGACAGCTCAAAGCCTGGAGCCTGCTTTGGATTCTGTGTCTCCCTCTCTCTCTGCCCCTAACCCATTCCCATTCTGTCTCTGTCTCTCTCAAAAATAAATAAACATTAAAAAAATTTTTTTAAAGAATCTGTGAGAAGTGTTACTTTGGCCCCTAGGCCTCTAAAGCACAAAATAACAGACCATTCTGTAAGACAAAGAAGCTAAAGTGGAGTGTGATTTTATACATTAACCCAAAATGAAGCACATGAGCAAGACCTAAACCCAAAGTGTTTTGGGGGGTGCAGAAATTAAATTTTTAAAAAATATTTATTTATTTTGGAGAGAGAGTGTGCCTGTGTGTGCTAGAGAGAGACGGGGGGGGGGGGGGCAGAGAGAAGGAGACAGAGGATCCAAAACAGACTCTGCATTGATAGTGCAGCCCAATGCATGAACCCTGAAATCATGACCTCAGCTGAAGCTGGACACTTAACGTACTGAGCCACCCAGGTGCTCCCCCAAATTAATCTTTTTAAGTTCGTTGATTTATTTTGAGAGAGAGCTAGGGAGGAGGGACAGAGAGAGAAGGTGAGAGAGCGAATCCCAAGCAGGCTCCTTGCTGACAGCGTGGAGCCCGATGTGGGGCTCGAACCCACAACCCTCAAGATCATGACCTGAGCTGAAACCAAGAGTCAGACACCCAACCGACTGAGCCACCCGGGCTTATATAAAATTAAATTTGTATACAGGTTTTCAGGGAGACTAGTTTTTTAAGCAGTAATATATTTATGAAGTTATTTGCTAATCCTTCCACACATTACAAAGCAATGAATTTTTGTCACTTCCTAACATTAAAAAGGGAAGGGTGTTTGGGTGGCTCAGTCGGTTGGGTGTTTGTGAGTTCCAGCCCCACAATGGGCTCTGTGCTGACAGTGCGGAGCCTGCCTGGGATTCTCTCTCTCTGGCCCTCCTTTGTTCTCTCTCTCTCTCTCTCTCTCTCTCTCTCTCAACATAAATAAATAAACAGTTTTTTTAAAGGGATAATTATATCCCTTAACTGTCTATAATTACAATTTAATGACAACTGTATCTTCTCATTTACTTTGGGCAGTCTATCATATAAAATACTGCAAAATTTCTAAAAGGAAATATGGAAAATTCCTGGAACTCTAATAGGGTAAGTAAAACACTATAAAGTGATACATGAAACATTTTAAAGTACCTATTTGTTACCATTTTTATTATACATAATCTCGTTGCCCACATGCCTTCTTTAGGGTTTTCAGTTGATGTATTTATTTTTACAAATCACCACAGTAAATAAATGATTTGGTCCAAAAAAATGTGAAATTCAAGATTATAAACTAACTCCACTGACTTCCTACTTAAGATGAAGCACTCTTTAAAAAAAATCATTAAAAAATTGTTAATTAAATGTGAAATGTGAAATAAATGCTCAGTAAAAATGCGCAGAATTTTTTTATTCTAATGTCTTAAATCAGGGATCAAGAGATTTTTTGTAAAGGGCCAGGTAGTAAGTATTTTAGGTGCTGCAGGCCAAGAGGAAAAACTGAGTATATTATATGATACTTACATAACAAGACAGAGGACACATTTCCATAGTGTGGAAAAATTTGCAGCAAAAGCTAATCTCTAAAACCATTCATTGCTTGATAATAGTGGCTGATGGGGCGCCTGGGTGGCGCAGTCGGTTAAGCATCCGACTTCAGCCAGGTCACGATCTCGCGGTCCGTGAGTTCGAGCCCCGCGTCGGGCTCTGGGCAGATGGCTCAGAGCCTGGAGCCTGTTTCCGATTCTGTGTCTCCCTCTCTCTCTGCCCTTCCCCTGTTCATGCTCTCTCTCTGTCCCAAAAATAAATAAACGTTGAAAAAATAAAATAAAATAAAATAATAGTGGCTGAAAGTAGTTCTTCTGATTCAGAAAAATATCAGTATAAGTCCCGAGCTCGAAAAATTGCAATAAAATCTCACCACATCTAAGTCATCAAACTGCTTATAGTAGTGCAAGTCAGGGTATTAATCTATTTCTGGAAAAATTTTATGGAACTGATGATAGGTAAGTTCACGTTTATTATACAATGAGACTGTAGCCTCTGCTCAAAAAATACAATATACAGCAACATCACCAAAATAAGCACTCATCACAACAGTCCCAACTGACAGGAAAGCAACAGTCAGAAGAATGAGAAAACTTTAAATGGGACACCTCGTCACAGATGTATTTCTTCACAAAAATAAAAATGGAAATGAGGCTGTAACCGAAGTAAGTTTCTGAATGACTCATTTGTTAACCACGCAAGGAAAGCCATTGACTGATGGTGAGTTAATTAAATCATGTTTGATTGTAGCAGCCAAAATGAGAACAGAGAAAAGAAACTTGTTTAGGATTATAATACTTTTGTGAGAACACTTGCTTAAAGAGCAGAGGATATTGACAGCGACATCAATTTTTTAAAAAAGGAAAATGATTCCAAGTGGTTTTCCTTGATGACAGATGGGACTGAAAATGTTCAGTTTCTGTTGCTTGTTTGAGAAGGTAAGGTCAATTTAAAAAAAAAATTTTTTTTTTAACCTTTATTTATTTTTGGGACAGAGAGAGACAGAGCATGAACGGGGGAGGGGCAGAGAGAGAGGGAGACACAGAATCGGAAACAGGCTCCAGGCTCTGAGCCATCAGCCCAGAGCCCGACGCGGGGCTCGAACTCACGGACCGCGAGATCGTGACTTGGCTGAAGTCGGACGCTTAACCGACTGCGCCACCCAGGCGCCCCAAGAAGGTAAGGTCAATTTTAAATTGACTGAAGAGGGGTGCCTGGCTGGCTCAGTTAGATGACACTTACTCTTGAGTTATGAGTTTGAGCCCCATGTTTGGCATACAGTCGACTTAAATTTTTTTTTAAAAACAGTAAGGTGACTGAAGAATTAGCTCTCGAATATTCTGCATTAAATGTCTATAGCAATAATGTTTTTAAAGCTGAGAAATTTCTGGGGCACCTGGCGGCTGAGTTGGTGGAGCGTCCGACTTCAGCTCAGGTCATGATCTCACTATTCATAAGTTTGAGTCCGTGTCAAGCTCTCTGCTGTCAGCACAGACCTGCTTTGGATTCTCTGTCCCCCAGTCTCTCTACTCCTCCCCACTTATGCTGTCTCTCTCAAAAATAAACATTAAAAAAAAAGACAATTGTATTTAAAAAAATAAAGTTGAGTAAGTTATAACTCAGTACAACCTGAAGCAGAATAGAATATGCTAAGATGTGTTATAATCTATGGCAGCAAATATTTGTGTAGAGCAAAGAGGCTTGGTTGTATGATAGGCTTGCTTCTTCCTTACCAATCTGGACACCTTTTATCTCTGTTTCTTGTCTCATTACACTGACTGTCATTTCCAATATATGTTGAATGTTGAAAAGAAGTAGTAAAAGCAGGTATCCCTACCTTGTTCCTAATCTTACGGAGGAAAACGTTTCAGTTTTTCACTATTATTTCCTCACATTTTCAAGGCAGAGCAGCTTATGCTTCAAAACACCATCATAACCTCTGTGTTCCAAAGACAAAGGTAAATTTTTATAAATTTGTTCAGTAAAATAAAACCTGTATCCCAACCTAGGGATCTTTTCAGACTGACTACAAAATAGAAAAAGAAATCCAGAGACATCAAAGCAGAATTCTGGAGTTTGTCTCTGTTGGGTTACAGAGATCAGAAGAATGGACCCATGCGAAGTGCTTTGTCCTCTGTCTAATAATGGTGGGCTTGTGTCTCCCAGGGCTTTCCCCAGGAAAATGCAGGGAAAATAATATTTTCCAAAATGGAAAATAAAGAACATGTAGACTTTTAGGATCAGCTTCACATTCCTTGAAAAAAAAATCGATAAGATGGAAAGAAAATTGTGTATCTAACAGAAGGAGCATGAGAGCTTGAGTCTGAACTTTGCCAATAGGGCAGATGTGTTGAGCAATTATTTTCACTTGGAAGCTCATGAACTTAAAAGTCTTGTTCCGAAGTGATAAAGTGATAGTTTAGCTGGAGATTCAAGTCATCCACCAAAGCTGCCCAGTGACTTATCCTTTTACTGAAAAGTAGAAAGTATAGTACATGGTTGTGGCACTTCATGAAGACAAGAGTTCACTCCCAGAATTCCAGTGAGCAAAATTGATGTGAATAAACCGATGAACTAAAATGATGTTGTACATTTGAAGACAAATTTTTTCAACAGGCACTAGGACCTATGTGTTTTCCTATTTTGTGTCTCTTCACCTGTCTCTTCTACTTTTAATATTTGGTCTACTTCCTAACCCCAGGTGTCTGAGATACATGGATGTGAAGGCTAAGTTAGAAGAGGTAAAATCCTTTGTATCTATAAAGACTGTTCCCGGCCATGTATCTTTCCTATAACAAGTTTTTCACAATTCAATTTTCCTTCTTTTATGAAACAATGAAGTAGAGAACAAGGGTGGAATTAAAGCTACCACACACAGTATTGTAGCAGAAGCTGTCATCTTTCTGGTGGATAACACCATGCCAGGGTATCTCTGCCATTAACATTGCCAAAGGTCAGCTTAATAGCACATCAAGTTGGATGTATAACAAATGCGTGTTATCTGCACAAATTGTAGGAGCAGCAAACTGAAATTTGGGCTGTAAGAGTAATGCTAAACATTGTCTCCCTAACAGGAATTTCAGGTGGTAGCAGTCCCATGGATTCACTTATAGGGATGAACATTTGAGATGTATGGCAGTCATTGCGTTTTCTTCCTGTCCACATTTTACATTCCCAGTGATAGGCGAATAATCCCAAATTTGACCTAACTTCTGTCTCATAATGGTCTTGAATTTCTTTCACTACATCCACAATCAAGTGTTTCAATTTCTCAGAATTTGGTAAACCTAAACTCCAGTGAAATACTGGCCAATGGCAGTATCTATGGTTGGTGTGCATTGTCTTCTAACAAATCTTGTTAAAGTATATTATAGAGCATCGCTAAAAATCAATTTTGTCTTTATATGTTGGAGGTCAATATTTTGTCTCATGGTTTCTTTATTCATTTTCTGTATTATGATTACATAAATATTCCTGATGCCTCTCTATCATGCCTTCTTTTTGATGAAGACTCATCTCCCTCAGAGTTCATGATACAACTACAGAGATAAGTCAAAGATATCCATGTTTGTGTCAAGTTGTAAAGTCTCCAATTTTACTATTGAAACTCACCTCCAGGCTCAAACAACGTGGTTTCCAATTCAGTGAAAACCGTCTATGACTGAAATAGGGGCAAGGAGCACAAAAATAATGTCCAGGCCACCTGGGGACCCATATTGGGTAATCCGATCTTTGTCGAGACTCTTCTAGTGATGGGGAGTACACCATGACACTTTCATCTTCTGTTTCCATCCACTTCTCAGGTCCAGCCTCGCCATCAGCCTCAGCCTGTACATTAGAATCAACTACCAAAGTGCCAAGTGGTCCCCATCATTCCCTACTGCTCCGCCTGGCCAGACTAGCTTCTTTCAGTTCTAATTTCCTGTGATCCCTTGTGAAGGCCAAAGGAAAGCGTCCACTATTGTCTTTTCACACTTTTTTTAAAGGATCCATACCTACTCTTGCTTTGTGTCCTGTTTCATAGGTTGACACTCTCTTTTGCCATCCTGAAAATGGGGGACAAAGACAGTAGGTCCACTGCTCCAAAGTCTTCACTTTTCCAAAGCATTTCAGTGTACTTAGAGCACTTAGGACTCACACAGCTGAATGATTAGTAGACATATGTTTTAAAATCTAGTGTCTAGGGGAGCCTGGCTGGCTCAGCCAATAGAGCATGTGATTCTTAATCTCAGGGCTGTGAGTTCAAGCCCCATGTTGGGCATGGAGCCTACTTACAAAAAAATCTAGTGTCTATTACAGGGAGTTATGGACATTTTCATTTATGCAAGACAAATTCCTCCTTTAATTATACCTAATATAGCTGTGTCTACTATGTGCCCCACATGAGAAATAATTTCATTAATCACCTCATTAAAAATTAATATGTTACCAGGAAACAGAAAGTACTAATTTTTTTTTTTTTTAAATTTTTTTTCAACGTTTATTTATTTTTGGGACAGAGAGAGACAGAGCATGAACGGGGGAGGGGCAGAGAGAGAAGGAGACACAGAATCGGAAACAGGCTCCAGGCTCTGAGCCATCAGCCCAGAGCCCGATGCGGGGCTCGAACTCACGGGCCGCGAGATCGTGACCTGGCTGAAGTCGGACGCTTAACCGACTGCGCCACCCAGGCGCCCCCAGAAAGTACTAATTTTTAAAGAATGGGAAATGGCCATGATCCAGCACAGTTCTCCTTTAGCGGAGTTCTAAGTACTTAAGGAACAGTCCTTGGTTCCTGAAGAATTAGACAAATAAATGAAAATTTCCCAGAATTTCCTAAGTTTGTTGACTTTGTAAAAACAGCAATCTGGCACTGGTTCGGCAGTCATCACTTTTTTGTTGAGAGCTGGCGTTTCTGTTGTTGTTGTTTGTTTGTTTTTAATTTTTGATGTTTATTATTGAGAGACAGAGACAGTGCAAGCGTGGGAGAGGCAGAGAGAGAGGGAGACACAGAATCTGAAGCAGACTCCAGGCTCTGAGCTGTCAGCACAAAGCCCAACGTGGGGCTCGAACCCATAGACTGTGAGATCATGACCTGAGCCAAAGTCAGACACTTAACCTACTGAGCCACCCAGGCGCCCCTAGAGTTGGCATTTAACCCAGACATCCAAAACTGGCAATGTAGTATCCATTCACCATAATGGGCTCTGTTCTAGGCAATGATATGGAAATATACTTAAAACATGGTCCCCATCAAGAGATTAAAAATGTTCAAGGAGAAGAATGTTGGGCAGTCAGATATTACATATCTGGACCATGATCAGTAGATTTGAGAGTTGGGGTATTATTAGTGCTCTTTGCATATAATTTTTGGGCAGGAGTGGGAGCATGAAGCAGAATCTTGAGAAGGAAGAACAAGGCTGGAGGCATTCTATTTCCTGATTTCAAATTATATTACAAAGCTATAGTGAATCAAAATAATTTGGAACTGGCATAAAAACAGACACAGAGATCAATGAAACAGAATAGAGAGCCCAGAAACAAACCCATGCATATATGGTAAATTGATTTATAAAAAGATAGGCAAGAATATATAAGGGGAAAAAGATGGTCTCTTCAATAAATGACGTTGGGGTAACTGTACAGCCATAGCAAAATAATAAAGTGCACTCATAAGCCAGTACACCTCCTCATGAAAGATGCCTTTGAAATGTAGGTACTAAATATATCCAAGAACCTGTTTGTTAGATGATTGGGGATGTCTCTATAGGCACCAGAGTGATTTGCCACCCAATTTTGCCTGGAAACTGCTCTTACACACTTTCTACAATGGAAGCTACTCTGCAGTGAACTGAGGTGCCTCACTATAATTGGAAGTGTTCAGACATAAGATGAACAACTCATTGTTTTGGATGTTACAGAAAGGATGCCTATGAGTGGAAGGGGTTTAGAAGCCATAACCACCAATGACTTTTTAAGTTCAAACACCCTATGAGTTAAGGAAACGTTTGTTTTTCTGAATTGAAGCATAAAGCCCATGTCAAAATCCCCCACTGCAATGTATGCTAATGCTTTTGTGAACAGTTCATGGAGCAAGATGATAGAATGTCTTTACATGACTTTGCTGTCTAATCTAGCATATGAAATCTAGTTACCATGAGCAGTCAGATGGAGAAAAATGATTATGATGAAGAGAACACCCCCGGGAAAGGATTTTTCTGCTTGAGTAAATAAAATTAAATCACTTCTATTGGGAAAAGCACATCAAGTTCAAAAAGGAAGGAACCTCAACAATGGGAAGTGGAGACTAGCCCCCAGCACAATGCTTTTCCAAAATTTTTAAAAACCACAATCAGAAATACGTTTTACATCATGATTCAGTAAACACACACACCCAGCTATAACAAAAGTTGCACAAAACAACACTTACCCTTATTATGGGCACGGTACCCTGAATTTTTAATTCTATTCTAGTTTTTAATAATTCCTTCATTGTATAGCCAATACAAATACAAATACATAGAAATGTACATAATGGTAAGTGAGGAGCTTGATGAATTTTTACACAGTGAACACATCTAAGTAACCTATATTTTTATTCTATTTCATTTTATTAGTATAATAATAATAATTTTTTTTAGAGAGAGATAGAGAGCACACACATGTGAGCAGGGGAGGGGCATAGGGAGAGGGAGAGAGAGAATCCCAAGCAGGCTCCCTGCCCAGAGTGGAGCCACATGTGAGGCTCGGTCTCATGACTGTGAGTTCATGACTTAAGTTGAAATCAAGAGTTGGTCACTTAACAGACTGAGCTACCCAGGCGCCACATAATCATTTTTTTATCATAATAAAATATGCATAATATGCAATTTACCATTTTAACAATTTTTAAGCATACAGTTCTGTGGCATTAAGTCCATTCACACTGTTGTATACCCATCACCACCGTCCATCTTTAGACATTTTTCACTATCCCAAAATGAAACTCTGTGCCCATTAAACAATAATCTCCTATTCCCGGTCTCCCGCCAGCCTCTGGCAAGTACTTTTCATATCTACTTCTTTGTATCTATGAATTTGATTTCTCTAGGTACTTCATATAAATGGAATCATACAGCTTTTGTTCTTTTGTGATTGGTTTATGTCACTTGGCAGAATGTCCTAAAAATTCATCCATATTGTGGCATGTGTACCATTTCTTTCCAAGACTCAACAATATTCCATTGTATGCATAGAATCTTGTTTATCTATTCATATCTATTCACCTGTTGATGGACATTTGAGTTGCTTCAACATTTTGGTTATTATGAATAACCCTACTATGAACATGGGCATTCAGATATAATTTTTAAAAATGCTGGTTGTAACACATTACATTGATTTTCTTGACCTTGAAAAACACTGGTATGCTAGTTCATAAACTGAAATCAAATGTACTATTTCCCTCACGCCAGGTTAAGCTAAGTAGGGAACTCTCAGGCTCTTCATTTTCCTTTCTTGAACTGAGAAAAGACTTAGTGTGTGCCAGAAGGGATGATGTCGGTGTAGAGTTGTTTTCCTTTAACAATAGAAATTGCCCAACTGTGAAATATAATGGCTCCCTTAATCTAGCCTCTGCTCTGACATACACTAAACCTTTTATTATCTCTGGAAGTGAGATGGTTTGGTGGGCCAGCCAGTTTTTTTTGGCATGCTCAGGGTTGGAGTGTATTTGAATAGTTACAATGTCTGCAACTAAATACAAGACTAGCTGAATAAGACTTGCATAGAAAACTTCTGAGAGTCTGCAGATTGCTCTAAAAATTTGGTTATTGGCTTCTGTGGGTAACATATTGTACATCCTTTCAAAATAAGTCTTGTTAAGAAAAACTATTTTCCTGAGGCATCAGTTGTCCTTTGTTGCATAACCAATCACCTTAAAAATGAGTAGCTTTATACAACAGCAGGTCTTTGGGCTGGTGATTGGGCTGGCTTAGCTTGGCATTCCTTCTGTCTCTCCTGGAGTCACTTCATGTGTCTGCAATAATCCATTGGCACCACTGGGGGCTCTTCTCACACTTGCTGGAAGTTGGCTGTGCCTCTTCCCACTGGTATCTCTGCTTCGTGGAGGGTAGCCCAGGTTTCTTCACATGCAGGACTCACAGTTCTGAGAGAGAGTGAGAGAGAAGTAGCTGCAGGCTTAGGCTTGGAAGTCTTACAATATCACTTTCTCCACGTTCTGTTGGCCAAAGCAAGTCCCAAGCCAGCTTAGATTTCAGGGGTGGGGAAATAAACACTACTTTTTGATGGCAGGAGCAGCAAAGTTACATTGCAAAAGGGTGTGTACATAGAGATGGGAGGGATTACTGTAAGCATCTTTGCCAACAGTCTGCCAACCCCTCCTCTTACGAGAAAGTAGGGTTTTACCCCATAGTCCCACTTCTGATAATGTGCCCTACGGATCTGCCACCCATATACATGATATATGTACAAGATTATTTACACTAGCACCCTTTGTGGTTGGAAACAACCCAACTATCTGTTAACAGGGGACTGGTACACCACATGACAAGACACTGTGCAGCTCTAAGAGGAATTAGGAAACTCATTTTTAAAAAATTTTTTAATGTTTATTTATTTTTGAGAGATAGAGAGAGACAGAGTGTGAGCAGGGGAGCAGTAGAGAGACAGGGAGACACAGAATCCAAAGCAGGCTCCAGGCTCTGAACTATCAGCACAGAGTGCAACATGGGGCTCGAACCCATGAACCGTGAGATCATGACCTGAGCCAAAGACGGACACTTAACCACTTGAGCCCCCCGGGTGCCCCGGAATTGGAAAACTCTTATGTTTGACCCAGAAAGACCTGTAGGATATATTGCTGAAGTGACAAAAGCAAAATGCTTAAGAATGTACACTGTGTCCCAAAAAATCCTAGTGCAGTTTTAAACCTTAATAATGTCAGAAGTATAAATGCTGTAAACTTAAAAAAAAAATATGAGGGGCGCCTGGGTGGCGCAGTCGGTTAAGCGTCCGACTTCAGCCAGGTCACGATCTCGCGGTCCGTGAGTTCGAGCCCCGCGTCAGGCTCTGGGCTGATGGCTCAGAGCCTGGAGCCTGTTTCCGATTCTGTGTCTCCTTCTCTCTCTGCCCCTCCCCCGTTCATGCTCTGTCTCTCTCTGTCCCAAAAATAAATAAACGTTGAAAAAAAAAATTAAAAAAAAATATGACCTGAAAACTTAATTGTATACATTTCTAATTCACTTAGTCTTGTGAACTTGGAATAATAAATGTTAGCGTGAGTGCTTTTGTTTCAGTCAATGTTTGTTTCTTCAGAGGTACTGAAACAAAATTTAAATAGTATGTATTATACAAAATTCACATAGCTAAACAAGTGTAAAAGAGAGTCAAAAAAACTTTCAAATGATGTTGTTTGTAAATTTATAGCATTTGTACTTCTGAGGTTACTAAAGCCTAAAACTGTACTCAGACTTGGGAATGCTAACTTTTGTTTACCAAGAGGATGAAGGGCGCCTGGGTGGCTCAGTTGGTTGAGTATCTGACTTCACCTCAGGTCATGATCTCCCACTCTGTGAGTTTGAGTCCCACGTTGGGCTCTGTGCTGACAGCTCAGAGCCTGGAGACTGCTTCGGATTCTGTGTCTCCCTCTCTCTGCCCCTCCCCTGTTTGTGCTGTCTCTCAAAAATTAATAAACATTAAAAAAAATTTAAGAAGAGGGTGAAGGGGTGCCTGGTGGCTCTGTCAGTTGAACGTCTGACTCTTGATTTTGGCTCAGTTCATGAACTCATGTTTCACGAGCCTAAGCCCTGCGTCAGGCTCTGTGCTGACAGTGTGGAGTCTGCTTGGGATTCTCTCTCCCTCTTTCTCTGTCCCTCCCCTGCTGTGCTCGCTCTACATCAAAAATAAATTTAGAAAAAGGGTGAAGATGGGTTGCCTGGTTGGCTCAGTCAGTTAAGCGTCTGACTTTGACTCAGGTCATGATCTTACAGTTGTGAGTTCAAGCCCCGCATCGGGCTTTGTGCTGACAGCTCAGAGCCTGGAGCCTGCTTCAGATTTGGTCTCCCTCTCTCTCTCTACCCCTCCCCTGCTCACACTCTGTCTCTCTCTCAAAAATAATAAATAAACATAAAAAAAAAAAAGAAAAAGGGTGAAGATAAGTGTGTCCGTTTCCTGTTGTTTCTGTAGCAGATCACCACAAACTTAGTGTTGTAAAATGACACAGATCTATTTTCTGTTGATTCTGAAGGTCGGAAGTCTAAGATACATCAGCAGGGCTGCATTCTTTCTGGAGGCTCCAGGGAAGAATCCATTTCCTTGCCTCTTCCAGCTTCTAGAGGCTGCTGGCATTCCTGGGTTCCCAGGTCTTTCCTCCGTCTTCATAGCCAGCTCAGTGCAGGACTTTCCAACCTTCCAATCTCTCTGCTGCCTTTTCTCCTCTCTGGCCCTTCTGCCTCCAATCCTGCAAGATGACATTGGGCCCATCTGGATAATCCTGCGTCTGAAGATCCTTCACTTAATCACACCTGCAAAGCCCCTTTTGCCATGTAAAGTGCAGGGTCAACAGGTTCCAGAGGTTCCAAG
Organism: Leopardus geoffroyi; assembly: GCF_018350155.1. Taxonomy (NCBI): domain Eukaryota; kingdom Metazoa; phylum Chordata; class Mammalia; order Carnivora; family Felidae; genus Leopardus; species Leopardus geoffroyi. Next base: position 35,245,676 of record NC_059339.1, read on the forward strand.
AGCCATTAATCTGACCACCATGTGAATATATTATTTTTGTTTGTATTCACATAAACAAACACTGAACGGATATATAAGAAAGTCATAAACATGGTTACTCCTGGACGCAGTGAGGAATGCAGACAGCGTGGAAGAAACCTTAACGTGCATTGTTTCGTATGAATTTGAAATTGGAATACATGAATGTATTATCTGTCCAAAATAAAATTAATAATAACTATTCTTTAAAATGTTTATTATTTATTTATGGGGTGGGGGGAGAGAGAGAGAGAGAGAGAGCGCAAGCACGAGTCGGGGAGGGTCAGACAGAAAGAGGGAGAGAGAATCCCAGGCAGGCTCTGTGTTGACAGCAGAACTGTGAGATCATGACCTGAGCCATAATCAAGAATCAGACGCTTATCCAACTGAGCCCTCCAAGCCCCCCCAATAATTAACTATTTAAAAGGTAGGGCCTGCTGATTTTCAGGTATCTCCTGCTAGGTACCTAGGCGTTTGCAAATTCTGGGACTTTATGGAGATAACGGCATAATTCTTCTAAAGTGGCTGAATGGACTCTATCAGGTCAGCATGGTATGAGTTCACTGCTTACGTGCAGTGAGCCATACATTCCACATACAGCAAGAGGTGAAGTCTGTCTCTGGTTAAGTCTTTCTAGTGATATGGCAGAGGCAGTGTGATGACAGAGATAGTTCTGGCCCAGCCTGGGGCCCTATTCTGCGTGGGCATGGCTGTCTCTTGTCTCATGGGTTTTAGGACAAGTGGCAGGCAGTTCTTGGTCTTTTCTTGTGCGCTCACCTCTTCTAGACAGTTTGCATTTAAAGCCTTCTCTCTCACTAGGAAACCAAGTGCACTGGCCCAGGTTTCAGGAATTGTGGGCCCCACAGAGCCGGGAAGGAGTAGGGGTGGCTCCCCCTGTCCCTGGGGCCACTGCTTGGTGCCTGTGCGTGAGCCAGCCCTGACTCACCAACCCAAGAAGAGGAAACTTCCACTGAGGATCACCTGCCAAGGCAACGTGGTCCAAACTACGCTGGAGTGAGTCCCGCTCAGGGGCTCACGTTTCATTTCTGAGGGAACCTGCGAGAGAAGGCAGTTGGGAAAAAACACAAGAGTGCCCATTTCGTGGCCCGCGCTGCTGTGCTGGCAGCACGTGGGCTGGAAGATTTTTTTCTCCCTTCCCTGCTCGTCCTTTAACGGAGCCGAGCTGGGCGCCCCCTCCTCTGGGCAGCAGAGCCTGTTTTGCTTTGATCTTTGCTCGCATCAGAAGGAAGCTGCGCTTGGAGGAGGAAGACTGCTTATTGTTTAAAAGGGGCAGTCTAGCAGGAGACTGCCCTGTTTTCCGCAGATAACAAGCAGGGCACATCCTCTGCTGGGTCACAAATCAGCCAAGGTGCCGACTTAAAGAGTTTCAGCAAGGGGCGCGCTGCCTCCGGCTGAGTCATAGCCAGCTCAGCGTGACTGGAGCTGGCCGCTTCCTGGCCGCGTGTGTCATCCGGGCGGGGACACGGCGTCGCATCCACGTGTTGCTCCAGTCACTTCCTTCCTCTCTGTGCTTTGGGGGACCCGTGGAGGTGGGGGTGGGGCAGACCAGACATCCCTGTGTGCAGGTGATGAGCCCTGGGCTGAGAGGGATTTTAACTCCACATTAAACCCAGGGAACAGGACCCCTTGGGCTCAGGGGCTGGACGGCCGGGAGCACCAGGTTTGCCTTGATTCGCTCCTTGTGCGCGCCAGCTGGGTGTGCGCTGGTGTCACCACCACCTGCTGCTCCCTTAGACCTTACTGTCCTCTTTCCGACACATGCCACTGGTCTCAAGGTCGAATGGGGTAAGAAGGGGTGGATGGATAATAACAACAAAAGTGGTAATAGTGATTTAAACCTGGATTATAATTCTTATCAATCAAAGCCTGCTGTTACCCTCCTAAGGAGAAGGCTTCCTTTATAAGGTTCTGTGTCAGGACTTGACTTGCTTATTTATTTTTGAGAGAGAGAGAATGGGGGAGGGACAGAGATGGGGGGCGGGGGTGGGGGGAGTGGGGAGGGGGGGTTAGAGAATCCCAAGCGTGCTCTGTGTTGTCAGCACAGAGCCCAGTGTGGGGTTCCATCTCATGACCCATGAGATCGTGACCTGAGCTGAAATCAAGAGTCGGACGCTTAACCGACTGAGCCACCCAGGAGACCCTCTATGTATATTTTTGAGAGCAGACTGGCCCAGGGAGGCTACTAGACCAGTGGTGCCAACCTCCGCCCAGGTTCCCCAGACAACAGTGTCGCCATACTGTATGGGTGGCAGGGCCGTTAAAGCCTCTGAGGTCTGTTTGGCTCACACTGGAGTGCTGGGGTTGTGGCCTCCCCCACAGTGGATGTTATGGTGACCATGCTGGGGCCCAGCCTCCGCTGGCCAGGAAAGGCAAGGCAAACAGCAATGCTGGGCAACGGTGAGGCAACTGTGGCTGTTCCTAGAGCAAGTAGCTGAGGCCCAGGGATCAGGACAAGCAAATCTGGGGAGGCGTACCAGCTGGGACTGGTGCAGTACCTTTATGCTAATGGGAAAATGTACATCTTCCTCAAGCAATTGTGTTTCTATTTGTTGGGAAAATTGTCATGATATGTTTAATTTTGTTAGTGAAGGATCTGTGTTTCCACCTGCCAAAAGACTGTCATGATAAATAAAACCATGAAAAGTGCTTGTACAGTATACAACATGTGTAATTGTTCATGGCCTTGAGTTAGCCTCATGGGCCCAGGTCAAGAGCTGTTTGGCACGGGAAGACCTTTATAAAGTCCTTTCACATTACACGGGAACATTGATTTGTTGACACTGAAGACAGGTTTGCTGAAGGATTCTGGAAGGAGACTCTCCAAGTGGGAGAATAAATGTCAATGAATGAGTGAGTGAGTGAATGAATGGAATAATCCCCAGAGATGCTTTCTCTTTCCCACCGTCTACCCCCATCATCTCCTTCACTTCACTCCAACAAGCTCTACTCTGTATATTGAAATTAAGTGTAATGTTTCATTTTTTAAAAAGACTCCCCTGCTTAGAAATATAAATGTAAATACCATTTTTCTAGCATGTAGCAGGAACTCAGTAAACATTGGCTTCTTACTAGATGGCTCAGGGCTGTGTGAGCAAAACAGCAATACAGTGGAGTATCTCTGAATAGTTTGCGTGGAAGACACACATACAGGAGGCTAGATTCCCCCCCCCACCCCCATCCCCCCACCCCCCACCCCCCACTGAGTGTAGTGTGAGTCTGTAGTCCCTAGACTCTAAGGAACTGTATGTACCCTGGGGGCCTCCTCCTTTTTAATCATGCTGTAAATTTCCTTCTTCCTTTAAAAAACATCCTCTGGCTTGAAGCTGAGGACAAAAATACTATGGTGAATCTCGCTGGTATACTTTCAAAGGTACATTATTAAAAAAATAAACAAGAACCAAACCTGAGGATGAGATTGTCCTTGAAATCAACCAGGTGAGAACGTTAGCTCTCAAGCTGAGAGTGTCTGGTCAATTTTTGGACAATTCTGGGCATAACTGTTCTGGGTCCAGAGGAAAAAAGATGCAAAGCTGTTGAAATAGAACAGACTCCTAATGGATCTATGTAGATCTGTAGACAGACGAGGTGACTCAGTAATTTTCCATGCTGGAGACCTGCTCCACTGAGCCTATGTGAAACACAGGAAGAAAGTCAGTACTGACTTGGAAAAACTGGCACATGAAACTACCCCTGCTTGTAGGTTTTAAAATTTCATTTCTATCCCTCTCTTGTTCCCAAAAGGACTTAAGGTGATTTACAGAGATACAAAGACTACAGCCAGAAGCCATAACACTAAAGTAGGAGAGAGCAAAAATAAAAATAAAAACAAGGGCAAAATGTGAAACAGAGCCTGAGGTTAATTTAAAAATGCACCCTGATGGGCCATACATTTGACTCTTGGTTCTTCTTTTCCTGCCAGAAGAAAGAAACCTGATGAATCGACAAGCCTGGGTCCAGAGTAAGAGGGGAAAAAGAAGGGGCTTTGATGCAGGAGGAGAAAGCCAGTGGAGGGAGCCACAGCAAGGACGGGAAGAAGCAGGAAATGGCAAAACATAGGCTCCCATGCCCATGGAAATTTCCAGAAAGAAGCCACCATGATCAGGCACGATTAGGCCAATCCTAAGCGGCCTTTTGTGGTGGTGGAATGACTGAGAGATCTCAGGAAAAGACACCAGAACAGTCTTGTCTGACCTCGATACCACCTGATCTTTTTATTTTGCTATATGATTTATAGAGTATTTCGCACATGTCCTTTATTACTTGACTTTTTACACGAACCAGCCAACATGAGAAAATTTTCTCAAACCTGTTCTGTTTGGGCTGGGCAGCCTTATTGTAAGCTCTGCTATTATTTTCAATAAGCTTTATGAATGTTCGAAGGGTGGGGAGTGCAGAGTAGTATATTGGAAAAGGCATTCATTGTTTTGGAGTCAGAAGGATGTGCATTTAAAATCCAGCTCTTGAACTTAATAGATACGTATGAGTGACCTTAATTAGAAAATGAAGATGATGTTTTGTGGGTGCCCCTTATCCCGGATATGCTTAATAAGTGGTGCTTATGATTACTGCGAATAGCTCGTAATGTCCCCAGTATATAAGGATCTGAGAAGTGTTAGCCTATATATTTCCTCCTGTAGAAACAGGAGAGAGAATATTAGTGGCTGGTTGACATCATTTATAGTGATGTGGTCTAATTTAATGCCTCTCAATCCTTTCAGCCATGACCCAGAATATAAAATACATTTACATTGCTACCCTCTATACATATACTGACCTGTAACTGAAAAAAAAGTCCTGACCCAGCACTTGGATATTTTCTTTTCCTTTCTATTACATTTAATGGGAGATGGCTGGTCAAGACTCACTAAATTGATTTCATGATCTATTAGTGGGCCTCACCGTACAGCTTGAAAAACACTGATCTAAACGAATAGTTTGGTTCTATAAAAATGTACAGTGTGTGTGGGTTTTTAGCCCTTGGAACAAGAGACAATGGATTATTTCATTTTTGGAGGTTTTTTTTTTAACGTTTATTCATTTCTGAGAGACAGAGAGAGACAGAGTGCGAACGGGGGAGGGGCAGAGCGAGAGGGAGACACAGAATCGGAAGCAGGCTCCAGGCTCCTAGCTGTCAGCACAGAGCCCGATGTAGGGCTCGAACCCACGAACCGTTAGATCATGACCTGAGCAAAAGTCAGATGCTTAACCTACTGAGCTACCCAGGTGCCCAGGATTATTTCATTTTTTAAAAGCAAACTCCCAAGCTCCCATTCTCTAGAGACTGTTAAAAATGTAATCTTGGTCATCATTGTGGTTCTCTCCCCCGACCCTGTCAGGGTCCTGCAAAGGTCCTGCGGTCTCACGCAGACCAGCATTGGGGAGGACTTGCTGTTCTTAGGTCTAGGCTCTTACAGCCCTTAAAGGCTGGGTGAAGCCATGACTTCTGTGACAAGCCAGCCCGGGACAGACTTGCTGGCGCTGGGACCCTGGGACCCCTGGCACACACCCCCTCCTGATGTCAGGTAAGCCATTCCCCTCAGGTTCTGCCCCCATGTGGGATTCTGAAATGCAGGAGGTCCCTCTCCTCCTGGGCTCACTCTTCACTTCTTCCAAAACTAGGAGAATCTTCTTCCAAGCTATGCTCACTTCTGTCCTCTTCAGTATCCAAGCAATGTCAGAGCCTCTCCCTCTTCTGGGACCTAGACTCTGCTGCTTATCTCTGCCCTGCCACCCTGGAAGCCCAGGTCTCCTGGAATCAAATCCTCCTGTGCCTTCAATGCCCACAGAGAGGACTGCCAGGGTGGAGTAGGGTGGTAGAAAAAACCCTAATCTGGCAGCTGAGATTATAGACTCCACTCTGGAGTTTGTCTCTGTAGTGTGGTCCTGCAGGGATTTGTACAGAACCTAGCACAGCGTGGTGCTCAACAAATGTCTGTGAAATGAATGAATCAATGGTTTGGGGCGAGTCATTTGACCTCTCTGGGCTTCAGTTTCTTCGCACTTCTGCCTTCAGCTCAAGGTGAAGGTTGGTGTAGATGGTTCATGGGGCCCATTGTTCAGCTGGGATGTACCAGAGAAAGCAGAGTCAGAACCCCTGGCTCCTCTCCATACCCAGAGTGGGAAAACAGGGATAACTGAACGTAGTCACATTTGGTCTTACTGAAGAGAAGAACATGCATTGTTTCTCCATCCACGTGGTGCGATTTACTGTGCTTAGGTCTAAGCTCATGTGCTTAAAAAAAAAAAAAAAAAAAAAAAAGTGCCGCTTTTCAAGGCATTCACTTAAGGCGTAAGTAGATTTAGCGATTTCTTTCCATCTCTGTATTTCTCTTTGTAAGGGAGTCGAGAATTAAAGAAGTTTTCTTAAGCCCATTCCTCTGCTCCCCAGCTCTCTCTCCTCCACTGCCCACCTGACAAGCAGCCCACCCTGGAGGCATGCACACCAATGTGACGCCAGCACCACCTGCCCCAGAATCCACAAAACCTTTGAAATGTACGGACCAATTTACAGAAAATGTTACTTGTGTGAGAACTGGAAGCCTACTAATTGGCCACCAGTTTGCCCTAGACCCAAGCTTACAAATACCCCAAAAATGTAGACAGGCTTGGATGATAAAGATGGTGATAGGGGTGCCTGGCTGGTTCAGCCAGTAAAGTATGTGACTCTTGATCTCCGGATCATGAGTTCAAGCCCCCCATCAGGCATGGAGCCTACTTAAAAAATAAATAAATGAGCTTAAAAAAAAGAGAGACAGAAGATGTTTCTTTTCTTTTTAAAAAATTTTTTTAATGTTTATTTATTTTTGAGAGAGAGACACAGAGTGTGAGTGGGGGAGGGGCTGAGAGAGAGGGAGACACAGAATCCGAAGCAAGCTTCAAGCTCTGCTGGGCTGTCAGCACAGAGCCCAATGTGGGGCTCAAACTTACGAACTGTGAGATCATGACCTGAGCTGAAGTTGGACACTTAACCGACTGAGCCACCCCGGTGCCCCAAAGATGTTTATTTGCCCATGCCTTCTGTATTTGATGCAGGGAAGTTTATAAAGTGGTTATGTTCTGCCCTGATTCTTCTCTTTTCTTTTTATGAACCCTATGATTTTAATCATTTATGACCCTATCTAAATTAATATACCTGGAAAATTCTATTAACCCTGTGTTCCTTTATGTTTTTATAATTATACCTTGTGTATATGTCTATTGATGTAATTATCATTTGTGCTAAAATTAGCTATTTACGTATCTATCTTCCTAACTAAGGAGATCCTCCTTAGCATAGGAATTGTGCCTTTTCATGCTTGTATCAACTTAGTATTTAACAAGGAGCCACCACGCAGCACATGACCAATAAATGTTTGTAAAACGAATTGAATGTAAACATTTAACCCAGGGTCAGTTAGTCTCTAACACAGCTGACATTCTCAGCTCTGTGACCATAACAGACATCACTAGTTGATCACTGATCACAATGATCTTTCCCACTACCCTGGGACATAACCACTAGTCTTTGTCTGGACAGGGCACTGTAGGCGGTAGCTATGAATAGATCAAGGTTGGCATGCAACAGGAAATCCGTCACCTAATGTTACCCTTGCTGTAAGCCGCATTAGCTGACGCAAGACAAGACCTGGGTCAGGGCCAGTGTTCATCAGTGTGCCTGGTATGACCCACTGATTATTTACAGCTAGCATCAGTTCTTACTAATTAATGCCCATGCCACCCCTGTGGTTAAGTATTTTGAGTGTAATGCTTGGATCAGACAATCATTGTCCCACACATTATCATCCCACAACCTCAGGTTCTTCCCTTCGAGAATTCAGATCTCTCTGATTCATCCAGGTCTGATAGGGGAAACACTGCCCAGTTTCCCAGTGCCAGGAAGCGCGGTTCCTGCTTCCACTGTGATCTCCTACCCAAGGCACTTTTCTACAAATGGGGGTCATTCTCATCCCTGCAGCACTTTAGATGAGAGATACTGCCTGCCTGATGTGTTTAAGTAGTGAAGCTCCCAGACATTCCTTAGTCCACAGTGGCCTTGAAAGTGGCGATCTTGACACCTTCTTTCCCGGTGACCCTCCTGCTCTGTACTCGGTACAACTGTTGTTGGTTCCCACAGCCCTCCCCAGGGAGCCTGGTCAGACATTGATTATGCCAGGGAGCTCAGAAGCGTCACTGCTGCTGATACTGCCCTTTGGTCTTGCCCCTAATCCCCCCCTAGTCTCCCTTGCTGAGGTTAATCTCCTACTTCCCACAGCTAACGCAGCTGTCTCCCTTGCTGTGACACAGAGAATTTGCTTCACGCTAGTGTTGTTGTGTAATCGGATTTCAATGATACTGTCTTTGTGTTCTGTCACTTTGTGGTCCAGAAAAATATTCCTGCAACCACAGATCCTCTTTTTGGAGACGGAGATAAGACATTGTACTGGACACTTCTTGTGCGTCACTGCAAGGTCCCTTGGTTTACCTGACCCTCATTCCAGCCACTGTGACCAGTTCTCATGGCTCCAACTAGTTTCATGTGGGTGCCACCTGCAAGCATCTTGTCTCAGACGCAGGCTGTATAGTCTCTTGCTTACTGTCCTGGGGCTTCCCTGTTGACCCCTTGGTGTAGAACTCAGAAATGTTCAGTGTTATGCTGCAACCTGACAGCATGAGGATTCAGTGCCCAAAGGGCATACCTTTGACCAACGTGAGCTGGGAACAAAAAAAAAAAAAAAAAAAAAAAAAAGGTTCTCCTTTCTTACAAAAGGTCCTGAGATAGTATAAAATCTTCCAGACGATAATTATGTTTATATATGACTATTCAATCTGCCTTGTATATAAAAAGAGTCTCTCCTCTCTTTCTCTTTACAAAATACAAAAAATATTTCAAAATGTATCATAGATCTAAATGAAAGAACTAAAGCCAGGAAACTTCTAGAAAGACTTATAGGGAAAATTATGCAGAGTCTTCTTAGAAAAGATAGAGGTATTACGTATGATACCGAAAACACGGTATATTAAAGAAAAAAATTGGTACACAAAAATTCACCAAGATAAAAAAGACACTTTCAAAATGACAAAAACAAGCCACAGACTAGGAGATAGTTTTTGCGGATTATATGTCTGGCAGAAAGTGTGTCCAGAATATATAAAGAACTTTTATGTCAACACTACTACAAGAAACCAAATTTTTTAAAAAGAATGAAATTTTTGAATAGTCAACAAAAATGATATATAAATGATTAATAAATACATGAAAAGATACTCAACATCCTTAGGGAAATGAAATTACGAAAAAACTAAGATACTACTATGTACCCACTGAAATGGGTACATAGTATCACTAAAACAAACAATAACAAGTGTAATGAGGACATGGAGGAACTGAGACCCTATTATATTCGGGTCAAATGTAAAGTAATAGGAGTCACTCTGGAAATCATTTTGGAAATTGATTACAGATACGCTTACCATATGATCTGGCGATTCCACTCCTAGGAAAATGAAAAACTCCAAGAATAATGCAAACCTATGTCCCTACAAAGACTTGTACTCCTTTTGGGACTCTTCATCGGAGCGTTATTCATAATGGCCCCACAGTGGAAGCAAACCGGAAGCCCCTCAGCTCAGGAATGGTTAAACAGAATGTGGGATACATCTAGACAATGGAATAGTCCTTAGCAATTAAACAAACAAAACTCGCTATACATGCAACAAGGATGAAGCTCAGAAACATTCTACTAAGTGAAAGACGCTAGACACAAAAGACTGTGTATGTTTCCATTAAATGCAATTTCTGGGTTTTTTTTTTTAAGTTTATTTATTTTGAGAGAAAGAGAGAGAGCTCAAGCAGGGGAGGGGCAGAGAGAGAGGGAGAGAGAGGATCCCAAGTGGGCTCCACGCTGCCAGCACAGGGCCTGAAGCAGGGCTCGTACTCACAAACGGTGAGATCATGACCTAAGCTGAAACCAAGAGTTGGACGCTTAACTGAGTCACCCAGGTGCTCCTTACATGAAACTTCTAAAACAATCAAACTCTCCCATAGACAGAAAGCAGCTCAGTGGTTGTCTGAAACAGGTAGAGGGATGTAGAGTGGGGGGGGGAGGGGTTGCTTTTATGGTTTGTGCTGCTGTGTCTTATTTAAGAAATCTTTGCCAAACTAAAGGCCACTATGATTTTTTCCTATATTTCCTCCTAGAGGTTTTATAGTTTTAGTTCTTTCATTTGGGTCTCTGATCCATTTAATTCATGTCTGTGGTGTTTCAGCACCATTTGTTGAAAAGACTTGTTTTTCTCTACTGAATTGCCTTTGTGCTTTGGTCAAAAATCAATTTCCTTGTTGGGATGAACACTGGTGTTGTATGTAAGCCAATTTGACAATAAATTATATTAAAAAAATCAATCTCCTGTTGTATATATGTGGCTTTCTCTCTGGATTCTGTTCTGTTCCACTGATCCATTTCTCTTGATTATACTGTCTTGATTATTACTGATTTATAACAAGCTTTGAAACCAAGCAGTGTAGATCAGGTACTATAAATCTTCCAACCTTTTTTAAAAAGTTATTTTGGCTGTTTTAGGTCCTTTTCATATTCATATACATTTTATAATAAGCTTATCAATCTGTACCCAAAAAAATTCCTAAAGAAAGTTTGTTATGATGTGTTGAATCTATAGGTCAATTTGGGGATCAGTGCCCTATAATTTAGTAATCAAATTGCTTAAAACCAACAATTAAAAAAATCTTATAAGCAGACATAGAAAAAGGATACATTACACAGTGACAAAGACGAGAATGACAGCAGGATAACTACTCATTAGTAAAAATGCAAGCCACAAAGAGCAGAGCAACATCCAGCTGGATTTTGTAAATGGAGTCAGAGTCTAATAGACGAATGTGATCTATTTACATTTATGCAGTGTACTGATACATTGGATTTTTTTCTATCATCTTCGTCTGTATTTTCCATTTACTGTGCTCTCTCCCCTCCCCTTGACCTCTACCTCATTAGTCAGTCTTCTTGCCTCATTATTATTTACAGTAAATGCTGATTAAAATTACCAATGTATTTGCCATATGCTTCTTGCACACCACTAAAATCCATTCTTCCTATAGTGCATTTTAACCAGTGACTTCAGGGAAGTCTGTTAAGTAGTAAACCTGCTTGTCGGAAAACATTTTTATGTTGCTCTCCATCTCGAGTGATGGCGTCACTGGGATAGAATTCTAGGGAGACAGTTTTTTTTTTCCGCTCAGAACTTTGAAATACTGATCTATCGTCATTCGACTTCTGTTGTTATGTCTTCTCCAGTATGATTGTCATTCTTTGATGAATAATCTGGTGGCTCCCAAGGCTTTTTTTTCTTTGTTTTTGATGATTTGCTATTTCGTTACAATATGGTTAGTTGGGATTATGCTTTTATTTTTCCTGTTTGTGTCCTGATATGTTTCTTTCTTTATTTTTTATTATTGGTATTACTATTTTTTTTTTTTTTTGAAAGAGAGAGAGAAAGTGCGAGCAGGGGAAGGGGCAGAGGGAGGGAGAGAATCTTAAGGAGGCTCCATGCTGAGTGCGGAGCTCCACGATGCAGCTTGATTCCACGACCCTGCAATCATGACCTGAGCCGACATCAAGAGTCAGCGGCTCAACCAAATGAGCCACGTAGGCAACCCCTGATATGTTCCTCTAATCCAAAGACAGATTCCTTTTTTAATTCAGGGAGTTTTCAGCCTTTAACTTTTCAAATACCTCCAACCCCTCTACTTTTTTCTGTTGATTTCTTTTCTAGTTTTTACCAGAGATATTTTGGGATTTTTCATTTTGTCCTTTATGTATTTTAGCCTCTCTTTTCTATTTTCATCCAAGGTTACAGATTTTTAAAAAATGTTTATTTATTTATTTTGAGAGAGAGAGAGAGAATGCAAGTAGGGGAGGGGCAGAGAGAGAGGGAGAGAGCGAATCCCAAGCAAGGTCTGTGCCATCGGCATGGAGCCCGATGCAGGGCTCGAACTCATGAACCATGAGATCATGACCTAAGCCAAGGCCAACAGTCAGATGCTTAACAAACTGAGCCACCCAGGCGCCCCATGAACCTTAATTACTCTTTAAAGACCCTGGCTTTAGTTTCAACCGCACCAGGGGCTAGAGCTTCTGCATATGAATTGTGGGGGGCATATTTCAGTTCATCACAAGGGGTAAAGAAATGTCTCTATAGAACAGATTTACAGGGCCCTTCTATGTGTTTCTAGTGGTTTCACCCACTTCAGAATTTTTAGATTAATTTCTTAGCATGAGGGTTGTCTTACCATATCCAGATTATAAATTCAGACCTCACACGTCTATTTTCACACATTGTGGGTGGCTCTTTTGGCCCAAGGACCAGAGTAGGTGGCAATCTTGTTTCTTCTTAAAGCAAGTAGGAGGAGTTTTTCTACTCATAAAGTCATGAAAGAAATGAAAATTTGAGATTCCGGACATTATTCAAGACTGTTCTTTCCCCATGGTCCTGGAACAAACTCTCCTGTCCCAGTAAATGTGTTAAAACTTCAACTTCCAGTTGATAAGACATTCATGTGGGTCTGATACCCCCAGGCCATGCTGCTTCTGCTCTTAATTACCACTCTGGCTTTGGTTTCCTTTATATATTGGACCAGTTTTGGACCAGTTCCCTAAATCCTGTAGGGTGGGCTACCCATTTAAGTCTATTCTCCAGGGGATTACATATTTTTAGAGAAAGATGGTGGAAGAGGGCAGTGAATCTCTTCCACGTTCACGTAGTCCATTATATTGACTAAAAATTGTAATTCTGGAAGGCCCTTCTTCACTAGTTCCCTTTAATGGCCAGTAACAATCCTTTAATTTCAAAGCTTATGCTATTTTATACCATACTACTTCCCTGTTTCCTAATTGATACATTTTAAATCTGAGCTTATAAAAGATTATCAGTGGATGAATGGTCACATTTTTCATGATTATAATTTTACATTCGAACTAATTCTTTTTGAGATCTATCAGGTTCTTCGCTCTACTCACCTTCTTTGGGCAAATGGATTTCTCCCCCACGCCCCCATCAATGACCTTAAAATTACAAACCCAACAAAAATAATTGCCACCAGAAGAAAGTCTTTCTTCCCTCTGTGGCCATAAAAACGTGACTGCCGTGTTTCCATAAAAAAGGAAGGAATATACACCAAGCCTTGCATATTTTCTCTGAGGTGATTTCATAGGCCAAAAGCATCCCGAAATGTTTTGGCAAAGCATAGCTACAATGAGACTGCACATGCTAACAAACCTCCAACTCACATTTCCTTTCTTTTCTGGGTAGACTCTCAGTGAAGTCTCCAGGGGACTCAGTACTGACAGCAGCCAGGAGCTGATCATGATGGAAAAGCCACTCCCAATGGGATTTACATAATAGACACTTCACAATAGAGGAAGAGATAACAATAATTACAAAAATAGGAAAAAGGCCAAGAGCTAATGGATTTCCCAGCTCCCATGTTTAGCAACCCAGGTAGGACTATGTTTTAAGAAATCTGATTCCACGCAACCTAACGTTCTGTTGATTTCAACATCTGGGGTCTCCTCAGTTTCTTCTGATCAGTTCCTTCAGAGGAAAAACAAAAAAAGGAAAAGACAACGTTTCCTCCTGTGAAAATTACTTAAACTGGAAAAGGTTCTTTCAGAAACTAAGAAAGATTCTACTGCTTACAGACGTAGCATAACAAACATCCATTCCTTTCATGGAAAGCTGTCGGAAAATTAAGGCCTTAAAGTCCTTCTAATCATAGCCAGAAGTAACAAAAATGCTGTAGGTGAACTTGAATATGAATACAGCCTGTGCTTTTATAAGGTTCTGTGCACTTCTCTTATATTCTTCAGTCAGCTCTTTCCACAAAAGAATTGGAGAGTCCACTGTTCCCCCTGGACCGAATCTCTAAATCCACCTGTGTGTCTCCATCATCCTGTCACAGAACAATAAGAAGGTTAATGAGTGTTTTTGATGACTAGGGTGGATGGCAAAAATCCTAGCTCAATCTCAGGTCTCCTGTATCACCTTTCCTTACCCTTTCCAAGTTTATTCACTTGTCTTTAAATAGTCTAACAAAAATACGAGCCAACTCATTAGCCAAACTGCTAATGTTGGGGAAAAGCCAATCCCATACAAGATATAATGAAACAGATGGTTGGGGGGGGTGGGTGCCTGGGTGGCTCAGTCGGTTAAGTGTCCGACTTTGGCTCAGGTCATGATCTCGTGGTTTGTGAGTTTGAACCCTGCATCGGGCTCTCTGCTGACAGCTCAGAGCCTGGAGCCTGCTTTGGATTCTGTGTCTCCCTCTTTCTTTGACCCTTCCCTGCTCATGCTCTGTGTCTCTCTGTCTCAGTAATAAATAAACATTAAAAATTAAAAAAAAAAAGATATAATGAAGCAGAATTCACTGAAGTCTGAAAGCCCTTGACGTCAACAGGTGCACAAGAGCTGTCACAGAGGATTAGCAGCTATGAGGTTTAGGGCACTGGGCACTAATCTGGGATTCTAGAAACTTGGGCTGCAACCAAAGATAATACATGTCTCACCCTATGCTAGTTAAAATGCTTTTAAGCAGCACAGATACAGAGGCATCTGCAAAATGAGGGCATCCAGCCATCTGTTACCATTCCTGATCCCCTGAATACAATCTTCTTGTGAGCTCCCCTGAAGCTATACAATCGGGCAGCCTGCATCAAAGGGGTGAGGCTGGGAGAAAGAAGGGAGCAAAGAAAAATGGTTTCCAGAGTGGAAACATCTGCGTATGTGCAATGAATATTTGGGGCAATTTTATATAAAGGAAGATAATACCCTGTATGCTTCATTTTCCTAAAGAAGGAGGCCAAATATATTATTGGTCTAGATATGTTTCATCTGCTTTTGGCCCTAAGTCACTAATTCATTTATTCATCTGTCCAATTACCTTTCCAGCCAATATTTATTGAATGTCATGTTCCATTCCAGGTGCTGCGGAGGTAGATATAGATATTAACGATATTCAAATAAAATGCTATAATGAAAAATAAAGCAAGATAAAGGGGGCAGCGAATAATAAGGACTATAACCCCAAATAAAGGGATAGCTTTTATTTGGAGGAACGTAATGTAGATGGTAGATTTGCATAATGGCTGTTAGAAAAATGCTGTGTTTTTTGATACTCAAGTGTTTTTTGGTTTTGTTTTTGGTACTCAACCTGTTTTGTTTTCCAGATTGACTTACATCATTTATTACATTTTGGTCCTACACAAGTCCACAAAGATAATTTATATATCCTTCCAAAAGTAGGCTTACAAATCAAGTTATAATGTATTATTATCCTATTTGAGATCATTAAAACTAAAAAATGAAATGCTATTCTGATTTCTTGACAAGGGCCAATGTTTGAAAAGCAATATAATCACTGTCCTAACTGTATCATTCTATTTTTCTCATGTCAGCGAATTAAGATCTTTTAAAAAAAATTCCAGTATAGTTAACATACTGTGTTATATTCGTTTCAGGTATGGTGCTCAACTTTTGAATCTTTCATTCCAACAATCATTCTATAAAAGAACCAGTTTCTTCTATGATTAAAAAAACACACTATTTTCCAGGATAGTGTATTTATATGTAAAGGTGTATATTATGTCAACTCTTAATTTTTTTAATTTTTAAAACATTTTAAAAAGTAGGCTTCACATCCAGCATGGAGCCCAACGTGGGGCTTGAATTCACAACCCTGAGAACTAAGACCTGAGCTGAGATCAAGAGTCAGATGCTTAACTGATGAGCCACCCAGGCGACCTTGTCAGCTGTTAATTACACAGTTAACTTCCAAGATGTCATAGGTTGGGTTTTCTAGCAACAGATGCCAAGATGGAGTTTGACGTGCATGGTATTTTTTGGAGATTAAGATCTGCAGGAAGGCGGTGAAGGAAGAGGGGTTTCTTCAAGGGAAAGATCAATTTACAATGCAGGCCAACAATGGGAATCCTCTGGAGGGCTCTGGAACAGAAATGGCCTGTCAGAGTGGTCCCATGTCGGGCTGAAACAGCTGGACCTTTGTCTCCTACCACAATAGGTCAACAGATATGGGTCCGCCAGGAAGAGCATGTTCTTGGGCAAGTCAGCTCTCGGCAACTGAGGCAAGAAGAAGCTGGGGATTCTCTTCTGACAGCTAATACAAGCCCTCCCTTGAAAGGGTTACAGGCACTGCATCTCTATGCCCACCACACAAAGGTATCCATATACTTGCAGGCAAACTGGGAGAGGTATTTGCAACATGATAATGGGCAAAAAGTGACTAAGTTTGATAATTACGAACGCTGTTGCTATAAACATCCATCTGCAGGTTTGTGTGTGGACATACGTTTTCAACTCCTCGAGTAAACACCAAGGAGTGCTATTGCTGAATCCTATGGTAAGAGTCTGTTTAGTTCTGTAAGAAATCCCAAACCGTTTTCCAAAGCGGCCGTGCCATTTTGCATTCCCACCAGCAATGAACGAGAGTTCCTGTTGCTCCACATCTCCGCCAGCAGCTGGCATTGTCAGTGTCCTGGATCTTGAGCCCTTCTAATAGGTGTGTGGTAAGTTACTTTCTTTCTTTCTTTCTTTTTTTTTTAAACGTTTATTTATTTTTGGGACAGAGAGAGACAGAGCATGAACGGGGGAGGGGCAGAGAGAGAGGGAGACACAGAATCGGAAACAGGCTCCAGGCTCTGAGCCATCAGCCTAGAGCCTGACACGGGGCTCGAACTCACGGACCGCGAGATCGTGACCTGGCTGAAGTCAGACGCTTAACCGACTGCGCCACCCAGGCGCCCCAGTTAATTACTTTCAAATTCGTTTTTTTTTTTTTTTTTTTTATGAAGCTCTCTGCTCACAAATTTGAAAGATGTCCTAATTATGAGTCTCTGAGTAACGAAGAACAGAAAAAATTAAACTGTTTCAATATAATCGGTTTCTGAGTAACACTACCAGGTCTACCTTGACCAAGATAAGTCAAAGATTTATGTTTCTATTGCTTCAAGAGCTGCTTTTTAAAATTATTTTTGATAAATGATAGTTAGAAACAAAATACCAAACCAAAGGATAAGAAAATACCATTTAATTTTGGTATCGATAAACAAATATTTGTGTGCTGAGATTGTTTTAAATTCAAGCGCTCAAATCATTCTGCAGCTGCTTTTCAAATTGCTAGTTAACAAAAAGAAGGTGCTTTTGGTATAGATTAGGTAGAAGTAGTTTTAAATCCTTCATGTTTCGTTTTTTAAAAGACATGTTAATTTGACAGAAGTCTTCGGGGGTGTAAAGTAGTATCTGAAATGTACAAAAGCCTAGCAAGGTATAGTTCGAGTGGGGTTGTGGAATTCTGGGGACCATGGGTCGACCTGAAGCAGGAGTGGGATGGGGGAGCTATGGGACCTACCAGAGGTGGTGACACCAACCTGGGTCTTGAAGGAGGAAAAGAATCCTTCGTTTTCTTTCTATGGCAGCACAGATGGTACAGGATAAAATCCAGGATTTTGGATTCTTGTTCCCCTTTACTGACTTCTACACTGAACATGAAAAGGTTACTTGTAGAACTTTAAAAGCATCTCTGGTATTCCTTAGGGGGGGAAAATTACTCTTTTCTAGATTTTTTTCCCCCCTAAATAGGGCAGATCTGCAAAGATGGAAAGACAAGGAAATACTAAAAATAACTTTCCCCAATTAGTGGTAGCCAAACACATATGGGAAGACGGAAATAGCTTTCGATGGCCCAAAGCAAAACTGTGATGCAAATGAACTCCCCAAGTGCAGGGAGTAATTAGAAACAGCCACGAAAATGTACTCAGGATGCTGTGGGAACAGTTGCCAAACGTGGAGGGCGGTGATGATGGTCTTGCAACTTCTTGGAACCTGTAGACATTGAGGGACTGGCTCTGAGGACGTTTATTCCTGTTATTTTCCACAAAGGCGTGGGTGCTGGGCTCCTTCTTGGAAAGTCAGAAATTCCGGATCTTCTAAACAAAAATTCTAGGGAGGGGGGGTGTGATCCGAATTGCACATTTCGAGAAGCCCAGAGGCAAATGGCTCTGTTGTTGCTTCTCAGCTGGCAGGGATTTTGTTTTTGACTCTGGCACGTGGAGAAGAGCCACCTGTGGGCCGTGGGCAGCGGTGAGAGGGCACGAGAGACTGCCAAGATCAGCATCACTCTGGGCTTTGGCCCAACTGACCAGCTGGTTTCCCTGCCTTGGCGAATGGGGCTGCCACTCAGCCAGCTGGCCGGGGCTCCTGCCAGGGCCACCTCCCTGGGGTGGGGAGGGTCAACAGCTAAGACCACAGGGGCTGCCAGACCCACCATGATGGGGCCACAGGGAGCCTGATCTGACCTGAAGGGCAGCTCCACCAGGCACCTGCCAATTTCCCTTTTCATTGGCTTCCGGGTCCGTTAATGATCCCAGATATTCAAATTCTCTTCCTCTTCCCTATTCTCAGTGCAAGTATTCAATGAGATGATGAGAGCAGTGGTTGATAAAAGACTACATTTCCTTGTACTGGTCAGCAGCCAATGCCCGAGCCCCGAAGTGCCCACTTTCCATTGGGTACCTCTCCAGGGCCCCTTGGTCCTCCTCAGAGTCCGAGGGGTGAAGGGCTCGTGCCTGGCATGGCATGGCATGGGCTTTGAGACTGCAGCATCATCTGCAGATTGGCCCGTATCCATCCCCACATGGTTGTTCAATGTGAACTCAACCTCTGTGTGCACCTGTTTTTTTTTTTCTTTCTCCCATCAACTCTTAATTTGCTACCCATTACTCCAAGTTCTGCTTTCGACCAACCCCCTTACTCTTTTTTTTTATGTTTTATTTATTTCTGAGAGAGAGAGAGAGAGAGAGAGAGAGAAGGGGGTGAGGGGCAGAGAATGAGGGAGACACAGAATCCGAAGCAGGCTCCAGGCTCTGAGCTGTCAGCACAGAGTCCGATGCGGGGCTCGAACCCACAGACTGTGAGATCATGACCTGAGCCAAAGTCAGACACTTAACTGATTGAGCCACGCAGGCGCCCCCACAACCCCCTTATTCTACACTCCCTCAAATAACCTATGGGTCAGGCTCCTTTCTTCCAGAACCCTGTGCTGCTTTCCTGCACTGAAGAATGGCCCGCCTTCCATCTGGTTCAGTCCTGGCAAGTGATGATCGGACAGTGCTCACCTCCCTGTAGAGGAATCTGATCAGGGAAGCAAGCAGGGGGGAGGTGGGGGAGGACTCTGGACATGTCACACAGCCAGCCTGTCACTTACACTGCAGTCCAACTCCCAAGGGTTTTGAGAATTGCTTTCTTGGATGCTTCTAGAAGCATAGGGCTCCCAGCCTGACCTCTTTGTTCTCCCCTCTGCTGATTAGTTTACTAAAAAATGTAAACCAAGCCTCACTGTTCCCAGATGGACCTGCTTTCTGACCGTCTGCAGCTCTCCCTTCCCCTCTGTTGCCTCTCAATTATAAATCCCACTTTGCAACACCTTATTCGTCCCACTCCCTCCCAAGAGCCTATGTGCATGCGGATAACCGACTAAAGGTCTGTGAGTTATTCTGAAGCCACACATCCTCAGGTCTCTCCTTGGGAAACCTGAACTCAAAACTAACAACTGTGGGGCACCTGAGAGGCTCAGTCGGTTAAGCGTCCAACTCTTGGTTTTGGCTCAGGTCATGATTTTGTGGTTCAGGGGTTCGAGCTCCACGCTGACAGTACAGGGCCTGCTTGGGATTCTCTCTCTCTCTCTGTCTCTCTCTCTCTCTCTCTCTCTGCCCTTCCTCTGCTTGTGCCATCTCTCTCTCTCAAAATAAATAAATAAAGTTTAGAACTAACAACCTTGTGGTAACTGAAGGAGTTGCACTTTCGTAAGTTATGTGGATGAACACACGCCTTTCCTGAGTATCACACATGAGAGTCTGTGCGCACAACGATGACATGGCGGGGGGGGGGGGGGGGGACAGTGTCCCTCGTGGGGTTTGAGTTTCTGGTTTAGAGAAAGAAGAAATACAACGTACAGGGAGGGGAGGTAAAAATGACACGAAGGAGACTGGCAGGGGTGGTGACAGAGGATGGAGATACCATTTTGGCTGGGGGACTCCAAGGGCACGTGTTGAGAGGACGTCCTAGGCCTGGGGAGGAGGCCAGCTGGGTTTGAATCTCAGCTCTGCTGAGGACTAACTGGGTGCCCTCATCTTACCTCCGTTTCCCCGACTGTGAGACAAGGGTAATCCTACTACCTCATAGGGCCATCACGAGAATACATGAAATAATGCTCATAAGGCCTCTGGCACATAGTGAATGGGGAATTAGCAGAAGCTATCGCTGTGTGCGCTTCGTGGGGGAGACAGCATCTGACCTGGCCCTAAAGCCAAGGCGTGTACGGACATACGCCCAGGAGCCTTCATGGTGGAGTTGGGGACTCAGA
Source organism: Leopardus geoffroyi (assembly GCF_018350155.1). Taxonomy (NCBI): domain Eukaryota; kingdom Metazoa; phylum Chordata; class Mammalia; order Carnivora; family Felidae; genus Leopardus; species Leopardus geoffroyi. Next base: position 35,266,143 of record NC_059339.1, read on the forward strand.
GACAAACAAGGCACAGTTCCCACCGGCAAAGGGCTTTGAAAGAACTGACAAATCGCATTCTTCGGGGCGGAGGAGACAAGCGATGCCAATCCTTGGTGATACCGTTTTTAAATATTAGCTACTAAAGGAAGCTGCTAATGAAAAAGCAAAACACACGGGAGTTACACTGCAGCGAAGACCGTCAACTCGGGGGACTGAAAGTAATTCACCAGGGCTGCGCTGGAGGAATGACGGATTTTCCCGGTGACGGGTCTTTCTCCCCACGGTGGCTAGGGGGCGGTAGAAGCACGCAAAAGCAGTGAGAACGTTCGCGTCCCGCGTTAGCCGGGCCGCTCACCGGCTGGTCCTGGGCCGAGCTCTGCTCTCCTGCAGCATGCATCCACCACCCCACCAAACACCCCAAGTGCCCATCTCCTCGTCCCTTCCTGCCTTTTGTCTCCAAACATTTCCTGATGGACTAATAGGTCTCAGGCCTGCGTAGGTGCTAAGGAGCAGAAATGTACGGTAAACTCTATAGAAATACTGAGTCTTCACACACGGCATCAATCGGTTAGGTTGCCACCTATGCGTTTGAGAAACGCGTATCTGTTAAGATGAGGTTTTTTGCTTTTAATTTTTTAAACATGTTTATTCATTTTTGAGAGACAGAGAGACAGAGGGAGAGCAGGGGAGAGGCAAAGAGAGAGGGAGACACAGAATCTGAAGCGGGCTCCGGGCTCCGAGCTGTCAGCACAGAGCCCAACGTGGGGCTCGAACCCACGAACTGTGAGATCATGACCTGAGCCGAAGTCGGACGCTTAACCGACTGAGCCACCCAGGCGCCCCTAGATGAGGTTTTATTTGAACACTTGGAGGCCCCTTTAAAATTCAGACCTGTCTAAACACCATTCAAAGTTTGGGAGACTACGCTCAACTTGAGGAGGCAAGCCCCAGCTCAGCAGTGAAGTATGGAAAGAGTATGGCTTCACCATCACAAGGCCTAGGTTCAGCTCTGAGCTGCACCATGGTCAGCGGCATGACCTCAGACAAGTTATTCAACCTCTCTGAGCCTGGGCATCGACAGCTCTAAAAGGTAATAAATAACTTCACGAATGCTGTATGCGGTATTCAGTAGGTGTTCAATAGGTGTTAGCTCCTCAGCCTCTGCTCTCTAGGAGGAAGGGAAAGGAGGGAAGTGTGGAGCCACATATTCCACGCGCTTGGCTGCGGACAAGGCCATTGCACGAAAGGCACTTGTCTATACGAACACAGCCAGGTAACGTCAGTTAATTCCAATGCTCCGAAACACTTGAAATTGTAGGGGAGAAAATCGAGAGAGTCTGAAGTATGCTTATTAGGAGGCGAGAAGAAGAGTTTAGTCCAACGGATGTGTCTTGAGGGCTCCATCTGTGTGGGGCAGGGGGTCAAAAAAGGGAAGATCAGGACAAGACGAGGTGGGAGTCTGGCCAAGTGCAGAAGCTTCATGAGCAATGATGTGACACCTGAGCAAAGGCGGTGAGAAGAGACAGAGAGGGAGAAGAGCCTCAAAGTGAGGCTGTCTGTTCTCTTGCTTCGCATGGCTTTCTTAATAGTTTGTGTCAGCTGGTTTCCGGGTAATTGGGTTTGATGGCTTAGCCTGGAATTGATTGACATGTGTGCTGAGAGGGGCTCCCGCGAGAATCATGAACTTGATTTGATCATGGTGAATTTTACATGTCATAAAGTGTTTTTATGAACTGCAGCTACCCCGGATGACCTCAGTAACATGTTTATTCTGGGGATGTGAAGTTTGCTGTTAGAACAGGGGTGTGATGTGTAAGAAGGGGCTCGGGTTCAGGACTCTTACACTTGACTATGAGACCAATTTTGCTCCTTATTACTCATGCATCATTAGATATGCACCTGATGACTTCTAAGACAGAACTTGCTGCAGGGTTCCAGGATGGCCCCCCAAATTCCTGTCCCGGATAATCCCCTCCCCCAAGTGTGGTGGGATCTTTCAGTATGGTGGGATATCGGCCCCTGATTAGCTTACATTGTATGGCAAAGGTGAGGGGATTTTGCTGAAGTAATCAAGGTACCAAGTCAGTCAATGTTGAGTTAATAAAAGGGAGATTATCCTGGGTGGGCCTGACTTAATCAGGCACACTCTTGAAAAGAGGGTCTAGAGGTCAGAGACAGAAGTCAGGAGATTTTTCCTCATGACCTTGAAGAAGCAGACTGCCTTGTTGTGGAGCAGACCGCATACCAGAGAGCGGCCCTCATGGAAGGTCAGCAAAACGGTAGGGACCTAGTGTGACCACCAGAGGGAACTTTAGAGGAGATGAGATCACAGCCCAGCTGACATCGTGACTGCAGCCTTGTGAGGCCCCGGACAGAGGACGCGCTAAGCCACGCTGGACTCTTTATCCGCGGAAATGTGTCCATTGAAGCCTCTAAGTTTGTGGTGACTTGTTACCAGGAACGGAACAATAACCCAGAACTTGCATCACCTACTTTACAGAGTTGTTGTGGGGATTAGAGAAGAGGTATGCGAAGCATCTGGCGTGTGGGAGACCACTAATGAATGATAGGTTTTAGTCACATAATTGGAGGTTATCCCGTTCTTTTTTTTAGGGAACATAAATTTCTCTTTCTTGAATGGATCTGGTGAGATGCTAAGAGATACTGAGAGGGTTGAATACATGATGTGTATAACCTACACCTAGTGCAGCATCTGGCCAGCAGTAAATTACGTGATAGCGATAATGATGATGATAATGATAATCATGACCCACAATGATGATGACTTTTATCCTGGTGAGAATTTGGCATATTTCTCCATAAAAACACAGATCTCCCCCCGCCCCTTAAAACCACGTTTGACTTGTTTCACTTCAGCAAATTAGCTTTTTCTTTCTTTCTTTTTCTTTCTTTCTTTCTTTCTTTCTTTCTTTCTTTCTTTCTTTCTTTCTTTCTTTTTCTTTCTAAATTTTTAATTTTTCAATTAATTAATTTACTTATTTATTTATTTATTTTTGCAAATTTCTTTTCTTGCAGAAGTACCAGAGACTGAATCATCTGCTGAGTAGACGTGAACCTTAGACATGATCTGGTCCAGCTTCTTCAGTTTACAAAAACACCGTGCGTATGAAGTAGGTTTTTTTTCAATGCCACAGAGTCAATTAATAGAATTCATTGATTTATAATTAATTAATAGAATTGACAATTAATAGAATTGACACTTAATAGAGTCAATTAATAGAATCAGGAATAGAATTCAGGTATGTTGATGCCAAGGTCATTCCCACAGAATCATGTATTTTTTTTCTTTTCTGAAGATCTCCCTCTAGTTAAGACACAGTGCCATTTCAACTCAGCATTCCCTTGTAAAACCTCACCCCGCACGTAATTTATCAGTCGTGAACATTCATTTCCAGCTCTCTCTCCTGAAGAAGTTGGTATTGATCTTAATTCACTGAAATAATATTTACTGAGGGGCCTAATATGTGCTATATTTGGAATCAAATTTATTAACCCGTAGCCCCAAGTTACACTAAAATTATACCTCAAGTTCCTTGTAAACCTATTTGCCGTCAAGACCCTATAAGGAGGTGCTGCTGCGATTATCATTTTATAGGTGAAGAAATTGGGAAATGAAGAGGTCCGGGGGGTGGTTGCCAGAGGGGGGTGGGGGGAGGGGTAAAACGGACACAGGGGGTTAAGAGGTACAGACTTCCAGTTATGCAATAAATAAGTCACAGAGAGGAAAAGTACAGCGTAAGGAATGCAGCCAAAAATATTATAGTAACGTTGGATGGTTGTCCCATTCTGTCGGTGGTGGCAACACGTATCAACGGGCAGCACTGAGTGTTGAATAGAACTGTTGCATCACTGTGTTGTAAACCTGAAACTGACATAACATGGTATGTTAATTATACTTCAAAACAAAAACAGAGATAGCTTCATAAAACTCTATGTCTTAAATTCGTGAGAAAAGAGAGAAAAGGTCCAGGGGCTTGCGGGGCCAAACAGCTAGTAGGTGATGGAGCTGGGCTTTGTACCGGCTGCCGCTTTGAACTTCTTTCTGCTTTTAATTAGACCGCTTCCCAGAAGCTGGTTTGGCCAAATAATAATAATGAACTTAGTCGGAGAAGTCAAGAACGCTCCCCCGCTTCATCCCCATCCCTGGATCTGGGATGATGCTCAGGCGTGGATCCCAGGACTGACAGCACAGAAAGCGAGGGAGGAGGAAAGCGGTCTTCTTGCTCCTGAGACCCCTTGATATATTCCTCTTTCCCTTCCACCGGCAGCCCCTTCCTTCGTCCAGCGTGTGATGCCGAAGCCCCTGGAAGGGTCCTCGTGGCAACGCTGCTGCCACCCAGCTGCTTTCCCAATTAGGCCCTGAAAGGTTTCCCCTGACTTTTTAGGTCCCTTCTCAGCGGAATTCTCCTTTTTTCCTCAGTAGACGTCTCAGAAACTCTGTCAGACGTTGCCAGGGGCCCGGATCCTCATGATGGTACCCGCATTTCTCAAGAATGACCCTCTCTCTCCAGGGCTGAGCCAGCCACCTACCTATAAGGAGGGCGGCCTGCAGGAGGTGACCAAACTCTGACTCCATGGCTGGGTTAAGCTCATGAGCAGGGACAGGTGCTTCGACACGCTGCCCATATTCGTAGTGAGAACAGAAAATGAGCCCCGAGGCCACTGAAGATGGAGGAGAATCTTCCAGGAAGCACAAAGTCTAAAGCCCTGCGGTTTATAAACCTCTCCCTCTTGCTGCCAGGGCCTGTCCCCGTGGGCGTTGCCTGCGAGTCCTGGGTTTGTGGATCTGGATGTGCAGGAACAGAGAGGAAGCCAGAGTGAGGACGGTTGAGATCATCTTGTTCTGCTAAGTTGGATGGCAAACCTACACTTTCAGAACTGCACACTGAGAAATGCAAGGCAACTGAATGTCCTCTGCAGTGAACACATCAGCGTGAATGTCCCTGCAGGGCAAGTAGAGAGACAGGTCAGGTTGGGGGCACAAAGGAAAGAGCCCAACCAGAAAACAGTAGCTCAGGATCGGCACCAGGACAGGGTTAATGCCAGAATCTGACTGCAGCTGGATATTTTCAGAGTTTTCCATATGTCCCAGGGTTTTCCCCTGCTTTGGGTTATTGGCAAATGGTATTCTGTTAGTTCTTTAAATTTTTTTCAATGTTTATTTATTTTTGAGAGAGAGAGAGAGAGAGAGAGAGAGAGCACGAGAGAGAGCGAGAGGGGGAGGGGCAGAGAGAGAGATACAGAATCCGAAGCAGGCTCCAGGCTCTGAGCTGTCAGCACAGAGCCCGACGCGGGGCTCGAACCCACGAACCGGGAGATCATGACCTGAGCTGAAGTCGGATGCTTAACCGACTGAGCCACCCAGGCACCCCCCCTCCCCCCGCCATTAGTTCTTTTAAAATAATCCCCATGTTGTTTTCCACAAAGCTTGTGTCTGAAACATCTGTACAGTTCATCACGTGGCCACTAGGCCCACCAAGCACTGTCTGTAGGCTGAACTATACACAGTGTAAGAGGCTCCTGCTGCAATCTACGAAACACGTATTAACTTTAAACTGTTACCAAGCTTCTCGTAGCTTCTTGCCCATAAGTATTTGAAAATAAACGATGCAAGTACTATTCGTGAGACCCACAAAGTTTTTTTGATGTGATGACAAGTCTTTTGCATTTTCTGGAAAAGGCAGGAAGGCCTGGCGGGGTTGGGTCCCATGCTTGAAAAGATGGGGAGCCGTTGCCTTACAGATCGAGTTGGAGAGGCTCCCCTGACCCAGTGGATTGCCGTCTGGGAAGTCACCACACCGCCACCAGTAACCTGCAGTTAGGACGAGCTTGCATTTACACCCAGTAGTTCCTTAGCAGCTGCAGACCCACGGAATCGGTGCCTCCCAGGCCGTCTGATACATCTGATCCCCCTCGCAGGCCTGGAAGTTACCAAGGGAAGCCGTAAAAGCCTAGTTTTTAGAGACGCAATTGAAGTGCACGTATAAAGTTTGTTATAAAAATAAATAGAAATGTATTTCTGTGCCAATGTTCAATTGATGAGTTCCCCATGATATCTGTGAGAAGTAAACAGAGAATTGAAAAAAAAAAAAAAACCCAGCATGTTAGCAGTAAGCCTAAAAAGCTGTGGAATGAAAACCAACGTAGCCTATGGCAGATGGGGTGTTGTGACGTATACACTGGCCTGCCCGGTGGGTTGTTTCTGTTTTTGATCATCGCAGACCAAACACGAATGATTAATTCCGCATTATTTCTCCCAGCCTGTAGCCCCCTCTCATTTCTCCAACGTAAGCGGGTTCTCCTCCTCCCCATAATGTCCACGAGACTGAACAGGGCCCTCGATCTTCACCGAGGCTCTCTCAGTCCTTCCCTGTGACTGGAAGTCTCAATTTTGCGGCATAAACTTGGTCTGTGTGAGGCATTTCATTGAACAAACCATTGCTGAGCATCTCTTTGGTCAGAACATTTGAAAGAAAGTTGGGAAGCCAGCTAATACTCTGGGCCAATGCCTTCCACCCTTCCATCTGCTATGGGTATTCTCCTCCGCCTCTTGCCCTCTGGGCTCCTGTGCTCTCTTCCCCTCCTCATTTCCTCTCCTCCACAGCATAGGAGTCCAAGAACGGGAGTCAGTCTCTATGTTTTCCATCTCAAGGGGATCTTCTTTCAAACCCTTTTCTATTACCGTGGATCAAAATGTCCTTTGCTTCCACTTAAAGTAGATTAGGCTCAGTGGTACCAGTGGGAGAGACAACAGAAACTCCATAAATCATCTGGTTACTAACTTTCTCTTCCTGTGCAGATGGGTTTCTCCTTACCATGTGTGCAAACCTCAAGTAAAAAATGGTGCCCATGACAACTCTGTGGGTGTTCCTGTGTCCTGAGTATGTGAACAGCACGACCGCATTCCACCATGGCTGTGACCTTGTGGGGCAGGTGTTTGTTCTAAGTCATGGAAAAGGCAGGGGAGACCCGTTGAGGTTAAGTCACATGCTCAAGATGGCCCTAGGATTGGACATGGCAGCTGCCCCACCCTGCCCTTCTAATCCCCTTCAAGTTGTGCTTTCCTTTTCTCTGTGGCATTGACCAAGTCCTCATTTTTTCCACAGCTTCTTTGTCCACTGGGTCTACTGCATATGGTCTGTCTCCCTGCCTCTTCCCCAGCCCCCAGTGAAAGTGCACCTGCCCTACGAAGGCAGGGAGTTTTGTCAGTGACATTTGCTGGCTTATCCTAATGGTGTAGAAAAGTGCCTGCCACCCAAGGACACTGAATAAACATTGTTTAAACGAATGAGCAAAAGTAGTCAAAGCAAGATTTCCTTTAAAAAAAATTTTTTTTTAACGTTTATTCATCTTTGAGAGACAGAGCATGAGCGGGGAAGGGTCAGAGAGGGGGAGGCACAGAATCCGAAGCAGGCTCCAGGCTCCGAGCTGTCAGCACAGAGCTCAACGTGGGGCTCGAACCCACGAACTGCGAGACCATGACCTGAGCCGAAGTCGGACGCTCAACTGACTGAGCCACCCAGGCGCCCCACAGCAAGGTTTCTTATGAGGTATTTGACCCCAACTTTAGCACCAACTTAGGAGTCACCGAAAGCTCTTTTTTTTTTTTTTAATATAGACTCTTGGGGCCCCTCGGTGGCTCAGTTAGTTGAGCATCTGACTCTTGATTTCAGCGCAGGTTATGATCCCTGGATCGTGGGATTGAGCCCTGAGTCGGGCTCTGGACTGAGCATGGAGATTGCTTAAGATTCTCTCTCTCCCTCCCTCTGCCCCTCTCCTCTACTCATACTCTCTCTCTCTAAAAAATAAAAATATAAATAAAATCTCTAAATACATATACATACACATATACATATACATATACATATACATATACATATACATATATGTATAGACACTCAATTCATCTCTTTTATGTCCTGTGAGGAAACGGTGTTTGGAAATTTTAAGGAGGTGAAGTAAGGCATGTATGTGGCTTTCATCTACCTCTTCTCCAGCCCTCCCTGCCAACTGCCTTCCAAAAACGAACCCGACTTTGGTTTGAACATGTGTTTATTTGCATGCATGTCTTGTGCCGTTTTTCTGTATGCTCCTTATATGGGATTGTCCTAGGATTTTTGTACATCCTTTTATGTGGGATTCAATGTCTGCTTCAGTTGCTGTCTTACATAATTATTCTCTTGATTCATACAAAGGTTTGTTGGTTTCAAAAGACTCCACACTGGGGCGCCTGGGTGGCTCAGTCGGTTGAGCGTCAGACTTTGGCTCAGGTCATGATCTCACAGTCTGTGGGTTCAAGCCCCGCGTCGGGCCTTGTGCTGACAGCTCAGAGCCTAGAGCCTGCTTCATATTCTGTGTCTCCCTCTCTCTCTGCCCCTCCCCCACTCATGCTCTGTCTCTCTCTCTGTCAAAAATAAATAAACATTTAAAAAATTAAAAAAAAAAACAAAAACAAAACACTCCACATATATTTTCTCATACAAGCCCCTACCCCCACCACCAGTGAGGTTGGCAAGAAGGGCACAACTATTGGTGATACTTTCTAAATGAGTAGTTTGACACTCAGAGAGGCTAAGTGTCTTTTCTAAGGTGACAAGCTACTTGGAAGCAAGTGGGACCAGACCCAAGTCTTCCAAGCCAGTGCCCCTGACTTTTCCCACCGTGCCACCCGGGCCTGGACTGTTTCAAGGGCGACGCCATGTATGATTATGTGCTTAATAAATGTTTTTAAAGCTGCTGTTCTCTGCAGCTGAAGTAATAGTCCATGTGAACAGTATAAAAATAATTGAGCTAAGGGAACAAAAATGTAATCCAAGGCAATCAGAGAGGCTGGAGGGTATCATGTGAGGCACAAGGAATAAATAGATCGGGTGGAGAGAAGATAAATTCTGTGGGTGAATGACCAGGAACAGACTGAGTGGAAAAGAAAAAAGAAAGCCTTCCACGGGTCTTCACTTTCAAATAAATGGCCTCCTTTATTCCTCGGACCAAACTTGTAAGGTAAACGTTATTAGACTCTCCATTTAATTGATGAAGGTTTCAGATCAGATTTAAAAAAAATTTTTTTTTCAACGTTTATTTATTTTTGGGACAGAGAGAGACAGAGCATGAACGGGGGAGGGGCAGAGAGAGGGGGAGACACAGAATCGGAAACAGGCTCCAGGCTCTGAGCCATCAGCCCAGAGCCCGACGCGGGGCTCGAACTCACGGACCGCGAGATCGTGACCTGGCTGAAGTCGGACGCTTAACCGACTGCGCCACCCAGGCGCCCCTCAGATCAGATTTTAATGCTTCTTTCTCAACTGGTAGTTGGTAGAGCTGGAATTTAAAGCAGCTTTTCTGACTCTGAAGACTGAATTCATTCTTTTTTTTTTTTTTAAGTTTATTTATTTATTTTGAGAGACAGCGAGAGTGCACACGCGCAAGTGGGGGAAGGGCAGAGAGAGAGGGAAAGAGAATCCCAAGCAGGCTCCGTGCTGTCACCTTGATCCTGAAAACTGTGAGAGCATGACCTGAGCCAAAATTAAGAGTCGGACACTCAACCGAGCCACCCAGGTACCCCAAGACTGAATTCTTTCAAGTGCGAAGCCTAGATTATTTTTCCTCCAAGAATCCAAAGTCAGCCTGGGTCTTTGCATTATATCCAAATTCTTCTCTGGTGATAATGGCCACTCTCTTGGCTTCTCCCTTTTTATAATCAGCTCTCGAGGGACATAGTAGCCCAGATGACAAGTATGAGTCCAAACCCCTGCTCTGCCGCTTACTAGCTATGCAAAGTTAAGCAAGTTACTTCCCATCTCCGTGCCTTAGTTTGTCATCTGTAAAATGGGGATAGTAATACATCGGGTATGTACAATTGTTTTAAGGATCAAAGGAGATGTATAGAAAATACTCAGCGCAGAGCCTAGCACCTAGAAAACCCTCATTTAATGTCAGTTGTTGTCATTGTGCTGTATAATAAAGCATTTTTCTGCTCTTTGTCTCAGGTTCTGAACTTGGAATTTTCTGAATGCTAGGAGCATCTCTGTTATTCATGGTGGGACCCAAGGACCACACCTGAGTTAATGCTAATGAGGTTACTCAGGATGGGGCCTGTTGTGGTATCAGCCTGACCTTCCCACCTCTGGGGTGGGGGACTAAAGTTTGAGTTCACTCACGTGGGCAATGATTCAATGCTGCCTATGTAATAAAATCTGCCCTCCGCCCCCCCCCCCCGCAAACACTGGATACCCAAAGCTGTCCCAAGGTTGATGAGCATTACTGATATACTAGGAGGGTGATGAGTCTTGATTCCCCAGGGAGAGGGCGTGGAACTCCTGGTTCAGGACCCTTCCAAACCTCCCCCTATGGGTCTCTTCATGGGGCCATTCCTGATTTGTATCTTTTACAGTAGAACTATAATCATAAATATAGCACTTTCTGAGCTCTAGAATCATTCTAGTGAATTATTAGAGGTCATGGGAACCCCAAATTCATAGCCACTTGGTCAGAAGTGCAAGTGGCCTGAGACCCCCAAACTAGCAGCTGGTGTCTGAAGTGAGGGCAACGTTGATGGAGACTGTGCCCTTTACCTTTGGGGTCTGTGCTAACTCGGGACAGTTAGTGGCAGGAGTGAATTGCAGGGCTGCGCGCTGTTACCCTTGGATCAGGCATCGTCTGTCACAGAAGGTGAAACGCCTCCCAGAAGGCCAGGTTCTAGGTCACGGGGGCAAGAAAAATAGGCTACGTTCAGTCAGAAACTCAAATTCCCCAGCACGTAGGTCTTCTTTGGGCTATGAAAGAGGGTCTCTTTGTGAACATTTCCATGAATGGAGGCGGGGCTATGGGGGCAGAGAAGGGGTGAGGAACAATAGATTTAGAATCCTATACCGGGGCGCCTGGGTGTCTCAGTCAGTAGAGCATCCGACTTCGGCTCAGGTTCATCTCATGGTTCATGAGTTTGAGCCCCGGGTCAGGCTCTGTGCTGACAGCTCAGAACCTGAAAACTGCTTTCGATTCTGTGTCTCCCTTTCTCTTTGCCCCTCCCCTGCTTGTGCTCTCTCTCTCTCAAAAATAGATAAATAAACTTAAGAAAAAAAAAAAAAAGAATCCTATCCCAATTTTTTGTAAGCAATCCTTACTTATTCTGAGGACACATTAATTCTTTCTGGAATTAAACTACTACTACCACTATTAAACATTCCAGGTAATCCCCAAAGTGGCTTATTGCAAATGGACTGTTTTGAACCATCCTTATTTTCCCTGGACATTTGGGGCCCTTCTGAGCCCTCTCATCTCAAAAGCAGATTCTTTTCCTGATAGCGATCTCCACCTCCTGGACGCCTTCCAAATACTCCTGGGTGTGTGGATTCTGTGGTCGCGGCTCCTTTTAGAGGCCTGGCTCCTGACCTTCCAGTCTGCAGGACCCTGTCTGTGTCAGCACAGGGCGACACTGGATGCCTGCCTTGCTCCCCATGGTGGGTATCCTTTCCTCTCACTCTTTCTTTTCAGAGTTTCAGATGTGCCTCTGTGTAAAAGCCTTCTGCTGCTTCTTGCCAAGATTGTTTTTTTCCTTTCCTCTAAATTCTGCCTTAAGACATAGATCATGTCTGAAGTCTTTTATGGAGCTATTTTGCACCACCGTGTTCCTATGATTTGTAGCAACCGAACAGTTGTCTCCTCTTCTAGATTTATCTTGGAGGACAGGAAACAGCAGATGAGTAGAAGAAGAAATCAAGTGCACTTACTTCTGTGTGTGTGTGTGTGTGTGTGTGTGTGTGTTTTAATAAAAATGAGGTTTTCCTTAAAAACGATGATACTGTTAGGGAGCCTGGGTGGCTCAGTCGATTGAGCGTCCGACTCTTGATTTCCGCTCAGGTCACGATCGAGCCCCGCGTCAGGCTCTGTGCTGACAGCTTGGAGCCTGCTTGGGATTCTCTCTCTTTCTCCTCTCTCTGATCCTCCCTGCTCACGTGCGCTCTGTCTCTCCTCTCAAAATAAATAAACATTAAAAAAGAATCCACAAAAAACAATGATACTGTTAAAAACTGACAAATTGTGCATTCTTTAAAAAAAAAATTTTTTTTAACATTTATTTATTTTTGAGACAGAGAGAGACAGAGCATGAATGGGGGAGGGTCAGAGAGAGAGGGAGACACAGAATCCGAAACAGGCTCCAGGCTCCGAGCTGTCAGCACAGAGCCCGACACGGGGCTCGAACTCACGGACCGCGAGATCATGACCTGAGCCGAAGTCGGACACTCAACCAACTGAGCCACCCGGGCGCCCCCAAATTGTGCATTCTAAACGCAGTCCAAATTCTCTGACATGTTTAGCTGGGAGTGGCTGGGAGCTGGCAGGAAGGCAGCTGATACTGAACAAAGGTGGTCAGATATGGGGATGTCTGGAGACAGACACCTCAGTTCTGTAGAGAAGGATGTCCCCAATTCTCAGGTGCCTACAAACTCACCGGCCGCGACCTGAGCCTGCTCAGTCTTAATTGCACAACCCATTTGGACCTGTTGGACAACAGCACTTTTGTTCTCAAAACCAGAGCGATAAACAGTTCCAAATGTTTCACGATTTTCTCCTCTGACAATCAAATGACACCCTTCAGAATCCCACCTCCTCAGCGCCAAAGCCTTTTCTTTGTACCCTCGTCCAGGCTTTCCCTTTTAACTTGGAGTCACTGAACACACCTTTGGGTGAGCCAAGCAGCTTTCCCCTGTCTGGCAAGCAACGAACTTAGCTTTGTTTTTCTGGCTCTGGTTATCTTTGTTCAGTTTAAAAGCTGTCTCTGCTATTTAAGAAGAGAGGCGACCTTAGGTAACCTTACTGAACCTCAGTCCTCCCAGATGAGGACCATAATAGTGCCATCCTCAGAGAATTATTTGAGGATTAAATCTGATAATCCACATAAGCGCTTGATATTGTACCTGGCACATGGTAAGCATTTTGTAATTGTTAGGGGAAGATAAAATGGCTGTTAAATAGGCAGAAATCCCTAGAGTACTAATTGACTCCTACACCTTGTTAACCCTGACATTGGCAAGTACCTGAGGCTCAGTGGCGATCTTAGCCACTGTGTCATTTGATTCTGGTAGCACCTTTCAGGAAATTCAGAGTGGGCATTACTACTATCATCTCACAGGTGGGGAAACGAAGGCATTGAGACTCCATAGGTCTTAACCTGAGGTCGCCAACGGGTTAGCGACATGAAGCCTCCTGACTAGTGTTGCCCACGCCAGACCATGGTACTTCCCTCTCAGAACAAAATGCGTGGATGAACAGTACGAGGTTGACCCAGTAGCCTTGGGTTGTCTAAACTCTGCATGTTCCAGAGAAAGGTCTAGCCCTTGACTGGTTCCTAAGAGATAACTCTAAGCCCATGGACTATCCTGCCCGATGAGCGTCAGGGTTTATTCCCCTGGGTTGTCTGTGCTCACAGTGTGATTTATGGTGGGGGCCTTGGCCATGCTGCTTCAGCTTGGAAAGGCTGGAATCTGAATAGCTAAGGTCAGTCATGAGGGTACCCCATGCCTCTATGACCAACCCCAACAAAATCCCTGGACCCCAAGGCTCATGTAAATGTCCCTGATTGACAGTATTTGGTATATATTATCACATCTTGTTCTTGGAAGAATAAAATCCTGTCTGTAGGGCTCTACTGTGGACAGTGAGAACCTTACTCCTGGAACTCTCCTGGGCCACTGAGGCTTTTTCCTTTGCTGACTGTCACCTGTGTCCTTTCACTATAATAAGACATAACCATGAATAGACCAACTTTTCTGATTTCTTTGAATCCTTCCATTGAATCACCCTCAGGGGTGGTCTTGGGGACCCCTGACATAGTAGGGAACCAAGAACCTGCTATCTCATGATGGGGGGGGGGGAGACCTGGCACCTGGGATGCTGCCTTTCTGCTTAGAACCGTGTGCATCCTTTCTGCAGCCTCCCCCTCATCCCCCATCCCAGGCCCAGGTCACCACCAGTGTCCCCAGGTCAGACTGGAAGCAGCAAGTCTTGAGATCAGCCCTGTTAGGGTGGTTTTCCTAAGAATGATCATCTTTGCGAAAGATGCTGTACTGTATTGGAAAGACAGGAAGCCTGCTTTTTTTCCCCAGGACATTGGGTTTCCCTTAAGTAAATGGACTAATCTGGAGGACACATAGTTTGAAAGTTAGTTAGTTAGATGCTGACTCAGGGTCTCCCACATGGTGTAGCCTTGCTGGGATGGGACACTGGGCCCTGACCGCATACAGAGAGGATTCAGAGGCTCTTGTACACCACTGGCATTTTGGTCACCCGTACCAACATGATGTGGTAAACTGTGACTCCAGTCTGCGGGATTTCTATCCCATGACCGCCCTCACTCCTGGGTAAGGTCTGCCAAGACAAGTGAAGGTATCTGTGTGATTGGGACCCCACCCTGCGATTTCCCAGGCAGTGAGGAGGACTGGGAGTAGGAAGGATGGCCGGGAGGGATGAGGAGGAAGTTGTGAATCACCCCACAGGTTGGGAAAGTCGCTTGTCCACCATTTTATTGACTTCGATTCACTATTACAGACGCTTGATAAAGTGCCACATTCTTGGTTTAGAACAAGTTCATCCTTTGGGAACACATCTTTTGCCCTTTGGTTCCCATTTCTTTTTAAAAATGCAAGCTTTCTCAGACAGTGTCTGTTTCTTCCTGTGGTTCTGACACTTCGTGGAACTTTCTCCTCACTCCGTGTGGCCACCGCGCACCATCCCTGGGGCCTCATCGTTCAATGTCATTTCCTCCTGGAAGCCTCCCCCAGCCCCCAGTCCGAGGGAGGTCGCCATCTGTCGTGGCTTTCAAATCTGTCAGCTTGACAAGAAGCACTGCGTCTCCCGGAACTCCCTTCCCTGTAAGTGTCCAGTCATGATGAGCCACAGAAGAGGCTCTTGTAGGAGGTGAGGAGGGTGGAGACGAAACCACAGCCCTTCTGGGGCCGACACACATGGTCTCACGCCTGCCAGCTCCACCTCTTCGACCGGAGGCAGGGGCTGGCCTGAGTCCCTCTCAGCTTCTCCCACTCCTGGGCCAGATGCATGTTTTTGTCCATGACAAAGGGGGTTGGCTTGTGCCTGACACCTACACCGAGGACAGGGGCACCAACGAGCCTTCTTTATCTCCCCCGCTTCAGGTCCCTCTCCAGATGCTCCAACCTCGGATGTGAAAACAACACCATGACAGAAGCTGCTTAGATGCTTAGCCAGCTCCCACAATTGCAT
The DNA here is from genome assembly GCF_018350155.1 of Leopardus geoffroyi. Taxonomy (NCBI): domain Eukaryota; kingdom Metazoa; phylum Chordata; class Mammalia; order Carnivora; family Felidae; genus Leopardus; species Leopardus geoffroyi. The sequence continues at coordinate 35,281,380 of NC_059339.1, forward strand.
GAGGACAGAGAAACTTATTCTCATGGTTCTGGAGACTGGGAAGTCCAAGACCAAGGCTCTGGCAGATTTGGTGTCTGCTGAGAGCTCTGTTCCTCAGTGATGACCATCTTCTCACGGTGTCCTCACCGGGGGGACAGGAGAGGGAGTGATCTCGGGTCTCTTGTATAAGGGCACTAGTCCCATTCATGAAGGCTCCCTCTCATGACCGCACCACCTCTCAAAGCTCCCATCTCCTGATATCATCACACTGGGGGTAGGTTTCAATGTATGAATTTAGAGGGGACACGAATATTCAGCCCATAACACCACCCGTGTCTTTGTTTCTTAGCGGCTCTGCTTCTCTGAACCCTGACAGACCATCCTAACAGCTCCTCAGCTATCCAGACTTCTGATAATAGCCTTTACGACGCTCGGCAGTAATTTTGTGTAATTTCCCAAGCAATCACTTAACTGTTCAAACTTTCCTTAGTGTGACATCCCATGTATTTGCTTGAGAGCAGCACTTCACGAGGGTGGGGACTCAGCATGGCTTGTCCTCAGCTGTATTCCCTGGGATAACATAGTCTCTGGCATCAACTAGGTGCCCAACAAATATTTGCTGCATGAAAAACAGAGTGAGTTTTATTTCCATTGAATTTTTGTTTCCGTTGTTTAGCAGGAATTTGTTTTGATGCTTTATAGCTAGGACATGGGCTCATTTCTTGTGCACACACAGGGATGAAAAAGGTCAATGTGTAGTAATTGTGGGAAGAAATAAACGTCTGGGGGCGCCTGGGTGGCGCAGTCGGTTAAGCGTCCGACTTCAGCCAGGTCACGATCTCGCAGTCCGTGAGTTCGAGCCCCGCGTCGGGCTCTGGGCTGATGGCTCAGAGCCTGGAGCCTGTTTCCGATTCTGTGTCTCCCTCTCTCTGCCCCTCCCCCGTTCATGCTCTGTCTCTCTCTGTCCCAAAAATAAATAAACGTTGAAAAAAAAAAAAAAGAAATAAACGTCTGGTTCTAGAATCCTTCAGAAAAATAAACTGGTTTAAAGCATTTAGTTGTACTAGAATCTCATGTCTCAGCCGTTTCCATGCTTTTACCTTCGGACCAGTGAATGTGCCCATGGGCACGCCATTCCATCTGTTTCTTTCTCTCCATTTCTTCAGTTTGCTCTAGAGGATAGAGCCCGGTGGGACAGCTAAGGCTTTAGGTGCCCTGGGCCACTGAAGGCTGACTTCTCTTGTTGTGCGGCCTCAGGCAAGTTGTTTCAGCATTCAGTTTCCCCTTCTGCAAAACTAGTTGGTAAGACCAGTTGATTTCCCTAATGGCTAAAACTGCCTGGTTCCACCGTCAGAAACTATATTTACTTCTTCGGACTGGCTTCTTTTACCAGCTGACATTGTGAATTCGTGACCACATAGCAGAATGTAGGGAAAGTGCTTTGAGCTCATGAATAAAAGAGGATATTTAAGGTCAAAGTATACATTGCTGTCCTTCTGAGGTTTTCGAAAATTGTGGCAGAATATATATACCATAGAAGTTTCCATTTTAACCATCTTTAAGCGCAAAGCACAGTGGCATTAAGCATATTCACAGTGCCATGCAACCATCACCACCTTCCATCCACGGGACTTTGTCATCATCCCAAACTGAAACTTGGTAACCATTAAATAACTCCCCATTCTCTCCTCCCCACAGCCCCTGGTGGCCACCATTTTATTTTCTGCCTCTATGCATTAAACTACTCAAAGTACCTCAAGTAAGTGGAATCATACGGTATTTGTCCTTTTTGTCCTTTTTTGACTGGGATATTTCACTTAGCACAACAGCCTTGAGGTTCACCCATGTGCCAGAATTTCCTTTTTTAAAAGCTGAATGATATTCCATTGTACAGATGTAACAATTTTCTTTTTTCTTTCTTTCTTTCTTTCTTTCTTTCTTTCTTTCTTTCAGAGAGAGAGAGAGAGAGAGAGAGAGAGAGAGAGTGAGAGAATCTCAAGCAGGCTCCGTGCTCAGTGAGGAGCTTGACACAGGACTTGATCCCACGACCCTAGGATCACAACCTGAACCAAAATCAAGAGTCGGACGCTCAACTGACCAAGCCACACAGGCGCCCTTCCGTTCATCCTTTAAAGGGCACTTGAGTTTGTTTCTACTTTTGGCCATTGTGAATAATCCTGATATGAACATTGGTGTACTCAAACATCTGTTTGAGTCTTTGCTTTCAATTCTTTTAGGTATATATCTAGAAATAGACTTACTGGGTCGTAAGATATGCTATGTTTAATTTTTTGAGAAATTGCCGGACTGTTTTCCTATCTCCTAATTTTGAAGTCTACCATCTCAGAGCCTGGACCAACCAGGTTTGGTCATTGGGTTCTTAGGTTGCTATTAGAATTGATTTTGGGGGGCGCCTGGGTGACTCAGTAGGTTAAGCATATGACTTCAGCTCAGGTCATGATCTCACAGTTCGTGGGTTCGACTGCATCGGGCTCTGTGCTGGCAGCTCAGGGCCTGGAGCCTGCTTCGGATTCTGTCTCTCTCTCTCTCTCTCTCTTTCTCTCTCTGACCCTCCCCCACTTGCACTCGGTCTCTCTCTCAAAAATAAATAAAAGAATTTTTTTTTAAGTAAGAAAAGAAAAGAATTGACTTTTGTCTATCAACGAGGAAGAGGGTCCTCACCAGACACTGACTCAGCTGGCACTTTAATCCTGGATTTCTTAGCCTCTGGAACTATAAAAAATGAATGTCTATTATTTTAAAATAATTGGTTTTGAGGCTCGGGCCAATTTAGAGAGTGGGACAGTAAGTCCTTTAGAAGGAGACTGAGGTTCATGTCATGGCTTTGTCACAACCCAGCTGTGTGATCCTGGGGAAATCATCAACCACCTTGACTGGTGTTTTCCCCATCTGTGAACTGAGCATATGCTTTACTGCTCAGGATCAATGAGGGAATTAAACACACAGAGAACGTTTTGTGTAGTGCCTGGCATAGAACAAAGGCTCAGCAAAAATCAACCCCATTAATCTTTTGCGTTTCATGGCCACCTCTTCAGTTGGGTTCTTCCTCTGCACCAGGCAAAGTCTGTCCTTCTACACTCTTCTTAGAACACCGTCTGCCTTGGCCCATCCCCATTCTCTCAGTGAGGTCACGTTCTGAAATGAACATTCCAGATTAAGGCAATTTGAGATATATCAAATTTCTGCCCCCGGGCAGAAATAAACCTCATCCTCCTACAGTTTGTTGGTGTATGAAGGTGAAGTAAGTGAATTAGTTTCAACCCCAAACTGAGGCACAGGCTCTTGAAATTAATTTTTGTATTGTGTCCTAGTCCAGGAAGTTGTCTGATGCATGTAGTTTGTATACTAAAATATTGGGATTTCTGGGGCATTTTGATGGATTGTGAAGACAAGGAGAGATGGTTTTAGAAATGCTAGAACATATGGTACCCATCCTAGAGAAATTCACTGCCAACACAGGAACCAGAAACAATAGGGATTTTTGGTGAGGTAAATTTGAAGACACTGCCAAAAAGTGTCCTGTCCCTGTCCCTACTGCCTGTCGTCTCTGGCCAAATGCTGTCCGTGGATGAAAAACAAGGTATCCCAGGAGGTTGCTAAGTAGATGATGCCATGCGGCAGGGCTGGGTTTGCCCCACTGAGCATACCGCAGACTTGACAAGGCACATATGGTGCTCATTCTTACAAATGTCACCTCCTCATTCCAAAACCTAAAAATGAAATAAAGTGCATTTTAAACATTTATGCACAGATCAATCGAGAATATGGTTCCAAGGATGTGAGTTTGATGCGTGAAATTATTTTCATGCTGTGTCTTGCGTATCCCCCTGGTAATGTGCCTTGTTCTGACCTGCAGTGCAGCAGGGGAACCAGTTCACTGTAACTGAAGGGCATCACACCTTTCTGCTCTCAAACCAGTGAAATTGCAGATTGAGTAGCCTTCCTCCAGTGGTGCTTAACCTTTAGGTCCTGCCTGACAAACAAGACTGATGTCATAACAGCAGCCAAACTTGGGGTAAGAAAATCTCCTTAGGAGCATTTATGAACTTGACAACATAGGCAGCCTCTTTGCCTTCACCTTTAAGTGGTCATTGGCTGTATTAGTCAGGATAGGCTAGGTTATGCTGCAGAACAAAAATCCTTCAACAAAGGTATATCTCTTGTTCGTGTAATATATCCAACACAGATTAGCAGGGGCAGAGGGGTGATCTGTTTCACATAGCGACCCAGGAACTCAGTCTCACAGAGCCTTTGCCATCTATAATGTGGCTGGTGGCGTAGGAGAGAGATCCTGCCTGGAGAGCACACATGTGTGGTTCAGATCAGAAGTGACATACATCCCTTGTACTTGTAGTCACACGGTCCCATTTGACGGCAGGGAGGCTTGACCTGTCATGTGCCTGAGGGAGAGGGGACTTGGAAATGAGTACTAGTAATATCTATCAGATTTTAGAATTTCCTTCACTCATTCACTCACTCATTCATTCATCTAATGAGGCTGTACTAAATGCGATGCTAGGCCCTGGTGGGGGATGTAGGCACATATTAAGTACGCTTGCCTTCAAAATTAGGAGACGTCTTGTCTCAGGCTGGGAAAGGTGAGGTTTGAGACTTTGGCCACCCACACTCAAACGGTGGCATCATTTGGAATATCTCTTTCCTAAAAGATGGAGAAGGATCGCCCAGAGGAAGGGCAGTTCTGGCAGCACCTGACATACAAATGCAGGAGTTACAAATGACCCTGACCATAAGGTCTTAGCAGCCAACCACCCTCTCGCTATCTCTTCCAGAGCGTACTCCTGGGCCCTGGCAACCAAAACTGGGAGCAAGACGTCATGTTCACAAGAATGGTAGAAGATGTGAAAAGGGGGTGCCTGGGTGGCTCAGTCGGTTAAGCGTGCGACTTCAGCTCAGGTCATGACCTCGCGTTTGTGAGTTTGAGGCCTGTGTTGGGCTCTGTGCTGACAGCTCAGAGCCTGGAGCCTGCTTCGGATTCTGTGTCTCCCTCTCCCTCTGCCTCACCCCCGCCCCACACCCCCACTCATGCTCTGTGTCTCTCAATAATAAATGAACATTTTAAAAAAAGGAAAAAAAAGAAGATGTGAAAAGCATGAATATCCTCACCGATAATTTATAGTAGGTTCTGAGGCAGGGCTGTATCTGCCAGTCCTGATGGCTCCTCTGAATATTGTCTCAGAACTTCTTTTGATTTTGGTATCATGCCTGATACTCAGTGGATTTGAGATTCACTTTGATTATTGAGCAGCTGCTTTCAAAAATACACCTACTGCCCAGAGGATTGTGAAGCTGATGGCTTTTGATTGTGAGCCCATTCGATCAGATAATTTTTCCTTTCTAAGATCTAGCTGAACCCGGGGAGACGGATTTTACTGAGGGTCAGGGGTAGCAGGGCTAATTGGGGTGAAGGGCTTGGGGCACCACCAGTAAAATGGGGTCTTGGGGGAAGAAACACACTAACCCAGGGAAAGACATGGTGTTCAGACCTTTGGGGGTGACGGTACGTCAGACAGTGGGGAGGTTAGGGAGAATAGTTTGTTGAGTACCTGTTCAGGGCCACACATCTGGAAGCTTCTCATACATTCAGCTCATTTTATCCTCCCAGCAGCCCTGTGGGTTAGTTGTTATCACCACTTTAATGGAAAACAACTAAGGTTCAAAGATGGGAAGGAATTTGTTCCAAGGGCCAGAGGAGGAATTGAAAGCTCCGTGCTCTTTCCCTGATGCCACTTTCCTTCCAGTCACTGACCTCTCCCTCACTCCTGCAGTGGTGACCTTCTCGTGTCTGGCAGGGCTCAGGTCAGGCCTGGAAGGACCAGAGTTCTCTGATCTTGTAGTCAAATAGGCCTTGATGACCAGCTCAGAGATCTCCCTTCTGCAGTTGATACTTCTCCTCTGGCAAAAGGCACACCGAGCTCCGAGTTGCTTGCTTACAAATGCACTAGGGAAAAAACAAAGAAACAATGGATCGTGGAGACCTGCTCATATAATTAATCCCCTTAAAAACAGCCAAGGAGGCTTAAAGTGTTACTTTAATAGTTCTGGGATGGAGGACTGTCAAAATATGACTATCCTTAACCGACTTCTTGGGGTGAAAAATTTGGAGTCTGACTCGATGAGTGTTCCAACCCTCACCTTTCATGTGTTTATCCTTCTGTATGATTGATTTCACTAGTCCAAGTCTTCAGCATGTTATCTGTTGAAATCAGTTGGGAGTGGGTCACGGTTTCCGGGATGAAATGTCTAATCCTCTGAAATGATCAGAGGATTAAAATGAATAAGGATCGCTTTTGCTTGTTAGTTTGCAGGTGACCCTGGGTCACCTGGGTTCCTTCTAGAACTGGATCTGCCACTAGTTAGCGATTAATTGATGTGGGTATCATTTAACCTGTCTGAGTCTCAGGCAGTCTGAATCTCAGCCTGAAAAATGAGTGTCATGAACTGTAGGGTTTCTAAGTTGGCTCAGCCCCCTTGGGATTCTGGGATCTGTGAACACTGGGAGTGCTGAGAAGACCAGTTCAGGATTAATGTGAACTTTTGGGTCTTTTAAATCAGGAGATGCCCTGTTCTGGCTCACTTCCTGCTGCCTGGGTGGACATCTGGCATATTATTGTCCATTTGGCACCTGTTCCGGCATGTGGTCAAATATTCTAGACAGAATAATTTCTCAGAGCAGCAGACAGGTTGCCTTTGGTTCTCCGGGGACTTGGAAAGTAACAAAAACAGGTGGAGGAAACAAACAAACAATTTAATGTTGTCATGGGACAACCCGGACGAGATGGGACCAAAGGGGGTGCTTGCCTTCTTCCAACTTCGGGCAAGAATGAACGGGGGGTGTGAGCAGACAGGAGTGCATGGTGATGAGGCACACGTGTGGCTCTGCTTCAACAGAGACTGAGACAACTGTGAATGACGCTTCTCATGACAAATGTGCCCTTCGAATGGCAAAAGGAGTTTGCTCTTTTGTCACTTTTCTTTGACTGATTCATGATGCGATGGACTATAGGCAAAGCTCTCTGTCAGCAGGCGTGGGCACAGAGTCCTAGGAGGCAGAATTCCAGCGCTCAAACAGTAGATGAGGAAGGAACCTGAATACCTATTGAATCTGTGTGTGTGTGTGTGTGTGTGTGTGTGTGTGTGTGTGAAGGACTATATTACCCTATTACTGGTTACAAAGAAAGCCCACTGGAATCCAGTGGTAAGAGGGGAGGAGCTGGGACTGAAGGAGGGAAGCTAGTGATGGACAGAGATAGAGCAGACTAAACAACCACGCGGCGTTCGGAATTGGGAAACATGAGGATCAGTCGATTCTCCCTGAGCACATTTAAACAGCTTTTAAGGCATGTTTACATGATCACTGTTGGGGCACCTGGGTGGCTCAGTCAGTTAGGTATCCGACTTCGGCTCAGGTCATGATCTCAGGGTTCCTGGGTTCAAGCCCCGCGTCGGGCTCTGGGCTGACAGCTCAGAGCCTGGAGCCTGTTTCCGATTCTGTGTCTCCCTCTCTCTCTGCCCCTCCCCCCGTTTGTGCTCTATCTCTCACTCTGTCTCTCTCAATAAGTGAATAAACATTAAAATAAAAATTTTAAAAAAAGAAAGAAATGATTACTGTTAAAATCATCATACAAATATTCGTGACTTTGAGCCCCAAGTCAGGCTCTGTGCTGACAGCACTGAGCCTGCTTGGGATTCTCTCTCTGCCTGCCCCTCCCTCACGTGTGTGCATTCGCGCACACACACGCTCTCTCTCTCTCTTTCAAACGACACTTAAAAAAAGGGATTTTCTCTCTCTCTCCCTCTACTCCTCTCCTCCATTCGTGTGCGTGTGCGCACTCTCTCTCTAAAATAAAAAAAGTAGGGGCGCCTGGGTGGCTCAGTTGGTTAAGCTTTCGACTTCGGCTCAGGTCATGATCTCAAAGTTTGTTGAGTTCGAGCCCCGCATCGGGCACTGTGCTGACAGCTTAGAGCCTGGAGCCTGCTTTGAATTCTGTGTCTCCCTCTCTGTCTGTTCCTCCCCCACTCATGCTCTGTCTCTCTCTCTCCTTCAAAAGGAAATAAAATAAAATAAAATAAAATAAGTAAAAGTTAAAAAAAGATGTTAACAGAAAGAGTAAGAAAGTAGAAGGGTGAGACAAACAGACAAAGAGGTCTCAAGTGTGATGCCTTTTTATGTTAATTATCCCACCCCTTCCCTAAGATGACCTCACTTCCGGTTGCTTCCTCCTAAACATTGTCCCTTGGCTGAACTTCTGGGCTCCTGAAATGGTGAAAGAAATGAGCAAAGGCCTGAGGGCAGAAAAGTGTTGGATATGCAGGGAATGGTGACTAGGTCAGTTTGACTGAGGATTCTGGGTAGTGGAAGAGGATAGTAGAACATAAAGCTGGAAGAATTAAAAGGGATCTGATTTTAGAAAACCTGAAACTTCAGCCTGAGGACTCTGCACTTTTATCAGTAGGCAGCGAAACGTTTTGATCAGGGGAGTGATACAATCAAAATAATGCTTTAAGAGTAGGAAAACCCTGATTATATTTAGGAATTTATTTGCAGATTAACTTGGCAGAAAATCTTGGCTCAGCAGGGATGAGGCAGATATTCAAAACTAGAGGGTTAGCAATCACTGCTACGACCTGACGATGGACCTCTCATTTGGCATTGATCACCTACTGTTTGGAACTGTAATTACCATTCCTTGTGTGCTGAGCTATGACCAGGGAACTAGATCACAAATTCACGGGAAGCATCAGTGAATAGTGCACAGTTACTGCTCAGGACATGTTTCTTATTAGAAACGATGATGAGACAGGAAATTATAATGGAAACCAATGGGAAAAGAACCACATTCGTGAACTCTTGATTTGTACTCAACCTTAAGGGAGGATCTGTTGCTCAGGGAATAGAGTTTGTGCAGAACTTGTATTTGACACATAAGCAATCTGTGTGAAAAGTTACGCGTGTTTCTTTTAACACCCATTATATTATGAATAAATTTTTAAACCCATAAAGATTTTAAAAATATGATCATGAATAGCAACCACAAATACATAAATCTTCTGATAGGTTTACCTCCTTTATTTGCTGGAGTAATCACAGTGGTCCTCAGATGACCAACTTGGACAATGAAGGCCCCTTTTACGAGGCCAAAGTCTGAATCCATTAAAAGGGCCATTCCTATCAAAATTTGATCTTTCCTCTAAAGGCCCAAATAGCCTACGTGTACTAGATCCTGTTCTTCATATCTCCATGCACACATTATAGCCTTGGCAACTATTTCAGAACTTGGAAAGGCCAGCCAAAAGTTAACCATTAACTAATCAAGATAAATCTTCTTCAACAGAGTACATACAGACAAAGTACGTAACTTTCTAAGTAAAATAAAGAGGGTAGGGTCATCAAGGAACTCTGACAAGAGTAAGAAAGTCATTGATAACAGTGGTTATTTTCCTCCCTCAGGTGAGGCCACAAGTTGTTCTCTTGAATGCCAAATATGGAGTGTACTCATTGATGTATTTCCTGATTCGCTTCTTAAATGTTCCCTACGTTTTCTCTGTTGAGAGGAGGGGTGCATTGGAACTGATGCAGGTCGACACCTCATAAGTGAATACAGTTAAAAGAAAAAGAAGAAAACAGGCCAGCGCTGAAGTGAGAAGAGTTGAATGTGTTGAATTTATTCTGTATTACTATTAGCCATGTCTATTTTGTGTAGATGGTGATCTACCAGAAGCACTCGTTGATCAAGCAAAGCTGATCATATTAGATCTATAGCAGGGTGGGAGAATATCACATTGCCAGTTTTAGAGTGCCCTGACACAGGGAAATTGGGGGAAAGCATAGGGAGGGTATTACAGTCCGGACTGAGTGACTTTAAGGTGTGTTTTGCAAGGCAAGGAACAGAATCAGATTGGGCAGTTTAAGACATCATAGCTTTGAATTGGTGAGCATGGGAGGCAGGGGTCTTCAGGTAAATCTTGACGAGCAAGTTGTTAGTTTTGATACGCAAGCTACCTGAATTGGTTCAGTTTTCTCTTCCAGGAGGAGCATTTCATAGAACAAATATAAAGATCTTTTTGCTTGCTTCCAGTACTGTTGAACTCAGGGGCAGTTCTCGCTTTCATTCTCCATTTCTCCATCTTCTTTTCCACCAGTTAATACACATCCTGCCCAAATCTGGGAGAAAAGGTGGGGCATCCCCTCAGGGGGGTACTTGTTGTCTTATGGGGAGAGGCCTCCGTAGAATGTGCCAGCACAGCAAAAGTACTGGACCTCACTAGGAAAGGGAGGGTCCTGGGGACACCATCGAATCCACGTCCTCAGGCCATCATTCTAGATGTCTCTCTCCCACTTTTCAAAATCCCGGGTTTTCCCCTCCAAGGCCCTGGCCTTTGCATAATAGAGCTGCGTTGGCTGAGCATTGGGACGCTCTATGAGCGATGCTCCGGTGAGATCCATGATGCTCACAATAAGGTCTTCAGCCTGCGTCTCGGCTGTGTCTGTCATTCCTCCACAGGAGATAAGGGCCCCTTTGTAAGTTCTCACAGAGACCCTATGTTAACGGGCCTCAGTCACTCATTCTGCTGGACATCAAAGCAGCTAGCTGAGGGGCATGCAGCCCCTGCTGCTGTTTCTGCAGACATAGGCCACCTGTGTTTTTAAATGCCTGCATCGAGGCACCTGTTACAGCATTCTCCTCCACCAGAACATTCTCCGGGTCACCACTGGTGAAATCTTGAGCAACTGACCCAATTCCTTACACCAGAGGCTCTCAGTGCCCCGTCTGCCAACGAGAAGGGCAAGCTGTTGGCCTGCTAGGAGGTGTGGAGCCTGGTTCCACGTCCCCGTCGAACTGTCTGTTTTCTCAGACCACTCCTGACCCCACTTGTGTTATTCTGGATCCTCCAAGCAGCAGATGCCATGACAGGATTCATTGTGCAAGAAATTTGTTAGTGGGCAGGGCTGCAAGAGAAAAGGGGGACGGGCCGGGGGACAACAGCAGAATAGCCAGATGGCAGCACAGTGAAGGAAGGAAGAAGGGAAGGAAGTCTAGATGGGAGCTTCCAGACTGCTCTGAAGTTCTCAAGGAGGTTCCCATCAGACTCCCCGGAAGGGCCTGCCTTATTATCCTGCTGCACCATATCATGGGCAGGCAGCAGATCTTGAAAATGAAGGTCTTCGTGCCAACTCAGTAATGCATTTCAGAGCCAGGCCCCTGGGTCCCTCATTATACTCCAGGTAGATGAGACACACTTCCTACAGCTGCCATACACACGCAGGCTCACGATGGATAGACAGGTAAGAAAGTTTTCCTTTTGATTTCTTATGGTCATTTAAATGTCAATTTTAACGGAGTGAAAGCATAAGGTTTGTTTTTACGATAATGTACTCTGCGATTGCTAAGTTGGAAGTCAAATCTGATGAAATCTCCTAGTTTCAAATTCAATTTGGAAAAAAAAAATAAATGTGCATGCGATTAATTTAAAATGTTAACATTTCCTTAGCTTAATGTTCAAAGGGCCCTATACTAAGTACCAAACTCTTTGTCCCACATTTGCACTCAGGCCACAAGATCTTACTTGGAGTCACTGCCCGTGTTTTTCGCTTTATGACTCTTTGCTTTGCTTTGCTATCCCTCCTTCTCTAGTGTTCCTTTTCCTTTCATTCTCCACAAAGCAACACCTTGCTAATTATTCAGGACCCACTTGAAATACTACTCTCTTGCTCTCCTGATCCCTGAGTTGGAATGAGTCATTTTTTTTTTTTAACTTATTTTTAAGAGAGAGAGGGAGAGAGGATGTGTGCGGTGGTAGAGCAGAGGGGGAGAGAGAATTTTAAGCAGTCTCGACACTCAGTGCAAAGCCTGACGCAGGGCTCGATCCCACGAGCCATGAGATCAGGACCCGAGCTGAAATCAAGAGCCAGACGATTAACTGACTGAGCCACCCAGGCACCCCAGGAATAAGTCACTTCTTGAGGGCTGTAAGATTCCTGGGAAAGACAGCAGGGGAAGTGTCAACTCATGCCTGGAATTGTGTTGGCCACTCGCATACAACTTGTGTTATCTTTACATCAACCCAGCAAAGAAAATGCTATAATCCTTAGGTCTACACATTGTATTTGTTTTTATGCTGCGTAACAAATTGCTGTAAACTTAGTGGCTTGACGCAACGCTCATTCACTGTCTCCATTTCTGTGGGTCAGGAGTCCCGGTACAGCTTAGTTGGGTCTTCAGCAAAACTGTGATCAGGGTCTTGACGAGGGCTGGGTTCCCATCTGGAGGCTCGAATGGAGAAGGGTCTGCTTCCAAGCACACATAGGGTGTTGGAAGGATTCACTTCCTGGTGGATCTAGATCTCATGGTAGCTTGTTCCTTCAAACCTTTCACAGAGAGCCAGCCTCTAGAGCAAATCTGACAAGACGGAATCTTATGGAACGTTAACAGTCGTGGGAGTGACATCTCACCACCTTTGTCGCATTCTGTTGGTTAGGAGCAACTCACAGGGGTCATGGTAGTCACCTCAAGGTCAATCTGCACACAGATGTAGAAGCTCAAACTCAGCCAGCTGAGGTAATATCCTAACTAGCAAGAGGCAGATGCCAGAATTCTAACCTTGCTCTAATTGAACCTAAAAGGCATTCTTGACCCTAGACCACATTCGTTTATTGCATGATAGTTGGCTGATATGAAGGGATGGAGTTAAGCTGATGCTAAGGGCATTTCACCTTTGGGGTACCTCATTTGCGTGGCCTCTTCCAAGGCCTTGGGAGGGGCCCAGAGGTGGATCAAAGTTTTGTGAGCCCCGAAACTTATGCAGAATTGCAAAATAACCAATAATTGTCATGGACCCTTCTCAGACCCTTAGTCACGGTAGTCATTCAAAATGGTAGTCGTTCAAAAATATTGTACATCAGCAGAACCATCCTCTGGGCATGACTTCTCTGGCAGTTTGCCTGCTCACCTGCCCCACCACGAGGGCAAGGGCTGCGTGGGCTCCCCTGGCCTCCTCACGCGGTGGCCCCTCTGCTCCCAGGGCTTTGGCCCAGCTTGCTTTACTTGCCTTCTGACCAGCTGGGCTTTCACAGAACACACTCCCTAGCCCTCTTTTGACTTTTTGTTGAACCCATCTGGTAAAAACCCTAATCAGAGGTAAGACAAAAGTATGTATACACTTTTTCTCTGCTCTGGAGGGATTACCCACCAGACCCCTTGGTCCCCCGCCACACGATGGGAACACCATGTCCCGTGGCGCTGCCCCGTGCTCCTTCCTGTCTCCCTGGCCGCTCACTCTCTCACTCTCCAGATGATCGATTCAAGTATCACCTCTCCTCAGTCCTGGACGCCCACTCCTCCTCCTCCTGTTCAGCAGATGACTGAGCATCCCACTGTGCAGAGAAAATAGAAGCCGCCAGATGGAGATGCCCTGTCTTTCTGCCATCATCTCCGCAAACCTCCTTTAAACGTTGCTGTTCCAATCTTTCTCCAGAAAGAAACCAGCCTTCCTCCGAGCCACGGTGCTGGCCTTCCTGGGTTCTGGATGCTGCCTGCCACCCCCCCCCCCTCCCCACCAACACCTCCTGCCTTCTCAGAGACCTCCCACCCTGGGCCACTCTTCTGTCTTCTTTGCATTATCCCTTTTATCTTTTATATTCAATCCTCCTCCCCAAAGGGCTCATTAACGGAGGTACTTCAGTTTCCAAACCAAAACAATCCAAGTCAGCATGGAAGAAAGGAACCCCTCCCTTTCCCCCAACACCCCCCGCCCCTGAAATTGCTGCCGCCCTATCTCTTCCCACCTCTTTGGGCTCAATTTCTCAAAAAAAAAAAAAATTTTTTTAAAGAGACAGAGACAGTGTGAGCAGGAAAGGGGCAGAGAGAGACAGAGAGAGACAGAGAGAGAATCCCAAGCAGGCTCCGCACAGTCAGTGCAGAGCCCGATGCGGGGCTCGAACTCATGAACCGTGAGATCACGGCCTGAGCCAAAACCTAGAGTCGGATGCGTAACTGACTTGAGCCACCCAGGTGCCCCAGTTTCTCAAAATTCTTGATCACACTTGCTGGCTGCAATTCCTTCCTCTACGTTCCCTCTTCACTGCTCCAGTTCTGTGAAGGCACTGGTTCAGTCTTGTCTGGGTAACCCCTGACCACTGCGTGGAAGGAATGGGTGAACTTTTCACTGTGCTTGCTCTCCCCGTGTGGCTGGACACTGTTGACCTGCTGACTCCCTCCTGAAACACTGTCCTGCTTGCCTTCCGTGGAAGGTGCCGCAGGATGGCTCATTCAGCGTTCATTCCACTCCTCTCTTGGCATACCTTCCTGGTGGAGGGTAGAAAGCTAGTGACCACAGTTTCCATATTCCCTTGCCACAATTTCCGGGTGAGATGCAGAGTCCACCAATCAGACGCCCTCTCAGAGGACTGGCATTTGAAACTGAGACATATGTAGGGAGGCGGGGCTTGAGGTGTCTGTTGTGCAGGTGCGCCTTGGACAGGTGAGGCCAGTGGCCGGGAGGAAGCTTCCAGACCCGCAGCTACTTGACGCTGCGGGCAGAAGCTCCTTTGGATGACCCGGATCGGCAGTGCAGTTGGCCGAGTTATTCCCGGAAGCTCAGCCCAGAGTCTGTTTCCTTGCCTTTCATTATGACTTTTAAGAAATCTCTTTTATTTAAATTAGCTAGCATGGGGGCACCTGGGTGGCTCAGTCAGTTAAGCGTCCGACTTCGGCCCAGGTCATGATCTCATGGTTCGTGGGTTCAAGCCCCACGTCGGGCGCTGTGCTGTCAACTCAGAGCCTGGAGTCTGCTTCAGATTCTGTGTCTCCCTCTCTCCCTGCCCCTCCTCCGCTCACACGCTGTGTCTCTCCATCTCAAAAATAAATAAACATTTAAAAAAATGAAAAAATAAGATAAATTAGCTAGCATGGATTCTGTTGTCTGAGACTAAGAACATTGACCAAAATGGTGACTTTTTTTTTTAACTGATGAGTCATTTATTCAGACAGAATAAAAATGTGTCCACACTGTTTCCTTTTATACAGAAACTGGAACATTTCAAATATATTAGTTTTTTCCTCTTTTTCAACAAAATTCATTTCCATCTGGTCCTAGGAACTGCCTCTCATTTTAGGATTCGTGTTTTAGTAACACACACACACACACACACACACACACACCAGTTACAGCCACAAGGACACCCTTGAATCTGGGATCGTCATTCTTTATTACGGTGACCATCCCAAACTATGGTAAAAAAAAAAAATCCTCTGACTCGCCAGGCCCTTCTTTTTGAGCTGGTTCTGGCCTTCTTTGTACAAGCTCCTACCATCAACTGTGTTATTGTCTCCTTTAGACAGGATTTTGTTGCCTCTCTTTTTCGAGAATTTAGATTACTCCCTGAACTACTGGAACGTCCCGTCCTTCAACGTTAAAAAGGACTATTTCACAGGCAGCTAGCAGGGTCTTCTTGGAAAGGTGGTATGAATTCGAGGTCTGCCTATGAAAGGCTGGCTCTAAGCTGCAAGCCATCACCTCCATAATGGGTGCTCCCCGGCAGGGAGGACAGACAATCACTGTCCTCGTCTTCCCTGTGTCTTTCGGCCCTCCTCCTCCTCCTCCTCCTCTTCCCGCTTCCAACAGGTCACCACAGGGCTCTGTCCTAGGTACTGCAACTTCTTGTCCTTCCCCCTCCCTCGGCACTCATCCGTGTTCACGGCTGCAGTCAGCCCCTATGTGAAATGATACCCGGGTGGTTTGTGCAGACAAACCCTTTTCTGTACATAACCAATGTACAAGTTTTTGTTTTTTGTTTTTTTTTTTTTAAATTGAAGTGTAGTCAGCACACAATAGTTTAGTAGTAGTTTCAGGTGTATACTATAGTGATTCAACATTTATATACATTATGAGGTGGTCACCAAGATTAATTTGGCTGCCATCTGTTTCCACACAAAGTTGTTACATGCAGTTAGTTTTTTATTGCTACCATAAACCTAGTGGCTGCAAACAATATCCATCTTATTATCTCACCGTTCCATGGGTTAGAAGGGCTGGTGCAGTATGTCTCAGTGGGATCTTCGGCTTGGGATCCCACAAGACCAAAATCATGATGTAAGTGGGGTGGCATTCCCTTTGGAGGTTCTAGGGATATACCCACCTCCAGTCTCATTCATGGTGTTGGTGGAGTTCAGTTCTTTGTGCTGCCAGGGCTGAGCCCCCTGCTTCCTTGCTGGCTATCAGCCGGGAGTCTCAGTTCAAGGCCACCTGCATTCATCACACTGCCCCTTCCGTCTTCAAACCAGCAAGGGCACATTGAGTCCTTCTCACGCTTCGAATCTCTCTGACTTCTCTTTCAGCCTCATTTTTTTCTGATTGCCATTGGAGAAAAGTCTTGGCTTTTTAAGTTTTCTTTTTTTTTTTTTTTTTGTAATTTTTTTTTTATTAAGATACAATTCACATAACATGAAATTCACCAATTTAAAGTATATCAGGGGCACCCGGGTGGCTCAGTTGGTTAAGCAACCGACTCGATTTTTGCTCCCATCATGATCTCAAGGTTGTGAAATTGAGCCCTGAGTTGGGCTCTGTGCTGGGCGGGGAGCCTGTTGAAGATTCTTTCTCCCTATCCCTCTGCTCCTCCCTCACTGGGCATATGCTCTCTCTCTCTCTCTCTCTCTCTCTCTCAAAATAAATATATAAACTTGAAAAAAAACTTGATATATAAATATCATATATTTATGCTCCTCCCTCACTGGGCATATGCTCTCTCTCTCTCTCTCTCTCTCTCTCTCTCAAAATATATAAACTTGAAAAAAAAGAAAAGAAAACAGGGGCACCTGGGTGACTCAGTTGGTTAAATATGCAACTTCGGCTGAGGTCATGATTTCACGGTTTGTGAGTTCAAGACCCACATCTGGCTCTCTGCTGTCAGCACAGAGCCGTCACACTCTCTCTGTCTCTCAAAAATCAACAAACATTAAAAAAAAGAAAGAAAACAAGCAAACAAAAGTATATGATTTGGTGTTTTTTAGTATATTCCCAATTATCTGTAACCATCACCACTATCTCATTCCAGAATATTTCCGTCACCCTAAAAGGGAACCAGGTACCTGTTAGCAGTTGCTCCCCATTCTCCTCTCTCGCTGTTCCCTGGCACCCACTAATATCTTCTGACTCTATGGATTTGCTTCCTTTGGGCATTTCATGTTAACAAGCTCATATAATATGTGAATTTTTTTGTGCCTCGCTTCATTCATTCAGCATGTTTTCAAGATGCACCCGTGTTGTATCACATATCAATACTTGGTTCTTTTTTTATGGGAAAATAATATCCCATTGCGTGGGTGTACCACATTTTGTTTATACATTCATCAGTTGCTAGATATTTCAGGTTTTGCTGGCTGTTGGGAATAATGCTGCTGTAACCATGCATGTACACGTTCTTTTACAAACATATGTATTCATTTCTGTGGAGTATGTGCCAAGGAGTGGAGTTACTGGGTCAGAAAGTCACACTGTGTTTAGCTTTTTGTGGAAACAGCCAAACTGTTTTCCACAGGAGTTGCCCCCTAACTTCTTACATTCCTGGCAGAAGTGCACAAAGATTCCAGTTTCTCCACATCCTTGCCAACACTTGCAATTTTCCGTTCTCCCCACCTTACTATGGTTGTTCTAATGGTAGCTCACTATAGATTTAATTTGCATTTCCCTAGAGATGAATAATATTGAACGTGTTTTCAGGAGCTTATTGAATATTTTCATATCTTCTTTGGAGAAATGTCTATTAAAGTCCTTTGCCCCATTTTTCATGGGGATTTTGGCATTTTATCATCGAGTTGTGAGAGTTCTTTGTATATTCAGGGTACTAGATCCTTGTCGGACATATGATGTGCAAATATTTTCTCCCACTCTTTTCACTTTCTTGAGAGAACCATGTGATACACAGAGGTTTTTAACTTTGAACCCATTTAACGTATTTTTTCTTCGATCGATTGTGTTTTGGGTGCCATATTTAGGAAAATGTCTTTGCTTTTTTTTTTTTATTTTTTTTTTAACGTTTATTTATTTTTGGGACAGAGAGAGACAGAGCATGAACGGGGGAGGGGCAGAGAGAGAGGGAGACACAGAATCGGAAACAGGCTCCAGGCTCTGAGCCATCAGCCCAGAGCCTGACGCGGGGCTCGAACTCACGGACCGCGAGATCGTGACCTGGCTGAAGTCGGATGCTTAACCGACTGTGCCACCCAGGCGCCCCAAAATGTCTGCTTTTAAGAGCTCATGTGATTATATTGGATTCATATAGATAATCCAGGAATATTCTTTACGGTTCTTAACCTCCATCACATCTACAAAGTCCCTTTTGCAACATAAGGTGACATATTCACAGGATCCAGGGATAAGGATGAGGACATCTTTGGGGGATCATTCTGCCGGTGACAGCCAGCTCCTTGACAACTGCTTCCAGGTATCTCTGTCCCTCCCAATTCAACGTGTCCACATTATGGCTCTTCTAGTGTTCTTTCTCCTAGTGAAGAAAATCATCTACCCATCTCAAAAGCCAAAGGCTTCAAAGTCACTCTTCAAATCTTTCCCCTTCTGACTTTCTACACCCTATGCATTGCCAAGTTCTCTGATTTTTACCTTCCAAATTTCACACATGTCTATCTGTCCACGTTCTCCCCTTCCACCAATCTTATCCACTTTTCACTAGTGTTTTTGACTTTTAATAAGTAACAGATGTGATTATAAGTGTAACATATCTCTAAAACATTGAGAAGTGTGCCTGACACTTAGTTAGCTTTCAGTAAGTGTTAGCTACTATATTGCTGTTGTCGTCAAGTTTCAGATAGGACAAAATTTCTTAACAATGCCCGTGAGACCCTATGTGGTTGGGTCCCTCGTTCTCTTTCAAACTTTATCTGGCAGTGACCCCCCTTGCTCTCTCCGCTCCTGCCAAGCTCATCTTTCTCTAGATTCCTGTATTCCTCTGTTCTTCCTCCCGCTCTGTTTTTTTTTTTTTTTAATTGAGAGAGAGAGTGTGCATGCACATAAGCAGGAGAGGGGTAGAGAGAGAGGGAGGGAGAGAGAGAGAATCCCAAGCAGGCACCTCCACACTCATTGCAGAGCCTGATGCAGGGTTTGACTGTGAGATCATGACCTGAGATGAAATCAAGAGTCAGACGCTTAACTGACCAAGCCACCAAGGCGCCGCAACCCACCCCCACCCCCCTGATCTTTGTCTGGATTTTATTTCTCTTTCCTCTCCTTCACCTGGCCAGTTCTCATCCTCCTCAAATCTGAATGTAAGTGCCATTTTCTCCCCCCCCCCCAACTTTTTCTTAGCTCTCATAGTGTGGTGCATGGCTGCTAGTCTTTATATTTGTGTAATTATTTGATTTATGACATTCTCCCTCACTAGCCTGGAAATTTATCAAATAGCTCTAACATCCAGCACAGTAGCCTGGCATGAACTAGATGCTCAGTAAATATGTGTTGACTAAATATAAATTTTTGTAGAATCCAAAAACATGGCTGAAGATCGATCATCTGGTCTACCCTTTTCTCACGCAGAAATAGGTGAAGACCACTAAAATGTCCTGGTCATTTTGGCCAATTATTAGAGGGATTATATTTTGGCTTCTTAGACTGTTTGCTAGAGTTAGTGGTCTGACTTCCTATAAGTCTGATTTATAGATACTATGTTGGTTTTGTAGGCTGGTCATTGTAGATAATGGATTGTTTTTCCAGTTGCTACCGACATGGGTCAGAGCTGTATTGTTGTGTGTTGTCTGGCCATTGTCCATTTGTGTATTCTGTCTCTTGCTCATGTATACAAGAAAGGGGATGTAGGAATATTAAGAGACTTGCCCAAGCCCACCCAGCTTGCAAAGAACATCTATCTAGTAATTTGTACCTTATCTACCACCTCATTGCACTCATGCAGAAGGCTGTCTCAGCCTGTGCTGGAAATGAAATTTCTGTCCTGTAATGTATGGATCAAGGGCTAAGAGTTATTTTCACTATTGTTAAGGAGATTGAGGAAACACAACAAAACAAGAAGTTTTGAGTGGAGGCTGATAATATGGCATTTAGTCCTACCGTTATAAAAATCTGCACATCTTGCCCTGACAAGTGAGTTAGCTTCCATTTTCCCTCGGTGTGGCAGGAGGGTGAAGACCAATTCATTTAAGCACAATTTTCCTTAGGCATTTAAGACTTGAGCTGGCTGACGCACTGGGCAGTGTTGAGCATATATGCCTCTGACGAAGGCAATGGTGTCAGGCATGGAAATGGAGAACTGCAATTTGTGGACCTAGAAAAGATCATTTTTAGCTTCGGGGTATTTCTCAAGGAAGCTCTTGTCTGGAATTAGGCTGACTGAAAGCTGAGTGTATCAAAAATCTAAGTCCCTGTGATTATTATCAGAACACAAGTGGCTTTTCAGGAGCCTTGGGGAGCAGGGCCTCTCTGCGAGCTGCGTTGCTGGATGCTGGATGCATCTGTGGTCAGTGTTGTTGAGCCTGCGGAGGGCAAAGGCATGCTGGGAAGAATCCCACTGAGACCCATGGAGCTCTCTTTAAGAGCTTGCCAGAGACAGGGTCAGGCCACTGACGGTAGCCTGGTCTGGCTTGTACTAAGGCTTAATGAAAATAAAATTCTTCCAAAACTTGAAGGATCTTCATTAAAAAAAAAAAAAAAGAAAGAAAGAAATAGGGACACCTGGGTGGTTCAGTCGATTAAGCATCTGACTTTGGCTCAGGTCACGATTTCACGATCTGTGAGTTCAAGCCCTGCGTCGGGCTCTGTGCTGACAGCTCAGAGCCTGGAGCCTGCTTCAGATTCTGTGTCTCCCTCTCCCTCTGCCCCTTCTCCCATCTGCTCTGCCTCTCTCTTTCTCAAAAATAAATAAACATTAAAAATATAAATAAATAAATGTCCTTTTGAATCGTATTTTAAATTATAACCTAACTCATATACAAATAATAATATAAACACATAATATATAAAGTTATAATAAAATTTAAAAATAAATACTTTAAATAACATTATTATCAAATAAGCTATTCATAGATTTAAAGGCACTGTGTCTTTAAAAGGAGTTTTCCCCTGTAAAGAAAGAATTTGATAATATTGCAGTAGGGTTAATCTGCAGCAGTTTTGCAGGGTAACAAAGAGAACAAAGGATAAAAAGAACCAAATGCTACTTTGCATGATAATGTGCTCACAGACTCCTAGACAGGTGGGGGTAAATACTGTTTTTTTAAACCGTTTATTATGGAAAATTTTCAAAAGAGTACATTCTTTGGAATATTTTATGGCAAATCTCAGACATGGTGTCTTCTCACTTGTAAATATTTCATCTTGCTTCTTTACCAGGTGAAAACTTTGAAAACAAAAAATACCATGAGTACACTAAAAAAAATCAACAATTCCTTAAAATCATCTAGACCTCAGTCTACGTTGAAACCTTAGATGGTCTCAAAATTGTCATTGTTTGGGTTGCTTTGTTCAAATCATGGACCAAACAGGATCTACATATCGCCTTTCGTTGACATGTCAGCAGGCCCTTTTGAATGAAAGAACACATTTTCTTAGAGTTGGTTGACACCAGGGATGGAAATCCAAATTCCTGTGAGTCAGGCAGGTAATTATAAATGAGTGAAATGGTTTTTTTTTTTTTTTTTCAAACGTTTATTTATTTTTGGGACAGAGAGAGACAGATCATGAACGGGGGAGGGGCAGAGAGAGAGGGAGACACAGAATCGGAAACAGGCTCCAGGCTCTGAGCCATCAGCCCAGAGCCCGACGCGGGGCTCGAACTCACGGACCGCGAGATCGTGACCTGGCTGAAGTCGGACGCTCAACCGACTGCGCCACCCAGGCGCCCCAGTGAAATGGGTTTTAAAAAAACATATTCTTGGGGCGCCTGGGTGGCTCGGTAGGTTAAGCGTCCGACTTCAGCTCAGGTCATAATCTCACGGTTTGTGAGTTCGAGCCCCACATCGGGCTCTGTGCTGACAGCTCAGAGCCTGGAGCCTGCTTTGGATTCTGTGTCTCCCTCTCTCTGCTCTTCCTCCATTCATGCTCTATCTCTCTCTGTCTCAAAAATAAATAAAACATTAAAAAAAATTTTTTTAAACATATTCTTTCATTACAGACACACTTTGCATACCGAACGTCTAGGACGGCACTTCACTTCCACAGAACTACGAACTCCCCAGTGTGCCTCCCCATCCTGTTTGGTGATGGGGTTCAGGAATTCTACCCCCCAAATAAGTCACCCTGGTACACGGAATGTTTTAAGCTGAGGGAATTTGAGAAAACAGCAAAAGCAAAGTCATTCTGACCTTCTCCTCGCTCTTCTCCCCGGAATAGGTCCACTCTCATGTGAGAGGTGCCATCCCTATACCGGAGGAAAGGAGCATCTGATTTCTGAAGACGGAGGGACTCAAAAAGAATCCTAAAGAAAAGGACTTGCTAAATTTCCACCTGTTCCCTACACTCTCATACTCTAGAACCTACCCTATATCTGCACGACTGCCCTCTCTTAATTAAACCTAGTTGAAAAGTACACAAATCTGTTTCTTCAGGTTCTTATTTCCTGAGTTGTGTAAATCTTATATGAAATATACTTGTACGCTTTTTTTCTTGTCAATCTGTCTTTGCCAGTTTGATTTTCAGACCTAGCCAGGGACCCTAAGAGGAGTGAAGAAACTTCTCTTTTTCCTCCCCTACATTGGTCTATTTTTGCTTTTGGTAGAGAGGTGGGTACAAGATTTATCTCATTCTCCTGGTAGCTCTATAAATAATTAAAAATCCACCATCAGCAGAAGATAACTGACAATTGGTCTTTGCCTTGTCTGGGGACAGTATGGGTGTTTGGACCATCTGTGACAAAGGGGAGAGCAACTAAGTGGGCAGCTGTATTCATGGCCAGGGCCATGGCTATCAGTAATCCTGGCTCTGAGTGGCCTGGTCTTTCTGGACTTTCGGAGAAGCTAGAAACCCAGATATTTGGGGGAAGCCTCCTGAGTTAAAATGCTGGCCACTGATTGAAATGGAAAGCAATACAGACATGCCCGGTCATCATCTTTCGGCAGGGCTTCTCATCAGTTTCTCTGTGCCTGCTTCAGGAAAGTGAATTTTACCAGAGTAAATCCCCAAATGGATTACCGGGTTGTCTTTGAGTCATTGCCATCAACCTAATCAGGCTGAATGAAATACATTTCCAGTCTTTCTCAGCCCTTGCTAGAACAGTCAGTTGCTTCCTGACGAGTGTACACCCACTTACTTATTTCAGCTTAAAGAATGCAGCTACTTCTACTCTTCATGAACGTATGCAAACAAAAATGTCTTTTTGCATATTTAAATCCATCAAGTTATTAATTAAAATCATATAAACTCGGTTTTTTGGTATCCTTATATTCACATTGTGAACAGACATATATTTAGACTTAGCATCCTTGCTGAAAACGCTCAGGTTGCAGAAGGCTGTCACCAATCTGACACGTATCGAAATGCCGTGAAAACCCTCAATTCATATTTCTCTGATTTGAGGTATCTTGTGATCTGGGGGGAATGAGGTAAAGTTTGTATCTGAGCTCCCTGTGGGGGAAAGGGATGATTGTGGAACAAGATGTCTCTGTAGGATAAGTTATTTTTATACATCATGGAAGCACTTTCTTGCCCAGGAGTGTGCTAACTATAAATCACTTCATGTATGCACTTAATGCAGCATTTGGCTAGCCAAGCCCAAGTTATTGTTTGTACTTGAAAATGATAACGCTTCATTTCCTTACAAAGAAAGGAAGAAAGAAAGAAGGGAGGAAGGAAGGAAGAAAGGAAGGAAGGAAGGAAGGAAGGAAGGAAGGAAGGAAGAAAGGAAGGAAGGAAAGAAGGAAAGAAAAGAAAAGAAAAAAAGAAAGAAAGACAGTATAGAGCAAACAGACGGCACACTACTTCCCCAAAATAAAATTCACTGCAAGAAGCGTGGATTCTCTGGTCTGTGTTGTTAAAAGACAAACAGAGGCATACTAAACATTTTTAGAATTTATTTGAACAGAAATGTGCTGGAATGGGGCAGGGCCAAACTGAAAGTGATTACCCGTCCCCGGAAGGAGCCAGGGGAAAGACTTCTACAGAAAGAAAGTGCGCAAGCAAAGTAAGGAAATTGTCTAAAAGCTCAAAGCTTAGCTGTCTGCCCGTGATTGGTTGCCTTTAGTGTTTTGATTTTGTAACCTGGCGGCCTTTACAGGCTTAGATTTTGGTTTGCTTACCGTAAGGCTACCATCATGGCGTTGCAGCCACCTCAGCCAAACGGCCTCCTAGTTTAATTAATTTAACGTTGTCTACTTTGCACTTTGGGATTTGACTTCTGCTGTATCTGATAGAGGATGCAACCCCAGCCACCCACGCTAAGAGCATCTCAGCCGGCCTCAGGCTCACACCGGTGGCAGTAGCTGCAATCCCTGTTGGAGGTAGCCCCTCCGCTGCTCCCCAAACTTCCGGGAGGAGAAAAGTTGCAAGGAGAAGGGTTGATGCAGAATCAGTCACCCGCATTTCTCTAGCTGAGTACTCATTGGCAGGTGGAATCTCTGGCATGCCTACCAGGTTGAAAATGGTGCTTCTGAGTGGCTCAGAGTGACATTCCTGCAGCATGGCCCTGCTCCCTTTCTGTGTATGATGTTCCCCCAGACAAGGGCCACACACCTGCTTCTTGAGGACATCAGATATTTGTCCCAAAGCCGTGCCTGTGCCAGGTGGCTCCCTTCCCTTGGCCTGACCTCCCAACCCTCCTTCTTTTGCGTTGCAGAGGAGCAAGGCTTCCCCAGCTGGGTGCTTCCTCTCCTCTTACGCCTTTCCTTTGCCAGGACTCCCACCCCCTTCCGTGTGTGTGATAGTCTTCCCGCCTCAAGGAAAGCTCAGAAACCTGGACAGGTCTTGCCTGCATCTTGCAAATTCTGCTGCTTTAAGCACTTGCAGGAATTTATAGGCGTGCTTCTCAGCTCAGGAGACTGGTGAGATCTGTAACCACACCTATGCGTGGAATTCGTGTGTTTGGTTTTCTCACCTTGTAATACAGAAGTTTCTTCTCTCTAAGTCTTGCTCCTCAAAGTGTGTCCGTAAAGGAGCGGTACTGGCTAACCTTGGAGCTTGTTGGAAATGCCCAGTGTCAACCTCCACCCAGATCTACCCAATCAGAGCTGTCATTTCCCCAAGATCCCAGGTGGTTCAAATGCACACTGAAGTTCAAGGAACTTCACTCTGAATAGCCAGAGGAGGCTGTGGTCCTGATGACGGGGCAGACAGGCAGAACTCCCATGCCTGCAGCCTTTAAAGAAGCTGCCCTTCCTCCCCCATTGCTGAATTGCACTTCAACAAGTGCAATCTCAAGACGGCCATGGACTTCAGAGCTTAAGAATCCAGGCCCAGGTTGGGGTGTGGGCTTGTTAGGTGGACAAGAACAGACTTCAGTGCTCTCATGCTGAAACTTTCCTTTGGATTAGTTCATAATCCCCAAATGACTCTAAAACTGACCTTGACCTAGCAGACATTTAATTCTGACAAGCACTCGTGTTTGGCTCTCACTTTGTCTATAGCACACCCTTCAAGCAATCTGGGTTCCAGGAGAGCTATTTTACAATTCTGTGCAGTGTCAGTGACTGATAGAGATGCAAACTGCATCCTGTAAATTGAAGAGGTTCAATTTACCCCCACCCCCACTGTGGCAAATTAGCTTTGCCTCAATTTGCATATTAGTATCAATACACCCGATCTATAAATTCGTTCTTCAGATTCTCTTTTGAACAGCCTATAAGATTTGCCTCCCTCATGAGTTAAATAAAGTCTTTAACCATGGGTTCTTTTTCTTTTACCTGTATAAGAGTCATGATTTTCTCCGTTTTGAAAATTGTCTTTTAATGGCAAGTACCTTTCTTCTGTTGTTCTAGTTTATGGTGGGGTTTCTCAACCTCCGCACTATTGACAGTTTGAGCTGGATCATTCCTTGCCGATAGCAGCACCCTGGCCTCTACCTGCCAGATGCTCATAGTATCTCCCTCCCCCCCGAATCATGGAAGCTAAACCTGTCCCCTGACATTGTTAAATGTCCCCTAGGGGGCAAAACCACCCCCCCTACTCACACCCCGAATTGTGAGCCGCTGGTTTACAGTGAATAAACAAGACGACATGTCGTTATCACTATTGAACGGACAGATATTCTCTCGATATTTTCCTAAGTGTAGGAGAAACAAGGAAATCTGCTGGGAATATCACGTTTCAGAAATTATGAAAGGTCATGGGAGCTTTGGGAAAAACAAACATCACTGAAATCCAAAACGGAAGCCAAGAGATTTTTTTTTTTTTTTTTTTTTTTTGGCAGAAGGCCTTTGGTTTAAGGGAGGTTTCAGCACCCTGAGGTCCTGAGGAACCAGCCGGGGGAGATCACCAGCTGCCAACAGAAGGTGAGTGTTTGCTTTGGGCTTCTGTGGAGTTAGAGACCCATTGTCTGAGGTTGGTGCCGGGTGACTGAGCTGTTCTTAGCCTAGGAGGCCCCCCTGAACAATAGGTCACTTTAACAGTCATGTTCACACACTTGTTCATTCACTCGTTCCTTGACCCCTGTCATGGGCCAGGAGCAGTTCCTGGCTGACGGGAGGGAGGTGGAGATGCCAAGATACTTCCTCACCCTCTCAGGAGCATTCGGTCTTCAGGCAGAATAGCAATGTGGCCTCACAGCCACGAAAGTAGCTTCTATTTAGAGAAGGCTCTGTGCTCATTGTAGACACCCTCTTTCATAATGTTCATAATGACCCTTGGAAGCACGAATGTGGTAGGACAACGCTGTTGTCAAAATCACTCGGCCATTAACGGAAGGGTTTATTTCTGGGCTCTCTGTTCTAATCTACTGGTCTATATGGCTGTCCTTATGCCAGTGGCCCAGTTTTGATTACTGTGGCTTTGTGGTAAGTTTTCAAATCAGGAGGCGCGAATCCTCCAACTTTGTGCTTCTTTTTCAGTACTGGTTCGTCTATTCTAGGTCCCTTGCAATTCCATAGGAATTTTATTTTATTTTAAAGTTTTCAAGTGTATTTATTTATTTTGAGAGCGAGACAGAGAGCACGCATGTATGTGGGGGAGAGGCAGAGAGAGAACCACTGATTTGCAGTGAATAAACAAGACGACAATCCCAAGCAGTGGGGTTTAAACTCACGAACTGTGAGATCATGACCTGAGCCAAAATCCAGAGTCAGACTCTTCACCCACTGAGCCACCCAGGCGCCCCGTCCATATGAAGTTGAGAATGAATGCCACTGCTGGATTCAATGGCACACTTCCTACAGCACTTTCTAGTGTTCAAAATGATAGCTTGTTTTCCACACGTTGCTTTCTCTCTACTAAATCATCTGACCAACAGTCTATGTCATTGCTTTTGATTTTCCACCCTTGTGATTAACAGAGAACTTTCACATTCCCTGAAGATTATATCATACCCCCTCGATTGAGAATTACTGTCTTCTGTGTATTTCCAGAACCTAGAAGGTTGTTGTTGACTTATTTCTTTTATTCCTAGCTTAACAATATTTTTTCTGATTTTAACTAAAACATCATATGATAATAATGAATATGCTTTTAAAGTGACATCCCCTGGGCCCTGACTCGGTGATACAGTAATTCTCCGGCCCTCCCCTGTTCAGAATGGCTGACCTATAGGGACAAGACAGATCCCATTGTGGACGGCGGTTCCTGTCAGAAGGTTCTTCCTGGTGCCCAGCCATCTAAGGGCTGTGCACTAGCATCAGAGTGTTTGGCTTCCTCAGATAAGAGCTACCTGTGAGGTACTTTCTAAGACACATGTTGGCTGCCCAGAGACCACTCCAAGTGGAAGGCTGTCCAGAGCCCCAACAAAGATTCCCTCTTGACAAATTCTAATCAGACTCCTCTGAGCTTTTTCTCAGCTAGGCCTCTGAGCTGACTTTTGGGCTTCTGTGTTTGTCTCCACATTATCTAGTTTTAGCAAGAATCCTGGTAAGTCTGATAAATCCAGATAAGTCCTGATAAGTTTAGGAAAATTCCCCCACCCTTGATATCTGATCACGTTTGACGTCTGACCCGATTCTTTATCCCTCGACAGCCCCGGGTGACATCTGATCAGGCTGGCCTGTTTAGCTACAATCACCCCTTTACTCTGACGTTTCTTCTTCGTAATTTCCACCCACTGACCCTGCCCACCCCCTCACCCTACCTTGTTCCTTGGCTATACCCACCTTTTCCTCATACTTAGAGTTGAGCTCAACCTCCCCCCGACTACAAACCCCCACTGCAGTGGTCCTTACATCAGCATAGATCCCTGAACAAAGTCTGCCTGGCCATTCTTTTTTTTTTTTTTTTTTTTAATTTTTTTTAATGTTTATTTATTTTTGACAGAGAGAGAGAGGCAGACACAGAATCTGAAGCAGGCTCCAGGCTCTGAGCTGTCAGCACAGAGCCTGACGTGGGGTTCGAACTCACAAACCGTGAGATCATGACCTGAGCCACAATCAGATGCTTAACAGACTGAGCCACCCAGGCATGCCTGCCTGGCCATTCTTTAACAAGTGCCACGAATAATTTCTTAACAGCATCTCTTCATGAGGAAGTGAGGGAGGCATTTCCTTCTGGTCTCAGCATCAGAAGTCGTGCTTTTTGTGACTATCTGGTTTGCTTTAGCTTCTGGAAAAAATCGCTATCTTGCAATACAGAGATTTTTTTTCCTGCACCCGGTGTACAAAGCTAGATGGCACGCATTTCTCTGTGCTATTCCCGTCCTGGTTTTATTATTTATATGCTCAGTGCTTTTGTGACCTCACTTCCCTTAAATATTTACCTACCTTGAAATGCTATATTTCAAGATATTCAAGTATTTTTTTGTAAGCTGCCTCAAACCTTTATGGAACGTAGTTCATGTAAATACATCTTTTAAAAATAGATTGTAGTGTCATCCTTGATGAAACTTGCCCTCACTGTTGCCCCTCGAGCCACACTAAACCCACCCAAACCTGCATTGGTTTGAAGGGTGGCCCCATGTCAATTCTAAATTTTCTTGGATGAATCTTAGTAATACAACTTTTAATATATAAATAAGGAAAGCTGAACTTTGAAAATAATCTTATATTGGTCTGCTTGTCAGAAGTTGATAGACTTATTTTTTTTATTAAAAAAAATTTTTTTAGTGTTTATTTATTTTTGAAAGTGAGAGCATGAGCAGGGAGGGGCAGAGAGAGGAAGAGAGGGAGACACAGAATCAGAAGCAGGCTCCAGGCTCTGAGCTGTCAGCGCAGAGCCCCATGTGGGGCTTGAACCTACGAACTGTGAGATCATGACCTAAACCGAAGTCGGTCGCTCAACCAACTGAGCCACCCAGACACCCCTCGATAGAGAGACTTATTAAGTATATTAAGTATTTCTAACCGTTTAAGTGCATAAGTGGCCTCCCCTCCCCACCCCAAACAAGTTTAAACACTGAATTAGTTAATACTACTGGGCCTGCCTTTCATTTCCACAGAATGCTGTTTGTTTGGAGAGAATCTTAGAGCATCTGAGCTCCTACAACACAAAGTGAAAACAAAGCATTCTTGAGCCCATCAGTGTTTTAAAAAAGAATAAAACAACCAAACACAATTGTGGTCTTTGGCTAACTTTCTAGAGAGAAGAAAACAAGCCATCTGCTGGTAACAGGCTGCTTTGGGGACGGCTGATCATAGGGCCGAATGAAACATTCATAGTAATTAGTGGCAGCCCGAGAATAGAAACTTCAGCAGTGCTTTTCCTGTTGCTGTGGTGACGTCCCCCCCCACCCGCCAGGCAGCCCACCCCTCCCCTTCCAAGGCGCTCAGCACTTTCTGTGGCCTTCCATCTGGTGTGCGTCCTTGTTGAGTGCAGTGAAATTAAATTGACTGCTCATTTGTCACCCCACAGTAGTGTGTGTTGGGGTGTGGGAAGGAGGAGGACGTGGATTGGCAGGAATGGGGGCAGGGAAGCCTGTCCCCTGTGCTTAGCAAGAGGGACAAGAGAGCAGCTGGCACATCAGCCCAGATCACTAGACAGGTGCTGTCATGGGGCCCAGACCTTACCGGCAGCCAATAGCCCCCCGGGGTGATGATGAACGAGAGCTGGCCTGGGGACAAGGAGGAGCAGGACTCAGACCCTCGACTTACCAAGACGTCCTTCAGATTGGTCCTCTGCTTCTAGGTTGTTGTGTTATTTCCGGGGGTTCTTTAAGAAGCTGTGAAATGTCAGACATTCTTGTTGCCCTGCTAAAAATCTAAGCATTCGTCCAGGAAGTCTGGTTTGCCCCAGAGTGTAAAGTAGATGGTAAAGTGGAAATTGGGCTGCTTATTTTCCTTAGGGTCTTGTTCATTTTGGAGCTCACTCATTGACGTGAGTACCAATATTGTGCGTTGATGCTGACGGCGTCATCTCTCCCCAGGCCCCCAGGGGCTACGAATCCAGGAAACTGCTTAGGATAGAGCTTCCCATCGTGGCACCAGAATCACAGCAACAGTGCCTGGTCGTGCTCGCGAGAAATGTGAGCTGAATTTGGGAGAGAGTATGGTTTCCTGTGTCCTAAGATCTACAGGTTCTGGATGTCTTATTCCCTTAAAAAAAATCTCCCCTATATTATGTTGCCCCTTAGACTACAGTGTCCACGGAATGGATGGAGTTGATGCCACTTGCCTGGGCTGCTCAGTGAAGAGATTTCCCGGGATTGCTGGGGGGCGGCTGAGCCATCAGAGGGAGAGACTGCTAGCAGTTTCAAGGTGCGCCTGGCCTTCTCCATTGGAATCACAGCCTCAGGGTCTGGCCGTTAGACTACTGGTATCTTCCTTGCTGAGTTTTTGTGATGTTCACAGCCAGGTTTGGGGGTTACTGCACATGATGCGTCCATGTTTATTTTAATACTTCCGTGTTTGGGAGCCAGATGCTGCCATTCATTGTGCATACTTAGCTCTCAGGACACATTTCTACTGCGACATTTTATTTTTTTTTATTTATTTATTTTTTAACGTTTATTTCTTTTTGAGACAGAGAGAGACAGAGCATGAACGGGGGAGGGTCAGAGGGAGAGAGAGACACAGAATCTGAAACAGGCTCCAGGCTCTGAGCGGTCAGCACAGAGCCTGACGCGGGGCTTGAACTCACGGACCGCGAGATCATGACCTGAGCCGAAGTCGGACGCTCAACCGACTGAGCCACCCAGGCGCCCCTCTACTGTGACATTTTAGAACAGAACCTTGCTGGGGTTGATAGGTTGGGTACAGTCCTGTCAAGGGAATCATTTGGGGCAGCAATTCTGGATCATAGACTGTTAGAGCCGGAGTCTCTTAAAGGTCAACTAATTGTACTTGGCAGAAAGGTACACTCGGGTCAGGGAGCTGCTCTTAGTGGCAGAGCTCGGATTGGGGTCTGGGTGGTACACCCCCTCCCTCTGTAGTCTGATTTTTTTTAAGTTTATTTATTTATTTTGAGAGAGAGAGAGAGAATCCCAATCAACTTGGGGCTCGAACTCACCAACTGGGAGATCATGATCTGGGCCAAAGTCAGATGCTTAACCAACTGAGCCACCCAGGTGCCCCTGTAGTCTAATTTCATCAGAGATGAACAGAGATGAACTTTGCACAAGTACAAAGTTATAAAGAGAGGAAATGTAGCAATTTCTGGTCTAGTCAGAAAGATGAGACACAGGATTATGTCCCAACTGGGGATGTTCTAGGGCTGTGGGAGGCATGTGCGAGATCGTGTGGTGCCCCCTGGACCTGTCTGGACCCTATTCTATGCCCACCTTTGCTAGCTGTGTTTCTGGAAAAATTATTGGAACTCTCGGACTTTCATTTTCCCAGCTGTAAATTGGGATTAAGAACACCTTCTTTGGAGGGTTGTTGTCGACGTTTGAAGAGATAATGCAGAGAAGGCCTGGGCACACTGCCCAGTGCAGAGTAAAGGCACATTTTTATTAGTTACTCTCATGAGTCAAGCTAATCCCCGTAGCTCCTTCCTGCCTGGCTCTTCACTCACTCATTTCTCAGACCTTACGCTTCTCCTTCAGGCTTTTGGTAAATAGACGGTACATCTCTCCCTGCCAGGCAGCTGTTCAGGTTCCAAAGGCAGATGGCCAGCGTCTCATGCCATTAACATCTGACAATCTTTGTGAATAGAAGTGGCTTAGGTCTGTCTGGACCGGCATGACCCAGAGCACCCGACTCATGGTTTCTGTTGGCAGTTCCTGGCTCCACAGGGGTGGGTCCAGCCTCACTCCCCGGGGACGAGGCAGGCTCAAGAAGGCAGGGAGCCAACACGAGTCCCTGGAGCCTGGTTCTCTAAACTGCCTGCCAGTCTTTCTGGAGACCTTAAGCCTGCTTGTCTTTATCTTTCAGGATAAATTCATCAAACAAATGTTCTTAGGACTATGCTCAGTGCCAAAGACACAAAAGTGAGTAAGACAGAGTTCTTATCTTTCAGTTGCCCGTGGACTAATGAGCTGGATGCCCAGACAGCATGACGGGGGGTGAACAATCAGCCTTGGAAATTTAATGGTGTTATCGTAGAGAGAAAGGTAGCACCTGACACCTTTTCAGGGCTAACTCCTGTTCTAGCAACTGTTCCTAGAAGGTCTAGGTTCTTGAGTCTTCACTAACATCGCTATAACGTAGGTACATTATTCTTACTTTGCAGATGAAGAAGCTAAGCCTGGAGAGGTTAGCAACCTGGTTAGGGTCATCCAGCCCAGCTGTGTGCAGTTGGGACTGGAGTTTATATACTACAACAGACGTATGAAACCAATGCTGCTCTATCATCTGTGCCCGAGCTTGTCTAGTACTGGATGAGCTTCCCACTGATTGTGGCACCGACTCAAATGTGTTCCTCTACCTCTTCCAGCACTTAGCCATTTGAAACAGTAATTTGAAGTTCAACTCCTTATCTGGGCTCTTTTCTTCACCCTTCTCCTCCTTCCACAGATGCCTCTGTATCCAAGGAACAGCTCACCTTTCCTCCTGGCATGCTGTTCTCCACTGGCTCCCGCTGGCCAAGAAGTGAGTTGGCCTGATATTTTGGCAATGGTCTTGGGTCTGTGCTCTGGTACAGGTGGTCCTGATTCTTTGGTAGCTGCGCAGACCCTGATGTTGATGTGTCTGTAGCTGATCTGATTTAAGATCTGGTTTCTTAGCACGATCAAAGCCTAAGGTCTATACAACTCTCTCTACCCTCTATCTTGAATCCTTCATCCGGTCTCCTCCCCTCCTCCCCAGCCAACTTTTGCCCACCTCAGCTTTGGCTGGTGCTGTGGGTCTTCTTCGTCTCAGCGGTGACCTGATCCAACTCTACAAGCAGTGATTGTCCTGCTCTCCTGCTCCCTGGTCAGCCCATTTTCACCTGGATGCCAATGGCTCTCAACCAGCATCTCCCTGTAAGGCCCCCCAGAGGCCACCTGGGACCATCTGGACCCCGAACTATCTTGTTTGAGTCAGCCAAGGCTGGGTATTGATCTGTATGCAGACTGTTTGGAATTTAGAAAACGCTTTCTCTCTCCACAAGTCTGAATTGTTCGACTATCTCCCTACAGACTCCGGAAAGTCAGCGTTGAGGCTCGATGTAGATCAAGAACTTCTTTGTTCCAGGCAGCCCTTACTCTTCACCTTAGTTGAGTGAAAACCCTCATGGCTGAACTCGAAGGGTGGAAAGTCTACAGGGGGAACAAAGCAGCATGGTGAGGAGGGAGACAAACATTAGAAGACATGTCAGAGAGATCATTACCCCCTAACACACAGCAGAGGCAGGATTTTGATCCTGTCTTCATGTGTCCTGATGCCAATCTTTATGCATGAGTGTCATGGGCACATAGAGGAGGGGCCCTAATTGCCTGGCTGGGGCTGGGGCGGGGGTAGCTGGGGGCAGGCTTTAGAAAAGGTGACTTCTAGCTTAGTCTTGAAGATCAAGGGTTACGCTTCTCAGTTATGCGTGCCATGGTGTTAGGGACAAAAGAGACAGCATGGGAGTGGAATGTGGGGACACACAATAGTCTGCAGTGAGACTGCCTATATTCATTCATCCGTTCAGTAAGTGGTTTTTGAGCAGAGGATGGCATTGGTATGACAGCAGAAAATCTAATGAGTTTTCCTCTCCCCATTCTTGGGGCTGCTGGGCAACTCTGTAGATGGTGGTACCATGCTGGCTATGAAAAGCACAGGAGATTGGAGGTGGCAGGGGAGATGGTTACTTCTGAGTAGATAAGCTGAGTCTGCCCAACTAGGGCAAATGCCCACACGTGCCATTTCTGGTGGAATTGGTCTGAATCGGTGTTTCGGTTATCCCTTGCTGGCTGACAACCCACCCCCACAACTCAGTGGCTTAAAACAACCGCTATTTTATTTCTTTCTTGATAAGGTATTGATACCACCTTTCTTGACTGACTTAGCTGGGTGGTCCTTCTGCTCCTTGTGATGTCAGCTGGGGCTGCAGTCAACCAAGGTCAGGATCGAGCTGTTTAGTCCACAGGCAACTCAAGGGAATTGCTGCTGTTACAACCACAGCTGGATCTTTAAACTGCTAACCAAAGCTAAGGAATGAATATTCTCCAATGCAAATGAGCATGCCATGCGGTGACTGTGGGCGGGGACCCTCCTCAAGATCTTGGGGAGAGAGACTGCACCGGACTTGTAACGCTTTACACTGCTCATCACTGAATATTTAATTCTTGGAGGAGAAAGAAAAACTTTTCATGTTCAGTTACTACTCTGTCATTAAAGTTCTATCATCCACTTAGGTTTTGTGCTTTGTAGGGTTTTAGAGTCATCCATCACGATGCATTGGAACATTTAGTAGCATAGGTCGAAAGGAAGACGGGCTTCAGATTATTAAAGACATTTCATTATTAATATAATGTTTCTTTCAGGGTTTGTGATAAGAGCAGTTCCACATATTTCCCATGGTAAGAATAAAAATGAAACGAGCTATGTGAAAATACTTTGCCTGCTGTCATTATCACTAACAATCACTCAATAAATAAGCGACCACGTCCTGGGTAGATTTCGTCTTCACTTGTATATTTCATACATCGTGTTTTGGTCCCTGAATCACATTTTTTTGGTCATTGGGGAGATCCACTGGCCCGTTTGAAGTAGTATTGGTTTCTGGAAATTGGCGATGTTTCTAAATACAAATACCAAACAAACGGCCTTTGAATTGCTCAAAGATTCAGGATTGATGCCGGCCGTTTCCTTGCTATCCTGCCTCACATTATTCATCTATAAGATGTGAGTCAAAATCTGTGCTTCGAAGAGTAGTTGCAAGGCATAAGTGAACTGTGTACAAAAGCACTTAGCAAATGTATATAGCCTTGAACGATTGCACCGTTTCACTAGTTACTATTATTATCCCTCAAAATATCCCAGGGTGTAGTATTATCAGTCTTATTGTCTATACTCTAGATCTTTTCAAATTTTCAAGAGATACCAGGAAATGTATTCTTAACCCTGAGATTTATTAAGCACAGCTTTATTTCCCCATTTTATGACAATACAGATATATTATTTCAGTTATTGCTAACTTACAAAGATGTTGTTCAATTACACGTATCTTGGCCTAAGTCGAACACACATCAGTATGTCACATATGTGCTGTTTGTAAAATAGTTGTCAGCTACAAACACAGCTACAAACTTCGTCCTATACGTCGAAGTTAGCAATGAGAGGATGCTGTTGTCACAGGTAACTGGACTCTGAAAATAAATACGTGTTCAGATGCTTACTTTTAAATAGGAAGCATTCATCTTGTGATGACATTGGCTCACAGTAGTTTACTTCTGTTACGTAAATGCCAGGCAGATTATTGTCCTTGAAGAATGTAAGGGCTATTTACTTCATCAGCACAGAAACTAGTCTTCCCATTAAATGCCAGATATGGTCTCAAGTCCTGGTTGCCAATTCAACTTTTTGATTTAAATTTTTAAAAATGTCCATGTTCTTTTGATACACAGTATAAGTAATGATACAAAATTCAGAAGATTCTAAAGGGTATAAAAGGAAACATCCCCCTGCTTCCCTGTCCTCCAGCCATCCTGGTCCCTTCCTTGGAGGCAAATAATGTGAATTTCCTTTCTTGTGTGCACTCCATAGACACTTTTGAGCATGTATCTATAGCTATCTCTCTTTTTGCCCCTGAATTGTGTCTCCACCTCCCACCCCCTATTTCATATGTTGAACTGCTAATCCCCAGTATCTCAGAATGTGACTATATTTGGAGATAAGGCCTTTAAAGAGGTGATTAGGGGGAAATGAGGTCACGTGGGTGGGCCCTAATCCTAACGGACTAATAAGAAGAGATTAGGACCCAGATGCACACAGAGAGAAGACCATGTGAAGACTGAGGGAGAGCTACAAACAATGGGGAGAGGTTCAGAAGAAACCAACCCTTCCAAGACTCTAATCTCGGATTTCTAGCTTGCAGAACTGTGAGAAAAGTTTCTCTTGTTTAAACCACCCAGTGTGGTATTCCTTACAGCGATCCTGGCAAATGAACACGCCCCTTCCTTTTACAAACTGCTAGCACGAAATGCCAAGTTTACTGCACCTTTTCACTTACTGTATTGTAAAGAAGTACATAAAGGCTCCCTACTTCACTTTACCGTATCAATACATGGATTCTTTTTATTGCATGGGTTTAGCGTAATTTATCTGACCACTCTCCCGCTGACAAGCGTTGAGATTGTTTCCCATATTTGCTATTAAAAACTACACTGTAAATAAATCGATAATCTTGTACAGAAATAAGTGCACACATGGACAAGTATATCCAATCAATTTTTAGAGGGGCCTGGGTGGCTCAGTCGGTTAAGCGTCTGGCTCTTGATTTCAGCTCAGGTCAGGATCTCACGATTCTTGAGATTGAGCCCTGCATCGGGCTCCACTCTGACAGTGTGCAGCCTGCTTGGGATTCTGTCTCTCCCTCTTTCTCTTCCGCTGGTTTGTGCTCACGCCTGCGCGTGCCCTGTTTCTCTCTCAAAAGAAATAATAGGTAAACATTTTATAAAATTTCTAGAAGTGATATTGAGACAGGAAAACTGAAAAGATCATATGAAAGACTTTTTTTGCTCTATTTCTTATTAGGACATATACTCCCCGCACCACCCCCCCCCGCCCCGCCCACATATGCCTTAGAGAACAGATAACGTATGTCCTCCTTGTAAAGGTCAAGGAGTCAGTGATTTCTTTGGAGTCTTCCAGCACAACAGATAACATCTGAGGAGTGACTGAGCAGGTCGGTCATCATGAGCATTTTCCAAGACCACAGACTCACCAAGAGCTCTAGCTCCGGGGCATGAATGACTTATGGAGGACACTTAAACCCGTCTTTGTTCCTGGATGCCTGGGAAGACAGTGCATCAGGCTACTGTCCTCAATAGAAACCCCAGGCCCCAAGCAAAGACAGAACTCTCTCTTCTTTCCTTTCTGAGCCTCCCAGACTCTCTCTCTCTCTCTGTATCTGCACTCTCTGTTTTCAATAAACTCTTCTCTCACTTCCTCTCAGGTTGCATTTGATTTCTATTTTGCACGAAGTCTAGGACCCTCTCGGCTGGTCTTGCGGGACCCCTCTGGGTCCTCAGGCCCTGCCAGCAGGCATCAGTATCACTGGGCTTAAGGGCATGTGCAGCAAAATTTTTACAGTCACAGACAGATTGCCCTTCCTGGAAATTATACAGATTTATGCGTCTACTAGAAGGACCAAGAGTATTTTGCTCTCCACTCTTTCCACACGGTCTGTTTCCAACCTTTTGATCTTTACCAATCTGGTAGCAAAAAATCCTGTTTGGGGAAGTATCATCTTGCATTTCTGTCATTATGAGTGATGTTGAACATCTTCTCATAAATTTAAAGAACATTTGTATTTCATTTTTTGGTTAAGCTTCTTTTCTTACAAGGTTTTTTTGTGTGGTGGATATTCTTGATTTATTAGAAAAATTAGTCATTTTCAGTGACATAAGTGGCAAACATTTCCCTGGTTTGCATTGGCCTTCTTCTATTGCTTCTGAGGAGGCCATGTAGGAAAACTGTTTTCATGTAATTAGATTTATTATTTCCTTTTTCAAAGGTACAATGACTTCTGACTCCCACTACACAGGCCAAACTTTGTAGGTAAGGGCACCACCGGCCACAAGACTGCCCTCACTTCAGACACCAGCCTCAAGTTCAGGCTCCCCAGGACCACTGGGCTGCAGTTCTGGCCAAGGGGCTGCAAGTTTGGGAGTTCTCACTACCCCTGTAGGTCCAATAATTCACCGGAACGCCTCACAGAAGGCAGGAAAGTGCTATCCAGTTTTATAATTTCAATTTTATTATAGCAACAAGGATACAAATCAGAACCAGCCCCCCGCCCCTCAAAAGACACCTAGGGTGAAGTCTGGGAGGGTCCCAAATGCAAAGCTTCTGGTGCCCTCTTTCTGTGGAGTCAGGATGTATCACCCTCCTGGCATATTAATGTGTGATAATACACAGAATATTGACAAGTATGGATGCTCAATTGAGTGTTGATGTCCAGAATTCTTTTTCTTCTTTTTTTTTTCTTTTTTTTAGACTTTATTTATTTATTTTGAGAAAGAGAGAAGGTGTGAGCAGGCGAGGGGCAGAGAGAGAGAGAGAGGGAGAGAGAGAATCCAAGGAAGATGGATGTGGGCTCCATCGTACGAACCTCAAGATCATGACCTGAGCTGAAACCAAGAGTTGGGCGCTTAGCTGACTGAGCCACCCAGGGCATCCTGAGGTCCTCAATTTTTAATTGGAATTTCACTATTAATTGAATCATTGGCCACTTGATTGAATCATTGGCCACTTGAAATTCAATCTCCAGCACACATGTCCCTTTCAGGGAGGTTGGGTTGATATCGCGTGGCTCAAGGCCCCAGCCCTCTAATCACTGACTGATCTTCCTATGTGACCAGCCCCCTTGTGAGTCATGTCCTTACCATAAATCCTCAAGGTCCACCATGAATAAGGGATATTATCACCCAGAAAACTCTGAGGAGGTAGAGCTTACTTCCCAGAACCAGAGACAAAGACCAACTAAATTCCTCATTACCCAGAATCCAGATTCCGGATTTGCTATCATAGGTAGAAAGTTCTTCCCTTTGTAAAGAATATTACAAAAACAAATTGCCCCAAGATTTTCACTACAACCTGAGTGATTCTATTTTTTTTTCCAAAATGTATTTTTGATTCATCTTATCCTAGTTGATAGGATGAAGATTTAACTTATTTTTTTTCCTAGACAGTTGTCTCAAATTCATTGACTAAACTATTTTTCCTCCACAGATTAAAATATCAACCTTATAATATACCAAAGTCCTATATGTATCTAGACCTATTTCTTAATTTCTTAGTGTGTTCCATTGATCTGTTTTTTTATGTGTTCATATGACACAGTTTTTAATTATTATAGTTTTATAATTTATTATTTCAAATTAATATTAATAGTAAATTTTGTAAACTTCTACAGAAAATTCTTTCGAAAGTAGATTTAAAATGAAATACCAATTAGAAGTAAGACACAGATATAGCTAACAGATAAGTGGCTGGCGTCCTACTGATTGGGTTATGAGCCATTTAGCAACTTAGTGGAGGAATTGCTTCCAATGAATTCAGTTACTTTTTATGCTAGATTTGAAGTTTACTCACAAAACTGTGTGCCATACACTTTTCTTTTAGGAGAAGTTATTCAGAATAATATGCACAATTTTCACTGCATTGCAAAGAGGCCAGTTAACCAAAGCTCCTGCTCTCCTCCAGTGCATCAGGAACATTCTAGGTATCTGGCTTTCTCAATGGCCAGGTGATGAATGAGTTGAGTACACACTTTCCTCAATGCTTGTTGCCTCCTGTCCATCTTGACCCCTGGGTGAAGTCTCCCTCTTGCTCAGCTTCTGACTGAGGTGAGTGTAAATCAGCCAGTCGAGCTCAGGTCCAGTGTTGGCAGAATCTAGTTCTTTGGTCATCAACCCTGGTATTTTCATCTTCAAACTGGACTTATCCTTCAGACTAGGCAAAGAAAAGCTGGGGAATAGACCACATATTTGTCTTTCATAGATAGAAATGCAGCTTTGTGAGCTTGTCTGTGAACGGTGCATGAATTTCAGAACCTGCTTCTGTACCGTCATCTAAAAGGATGAGCTTTAAGAGGTCCCAGTAATGGTGTCAAAATGCCTGCCTTATCCTATTTTTCATCTTAGTTAGTTTTTATATCCATCAAGATTTAAAGGCATGAAATGTGTTCTTCAAGAGAAAACTATGGAAGTCTTACTCATGTGTATAAATGTATTTATCTCAGATGAGGATCAGATTCATCCACTGGTGAGCACCGCGTGCTGGAGATGGAAGGGATAATAGATAACAGAGGACCTCAGGCTTCAAAAAGCCCGTGACTTTGACTAGGGGAGACAAATGGGGGTTAGCTTTTTAGCTTATAGTTTTTACGGGAAACACTGAGTTAGCAGAACTCAGGCTGTAAAGTGAACCCATAGACATT
This sequence comes from Leopardus geoffroyi, assembly GCF_018350155.1. NCBI lineage: Eukaryota > Metazoa > Chordata > Mammalia > Carnivora > Felidae > Leopardus > Leopardus geoffroyi. The sequence continues at coordinate 35,321,928 of NC_059339.1, forward strand.
TGATGGTTTTATTTCTCACTCTGTCCAGGAAGGATTTGAGGTGGTTTAAGAGTTGTATTGACATAAAAAAACCAAAAAAACAAACAAACAAAAAAAACTCGAGTAAAGTAGTATATTCACAAATAAACAATAAAATGTTATTATACATTAAATTAGCAATAACGGATATTGTACATTTGAACACAGGATCCCTCTCCCCTGCAATCTGAAAATAGAGTTTTCCTAGGAAACCTTTCCTAAGCCAAAATGGTGTAAAGCAAAGAAGCAATTACCATTAATTTATAGGGAAAAAGTTGTGAGTGTTTCTAGGCCTCTCTTAGGCTTTTCTGATTCCTTAGCACGCATCTTGCTAAGGAGTGCACAAAGGAAAAATCCAAGTAAAGTGCAGAAGCTCACAGACTTCAAAGCTATGAGGGCTGGATACTGAGATGCTCCGTGTTTCCTGGGGAAGGAGCTTGGCACCAGCCTTGTTGCTGGGGGTTTGCTCTGCCTCTGTCATGGCTCCTTGCGAAACAAATGCTGAATGCTATTTTTGCTCTCTGCCTTTTTTATTTTTATTTTTCTTGTAAAAGCAGAAAATCTTTTGCGATTTCTTTCAGTTAGTGAAAACAGGTGCCAAAGTAGATCTTTTGCAAAAGCCAAGTGGCATAACATGAATTTTTGAAAGGCAGGAGACACCTGTATCTGTTTCACGGTGGCAGAATGATTCATTAAAAATGAAGCCTTTTTGTGAGCTCAGGCACAGCAAAGATAGATAACAGATGTGCCAAAGGTTTTGGCTTAGAAACTTGAAAGGTATAATACAGAACAAATGCAAAAGAGAAAAGTTGGGTGGGGGTGGATATTATTGTAGCGTCGCCAGTGGTCCCTCTTCCGGGCTCAGGACTAGTCTTCGAGGACCTGGAAACAGCAGTTACCTCACCGATGGGTCCCTTTCTGGACATTGCCCTCCACCAGAGAGGACTACTTCCCCTGAGATTATGCCTTCCCCTACCCCCGGGAAGTGGCTTGTGGTCAGTGACTGGCTGATGCGGAGATACACGCGTCCCACCTCCTTGTCTCCGGTTTGGGTGGACTCCGGAGGGCTGTCCTGACTCCCCTGGGGACAGGCTGAAGGCTGCAGCTTCCAAGGCGCTGGTGGTCAGCTTTTCTTCCAGCCCGAAGTCCCGCCTTCCTCCCTTCTGGAAATTAGCTAGGACAGGGAGAAAGATCCTGCCCCAAGGAATTGCCCAGGGCTCAAGGCAGGACCAGGAGACCCATTATCAGAGGATGCGTCGGGGACAGTTGATGAGCCAGCTGTGGTTCGTGGAGTCCTGCCATGGAGAGTGTGGTAGGCAGAGTTCCAGGATTGCCACCTCTCAACCGCAGCCCCTGGGGGACATGCCTCTTCTCCCACTTATTTAAACACCTATCTAGGAACTGCTGTGTTGGCATTCGGCAGATGTAATTAAGTTTCCAGATCGGTTGGTGTCAAGATAGAGAGATTATCTGAAGGCCAGGAGATGCTATCTTATTGCATGAACCCTTTAAAAGCAGAGAGTTCTTTTCCATTGGGTTACAGAAGAGCAAGGCAGAAATTTGAAGCATAGGAAGGATTTAATGTGCCCTTGCTGGCTCAAAGATGGAGAGGCATCTGTGGCAAGGACTTGGGTGACATCTAGATGCTGGGAGCCCCTCCCAGCTAACAGCCACCAAAGAAGCCAGGACCTTGGTCCCACAACCATGAGGACTTGAATTCGGCCAATAACAAGAATGAGCTTGGAAGTGAATTTGCCCTAGAGCCTCCAGACAGGAGCTTTGCCTGGCCAGTACTTTGATTCCAGCCTTACCTTGAGCAGGGGACCAGCCATGCCATTCAGGACTTTTGACATGTAGATCTGTGAGCTAATAAGTGAGTGCTGCTTTAAGCCACCGAGTGTGGCAGCTTGTTATGTATGCAGCAACAGAAAACTAATACAGGGAGACAATGCAACGGGAGGGTCTCGGGATAGGCTCCTCCCCACCGACACAAAACTGCATTTAAGTGGGTGCATTTGGTGGCATTGGCTCCTGGGAGAAAGGGGGGCGGGGGCGGTTCGCTGAATATGACTAGCCCTGCACTCAGGAAAAAAGGGAACAGGAGGCCTTAATGGACTTTGGGGGGAAAAAAAACCCAACCTCACTGGGTTTGATTAAATTTATCTGAGACTAGATTGAGCTTGCAAAAAGAGACAGAATAAAGACTCAAGTTAAAAATGGTGTGAGATCTAAAACCATAAAAGTCTCAAAGAAAACATAAGCACTAGTCTCTTGGACATCAGCCTTAGCAACATATTTATGGATCTGTCTTCTCAGGCAAGGGGAACAAAAGCAAAATTAGACTAGTGAGACTACACCAAAATAAAAAGATGTAGCACAGCAAAGGAAATCGTCAACAAAACAAAAAGGCAACCTATGAAGTGGGAGAAGATATTTGCAAGTGATATACCTGACACGGGGTTGATATCCAAAATATATAAAGAACTTGTACAACTCAAGACCGAAAGAACAAACACTCTGATTTAAAAATGGGCAGAGGATACGAATAGACATTTTTCCAAAGAAGACATCCAGATGGCCAGCAGACGCATGAAAAGATGCTCAATGCTGGTAATCATCAGGGAAGTGCAAATCAAAACCACAGTATCGCCTTACTGCTGTCAGAATGGCTAGTATCAGAAAGACAAGAAGTAATAAGTGTCGGCGAGGACATGGAGAAGGGGAATCCTGGTGCCGTATTGGTGGGAATGCAAGTTGGTGCAGCCACTGTGGGAATCAGGATAGAGGTTACTCAACAAATCAGAAATACAATATGATCTAATAATTCCACGACTGGGTATTTATCCAAAGAAAAAGAAAATACTGATATGAAAAGATAGACGCAGCCCTCTGTTTATTGCAGCGTTGTTTAAATAACTAAGACGAGGAAGCAACACAAGCGTCCATTGATAGATAAATGGATAAAGAAGATGTGGTATCTACACGATGGAATATTATGCATCCATAAAAAGAATAAGATCTTGCCATTTGCAACCACATGGATGGACCTAGGGGGGTATTAAGCTAAATGAAATAAGCCAGAGAGAGAAAGACAAATACCGTATGATTTCCCTTATATGTGGCATCTAAAAAACAAAACAAATGAAGAAACAAACAAAAAACCCAAACCGACACTTAAATGCAGAGAACAAACTGGTGGTTGCCGCGGTGGGGGAGTAGGGAACGGGTGAAATAGATCAAGGGGAGAGGCACAAACTTCCAGTTATAAAACAAGTAAGTCATGGAGATGAAAAGTACAGCCTAGGGAATATAGTCAATACAATTGTGATAACATTGTATGGTGACAGATGGTGACTGCACTTATCATGGTGAATACTAATGTATAGAATTATCAAATCACTACGTTGTACACCTCAAACTAATATAACATTGTATGTCAACCATACTTCAATAATAAATAAATAATAGAATAATAATAATTAGTAAAATGAAGTTACATTTTTATACTTCTGAGTCTATGATATGTGAAAGTTTATACTCACTATTTGCATTTGGTTGTTCAAAGTGTTTAAGACTTTCCTTACCCTACAGTTTCCACGGGGCAATGGTACACTTATCTTGTCTTGTTGTAATCTATTCACATGCTAAGAAGCATTTTCCCTGCTCCTGGATCTTCACAGAAATAGGGATTAGAAGACTTTAAAAGAAACATCTACCAATTGCCACATACGGACTTTATATGGATCCTGATTCAAACAGACTTTAAAGAAAAACTTATAGGATAATGGGGGAATTGGAACCCTGGTTGAATAGTTTATAATGTCAAGAAAAATTATTGTTAATTTTCAAAGGTGTAATAATGGATATATACATACATGGATACATCCACACATAATGAAAGATTTATGGGTGAAACGATATAATGTCTGGGATTTGCTTCTAAATAATCTGGTGTGGGGCTGGGGGATTGCTAGGTTCATAGAACACACAAGTTTCATCATGGATTGAATTTGGGGTGATGGGCACGTGGAGGTTTGTTACATTTGTTCATTATGACAAAATACTTACTCTTTTTTATTTTGTGTACTTGAAACTTTTCATTAAAAAGAGGGGTGCCTAGGGGCGCCTGGGTGGCGCAGTCGGTTAAGCGTCCGACTTCAGCCAGGTCACGATCTCGCGGTCCGGGAGTTCGAGCCCCGCGTCGGGCTCTGGGCTGACGGCTCAGAGCCTGGAGCCTGTTTCCGATTCTGTGTCTCCCTCTCTCTCTGCCCCTCCCCCGTTCATGCTCTGTCTCTCTCTGTCCCAAAAATAAATAAACGTTGAAAAAAAAAAAAAAAAAAGAGGGGTGCCTAGGTGGCTCAGTCGGTTAAGCGTCCGACTTCAGCTCAGGTCATGATCTCACAGTCCGGGAGTTCGAGCCCTGCATTGGGCTCTGTGCTGACGTCTCAGAGCCTGGAGCCTGCTTTGGATTCTGTGTCCCCCTCTCTCTCTGCCCCTCCCCCCGCTCATGCTCTGTCTCAAAAATAAATAAAAACATTTAAAAAAAATTTTTTTTAAGAAAAGAAGCCTGGCATGCCTGTGTGGCTTAGTCACTTAAGTGCCTGACTTCTCAGTTCATAACCTTTTGGTTCATGAGTTCCAGCACTGTCTACTGTCTCTACTGTCAGCACGGAGTCCACTTTGGATCCTCTGTCTCCCTCGCTCGCTGCCGTTCCCCTGCTTGTGTGCTCTCTCTCTCTCTCTCTCTCTCTCAAAAATAAGTATGAAAACATAAAAAAGAAAAAAAGGAAAAGAAGAGAAGCCAGTTTGGTTCCATTCTGGTTTTGATGACTTATGTGGCAGGGAGGCCACGCCCTCCTGGGTTACAGGGCTCCTGAGAGGGCTACCTCTTTGCCACGCAGGAGCTGTTCCAGGTACAAGAAGCCTTTTCCTCGCTCCCTTCATTCCTCTCAAGGCTTCTTGGCAGAAGTCCTACTGCTCTTCCATTTCATGCTTCTCCTAATTATTCCCAACAAAGAGAAACTTGAAATTCACATATGCTACCACTGAACATCTTGTTGCTGAAAGGGCATACAGAAATAGCCCAAAGAGCAGAGTCTGTGGCGGAGAAAGCATCTGGGGAAAGATTTCTGCCTTGTTTTTCTTTAAAATAAGGTTATTTAGCATAGGTCTCAGAAAAACATAGTGAGCCACATTTCATTTTTCTGTTAATTGCATTTGAGCTGAGAACAGAAGTAAAAAAGCATTTTCTTCATTGTCTTTTTTTTAACAAGAAATTTATTCAAACAACAAGTTGCATACCTTGAAGGGAAATTATCTAGGAATTCTTTTAGAGTAATTTATCTCTACTTAACGTCAGTTGTCCTCACACATAACAGCTATATACAAAAAAAGTTGTAAAATTATCCTTGGTTGTATAATGATAAATGAAAAACATTAAAATTCTCCAGTTGAACAGTGAAATGAAAAGATGCTCAATACCAGTAATCATCAGGGAACTGCAAATCAAAACCACAATACAACCCTACTGCTATCACCTAAAAGAAGAATTTTTATTTTATTTTATTTGTTGTTGTTGTTGTTGTTGCTAAAGAGTGAAAGCAAAATAACTTACTGGAATACAAAGATAAGAGCCGAATGGGCATTCCATGAAGGGAGAAAGGGTGTATTTTCAGAGAGGCAGTATTTTTCTCCATTCCACGTCCACTTGATGTCAATCAAAACATATCATTGTCCATTTATTTGAAAATAACGACAGCAACAAAAGCCAGTATGCTTGTGCACGTACACTAATTACTTTATGAACAATAAAAGAATGGGGAGAGGGGAGATGAAAGAATAGAGAAAACGATACTGTACGCTACGAGTCAGGATGTGGTGGAACCAAATTGCAATTTTCTAACTGAGAATGTCTTCCTTCTTAGTCTGGAGGAACAGAGTTCTGGAGTGAAGTAGCAGATTCCCTTTTTGTTAGACACTTCCTATCTGCTGCCGGAACACATCAATTGTATCTTCCTCATCCATGTCCAACTGTGCAGGTGTGTCTGTTTTAATGGATCGGCTGCCCATCAAATTAGAATCTGATCCGCCTCATTGACAAACCCTGTCATTCACAATAGGCTTTCAACAGTTCACTAAGTAGTGTATGCCTCTTAATCTTACACTGTGTCACAGAACGATCCTTCCCTGCCACCTTCAAATGAATGATCATGGTTCTTGGTCTTGACTCATTCCTTGGGTTCTTCATTGGTCACGGTGAGCCCCAGGGTCTCCTCAGCTGCTCCTTCACAAAGAAGGTACCAGGCTGGCACTGAACAAGCACATAGCAGCCCCAGGAGCAGCAGGAGGAAGAGGGAGCAGCGGTCAAAAAACATATTCTGAAATAAAAAAATTAGTCTCTTGGAAGTGTAAATTTAATTTGTTAGAATCTACTAGACCAGGGTAGGGGAAGATCTTTATTATGGGAATTATTTCCAGTTGATTAATTGTGAAATAGCTGAGACTGAGCTGGAGAAGTCTGAAACTCACAGGTAACTGACATACTTGTGTAAGATAAAGGTCTTAGCAGGGAAGGGCTTCTCAACACAGCCAAAAGAGCAAGGAATGTTCCTTTACAGCAGCATTAAAAGAATAAAAGACTTGGGAATGAATTTAACAAAACAAAATGTCTACTTGGAAAACTACAAAACATTGTTGAAAGAAATTAAGGAAGATCTAAATAAATGAGAAGATATCTCAGGTTCAAGGGTCAGAGGACTTAATATTCTGTCAAGATGTCAGCACTCCCCAAAGTGATCCACAGAGTCATTCACTGCTATCCCCATCAAAATTTCAGCTGGGTTCTTTGCAGATATTCACAAAATGATCCTAAAAATCACATGGAAACACAAGGGACTCAGAAGAGCCAAAATATTCTTGAAAAAGAAGAACAAAATTAGAGGACTCACTTCTCGAAACAAAAACTGATTTTAAAGCTACAGTGATCAAGACAATGTGTTCCCAGCATGAAGACAGACATATAGTTCAAAGGAATAGGATTCAGGGTCCAGAAATAAACCTTCACATTGCAGTTAATTGATTTTCTTTTTTTTTTCTTTCTTTCTTTCTTTTTTTTTTCTTCAGTTAATTGATTTTCAATAGGGTCCAAGACCATTCAGTGGAGAAAAGAATAGTCTTTTCAATAAATGGTTCTTGGATAACCAGGTAAAAGAATGAAATTAGATGATCTACCATACACCATATACAAAAATTAACTCCAAATGGGTCAAGAACCTAATTTAAAACTGTAACAGTCTTTAGAAAACACACAGGTGTAAATCCTTGTGATTTTGGATTAGGTAATGATTTTTTAAGACATGACACCTGAAGCATAAGCAACTGAAGAAAACATCGACAAATTGAGCTTTATCAAAATTAAAAAAATTTGTGATTCAAAGAACACCATCAAGAGAAGTAAAAAACAAAAAAAAGGACAACCTATAGAATGGGAGAAAATATTTGTAAATCATATATCTGACAAAGGATTGATACCTAGAATATATAAAACACTGTTACCACTCAACAATAAGAAGATATATAACCCAGTTGAAACACAGGTGTAGGATCAGAGGAGACATTCTCCAAAGAAGATATGCAAGTGACCAACATGCACATGAAAAGATGTTTCAACACAATTAGCCACCAGGGAAATGCAACTCAAAACCACAATGTGATACACTTCACACTACGATAGCTATAATCACAAAGACAGATAATAAAAAGTGGTGGCAAAGATACGGAGAATTAGAACCCACCAATATTGCTGATGGGAATGTAAAATAATGCAGTTCCTATAGAAAATAGGTTGGCAATGCCTCAAATGCTCAAACATAGAGTCATCACGTGGCCTTGCAGTTCTACTCCTAGGTATATACCCAAGAGAAATGAAAACATATGTCTACACAAAAACTTATACATGAACGTTCATAGTAGCCTGGAGGCTGGGTGACCACTTATGAGATGGCTGTGTCACGGGCAGGCTACTGGTTGACAGCTCAGCAGGGTCCGGGGTCCTGAGAACTTGAGTCCGTGTTCATGAACTCCTCCATGGGCTGTTCTCCTTCCTCAAGCCGTGATGACTGGACTTGAAGAAGGAGAGGGAACATCCCAAGACACAAGCAGTAAAAGGTGCCAGCTTCTTAGGGCCTGAGTCTAGAAACTGGTACCATCACCTCTGTTGCATTTTATTGGTTGAGCAGTCACAGAACCTAGATTCAAGAGGAGGGGACATTGACCTCAACTCTTGATGAAAAGTGTGTTAAAATTTTGATGACATGTTTTATAACTGCCTCACCCCATAGTAATTTCCAGAGCTGGGATGTGAATCCAGGAATGTCTGAATCAGAGAGTTCAAAGTCTTAAAAATTCTGATTTACATTTCAAATAGGAAGGGTGAGAGACCCTGGCATGGAAGAGCGGGAAAGCTATTTAAAATATTTTTAGTTGGGGGTGGCTGGCTGGCTCAGTTGGAGGAGCATGTGAATCTCAATCTTTAGGTCGTGAGTTCCAGCCCCATGTTGGGTGTAGAGATTACTTAGATGAAATAAAACTTAAAAACAATAAAATATTTTTAGTTGGTTTTAGGAGGGATGTTGTTGCTGCTGTATTACCCTGTTCATAATCATGACCATTTCGAATAAAACTATTGGCAATATTTATAGCAAATTTCAGTGATGTCATTTTAACGCTGAATTTCTGAAAGGGGGAAGGTCACTTATATTAGAGACGAGGCGATGAAAAGAACAAACAGAAGAAGGGCTTGTTTCCCTTTTAGCAACAGATCTGAAGACAGGACTTGCCATGAACAGAAAGAGCTCTGTCTATACTTTGGTTTTGAAGGAGAAGAAAAGTCCCTTTATAGTGGGCATGTCTTAACTCAACACCACGTTTCTCAGCTGAGCTTTAATCCTAGGGCTACAATCAAACCATTCAAAACCCTATCATTATACCTGACAGATGGGGCATGTGCCAGCATGATTCAGACCTGGTAGCACATCAAATTGGGAAGTCAGGGCTTTGTTCAATTGTTGGTTTTAAGATGCAAATAGAATCCAGCCCCTTTCCTATTTTATTCTGCCATTGTTCCTCAAAGTTTTTCCCCAGAGGATAGAGAAATTCCAGCCATTGCCCTCATTTGCTTTGGGGATCTTGGGTTTTAATACCACTACAGATGAAGATTTGCATAAATCACAGCTGCTAAAAGCTGACTTAAGTGAATAGACATTGTAAATAGGATCTTGATGCCTGGATAATATGAGGTGCTTGGAAGGGAAGCTAATATAACAATATGTGGTATTGGAACATCATTACTAAAACAATGCACTTGAGTAGGTCCAGGGATAGTTATTTTCCTGTGGTACTCATCAGCAAGGAGAAAATAGTCATTTTTGCTAACCACTGAGTTTATTTCCCAGAGTAAGACATCCTTACTGGGATTCCCAACAGCTGCTATCCTGGGCCACACTGGGATGAGCTTACATGCAGCTAGGCATAGATGATATCTGCCAGGACGCTCCCTCTGGGGTCCTGGTTCTCGGACCAGTCCACTGAAAGGGCTTTGTGATGATAATTCACAGGAGCAGACTACAGTCTTGGAAGAAGGACAACAGCTTAAATAGACAGTTCTACTAAAGGAACAGGCAAGAAAGCTGCTTCATGGGCTGACTTTCTGAGAGCTGCCTCCTTAGGACTAGGAAGGATGAGGAATCTGGCATTGGATGGCGTGGTCAGAGGGCCCAGAGAAAAGTTGTTTCTTTCTGCTGTGTCCTGCCCTGAGTGCTCAGGGACCTACCAACAACATTCCCAGAATCTTTGCCTGGCGGGGCTGATAAGCCATTTGCTGCTGCTTTGCAGAAGCTGGAACCCTTCCGTCCCTAATGGACCAGAAGCCATTAGCACGATCGATCGGTGGCCAGGATGCTGCTCTAGCCCCTCCCTGGGTGATTTATGATCTCGGTGCTGAGATAGGAGCACTGATGGACTGTCCTCCCAAGATGTGGTCCACTCTGCCCTAGAATTCTTTCAACACAAGCCTTTAATCAGGAGCATAGACCCCCAAGGTTTGAAGAATTATTAAAAGTTGGGCAGAATTTGAGGTTGACAATTGGACATCAGCAATGGTCTGAGGCTGCATACTTGGAAAAGCAACTGAAAGAATTAAGAGAAAAAGGCTGGTGGGATGGGAGCCATTGGAAGAACAAAGTTTTGGTTAGGTGGCTCAGCTCTGGGTAAAGACAGCGTCACGAGTAAAGGTTTAAAGCCCCTGTGAATCTCATCTCCTCTCTGTGGCCTTTGCCTTCCCCACTTCTTCCAGCTGAGGATTTGCCTGTCACCTCCAGTCAACCCTGTGGACTTTCTGAACCAAACTGGACAGAGAGCACTGTATCAGCAACTTTACCCCGCCTGCAGGCAATGTAGAGGATCAGAGATTTCCTTGGGGTGCTGGTGGCAGGGGGCTATTGACTACATAGTACCAATTCTTTTTCAAAATATCCTTGTGGTGGGGTGCCTGGTTGGCTCAGTTGGTTGAGTGTCCGACTTCGGCTCAGGACATGATCTCTCAGTTTGAGCCTCATATCGGGTTCCCTACTGTCAGCCTGTCAGCTCAGAGCCCACTTTGGATCCTCTGTCCCCCTCCCTTTCCCCCTCTGCCACTTACCCGTGTGCTCTCTCTCTCTCCCTCTCTCTCTCAAAAAATAAACAAAACATTTCAAAAAATCCTTGTGGTGACAATACCTAACATAAAGTTTACTGTTTTTATTAACCATTTTTAAGTGTGCAGTTCAGTGATATTTCAAAAAATTTTATTTATGTATGTATGTATGTATTTATTTATTTATTTATTTAGAGGGGCAGAAAGAGAGAGGGAGAGAGACAATTTCCAGCCCAGCCCCAAGCCCAACGTGGGGCTCGATCTCACAAACTGTGAGATCATGACCTGAGTCGAAATCAAGAGTCAGATGCTTAACTCATTGAGCCACTCACGTGCCCCTCAGTGGAATTAAGGTCACACACATTATTGTACATCCCTCTCTACAAATTTTCCATCTTCCCAAACTTTGAATCCATGGAACAATAACTCCCCACTTACCTTCTCCCTCCAGGCCTTTGCAAGGACCATTCTACTTTCTGTATCTATGAATATGACTACTCTACGTGCCTCATGTAGATGGATTCATATAATATTTGACCTTTTTATGACTTGCTTGCTTCACTTAGCATCAAGGTTCATCGTGTTGTAGCATTGTCAGAATTTCCCACCTCGTGAGGGCTGAATAATATTCTATTGTGTGTTTACACCACATTTTGTTTATCTGTTCATCTACCGATGGACATTCAGGTTGTTTCCACCTTATGGATTGGGAATAATGCTGCTATGAACATGTATGCACAAATATCTTGCGTCCCTGTTTTCAACTTTCTTGGGTATACACCCAAAAGTGGAATTCATGAATCATGTGAGAATCCTATGTTTAATATTTTGAGGGTTTGTGGGGCACCTGGGTGGCTCAGTCGGTTAAGCTTCCGACTACAGCTCAGGTCATGATCTCATGGCCCGTGAGTTCAAGCCCCGTGTCAGGCTCTGTGCTGTCAGTTCAGAGTCTGGAGCCTGCTTTGGATTCTGTCTCCCTCTCTCTCTGCCCCTTCCTCACTCACTCTCTGTCTCTATCAAAAAATTAATAAATGGTAAAAAAAATTTTTTTGAGGGTTTGTTATACTGTTTTCTACAGCAGCAATGCAACAGGTTTCTAATTTCTCCACATCCTTGTTAACACTTGTTATTTTCTGTTTTTCCCTCCTTAATGGTAGCCTTTCTAATGGGTGTGAAGTGGTATCTCATTGTGGTTTTGATTTGTGTTTCCCTAATGACTCATCATGTTGAGCATCATTGCATGTGTGTATCTTCTTTGGAGATCTATGTCTATGTAAGTCTTTTGCCCATTTTTTAAATTGGGTTTTTGTCGTTCTTGTTTTTGTTGTTGTTGTTTTGTCTTTGAGCTGCAGGAGTTCTTTATAGATGCTGGATATTAATCCTTTAAGAGACAGATGATTCACAAATATTTTCTCCCATTCTGCAAGCTGCCTTCCACTTTGTTGAAAATGTCCTTTGTTGCACACAGTTTTAAAATTTTGGTGAGGTCTAACTTGTCTATTATTTCTTTTGTTGCCTTTTTCATACCCAAGAAATCATTGCCAAATCCAATGTAATGAAAGTTTCCTCTATATTTTCCTCTAAAAGTTTAATATTTTTAGTTCTTTTGTTTAGGTCTTTGATCCATTTTCAATTATTTTTTTTTTATATAGTATATAAGGAAAAGGGTCCGATTTCATTCCTTTGCATGTAAATATCCAGTTTTCCCAACCTTATTTGTTGAAAAGACTGTCTTTTCCCCACTGAATGGCAGTGCCCATTCTTTTCTGACTTTGGGAGATTCTGCTCGCCCAAACCTTTCAGATTCCATGTAGGTCTAGGTAGAGTTAAGTGTCCCTGTCACAAGCCTGACTGTGCATTTAACCTTTGGGATCTGCCATCCACTCCTTGCATTCATAGGAATCAAATGTAGACTGGAATTAAACAAGATTTAGGTTATCTGGTTAGTACATATGGTAACATTAGCGTGCAGTCCAATTTAGCCTTGAGAATCTTTGTATCGCCCTAAAATTACATTGAATGACACACCTCAGTAAGTCACTCACAGCTGGTTTCCCCTTCTGTGTTAGAACGGACTGCTTTTTGACAGTGGGTGGGATTTGAGCATCAGATGCAGTTGATTGGCCTGCATTTAGGGACATTTTTAATGAAAACTATGAATCTATACCAATAAAATCACATCCACAATATCTAGATGCTCACAAGGTGCACCCAAACATAGGGATTATCAACAGGAACAGGAACACAGAGGTTTGTCCACACAAAGCCCTCACTTCCCACTCACTGCTCCTTCCAAGGAACATGTCCACTGGGTGAGGTGTGCTGCTGGGACTAATGCATTGTGATTTCTCTTACTCTCTGCATATTGCAAAAGGTTTAACTTGCATAAGTTAAAAGGCATATTGTATGGCTCCTCTATGGGCCACAGACAGCTGGGTATCTAGCTTGTTTGTGGGTTCCAAAATCACTCCTCATCTATCTTCATCTTGCTCCTCTTTGCACTTCATTGACTGGGAGTACCTTGGCCTTCTGACTTCAGTGTGGCTTTGGCCTTGGCTCCACTCCTGGATTAAAACTTCTCCTTGTGATTTGGCTTCTCGATGGCTGAAATTCCTTGGTTCTTGGGTTGTTGTTTGTTGAAGGTTGGTTGGCTTTCGAATGAACTTCTCAACTTGGACTGCTAGACTGCGGGGTTCAGGTTCACAACTGAAGGGCCTGCCCTTCCTCTATCCCTATGTGTCCTAGACCACTGCCCAATGATGGCTTTTTTACTCATCCCCTTCTCTCCAGTGGAGAGAGAGAGAGAGATCAGACATTGAGGGGTCCCAGTCTTCCAGAATCTCCTTCCCAGACTGGCCCTGGCTGCAGCTTGGAATCTCTGGGCTGGGGCTGGGCTCTTCTTTCCCTGGGACATCCTAGACCTTGCTGAGGGAGGAAGGAAACTTTTCGTACCACTTCTGAAATATCATCTGGGAGCTAGGTGGTCGCTGTGGACCTTGGAGCCACAGGGTCACTCTTCTCTGGACATTCTATCACTCTGAGTTTCTGAAAAATGTCTTGTCAATTCCAATCTCCTTTTACTCTTGATTTATCTCAATGTGCTCACTAGTTAATGGTCACTGTTAGCTTACTAGGGTAGACTCTCTGGTCTTGCACCTAGGATGTGATTGGCCTTCCCAGTGCTGGCCACTGTCTTGAGGTTCTTTGGGTTGACTGCCTCATTCTTCTGCTCACACCGAGGGGGACATCTTCCATGGTGCTCTCACCACTGGTTTATAGTAGGAAACCAAACAGAACAAACCAAATCCTAACAATATTTTCCATACTGAGGGGCCATGGCTACTCCTACCAATGCCAAGAAACTGGACCTTCCATCCCAGATATGTCCACTTCCAGGGCTGGTGGGGAAGCCAAAGATATAGCAGACTGAACCAGAAGCTCCCATTCACCATGGTGTGAGTAGAATTGGGACACCTATGGTCCTTGCCCATCTCCAGCATCCATAGACTCTCTGATAGAGTTTTTGAGCAGCCCAATAAGTGCCATTCCTTGAACACCTCCATGCACCTTCTCTGTGCTTTAACTATACAATGGACAGACAATGGCTCATTTTCACAACGTTTGGAGGGAAGGCATTAAAATCTCTGATTTGTGGTCGATCGAAACAGAGATCTGGATGGCTCAAGCAGCTCGCCCAGAGGCACACGACCGGTGACTGGTAAACTCTGTACTGCCTGATTCCAAACCTCTAATTTTTAACACTTCACCACACAGGTGACCATCAAAATGCTGAAGTAGCTAAATCTCATCTTTGTTCCTTTCAGCTTTCCCTCCTCCTCCTATGCTCCATCGTGAAGCCACAATTCACTACAGTCCTTCATTTGGTCCTGGGGTCTCAGGTGGAATCCTGAACTACAGTTCATTCCCTGATTTTTCTCCTCATTCTGAAATAATTGGCCCTGGGGTCATCCCAGTAGGTATGGTGTTGGATAATTCATCATGCAAAATGGTTGCAATATTAATAGGGGAGAGTGGCTTCATCTGTCTTCCTGTTCATCATATGTTTGCACTTTAACCGAACTCTAGCTCAGAGGACCATTGGTAGGAATTCAAGGCATTGCAACAACCCTGGAATGGAAAACATTTTTGGATAGGCCTTGTCGGTATCCTGCAAATCTCAACACAACAGAAGCCCAAGCACACAGGGGACCACAACATTGACTGTCCCTTGGCGGGGAGGGGAAAGACTTCATCTCCTTCCTGACTCCCTCTTCGTAAGTGCTGTGATGAGACGGAAGGGCTTTGTGGCCAGCACTCTAAGCACTTTGATGGGATGTATGAGGTCAGAGACTTTGAAATCACCCTCAAGGAACCAGACAGCAAGGCAGGCGATAAAGCAGTAGGGGATCAGCCTGCAGCAGAGAGGGTTTAAATCCAAGATCTGCCATTTGCCCCATTACCCACTCTGGGCCTTAGTTTCCTAAGACAGGGATAACAACACTTACCTCAGAGGTCTGCAAGGACCAAAGGAGTGCTCCATATGATTAGTTATGTACGTCCTGGGAGAACAGCCGGCAAATGACATCTCAAGAAGTGCAAAACATGGGGCGCCTGGCAGTCTCCGTCGGTTGAGCGACTCTTGATTTCGACTCAGGTCCTGATGCCAGGGTGGTGGGATCAAGCCCTGTGTTGGGCTCAGCACTGAGCGTGGAGCCTGCTTGAGATTCTTTCTCTCTCTCCCCCTCTACCCTTCCTCCCCTCAGGCTCTCTCTTTCTCTTAAAAACAAAAAAATAAAATTAAAAAAATTAAGAAGGGCAAAACACCACTGAATTGTACACTTAAAAGGGGCTAAGATGGTATATTTTATGTTATGTATATGCTATGGACTGAACAGTTGAGACCCCCAAATTCTTATGTTTAAAGAATTCACTGATCCCCAGCATGAAGGTATTTGGAGGTGGGGCCTTTGGGAGGCAATTAGGTCATGAGGGTGTTGACCTCATGGTGGGATTAGTACCCTTAGAAGAAGAGACAGGAGACAGCTTGCACCCTCTGTGCTCTTTACCACACGAACACACAGCAAGAAGACAGCCATCTGCAAACCAGTCAGAGAGCCTCACTAGACAGTGGCACTTCCAGACCTTGGCCTTAGACTTCCCAGCCTCCAGAATGTGAGAAATAAACGTGGATCGCGTAAGCCACCCAGTCTGTGGTGTGTTTGTTATAGCAGCCCAAGCTGACTAAGACAGTATATTCGAACCATAATTTTTAAAGAGCTCAAAATGACACGGCACTGATCCACTCGTGCCCTTTCTGCATTCTTCCCAGATTAAGATAATTCCCTGAGGGTGACACCTGACTCCTTCCCTCCTTCCCTCACATTTTAGCCAAATGTCACAGTGTTGGGGGTGCAGGCCTGGACCTCCTCTTTTGGAGAAGTGATTTGGGCCTCGTTCTTTACCCTATCACATGAAGGCCCAAAGTGGGAGTTCTGATGTAGACCATAGCAGAGTTGATGCAAAGAATGAGAAGAATCCCTCTGTGGTCACTTTGACAGGGGAGCAGCCTGGGCCTGCCCAAAGACCCAGACTGAGAGAATCTGTCAGCCAGTTTCCATCACTGGGCCATGTGGATTGGCATATGGCAGCCGGCAGAGAGCCCTTCAGGGCCAGCAGGCTCTCCCTCACCAGTGGCTCTGGTCTCACTTGCCTCCTGGCAAAGAATGGACATAAGCTATAGCAGGATATGGGCCCAGAGGCTACCTGACAGGTGACCCTGACGGAGTCTCAACAGATGAGTCACCTCCCAAGCCTCAAAGAAGGAAAACGGATTTGCAAAGAAAGAATGTAGACGACATCTTCTCCTGATGGAGGGAGATCCTCCCTGAGAGCACAGAACCTCAGAGCTGGACTCCTCGTTGAAGTCAGGAGCTCTTTCCTTGCTGAAGTAGCTGGAAGGCACAGAGGAGATGGGAGGAGGCAGAGAGCTAGCAAGAAAGAACGACAGGCCTTCAAGGGCGCTCAGTGATTTTGTGAACAACCTGGCAGGGGGCAGGAAACGAGCACAGAAAGTCCAAAACAGCCCTGGCATGGGGAGGTCCCCAGGCGGGTGTGACTGCAGTCAAGGGGGACTTCCATTCCCACCCGCAGGGGACTCTTTGAGATGCTATTGGCAACATGCAGCGACACGCATGAATCTCAAAAACATAATGTTGAATGGAAGAAGCTGGACAAAAGGTATGATTCCATTTACCTGAAGTCCAGAGAGACAACCAAATCTCGGGTGGTGGAAAAATGAGCAGTTATATTCTGGCAAAGGACAGGGGCTGCTGATGGTGGGTGGCTGGAAGGGGAAGCAGGGAACATTCTGGGGTGATGGTTTTCTCTCTGGATTGGGTGGTGATTACCGGGTTAAAAAAAAAAAAACTCAATGAACAGTACACTTAAAATCTATGCATTTTACTGACTTAAATTACACCCCAATAAAATGAACTAATAAACACACACAATTATGTCCAAGTGTACAAAGCCTTATGCTAGGTGGTCTATAGGCCACAGACGTAAGTCCAACGAGAACCTGCCCTAAGGAAGCATAGAGCAGATAGTAGTATAGATCAGACAAAAGACATAGTCAAAAGTCAGAGACCAAGTGGGTGGATTCCACGTAGGGAATCAGAATCTGCATTTTAACAAGATCCCCGGGGTGGGGGGGGGGGGGGGTTCGCGTGCACATCAACGTTTAAAAAACACTGGTCTATAGATTAGATAATGGAATAGTGGTCTTGTGTGGGGGCAGGGGGTTCTGAATCGGTCCTTTGTTGCCTGAAATCCTGAGCACAAAGGGGGAATGTACGTAGAGGATGGATCTTTACCCTGTTGCCTGACGGGACTGGAAGGACGTTGATTTCTGGAGCCTGAGGGAGAGCAAAGCGAACTCAGGGTAAGGCAGGGGGAAAAAATCCAGAGCAGAAGTGCCGTTGCTTCTCCAGTTCACACCGGCATCTTACAGCAAAGGCCTCTGTGGGTTAGTAATGGTGGAATCAATATTCTCGACTGCAGAGAGTGGAAGCCGGGATTACTCCATTTGAATAATTTATTACCCCCTAGCATTAGGAGTTGAAGACTTGCCAACTACCAAGTTCTTTAAAAGGTCATAGTCCCTTTCTATCCTTTTCTTCCTGCCCTTTCAGGCTAGCCCTCCATATGCTTTGCCAGACTTTGTCAGGATGATTCTAGTTTTTTTTGTTTTTTGGGTTTCTTTTAATAGCTACTTTGTCCATGGTGAATTTTTTCCATTCAAAAGAGCTGACTTTTGAGAAGTGCTCTGTTTGGGTCTGAGCACAGTGAGTATCTGGTAAATGAAGGCTACTGTTGCTGTCATCTCCTGGTCATCTCCTGTGTTTATCTAAACTCATCCTGTCCTATGGCTCATGTGCTTTAGTCCCTGTCCTTGTCCCCTGGCCTATCCAAGACTTGTATCTTGCCTGGCTCATTTAACAATTTCCCCATCGGTTTATATCATGAAATGTTTGGAAACAAAGACAAGTTGAAGGGATTTTAAAGTAACCACTCATCCACCAGACCACCTAGACTTTGCTATGAATATTTGCTACCTTTGTTTTATTCCGTGTTTGTCTACTTACCCATCCCCCTTTCCATCCATGAACACATTTACCTTTTTGGATGCATTTCTGTTTGTTGTTGTTGTTGTTGTTGTTGTTTCTTTTGAGCTAAAGTTAAACCGTGTTCAAATCTTGAAGGTTTTCACTTCTTGAGTTTTGGTGATTGCCTAAATCTGTGTAAGCTAAGCTCCTACCTACCAAGGGACCAGAACTTTTGCCCTTTCCCGGTTGGTTTCCAGCTCCTCCCTCACCAGAGGCACCATTGATCTGATCTTTTTCTATCATAAGGTACTTTTATTTTTGACAGATACTTTTCTTTTTTATGTTTACGGTTTTTTTTTTGTTTTTGTTTTTGTTTTTTGTCTATTGTGGAATATCCAATAAATAGAATCATACAATATGTGCACGAGTGTATGCTCTTTTTTGGTCTGGCTTCTTTCACTTAGAACGATGTTTTTGAGCTTCATCTGCTTTGTTTTGTCTATCAGTCATTTGTTCATTTTTGTCACTGAGGAGTATCACACTACGTGACTATATTGCAATTTGCATATATATCTCCATATTGACGGACACCTGGGAGTCCCCGGTGTTAGTTATTACAAATACGAGCATTCTTTTGGAAGTCTTTTTGTGGACGTATGTTTCATTTCGCGTGGATAAATGCTTAGAATAGAATTGCTGAGCCATAGGGTAGGTGTATGTTTTAGTGTCACATGAATCTGGCAGATATCACAATTACACCCCCCCCCCCCCCCAACAATATACGAGCTCTAGTTGCTTTACCGTTGGGGCTGGCATTTTTTAATTTTAGCCAGTGACTGAGTAGTGATATCTTGTGGTTTTCATTATTCGTGTCTCCCCGATGATTAATGGTCTTGAGAGACTGTTTTCATGTGTTTACTGGCCATTTGTGACACTTTTTTGTAAAATATCTAATCGCATCCGTTGACCTTTTAAAAATTGGGTTGTCTCTTTATTATTGAGTGGTAAGAGTTCTTTACGTATCCCAGATACTAGTCTTTAGGTTTATGACAATTTTATCTGAGCCTGTGACTTCCCTACTCATTTTCTGAACGGTTACTTAATAAACAAAAGTTTTTAATTTTGGTGAAGTCAAATTTCTTGATTTTTTTTCTCTTATTTTGTTTTAAAGTGTTTTCTGTTTCCTGCCTAAGGAATGTTTCCCTACTCTCAAAGTCATAAAGATGTATGTTTTCCCTTAAAAGATTTATTACATTTGCATTAACTTTTACATTTAGGTTTATGGCCCCTTTCGAGTAACATTTTCTGTATAATGGGGGGGCAGGTATTGAGGTTATTTTTTTCCATTTACTTCTACATCGTTTATTGAAATGGGTCTCCCTTCTCTATTGTATTGTTTTGGAAGCTTTGTGGAAAATCAAATAAACTTTTGCTTCTGGCCAAGATGGTGTAATGGGGATGATGTTTATCATTGGGCCATAAAACACTAGAAACCTGGACAAAACCTATGAAATAATGGCTTTGACACTGGACCACAGGCAGCCCAGGAAGGTCATCCCTGGGAGAGGGGAGACTAGTGAAGTGTGCCCTGCCATGGCTGCGGCTGACTGACCAGAGAGTTTCCAAGCTGGAGACGGGGAGGGGGACCCCCCACTGGGCCTCGTGGTCTCTCTCCGTGAAAGAGTCATACAAGGGGGTTCAGGGAGATGAAGACAGCTAAAATTGTCAAGGCAGAATGCCAGAGAGGGGAAGGAGGAGATCCACTTCTGTCCAGCTGTGAGTGAGGGGTGGGGGCCGGTGGGCACAGTCAGTAGGTTGTTTCTCTGATTACCTTTGGGACACCATCGTGCATTCTCACTCTCTGCCTCAGTGGGTTGCTGTTACCTTGTGTCTCATGCGGGGCCTGTGGGGTCAGAGGGTTTCCTCCACCTACTTCATTGGTTCCCACATGTCCGCCACGGAGGGAACCTCTCTCCACGCTTGTGCCCCCTTCCAGAAGACGGCTGTGGCTTGTTCCTCTGTGTTAGACTAGATGGGGGTTCTCAGTCCTTCGGGTCCTTCCTCGGTGTTAGGCAGGGTCTCTTCCCTGGCCCCAACCTTCCTCATGATGCCTTGGCTTTCTTGTGCTGCCTGTTGTCCAACGTCAAAACCATTATTTCACAGATTTTTGTCCAGGTTTCTAGTGATTTATGGCCCAATGGTAAATCTGGTCCCTGTTACACCATCTTGGCCAGAAGCAAAAGTTCATTTGATTTTCTACAAAGATTCCAAAGCAATACAATAGAAAAAGCTTGCACGAGAATACAGACCACTCTCCCTTGGGTCTGGGGCTTCTGGTTACTCTAAACTGTGATGTTTGGACCGCATTTAAGAATTTGTTAACATTTGGGGCACCCGGGTGGCTCGGTTGAGTGGCTCGGTGACTCTTGACTTTAGCTCAGGTCTTGATCTCAGGGTCATGAGTTCAAGTCCTGTGTTGGGCTCCACACTGGGCGGGAAGCCTACTTAAGAAAACTTGTTGTTGTTGTTGTTGTTGTTAACATGTGAGTCATTTTCTTCCTACTCGCTTCTCATGGCAGCCATGTGCCCCTTAATCTCTACCAAAGGCGAATCAGCTGTGTGTCCCATCTTTTCTCAGCTTGTCACCCTTCAAAATGATGTTCACTTCCTTGTCTGGTGGCTCCAGCTCTTCAATGGGTTTTAGAGTATTCGGCTTTTTCTTGTCGTTAGGGTGGAAGTCACCCTCCCTTGCTAGGTAAAGAGGTGCTCTGCCTCATTCATTTTAACAAACATTTGTTGGGTGCCTTGCTTGCCGGGCTCTGCACATGCAGAGGAGGTAAAACATGGTCTTGGCCATCAGCTAGCTTCACGTCTAGCCCATCGGTCCAGTGCATCAGCCGCAGCCATGGCAGGATGCGCAACAGGACGTGTTCATTGCTGGTATGCACAGAAGTCGCAGAAATGGAGAGGAGCCAGCACCCTGGCCTGTCGGGGCAGCCCTGGAAAGTTAAGCTGGTGCCAATGTCTCGTCGCACAGAAGAGCAGTGATTTTCTGGTGGACAGAGAAGATGGGGACATCTTGGGCAGAGAATCCCCACACCTATAGTCATGGTGGGATGTCCGACCATGGCTGTCCTCATGGGTCCTGACCCCGATTTCCAAATTTGCTGCTGATAACCCAGTGATCTCGATTTTCTACCAGACAACCACACGGTGCAATCATAAGCCTAGGCAAGTGGGCTCCCACTGTCCTGTCCCAGCACCGTTATAAACACACTCATGGGCTATGCAGTTCCCGTGCCTTCCTCATAAACCCCACCAGACCAGGAGTCCTTCAAGGGCAGTGACGGTTTTCACATCTCTGTGTTCCTGGCATCCAGTCGTGCCTGGCTTGCTTTGAGCTCAAAAATTGCTAGATGAGCTAAAATCAAGTAATGTTCCTGTATGCCCCGGCAGCGGTCAGGCCACCCTCTGGCTCCCGGGTCTGAACTGTACTCTTGCCAAAACATGTCTGGGAGATGAACATACAGATTCTGGAGTCTGTTTATTTATTTCTAATTGAAGAGAGGGGACCATCTTGTTTCAGGCTGTCACTCCCTCCTGGAATTTGCAAGTCTGGTCTTTTCTAAATGTTAACTTTTAGGGAGCTAAATTATTCATCCATGCCTCTAAGCCACTGACATTTTGATCGCTGCATTCCTTGTTTAAATTTTGAATGATCTCAGATTCTATTTGCGCCCGTCTCGGCATAGTGAGAACGGCAAGAGGAAGGGAAGGAATCGCTTGCCCTACAACACCGGCTCCAACCGTAATTCGACAGAGCAAGTTAAGTTCCGCTTAAACCCAGGAAACAAGGAAGGCATCTGTTTTCAAATGTGACATTCTTTCCCGTGGGACATGTTTGCCAGCGTGTTTCATTCCTGCCTTTTGCTTTCGACTGTCTCCTTCCCTTTTCCCAGCAGGACCATGTCATATTTTCCCAGAACACAGCTCAGTCTTGGGCACGTGGGATGAAAGGATGCTTTGAAACATACAACACGAAAGATTTTCTAGCTCGTAGTGAATTTTGGAAGAGTTAGGGTACTCGGGGGGGAAAGTAAAGAATAGTTTCCATACATGAGCCATTCAGTAATTACTCAGAAGTTTAAGATAAGTAAAACTGCCCCGAACTGTAGTCGGACTTACATTCATAGCTTTGGTGATGCAGCTGAGGCAGAAATGAAATCTGGGCAGTAGGAAGGGAAAGCTGAAAAGTGGCTTCTGGAAAGTCAGGGTGAAGCTGGTTCTTGAAGACTGAGTCAAAGCTGCTCGGGGAAGGCCTCCCAGAGGAAAACCAGCACATGCCAGGGCACTGTGTTACCTACAGTCTCAGGTTGGATACCAGCAATAGTCACTAAATACCTATTTTCTTCATTTCTCCCATTTTAGGTACGCTGTATTTTTCCTTGTGTTTTAAAATGAAACTACCCTACCACCTATAAGCTGAGTTCTTTCTGGATGATAAGTTCATGGTCTTGTCCCTTCTCTATTTAGTCTCTCCATCTCATTTCTATTTGATTCTTAGTCCTTTTGTGATTTGGCTTCACATCCCTTCCCATAGTCCACCTGAAGTCCTCTTTCCCCTCTTGGGTCCTACGGCCACCCCTCCTGTCCCCTCCTGTCTGCAGATGTGCAGCGAGCCAATGATTGGCAGTCTCCTTCTGAAGATGGATGTGGCTAAGTCTGGAGTAATCACCAAATAATTGCACAAAGCTCTGCTTATATTTTCATCGCTACTATCCATTTAACAAATGTTTGTTGAATACCTACTATTGAGGCAGATGTATGAACAGAAATCCTCATATGTCTTGTCAAATCATAGGTGATATGAACTATTAGATAAGATAGAAAGCACTATATGGCCCCAGAGGGCTTCCCCCTTTTAGGGAGCTCATGGAACGCTTAACAAGAATGGTGATCTGGGGCAGATAAGGAGGGGGTCTCAGGCTTGGAGGGGTCTGAAGGTCATCCAATTTGGATAGCCCTTTAACCAAAAATAATTTTTTTAAGTTAATTTATTTATTTTGACAGAGAGAGAGCAAGCGAGAGAGAGAGCAAGCAAGCAAGCAGGAAAGGGGCAGAGACAGAAGGAGAGAGAAGCAGAGAGAGAGAGAGAAAGAGAGAGAGAGAGAGAGAACCCCAAGCAAGCTCCATGTTGTCAGCGCTGAGCCCGACGTGGGGCTTAAATTCACAAACCATGAGATCATGACCTGAGCCAAAACCAAGAGTTGGATGCTCAACTAACTGAGCCACCGAGGTGCCCCTAACCAAAAATATTTTAATTCTGTACTTTTACAGAAACAAGAAATGCCCATGTGAACACATTGCTAGAACCCCTCCCATGGTCTTAGTAGAGGACCATGTGAATGCCAGTCCTGAAGCTTAAATCTCATCAGCTTCACAATCAATCTGCTAATGGAGTTGATGTTTGAGTTGGGTTTTGAAGGTTGTCTAGGAGTTTGCCAGATAAAGAAAGAAGGCAGTAACCCACCTGGCAAAGCGATTAGTATTTGCAAGGGCCAAAGACGTGAAAATGGTGTTTATCACAGCATTGATTACATGGGGTGGAGTGATGGGGAATGACATCTAAGAAACTGCGCTGGGGTCAGATAGAAGACGACCCTGATGTACTGAGGAGTTTTGATTATACCCTGTATCATCCACTTAACAGAATTTTACCTGAAAGAATAATATGACCATATCTGTTTTTTCAGACAATAGCTTATCACTGGAAGTGCTTAAAACCTTTGATACTTTTGGGATCGTCTAATTACTGAGTCTGGAATTACGATACTAAGGTTTCAATGAACAAATTAGAGCTACCTGTTTTCCTATGAATAGATCCTGAAATCATACAATGAAGTGGATAAAGCAAGTTGCAGAACATTGGAACAGCATGTTATCATATATGTAAAAAATGCATAAATCCTACAGAACCACACTGCATTCTGTTTATGGAGGCACACACGAGAGGCTCTCAGGACTCTGACCGTATTTCCCCAAGGAGCAGTGATTCTATATTGGCTAATTAAGGGTTCATGGCAACTTTGTAGAGCATAACTACTACCAATAATGAGAATCAATGTAATTTGTGTAATAGGTAAATGGTAACAAATGTTAACCATCCATTTTGGATACTGTATACATGAGTATTGTTCTGTTATTCTTGGTTATTGCCTATACTTTGGTCAAAAAGAAAAGAAACAATTTGTAGTGTAAACCCAGGGAAATTTAAGAATCTTTCTTCCCTGTTACGATATTAGCTTGATAATACGCACATCTAATTCTAGCATTAAAAAAATAAAAAGGAAGGGGCGGGGACTTCCTAACCAAGGTTTTCAAGGGAGAAGACCGCTAAGGTAACCTTTAGCACCACAGAAATGTCGCAAGGCTTTTTCTCGACCTTTGCATTAGTCTCAGCTGCTCCTGGACTTCACTCACTTTCGAATCTGTTTCGATTTGCATGAGGCCATTTGAGCATTCTGATCCACCTCAGTTGGCCAAACCTCACCTGTTGGTCTTTCTAACCCCAACACTGAACCGACAAGAGCCGCGTGGTGAGAGGGGGGCAAAGGCCCAGCTGGAGGAAGAGAGAAGCCAGTTAGAGTGAGGCTCCCGCCTAGAGCAGCATCCAAGGCCTGGCCTTTGGAGTCCACAGGGCAGCCGGACACAGAAGCAGTCCCTGCACACCTCCGATGGTTACATTTTAAGTATCTGTTTTACACGGAAGCCAGGAGGCTTGCTTTTCATCTTCATAGGAAGGAGAAAGTGGTTCTGTCTTTCTCTTTCCACATCAGCGATTCTTTCTATTTGGTAAAGAATATAGAGTGTGAGTCCTGGTCCATTTGGCTATTTTGGCAATGGATATGCACTGTTAACTCTCGAGCCTGTTTTCAGTCTATTAAAGCAACACAGCAGACATAAAACTTCCTTATTTTTTTTTTCTTGTTTTCTATATTTTTCCCTAGACTCTTTTTAATCTTCAAAGAATAAGTGAGCTGCCTGTTAAGCTGGGCAGTTCACCAAAATGCTGCTCCAAGACAGAACGAGTGTTTGTCGTTTTCCTAATGCTGCGTCAGGGAGGGCTTTGCGGGAAAGAGGACGTATTTGGTTATCTGCTGGGATCCAGTGAGTGTTTGGGATTTGCTCACTCCACTTCTATTTGTCGTTTTCCATGTCTCCAGTACTACAGGAGATCAAGAGGGAGCTAGAAGAAAGGGTTCCTGATTCCTTAATGTGCATGCACATCTGGTGAGATAATTAGATGAAATAATTGTAGAATAAACCAGAGCCAATGGTGCATGCGTCCGCAAGGTCTGCCATGCAGCTAAGACTTC
The DNA here is from genome assembly GCF_018350155.1 of Leopardus geoffroyi. Lineage (NCBI taxonomy): Eukaryota > Metazoa > Chordata > Mammalia > Carnivora > Felidae > Leopardus > Leopardus geoffroyi. The sequence continues at coordinate 35,347,616 of NC_059339.1, forward strand.
GCCAGTGGACTCAGAATCTTCCTCTCCACCTAACTCCTTCATCCAGCTGGCGTGTCCTCATCTTCTACATTGTTAATGGTCCATCCAATAGATAAGCTTCATGCTCCCTTCCTTCAATAGGTCAATGGCCTTCGCTTTGACTGCTTTTCCACCACTTATTCCTGGGGTCATGTTCTTCATTGCGTTATTGCCCGAAAGCGTTCCATCTCTGAGATCTTAAGCTTCAATGTTTTGCTTAGGCCATTTGCAGAGACTGCTACAAAGCCTTCAACTGCCACTAAAGGGGGCAAGCTGTTCAGAATAGAGTCTATATTAATATTCTTCTTAAAGAATGTTTGTTTATTTTTGAGAGAGAGAGAGACAGATCATGAGCAGGGGAGGGGCAGAAAGAGGGACACAGAATCCAAAGCGGGCTTCAGGCTCTGAGCTGTCAGCACAGAGCCCGATGCGGGGCTCAAACTCACCAACCATGAGATTATGACCTGAGCCAAAGTCGGATCCTTAAGCGACTGAGCCACCCAGGCTCCCCTAAAGCCTTGATTTTCTAGTCTCCCTTCCAACTAGGTATGGCAATATAAGTAGTACTAGTCTGATGGGATGTAAGCAGAAGCTGTATTTGCAATTCTTGCAAACTGTCCACATAGGAAGGGGGCAGTTCATTCTTTATTCCTTCTTCCTTCTGACTGGGTGGAACAAAGCTGTGATAACTAGGGCCTGAGCAGCCATTTTGGATCATGAGTTAGAAGCTATCATTGAGGTTGAGGGTGACAGAGCTATGTTATCGCAGCAACTTGGTTTCCTTATGACTGTGGACACCAGCCCTGCATTGCCTATGTTTCCAAGGGAGAGAAATAAGTCTCAGTCTTTTTAAGGCGCTGCCCTTTTTGGTCTTCTGTCCCTCACAGACAAATCTCAGTCCTAATATTTACAGCTCTCTTTTCCCCATTATGTTTGCATCTCAGTCTCATCGAGACCTCAGTCCTGTTTATTCTGGATTCTCTCCTGATCTTAGCGCCCTCGCTCTCCATGCTCTGTCTCCAGCCCATGCAAGATACTTCATGAAATGGCTCAGAGCGGTGTGGTGACCTATCAATCCTCCGGATATAAAGAAATTGATCCCCTCTTCTTGTGGCTGTGCAATGAAGGATCTGTTTGTAGATCAGATTCCACAGGAAAGCACTGCTCCTTTCACAGCTGCAGCTACAGCCCAGAGGACGACCATGTTACCAAGACCACTGATCCTGCAGGGGGAGCAAAGGCACAAGCAGAATACCAGGCTGTGTGCTGCTTTGTAGACGGCATTGAACACAGCCCGCAGAAGGACGCATGCCCGTTCCAGGAGACCAGTGGAGGCAGATGATTTATGGAGCTGTGAACTCAGAAGACTCAGGAGTCTGCGAGCGGCAGCCCAGACAGGGAGGCGCTGCAGAGAATGAGGTGGGACCAGACCCTGCCCCGGTCACACTGGTTAGAAGATGCCACCACCACCTTAGCGAGAGGGAGGCTGTGATCCACAGCCACAATTTATGACTCCAATATGGATTCTATGTTGGAATACTTCCTCATTTAGATGCGAGTTCAGTCAGTCTCAAGAAATCCTTTTGCTATCTTCCTGGAGCTCTGAATTCAAGCACCTAGCTAGATATTTTTTATATGGAAAAAAATGAATTAGAAGGGCCTTATCTGAGTCGAGAGTCTCTTCCCCAAAGCAGACTACACCGAGACCACGATGTCTTGATGGGGTTCACCTTTGTTTGCATTTGCTACTCCCAGGGTAGAGTGAGACCCAGCTTCCTGTGCGCTCAGTACCGTAGAACCCTCCACGGCACTGACGTGGAATTATGCCTTTGTCTTCCACTGGACTCAGGGGTTCCTTGAACACACAATCACATAAGAGTAACTCAGTCGACTGGATTTATTGGAAGGCAAGACTGTACACGGGGCCTGTAAGGTGAATGCACAATACAGTTCCCGGGGTAACTTAGTAGCAGCATGTGATCAGCGGTCGGAGGGGAGGTTGGACTATGGGTGGCCTTGCGGTCCATGTAGAATTGTGTTATGCCAAATAGAATAGCACACTGGGCCCCCGTGCCACGCGTTCACAGCTCTCTCTCCCGCACTTCATGCATACGAGAAAGAACAAATAGCATGAAATATTTGGTATGAAATAGCATGGCTCCTCCCCCAGGAGATCCTGCTGTACAGCCCATGACAGGAGATGCCCTGGAAGGAGGAGAAAGGTTTGCCCTAGCTGCTTAGTGTAGGGTAGCCATTTGGCCCAGAGCTGTGCCTCCCCGACAGATGGGCTGGCCCACTCAGGAGGAAATTGTGGCTTTAGGGTGACAAGATCTTTGGGGGACTTCGTAGGTCGGGGATAACTGCTAATGCCTAGGTGGGGGTTACCAAATGGCTCTTCCTTGTCGGAGTGTGGATCTATCATCAGACAGGCCTTTCCAGAAAACATCTTCCCATGAGCTCTACCAGTGGTCTTTTGTTACCCATACAGCTTCCCCACTACCATTTTCCCCTTCTTTTTCCTGCAAAATCATCTCTTATTCTGAGCCGGGAGGATGTACTGGGGACCTCTGAATAACCAGTGCCTGAGCCTGAACAAGAGCATAGAGTGACTAGAGGAGGGACAGATGGGCAGGGGGACAGGGAGACGACTGAACAGACAGGAAGGAATTGATGGTGGTAATAATGGAGTTAAACCAGGATTTGAGGCAGAGGCGTAGAACATCCCTGTATCATCTGGTCTGGCTGGCGGATAGGCACCTAATTATCAAAATCCAACCGTAGCTTAAAACACAGTCGAGATTTAAAGCACACCCTGGTCTGAGTCCTGCTGATTTGTTACCCAGAGCCTGTAAATGCTTCGTGAGGGCATAACTGGTACAATTAAGACAACAATAGACATTGGAGAGTAAGGATCAGTGTGTATATTTCCTGGAAGATTTTGAGAAATGGCTTATTTGCGTGGGTCACCTATTTTTGACAAAATGCCATCTTAAGAAGCACACTTCTCGACAAATGTCAGCCCTTGGCCTCGGGCCACCTCCGACACTGGTGTGCCTCTGTCCTCAATCACCCTCGGCGTCTGGTGCAAGGGCTCGGGTTGAAACCAGCTTTGTTTGCAACTGTGCGTTTGCCAGCATTTTCAAATGGCACCGCAATAAATCTCAATATGTGTTGAAACTGTAGCAAATGCTTGGCTGGGCAGTTTCTCTATGTGATAGGTCTGGTGACAAAGCTGTCGGCTCCGTGAGGGCAGGAACCCAGTCTGGTCCGTCTCCTACCACGTGCCCGGCCCCTGCAGAGTGCCGAACACTTGGTAGAGATCAGATGTTTGCTGAGTGACTGAACGAAAGGCACCACTGTGGGGCGTCTGGGGTGAGACTTGTCTTTTCAGGACTAAAGGGATCTGTTCATAAGGTCTCTGGGTGCGGATTCCTCATATACCACCCGTGGGGCTTTATCAGTCTTATTTGAAGGTGACCACAGAGGGTCGATGTTCTCATGTCCTCCGCGATGTCATTGCTGAGCCACCGGCAGGGCGTCCCTGGTGCCTCAGGACACTCGAGCCTGTTCCTGTCCTAATATGCTATCCCGCATGTACGTGCTTGTCTATGGGCTCCTTCCCTTGAGGCAGGAATCAGGTTTTTTTCGACTCTTGTACAGAGTCTAGCAGAGTAGCCTTTAGGGGTGGGTACTCACTATGTGTTTGCTGAGTGAATGGGCAAATGGACCCAAACCTCACTGCTGCATTTCACAGATGGCCCCCAAATGGTGCCTGGTAGGACACGGATTACTAATGATGTGCTTCTGCAGAGATTTGGAAATGCTACTGGAAGGCTTCTGCACTGAGCAGGGGGCAGAAGGTGAATCGTGCAGAAGGAGCACGCGTGGGCTGCTGGCTGCGAGCAGGGGCTCTGGGTCAGATGATCCAGGATCTGGCCGCCGGTTCCACAACTATCGGCTGTAAGTGAGACTCAGTTTCCTCATCTATCTGAGGATTGTTGTATTAAATGAGACAATACCTGATTGAGTTGCTCAGTAAAAGATTGCTACCGTGTTTGTATTAATTATAATTCATGGACATATCAGGCCCAGCCAATAATTGTAGGGGCTTAGGTGGAGAGGAACACAAACTGGCCAGTTTATTGGCGGCAAGGGGGAGACGTGAGGGGTCTGCGGCCTCCCCATTCCACTCACCCCTGCCTCCTTCCCCTGCCATGGCTCAGGATCTGCTCGGCCCATGGTGCACAGGGACCTCTAAGAGGCGCCCAGGGACCAGATAACAGCCAAGTGATCACAAGACTTGCATGAGGGAATGTTGTAGAAAGGTCTGAGAAAGAATGACCAGTGGGAAACAGGCACTATACTCAAGGCGCCGAAACCATAAATGTATTACCGGAATGACATGTCGCAAAGCACTTTGCGACACCATGAATCCGTCTGCAAACCACAGCTATTAGCATTACAACGTGCTTATTATTGGGCCGCGTGTGCGTTTCCGCTATGTCAATGCATTTATTTGTATTTATTAGTATTTATTTATTATTCTTTACGTGTCTCCCCCCTCCACCCCCAACCCCCCAAAAAAAATTGGAAATGGGAGTATTGGATCCAACAAGCATTGGAAGCTCTGCCGATTTGTGCAGGGCACTGTGACGCCCTGTGACAAGGAAGAGCTCCCCTGACTTCTTGGGCTCACAAACCAGCGGGCTCGTGAAGCCACGTTGCCTTAATGCAGGGTTCCAAGAAACAGGTCCCTCTGGCTTTCATCTCACTGCAAGTTAGTAGAGCAAAATTAGGCTGCAGGAAGCTGGAAGTATAAACCAGCTTTCCTCGGCCAGCGCACGGCCACCTGTTGGCCTGCGCCACCTGCCCGGGGAACACCGCGGGGTGCGCTCCTGCCCCGGGGGGAAGCACAGCAGCTCATTCTAAATGCAGAAGAGGTAGGGTTCCAGCCTCCAAGGCATATGCCCCATCCGCTCTATCTCTCACCTGGAGCAGTGACTTAGAACCCATTTTACATTCATTTGAAATGCCAGAGTCATGTGCTCACCAGATGCCGCTACTGATGCTCCCCAGTGACGTCTATGAGGTGTTGCTAGGCAACTAGGCGGAGCCCTGTGCATCCCCCAGCCGCTCACCAGCGTCACCCTCCTTCCTGCAGCCTCTGCTGGCGCCACAGCCCACAGGTGTCGCCTTGACCACAGAGGAAGAAGCACTTTGCTGCCCATCTGTCTCTGAGGCGGCGAGTTAACGTTGGATCCAGCCTCCAAAGTGGCCACTGGCTGCTTTATAGGACATCAGCGCCTTGAGTATAGTGTCCCAAATTTCATTAAAAAAAAAAAAAAAAGTGTCACTCGGTTCTGGCTCCTCCCCTAAGTGGGTCAGGGTAAATTTAGATAAGATCTTTAGTGGCTCTGAGAATTCAATTCAATTTGAACTTGACCTTTGAGGACACAGTGTTCTCAGCGGGAAGATGTTCCTGCCTTGTTATTTTGGGGTTTTGCTTTTAACCAGCGCGGCCTGGGAATGGCTTCCTTCAGAATGGAGGTGTAGCCAACAAGGCAAGAGGTGACTGGAGAGATCCCCTTTTGTGGTGGAGACAAAGGTGGCTTTTCATACCCAGAAATCCTTTCCGCTTTCTCAGGGCAACAGAATTGCCAGGACAAATGGCCCTACAGCCCTGCAGCCCCATAGCCCATAGGGGGGAATTCTGCTTTCGCAAAACTGTAGAGAAGCGACTTTGGGGCTTCGTTCGAGCAGAATGGGACTAGGTAGATTCTTGAAACTGTTTTCCTGCCGCACAGCAATGAAAAGTCAAGTGTTCGTATCTAAATAAAGGGGCATGGGGATAATAGAGATGAGAGGAGGTGGGCTAAACACCCCTATCTCCCCCTCCCAGGCACACCCCCCAACCACCCTGGTGCTGACCTGACCCAAGTCATGGTTTTGGCTCTTGCTCCCACGGCAGGTGTGAGGTGGGAGGGCACGTGGGGCAGTGCACTGGTCCCTCCCTAGGGATGAACACATTTTAAGTAAACAAAGTAAACCCGTGGTCATATCTGAGGGTCCTGGGTGCCCCGTCTGGTTCGCGGTTCTATACTTTCCCTTCAAAGTATTACATTCCAAGATGTGGAATTGCCCTGGGCAATTTCCCTGCCTTCTCCATAATCCATGAAGCGAATATAATAACTAATGTGTCCTCAGTGCCCGAGTTCATCCTCCTGTGTAAGGAGTTATGTGAGGGTTTAACAGGCCATGATCCCTGTAGAAAGGGTACCATATTAATAAAAGAAACAGTGGTGAGTAACTAACCATTACTTTTTGTGATCACACTGAGAAAAAGATTCTGGCCAAATGGGTCAACTGAGGCTCTGTTGCAATCTTTTTAAATTTTATTTTACCTGTTCACTTTTAAAGTTTTATTTGAGAGAGACAGAGATAGTGCCAGTGGAGGAGGGGCAGAGAGAGGGAGGGAGAGACTCCCAAGCAGGCTCTGAGCTGCCAGAGCAGCTACAGAGCAGAATGTGGGGCTCGAATTCACGAAACCATGAGATCATGACCTGAGCCGAAACCAAGAGTTGGACGCTCAACTGACTGAGCCTCCAGGCGCCCCTGTGTTACAATCTTGAAAAGAGATGAAGTCAATGAAATTCAAGATATGATTTAGTCTCTTAAGCTCCAGGGCAGAAGCAGGTGAGCTGGGCCCAGGTCCGCTGGACAACCTAAGTGTGTTGCATAGCAGGGCCGCTTCAACATGGCAGCCTGCCAGGTGCTCGGCCAGGGCCGGGTGGTGAACGGAGTGGCCTGAGGCAGCTGCGAGCAGCTGGACACTAAAGCCTTGGGGTGAGTCAGGCTTTGCCAATTATTACTGTGTGATCTTGAGGCAACCAGTGACTTTCTGATCCTTGGTGTCCTTCAGCTATCAGATTAGGACGATAACCTGACTTACAGGATTATCGAGAGAATTAAATGAGACAATACTCACTTGCACTCCTCAAGCAGGTACTGTAGGACAGACACAGTGCCAACTCACTGTCTCGATCCTCACAGTCACTTTATGAGGTAACTGTGGTTATTCCCGCTTTACCGAATGGAAACACGGGACTCCAGAGAGGGTAAGGATCATGCCCCATAGCTGCACGGTGGGGTAGAGACAGGACTTATGCCACATCTGGCTGACTACACCTCAGACTCTTAAATTTGGTTAATACCGTGGCTCCCAAACTGTGCAGTAAAATAGAATTAATTCTGATGGGGATTAATGCTTTAAAATCCTAGACTACGTCAGAAAGTAATCAGAAAGTCTCGGGTGAGAAGGCGGTGTTGTTTTGCTTTTTGTTTGTTTTTAAGCCCCAGAGGATTCTAGTGTGCAATAACTTTTGGGAGCCACTAGGTTAAGAAATTCTCTACTGGTCGTTCTCAATCCTGGCTGCACAGAACCACGAGGGAAATATCTAAAATACTGACGGACACACCCACGGGAGTCTGATTTATTTGGTCTGGACAAGGGCTGTAAGTTACTCTGGGTGATTCTCAAAGGCAGCTGGGTAGAGATTGTATGCTAAGGTATAGGGAAAGCACCCTCAGAAAATGGTTGCGTTCTTCAATGATCACGTGAAGGTTTCCTAAGGATGCTCTTAAGTTCTCTTCCAACCTGTACTTGTAATTCCCTAGGAAAATCACTATTCACCTCTGTCTCAGCCTGCTGGCTCAAGGGACGAACTCCAACTCTACTTCTCCAACAGCAAGTCCAGCGAGGAAGGAGCCAAGGAGCAGGAAAAGGCATCACTGGACTATTTAGCCCTTCATACATGTACTCAATTCACTCAGTAATAAGCACAGTTCTGCCTTTATCTACCCTCTCAGCTAAAGGCACGGGACATAGCTTTCATTCTCAAGTCCAAGAATTCAAGAAGAAAAACAATAACTGTCGGGGCGCCTGGGTGGCTCAGTCGGTTAAGCGTCTGACGTCGGCTCGGGTCATGATCTTACAGTTCGTGCGTTCGCGCCCCGCGTCGGGCTCTGTGCTCGCAGCTCAGAGCCTGGAGCCTGCTTTGGATTCTGTGTCTCCCTCTCTCTCTGTCCCTCCCCTGCGTGCACTCTCTCTCAAAAATAAATAAACATTAAAAAAGAAAAAGAACCGTTTCCATGACTTTAAATTCTCTTATGTCTTTCTTAACATGGAAGTAGCCCTTCTATACGCTGTGAAAATTTCATCTTCTGCTTGGATTGCTTCGTATTATTTGTACACGCATTTACGTTTTCTCGGACAGTTATTCCAGCCAGGAAGGGCTAAGGTATGCTGCATCAACGAACAACTCCCAAATCTCAGTGGCTTAACACCACGAGGACTTAGTTGTCCCTCATGCTACATATTAAAGGTGGGCCTGTGTGTGACTCAGGGGCCCAGATGGATGATCACGTGCTTTCGCAACTGCCAAGGACCAAAGTGAGTGGTGTACTGGCTCTTCAAACTCCCAGCAGGAAGTGACCCCTATTGCTTTTTATTCACAGTTCACTGGCAGAGACCACACCCAACTTTGACGGGGGTGGGAACAGTGATTTTTATTATGTGCTCAGGAGGACACGGAATATTCATGAAGAGCTCTCATGACTAACACAACCACACTCACATCTACCTCAGTTTTTATTAGCAATACCTTGTGGGCACTGCCTGGGCGTCTAGCTCACAAGTCGACAGGCACGGACCCAAGACAAGACAGAGTAGATGAGGCTGCTGCCATCGCTCGGATGCCCTGAGAGTCTTCTAGTGAACCGGAGTTAAAGTGACTCCTTCTACAAGACGCCATAGAAGATGGAAGGCTGGGGGAGCCCTTATTCTGAGAGCACCACATGGGGTGGACGGCCGTGTCCTGAGGGTCGGGATGGATGAATTCCTTTTCTCCCTTTGGTTTTCTTTCCAGTAAAGTTTAGCATGGTATCGCATTAGATAAAAACACCAGTTCAATACGCAAGAGTCATTGAAAATAATTTTGAATCTATCTTGGAAAACCCCAAAGGAACATGCACGCATAACCTGGACAGTACTTAAAGTTCTTCTCACTCTCTTCCCTTTCCTCACCTTTTCTACCTGGAGAAACCTTATGGATATTTGAAGACTCTTACTGAAGGGATGGGGAGGTGGTCCTCCTAGGCCATCCCCCCCCCCCCCCCACCAAACAGAATTAATTCCTTTTAGGTGCTCATTCTACACTTACACATGCTATTACAACCCTTATACTGTGTTAGAATGTGACGTTTATACAGTCATCTTATTTCACAAAACCTAGTGCCAGGCACTATTCTAAGTGCTGAACAAGCATTATCTTGTTTACTCCTCATAACTTACCTAGTAGGTGATTACTACTATTCTTTTTTTTTCTCATAGGAAAAAACAGGCTCAGAGGGCACAGGTAACTTTCCCGAGGGTGTCTGGTTAGAAGGTAACGGAGGAGGATTTGAGCCAAGGAAACTGGATGCCCTTGACCTGGTCATGATCCTCTTGGGAGTATGTATGTCACATTTATGCTTGTATTCCAGCAGGCCTAGCCCAGTCCTGGGTCATTAAGACTGTTGTTGTATTTTTTTAATGTTTACTTTATTTTTGAGAGAGTGTGCGAGCAGGCAGCAGAGAGATGGGGGGCAGAGGATCTGAAGCAGGCTCTGTGCTGACAGCAGCGAGCCTGATGCAGGGCTTGAACTCACCAACTGTGAGATCATGACCTGTGCCAAAATTGGATGCTAAACCGACTGAGCCCCCAGGCACCCCCCTTAAGACTGTTTTTTATTATTACTTTTTAACTTTTAAAAAATGTTTTTATTTTTGAGACAGAGAGAGACAGAGCATGAGTGGGAGAGGGGCAGAGAGAGAGGGAGACATTGAATCTGAAGCAGGCTCCAGGCTCTGAGCTGTCAGCACAGAGCCCAACGCGGGGCTCGACCTCACGGACCGTGAGATCATGACCTGAGCTGAAGTCGGATGCTTAACCGACTGAGCCACCCAAGCGCCCCAAGACTGTTTTTTTTTTTTTTTTAAATTTTTTTTTCAACATGTATTTATTTATTTTTTTTTTTGGGACAGAGAGAGACAGAGCATGAACGGGGGAGGGGCAGAGAGAGAGGGAGACACAGAATCGGAAACAGGCTCCAGGCTCTGAGCCATCAGCCCAGAGCCCGACGCGGGGTTCGAACTCACGGACCGCGAGATCGTGACCTGGCTGAAGTCGGACGCTTAACCGACTGCGCCACCCAGGGGCCCCCCCAAGACTGTTTTTTAAATGAACGAGCATAATATTCAAACTCGTTGATGGACCATAACTTATTAGCCTGTTTCCAAATTTCACTGTATAATTTGTGCTGCCATGAAATGTATTTTACAAATTACATTGATTTCATTGAGGTTATCTGGGGGGGTAAATGCACCGAGGTGAAATGACTCAGGAAGTATAAACAGTTTTATAGGTAATTGTTTATTGCTTAATCATTCTCCAGAAATTCGGAAACTAGAATTTATAATTCCACCAGCTGTTTTTAGGTGCGCCTATTTCATCGGCGTATCGGATGAAATCAGACCTTTGTTTTTATTTTAATCGTTTCAAAGTGTATTTATAGGGGACCAATGTGGGCCGTGGTTGATGAGTGATGAATTGTTCCAGGATTACCATAGGGATTATGAAGCTTGGACTCCTGGAGCCATGCTGAAGTGTATTAGCTCTCTGGGAAGTTACAGAAGCTTCTGTCATTGGAATGGAGTGGCTTCTTTCAATCTAATGGATGGAATATGGCCTAGGAAAAACAAAGTTGGCTCGCTTTGTGTTCCTATCCCATCCTTGTATTTTAGAAAGAGAGTGTGTAAGTAGGAGAGAGGGGTGGAGGGAGGGAGAGAGAGAATCTTAAGCAGGATCCATGCTCAGTGTAGAGCCCGAAGCAGGGCTCAATCCCACTGCCCTGGGATCATGACCTGAACCAAAATCCAAAGTCGGAGGCTCAACAGACTGAGCCACCCAGCCACCCTCTAGCCCATTCTCTTAGATTAGGTTGTTCAGCACCTGTAACTGCCTCCCCAGCCCTCCCCTCCCATCCCCATGTCTGGGGTCCTCAGTTGTCTCTCTACAGAGCCGAGCCACTTTTATTAATTGACAAATGATCGATAATAGCTCAGAAGTGCCAACTTCCTTCTGAAGGATCAGAACTTAAAAACAAAACGCAATGCAACCAAATGGGAATATGAACCTTGCTGTGTGATTCTGTGCCCTGAAGGGATGGGAACCAAGAGGGAAGACCGGTTCTTCTGGTTCTCCCTGGCCCAAGGCCATTGGCAGGCCTGCTGGCCCAGCCTGAGAGGCAGCAGAATACACATGGGCCTCCTTCGGTTTTTATCTGAACAACTGGGGTATATCCTGGAGTCTGGCAGTGGGGCCCTGCAGAATCCTCAGCAGCAGATTCTAAAGCCCAGTTCTTGACGAGCAGCATATGGTGGTGGAATCGCTAATAATAACAGAAGCAGAATAACTGGCCAAACCACTATCGAGGCTTCTCTGGGTCAACACAACTGCCTTTTACCAGGAAGCCTTCCAGCCTTGCCCTGTTTTTATCCTTATGTCACAGTAACCTTCTAAAAAGTAACTCTTCTGCTTTAATATCTTCCAATGGATTTTTCCCCCACCTAGTGGAAAATCTTAACCCTTTCCGGCGGACCACAGGGCCTCTCCCAGGCTCCCTGGTCTCTCCCTCTTGTTTTGGCCACAATGGCCGCCTTTCGCTTCCTGAAACACACCGGGTCCATGCCCACTCCTCATCCCCACTTTGCACCGGCCCCTCTGCCCGGCCGACAGCCCGACAGCTGCTTCTTGCTAGGGCCTCTGCTCAAACGGTATCACCCCAGAGAAGCCTTTCCATTACGTTCCATCACACTCACACCTGCGGGTTCACATCACTGGAACAGCAGCTCTGCACAAGGAGACACCTGTCTTCTTCTGCTCACATCTGGTGTTCGCAACTCCGAGCAGAATATCTTGCACACGGAGCACCTTGATCCTTATAGGCCTGGGAAGTAGGTATTATTGTTGCTCTTTTCCAAATGAGTCTTCGAGAGACGGCCCAAGGTTGCACTGCTTTAAGTGTTCAAACCAAAATTCAAATCCAGACTTTTTCCACTCCCGGGGCCATCCTGATTCTAGTGACCCAGGATGTAGCAAAGACTCAGTGCCCTCAGATTCACTCAAACAGCCAACCGGCTCGCTTATGACACTCAGCCTGACTTCTTGCTAAACTGGTTTCCAGTGCCCATGGCATTCAAGGAAAGACGTGGAAAGGACTGAATGCAAATGGAAGGAAAGCAAGATGAGCAGAATGTGTACTGGTGGCCTCGTGCAACAACTACGCTTGAAAGTTAAAGGCGCCCACGTGCCTCCATTAGGTAAGTTGACTGATTCGAGTCTTAATTATTCACGGACTCTGTCCTTTTGGCAACCGGGGAATGCTTCAGGTTGCTTCGAATGACCAAACCATTTCCTTTTAGAAATAGGCATGTTAGCATCAGCTGATAGGAGTGAATAAACAACATGTGGTCCATCCATACAATGTGCAATACAATGGAACAGTGTCCAAGTGTAAAATGAATGAAGGCCTGATAACACCCTACAGTGTGTATGCAGCTCAGGAACACTATGCGGAGTGAAAGGAGCAGGACAGAAAGGGCCACATGTTGCGTGACTCCATTTACATGAAAGATCCTCAACAGGCAAATCCAGAGAGACTGAGAACAGATTCGTGGGTGCCAAGGGCTGGGGGCCCTGCCTGCCAAATGCCTATTTCCTTTCTGGGGGGCTCCAAATGTTCTGGGATTAGACCATGCAGGTGGCTGCACAACACTGTGAATGTACTGAATGTCACCGAACCGTATGCTCCAGAACGGTTAAAATGGTAGATTTTGTGTTAGGTGTATTTTACAATTTAAAAATAATCCATGAGTTAGAAAGTGATAAGCTGTACTTCCCAACTACTTTTTGAGCAAAAGAAATATGCTGAACTCTGGCAAGTTTAATTCAAAAGAGGCCGAAACACAAACGTACTCAATAAAAATCAGAATTGTGGAAAGCACAGGTCTTCTTGTTAAAAGCCCAGGTCGAGGGCAACTTGATGAGAAGTAGCCAGGCTGGTCGTGACCCCGCGGGCAGGGCATGCTCAGTGTGTGAGGGCTGCTAGCTGGGCTCCAGGAATCTGCTTCTGGCTCTTTCCTCAGGACATAAAAGCAAATGGCACATTGAGGATGGCTCCTGGAGACATAAACGGACACTTCCTGCGGGCCGGCCCCTGATGCTGCCTGCTCTCCTTTCAGAGCCCAGCATTACCCACTTAGCTGCCTCCACGTTCATTTGGACAGGAGCATAGAACAGGGATTTCATCTGCTTACTGTCTCGCCCTCGCAGGAGCTGGCGTGGTTCCACAACAAACGGACTCAAGAATCCATACGCGCAACTATTAGAGAATCGGATGGTCGGAGAAGTTCCAAAGTGGCTTTCAAGGCACTGGCACCTCAAGGCTCTGGATTGTGACTGCACTTGACGCCTTGTTTATTCCGGGGTCGGCCTCCAGCCCCTTAAGCGTGTCATTGCCCTAGTCAGATGTAGTTATGACACCACTTCACAGCTCTGCTCCCACTGTTCTTCCACCCGGCAACCTCTCCTGCCTTCACGCTGAAATCCTGCCCTTCCTCGAGGTCCCACTCAAGCCCTACTTTATTTAGGATTTACACCATAGCATTTAAATTTTTTTCTTTTTTTATGTTTATTTATTTTTGGGAAAAAGAGAGAGAGAGAGTAAGGGAGGGGTAGAAAGAGAAGCGGATAGAGGATCTCAAGTGGGCTCTACACTGACAGCAGAGAGCCCGATGCGGATCTCGAACTCATGAACTGTGAGATCATGACTTGGGTCGAAGTCGGAAGCTCAACCAACTGAGCCACCCAGGCGCCCCTATACCACAACATTTTAGCATTTTGGTGCAATGCTTTGAAATTTTATCTCTTCCAACCAGATAGCACGTTCTGTGTGATGACCAGACCTCTCCTTTTAACTCCGGGCTGCCCCGCGGTCGTATACAACCTTCACTGTCTGCCAGGCACCTTCCCCTCTATCCTGCTAACCCCCTGGCTCTCCTTTGCTGGGTAAATGTGTCACCGATTGGCTTAGGGCAACATGTGTGAATTTCAGGAGACATAGATTTATCACTCCTGGGGCTTTTTGCTGGAGCTACCGGAAAGAGATCTTTCTCCAGGAGTTGGGAAACTCTTCCGGGGGAGTCGCCGGGGACCCTTGCAGCTGGCTCTTGGGGTAAAGCCGTACAGAGGGGAGCAGAGCCAGGAGACAGAGCAGACCCCTGATGGCACCGTTGGAGGCTCTGGCTTGTGACTGCACCCGATGCTAGCTAGCACTTTCCCAGTTATGAGTACCAACAACTCCCCCTCTTCCTGCTGGGTGGTTGCTTCCAACTGGAGAAAACGCTACTGCACCTTCCAGCATTTACTGTGGGCACACGGTAGGCACGAAAGTAATGTTTGTTTGCAGCGGAGTATTTTTTGCATTGAAATGGTTATTGTGGTAAAATACACATAACATTCGCCATTTTGATCCCTTGAAGTGTAGAGCTCAGTGGCACTAAGTACATTCATATTGTTGTGCAACCATCACCACGATCTGTTTCTGGAACTTCATCTTCCCAAACAGAAACTGTACCCATGAAACACTAAGTCCCTTTTCTTTCCTATCCCCAACCCCTGGTAACCTTTATTTTACTTTTGGTAATGTTACTATGTAATGTGATTACTCCAGGTATTTCGTATAAGGGGAGTCATACACTACTTATTACTTTTGTGACTGGCTTATTTCACTTCACGGCCTTGAGATTCGCGCATGTGGCAGGAGGCATGTGCCACAGTTTCCTTCCTTTCTAAGGCTGAACAGTAGCCCGGTGTATGTGCAGACCACATCTTGTTTACCATTCATTCACCGATTTGGCATCCCGGCTGTTTTCCACCGTTTGGCTTTGTGGATAATGCTGCTATGAACAGGGGAGGACAGATATCCGTTCAGGTCCCAGCTTTCAGTTCTTCTGGGCCTATGGCCACAACCGCGGGATCGTAGATCATCTTGCTGAACTTCAGGAACCGCCGTTTTCCACAGTGGCTGCGCCATTCTGTATCCCCAGCAAAACTGCACCAGGGTTCCAGCGTCCCCACGTCCTCATCGACAGTTGGTATTTTCCATTCGGGGGGAAAATATTTAGCTTAAAGATGGAATTTTGGTCACATGGGAACACAACTTACTCTGTTGGCCAGTCTAGAGAACAGCACTGTCGGGTCAACGGAATACCGAGGCCAGAAGCTTCGGCCTGACGTAGTTCTTACCCTCTTTGGGAGCATCACATCACCACCTTGCAGACCCCTAGTGGGTCGCACACTGACAGGCTGGGCTACATCTCATGAGGCAACAACATCCTGGTGATTCGCCACCCCCGCTTTCTCAAGTTGGGGAGAGGCAGAGAGGCCGGGCACCTTCCGGCTCGTGGGTAAGTTTCCTCACACCCGCCACCACATTTTCAATAAGAACGAAGGTGCCTTTCATCAACCTCAGGGCACTCTTACGGGGAACAGGGAAGATGCGGCGTATGACGCACGTGCCGTGTGTCCCCAGGGAGATGTGCTGGCCGCTGTTGCCTTTTTTACATGACCTCCCCTCCCCCTCCTTCCCCTGGCTCCGGAAAACCGTCAGCTTGAGCCCTTAGGAAGGGATGGAGGGCATGTGAAACACGAGGTCCCGGAACAGGCTGCCATCTTGTAAAGGCTTTATTTGCACTTCATCATGGTCTCACACAGACTCCGAGGCACGATCCTTTGATCCAGTTTGGTACCCTTTTCGTAGTGCTTTTCCTTAAACAAGAAAATTTGGGGCAAACACCGTATACTGCCAGTTCATCTTTAACAATAATTTAAAAATGCCACTGCCGTTGTGTCTCAATGCAAGAGGACAACGATAAAAGTACAGTACGAGGGATTCACAACGTGTTACGGTGGGACAGAGGACTCACACTTACGCGATGGTGGAGACCACACAGCAGTGTATGTACATGCACCCCAGTGCTTCGAACCCGAAGACGTGCAAGTCGAGTAGAGTATGTGGATTATACAGCGAATTCGGTAAGCCCAGCTGAGGACTCTGTACCTTTGCAAAAATGCTGACGTGTACCCCCTCCTGTAGAGAGGATATCTGTCTCGTCGACTGGCTTCATGGCTTTTTCACTACAAAAAGTTCACTGAATCACGCAGTCTGAAGCATTTCAAAAATTCTTAAAAAACAAGAACACTGACAAAACAATATTAACTTAAAACACTCGAATTCAACGTGGAAAGAAACCAAACCGAAATGTAACAGTGCAAATTTAACAGAGAGGCAGTCAGTATTGAGAGCAAGGGTGTTCAGAATCTCTTCAAATGTACACCTTTAAAACTTTTATTTTTTTAAATTTATTTATATCTCACCTAGCTTTGTTTGTTTGTTTAATATACTGTGTGTAAAAAAGATGCAGACAAAAATAGTTTTCTGAGCTATGAAAAAAATTAAGTTATTACAGGCACGTTTACGGTTTCGTTCTAGAAACATCTCAGGTTCACAGGTTGGACATTCAGCAGCTGTGTGCGTTTTAAGAAACATTCTTTGACCTTGGGAAAGCTGGATCTCTCCTTGTGGGCGGAGCTTGGTTGATGACGCCGGTGTGGTTACGCAAATCGCGGGGAATCGGTCCCCGATGACCCATGCAAACTGGCGCTCTTGTCACAGGTGTGTCTTCTCCCCGGGCGGCTCCTCTTCTCCGAGCTCCTCCAAGGAGGCTGGGTCTCCGGGTGACTGAGCCGCTGAGGCAGTGGGGGAATGTGAGGCCCAACGGGACGGAGGGCGACGGTTTGCTGGTCTCTCGGGCCTGGAGAAGCAGGCTTCTAGGGATGGAGCTAGTGCGGAACAAGGTAGTTCCTTCAAAGCCGAGAAAGAAAAAGACACCGTTACTCAGGCTGACAACGCCTTGCTGGGACGACTCTCCCCACACACTTCTCAACAGGCTCGGGTTAAATGCAACGGACCGGGGGTAACTTCAAAATGTTCTAGTGTGCCGGGAGAGAATAACTTTAAATGGCAAGTGACAAGTTCAACACGGATGATCAATGACACGGTAATGGGCGCATACCAAATTATGATCAAAATATGGCGACGCCATGAGATGGGTATGTTTACGCAGCATCTTCAGAATTGGGCTGGAGCCTCTGGATGGTGGGGAAAGCCACAGGCCACCTGGTCATAGCCTGACCCAGCTGACCCCACCCTTTTGGACCCCCCCCCCCCCCCCCCACCGAATGATCTATTAGCCACAGTGACCTGGCCCTAAGAGGCCAGCCTCCCTGTGCTTTGGTCTGTTGGAGGCCCATGAAGAGACAGATGATTTATCCAGCTATGTTAACAACGAGACTCACCTCGACGTGAACTCTGCTAGTGTTTATTCCCAATAGACTGGCAGTGGGTTCAACAAACCCCCATGGAAAAAAAGGCTGCGGGCAGAAATTTTAACTTCGGTCTGGTTTTCTCTAATGGCTGTTCCTTGCGGCAGCACTTAAAAAAGTGGCAGCAGGGCGTGCTTGTGCTTCTGTCACAGGCATCCTATGCCCTCGGAGAACAGTTCCCACAGGACACGCCCAACCATGGTGCGAACCCCCTATACCACTTCTTCTCCAGGACTGCTCTTCCTTTTCCGGTGTTAACGGACGTGGAGCTACTTGTCCCCAGTCTGCAGGACAGGAGACATGGGTGCCCAAACTTGGAACATGCTGGCGCACGGAAAGGCGGTGGCGGTGTGCAGAGACAGTGAGTCCCACAGGGCGGAACCCGTCCGCCCCCGTGACACTCACACAAGAAAAAGCTGAGATGGCAAACCACTGCGATGAAGAATGACAGAGAACACAGACTCTCAGAGCCGGTCAGGAAAGGCGTCGGAGGGGTGACAGAGATGCGACAAGCAAGGGCAGAGGCCAGGATGAGGAAGGTTAATCCGTGGAGCAGGGGAGTGACAGTGGGGAAGAGACTGGTGGGCAATGTGAATGGGCGACGTGAGGAGGAGGGGGAGCACCGGCCTGGTGCTCCTGCAAGAGCGATGGAGTGAGGTGGTCCCTGCCTCCCTGTGGGCTCTGCAGAAAATGGCGTTAACCTTGGCGACTACTCCTAGACGTTTCCTGCCTCTTTGTGACCGCGAGTGTTATAGGACAGGATGGGGAAGCCTTGATTAACAAAGCACTGTGCTGATGGGAGCCATGACAACCAGAAAGACCTCGCCCACGAAACGGCCTGAAATAGCTGAAATGCAAACTAGGCAGGGTGAGCTGTCCTCACCTCACCTCAGCCTTGTGCATGGGGGTGGGGTGGGGGGATGCATGGCTTGGGAGATCTGCCACTGATTTGTCTTTTGGTGTCTCTGCTCCCCACATTGTAAGAGTTGTGTGTGGGAGTGTGTGTTGCGTACTGTTTGCACTGTGTGTGTTGTTTAGCGTCTAAGTGTATTGGGTATGTATGCTGTATGTGCGGCATCGTGTTGTGTAGGCCTGTTGTGTTGTACTGCTGTATATGCGTGCACATTGTGTATGTGTGTGTGTTGTACGTGTATGGACGTATGCTGTGTATATGTGTGTCGTGTGGCATCTTGTATACAGGAGCGTCGTGTGCCGTGTATGGGTAGGAGTGTGTTGGGTGTGTTACACGTGGGGGCAGCGTTGGGTGTGTTACACGTGTTGAATCCTGGTGTGGCTGCTGCTATAGGGTTCTTCCAACACCCCTGCAGCCTGGAGGGCTTTTTATTAGACGGCGTGACACGACTTTTTCACTAGCATCTGGTTGCAAGCCCCTACAGGAAGAAACGTGTGACCATGAGTTCAGGGGAATGAACTTTGTCTTTTGTAACACGCCAGCACATGCAAGCAAACGATCCTGTCCTTCTCAGGGAGGCCCCTGCAACGGGCGATGTGACCTTTTATCTTTGGAGCATGCTTTTAGTCTTTGAGGGGGCCAGCTGCACTTTTGGATTTAGCAGTCCGAGCACTCGAGTGGCCCTGAAGGCAACTCTGTGAGACTGTTCTTTGGAGCAAGCGATGGCTTTGTTGTTGAGTCATCCGACAAATATTAATTGAGCGCTTGCTATGTCACCTACGGTGACCACCTGGAAGGACAAGATACGTTTGGATTTATTCCTTCTGAGGTGGTTGTAGAAAAACAGGGAAACGCCTCATCGCGTTATGGTCACCCCTCGTTTTGGCATCTGGTGGTATATGTGTTCCTGCAAAATACCAGCGAGCAGATGCAGGCCGAGTGGGAAAATACGTGGCTCACAGACCCCCGCAGGCTAGGCCTCTGTGACGGAGACAGTGCCCTCTCCAGCCAGGATCCCTGTACCCCTGGAAGCATACTGGCTGCAAACTGCACAGGACAGCGGAAATCTCAGCAGCACCCCTGTAACCGTCCTGCACAGTGAGCAGTCGGCACTCCGTGAGCAAAAGGGAAGGTCTACGCCTGCCAGTCTGTCCCTGAAGATGAGCGCCAGGCTGGCGCAGGCGGTGGGCTCTACGGACAGGGAAGATCTACCTGGCGTGATCTGGCCTTGCTTCTGAGTGTCAGATACCAACCCCGAGTTACACAAGTGACCTTTCCAGACGGTGTGCAGCGAAGGTAGAAAGCACTTACGGCGTGAGGCAGGCAGGGCTAGAGTCCCCAGGGGGCAGTTAGTAAGACAGTTTGGTTCTGGACGGAACAGACAGAGAAAAGAAAAGAAAAGGAAGTAGGTTGGAAAGTATTTTTAAAAAAAAGAAGAACAGCAAAGGTTTCAAGTCAACAAGCCCAGTGGCAGTTCCAGGGACGGCTACGAGGAGACACGGGAGGGCTGCGGAAGCGGACAGGTGCACGCCCGGTTACGCACGTCTCTCTCTGCGTGGGTCTAGTCGGTCCAGAGCGCAGAGGGACCCTCACCATGGGACAGCAACAGACCTCTCCCTCCTTTCTGCTCTTCCCTGATTTGCCCTTCAGCACTTCAGACACCCGTCGGTGTGCCGAGAGAGAGAAATCACACGACTGCTGTATTTGAAACAGAGCATTAACGGCTGTTTGTTTTAGTCACAATGATCACGTGACCACTGCTCACACTGAAGATTTCCTCTGGTATGTTCCACTAGACACGGGAGGGAAGAACAGCACTGCATTTCCAGATTATTCTTTTCCTTCACAGAGAATGCTTCTCTGCAAGGTAGAACTGGAGCCATGGCTTCAAGGGAAAGAGAGGACAAATAGAGGTGCCTGGGTGGCCCAGTCGGTTGGGCGTCCGACTTCGGCTCAGGTCATGATCTAACAGCTCTAACGTCAGACTCTGTGCTGACAGCTTAAAGCCTGGAGCCTGCTTTGGATTCTGCGTCTCCCTCTCTCTTTGCCCCTCCCCTGCTCACGCTCTGTCTGTCTCTCCTTCTCTCCCAAAAGATAAATCAACATTAAAAAAACTGTTTAAAAAATCAATAAAAAAAAAGAGGGAAAACGGAGACATGGGGTGGAAGCAAGAAAAGACAGGGAGATTTCCCATCATGCCTCCGGCCGGGGATGCCCACATCCTCCCCGTCCCTTGTGCAGGCGTCTGAGAGAACATTCAGGGAAGGGTCCACAGAGCGGGGCGCTCAGGGCAGGCTGGCAATCAGCATTAGTCCTGGTGATTTGGAAATGAACGCCCGGAACTACTTACTACATAAAGGGGTTTCCAATGGGCCGAATACAGTAAGTCAATTCAGACAAGGACTAATTCCACTGGAATCTAGAACACGCAAAATTCCAACCGAAAAGGGAAAAGAGCCTGCAAACATTTAATCTCTGCCAGTGAGTGTTCCCCACAGGTTCCGAATCCCCGAAAATGTGCTGGGCTCCCTACCAATTGGCCAATCACCTGTTTGCAGCAAGTTCAGCCAGGGAGAAGAAAATCTAAATGGGAACTTTAGACACGACCAGAGGGGCAAGGGGCGGGCATAGCTCTGTGCTGATAAAACCATTTTCATGCCTTAGAACTGTGATTTACCCATGAAGCAGTTGTCCTTCTATTATCATACACGGCTTGGAGCATTCACTGCAACTCAGAGCCCTTTTTGGTTCTTAAAAATTAATTTCTAGTTACTAATATTACTGGGCACTGCAGACATATCCAGTTAATACTCTGGGACAGAGCCTAATTTCAACTGATTCCTCCAGAGCCCTAAGAAGGTAGGACATTCCCACAAATAAACTCTCTGCAGTAGTGAGTCAGAGTCACTTACCTGAGGGCCCTGGAGGGATGGGGGTTAACAGAAGCCCAAAGCAGACACAATTTGTCACCCAAGAACACTCAACCATGGTATTTGTTCTTGTCAATACTATCAACTATCAATACAACAACTATCACAGAGCCTCCTATGTTTGAAACATGGCCGATATGCTAGCAATATTGAGTTGAATGAACGACATTGCCATTTCTGTAGGTCGCTGGCAATTTGACATGGTTTGACCTACCTCAGATTTAAACTCTGCGTTCTGGGTTGAATACTCCTTGGTGGGTTAGACTGGGAACCATCCTTCTCCCCCAGAGGGAAGTGGGGGGCTGTAAGTGATACAGGAGATACACCTGCCCCTTCTCCTCGCCTGGGAAGCCAGGGCTGCCTGGGCTGTGGCAGCAGAGCAGTGGGGTAGCCCAGGGAGCGTATTTCTCTCCCCTCGGACCCATGCCGTCTGCAGGGGCTGCCTTGCTTGGAGAATGGGTATGGGTATCTGGATTCCACGCCATGGAGTCCGTCCATCCGGGCTGGTGGTGAGTGAGCCTCACCCTCAAGTCTACACGTGGGCTCACTGGCCGAACAGTGTCTCACTGAGGGTGGAGAGCACGTGCTTCCTCACGGCATGAGGCTGGCACCCTCACCCTTCCAGTCCCAACATCACCGTCAGGTTTTGTTTTGTTTTGCTCATTCTTGAAGTGGAAACGAGGATTGTTTTTTTTTAACGTGGTTTGGTATGGACATACTATATGTGGACACGCATCGGAACCAAATTCAGGGGTGCCTGGGTGGCTCAGTAAGTGTCTGACTCTTGATTTTGGCTCAGGTCATGATCTCACAATTCAGGAGTTTGAGCCCCACATCGGGCTCTGCGCTGAGCGTGAAGCCTGCTTGGGATTCTCTCTCCCTCCGCCCCTCTCCCGCCGTCTCTCCCTACACACTTTGTCTCTCAAAATAAATAAAATAAACGTAAGTAAAAAAGAACAAAACTCAGGGGCATCTGGGTGGCTCAGTCGGATAAGTATTCAGCTTCAGCTCAGGTCATGATCTCGTGGTTTGTGGGTTCAAGCCCTGCGTCGGGCTCTGTGCCGACAGCGGAGTCTGGAGCCTACTTTGGATTCTGTGTCTCCCCCTCTCTCTGCCCCTCCCCTGCTTGTGCTCTGTCTCTGTCTCTCTCAAAAATAAATAAACATTAAAAAAATGTTTTAAAAAAGAACAAAATTTGGGGCGCCTGGGTGGCGCAGTCGGTTAAGCGTCCGACTTCAGCCAGGTCACGATCTCGCGGTCCGTGAGTTTGAGCCCCGCGTCGGGCTCTGGGCTGATGGCTCAGAGCCTGGAGCCTGTTTCCGATTCTGTGTCTCCCTCTCTCTCTGCCCCTCCCCCGTTCATGCTCTGTCTCTCTCTGTCCCAAAAATAAATAAACGTTGAAAAAAAAAAAATTAAAAAAAAAAAAAAAGAACAAAATTCAAGGTCGACTGATTGGTGAGTGTTAAGGGAGATGTAATAATAATCGCGTAATAGTAACAGCTGACAATATGTGTGGTCATATATAACATGATGATAATAAGTGAGGCAAAGGGGAATAGTAACAATCACATTGTCTGAAGACAGGATTTTGATCATATCTGTCTGTCTCACCTGGTTACTGCTAGGGAGATTCATGGTTGCAGAGGGTACGGAATTTGGGGGGGCACAGAGGACTGCTATTCTGTACTGAAGCCAGCACTGGAACCCAGACATTCTCATACGTTCCTGCTGAAGGACGTTCTAGCATCCACGCCACCACACCCTCTCTGGCACACCTCTTGTGTTACCGTGGCTAAAGATCTGGATGGAGCACACACTTTACACACACACATTTCTAGGACACAAATTCACAGAGAAAGAGGGAGAATTATAACCCCCCTGCTCCACCCTGTGAAAAGCCCAGATGGACAGATGAGCATCCATCACTTAGACCAGGCGAGAGAATCTGAATCAAACCCTGAGCTATGTCTTTAAGAGAAGTTCATTTTACTGTCCTCAGAAGATCGCTGAGGACAATAATACGAACTTTTCTTTAGAAGGGGCTCAGGGCCTGTGTTTCTGCCTATTCCAGTGTCCCATAAACTCTGCATCTTGCGAGCTCACAAGAGCCTGTTATGGACAAAGATTCTTGAAGTCAGATGACCTAGCACAATCCCCGGGTTACATGTGTTTTCCTGACATTTAAACAGAAGAGCTACTAGGGTGAGGGTTGGAATACTCAGCCTCATTACCTCGATGGACCCTGGTTCAGCTTTGACCGTGTCTCCCATGTGGCTGTCACTGTTAAGACCTGGGGGCCCGTGGGGGGCCTGTCTCCTCTCCTCCTTTAAGGCATGCTCCAACAGCTTCTTGTGGAGGATCCGGGCTACGTTCTCGGTGAGTGTGTAGCCAGGGGGAGCGGATAAGTCCTGCCTCAAGGGCGTGCCCTCTCCCCCGTCCTCCCTCCACGTCTCTGAGCCAGCCCCGATGGGGCTCGGGGACCGTCCCCGGGAATCGGGGCCGGTGTCCTGGCCTGGGCCCAGCTCTGGCCGAGGTTCTGCTGAGCGAGACCGACTGCCGGCCCGCGTCCCCTTCTGGAAGGGGTCCTGCACCACGGGGCTGTGGTCGATGATGTTGAAGAGGCTGGAGAGGCCATCGTTGATGGCGGTGTGCACGGGGCTCTCCCTTGTGGTGGTGGAGCGGGCCCAGGCTGACCCGCTGCACCCTTTCTGGGCCAGCCCCAGGGAGGTCCTGCTATTTGGCTGCTCAGCTTTGGGGAGGGGCTTCCTCTGCAGCTTGGGAGACCCGTACTTGGGGGAACAGCATGTGCGTTCGAACTTGGCCTGCACCTTCTCGATGGCGGGGGCCACCTGCCTGCTCCTAAGGGCGCGGGAAGGAGACGACGCGGGCGTGGCACCACCCCCCGCCTTTGGCGTGAGACACTTGTGGGGGCTGCTGGTGATGGCGCTGCCACGCAGGGCTTCGGTCTGCAGGCCGATGTTGATGGTCTGGACGGTCTGTGTCCCTGTCGTCCGGGACCCGTTGGTCTGGCAGGCCATGTCCTTGAGAGGAGGCTTGGGAGGACCAGAGCATATGGCGTTCCTGACGGAGAAGGCCACCTCCTTCATGTCATCACTCATGTTCTTGGACATCTGTAGGCCGTGCAGGGGGGACGCAAAACCCAGGGGGGCGCAGAGGGCACTCTCGAGGGGGCGCAGCCCTCCCTCCACGTAGTCTCGGGGGTGTCTGGAGGGGGCGCAAGGCCACCTGCTAAGCACATGTTCTGAGGGGCCCCCCTTTGAGTCTCCAGTGCCCCCCCTGGCTCTGCTTGTGGGAAACGGGCACTCGGGCTCCGAGTGGCCCTTGCCCTCGCCGCCTGCCACCGCGATGCTGTCCATCCTCCGGACCGCGGGTGGGCTATGCAGCACCCGCAGCCCGGCCTGCTCGGTGCACACGTGGCTCCTCAGAGGCTGCTTCCGGCAGTGCTCGGGGCTGGTCATGGTGTCCGTGGTCATGGTGACGCTTGTGGTGAGGTACCAGGAGGAGTCGGGGAAAGACTCGGCGCCGGCCTCGTCCCCTGCCCGCCCCCCCTCGGTCCTGTCTGCCCAGGGCTCCGGGGGCCTCTCGTCCCAGCTCTTGCTGTTGAACTCCTCGATGTACTTCAGGTCGTCAGGAGACAGGGGCGGGGTGACGTCCTCCTTGCTGCCAGCAGCCGGCAGGCCCTTCTCCGGCAGGAAGGGAGAGACGTCCATCAGACGCTGGAATTCGGACATGGAGGACACGGACACAGCCCTGGGAAAAGGGGGAGAGAAGAGGGCATCAGCTGACCCGCCACCCCCTGGCCCCGCGCGACAGGCGACCACACGCGCGTCCTGTCCACCAGACAGGTGCCTGTTGTGCGTCAGTCTCCAGCACCGAACGACTGGGACACCTTCTAGCTGCTCTCCTGAGCTGCCCCCTGCGGATGTTTAACGGACTCTTCGTGGCTCTGGAGTTGTTCCGGAAGCCTTGTGTTAGTCAGAATTTAATACAGGCGACCCTCAAATACTATGGGAACAAGTGGGAGGCTGGGCTCCAGGGAAGTCAGAGCTAAGCTCCAAACCCACTTTGGAATGGTTTCATTTTGGCCTGTGGATGCTCCACAGGAAGAGGGAAACCTGGCTGATGAGTGCCTTCAATTCCTAACCTACCAGGAGTTTCCAGAATTCTAGGCATTGTGGCAGGTGCTCGTGGTAGGACAGGAACACAGCCCCGTCCTGATCCCACACCAGCTAATGGCATACGGGCAGGGGGTGGACACCACAACATCAGAGCTATAATCCCAAGTCCTGCTCACCCACCGGCCTCATCCTCTACTGGATGTGCTTCTCGGGAAGCACGGGGGACCCTGCAACGACACGGAGGTTAGGGGATCCGGCCCTCACGCAGTCAACATCCCACATATAACTTTGGACTTTCCCCAAACCTAAGTACTGATAGCCTACTGTCGAACGGAAGCCTTCTCGGTAAACAGTCGATTAACACATATTTTGTGTATGTATTAAAGGCTGTATTCTTATAATAAAGGAAACTAGAGAAGGGAAGATGGTATTAAGAAAACCATGAGGGGGCGCCTGGGTGGCTCAGTCGGTTAAGCGTCTGACTTCAGCTCAGGTCACGATCTCGCCATCTGTGAGTTCAAGCCCGCATCGGGCTCTGTGCTGGCAGCTCGGAGCCTGGAGCTTCAGATTCTGTGTTTCCCTCTCTCTGCCCCACCCCCGCTCACGCCTCTGTCTCTTTCTCTTTCTCTCAAAAGTAAATAAACTTAAAAAAAAGAAAAGAAAACCATGAGGAAGAGAAAATACATTTACAGTAGTATACTATCTTTACTGGAAAAAATCCACAACTAAATGGAGCCGTGTAGTTCCATCCGTGTTGTTCAAGGCTCAACTGTACCAAGCGTAATCTGCAGAGGCCAAACGGAAGATGTGGAAGGAAGCAGGGAAGTGGAAGGTGGGATAGATGTGCACATAATTTGCAAATACCGCTTCAAACAGAAATCCCATCTGGTCCTGTCCAAATCCACCAACAGGGTTCAGTTGTCCCTTCCCTGTCTGCTCCCTCCGTTAGGGCCAAGTCCACTTTTTGTTCTTGCTCCCTCCTGTATTCCTGGACAAGAGGAAGACTCCCTCAGACACACAGACACACGCCAGGAGGGTAAAGACAGGTGAGTTAAAGGAACAGCCAGTTTGGGATAAGTGCGGCCTGATCGATGTGGATTTGGATGTAGATGCCTCAATATATCAGCGCTTTAATTCTGTATATTTCTATTCGGTATGAATTTACCGACCGCCACCTGTATGCCCGGGCAGGCCCTGTATGAGGTGCTGGGGATTCCAAAATGCTAAGACAGGAGGTTGCTAGAGTGCTCAGGCAGCTTGTCAACACCCCCCAGGGCAAAGAAGTGGTGGCCAGGAAGGAGGCTTGGGACTGGCTGTGCCTGCCAGCTCAGGCCTGGACCCCCTGGTCGGAAATCCCTCCTGATGGGGTAGAGGGGAGGGAAGAAGTCTGCAGACTCACTGCCTCTGCAGCTAGACCACTTTCTCATGGGACATACTCCTATCTGCACACCACGAACGGAAGTTTAAATCCCTGGGGTTCTAGACCAGCACAAGTGCTGCCCAACGGGTCCCAGGTGGAGAGTACGTGGGCCACCCCACTGCAAAATCCATGCATGATGGGGAGGCCAGAGTTGGGGTCTATGTACCACAAGGACTGGCCCACAGAACATGTAAAGCTCTGGGTGGCTTTGCCCTCACCCTGGGGTCACACGCTCTTGGGGTCGCCACCCTGGGGTAAAAGAGCAGGCTACAAATGATAGCAGTAGGTCTTCTACCTTGTTATTTCTCACTAGCCACAAAAGTGGGTGGTATTTTTTGTGTGTGTGAGAAATAATCTATAAACTCTCCCATGGCCCTGTGAATAACAGAAAGCTGGCTATAACTAGCATTGAAACTAAAAAGAAACAAGAGGGGATGGGTTGATTTATCACTAGGGGTATTAAGCTTTCCGGTAAGTGTGACTTCCCTCTTCTTGCCTCCGGTCAAGTCAAGGAGCTGCTGAATTAATAATGAGCTTTAGAACGCTTCTCACTGCCGGCCGGAAGTACTCTATAGGCACTGAGACCCCAATCCTTTCTGCGTTTCTCGGACACGGCTTGTCTAGCCCCCAATTTCTGCCCATAAAGGAACTACTCTCAGAGTTAAGTCAGTGGCATCTGTGTGGGGACTTTTTGCCTCAAGGGTTTGGATGGATATCGTGGAACAGAGGTGATGTGGCTGGAGAAAGGGGCCGCACCAGCCTCAGCAGGGGGCAAGGTGAAACAGATATAAAACGAGAACACATCTGGAATACACGCCAGTGTGTGAAGGCACACAGAACAAAGTATGGAGGGAAGACACGAAACCGCTAGAAGCAAGAGGGAAAAGGGGAGGATGGGGAGGACACATGGGCTTTCTTACCTCGGACATTTTGATGTGTAAGTTTTAATAATATCTCTGGTGTTGTGCTATTTAAGTTTTAATTTAAGGTTAACTTTTTCAAGTATGCATGACTTTTGAAATTAACAACAGCGGGGCGCCTGGGTGGCGCAGTCGGTTAAGCGTCCGACTTCAGCCAGGTCACGATCTCGCGGTCCGTGAGTTCGAGCCCCGCGTCGGGCTCTGGGCTGATGGCTCGGAGCCTGGAGCCTGTTTCCGATTCTGTGTCTCCCTCTCTCTCTGCCCCTCCCCCGTTCATGCTCTGTCTCTCTCTGTCCCAAAAATAAAAATAAACGTTGAAAAAAAAAAAAAAGAAATTAACAACAGCAATTAAGCTAAAAAAATAAGAGGGGAGCCTGGCTGGCTCAGTAGGAAGAGCATGCGACTCTTGATCTCGGGGTCACGAGTTCAAGCCCCCTGCTGGGTGTAGAGATGACTAAAAAAAAAATAAAGTTTTAGGGACACCTATGTGGCTCAGTCGGTTAAGCATCTGACTTCAGCTCGGGTCACGATCTCACGGTCTGTGAGTTCAAGCCCTGTGTCGGGCTCTGTGCTGACAGCTCGGAGCCTGGAGCCTGCTTGGGATTCCGTGTCTCCTTCTCTCTCTGCGCCCCGTCCCTACCCCCCCCCACATGCTCTCTCCCTCTCTGAAAAATGAATAAACCTTAAAAATTTTTTTAAAAAAACACTTAAAAAATAAGATAAAATCTAAGAGCTCCTGGGCAGGGAGGAGCTCTGTGAAGGTAGCTGAACTCTGTTGACTCTTAAGTCTGTGCCAGGCATTGCTTTCCGTGTAGTAACACATTTAAGCTGTAAAGAAATTGAAACACCTCCTGTTTACAGATGAGGAAACTGAGGCACAAGGCAGTTACCTAACGCACCCCAGGGCACAGAGCCAGTGAGAGGCAGGAGTGCATGTGAAACCAGGCTCTCACTCTCAAATGTGGCCCTGGACTGTCCGAGAATGGCCGGATGAGACAGAGCCTGAAGGACAGAAAGGCACCTCCGCGGTTTTGGATGGTTTGGGATAAACTGATACAGGGCAAAATGCGAAGGAGGCAGTAATTCATGGACTCGAAGTTTACAGGAAAATCAGGGATGAGGATATCTGGAAACTGCGAACTGCCCTGGGGAGAAGTTTCCTGTGGTGGAAATAGCATGTATTCATCTATAAAGAAAAAGCGTGTGTGTGGGGCTGGGGGCGGGGGCTGTGTACGGGAAATCTTTGTACTTTCCGCACAGTTGTGTATTTTAAATGTTTAAAAATAAACAAATTTTGCTTGGATGTGTTGTTTCAGATACATCCTATCACCTGTATGACCTAAAATATATCATAACTAACGTCACCAACATCACTTACTTTGTATTTACTTCAAAGTTCACTGTTGGGAAATCTCTTTTTTCTTTTTTTAAGTAGGCTCCACCCCCAGCAAAGAGCCCAATAATGAGGGGCTTGAACTCATGACCCTGAGATCAAGACCTGAGCTGAGATCAAGTGTCGGACACTTAACCAACTGAGCCACCCAGGCGCCCCAACGGCCAGGAAGTATCTTAATAAATCCTCCTGGGAGAGCTTTAAATGCACGGTATATAAAATATCTCACAGCACATCAAGAGGGAGTCTTTACAGACTAAATGAGAAGAGAGGGGTTTCTGTGGACTTTTCCGAACCCACTGAACATTCCTTTCCATACACAACGCACACCTGTAACCGTTCTCACCATGACACTAACGCCCACACAAGTACAGCATGTCTCTGGCTTTTCCGTGGTGAATGATAGAAAAGAACCATATTGATGAAATCAATAATAATAAAGCCACTACTTGTTCGGAAGTCTTACTTTAAGTCATTTTGAAGACCGTGTTATCACGACTGCAGTGACAAGAGAGAGTTTTAAGACCAAGAGGTTTTCATTCCAGTAGCCCAACTACTGTTTTCATCAAGCTTACTTACCTTTGAAGATTTCCCTTGTGATTTTCTTCTTCCTATAAAGAAGAAATAAGGTCGTCTGAATCAGTTAATACTGGCTGCCTAGGCACCTTCGATGTGCTAAATTTCGGTCAGGAGAGCTACTGCCCCCTAGCCCTTCGAGGTACGACAATAAAACCAGAACCCACAGGGTGATGAGGGATTGGAGCTCCTGCAGTTCAGGGAGGAGCCCGTGTGTGTGAGAAAAACTGGCTTTAAACTTCACCGTGAAGGAAGTGGCTCTTCCGCGCTTCCTCAAAGGACTTCTAACTACGTAAATTTCAAAGCTGGCTTTTGTAATGACCTGAATACATCTGAATGTGTGGTGTGTGTGTGTGTGTGAGAGAGAGAGAGAGAGAGAGAGAGAGAGAGAGAGAGAGAGGAGGAGGTGGGCGAAGGGAAGATCGGGCCCCAAGAGAGGAAGTTAGGAGACTGATGTCCCTTGGGCTAAGCCTCACTGTAGAAGTTGATGCAACCTCCTTAGGCGTGAGCACTTTCTTGATTGTGAGCGTGGCCATTCGGAATGAGAGGTGAACTTACAACAACTCCCACTTTGTACCCATCAATGTGGGGCCGCGGTCACTCTGGAGCTGGGACAGGGCAGACTCCCGACCCTGGTCTGCTTTCTCTCTGCTGTGTGGCTGCACTGTGGGGGTTGCTGATAGATCAAACAGGGTGGCATATTGGTGATGTCATGCCACCTGGCTACATACCGCTGAGAAGGTACTTGACCTCACAGACACCTGACTCAAGTGTAACTGACCCACATTTCAACACTACTTGACGAGAACTCTTTGAAGTCTGTTAAGTGTTTGGGACAGGTTCAATGACAGGTACAGCAACTCTTAAACTGACCCACGCGTACTAATTCCTAAAATGAAACCCGGTTTTAAAACCTAGGTTTTGAAAAGGGGTAACCAGAAAAACCTGATGCTGCACCAGGGAAATTTCAGCCCAGTGCTTACCTCATAGATTTGCTGATCTAATTGACGCATGGCTTCTAAGTGTTGGATTTTTCTTCCCCTTTGCACAGAGCAAGAATTTATAGTATGTCATTGTTTAGTGATACTCACTAGTTCCCAATGTGAGTGCTTTCTTTAGAACAGATTTTACTGTTACCAGCAAGTTTAGAATCAGAAGGCTGCTATGATTTAAAGAGAGGCTGAAGACCTTAGTTCCCAGATTGAACTGTCTCCTCCTGTGTTTCACTGGACCTGCTCACGTGGGACACCTTTCATTCACAGAGGACACAGTCCTGCACATTCAAACCCGAGACGCGGTGGCAGAGTGCACGTGACCACAGCACATGCTAGGAGCCTGGGGTCAGGATCACCAAGCCAAGCTCTCGGTATTGTGAACGTTTCCTGTGTACTCAACCCAGAGGCTGTGATGTGCAAAGCCCTGGAGCCTGCAGACCCCACGGCCAGGTTTCCTGACAACCCCGGGGTCCTGCAGCAGTTAACCGGACCCCAAATCCCAAGCCGACCTGGGGGAGGCAGTTCCTGAACTCCCGCTGGGGCCCGCGGGCCGGAGGCTCCTCTGGCTCGTCATCCAGGGACAAGGCGTCCAAGTAGAGATTTTCCCGTGCTGAACACCTGTCCGATTCCTTCAGCTTGGACAGCGGCCGGTCTTCAAATGGGGTAGAGTCTGTGTCTGCGCAGGGCCACATCCCCAAGGGGCGGGGCATACGGGGGCTTCCCGGGTGGGCAAAGGGGCGGATGTTGCCTTCTTTTGGATCACAGAGGAAGCTGCCACTTCTCCGGGGGCTGTTTTCTTTCTGCAACTTGAGCGTTTTAAAAATGAAAGCAGTTAGCCTCACCTTTCCCTCTGTTACTCTCCCTAAGACCACTGCTTCTCCCCAGTTTGGAATTACATTTGGGGCCTCTAGAAAGACTATGAGAAGTATATGTTCTTAAAGGTCTGACCTTAATTCCAAAAGTAACACGACATTACAGATGCTTTTATTTAAAACAAAAATCACAATTTTATCCGGACTGGAAAATCTGCATTAACTATACACACAAGCCAACTCCTTCTGACGAGAATATATATATTCCTATGTGTAACTTGGAGTACTGGATATAACTTGGCGAACTGCTCACAGGAAATTATACATTTATTTAAAAAATTGAACATTGTTAAGTGACATATTTAGAACTCCCTTTATACCTTCAGAACTTAAGGCACACTCAATGGAAAACCATCAGTGGCAGCAAATTTCTGAGGGTGAATTTGATTTTCCTAACCAGCAGGTTTCCTAATTATAATACTGTCATTTAGGATGGGTCCCCTATGTCACCTAAGTGATTGAACTGGGTTGTAACCACTGGGTGTCAAAAGCAACTTCCACTTTGCTTGAGAGGGTTAAAGCTTAGCTATAAAGTCGATTAAAGATCGGATCTGACTGAAAACAAGAAAAATATGTCACATACTTTAGAGCCATACTTTTTTTTTTTTTTGCCTGACTTGAGAAACTCGGGAACCCCTGGAGTTAGGGAGGTCTGAGTTGGAGCCATTGTCCTGTGCCTTGCTGGTTTCCTCAGCTCAGTGTCGTCATCTGTGAAATGGGGACAGCACGGCTTCCTGCTGTGGAGGGGCCACAAGAAAGGCGAGCCCACCAGGGGCCAGGCCCATTGGACAGCTCAATGCTTGTCAGCAAGATGACCACCACTGACCTCGCTCGGGCCTGGGCGCACTGATACACGTCTTGCCTGTTTACGGCATTAGAACGAACAACCGGGAGCCATTTAGGAAGGGTGTCAATGTGAATTCACAGCGACAGGCAGAGAAATGGTGTGCAGGGCAGAGGCTCACTCCCTGGAGAAGCCCTAACGGACGGCTCCCCCCTGGACTCTCTGGAGCTTTCCTCACCGCCTTCCTTCCAAAACAGGCGCAGAAAGCATAACTGAGGCCTGAGGATATTTCCACCCACGTGTCTCCACCGGGGTCTTTGCTGGGTGGCCTGCTCACACGTTGGCTGCTGTTCTGAACAAGAAAACTATCTGAAGGGTGAAAGTGACATTTGGATTTTCCAAAGAAGAAAGATTTCCAGTCCTCAAGTAGGGTGCCAGGAAGTTCCAAAACTCCCTTGGAAGCATTAATTTTTTTTTTTTTTAACAGCCCATTTCACCAGCTACACCTCTGGGTCCTCACTGAAGCCTTCATCCATGAGCAGGAGCTATGTGTGGCTTCTGCATCGTCAGGAACAAAGTCACGTGCGAGAATGGGGACAAGGGGACTCTTCCTCATTTTTAGTAATTTCTGAGGCGGTGGATTATGTTCAGTTTCTGAGAAAGATGGAGATGAAAGTAGCCAGAGCTTAAATGTCAAGAGTCTGAGGCCGGGTCACAGCTGAATTAGCGAACAAGCCAATCGCTCTGGGTTTCAGCTACGCCCCTGTGCTCTCAACCCCAAGACACAATTCTTCTCAGTTCTCTTAAAGATGCTAGCGTTTTCTTTAAAAACAAAAAACAAAAACAAAAAAACCCCAAAACCCAAAATAAAAAAAAAACAACCCCAAAACCAAAAAACAAACAAA
This sequence comes from Leopardus geoffroyi, assembly GCF_018350155.1. Taxonomy (NCBI): domain Eukaryota; kingdom Metazoa; phylum Chordata; class Mammalia; order Carnivora; family Felidae; genus Leopardus; species Leopardus geoffroyi. Next base: position 35,381,024 of record NC_059339.1, read on the forward strand.
CAAACAAAACAACAAAAAAAGGAAAGCTTTTTTTTTATTCATCTAACGCATGTCAGCGCAATTGAGTTTCAACACGTGATCATCCCTAAGCTATTCTGGGTGAGAATTAAAACACAAGAATCACATTCGAAGCTGTAAATGTGCTCCGCGGGTGTGTGTGAAGGGGAGGAAAGAATGACTAAGGAGGAGAGCTCTGAACCAGCACATTCTAACTCAGCAAAGTGGGAATTCAAAAATAAACCCAGGCGGCCAGAAGCAATGTATACTAAAGCTGGGAAGTGTTAGGTTTCCTAAAAATGAACTGGAATGGGTTTAGCGGGAGGTATCTGCTGTAAGATGCCTCTGGGGTGTTGTAATAGAATAATGGGTCCTTAAAAGGATCGGGTTTCCTAGGAGAGTCATTTCAAACCAGCCATCAGCACCTACTGTACTTAGAATCCTGCAGCAGGACAGCTTTTAGTGCAAATAGAAAACGGAAAAGCTTTGCATTTCAAGTAATACAGGAAACAATAAACCTTCAAAGGTGTCACCTTACCCAAACGGTCAAAGGAAAAAAAGGTCACTTTGTGAGCAGGTTTTAAAAGAATGGCCTTTCAGGGTGTAGAAGCAGCTGATTTAAGGAAGTTACTGGAAGGAGAACGGAACGACACAGGGTCCTTCCTTTAGGTCTTTAGTACAGCGGCGGGTCCTATGTCATCTGCGTGTTAACTGGGAACTTAATTCTAAGGAGAAATGTAGTGTGACTCCATAAAAGTTAACTATCACCCAGTCAAATCTGGACTGGGACAAGAGACGTTGATAAGATAGACGATATGTGTTATATGACCTTAACCACATTCCCACAGTCATCCATCATATAAAATGCCTCATGTGGCACAGAAATTATGTCGGAATTTAATGACACCGGACGAGTATGAAGCATGTGTTCTGAAAGTGGAAAATGGATTTAGTGTCACTTCCTTCACCAACTGTGTTAGGGTGATCACAGTCAAGGTTACGTGGCTCACCAAGTAGTCAAATGTCAAGAGCATACGTTATGAAGAATGTTCACTTCTATTTCTTGTTTATCTATGGAATGCGGGGCTAAACATTCAATGAATGATAAACAAAACTTCCACACATACACACACCTCAGTCACTTTCCTCTTTTACGGAGAACGCCCATAACTGCTTTATCTAATTTTCAGGATTGGGCACCAAGGTATAAAATTGTCTTTTAAAATGCTGACTATTTGTGGGAAAAGGCCAGATTTATTTTTGAAAGCCACAACCGCATATCTGAAGCATCATTCACTGGCAACAAATCCTCTTCTAAAAACAGCAGTGAGATCATTGTACAAAGCCGGTGGGAGCCACCACACAGATTTCAGGAACAGATGACTGCCTGGAACCCATGTGTCTTGCATCCATTACGTTCAGAGACGTTAACCTTGAGGACTGAAGTTCTGAGGCTGTCGGCTTGGTAGGACTGCTGCGGTCCTCACACGGAATACGGACATGAGTCGGAAATGGGGTTCAGCAAGCACATGCCCGCTTTTATCTTTCAAAATACAGTTTCTTAAAATGGGGCACCTGCACTTCTCTGGTCACGAACTCTTCAAAAGCTCAATATCATCAGATGTCTTACTATATTTTCCCTCACTAGGAATTCTTCCTTCCCCCAAGTAAAACCCTAACAGCTTGTTTAAATGATAGCCAGGGTGTGACTTCTAAAAAGCAGCAATGCCAAGACCAAGGAGCCCATAGCTCACAGCCAAAGGGGACCCCAGAGGGGCCATGGCAGGGATCGTGACGGCCTTACTGTGGTACAGGTGGGACACAGTGAGTGCTCCTGGAGGGAAGGCCAAGAGGGAACCTCTCCGGTAACAAGGTGCCTGGAGTTACGGAGATCCTGGTTAGCTGAAGCTGGATGTGATAAATCAATGACCATTTTGCAAGAATACATGCTATTTTTGCTCTTGCCATTTCCACCTAACAGCTGATCCATTCAGCAGAGCACAGGCGCACAGGGGATTTAATGCAGAAGATTCTTCTCAAATGATGCATTTCTAGGCCAAACAGGAAGTGGTCACCTTTCCTTTGATAGAATTTGGGGAATTTTGAAAGGAGCCACATCAGATATCAGTATGGTGGCTCAGTTGTGTGCGTAATCAGATCTGGGAGGAACTGTTGCTCCTTTGTATCTGCACTGTGCTTTCTTCTAAACGCTTTTTTAAAATTTTTTAAAAAATATTTTTATTTATTTTTGAGATAGAGAGAGACAGAGTGCAAGCGGGGGAGGGACAGAGAGAGAGGGAGACACAGAATCCGTAGCAGGCTCCAGGCCCTGAGCTATCAGCACAGAGCCCGACGCGGGGGCTGAACCCACAAACCATGAGATAATGACCTGAGCCGAAGTCAGGTGCTCAACCGACTGAGCCACCAAGGTGCCCCTCTTCTCAACGCTTTCTGAGCCAAGGGCTCCTGGTTTGTTTGTTTTTTTTTTTTTTAGCTCGTTCACCTTCTCTCCCTCCCGGACAGTATACAGAAACTAACCCTGGCCATTACACCTGCATAACACAGGTACCACATCTCAGAATGATAGAGCACAGTTTTCAAAAGGCTGCCACATAAATGCCAGCAGTATGGGTATTTGTAATAGAGTAATGTTATTTTTCCTGAACTTGGTTTCCTATTGATTAATACGTTTCCTTGAGGCTTCATAAATTTATAAGTGTGCCTGGCTGGAATAAATAAAAAAATACACATATGCTATGTAAAACTCCATCCAGGGAAGAATTCCAAGCCTTCATCAGTTTAATGAGAAAATTTAATTTGTGCATCACTCAGGCATGACCCCAACTATGCAAACCGTCCTAAGTCTGACGCAATGTAGACTTATTTTCTATTATCTGGAAGGTAGAAAAACAACTCCCCATCCCCCGCTGAATTCATCTGGGTGTTGGAATCATTTGTTTAGCTGAAGGCAATGAACTACCAGCTCCCTCTCCGACTACGGTCCTACCTAATCACAGCTCAGCAAGATCCACAGCAGGTGCAAACAGCCTGATTTCCAACTTAATTCAGCAATTTCTTTCCTAATGGGCAGCAATTCCATTCAAGTTGGAGCAGTGACTGTGACCACATCTTTAGTGGCCAACTTCAAAGGTAGTTTGCATCTTGCAGGAATCACCTAATAAGACCTGAAATAACCTTATCTTTCAAGTTTAGTCTTTAACTTCTTTTAAAATGCCACCCCCTTCCCCCCAGCCCTGACCACAGACCTCCCACACGTATACACACAAGGAAGTTACCCACAAGCTTTGCAATGAGATCTGTGTACTAGCAGGGCCCAGTCTGGATCTCCCACACTAGAAACTCTGCTATTTTTTCCTCTTCCTTTGGAAGCCCGTGGAACATCCTGATGTAGTAAGGACCTCGCAATAGGCTGATCTATTTTTTTCCCCCAAGTGCTCCGATTTCCAGGTCAGTTTAGTTGTCTGTACCCTCTTCCCTGTTCGCGCTCCCTTACCTGTTCTATTCTCCACAAGAGCTCCTTCTTCTGCCGCTCCCACTCCTGCCGGTCTCGGTCTAGACGGTCGAGAAGCTCCACCTTCTCCCGGTTCCAGTTCTTCTCGCTGTGATGGATCTGCCAGCGCAGGTCCATAACCAGGCCGTGACTGTCGGCGAGGAGCTTCTGGTGCGTCTCCCTCTCCTTCTTGAAGGCCCCTTTGCTGTCGGCGGAAGAGCCTGGTTCTCCCAAGTTCTTCTCCGTCTTCTCTTCCAGCTGGGAAGGAGAAAAGACTTAGACCTTAGTCCCTGGCCAGTCTTGTATTAACAGGTGAAGAACATCTCAGCACGTTTGCATATTATCCTTGGAGACATGTTTCAGCCCAGATCTGACCAGTCTCATGGAAAAAACAATTTTCAGTTTTAAAGTCCTAGTTAGGAACATTTGACAGAGTCACACGGAATGTAAAGCAGTGAGTCCGCTTAGCTTCCTCTCATCTGCTTCTCAGCTCCACTTCCTGACTCGGTTACCACCCTATCTTGTCTTCCTTCTGCAGAGTTCCTGGAGGGCAGGTACGTGTCCCTAAGTCCTCAGCCCCTGTATGGACACTGGTGATGGAGTAGCAGTGGGACCTACCAGTTCACAATAAATATCTGTTAAACAGCCATGAGATTAAATACCAAAAACAAACAGTCAAAGAAACTTCCATCTAGGGGCGCCTGGGTGGCTCAGTCGGTTGAGCGTCCAGCTTCGGCTCAGGTCATGATCTCGCGGTTCGTGGGTTAGAGCCCCGCATCAGGCTCTGTGCTGACAGCTTGGAGCCTGGAGCCTGTTTTGGATTCTGTGTCTCTCTCCCTCTCTGCCCCTCCCCCTGCTCGCACTATCTCACTCCCTCAAAATAAATGAACATTAAAAACAAAAACAAAAAACAAAAAAAACAAACTTCCATCTAGACGTATCATATTCAGACTGCTCAACACCAAACAGGAAACCTTGGAGGCAGGCAGAAAAACATACCACACCCAGAGGTACACAGACACGAATGACAGCTGACCTCTCCTCTGAAACTATTTGAGTCAGAGGATGATGGAACAACATCTTTAAAGGACTGAAGGGGGAAAGGGTCAACCTCGACAGACTTCAATGCTCAGCAACAATATCTTTCAAAACTAAAGCAAAGATGATTTTTAAACAAATTAAAATAAAAAAAAATCATTGCCAGCAGACCTGTATTTCAAGAAATGATGGAGGAAGTTTTCAGGCAGAAGGATTACGATACTAAGAGACACTCTTACTTATACACACAAAAAATGAAGAACACTGGAAATGACAGAAGTACAAATAAAAACTCATGTTTCCCCTATTTAAAAACATTTTTAAATGTTTATTTTTGAGAGAGAGAGACAGAGAGAGAGAGAGAGAGCACGAGTGGAGGAGGGGCAGAAAGAGAGGGAGACAGAATCTGAAGCAGGCTCCATGCTGTCAGTGCAAAGCCCGCGAACCGTGAGATCATGACCCAAGCCGAAGTCGGATGCCCAACCGACTGAGCCGCCCAGGTGCTCCCAAACTCATGTTCCCCTTTTTAAAAATTTATTTATTTATTTATTTATTTATTTATTTATTTATTTATTTTTGAGAGACAGAGAGAGAGAGACAGAGCACAAGTGGGGTAGGGGCAGAGAGAGAATGAGACACAGAATTCCAAGCAGGCTCCAGGCTCCGAGCTGTCAGCACAGAGCCCGACGCGGGGCTCGAACTCACAAACTGTGAGATCATGACCTGAGCTGAAGTCGGACGCTTAACCGACTGAGCCACCCAGCTGAGTGCCTAAAGCAAAAACAGTTGCAACGTGATGTGTGTTTACAGACCGTGTAGAAGTAAACTGGGGCCACAACAGCAGAGGACAGGACGAAGGAACTGGAAGTTTACTGTTGCTGCAGAACATGATACATTTTAGCAAAAGATTAGTGAACATACAGATGCACGTTTTCCCCATTCCGGTTCGGCAGACCCCCGGATTTTATGGATGGAACCATGTTACTCTATTCAATTCTACTGGGCTTCTAATCCATCCTCCTCCTTGAAGTCAGGACAATCTTTGGCAGAGGTAAATCCAAAATGCTTTACTTCCGTGATACAGTCGGGATTTCTGTTTCAATCTTTTGCACATTCTTCCTCTCCCTCATAACCTGACTAGGTGCGGCTCCTCAGATGTACTATGCTCCTTTCTTCGTTGTGCCTTTTTTTGTCTGAAACATCCTTTCTCTCTTTTCCCATGTACCCACTCTTATTCATCTCCAGGACTCATGCTAAGCAGCAGCACTTTCATGAACACCCCCTCCCTGAAACCTCAGGCTGAGGTGTGGGCTCTGCATCCCCCTCCCCCCGCCCCCCACGGCAACACCGTGTATAGGCCTCGTGGGACACTTATCACACTATTACAAATTGCCGCCCTTGTCTGGGTCTCCCACTGCACTGACAGCCCCTTCAAGAAACATCTTATTTGATGGCATCTAGAACAAGGTCTGAGTTGGGAGTTAAGTGAAGCAATCACAGACTTGGGCATTGACACCACATGGCCTTCACGGAGATAAAATACTTAACTTCTGATAGAATTCACTTGTTTTGCTTTTAAGTAGAAGAGAGTAAAGACGGGGGGGGGGGCGGATTATAAGTGAACCATCCTCGGCCTGCATTCACTGCTTCCTGGGTTGCAATTGTGTCAGAAACTTCTTCAACGATTTGGGCGGAAGATGAATCTTTACCTAGTGCCACCTTGCTTCTAGGTTTGAAGTCCTATTTTTATTTCTCAGTGTTATTGACTTTTCCCGAGGCTTTATGTGTAGCACACGTGTGGGTGGATGCCAGGTTTCTCTAAAACAAAGATGAAATATTTTGAAATCGGCTCATCTCAAAGATTAGGCCTCCTTTCTTTAGCTACACCTACACTTACATCTTTGAAAATATTTAGCTTTCTCCCCCACAAACATATTTTAAAATAGGCTTAAAGAGCATCCTTACTCATTTTTCCTCCACTGTGGACGCTTCAGGCTGTGCACGAAGATAAACAGAGCATCTAGTAAGAATCTCCTACCGGGCAAGTAGACACGGTTCATAACTGGGTCAGCAGCTCCGCCAGCCTGGCCTGGTGCTTTGGTTTTGCTATGCTTTGCTGCTTCCTCTGCAGAGAAGGCTGTGTCTCTGCTCTACCTAGGGCTATGAACCTGATAGCGATGCTCCCTTGGGCCAGCTGGCAATGCAGTTGAACTTGTGGGTACCAGGGAAGCTGTTTGCTTTTGACATGACAGGCCCTTTCACCTCTTATCAAGGCCATTTGGAAGATGTCTCCATTCTGGGAAAATTTCTTTGTCTTTCATGACCTGGCCAATTCATATAAAATTTTAATTAGTTTAAGATCTGCCTCAAAACAGGGCCTAGAAAGTAGATTATCAACGATGCACAGATTTCCTCCCATGATGATCAAGGGGCTGGAAGAGATCTGGAGAAACAACCTGAGCGAGCAGACTCTGGGCAGGAGGTGACATTGCTTTTAAGGATTTCCAAGGAGGAAACACTTAAGAAAAGAACGTTTCTGGAGAAGTCTGACCTTAACAACCATGGCCCTGGTCTAAAATCTCCAAAGAGTCTCTGCTCTGTTGGGAGGGTGCAGGCAGGACCCTGTTCTCTCCACTCACGCACTGAAGGCTCCATGATCTGAGACCCACACTTCCTCTGGGCCTCCATTTCCTCCAGGGGAGATAAGGACACGGAAACTGATCAGACCTCCAGGGCACGTAGTGGAAGGTCTACAAGCTCTTTTCAGTATTTGGAGAAATCTAAAGGAATGCACATGTTTTCCTTTTCCAGAGATAACTAAGCCACAATCTGCATTTTCTTTGTTCCTGTCTGAACTGTGTCAGCGTGTTCTGATCACCACTTCACGCTGGGCCATCCTTCGATGGGGCTAAGTACCGCCTCGTTCAGTGCAGAATGGGAAAATAAATGCTACTGGCCAAAGGCGTTCAGTGGAGACTGTGTTTCCTTCTTGGTAGAGGGACTGGGAAGGGGGACGAAGGTGTCTCGGAAAGGCTGGGAATTAAAAAAAAATTTTTTTTTTATGTTTATTTTTTTTTTTAATTTTAAAAAAAAATTTTTTTTTTTCAACGTTTATTCATTTTGGGGACAGAGAGAGACAGAGCATGAACGGGGGAGGGGCAGAGAGAGAGGGAGACACAGAATCGGAAACAGGCTCCAGGCTCTGAGCCATCAGCCCAGAGCCCGACGCGGGGCTCAAACTCACGGACCACGAGATCGTGACCTGGCTGAAGTCGGACGCCTAACCGACTGCGCCACCCAGGCGCCCCTTTAATGTCTATTTTTGAGAGACAGAGAGAGACAGAGCGTGAATGGGGAAGGGCAGCGAGACGGGGAGACACAGAATCTGAAGCAGGCTCCAGGCTACCAGCTGTCAGCACAGAACCCACAAACTGCAAGACCATGACCTGAGTCGAAGTTGGACGCTTAACGGATTGAACCACCCAGGCGCCCCAAGGCTGGGAATTTTAAGGAGAGAGAGAGCGAAAAGAGCGAGCTGGCAGCTGTTCCAGGCTTTCACCTCGGAGTCGATGATCTCTTTGGACAAGGATCACCCTGGATCCGAGGTACTGTGCCTTCTCCCCACCGGGCCCAGACAACGGAGGCCCCAGAGTTGGGGCAGGGGAGACCCCGCGGGCAGGTACCTGTTCCAGGCGGCACTTGAGCGCCGCCCACTGCACGTCCCAGGCGGCCTTGTCGCTGGCGTACTGCTGCTGCAGCCGTCGCCGCGCATGCTCGTCCTCCCGCAGCTCCGCGTGCAGGTCCTCCAGCAGGGTCTTGAGCGCACCAAACAGCTGCTGGTTTTCCACCACCTGCAGGGGGGAACATGGAGTCGGGTCTGCCAGTTCGTGCCAAGGTTTTCTTTAGGTCCGAAGAGGAGGGGAGCCTAGCATCAACGGGGTGCCGGGCTGTGTCCAAGGGGCTGTTGCGGTGGGTGTATGTAGAGCAGGTGCGAAGTCTGCACGGTTAGTGGGACGCAGCCAGGGGGTCCCCCTGCTGCCGGCTGTCAGGCTCCTGGGGCTAAGACTCCTAAGGGCCTGTCGGAATAGGAGGGAGGCTGGCACTCAGGCTGGTCCTCCAGGCCCAGAAGCAGAAGGGAGGAAGCTGCAGGAGGCCACGGGGAACCCGGAAGCCGGGGCTGCGAGGACGCTACATGTGACTTCAGACGTCCAAAGCTGTGACTGGGGATGCAGATCTTGCAAGATCTGAACACTCACCGACATATTCTGTCATTTTAATACCAGCCACTGAACCAGAAGGGAATAAAAAATAGGCTCTGTGTCTCTTATAAGCACAGCGTGGTCATACTGTGTGGCTTGTATGGATCAGTATGGCCATGTGGGGAAGGGCATGCTGAGCTTTCATAAACAAAGCCAAAAGTGAACGCTTAACTTGTTCGTGAAGGCTTCCTCATGGTCCTCTGAGATAGAATCACTGTGCCCCTCCTTTCTGCTGCACCAACAGCATGAATAACCATGGCACCTACTTGTTTTCTCGTGCCGCCCCTGATCACTCCACCACCACGGTAAAGTACACGGGTGGCGGGCGGGAGACAAAACCTTACCCACTCCTGATTTCCAGTGTTTCACACAGTGCTCAGCCTGTGGGAAGTACGCAAACAGGTCTCATAAATGAAAATGGGATTTTTTATCCCTAATCTGCTTACACCTAACTTAGAGATTTTATATTTTCTAAAATCCACCCTGCCCTTTGAAGGCACATTTCAAAACCATGCTGGCTATCTTAGTACATTTTGGCACGGACACTATACCAGAAAGGTTTGTCTAAGTGCATTAAATCCTGAATCAATTATGGTACCTGGATGATAAAAGCCCCATGAGCTCATCTCTTCCAGTTGGGCAGAAAACACTTAGTGCATCATGAGCTTCCAGACTGTCTCCGGGCAATCTTGTTTGGTGCATTTATGAGGCAGGTAGAATTAAAGCTCTCTCAGTTCTGTCTGGATGCAGATCATCTCGACTTTGGGAACACAGGACCCCTTATTCTCAGAGCAAATCCCCCCCTGCTTGATAAACCTCTCATGCCAAGGGCAGCAGGACACTCACTACTCCCAGCTCTCCTGCATCACGTGGAGAGTCTGTCGTGATTCTAAAACTAGTTAATCCCCTAAACACATGTGCACATAGATAAAAATGGTCAGCCACATTTGGGAAGAATTTAAGATACTTTGGCTGTATGTTTGGATTTAAATGAAGTTGAGTTAGAAAAGAGAAACTCCTGGGGTTCCTGGGTGGCTCAGTCGGTTATGTCTCTGACTTGGGCTCAGGTCATGATCTCGCGGGTTGTGAGTTTGAGCCCCGCATCGGGCTCTGTGCTGACAGCTCAGAGCCTGGAGCCTTCTTTGGATTGTCTCCCTCTCTGCCCCTCCCCCCCCCTCTCTCTCTCTCAAAAATAAAATAAAAACATTTAAAAAAAAGGAAAGAGAAACTCCTTAACATTAGCAAATTTATTACTGAAAACTCCCCAGTTCTCCCTGTAAGTTGTCTGAAGTTATATGTGGTAGACTTTCAATTGGGTAGAAGGGCCTATTTGTTACCGTTTATTGCTCTTTGATTCTTCTCTCTTTGAACACCAGTTTTTACTTTAGTAGCCCTGAGACTGAAGCCATGAAGGGTACAGTTCAGTTAACATTTTCAGGATTCAGCAACTAGAGAACCTTCTAAAAATCCTACACATTCCTTCCAACCACCTGAATGTAAGAAAATTACCACTATACTCAGCGAGCTGCTCAGGATATATGTACAACTATAATAAATAACTATAATAAATCAACTTGACACCAAAAGTACTTAAAAATTATGTAAGCACAGGTGAGTGAGAAGAGGTATTGCAATTTTTTTTTCCCAGAAATACACATCCCTCTGAGTACAGAATTTGTTTGAAAAAATTTATTTATATTTTATGGTAGATTCGTTTGGGATTTTCATCTTTGGCATTTAAGTTTAAAAAATATATACATTACTACTTTTGGGCTCCTGGGTGGCTCAGTCAGTTGAGTGTCTGACTCTTGATTTTAGCTCAGGTCATGATTCCAGGGTCATGGGATGGAGCTCCACATGGAACTCCACACTCAGCGTGGAGCCTGCTTGGGATTCTCTCTCTGTCTCTTTCTCACTTTCCTTCTGCCCCTCTCCTCTACTCATGGCTTGCTCGCTCTCTCTCAAAAAAACCAACAATCACTACTTTTTAAGTCTAAGCATTTTAAGCATAAACTAATGGTAAGAGGTTTGATCCAGTCTGAGTAGTCATCTCATGCTCGTGGAAGAAAAAGCAGAAAACTACGTAATCAATTCTTGTATGTAATGGATAGCTCCCTACAAACCCCACTTTGTGAATGTAGCCAGCCTGTAGGGTTCTTAGCCCCGCACTAAATGCCTCTGACAACATTAGGACCGGAACTTTGTGGTCCTCGAAAGCAGGAGGTCACATTAATAGTCCTTTTGCAGACTGAAATTTTGGTTCCTCTAGAAATAAGTACTTGCTGCCATTAGCAAATATCAGATTAAATAAAATTAAGCCTTAATGTTTTCATGCACATTTGGGTCAGAGTGATCAACATAATGTGCTGTTATACCAGTATAATATTAATCATCATGGCAGGAGTTCAAAAACTGCTTTGGGATGAAGGTGGCCAAAGGGAGCAGGAGAGTCCACAGAATCACTGTCATTGATACTCGCTATTATAATCACCCAGGAGCAGCATGTGATATGGCAAGAAGCCAGACTAGCTCTCGGCCATTGGTACACAACACCAATGATTGATGTCCAAGAAAAAACTTCTGAAGACCCAGATGGGCCCGATGCTTATCAACTTTTCACAACAAAAACAAACAAACAAAAACCCCAAACCCCAAACCCAGTAATGAAGGGTAATTCTAATTGCTTCTAATGGGTCAGAGGGTGTGCTAAGATCAGGTATGCTGATCATTCACCTGCATGATGTTATTACCTGCTTCTTGCATCAGTGCTGGGTGCATACCGTCACGTTCCCTGTTACAGAGGAGGAACCAGAACACGCAGCTACTAAGGAACTGCCAGGCTCTCTCTGCTAGGAAGTGCAGAACACAGACTGCAATCCAGGTCTGTCCCACCCAAGGCTGGACAAACCGAGCCAAGATACTTAAATTCTGACATTATATTCTACCCAGGTTTTTGTTGTTGTTTTGTTTTGTTTTTTTGAAACGTTGCCTAAGAGAGCCACTTAATCTCTAGGAGCGATTTCCATCCTCCATATCAAAGGTAATAATATTAGTGAGCCATCCTGAAAGAATGCTTCAAAGTTACGTGTGTTACTTTTTCTCTCCGCGGTGGCCCTTGCTGGGCAATGTTTTGGGTAAAAAGATGATCCTAATCAGGTTAAGAATGGAATCAAGATTCTCTGGTCCGTTTAGAGGTCTTTGGGTGAAAGTCTTCCTGGATACAGACTTTTCGGAAACTTCTGTGCCAGGGGCCCAATTATGCAACCTTTTAGCTTATATATCTGTTAAGCATAGGCCAATTTCAATGAAAAAGGCCAATTTTTCAATCTCTTCAAGATCAGCTTGTTGGCTTTCTTACAAAAAAGCAGGAATAAAATGGCTCCACCATTTCCTTTTCCTTAGGCTAAGGGCATTTGAGCCCTTGCAAGTTCATCTCTTTTGGGCAAGCCTTACCACAATTCCAAAACTGGGATCAGGAGCTGGACTGTGCTATAAAGTGTTAAACTTTATACCAGGTTCAAGGTTGGGCTTCAGCTAATTAAGGCTGCCACCCAAATATACAATAAGCATTAATGGAAAGCAAAGAGGAAGTTTCTGAGAAAGGTAACACACCAAGATATTTGTGATGCAATGCCAGCTATTCGATAAAATCGTTCCTGCGTAAGATTTCTAAGGTATGTGTTTCATAATTCTGTGAAAGAGCTACGCTACCATCAACCACTTTGCCTGTATCAGAGCCATTAATGCTGGAGATGAGTGTAATCTAACACTGGAACAGATACATTGTTCTGTTCTGTTGACCTGCTGCTAAGGGCCCACCCACAGAATGCCAGATGGCCTCCACTTCCTATTCATTTAGGCTCGTAGACATAGGCAGGGAGTTCTAGAATGCTGTGGTAGCTGCCCTTGACCCCCAACACAGGGAGGCATAGGTCCTATTTCATAATTACAAAGAGGGACACCTCATACACTATTCAATAAAGTAACCCCTCTACCGGCAAGAGTCCCAAGACAAGTCCTGTGCCGTGCGATCAGACAGAAAGGATACATTTACACATCCAACAACATTTTACTATTAATAAGCCATTTGTCGTCCTTACTTCCATTGTTCCATTCGGATTATTTTTAAGATTCTTTTCTAAAACTACCATCCTCCCACAGATGAAAGAGAAGGCGTCACTGAAGACTGGCCACGAAAACATAATCTCTGGCGGAGGGTTACAGAGATGAGAAATTCACGTTTGTACAAAAAAGTCGTCTGTCCTTTGGCTGAGAATATGCAGGTGATCTGGGCCACGTGGGCTCTGTGCTGCAGGTGACTGTCATTTTCAGAGAGGTTCCCAAGAATAAACGTGGGTTTGTGAAGGAGTTGATGGACATGTATTCAGTAAGTTATAAACCCAGAGTTGTCAGCCAAAGGCTTCAAAGAAACCGGGGCAGGTCTGATGAACCTCAAGTGGCCAGATGGGAAGAAATCACTTCGTAGCGAGGTTTAGGGTTTGTTGCACACGTAGAAAAGTATGTCATAAACTGCTGACCATGGCTAACACTGGGGGGGGGGGGGGGATGGGGACTGAGAGAGTCCTTTCCTGAGTATCCTTCAGCATTTGTGGCTCTTCCCCTCCTGCATCTGTACTATTTGCACAGTAACAGAAACAAACAAAAACACACAGCAAACATGAATTATGTTTCATAATTATAAGCTCTGGTCTGGTTCTTTTTTTTTTTTTTTTTTTTTAATTTATTTACTCTTAGAGAGAGCAAGCAAGTAGGGGGAGGGGCAGAGAGAGAGGGGGACAGAGGATCCGAAGCAGGCCCTGCACAGACAGCAGAGAGCCCAACATGGGGCTCGAACCCACGAACCATGAGATCATGACCTGAGCTGAAGGCAGATGTTTAACTGACGGAGCCACCCAGGCGCCCCTAGTCTGGTTCTTTTTATAGAGTTGCTTATCTCCTAGGTGAGGTTATACAGTTGCAAAGTCCACAGAATAAACCATGGTACAACATACAAAACTGAAAGGTAAACGTGATTTAGGCTCAAGAGGAGAGCTTCCTTATTAAAAAAAAAAAAGGCGGGGGGGGGGGGGGGCGTCTGGGTGGCTCAATTGGTGTGTGTCCGACTTCGGCTCAGATCATGATCTTGCAGTTTGTGAGTTCAAGTCCCGCATTGGGCTCTGTGCTGACAGCTTGGAGCCTGGAGCCTGCTTCAGATTCTGTGTCTCCCTCTCTCTCTGCCCCTCCCCTGCTTGTGCTCTCTCTCTATATCTCAAAAATGAATAAATGTAAAAAAAAAAAAAAAAAAAAAAGAGCAGATCACAGTCTGACATACAGGCCCTGTCTGGCACAGGTGCTCTTTTGGGAAGTTTCTGCATCTTGGGCAAAACAGAAAAGTGGGGACCCAGGTGAGTCGAAGTCTGGGAGGCCCAGGGAGCCAAAGGCACTGACTTTTACTTAGGATGGCTCTTGAAGGCCCTAGGTTCCAAATGAGTCCTGGCCCAGTGAGTGACAAAGGTCCAGGGAAACAGATTCTACTTGGTCCTAAAGCTGGGTCCCAAGGGAGGCTCTTTAGTGACCAGCTGTCGTTGGAGACTAACATGAAACATAATTTCATCAGATCTTGCTCTGAGTTTTAAATCAGGTTCTCTATATTTATACTTAGATGTCTTTTTTTAAGTTTGTTTATTTTGAGAGAGAGAGAGAGAGAGACAGAGAGAGAGAGAGGCAAGGAAGGGCAGAGAGAGAGAATCCCAAGCAGGCTCTGCACTGTCAGCACATGAACTCGTGAACGGCAAGATCGTGACCCGAGCCGAAATCAAGAGTCGGATGCTCAACCAACTGAGCTACCCAGACGCCCCTATACTTAGATGTTTTAATAAAGAATATTATGCCACATCCCTGGAAGAAAAAGTGACTTCTCTTTGAATAAATTAATCCAATTCACAGGCGATTACCTATTAGAACCACATAATTCTGGCACTGTTAATCCCCTTGCATTAAAAATCTTGATTTTGGGAATTACTAGTAGATATACAACACATATGAAGCCTTAGGTCTCTAAAGCTTAACATAGTGGCAAGCTTCCTGGAACTAGGTGAGAGCTATCTAATAAGCTCTTGCATGGTTTCCAGTTCTTCCAGAAGGCCTGGCGAGCTAAAAGTGCTTTCTGTTCTCAAGGACAATCGGGTTCCTGCCACTAGATCACTAGTCGTGTGACTAAAGATCAGTTAACAGGGAACATTCACACAGCTGAGTATTTTCCAACATGATAATTAAAAACATTTTTTTTAACGTTTATTTATTTTATTTCTGAGAGACAGACACAGAGTGCGAGAGGGAGATGGGCACAGAGAGAGGGAGACACAGAATCTGAAGCAGGCTCCAGGCTCTAAGCTGTCAGCACAGAGCCTGACACGGGGCTCAAACTCATGAACACTGAGATCACGACCCGAGCTGAAGTCAGCCGCTTAACCGACTGAGCCACCCAGGCGCCCCAACCTGGTAATTTTTTATGAACTATTCTGAAAGTTGACTCGATACATTTTACCTCTTTGGACATGATGCATTTTGCCATTTACTGCGTGCAACTGTGAGAATGTTCACTACGACCCAGAGCGAAGACCGAGGCCTGGGAAATTGCCTTCCTTGGGAATATAGCCTTGGGAAAGGAGTCAGGCCACGTTCCCCGTTCTGATTATCACCTTGGCAGGATCTCAGGGTTTCTGCAAAGGGCGCGGCTCTCTGAGACACGTGTTCTTTTTCTTGCAGGCAGGCTGTCCAGCTAATACCCATGCCACGAAAGGGAGGCAGACCCGCTAACTGAGAATGTTCACTCCCAGGCAATCAGCTGTCGTACAGTAGAGCTCATTAATCTTCTGTCCTCGGATGGACGGCATCGTGCACTTAACTGCTATGGACAGACGGGTCCATTAAAGGCAGTCCTGTTTCTGCCCGTCGGCACCCTACCCCGCAGGCCCCCCGTGTGCTTCTAGCGCAAACTGTACAAAGTGATTAGTCTTGCAAGGGGAAGAGCTAGGAAATCAGCTTGGGAAGGACGAGGCAAAGTGGGATGACACTGGAGTACACTGAACGTGAGGTTCCAGCTGAGTGACTCTGCATTATTTTCCACCCAAGGGTAAAATTTTCCATGAGAATTGTTTCGAAAACCAGATGTGTTACATTTTTTTCCCTTTTCCTAAGCATTTGGATGCACGCGTGGGAAACACCCAACGCGAGATCTCAGATGCGGCAGGTTTATGGCTAAGTAGTAATCAACAGATGTATTTGGGCTAATCACAGATACTTTGTAGAACGGACTGACAACATCTCTTTTAAAAATAATACAAGTGGTAGGTTTTAAAGGATTATTCGCAAAGGAGTATTTTATTTTCTAACCAAATCAATTGCTGGAAAAACTCACTCCATGAGCTAAAATCTCTCCAGGGACACTGGCATAACGACAAACTTCCTAATAATTGTAATTAAACGTTCATCTGAAAGTATAATCTCTTTCTCGAGTCATAGTGTTCAGGGAAAATGAAGGACGGATGGGTGTGCATAGAAAACAGCTCTTCAGTTGTGAAAATCTGATTTGACTGTGGAGAGAAAGCCGACGCAGGGAAACACACATATCCCTCAGGACTGTGTTCAGACATCACTACTTTTCCTCATTTGGATTTGAGCCAAAGAGCTGATGCCAGCCCTCTCCCACTTGACCCCTCTGTGGCTCTGGGCTGAGGGAGGAGCCGCAGCTGTGGAGTCCAGTGCACAGGGAGTGCCCACAAATGTCAGCGGCTGAGTGGTGACAGCCACACCCGGGGTAACTGCTGTGCTCTGGGTCCACCCGTCCCTGCCCCTCACCCCAGAGCCAGGGGTCTAGGGCGTGGGGCTTTGGGTTCTGCCCTGCAGAACTGTCAAAGAAGCAACACGGGGTCAGAAAGGACTCAGTCCAGAGAGCCTGGGGGCGAAAAACCTTTAACGCTGGATGCCCTCTAGGGTCTCAACACTCTAAACCCAACACACGTGCTGTTTTGTACAGAAGCGTGAAAAATCTGGGTGGCAGGAACAGTACCTTTCGGTTTATTAAGCAGGGGCTATCTGCTTAATGATTAACAGACGTGGCATTTGGCAATATTTAATAATTATTTCACATTATACACTGAAATCCCACTTCACTTTAATGTGCTTTCATTTTTTTTTTAATTCATTTATTTATTTTGACAGAGAGAAAGAGAAAGCATGAGCAGGGGAGGGCAGAGAGAGAGGGAAAGAGAGAGAAAAAATCCCAAGCAGGCCCCCCATTGTCAGTGCAGAGCCTGATGCGGGGCTTTATCTCACAAACTGCGAGATCATGACCTGAGCTGAAATCAAGAGTCAGATGCTTCAACTACTGAGCCACCCAGGCGTCCGTCCCCATGCTTTCATTTTTTTAAGTCTCATCAAATATTTTTATTTCAAGTGGCCCAAAAGGAACTTAAAACACTTTATACATGTTTAGGAGTAAAAAAAAAAAAAAAAAACAACAACAAAACTTTCTCTTTCCTCCTTATGCATCATGTTGCCACGTGAGTGATGTTTCTGATGCCTATTCAGCTAAACCTCAACAAAAAAAGCCCTGTACCTTCTGGCCACGAGGAGGGCGCTGCACTCAGTACTGTCTCTTCCTGGGAAGAATGGTCAACCTCTGTAAAGCCACAGATCACTCTACACACAGCTCAACATTTCCCCCTTTCTCCTTCTCAGGGACGTTTGCTGACCTCTCCAACTGATCTGATCCTACTATGCTCCTTGTGTATGCATGTAAGCCTAACAAACGAATGGGCTGACCCTGAAATAAAAGACTTAATGATAAAATTTCTAGCACGAATGCAGCTACCAGGCAATCACAGGCAGCCAGAGGAGTTTCCTGCTCCCTGGAACACCAGCACATAAAAAAAGATGACACAGACATAGACTGGCAGTCTCCTCTCCCACGTGTGGGTAGAATGAGGGGCTGGGACCTCGGCACCCACCTGCTTGTGGAGCTGCCCCCCATGCGCAGGCTGCAGCCGCGATCCGTGGTCACCAATCTGCACAGGGGAGTGTGGAGAATGCTCTCCCATCGAAAAGCCGCAGCCTGGACCATTGTCATCCCGGTCTGGGCTGTCCCCCTTCGGGTCCCCCTGCTCTCCAAGCTCACCGAGCCTGGGGAGGGTCTCTGGATGCTCACTCTGAAAACAGCAGGAGACAATAATCACAGCTCCACCCAAATCCTTTGCTGTGCAGCCTGGTTTTTATTGTTTGAGGATAATTCTCCACTTTATGGCTTATCAAGTCTTGACTTCTTAGCCTTTTCCCAAATGTGCTCATTTAGCCCATTTCATGAACTCACTGGCCACCTTCTTCATTTATTTATTTATTTTTTAAATGTTTATGTATTTATTTTTGAGGGGGGGCGGGGCAGAGAGAGAGGGAGACAGAGAATCCCTAATGGGCTGTCAGCACAGAGCCGGATGCAGGGCTCAAACCCACAAACCATGAAATCATGACCTGGGCTGGATGCTCAACTGAGCCACCCGGGTGCCCCAACCCTCTTCCTTTGAACAGCACATAACGGGTGCCCAATTGGTCGGCAAAGATTGGAAATTTTACTGTAAGTTATTTTGGCAATGACAAATTCTATCATTTATAAATGATTATTCATTAAAGTTATGGTTTTACAAACTAGAGGAGGAACTCCAAAGGACTGATCAGAAGGAGACTTTACAACTACTTCTAGGTTTTGCTTAACGATGGTTTTCTCGGTCATGGCTCTTTGGAAGCAGGTTGAATTGATTTTGGAAGACTTTCTTCCCTCCTGGAGGAGAGAGAATCCAAGTATCTTCCCCTTCCTAGGATGACTGCAAGCTATATACACTGCTCACTAAAGTAAAAGCAGACAAAAAGTTCCTGGGAGTCTAAAGGAAACCGACACTTATGATGCCTTGAAGCCCCTGACACGGGAGTCATGGGTGCGCACGCTCAGAACCTCAGTGGTCCCAGCCCTGCACGCATCAGAAGGCAAGGCTGGAAGGAGCCTGCAGAGCTCGAGGTCACACTGGCTTAATCAATAAGATCAATCAGAAAGGAAGTGGCTCTGTCCTTGTCCTGGGATGAATCTGGGAATATGGAGGCACAGGAGGGAACAGGCACGTGCCCAGATTCTGAGGGCAGCAAAAATCTGGCCCATCTGGAGCTTATAAAATGGCATTGGCAGGACGGGCTCTAGCATTTAGGAACAAAAACCAAAATGGAAAGAAGAGAAAAAGATTTAGAGCTAGGTTGGACAAACCAGCAAGGCGGAACGAGAGATGGGAAGGGACTCCAGGTGACAATGTCCATGAATCCATAGATGAGTGGCAAAAGAAATGGCAGCAAAACCGTGCTGCACGATGGAGTCATAGACCAGGACTCTGAAAACAAGGTCAAGGGGCGCCTGGGTGGCTCACTTGGTTAAGCGTCCGACTTCCGCTCAGGTCATGATCTCACGGTTTGTGAGTTTGAGCCCCGCATCAGGCTTTATGCTGACAGCTCAGAGCCTGGAGCCGCCTTCGGATTCTGTGTCTCCCTCTCTCTGCCTTTCCCCACTCATGCTGTCTCTATTTTATTAAAAAAACAAAAAAAACAAAAACGAGGTCAAAGGACAGCACGGGATTCTTGGTCTAATGTATAACTCGACAACCTGTTGCATTTCCATGGCCTGCGTTGGACCTGATAAAATAACGTGAAATGGCAGAGTGTGGCTCTGTATGTAGAAGGCAGAGGGACAGCAGTGCCTGGGGGGCAAGAACAAAACGGACGCAAATAAAACGAACGCTCTGGGCAGAGGTACCTCTGTGAAATCCTCGCCTTCCTCCTCCATCTGTTTCCCTTGCCGCCAGAGCTTCAGCAGCCACCTGAGTCTGACGTAGAAAAGGAAAATGTTCTGCTTCAAGGAACGGAGCTCCTGCTGCATCAGATTTCTCTCATCACTCCAGGTTCGCTCATGGAGGGTGTTTTGCAAAGCCAGGCTGTGCATTTCTAGCTCTTTCCACCTCAAGGCGTAGAGGTGCTCCTCCTCCATCTTGAATGGAAAAAAGGAGAGAGTGTGACAGTGGCTCTTCCCACCTGCCACCCGAGCCAAACCAAAAGTCTTTGCAAACTGCCGTTCAATCCTTACCATGTTGCACCTGGGACGTGAAACACGGAAACTCCTTGAGACGTGTACTAGTTATAAAAACCTCAAGGGTTTTCCGATTCAGAAGCAAACCCTATTTCAAAGTAAGGGGTTATAATCAATTTTCATTGTCAAGTCTCTCGGGGTGTTTTTAGTGCTCTCTAAACTTCAGGAAAATGGTTTTTCGGATGTACTACCTGCAGCTGATTTCCATGCAGATTCCATGTGCGCTCTGGATGTGGGCTTGCACACAAAGGCACGCTGGGATTGTAAAGGGGGAGTAGGTGGAGATCCTTCCCCTTGGCTTCCTGAGCCTTCTGGCGTGCACACCCCCAGCAGAAGGTGGAGACCGCCAAGCTGACGGAAAGGCCCGCAGAGAGCAGGTGGGCGAGGCAGGTCGGGGAGCAGGGATTTCTCTAGATGTGAGGTCCTCTGCTGCATACAGTGGTGGGCAAACAAGAATCTGACAACCTGCTGCCACAGTTAGGACTTCACGTTCCTATCAGTTATGAGTGACCCTTAGGGAAAGAAAGCATTGCTGAAAAGGAAGTGTTTCCCTTTGCTATGCTAAGTTCCTGCTTTTCAGCATGGGTACAGGCACGTTACAAGCAATAAACCATCATTATGTCGATAATGACTAAGCCAAGGGGTGTTAAGCCAAGGGGTGTGAATAAAATCTTATTGCACAGATTGGGGCACAAGAATAATATCAATAGTAGCTAAAGTGACAGACGGGATGAAAGCTTTCTGTTCCACAGTCCGAAAAACAAGCGTTAGGATGCCAGCCTTGTTTTGAGCTGTCCTCTCCCGCTTTAACACGCCCCCTGGGCCAAAGATCAAGGCAGTGAGTTTTGTTTTGTCTCACTTTCCTAAAGTGCTAGATTCGTGCGCAGAAACCATGGGGATGCGACAATGGCTGCCTGAGGTCCACGCCTATGTGTCCCATGTGCTTAAAGCCACTGAAGAGAAGCAGCTCTGGGAAGGTCCTGGGTCTGCGCACAGACATGCGTGGCCAGTCGTTGTACCAGATCGTTTTTGCACTTCAAGCTGCGATAACACAAAATAGTGGTGATTTAATTCACCACCTTGGCAGCCTCAGAGTCCTCCCAAGGGTTCTCTGCCCCGTGGGCACAAGAGCAGGACAGAGAGGGGAAAGGGGCAGCCTCCCACACTGGACATTCACCGTTTGCAGTGTTATCTCACGCCATCGACCGACTGGGGAGGCTTCAGCACCCTGGGCCGCAAAGCGAAGCTAACTCGGGATGTGCAGAGCACCTAGCTCAGGGCAGGTACGCCAGAGGTTCTAGAGTGTTAGTCAATGGAGGCCGGGGAGGGCGGGGGGTGGGCGGCTGGGGGTGGGGCTGTTCTGTCCACTATTCTGCAGCCTCCTGCCAACGTTCCTTCCCAGACTCTGACTTCCCCAAACGTCCTGGCTGCCTCCACCTGTCCCATGACGCCAAGCACTTCTCAAGTCTCAGGGTCGGTCTTCTGCCCTCGGGACATGTTAGGGAAAACTGTCCCTTTCCCTCTGAACAAGCCTGGATGACCTCTCACCCCCTCCAAGCTGCAACACACTCCTCTACCCTGAATCCAAGTACGAGGCACACCCGGGGCCCTGCCATTTTGCTATTAGCATCTCCAGGATGGACTCACTTCTCAAACATGATTTTTGGTGCAGTTAAAAAAAAAAAGGGGAAAGTAAGTTATTTAGGAAATAAGTGCCCGTGTCTGCTAATCCTTTCTCTTAGCAACTCTGGTAACGGATTTAACAGATAAAGGATGATTAGCCAGGTTATTCTAAAATAGTTAGAAGAGTTAATGAGGCCGCAGCTCAATTAATGGCAGGTGTTTGAAGACAACCGTTTAGGGTGAGCTGCTGAAGTTACTACCAGAAAGCTTACCACATCGAGAAAGCTTACAAATCTGCGGGGCAACAAAAGTTATGGACACACTTTTCATGTCCAGATGCATGAAGGCCCTTATTTGATTTTCCTTTGCTGGCCGTGGCTGCAGGAAAAGGTAGATTCGATATTTGGAAGAACTTGCCGCAGACCACAGCGTAAATACAGTCAAAGCACGTTCTAGAAGAGAAAGGCAGACAGTTCTCTTTATGAGACGTCTGAGGGGCCGCTCAGTGGAGGATCCCCCAGCCCCGTGAGTCCAGGAGCCTGTGCATGACAGCTTTCTCTCAAATACATCCTGCCATCTGCCTCCAGGGGCTGCGCAGTCAGAGACCTGGTTGTGCTGAAATCGCGTTACATATTTACCTTACGAATCCTGTCTGTAAATTTCTCTGTCTCCTCTTGATGCAGTCTGGCCGCCTGTGCAAGCTGACCCTGCAGCTCTTCTAGCGATACACTCTGTTCAGGTAAAACAGGGGGGCCCCTGAGCTGATCGGTGGGATAAAGGAAGGGGTTTAGTGGACGCGAGGACTCTGCCTGACGTGAAGACGCAGGACAGACATCTGCACAAACCGGGGACACACACGGAGCGACACAGCACGTGCGGGCGCTGCAGCAGGGGAGTGAGTCTGGGGCAGCTCCCACAAGATCCTGCCCTGGGCTCTTGTGTCCTCTGTGACGGAAGCCGGGACGCCCTCATCTCTCTCCTGGGAGACAGGTGCGTCGCGGTGCCTGTGACCCGAACTTCGACCACCATGGTACCCACCAACCAGGCTGAGACCCAATTAGTCTCTGCTACCACAGCGGCTTTTCAAAATGCCGGGGCGGTCAGAGCTGGCAACTCTGATGAAGTCAAATGTGACCACCTCACATGAGTCGGTCTCTGAGATTCACGGCCCGGGTTCGTTCTAAGCTGCATAATTAATTTGCTCATACGCTTTCTTAGTAGAGATTTTCGTGCTCAGTCCAGAATGCCTTTTTCTTTCCTGGGCAGCGGTAGGCTGGATGCTCAGGATAACTGGGGTGGGGGTGCCCAGAAACACTGTCTCAGCCTTTTCAGTTGCACACAGTGCCTACAAGGAACTGCACAAAGTTCTGCTTATTACATTTTAGGTTAAAAATAGTCAAAGGAATCTTTTTTTTTTCATGCTTCTCATTGGTAATGTCTACCTACTGGTACAGCCTATCTTTTGTGTCCAAATGGCAACGATAGAGAAATCAAAGCTACTATTTTTGAAAGAAACTGTATTTTTTTTTTTTTTTTAGAGATGGAAACAGTTACATTAAAATCAGTGGGGGGGTTAGCTATGATCTTGTATTAACCTGGGTTGACCATGTGCCTCCAGATGGTGTGTGTGTGTGTGTGTGGAAGCCAGCAACAGAACATAAACTTTCCTTTCCTTGGGGATTCCTAGGCCACCGGGTGACAATCAGTTCAAAGCCTAATCTTGGTGAGGCTGGCTCTCATTATGGTTATGTGAGGGAGACTTCATGCTGGTCGATAAGCTTCCCTCTACCAGCAGGCAGATGTCTCTCCAATTGAGCCTTACACAATGTGCAGCCCTTTGGAGCCCTGGTTCATTGCTTTCTCTGCCTGTGTTGGACCCAAGGCCCTGTGTCCTGTCCCCATGCAGCTATTAAAACCCAAGGCTCTGGCTTACCAATCAATTCTGGCAACTATCCCCCTAACAAACTCACCCAAAAGCCAGAGACTGCTCTAATGTTCTCTTCTGAAATCAGTTCCACCCCTTGAAGATTTCCCCAAATTTCTTGGGAATTCAGCTACATACTTAAAACGGCATTTTATTCTTTATGCAGCACTTAAAAAAATTTTTTTTAATGTTTATTTAAAACTCTCTTGAGAGAGAAAGAGAGAGAGGCAGAGCACGAGTGAGTGAGAAGCAGAGAGAGAGGGAGACACGGAATCCGAGCAGGCTCCAGGCTCTGAGCTGTCAGCACAGAGCCTGACGTGGGGCTCAAACTCACAAACCGTGAGACCATGACCTGAGCCGAAGTTGGACGCTTAACTGACGGAGCCACCCAGGCGCCCCTACTTTATGCAGCACTTTATTCAACAAATATTTACTGAGCACCTATAGTTCTTGGCAGTGTACTGGGGATTTAGGAGTAAATAAAGCTGCCCCAAATCTCTGCCCTCATGGGGTATCCCTTCTGACAGTTTAGGTATTTTGCACAGGAGTGCTTTCAGGTGACCCAGGCTACTCTCCTCCCAGCTTTACTTTTCAGTTAGTCATTAGTCTATACATTTAAAATGTAAAAATCTTCCATGTTTTCATACATCTAATACTAGCCCGAAGCTCAATATTATTAGATGTTGAAATAGGCATCCTAATCAACCCTTTTAAGAAAATCAAGTATCTGTTAATTTAGTTTCTATGGTATTAAACCAAACTAGTTAGTTTGGTTGTAATCTTAATAAGTCATGTACAGGGGCGCCTGGGTGGCTCAGTTGGTTAAGCGTCCGACTTGAGCTCAAGTCATGATCTCACCATTCCCGAGTTTGAGCCCTGCGTTGGTCTCTGTGCTGAACGCTCAGAGACTGGAGCCTGTTTTGGATTCTGTGTCTCCCTCTCTGTCTCTGCCCCTCCCCACTCATGCTCTGTCTCTCTCTCTCTCAAAAATAAATAAACATTAAAAAAAATTTTAATAATGTACGTAAACCTTTTTTTGTTTATTTATTTATTTTTGAGAGAGAGAGAGGGAGTAGGGGAGGGGCAGAGAGAGAATCCCAAGCAAGTTCTACGCTGTCAGCACAGAGTCCGATGTGGGGTTCGAACTCATGAACTGTGCACTTATGACCTGAGCCGAAATCAAGAGTCAGACGCTTAACCAACTGAGCCACCCAGTTGCCCCTACACTGTTTTTATTTCAAACAAATATATGAGCCTCATACTTCAGCATCGTTTGATTAAAAATGTGTCCCTCTGTTGGAGCCACATCTTTGAAGCGTCACAGAAAAGGACGCGTGATATCCTATGACATTGTTTCTCTGGGGCATCTGACTTACCTACAGTGGCTCTGTGTCATCTGTGGGGTATGGTCAACAACGGAAACTCAGTCTTCTTTGTCTATTAGTTTTATTTTTCTTTACTGTCCGTTTTTGCTAATGGAATCTTAAAACTCCTACTGACAGCTAACTGTTCCTAGCTGGGATGCTGTCACTCCAAATTACAAAAAACAAAGTACAAACATGCTCTGGTCAAAGTTTCAGTCCAGAATTATTCTACCGTCACACGACTGCATCCAGCCACATGCATTTGGACGAAGTGTTCACATAACCCCTAGATCTCTAGAAAATAAATACTTCATCACCCAGTTCCCAAAGTGTTCATTCTAAAACCTATCCTTTGCCCACTTACCTAAGGTCCTGATTATACATCCACCAAATTTGTCTGGAGCTCTCTGTGAAGGCAGTCTTTGGAAACAAATACCATCCTCGCTTGGTGCCAAGGCTATGGAGACATATCAACCTTGACATCACAGCTACCTTCCCTGACAGTGTTCTGAAACCCACCGCCCACGCTTTCCCCCATATGGCTGAGTCCACACGAACGTATACTGCTCATCTCCTGGACGTCTTTAGAGAAAGTGGCTTATAAATCACTTTCCACACTTAAGAAGATACTTGCATTAGCTCGAAGCAAAAAAAATAAATAAATAAATAAAAAGTAGGAATGCTTCTCATTATAGAGACTTTAATACTAGCAATGCTACTTAAATATTAGGACTCTATTCCACCTCTACCACGAGGACTTCATTTTCTGGTGAGTTCCGTTTTGTTCTGGCCAGTTTTGTTACTGCTTCTTCCAAAAGCCATAGATGAAGTCAGCACATGTGTGCATATACTTGGCATAAGACCCCATGTCATTTTATCCATTGTGGCTGGTATTTCACAGCTGGGGCATAAGGGGTCACAAATGCTTCATGTGTATCGTTGACTAAGGGATCAAAGGAGGAGTTGGGGAAGAGAGCCCTTTGAGATTCCTGCTCTAGAAACTCAATCCTCTGGGCCACGGGCTTGGTTTCATTTATATCTGAAATGTGACCAGTGCCCATGCTCGGCCACTTCTCATTCAGAACTATTTTTAAGGCGCCCCACACATTCCGAGCTGCATATTCTATACGTTGTTCTCTCTTAACAAGTGGGACTCTCTCAGCAGGTTTGTCGGGAGCCACAGGGAGCAAAGTCAGGGGACAAATCTGGTGCGCAGTGGGAGAACCGAGCTAACATGTACTGAGATGAATAGGTACGAGGAATATCTGTCCTTCTGAGCTGTGAATTTTGGCGTGCCTGCATGAATGGGTTAGTGGGTATTAGTGGGTTCTGGCTTCAGCTTTCTCTGCCTGTGATCATTTTAAGAGTGCTGGGTGTGGATGTTCCCGTCCCCTCCTAAGATTAGAGTGTGCACCATCTGCGAGGCAGGCCTTCTATTTGTTGTCACCTAGTGACAGACTTGTCATGTCCCAAAATGCAACAGTGTGAGAATATAGCTTTTCTCTTTCTCCTCCTTGGGGTTACTGCTGCTGCCAGTG
Organism: Leopardus geoffroyi; assembly: GCF_018350155.1. Lineage (NCBI taxonomy): Eukaryota > Metazoa > Chordata > Mammalia > Carnivora > Felidae > Leopardus > Leopardus geoffroyi. The sequence continues at coordinate 35,407,457 of NC_059339.1, forward strand.
GTAGTTCTGGTAGTAGGTGGTTCAACCCGGCCCAAATACCCACATCTGCCAAAATAAGAATGCGTCTTCTCTTCTCTAACCCCAAATATGAAAATCTACAACGCAAATAACATGGAAGGCATTTCACAAATGGAGCTTGAGGGACGGATCCATTTTTTTAAAAACTTCAGCTTAAACACAGAAAGTTTCTGCCCCCCACCCCCTGCCTTTTTTAAGCTATTGATAGCAGGTATCCGATCAGCTCCCCACCCCCAAAGAGCTAAAGGAAATTCATGCAAGTATAGTAGTAATCGGCTTGCACAGACGGTAAGTTCAAAGACGACGTAAGAGGAAGTGAGACAACTCCTCGAGGCACGCCGGCCTCAGTCTTGGCCTCGTTCTAGACAGAAGTGTCTGGGTTCGCCTTTTCTGCACTTATGGGGGCACTGTGCACTGTCACACTGACGGCCTGCATGAGTCTTCACCGGGAGATGCTTCTGGGTGGGTCGGGCTGCCCTGCTCATGGACAGGAGCTCTGTGTACCGTTTCATGACAGCCTCACGGGAAAGAGGTTGCGGGCCACGGATTGGGGGATGTTTTCATTAGAAGGCTTTTAAGAGTTCTACGTCTAGCATTGTCCACTGTATAATTCTTTAGCCCAGTGTCATATTCGAAGACCAAACTAAGCAGTCTGTTAGGGTGACATCCACCCCAGGGACACAGCAGCTCTCTCAAGACCCCGACTCTATAGACAGTCTATGTTGGGTTCCTCTCATAAAAGGAAAAATGACAGAGCTATCAAAGTGGTCATAGAATAGGTTTTATCTTTTAAAAAAATACTTTAAAATATAATGTGTTTGCACATATATAACTGAATCTTCCGTCTGAAATGCCTTAGTGAATAGTTAGAACAAAGGATGCTCAAGTCCCGATTAATACTATTCCCCCTTGTAGGAAATGATGCTGCCTGGGCCTTGCCTTTCACGATGAGCTTTTTCATCAAAATTTATAAAATGAAAGGAAACTGAACAGATGTGTAAAGGAGGCAACATACCATGCATGGCAAGAGAACTAGGTGTGCCGTCACTCACCCCAGCGATCTGGGTTTCAGAACATCCTCCACAGGAGATGGAGCTCTTCTGAGCAGTGCCCCCCCCCCCCATGTCAGGGTGGGGAGAGGGCTGAACCAGGCCTGAGGAGTCCCTTCGGGACCCGCCCCGCCTTGAGCACCAAATACCCGGGGACTTCCTGGCAAGCCACCTCACTCTCAGACCTCGATTTTCTCACGCTCAGAATGAGGCCCTTAGCCTGAAGATCCGACATTCCCTCCTGAGCTCTATCGTGCAGGGATCCTAAGTCACCACGTGGCACCAGCTAACTCTGCTAATCTGTCTCTCACGGAGGTTTATTTTCGCACAACACTCAGTTTGATTCAACACAGTATTTTCCTCTCCCCGAAGTTGCTGGTTTCCAAAGCTACACAATGCCGTGTGTGTGTATGGCAGGCAATGGGGAAGCTTCTCGACGCCCCGGCATTAAGCAACATTTCCTCAGAGTTTAACTAAGCAAGGCAGCGCGTGACGTGCCTTGAATGTTAAACGAGGAGGAAGCTGCAGTTATCCTCAAACAGCGATCAGAGAGCGCGGGGCTGCCTTGTTCAGCCGGAGCTATGCTGGTGCAGCATCAGGAAGCAGCCAGTAAAAAATCTGCGCTCCGGGGGTGGGGGGGTGGGCTGAGGACACTGGAACCACAACTAGGGCAGCTGTGACACCCCTTCCCACCTGGCCATCTTCAGTGGCAGGGCATATTTCCCTCTTTATCCATAGCCACACTTTACATTTACAGAGCGTCCAGCGCTTTTCAGGGTACTTTCTCAATAGTTCATTGGCTCTGAGAATCTACGAGTAATCACGTGAGTCAGGGGGAACAGTATTTCTCCTCCCATTTCACAGATGAGAAAACAAGAGGCTGAGACTTGCTTGAGAAAGAGCTAGTAACGGACAAAGCTGGGCTTGAGCCCAGGGATCCTGATGCCCGTGCCAGACTGGATTCCAGCACAGCGTGACCTCCCTGCTAGAAAGAGCTAGTGGTACAGTATTAACTGCGGACTAGGAAATGTGTCTTCCTGAGGGTTCCATCCTGGAGAGGAATCATTCAGTTCTTTTGAAATGTACACAATTGTGAGGTTGCTACTGCCCAAGCAAAGCAGCATTCTCAGATAAAGACCCTGTGTGGGGCACAGGCCGATCAAAGGGGCTTACCGTGAAAGTTGCAGAGTTATAAGACACAACAATCACTAAATCTGTATTTGGGGAAACCCCCAAATAGGTGTTGTTTGCTTTCACTTTTGGTATAAAACCTAGGGACATCTTACCTGCATTTTGGAATGAAACACACTAGAAATGATATGCTGTGATATATGCCCAACTCCAGGCCCAAAGACAGTGTCCAGAAAACGTTTCCTAAATTACAGATGCTCGTTCTTCCAGCCGGGAAGGCCCGGGGGGGGGGGGGTACCTGTGATCGTCTGTGGAGGCTCCGCACAGCACACTGGGCTCCTGCTTGCTTTCTGGGAGCTTGGCCCTGACGTGTGCTCGGCCCTCAGCATGCGGGCTGCCTCCTTGTCACAGCTCTGTGTGACTCATAGTTACATTCTTCCCTCTGGGGCAAGGACCTGGATGCTACCTTCTCGGACAAGCTGGGCCTCTGCCAAATAATATAAGGATGGTGGGACTACACAGGATATTTCCGAAAACTGTTTTCGTTTTCATGGAAGCCTTTCAAGGGCAGTTTAAATGTGTTACCGTACGCCCAAATCAATGAGGGTAGGGATGTGACTTACTCTTACAGGACAGGGGAAAAGCCCAGACCAGAGATACGTGAGCTCAGCTCTGGGTAAGCCAGCAGCCCCGTGCGCCGACCTGTGATGTCAGGACCCGCAGCTACCCAAGGCGCTGGCTGCAAGCTGGGCTCAAGGGCACAGGTGCTGCTCTACCCCAAGTGCCTCTGTGAGCATCCCTTTGTAGTCAAATGCCTGACTCTTTTGCCGAGTGAGCTTCAGTGTGCTTCCAGGAGTGAGTCCCCTGTCTTTGTCACCTCTGCTGTTTGGGAGCCACCGGGATGTCTTAGAGCTGAGCAGTAACATCCCTGCTGGGGCTGGGAAATGAAGCCTCTTCAGCTAGACCTTTCCTAACGTGGAGCAGGATGCTCTATTCCTGCAATCACCCACCCTGACCAGCAGTACCGGAGCCAGCCGAGTCATTCCTCGGGGACACCTGTCTCTCTGTCCTGGGTGGAATTACTTGGCAGGAAGAGCTTTCACCAACAGGACGGCTGACAACTGTTTCGCGCGATGGAGCATCTAGGGTGTCTGGGAGCTTTGTTGACAAGAGGTTACCATGGCAACAGAGGCTGCTGAAGAGCCCCCAGGCCGGGAGCACACTCCCTGCTTCTGCTCACCGGCTGGAGCACTGTCACCAGAAACTACAGGACAGGCCACATGAGACACAGGGAAGGACAGTTTCCTCCACACCAGCAAACACAGTGCTTGGTTTTCATGCCTGCTTTTTCTACTGTTTGACACAAAGCTACGGAACACTCACCAATCAGTCTCCTATGTTTTGCTAAAGCTCCCGGCACCCGTGGGCGGGACGATGGCCATCGGACCCGGGTGCTGGCAGTCCGCTGGCATTCACCCTGTGCAGACCCTTGTCTTCCATTTGCATGCAATGGTTTGAGTACCCGGGAGTCCTGCCTCGTTCCATCTCAGCCCACCACATCCCCTAAGGGCCTTGGACCCAGGGAGGAAACATCACACAGCCAGCCACACAGCAAAAGGAGGGGCGGGAGGGCAGGGTGTGCTGACCTCTAGACTGAAGTAGCTCTGGCCTGCCTGCTGGCAGCTCCCAGCGTCCCCATCAGCCCGGCGGTGCAGCTGTTCCGGCTCTTCCCCGCGTTCCTGACCCGGCTGCCACTCCGGCTGACCTCTCAGTTTGGACTGTTAGGTGCATGGGAGGGATTTGGTTTGCTTTGGTTTGGTTTTGAATTTTAAATAAACAACAAAGGGGAAGGGTGTGGTGGTGGGGGGGCAGGGAGTGGGGCTCGAGAAAACAAAAGTGGGCAAGGCAGACAACTGAAACCACCACCAGACGAGGAAAAGCATGAACAGACACAGCGCCGTACAAGAGTGACGAGGACAGAGCCAAAATGGGGATGCGCAAGACGATGGGCGAGAGATCTGGAAAGCAAAAAGAGAAACAGAGGGGGGAAGAAGGCAGAACACTGGTTATGAGGCGCATGCAATGGGGATGCGTGAATCAGACTGAACTGCAAGCACACACCCACGAAGGATACGGAAACAAGGCTCCTCCTTCCTCGCTTGTGGTCGAGCAGCAAAAGCCATAATCCAGGAGGCAGCTGGGTCATGCACCCAAGGGCGATGCATAGGAAAGCAGTCCTTGGAAGGCCACTCCACTCCGCCATACCCTCGGCTCACGGAGGGCAGCGACTTTCTCCATCAGAGCCATCCTTCTCCCGGGGGCCGGCTCCTCTCCCCACTCTGGCTCATCTTCCAGCAGGAGCCGCTGGGCCTGGCTGCCTAGGGCTTTGCAGAACTGTACTGTGTCCCTCCAGCAATCAACCCAAGCAGGGATGCAAACGCTCCTGAGCGAGTCTGCTAAGTATCCTGACTGTGAAATGAGTTTGTACTTTGTTTTTAAACTCCTCTGCTTCTTCATCGGGACAGCCGGTCGTTTGAGACACCAAAAAAAAGGAGAAAGGACGGACTGCGTCGATCCCTATCGCTTCCATTGGGGTGAGCCTTGTGTCATGAGGGAGGGCCTCTAAGCCAAGAGCAGCGGCGCAGTTTAAAAAAGAAAAAAAAAAAAAAAAAGAGCGGAAAAAGGAAAAAAAAACAAGGAAATCAAAGAAAACTCAAAAAAAAAAAAAAAAAAAAAAAAAAAAAAAAAAAAAGAAAAGAAACCCAGCCAATAGAAAGGATTTGGTTGACACTTGAGGCTTTAGTACAATGCAGGTTTGAAATCATAACCAAGCAGCCGTGAGCAGAATGAGTTCAAGTGCAGCAATGCCAGCGAGAAGGAGGAAGAGCAAAACGGAGCAGGGAGGCAGAGCCAGGAGCCCCCTTACCTGCAGGTCCGGGACCAGCTCCTTGCCCAGGTTCCCGACGGGGGAGTCCCGGGATACAGAGGTCACAGTGGAGAGAAAGCTGGAAGACTCCGTGAGGTGGGGCAGGGGGGACAGGCCCTCCAGGCGCTCCCTCAGGCCGTCCCCGATCCGGTTCACCTGCTCCAGGAAGGCCTGCAGCTCCTTCCTGAAAGCCTTCATCCTCGAGTTGATGGTCCCCAGCAGCGGGGGCTCCTTCTTGCCCCCCTCGCCCGTCTCCCCTGCCCCCTGGACGCCAGACCCCGGCGAGGCCTCGCCACCGCCCTGCGGCCCCACGTCGTCCCCGAAGCTGGCGGTGTCTGTGATGAGGCGCTCCACGGTCCGCTCGAGGCGCTCGGCCTCGTGCTTTATGCTCGCCAGGCACTCGGTGTCCTCCCTGGCCCTCAGGAGCTCGGCTGGACACGGATCGCTCGCCTCCGACGGCTTCCCGCTGCCAAAGCCCGACGTCTTCTCGCACATGTCCTCTGAGTCGCTCTCGCCGCCGATAGGGCCTTCCCGTTTGGGCTGGGGCTGGCGGCCTTCCTCCCCATCGCTCTCCTTCTTGCCCTGGTCGCTGTCCGCGTCACTGTCCCGGGGGCTTGGGGCACGCAGGCCCAGGTGGGCGGCCAGGTCGTAGCGCTGCACGTTGGACAGGAGCACCCGGTTCTCATACTGCAGTTTCAGCACCTTCCCGCTCAGCTCGTTGATCTGCAGCCGGGCTGACTTCAGCTCCTCCTGCAGAGGTGCCCCGCTGCCCACGCCCTTGCCCGCGCCGTCCGCCAGCCACCCGGGCTCCGGCCGGGGCTCAAACTTGACCTTGCTCAGCTCATGGGTCAGCTGCCGGTTGTGGTCTTCGATCTCGGATATGGACCTCCGGAGCAGCTCCGCTTCCTCCTGCACAAACTGCAGGTGCCTGCGGAGCTCCGTCGAGGACTCCAGGGAGTCGCCGAAGGGTGAGGTAGGAATGCTTGGGGCGTGGTCCCGGCCCGCACCCTCTCGCTCATACTGGACCCGCAGGTCCTCCATTTCTGCTTTGAGGCCTCGGTTCTCCACCTCCAGCTCCACGATCTTGCGGCCTAAGATGTTGGCTTCTTCCTCAACCAACTTGAGTCGCAGCTTCAGCTCGGCCTCCCTGGTGCTGGGCGGCCCGCCCGCTTCCCCCGTGGGGAGAGGGCTGTCCACGTCACCGTAGACGGCCTTGTACTTCTGGAGCTCCTGTTCCAGCTCGTCCTTCTCCCTCCCCAGCTTGGCCATCTTTTTACGCATCAGGGAGCCTTCCTCTTTGGCAAACTGAAGCTGGCACTTCAAATCGGCACTGTCATCCTGCCAGGAGAGAACAGCCCGAGAGAAGGGTTATTTGAAAATACCAAATGTTCGTGTTTTTGATGATTTCCCTTGCACCTCGCCCCCGACGCGCACACAAACACAAAACAACCATCTTTCTGTCAGTGCGTCGAGTTACAGGTAGAAGGAGCCGACAAAGCCGAGGTGAGCCCAGGCCTTCACGTAGGGGACACCGCAAAGGCCTTCGGTCTGTTGCTTTCTCACAGAAACCAAAGAAACCAAACGATTCATTTGGGGGGAAACATGCACATGGAATCCATCACACAGGTGACGAGTGAAGAGGGCAGAAAATGGAATGAAACCCAGTGTCTGTTAGCAGCACAAAGGTTCGTCCTTATTTTGTGGGTCCAATCCGACTAATCGCGAGCACCGGTGAGAGAGGCCAGAACCCCTCACCAAGCCCGGTGTAGCAGACAGGCTTTGGTAGCTATTTCCACGTGTCGCCACTCACTTCCTCCACAGTGTGGACCTCCCTCATCTACAGTGGCCAGCAATCCACAGGTATTACCAGGACAGAGAGGTCCTAGTCAGAGCCCCGCATTCTATGGATTTGCTGAGACCCTGAGATGTGGCAATTCAGCTCTACTCCTGCCCTCGTCTCCCCACCCCCATCATATCACAAGGATGACAGAAGGATGACAACACAGGATGACAGGCAGGAGGCGGTTTTGGAAGTCGAGGTGTGGACCAAGTACCACGTGGTTAGGATGAACTGTGGTTGCAGACCTAACACCTGGGTTACTCACAACCTTTCACCAGGCAAGGGCAACGTCAGAACTTTTGTTCTGTTCCGCTCCCTTCACTTGCTGTAACACAGCAGGAAATTAAACTCAGAAACCCAGTGGAGTTAAGTGTTCCAAAACTGGAGAAGTGGTTCTCACTGGTAGAAGATTCTGGAGGGTCCCTGAAGCAGACTCTCTGCTGCTGAAAGCCCTCACTGTGTGGTTGAGGTCCAGAAGGCACGTTTTGAACCATTTGGAAAGTTGATTGTGCCTTCTCAGTGCAGATCTCAATGCCTCGGAACTACATGAGCTCTGATACAGGCCTGCACAAATGTTTTACTAGGCACGTCCAGCGAATGGGAAAAATGACCAGTTTCATGAATCATTCCCGTTTGGCTACCAGAAGTTTCAAAAGACTGCCGTGGGGGCAAAGACTTCAGCAAAGGCTTCCCCATCACCCTGAGAGTCTCAACAACATGGTCCATGGTAGCCGTATTCCATCCGCCCCAGGGGAGGGAGAGTCATCAAACCAATCTCTAGAATACGTCAACCCTCTTGGGGAGAATGAACTTTTAGATCATTGTTTTGTGCTTAAATCGTCTAGTGGAGTTAGATGCAACTTTCACACTCCTTCTCTGCCATGTTCTTGCCACACGTTCACCCTTGGGCAGTAAGATACACAAATAGCCACATTGGTGCCTCCTGTCTTCCTTTTACCCTGCCTAGATCCCTCCTCCTGCACCCCAAGATCATGGAAGGAAAAAAAAAAACCCTGATGCGACAGGGAAGACTCAGGAAAAGTCTAAGGCCAATCTGTGAGCCAGTGCCATATGGAGAGCAGGCCCTGGTGCTACCTGGGTGCCTTTGGAGGGACAGGCTCTCACTGCCACCCTTTGATCAAACGGTAAATCAGTCCTGCCAAAAGTGGGTTCCACTTCTGCCCCTTCTGTCCATGACACCGTGGGCTGATCACAGAGCCCTGGTGAATCTGTCTCCTTATGCCTAAAGCAAGATCCTCACTCAATGACAAGGTCATTGTGAAGGTCAAACGGGATAACGTACTGCACAAATTGTACATGGTAAATCTCCACAGTAGCACCCTGAAATTACCTTTCCTCTTTGTCTGAAGAGTAATTAATATTGGAAAAAGGGGTCAGTAACTCTGGCTTTTGTCTTCTTTGTGCATTAGGAGAATAATACAAATGTCACTGACAGGAGAGTATGGTATTTGTGCTCTAAGAACCCAATACACTAAGGATTTGGTTTGGTTTTGGTCAAGCAGACATAAAAAGGGTTTTTGTGACCAACTGGTAATAAAGCTGTCTGCCCACTCATACTGAGCAAAATGGATTATCATCACTGCTGGGGTAACAAGAGATCTATTTTAAAGGGCCTGCATAGAACACATAGGCTGTAAAAGACATTGTTTTTAATTCTAATACTAAGGATAAAAGCATGCTTATTTGTGGATTCATTCATTCTTTCAGTGAATATTGAGAATCTACTCTGCACCAGAAACGGGCATGTTACTTTTAAATGACCCCAGCTTCTTAAAACTTTTGAAAGCAGATCAAAAGCACCCTTTCAATTATTTGATAAACATAGATTTGCAAGAAATCTATGCATCCAAATACACAGAGAGGTCTCTGCTGTTCACATGAAGGAATGGAGTTTTAATACGCAAACACACATACCAGTGGAGACAGATGGTCAACGCTTTGTAAATGGTTTAGTTTGGGAGTGAAAGCCTAGGATAGGAAGGTATCGCAGTGCCCTCAGCCCCAGCATTAACTTGGTAGCCAGTGTGTGTCCTTTGTCCTTAAATGATCCCGTCTCCACCCTGAACCAGAGAAATTCACCTTTTGTGCCTGAAAACGGCAGCTGATATCATGGAAGAGAGTGTCACCAGCCTCAAGGGAACCCCACCATCTGCCCACCTTGAGCCTGGGCAGACCCAAGGAGGGGCAAGACCCCCTGCTGTGACCCATGCCCTGACACCACTTCCCTGGAAACCTACAGCTGGTGAGGCCTCGGTACGGTGGAGGCCAGGCCTGAAACGTGGGGATAAGGGGCAAGGTGACCTGCACAGCTCAGAAAGTTTTTGTCTCAGACCAAAATCTGAAAGTCTCACGTGATCTTCCATGAGGGTCTTCCCCCAAAAGTTGAACTGAGAAACTGAAGAAAAGGGTAGGATCTCTGAGAGGCGCACGCAACCCGGGTCTTCCCCAAGGGTTCGGAAATGCTCAACTCTAAATGCTTAGTGTAGAAAGTCCCAAAGAGCCTTCACATCACCTCGATTTCTGGAATCCTTAAACCTCACACCCCCTTTCCCCTGCCCACCATGACCCACAAATCTGACTGAAACCAAAACCATTCCCCTCCTTCTTCTTGAACCTAGACCCCAGTCAGTTAAAGAAGAAGATTCTATGACATACCCTAAGGAGGGTCTGATTGGTAGATTACCTGATTGATAAAGTATCCAAAAAAAATCTTCTTGTTCCTTAAAGACAGAAACTACACACACACACACACACACACACACACACACACACACAGACACACACACCCCAGGAATTCTAACACGATTAAAGCATGCTGCCATTTCTACCCAACGCCCATGCACTACCAGGCCTGCGACCGATGCCAAAGCAGTTTTCCAAAGAAAGACAATCTCTGAAGCCAAGGGAGTGTGTGTATTTAGCAAAAGGGTCAGACTTGCTCCCTCGGGTCCAGGCGGCTGGAGCTAGGCTCTGCGCCTGCTGGCTCCCATTGAGCGGGGGAGGGGAGAGCAGGGAGCCGGGCTTCACCTCTTCTGGGGGCACGGAGCCACTCCTTCTCATAAGATGGGGAATCACAGCCTCAGCTAGAGCAGCAGGAGGCTGGTCCCCCCATCTTATCTCGTAACCATACACTTTCTAAGACTCTGCCAGCATTCTGGGGGAGGGGTCTAGGCTGAATCCTAAGCTGAAGGATATCAAGCTCTGGTTTCAAGAGATCATCAGATAGCTCCAGGAACGCAGTATGAGAGCAGAAGGTCCAGTCACGCTTTCCACACGACACAGGTCCTGTGGCAGGCAGAGAAGGCAAGCACGGGACGGAGGGGAAGACACACACGGGACCACCACCACCACCAGCAGCAGCAGCAGCTGGAAAGGCCTTGTCAAGCAATAAAAATATATCGCTCTGGGTATATATTCTTTGGCTTGCAAGTCTGACGTCTAGCCAGCACCCCAAGCGCTGACTACTCACGTTCCTACCTTGCGCCGGGGTGCCGGTTTCCTTTGAGTTTTGGCTGCAGACCTGCAGTTTCCAAGGCGCTCGGTTCCACCGCTCTGCTGGACAGAAACTCCTTTCTCAATGGTACCGCGGGCGGAGGGGGAACGTAACGCATTCCCGGTGCCCGGAATATTTCTCAGACACTCCTGAGAGGCAGTGATGGCCGTTCACAGCCTGGGCTACCCACAGGTGAAGGCAGTGCTATGTTCCGTAGCAGGGAAGCTGTTACCCTTTGAAGGGAGATCTTCCCTGCTCAAGAGCCAGGGAGCTGAAGCACACTCAAGGCCCGGGACACTCCAAGCCCCCAGCACAGGGACTGCAGATTTTACTTTCCCTGTTACCAGTGGATGCCAAAGTGAGGTCAGGGGAGGAGAGAGGGCAGGAGAGAAAGGTTAATCTTTGGCATTCCTGCTGTTCACACGGCCCAGTCCTCTGTGAAGGGCATTCTGGGCATCAGTGAGTTTGGATAATGGCAAAACCAAAGGGGATCAAGAGTGGAGTTCACGGGGCAAGTCAACGGAGCTCTCAGTTACCCGGACTTCTTGAGTCTCTCTAATTACTACTTGCTTCGATCACTCGGGGAGCTGATGCCCCACGAATGCCTTTGTTCTCTCCAACACCTCATACTAGAGGCATTTCTTTTTTTTAAAAAAAGAAGGGAGGAATCCAGTAAAGCCTGTGTTGAGAAGCGCTCAGAAAATTCTGCAGGACACAAACCGTGTACAAAGAAAGGGCTACGTTTTTACCATCTTCTGGCGAGAACATCTCACTTTCAGTAAGGACAGTTTAAGATACTGTTCAGCTTACCCGTTAAACAACAACAACAAACAAAAAAGCCAATGTTCAAAACAATGCCTTATGAATGAACGAGCCAACACCTCACTAGCTGACCTATTTTACTGTGTGAATGACTGACGGCCAAAATACGTTTTACCAGTTGTGGATGCTGCCAGAGAGCCCTGAATTACACAAAATTATGTTTTGCACAGAGCCAGTCTGTTCTTGTCTTTCTTGAAGAAGTCACCAGCTTATCAGCGTGAGAAACAAAAAAGGAGGAGTTGGTGGTTTAGAAAGAACATTTTCACCCCATGGAGGCTTTGAGCAAGTCCAAATTTGTTGGCAGGTAACGTTTCTTTGAATATTTTAAAGGCAATGTTCTCACGCTTTTGAGACCATTCAAAATGAGGTGGCAGCCCCTCGAGGAGGTGTAACATTAGAATGATACTCCTGCTTACCTGGTTCAAGGTTTTCTTTTCTTTGTACGTTTCCCGGCTGCCTCTTCTTTTCAGGGAACTCTGAAATAGATCCAAGGGACATTCTGTTACGGGGAGGTCACGTGCAGGAGCTGGAGTAGGCACACGCCGTCCCCACTGGTAGGGGACACACACAATGGATGGAGGTCCTTCTTTTCCCACGGGAATCAAGGAACCACTCAGAGTCAATGTTTATTTACTTGTTTTTTAAATCTTTATTTATTTTTGAGAGAAAGAGTGCAAGCAGGGGAGGGGCAGAGAGAGAGGGAGACAGAATCCGAAGCAGGCTTCAGGCTTTATTTATTTCTGTAAATCTTTATTTTTGAGAGACAGAGAGAGAGAGAGAGAGAGAGAGTGCGAGGCAAGGAGAAAGTGCAAGCAGGGAAGGGGCAGAGAGCGAGGGAGACAGAATCCAAAGCAGGCTCCAGGCTCGGAGCTGACAGCACAGAGCCCTACGTGGGGCTGGAACTCACAGACAGTGAACTCAAGACCTGAGCCGAAGTCGGAGGCTTAACTGACGGATCCGCCCAGGCGCCCCTCAGCGTCACTGTTTAAATGCTGTAGAAGAAGCCTGGCAAGGTCTCTGAACCCTAATGATTGTGTTTGGAATATTCTTCAATTATTCAGTTTAATGAAAAGGAAGGGTGGTTTGGACGATTTGTAACAGTGGGAGGAAGAGAGGAGAGAGGTAGGTAGTTTGGGAAATAGACACATGGTATTTCTGGGGCTGCCCTGCCTTCCCAATTAGGCTTTGTTGGGGCTAATATCAAAGTTAAACGCTGTTTCCTGAGTGCCTAAGGGTAAATGGCCAGATAACAAAGTGGTAGGAAGGAAGAGAAGGGTGGTGCAGGTTTATGGAGAACACCTAATCTAGGATGCAACAGTCTTCAGGCACAGCTCCCTCCAATTCATGACTAACCCTACATCTTTAAGGTCTTGTAAGGCCATAACTTATTCATGTGAAGTGGCCTTGGCCGTGTCCTTCAGTGGGCTGGGTCCCTGCCTAGTTTCACATACAATGCAGTACACCTATGCCTGCTTTCGGCATGATATGTGTCTGAAATACTAAAATAAAGTATGCTAAAATAAAGTATGAATACCGCAAGGACTGGCGGGAAGAGCCAGAAACATCCTAGGGGGAGATAGAGGGATGTGAAACCTGAAAAGATTAATGGAATCCTGAGACAAGCCAGGAGAAGGCAGTTTGGAAAGCTAAAGACTTGGGGGCTTTCATTCAGACCCTGGTAAGCCTGCGACTGGGAAGGAGCCTCCCTGCCCTCCTTGAGGCGTGGACCTGGATGCTTGGATCATCTGGGAGTTCATCTCAAGGGTGCTCAGAGCCTCTTTGCTTCATTCCTTTGCTGCAACCCATCTGCCAAAATAGCCTAGGAAGGAGGCTCTCACACAAGTCACTTACATCACAGTCAGACCTACGGTAATGAACTCAGTTCTGTTTGCATTCAAAGTGCCCTCACTCACAGAAGGCCAGGCAGTGCCCTTCACTGGATGAAATTCATCAAACAATTAAAATTCCAGCCCCTTAGCCTCTTAGGAGGCCGGAGGCCAGAGGCCTAAAGGGGGAAAAAAAAAAGGTAATTGAGAGAGGGGTGAGAAAGTTACAGAATCAGCAGGGAGTGTGGGCACTCCCTGGTCAACCAAGGCGGATGTATGGAAGCTTATTTCTAAATCCCAGCTGCAGAAGCAGCTTTACTTCCTTTAGCCTTTTTGGTAAAGGCAGGGTCAAACTACAAAGAGAACCAGCTTTCTCCAACAGGTTATGTGAAGCCTGTCTTAGGAAGGGCTTGAGATTTACCACCCATAGTATGTAGGCTTTCCAAGATTCTTCATGCTGAAGTGAAGAGTTTCTTTGATTTGAATGAGCCGAGCGAGATGAACACTTCTGGCGATTTACTACAGAGAAGAGTTCCAATAAAGAAGCAGGGAGAGAAACCATTCCCAAGGCTTCAATTTCTGGGATCTAATTCCAGGACCGAGGTCAGCGCGGTGAGCCAGTGGCTCTTCGAGTCACCCTGTACCACATCACCTTCTCCCTATGAGTGCAAAGCACATTCTGCACACAATGAAAGAAAAGTATCTGTAGGTGAGATGAAAGCTAGAAGTGGAGACAGAATAATTATGGTGTTGCATTTCGGTGGGGGAAGAAGGAGCACCTTCTGTGTGAGCCCTCCCGCTGGGAGGCAGCCAGTGGGGAGTCTGGACACAGATTCCTCCCACCAGCCTGATGGGTCTTTCCCCTCGCTGAGCCCTGAGTACAACTACCGGAGTCCCGTGATCCTTCTAGAGAATCGTGGAACAGATGGGGGGCCATGGGATCCCCAACACAGATCCCAGTTAAAGGGAGAACTACAATGAAAAACAATGCAAAGATTAAAATTAACCAGAAATTGGCAGGACCTAGATGAAAGAACCATACAATTTTGGTGACAGATGTAAAAGAATGCTTGATGCTGATGAGAAGACCCTATTTTATAGAGAGGTCACATTTCTCCCACATCATTGTTTAGTACGATGGCAATTTAACCAAATTCCTCTCTTTCCATATATATACTGTAATGTGTATGAAAATATAATATACAAACATATATACACGAAAAGTATGTGTGCGTATATACACACACGCATATGTACACACACACATATTCACACACACAAACACTACTGTGTATACGTGAAGGAGGTAAGAGTGGGAAAAGACTTGACAAAATGACTCAAAAATTCATCCAGAACAGGGGTTGGCAATCTAAAGCCCTCGGGATAAATCAACCCACAGTGTGTTTTGTAAATGAGTTTCACTGGAGCACAGCCTTGCTTATTACCTCTTCTCCTGCTTTGCGCTACAAAAGCAGAGCTGAGTAGCAGTGACAAACCATATGGCCTGCAGAACCTGCAACATTTACTATCTGGCCCTTTTCAGAGAGTTTGCTGACCTCTGACCTAGAAAAATACATGGGTAAAAACAGCCAAGAACACTGAAAAGGAAGAATAACGACAGTAAGTTTGCACCCTCAGATGTAGAAATACAATATAACGGTTTGGAGCTGGTACCAAAAGTCAGATGAACAAAACAAAACAGCTCAGAGCAAAACAGCTCAGAAATAAAGTTGAGAGTATATGAGATTTTGGAAGTTGATACAAGTAGCATTTTATTAATGTTTATTTTATCTTTTGAGAGAGAGAGACAGGGCACAAGTGGGGGAGGAGCAGAGGGAGAGGGAGACACAGAACCTGAAGCAGGCTCCAGGCTGTGAGCTGTCAGCACAGAGCCCCACGCGGGCCTTGAACCCATGAACCGTGTGATCGTGACCTGAGCTAAAGTCAGATGCTCAACGGCTCAACCGACTGAGCCACCCAGGCGCCCAGATACGGGTAGCGTTTTAAAAGTGGGAGAAAGAACAGGCTATTTAGTATATGTTGGAGGAACAACTGGCTAACACAGGGGGAAAAATCAACACCATGTATCAAAAAAAAAAAAAATTCCAGATGAGTTAAATATCTAGATGTACGAATTCATAAAGGAACTAGGAAGAAAAGAGATGAATTTCTGTTTGTTTTGGGAGTATATCCTTTATACACAAAAGCCAAAACATCCAAGGGAAACACTGAGTGGATTGGTAAGATATAAAATGTTTATATATCAAAAAAAAACCATTTACAGTATTAAAAAGCAAGTGGCAAAATGGGGGGAAAAAGATGTTTCTAGCACAAGGCAGACAAAAGACAATATTTTGTAAGAATGGAAAACCACTTTAATTAAAAAATAAGTGGCCAACAAACACATGATTACTAGCAATTGAAATAAAGTACCATTTTTTTCCCGTAGAGGCTTACAGATCAAAAGACGTATGACCCCCCCAGTGTTAGCAAGGGTCCACAGAGAAAGGCACTTCATCCAGATCGGTGAGAGTGGGGACTCGCCAGCATGTCAGGTGGGCAACTCAGCCTGGTAAATGGACACACTGTGACCCAGGGATTCCACCTCTGAAAGTGACTAAGTGACGAAGTCCTGATGACTAAGTCCCTCACTCACCCAGCATGAATCCAGTATCTACTATGTTGCCTTGTCTGGGCAGCAGGGTAACAAGACTTTTTTTTTTTTTTTCCTTAAGTTTATTTATTTTGAGAGAGGGAGAGAGACAGGGAGAGAGCTCGAGGGAGGAGCAGAGAGTGAGAGAATCCCAAGCAGGCTCTGCACAAACAGTGCAGAGCCTGACGCAGGGCTTGAACCCACAAACCATGAGATCATGACCTGAGCCTAAATCAAGAGTTGGACGCTTAACCGACTGAGCCACCCAGGTGCCCCACAAGTGTTTGTTTTTAAGGAGCTTACATGAGAGTGTGAGGAGTCAGATGATAAGAAAGTAAACAAGAACAAAACAATTTCTAAGGAAATTGGTCTAAGGAAACATGCAGAGATACGTGGGAAGGTTTATGGGTAAGAATGCTTATCGCACTCCCTTTGAAAACAGCAAATGAATGCTGCGGAGGGTATTAAAATGATGTTTTTGAAGAAAAAGAGGAAACACGATACATTAAAAGAAAAAATGCAGGTTACAAACAGCATGTATTTTGTGATTTCAATTTACATCTAATAAAATATAAATATACGTATGTATTACATATGTATGTTAGAAAAGCAGACTGGAGAAGCATATATCTCATGTTAACAGCATTCATCGTCAGGTGACAGAATTCTGAGGGATACTAATTTTCTTTTCTTGTGGCTTTTTATAGTCTCCAAATTACTTATGGTGAGTATTATTTCCTTCATAATTAACAAGAAAAACCCAGGAAATTATTAAAGAGGTCAGAGAAAAGGGGCTGTCACCGATCTCCTATGTAGGATTACAGTGGTGCCTCATCAGAAGTCATTTGCCAGCTTCCTGGATCTCTCTTTGTATGCTGACATTTTTTTTTATTAGCCTGATGTTTCAGGTATAACATACACACACACACACACACACACACACACACACACACACACACGTGTGTATAACCTGTATGTACATTGGCTAAAAAGACCAGGAAACCTCCTGAGGAGTTAGGGAACTGGTCAGGCACCCCATTGCACTGCAGGTTACTGGCATATGGCTCCCTCACAAGCTGTCATGCAGTCACCAGGCCCCCGGCCTGGGGTACAGTGTCCTCCTGGGCTCACTGCTGTGAGTCTCAACCAGG